>NC_079317.1:94475396-95764682 GCF_029931775.1 Euleptes europaea
GCCCAGGGGGGTTCGCCTGCCGCTTGGATGGGAGCTGAGAAGCTCTCCGAGTGACCTACTATCCTGGATTTCTCTCGGAAGGATCCCACCCTGTTACAGGACATAGTCGCTGAACTCTTCAGAACTACCCTAGAGGTTTGCCGCTTGAGGGAACTGGTACAGGAGCAGTGGCAATCTCTTAAAGGGACTTTCTGGATGTTGACGTCGGAGGATACTGATACTCGTTTAGATCTTCAGGTCTTGGATCAATTACTGGACGATGCCCGGTTGGCAACTGAAGATTTACAAGTACTAACTGGACTTTTGGATAATCTTATTTCTCGAGAGACTCTTTAGTTCTATCATGGCAGGAGCCCCACCGGAGGGTTTTTCCCTGATCCCGGATGCGGCCAGCTGTCAGGCTGAAGCCAAGCGAATCGCTATTCACACCGCTCTTCTCCTTGTGGAATGTACAAAGGACACCCCGGTCGCCACCTTGGCGCAGGCTTTGACCTCGACTTTTGGAGCCGATGCACCTGCACTGGCGGTTCGAATACAACCCTTGCTGGGCGGGGAATCCGACCCCATACTCTCACTCCTGGAAACAGAACTTTTACCGCGCATTACGGCGGAGGCTGCCCTAAGACTTGAGAACGCCAAAGTTCTTGCGGATAAGGATGCCGCCGAAGCGGCTAAGGTCGCCAGAGAGAGAGAGGCTGCTGACGCAGCCAAGGCGGCAGCAGCAAGGGTTAGGGATCGGGCGAGAACGGATACGCGCCCCAAGGGCACTGTACAAGGGCTATCAGGTCTGTCTTTTTCCCCGGCGTTTGTCCCGTCGCGCGCGACCCAACGCGCACGCCGTTTGGCTGACCGACGTCTAGACTCAGGAGAGTCTGAAGACGAGGATCTTTATGGAGATAGCTCTCAATGGGCCACGAGCTTCCGGACCAGTAAGCCTCATCTCACTGGTGGCCCAAGTGAGGAGGTTCACCTCTTACGAGCCCAGAATCGGGAGCTCTCCGACCGTGTTGATCAACTCCAAGAACTAATGGAACGTATGCTTCAGGATAACAGGCAATTACAACAAACCCTGATAGCCCAAGCACAGCCTGTTCCGATACCGGGTCAGGGGGTGCCCATCCAGCCACCCCAACCACCCGCTAATGTGCCTGCTCCACCCTTGCCTCCCGGAGCTCCCGTTGTTCCTCCGCCCGGACCACCCGTGCAACCGGCCCAACCTGCGCCCGGCCCTTGGAAGCAACTTAAATTGAGGACTACGTACGACGGATCTCTCGAGACTTTGCCTTGTTTCTTGCATCAAGTGGACAGTTATATGCGAGAACAAGGACAACTTTTCCCCACGGAAGATAGCCGGGTGCGTTATGTAGCTTCCCTTCTGACAGGTAAAGCAGCTGACTGGATGGTCCTCCAGTTTGACACCCGCTCTCGAGCTATTCGTTCCCTCAACAACTTCATGACTGCTCTAAGAAGGAGGTTTGAAGACCCCTTCCTGGGGGAAAGAGCCAAAACGGAACTCTTACAACTCAAACAAGGCTCTGCTACAGTTCGAGAATTTGCCGATGAATTTCAACGACTGGCAAGCAAAATTGTAGGCTGGCCCGAAACCACTCTAATTCATCATTTCAGGGAAGCCTTGCACCCTGACGTTCTGAACTGGTCATACATGCGGGGCGATCCCGATACCCTTGAAGACTGGATTCTATTGGCCGAGGAAGTGGAAAGCCGCCGACGCTTTATTTCCCTAGTCCGTCAAAAGCACAAGGAAAAAGGCACCCAAAAGCCGCAATCCAAGGCACCACCGCCCGTCCCACGAAATCCTCCACGTCCGCCCCAGGAACGTGAAGTCCGATTTCAGAGGGGTGCCTGTCTTACTTGCGGAGAAATGGGCCACTTTGCAGCTGTTTGCCCGCACCGCCATGAATTATTTCGTCCCAGCACGACGACCCGCGCCAGAGGTCGTCCACCACGCAGAGGCACCGCGGCCACCCGCAGCGCAGCTCCGGGAAGACCCACACCCTCTGCACTCCATGCCGGAGACCCAGCCTCCCTGCCTACTACCAACGACCCCGCCGGGTCTCGGATTACAAGTGCCCCATTGGGGGACAACTTTCCCTCTTTGGATGAGGAAAATCCTTGGAATTCTCTAGCCTTAAACCTGGAATCTCCCCTCGACTTATCAAAAAACGGCTCCGGTCTGTGGTGAATGGAGCGTCTCCACAGACCTCTCAGGATCCTCCTGTTAAACCGAATGCTCCTACCAAAATCAAAGAAGTGGACTCCACCGTCTACGTAGATGCAGTTTTACAACACACTAACGGTGGCCCACAACTACCCGTCAAAGCACTAATCGACTCCGGTTGCTGTCGCACTCTCATAAGCGAAGCCACGTTTGCTGCACTCAGAGCCGAATCTGAGGCTCTACCCGCCCCCGTCCAATTTGCCCAAATGGACGGGAGCCATTTCCAGGGGGGTCCAGTTGATCACCGCACCGTAGGGGTAGCAATGGGAATTGGCTCCCACTGGGAGCAAATAGACTTCACTATAGCCCCTATCCGTTTTGAAGTGGTCTTGGGTATTAACTGGATTAAAGGACATAGTCCCAGTATTAACTGGGAAACAAACACTATCTCCTTCGCCAGCCCCATGTGCAATCAGCACCGGCAGAACTTTGCACTATTATATCCGCCCGTACCAGCACTGGCCTCCGATGTCCCAGCACTTCCAGTCCTACCTAATGTGTATCGAGACTTTGCGGATGTCTTCGACCTTAAAGAATGTGATACCTTACCCCCCCACCGGGCCTCCGACTGTACAATTGAGGTGGTCAAGGACTGCACCTTAACCAAAAGTAAGATTTACCCTATGAGCGCTTCCGAGCGCACCGTTCTCCGGGACTTCCTTGACAAAAACCTCGCCAGAGGGTTCATTCGCCCATCGAATGCCCTAAACTCGGCCCCCGCGTTTTTTGTCCGGAAAAAAGAGGGCGACCTTCGTTTATGCATTGACTTCAGAAAACTCAATGCGGTTACCCAAACCAACGCCTATCCTATCCCATTAATATCTGATATTTTGGGACAGTTACAGGAGGGCCGGGTGTTCTCCAAGTTGGACTTGGTGGAAGCCTACTACCGAGTCCGCATCCGCGAAGGAGATGAGCACCTCACTGCCTTCTCTAGCTGTTTCGGTATGTATGAATTCCTCGTGATGCCGTTCGGATTAAAAGGGGCCCCGGGGGTCTTTATGCAACTCATCAACGAAATCCTTCATGACTTGCTGTATCGCGGGGTGGTGGTTTACTTAGACGACATTCTCATTTATTCAAAAACCATGGAAGAGCATGTAACTCTAGTCCGAGAAGTTCTGCAGCGCCTGCGCGACCACCAACTCTTTGCAAAACTGGCTAAATGCGAGTTTCATCAAAGCCAGCTCACATTTTTAGGATACATAATCTCCCACCAAGGTCTTCGCATGGACCCTGTCAAAGTCCAAGCCGTTCTCGATTGGACTCCTCCCACCAACCGCAAGCAAGTGCAACAGTTTTTGGGATTTGCAAACTTTTATCGAGGATTCATTCCTAACTTCGCCCAAGTGGCCCTACCCATTACTGATCTACTAAAAACCAAAGGGAAAGCAAACACAGCTACCTTACCCTCCGCAAAAATCCTGTGGACTGATCAATGCCAAGCCGCGTTTGTGGCTCTCAAACGCCTCTTCACTTCCGAACCCGTACTACAGCACCCAGACCCAAACCAAATGTTTATTGTGCAAGTCGATGCCTCCGATGTAGCTATGGGAGGGGCCCTCCTCCAAAAAGGTCCGGATGGCCTCCTTCACCCGTGCGCTTACTTTTCGAGAAAATTTGTGCACGCACAATTGAACTGGCCCATTTGGGAAAAAGAGGCAGCGGCCGTTCACCATGCCCTGACTCTATGGAGACAATTCTTAGAGGGGTCCAATATCCCCTTCGAGGTTTGGACCGATCACAAGAATCTAGCTGCCCTCACGGGGTCCCACAAACTATCAGCAAAACAACAACGTTGGGCTGAATTCTTCGCTCAGTTTCGTTTCGTCCTAAAACATGTTCCTGGGAAACAAAACGTTCTCGCAGATGCCCTCTCCCGGTTGCCACAATACCCGGTAAAACTCGAGAGACCAACTGACTCTCTGTTCACCCCTACGCAAAGGGGAACCCTTCCTGTACTGGCCGTACAAACCCGATCTCAGCAACAGCACCCCAGATCCAGTTCTCCAGCACCTCCAACCCGAGCGGCTACCCAACCGCCCTCGCAACAACAACGAACCGACGGTTCCACTCCTCCAACCCCACCGGCTGCCCTACCGCCTACAATCTGCGCACCACCGCACGTAAGCACTACCCCCATAGCGGGTCCTCAGACTACTATAGCCGGGGGGGGGGGTTCCCGCCAAGGTTCCCATCTCCGAATCCTTTTTAAATACCCTTCGGAACCACTGCCTCTCTGAACGCTCCACTCACACCCTACCCCCTGGGGTAATAGAACAAGGAGGCTCATGGTACAAAGACTCTAAATTGTATGTACCCAAGGCACTTCGAAAAGAAGTCTTACACTTAGCTCATGGAGTAAAAACAGCTGGACACTTTGGATTCCTAAAAACTCTCCACTTATTGCGCAGACAATTTTGGTGGGGGGGAATGCGTTCCGACGTTGACTCTTTTATTCGCAGCTGCCCTGTTTGCGCCACAGTGAAGCGATCACAAGGCAAACCCCCGGGGCTACTGCAACCTCTAGAAACACCCACCAGACCATGGGAAGTGATTGCTATGGACTTTATGACTGATCTCCCTCTCAGCGGGGGAAAAACTGTGTTATGGGTTGTTACTGATTTGTTTTCCAAGCAAATCCATTTAGTTCCCTGCGCAGGGATCCCCTCTGCTCAAAAAATGGCCCGCCTCTTCGTTACACATATCTTCAAATTACATTCGTTTCCGCGCAAAATAATCTGTGACCGTGGCAGTGGCTTTGTTTCCAAGTTTTGGAAAGCATTCCTCAAGTTGGTGGGGGTTGAACAGGGATTGTCTACTGCATACCATCCTCAAACCGATGGTCAAACTGAACGTGTAAATGCTGTCCTTGAATGTTATTTACGCTGTTATGTAAACTACCACCAAGATAACTGGGTAGAACTGTTACCTTTTGCAGAATATGCCTACAATAATGCTGTACATCAATCTACAGGTTTTAGCCCATTCTATGCAGTGTATGGACAGGATTTTGGTCCTGTTACGCCCAAAAATAATGTGGAGGGGGAGGGAGATCCTGACGTTGCTTCCTGGGCACACACCCTCCGTACCACTTGGCCTTGGCTCGTTAGCAATCTCGACCGAGCCAAGCGCAAATACAAAGCACAAGCTGATAAGCATCGTTCCCCCGGGGGCGAACTGCGAGTGGGTAAATTAGTCTATCTTTCCACCAAAAACCTACGTTCCACCCGTCCGTGCCTTAAACTCAATGCTAAATTCATTGGCCCTTTCCCAATCACACGGGTCATAAATCCTGTCACGGTGGAATTAGCTCTCCCGAAAACTCTGAGGCGTGTGCATCCCGTTTTCCACATTAGCCTCCTGAAGCCCCATACGGCCTCTCCACAATGGCATCCCGATCCGCCCCCCGAACAGCCCATTATGGTGGGGGGGAAGAGCACTTCGAAGTCTCCAAAATCCTTGACTCCCGTGTTCACCATGGCAACCTACAGTACTTAGTCCGTTGGAAGCACTTCCCCCCTGCCTACGACGAGTGGGTTCGTGCACGAGATGTCTCCGCCCCCAAACTAATTGATGCCTTTCACACTGCCTACCCGGACAGACCATCCCCCTTGCCGACTGGGAGGGGGCCTTAAGGGGAGCAGGATGTCAGGCTGCTATCTCGGTTTCAGTATTGTTTCTGTGTCGGTACTGTACTGTCTAGCCTCAAGGCCGACCACACATACCAAGGCCTGGGAATACTGCTCCTGGGAAAGTTGCCTCTGTCTGTGTATGCTGATGTTGTATAATCTCCCGCCATTTACTGCCTTATATTATCGTTCGGCTAGTAAGACTCTCATAGCTGCCATAGTTCCCTGTATGCACTGTATTGCCTTTTTGACCAGTAAAAGCCATCTGCTTGGATTCTATACGACTCAGTGGTGATTTCTGGTTCGAAGGGTCAGGAGCTTACACCATGGAAGTTTGAGCAACTGCGCCATTAAGGGTTTTTCCTCCCCATTCTGCAAAACCTTTGGAGGTGATTTTGGCCATATCAGTTCAACAATTTTTATTCAATTTACTTCCTTTTTATTTATATTTTAAAATATACATTATGATGTTATAGCTCTTGTAGGATACCAAATGTATAAAGTAATCGGAATATGTTTCTTGATCTTGATCTGGTACTATACAGAGGAATCAGAATAACAGAGACTTCGGAGAAGACACTGATGAGCGTAAAAAAACTTGCGCTCCCACCATTCCCTGCTGCCTGCCGATTTTAATTTCTTCCATTTGACATCTAAGAACTTCAGATTTATGGACAATCTGACTTGGTCATTAATGCTCTGCTTTCCACCCTCTCCCGGGTCCCACACCATCCCTTGTTTGCGGTGCCAAACAATTCATGGAAGAGTGATGAGACAATGCCTCCTGACAGCTTTCAGAGTTTGCTGCTGGGTGGAATAAAACACAAACAAGCCCACTAACAGGGACGGCTCTGATAGCTTTACTGGAAGGTCCTCAAGTTGTCACAGTGAAAGGAGACGCTAATCACTGAAACAAAAAAGAGTGACAAAGAAAGGGGGGGAGACTGCAGAGATGGCATGATATATTAGCAAATAAGTACCAAGCCTGTATTGATTTCACAGGAAATATGTGAAGCCGGCCCTGTTTATCAAATATGACACCTTCGGCTAGCTTCCTGATGACAGCAGCATTTACCCCATCTTGAATTAAAATGCAGCAGGTCCTGGATGCTGGTACTGAGTAATCAGTTTTGACACCCCCCCTATATCCACACAGTTACGGCAAATACCCACCACCTCCGCCAACTCTCCTCCTTATCTATATTCTCTGGCCAGCCTGTAATGTAATATATGGAGGCCGTATCTGTGAACAAGGCACTGCATATTCATTCTGGCCTTGCGGGCTAAGATATGAACCCGGGCTCTCATTTTGACTGGGTGAATTATTGGCACATTCCCTGAACTTTCACAGCTTAATTTGAAATGCCATTTTAAAGCAACAGGCCTGTTACATTCAACAAAGCATAGGCTCTTGTTGTGCCTGGATGGGGACCAGCCCATGGGGGCGGGGGAGACAACAACACAGGCACACATGATGGGAAGAATCGGCCACAACTTTATTAATTACAGGTTCCTCAGATCTTGGCGCAGCAATAGGGTTGCCAGGTCCCTCTGAGGAGGGTGGGGTTTGGGGAGGGGAGGGACTTCAATGCCATAGAGTCCAATTGCCAAAGGGGCCATTTTCTCCAGGGGAACTGATTTCTATTGACTGGAGATCAGTTGTAATGGCAGGAGATCTCCAGCTAGTACCTGGAGGTTGGTAACCCTACACAGCATAGGCTGGGGACAGTGGGTGTGGTTGAAAGTCCAACTGCTGTCAGCACCTTCCCCGACTCACTTGATGGGGTAACCGAGGGCAGAAGGGTGGTATTAGGGCTGGAAGCAGAAGAAACCGCTATGGCCTAGCCTTGCCCTCCGTTTTAGCGAAGAGTGCAAATGAGACCCTTTCTTTTCTGAGAGAGACTTGCTGAATGCCAAGCACCTCTTCAGCCTGCTGCTTTCAATCTGAGCAATGTACCAGGCAGAATGGGCATGCAACCTACAGGTCTGCGTGCCGCACCCATCCTGTGAAGGGCTGGCCTTTGGGGGAGGCTTCAGGAAGCTGCTTGAGAGCTGACTGGCTGAAAACCAGAGCTGGGCTCGACTGGCCAAAGTCATCCTTGTCCCTGCCCCCTCACCCAACCACAAATGAGGCCCAGGCTCATGGCTGGAGCTAGCCTTCTCCCTGCCCTTCCTCCTCTTGTGGGCTTAAATCCTGGATGGAAAAGAGGCTGAGCAATCAGAGCTCCTTGCGCTTTCAAAGAGGTTAAAAAGTGAATTGCTCAGACCTGAAATGCATATACTTCAATTGATTGTGCACCATTGTAAACAAAGTAATCCCAAATAGCTACTAATGTAAGCATACAATTGGAGGATTTAGTTTTGTAGACTCTATATAACCCAGCAGGAGAAATTGCCTCATTGTTCATCCTAACAGCCTGGGTGCCCCTAAGTGATTTTTATTGTCTCGAAAATGCATCTAATCAGTGGCTCTTGGGTTTGTTATCAGATTAAGATCCATACACACTGCCTACTCATTTAGCTATAAGTAAGCCCTCTTGCATCCAGAAAGGCAGCTAATACTTGTCATGCATTATACATAGGGCATTTCTGAGAAAAGCCTGTTCTTCTATTCAGCTGTATTTTACACCCATTTATTTGCACCAGTTGGAGAATATCACCATGCTTTGAGAATAATTCTGGTTAATTTTCTGTGAGGATATCCTCCTACAATCTTAACTAACAAGGAAAATAAAGTATTTTTTTACAACATAATATTATTGTAATAACATTAATAAGATTTGTAACAGCAGCAGCTGGCCCCATTCTCCTTTAATAACTCTGTATTTCTGTGCCTCTAAATCCTCAGGTTCATCTCATGCCCTGGCAACTTTAAGAAGAAATCAGAGCTATTAGTTCTAAGATGCCGACCTCCTAACAAGCATGCACACACACACACACACACACACACAAAATCTCCTTGCAAATTGCTCAGAGGACTGTTGAATGGGAAGTTCCACACAATCGCAGCCATACTACACAGCCAGAGGCTGTTTTCTATTCACCACGTTACAATGTACCCACACTCTTAGCCTCTGAACATTTTCCATTGCAACAATGCAATTTTCATGGGAGCAATTTGGACTTTAAGAATACAGGGACACTTCAGTATACATTCCAGCAGTAGCCTTAGGTCATAAACATGGTGCCCTCATCAACCTACCTCAACAGACCCTATAAGGAATATGTAATGGATAAAGCTAGAACTCACAAGCAACAACTTCCTGGTGGTAGCTAAGCTGTACTTTACAAGCTGACGTGTAGCATGAGTATGTCACTCTATAAGGGACTCCAGGGCTTGAACTGGGAGTCTCAAATAAGAGACATGGAACATGTGGAACAGACTGTCACATGGGTTTATTCTTGGCCCGGATGTACGCCGCCTGTTTTCTGCTTGACAGCACTATAAACTGCCAAACAGATGAATGAAAAATTGCCTTAAAAATCCAACACAGCCACATTAAATTTAATCTCCTAAAAATAAGATTTATAAAAAAGAAGTAAATGCAGAAGGTAAAAGGTAAAGGTCCCCTGTGCAAATACCGGGTCATTCCTGACCCATGGGGTGACGTCACATCCAGACGTTTCCAAGGCAGACTTTGTTTACGGGGTGGTTTGCCAGTGCCTTCCCCAGTCATCTTCCCTTTACCCCCAGCAAGCTGGGTACTCATTTTACCGACCTCGGAAGGATGGAAGGCTGAGTCAACCTTCAGCCGGCTACCTGAAACCAACTTCCGTTGGTATCGAACTCAGGTCGTGAGCAGAGCTTTTGACAGCAGTACTGCAGCTTAACACTCTGCGCCTTGGGGCTCGTATAAAAGACAGAGGGAGAGAGGGTGATATCCTTCAGACGAAGATGAGGTTTCAAAGCAAAACAAGACAAGCTTCTTCAGGACCGCTTCAGAGTTATTTGCTGTAGTTGTAAAAATCCAGACAGCATTGAAATAATTAGAAAACGGAGAATTCTCACAGAGGAGGCTCTACCTGAGGTTGTTATTCTGTCGCCATCTTCGATCCCTACCTTTTAAGAAGATGAGGTTATTGAAAACCATTATAAATGACTAGGTTTGCCAGCTCCAGGTTGGGAAATACCTGGAGATTTTTGGGGCACAGACTGAGGAGGGCGGGGTTTGGGGAAGGGAGGGACTTCAATGCCATAGAGTCCAATTGACAAAGCGGCCATTTTCTCCAGGTGAACTGATCTCTATCGGCTGGCAGGAGGGCTACACAGAGGAGGAGGAGGAATGGGTGGAACTACCCCATATGTGTTCTATAAGTGCAGCGGTGCTGACAGAACAGTGGAGAGGAACAGTTTAGTAGACCCCCATAGTGGAGCCCTCTGACCAACACGGTTATTACTCCACACAGGTCCTGTGACCCTGAGAATCATCTGTAACACCACAAGCAGCCCTAGGTCGGGAGCCATTTTTTGGGTCACCTCCCACACATCTCAGGCCATACGCTGTCTGAGTTTGCAGGAGATACTCCATGTTTGGTATTAAACATGAGAAATTAAGATCGTGCTACAGGCAATCAGGGTACTAAACTCAAAAGGAAGTAGCCAGGTTCCCCTGGGGGCCTGGATGCTCCCCTGTCAATAGTTCTAGTCTGTGGCTTCCTGAGGCTTCCTGAAAGTTCAGGCCATAATTAACAATCGAGGTTTGCGGAACAACAATCCACCTCCTGTAACCATCCAGGAATGTGCCTTAAAGTCTAGCCTTTCCTATCAACCTAATCATTAATGAATTCAGGGCCATCGGCCATCTCCTAGACTTTGTCAGGCTTGCTATTTAGCTGACATCATCTACACACCCAGAAGATCCAATCATTCAGCTTTCTCCATTTCCTCACCTGACACCCACCACTTCCTTTTCCTTTCTTGTGCTAAATTTTGGTCATTCTGCTTTACCGTTACAAAAATCCAAGCCAACCAATAACAGCCAGGATTCTTACTTTTCCCCAATCAGAGCAAGAAATTTGGCTAAAACACCACCAATAGGTTTTGGCCCCAATAGTAAACGCCCAAGGACAAGAGGATAAAAATAGAATTCCAGCAAGGCAGACATTAGGCTCAATGGACAAATATGCCCTCTACTTCACTTAGACATGGTTACACCCTCACTGATTCGGAACACCTTTCACCACATTAAGCCATCTTAAGCCAGAATAGAGTCCGCTGCTCTTAACCACTACACCACGTTGGTTCACAGTTCCATTCCTCACTTCCTGTTGGAGCCTACCATAGATTTTTGAAATCAGACACCTATAGACAATGCTCAGTAAGAAGAGGCTTTGCAAATCCAAATGAAAGAAACAAGCCAGATAGGAGAAAGGAGGCGCATAAATGATCTCTTATGGTACATCTTTCCTTATATGAGGTAGGTTAGAATGAGAGAGTAAATGGCTCCAGATCACCAAGTAGGCTTCGTAGCAAAATAAGGTTTTGAACTTAGATCTCCTCAGTCCTAGACTGATGCTGTGGCCACTAACCACCATGGCTTATGAAAATATAGAAATTGGTACGGTTTCCCAGATAAAGTGTGATAAATAAAATTCAGGCTTGTTACAAATCAATACTTCCATTCCTTTCCTGTTTAAGAAACAGTTTAGGATTCAAGATTTTAAAACCAACTTTAAATTTCTGCTTGTATTGCAAGATTTGTCTCACACCAGCTTGCTCCCTGAGGATGGCGGGGGCAGAGAATAGAATGAATTAGCCAGACATCTCTTCTATTCATCTTCTCACCCTGTTGAAATTTAGCTCTTTACTGCTCTATGTGTGAGAAAACAAGATTCCCTCAAGTCACAGTAACAGTTAAATCCTCCATATCATTAGCTAAGATGAAAAGGTTCCCACACATTCCCTTTAGATGCATTAGTATCTAAACCAGATTGTTTTTTAAGTGGTCATAAGGATTCTATTCAAGCTTATCTGATTTCAGAGTCATCAAAGGGTCTCCTACAGAGATTATGCGTTAACACTGAACTTTGACAGTAGAAGGAGACCTACAGCTAAAGGCTGTTAAGCCATGGGCTCCAGAATACTCTTGACTCTCGAGATTCAGTCAGAACTAAGAAGTAAAGCCAGTTGTACTTTTTCCCTGTTGAAGAATGCATGAAGAGGAGAAGACTGAGAGGGGATATGATAACCATCTCCAAGTATTTGAAGGGCTGTCATATAGAGGAGGGTGCCAAGTTGTTTTCTGTTGCCCCAGAAGGTCAGACCAGAACCAACAGGTTGAAATTAAATCAAAAGAGTTTCCGTCTAGACATTAGGAAGAATTTTCTAACAGTTAGAGCGATTCCTCGGTGGAACAGGCTTCCTCGGGAGGTGGTAAGTGCTCCTTCTCTGGAGGTTTTTAAGCAGAGGCTAGATGGCCATCTGTCAGCAATGCTGATTCTGTGACCGTAGGCAGTTCATGTGAGGAAGGGCATCTTGGCCATCTTCTGGGCATGGAGTAGGGGGTCACTGAGGGTGTGTGGGGGAGGTAGTTGTGAATTTCCTGCATTGTGCAGGGGGTTGGACTAGATGACCCTGGTGGTCCCTTCCTACTCTATGATTCTATGATTCAAAGGAATAGCAAAGAGACTAGCGGTAGCCAACCTTTTGGGGCAAGTATGCCCAAAGGCAAGCTCAAAGTATGCAGCTCCCCTCCCTTGTTTCAATTTTGCATCCAGCCTACTTAGCCCGGGAGCAGGCAGGAGCACAGCACAAATGCAGGGGAAACTGGCATAGGTAGCAAGAGTTTGCTGCCCTTCTGGACTGATGGAAGGCCCGTGGGCCTGGCTATAATACAGAGCTGCATCTACTCTCAGGGACAAGCTGAGCTATGGGCAGCATAGTGGAGGAGTCAGAGGCCAACAGGGAGGAACATTTAAACAGTCACAGCAAGTTTTAGGAAAAGTCAGAGCTGAAAAAGGCAAAGGGGAACAAAGAATGCAAGAGGCAATTCAAGGTAAAGCCAATGCAAGAAGGAGCTGTTGACCAGTCTGTCAGGAAGCTCCTCCTATGTCCTCTTACAGCATCTGTTGGGATGCTGGCTGTATTGTAGAGTATACATAGTACCACCTCTCCTTAGTCTAAATTCCTAGTAAGAGCCAACCTGCCTGCTGAGGTCATCTTCAAGACTTCAGTTCCAGAATGCAGGTCCTCTCATTTTAGGAAGTCTGAACATCTCCTGCAAGGAACAGGGCCTTTTTTGTGGTTACTCCAGAGTTATGGAATGACCTCCTCTCCGAGGTGGGCTTGTGTTCCTCTCTTCTGAGTCATACAATGTCTTTGTGTTAGTAAAGGCCTCTAGAAAGAAGGATGATGGGCTGTCCGGAAGGTACACGGTTGAAAATGTTTTATTCTGTCCTGCAGCAATTTTGAGTTTTAACTATCCTTTGAGTGGAATTTATGAACTGTTCCTACATTTTATTGAAAGATGCTTGGAAGAATGGGAAGGGCAGGTTATAATATATTTTTAATTAAACAAACAAACAAATCAGAAGAGTTGACAAGGGTCTGCAGAAGTCACTTGCAAGCTGCCATGCGACGCGTGCCAAACTCTAGCAGGAGAATCTGTCCTCCCACCAACTGTGCTCTTCCTCTTGCCTGCTTTGCTTCTAAGCCGCAGTCACCCCTCTTTCCAAACAAACAGCACTTCAGCCAGGCACGTAGACTTCACCGCCATAAGTAATAACACATCACACAACAGCTGCTTCTCCTTGACGGGACTCACGGCGTTAGTTTACAACAAAATCTATTGCTTGCAGTATTTTTGTTTTAACAATCCTTCATTTCGTCCTAGTGCCATTTATTTCTCTTTTGTCCTATTGCATCGAGATTTGCCACAGCCCTGAGGAATGAAATGAGTTTCCGACGTATGGGATTGAGTAAATCAGAGAGAATTACAGCTGCCACTCCTTGCAGCTCTGAAGATGATAAACTGTGTGTGGTGGTTAAAAATTAAAAGCTCTTTGAAACTAATTGTTTAGCCTGCCATCCCACATCCTTGTTATTGGCTTAAAAAATTAGTTTGAAACACAAATCTGGAATGCTCATGCAGTTCTTAGCTTCAAAACCAACCCAAGATTTGGAATAGTGTATAAGAAGCCAAACACCTACTAAATTTAGCACAGTAAAATCTCAGCTTTCCTTGCTTACACCGCCGACGAATTGTTGCCACGTTTTCATGAGCTTCCAGCATGCTCCTGCCTGTTTTTTCCCACTATGCAAGAGGGAAGCATGGGCTGGTGATGCTGAGTTAGAAATAGACAAGCTGGGACCCATGAAACACATGAGGGAGGAAAATCCCATCCTGACCCCTCTCTCTCCCCCATCTCCCAGCCCACTCTCCTCCCTTTCCCCCACTTCCTACCCTGCATTTTTCACTCCTTTATCCTGCTCACCACTTTCTCTTGTTCTCCTCACTTTTGTTAATTTCCTCTAAGGTTGCAGCCATGCTGAAATTGCCGAGGCCGAGACTTTACCACTAGGCAACCCCATACTGCCAATTGCGATCTTGCGAGAGTTCATGAGATCTCAGTCGGCATTCTCTGGTTCGGAGAAATTTGTCCTCACTTCATAGTTTCCTTTTTCAATTTTTCTGCAACCTGGTCTTATCATGCACATTATTTTGATCTGTATTCAAGGGCAATGCTCAAAATTAGATATATTGATTATAATTTTGGAGGGGAAATGTGTAACAATGGTACCAAAAGATATTGCTTGTATTCTATAATCATGCCCCTTGTTTCAATGATAAATTGAGGTCAAATGACATGTTATGGGTAATTCATTTTTTTAATTACAAAACTCTCAATCGAGCACATATTGCTAGATTGCTCACTATTTGTGTCCGCTAGGAAGAAATGGTTAAATACTTGGATACCTTCTAAATATTATCTTCCTAATAAAATAAAATGTCAAATTTAATTGAACAATACAACAGTAGAGATCACTGTGGCGGTGGCCAATTTCTTAGTCGATGTGCTAACAATGAAAAATTTGGGAAACTTGTGTTATGATTTTATGTTTGTTTTAGCTTTTTTTAGCTGATAGTTGTTTTTATACTGTTTTTTCCTCTTTGTCATATTGGATATGCCATTAAAGGTTTATTGGTTGATTGATTGATTACAAAACTGCTAGGGCTGCAATTGGAGGAGAGGAGTGCAAGGGAGAGGAGCTACTTAACCTCTCCCCTTTCCCCCCATAACATAGAAAAGGGGCAGCTAAAGGCACCCCCAACTTGCTTTCAGACCCATAGAACAGATGCCACAAGGTTAGGGGAAGAAGTATCATAGATCAGATTCTGAATCTCACAAAGAAATCAATGGTCAACTCAACTGTAAAGTAAGGCACCCTTTTGCAAGAACATTTATCCTAAAAACAAAGGACCCTGGCTTGTTAAGATCATTCCTGATACCAGCCGTATAAACAATTATCAGTGTTAATGACAACAGAGGACAAATATTACAGAAGACTTAAAAGGAGTCTTAAGACATCAAATGGAGCAATCGGGTCTCCTTCCTGAGCTAATTAGAAGGGCACAAACTGATACCCTGAGTCCCAACTTATCTGTAAGCAAATATTCACTCATTATGTTTTAGTTAATCACAATATCAAGAACATCTCATGTCAACAGTTAGCTTTTGTCCCAAACAATTAGCAAAGGAAATAAGTTTCCTGAAAACTGAAACTGACAAATAAGATAACTCCACTATCACAGGACACCAACAGCCACAAAGATAGGAAATTAAGTATATAATATCAGACCCTTTAGATCAGGTTATTAGCCTGTCTCTTTCACAAAGGACACAACACACACTCTCCAAGACAGGCAGCTATGATCTCCCTTCTCCCTTCTTCTTATTCTCTCCCTCTTTCTCTCCCTGTGGCCCCAGGTGCTCTTACTCCACACTGCTCTGGCACAGCTCCTACCATGGAGCTTCCCGTTGTCTCTTCTCAAAGCCTTTCTCCAAATCCCCTGGTACTCTGACTCTTGTCAGTCCCCACTTTGTCCAGTTCTCCAGCATAACTTTGTTTCTCAGATCCCCATGCCTCCTCCTTGCATCATCTTTCATCTTTTCCCCTCTCTCATCTAGCTTTCCTTCTCTCAGACACATGCACACATCTACACAACTCCCTCACAGACTCGCTATGAGTAAGACACAACGAAGACTGTAGTTTGATAAGACTTGCCAACGTATATATTTATAGCATTATATTTAATCAATGTTTTGATTGCCAGCTGCCTTTTAACTGCGCATTCCTGAGGGGGGGGGTCATTTTAGGAGGCGGCGTGACCTTGCCGCCAGCATAAGTGCATGTAATCACATATCAGGATGCACTTACGCTGGCAGCGAGGGCAGTTCTGCCAGCGCCTGAGCGCCGAGAAGCCACACCTTATTCCTCCGCTGGCGCAGCCTCTCCATGGCGCAGGCCACGGCGGAGAATTGCCGTGTCGGCGTGGGGGGGCGTTCCCGGGGTGTTCCCAGGGCGGGCCCTGTTCACCCTGTTACGCCGGCAACAGTGTTGCTTTTTAGCAGGTGCAGCCTCGCTGTTTTCAATGGGGGTAAAGACCCTGTTAAACAAAACAAACAAAAAAAGCCATACAGGGAACGGCGTTAGGAGACGGTTCGCCTGCGCCTTCTCCCCGCTGTTCCCGTACGCCAATTCTCGGGAATGCGTGGTTCATTTCCTTTCAGTCTTGACTCCAATTTATCCATTTGTATTTAATAACAGTTAAGCTTTTTTTACAACAGCGGTCTCGTTCATTTACGTGGAAAATGCCATACCAACCTGCAAACTGTGTATACAAAAGCTCAGGTCCCTAGAGGCCCAGAGTAGGGAACACATGTGTGAATGTACAGGTACTTCTCCCTGGTACCAGGGTAACATAGATATGTCCCCAGCTATACAGCCCATAGCCTTCTACACTGCATATTCTTATTTGAATTTATGGCTCCATTGTTCTGTACTACCTATAATTCATAAAGGATCATTGCTTCGTTTTTGGTAATAGCTACAGTACAGTCTGAAGAAGAGATATCAAAATGGGACATTAGCCGGGAGACCACACATGGTTTTGTGTTATATTATAAACACCTTTGTTTTTGCTCATTATATGTATACATGTCTCACAATTTCTTTGTTACAACTATTTTGTATGTTTTTGTAGTAGATACTAGTTGTTATTTAAATACAACCTCTGGTGCTGTGCACTTTTTTCGGTCTTATATCAGAGGTTTCTCCCCCTTGTTTTCCCCAACTATATAGGTTACATGGCTGATGAAAAAGAATATGAGAAAAATATGGGTTGTATCAAGGAACAGATTTAAAATAATGAGAAATTACACATGATTACAGTGATCCAAATTCCCTAAACACAGAGTTATTTGATGTTTTTCAAGGCAGTTCGGTAAAACAAGGAAATATTTTTCTAGCATACAAATCTGCTTCTTGAATTGCTTATAAAATCTGATAATGTGTAATTCATACACTAGTCTGACAGTAATAGCACTTTAAAATGCTGAAATAAATTCCAACATAAAAGGGGGAAAAAACCTACCATTCCAAAATACAAACAGCAAAATCGTCAAAGAGATAAGCCCTATCCCCATATGACCTTGGACAATTCATTTAGTTGTGTGTGTGTGTGTAAAGTGCCGTCAAGTCGCAGCCAACTTATGGCGACCCCTTTTTGGGGTTTTCATGGCAAGAGACTAACAGAGGTGGTTTGCCAGTGCCTTCCTCTGCACAGCAGCCCTGGTATTCCTTGGTGGTCTCCCATCCAAATACTAACCAGGGCTGCTTAGCTTCTTATATCTGAGGAGATCAGGCTAGCCTGGGCCATCCAGGTAAGGGCTTCATTTAGTTAGCCTGAGTTAATTTTTAAAGAGTGAAATAAGCATACAAGGATCTCCAACTGTATATTAATGGAGGAAGTCTAAATAGGTTTTTAAAATATCCCCAATAAAAACCACATATATCCTAATAAAAGACTTGCTTGCAAGGCAGGATTGGGTACTGCTGTCCTTGGTGCTGAAATCTAGACTTTAGTAGGAGCTGTATCGCTGCCCTTAATTTGGGCTTTAATTGTTTGCAGATGGGTTTCAAGAGTTGTTGTTGTTGTTGTTTTTTACAAGAAGGTAATCATACTATGATTTTTTACAAAATTTTAGAGAGAAAAATCTTTTAAAAAATTATATTTTGGATCTCTTTTAACCTCACATTTATAGAAAATATACTTATGATTTTTTATCCCTGCTTTCCCCCCGCATTCCTATTCACTCCAGTATCAGAGGAGCATGCCTATTATCTTAGGTGCTGTGGAACACTGGCAGGATGGTGCTGCTGCAGTCATCTTGTTTGTGGGCTTCCTAGAGGCACCTGGTGGGCCACTGTGTGAACAGATGTCTGGACTTGATGGGCCTTGGTTTCATCCAGCATGGCTATTTTTCTGTTCTTATGTTCTTAACACATTCAGAAGCCTACACAAACAAACGTGCACACAGACACATGAACCTGTTCACCCCACTTCTTCCTTGGAGTTGACATAACCCAGTAGGTATGATTTACTCAAATGATGGCTGATCACGGTTAATTTGTCATTAAATGACATCCAGGTGTTTGCCTAATCAATCATAAGCTGAAGTCAAAAATGCATCATCAGGACTGAGTTCCACAGAAAACTAATCAGAAGACAACAATACTAAATTTTCATTTTTTTTTTTTTACCAATGCACCCTAGTAAGGGGCTGAAGCCATTAGTGTGGACACAGAAAACTATTATCAAAGAATATGAAACCAAGTTTTCCCTCTTCCACATTTCTCTTCCCAGTCATAGGCATGATCAAAACACCCTGTGAAGACAAAAGGATTATGCTTTTCTAAGCAGTGTCCCATGGCGCAGAGTGTTAAGCTGCAGTACTGCAGTCAAAAGCTCTGCTCACGACCTGAGTTCGATCCCAACGGAAGTTGGTTTCAGGTAGCCAGCTCAAGGTTGACTCAGCCTTCCATCCTTCCGAGGTCTGTGAAATGAGTACCCAGATTGCCGGGGGCAAAGGGAAGATGACTGGGGAAGGCACTGGAAAACAAAGTCTGCCTTGGAAACGTTGGGATGTGACATCACCCCATGGGTCAGGAATGACTCGGTGCTTGCACAGGGGATCTTTACCTTTTAACCAGTGTCTTAAGCATGAGATGGCACAAATTCCACTCTAAACATACAAACATATACTCTTTATTATTGCAGATAATTAAGGTGCTGACACATGTTTTCAGTATGCTAGCAAATATTTTCTGTGGTTGCACTATATGTACTTCTGACAGGGAGCCTCAGCCAACTGCCCACAGATGTTATATATGACATTTTAATCCTCAACTTTCATTGCCTGGCGCACAGACTGCTTACACAGGTTGATAAAGGAGACTTACTGACACTAAATTTATAGTTTTTTATTACTTTACCTCCTCATGTTATAAATTCATGATGCAGTTGGTCTTTACTGCAATTTTATGTGTGCCAATTTTATGGACATACTTCCTTTGCTGTCTCAGGAGGGGGAAATGTGGAAAGAGAGCTGAATTTCTTCAAATTGTCAATACTTCTCAATCTTTAGCATTTTGATTTTTTAAAGATTGCGGGCAGTGAAACCATCCCCTCCTCCACCACTGAGGCATGCCATGCACTGTATACCCCCTCTCAAAGTGTATACCAAGTCCCCTAGAGACTTCTGTTATAAGAATACAGTGGGAACCACATCAGCTACACTTTTGTAGCAAATCTAAGGAAAATGGCTGTATGCCTGTACATGGTCTGAAAGATCAGGTCTCAGAGGGTGGATGACTCTGTTGTGAGGTCACAACTCGGAAAGATCCTGACCAAGTTCTAATCAGTCTCACCCTTGAGTAAAGGGGACTTTGCATCTGAGCATGCAAGAAATTTCCTTGTTGGATAACAATTTCTAGCTAGCCAGTTGAACTCAGCTATCAACCTGGAAAAACTTTCAGAGTTGCTTATAAAATCAGTGTGACACAAAAACTGATCTTCTGGTATGCTGCTGAAAATAGCAGTTGGTTACTATAGTTTATCGATTCAGAGTTGCATATCTCTAACTCTTGTGTGAGATTCTTTGCATTGAAAAACAGAGTGAAAACCAGTTGAGTTTTAGACCTGAAGTAACTAGGATGGCTGTATTAGAACCTCACATCCTTGGTAACACTCAGCCAAAGAGTTCCTAAGGTTGAGCTACTGGATCTCAACAGCTAATAAGCACTTTTTCTGGGTGGTGCTCTAAAGTGATCTGGAAGCTTGATGACAGGGGGTGTTCATGAGTTCTACAAGCTCACACACCTCAGAAAGAAAGGGAAGTCTATTCTGTCCCCTTTTCCATGAGGTAGAGAGGCTGAAAACCAAGAGGCACAATTTTTGTTCTGGCTGGTTAGGCATGAGAGGAGCTGATCTTCTCTCTTTTGAAAGGACCTCTGGACACCCCAGAGGGCCTGTCATGGACCTTCAGACCTCAGTTTGATAAATGCTGGTGTAAGGTCTAAAACAGAGTGGTATTTGTCTAATGAAAGCAGCATCCCAAGAGAAAAAAATTATTACATCTGTTCAGGGCTTCTTCAGGACAATTCCTTCATGATTAAATCATGATTAACATAAGAATGTAAGAAAGGCCCATGTCCAGCAGTCTGTTCACGCAGTGGCCAACCAGGTGCCTCTAGGAAGCCCCCAAACAAGATGACTGCAGCAGCACCGTCCTGCCTGTGTTCCACAGCACCTAATATAATAGGCATGCTCCTCTGATACTAGAGAGAATAGGTATGCAGCATGACTAGTATCCATTTTACCTAATAGCCATGAATACCCCTTTCCTCCATGAATATGTCCACTCCCCTCTTAAAGCCTTCCAAGCTGGCAGCCATCACCACATCCTGGGGCAGGGAGTTCCACAATTTAACTATGCGTTGTGTGAAAAAATACTTCCTTTTATCTGTTTTGAATCTCTCACCCTCCAGCTTCAGCAGATGACCCTGAGTTCTAGTATTATGGGAGAGGGAGAAAAACTTCTCCCTGTCCACTGTCTCCAAATAAGCATGTCTTTATAAACTAGATAAGCATGTCTTTATAAACTAGTACACTTATTTCCAATCTCACAGTACTAACAGCAGTTATGATTATTGTTACTGTTAAGATATTTACTTAGCCCTACAGCAGCAGTTACTGGTTTTCACAGTATAAAATTCTCGAAACTAAATTTTGCTTGCTTTAACTTGCCAGATGCTGCAATTAGCCATCCTACTAACAGGAGCAGGAGAAAGTCAAGTGAGTTAATGCCTTGGTTCATAATGCAAAATCCATCTATGCAAGTGGCTCATTACCACAGCAAGGAATTAATGTATGAGCTGAGTATTCCAGTCTGATTCACACTGACATATATTCACATTGAGGACACCTTCCCATGCTCTCTCCATCAGAATCATAGAATCATAGAGTTGGAAGGGATCCCACGGGTCATCTAGTCCAACCCCCTGCACAATGCAAGAAATTCACACCTACTCCCCCCCCCACACACACACAGTGACCCCTGCTACATGACCAGAAAAGGGCCATAAAAATCCTCCAGGATCCCTGGCCAAACTGGCCTGGAGGAAAATTGCTTCCTGACCCCCAAAGTAGCAACCGGCATTACTCTGGGCATGCAAGAAAGGGCCACACGAGTCAAGAACTGATGCAAACCTTCCTGTCCTCCCTCTCATGATCTGTCAAAGTTCACAGAATCAGCATTGCTGTCAAATGGCCATCTAGCCTCTGCTTAAAAACTTCCAAAGAAGGGGAGACCACCACCTCCTGAGGAAGCCTGTTTCACTGAGGAACCATTCTATCAGGAAGTTCTTCCTAATGTTTAGCCAAAAACTCTTTTGATTTAATTTCAACTCGTTGGTTCTGGTCCAACCTTCTGGGGCAACAAGAAGACACGATAGAACATTGGCTTGTAGCATCTAACTCATATGATTCTTCATCTGGGCAGCTCCACATGGAACAAATTTGCAGCTTCACATGGAACAAACTTGCATGTATGCGTCTGGGCAGTGTCACACTATTACAGCTATCTGGTGCAAGCACTTGCTGCAACAGGTCCTAGCTCTGCAAACAAGCTGCCACCACTCCTAGTACATGTCACAATCAATTTAAGAACTAGATTACCAGCCACTGAGAAGACAGTGCAAGACTAGAGGTATATAATACTAGAACGCGAGGTCATCTGTTGAAGCTGGAGGGTGAGAGATTCAAAACAGATAAAAGGAAGTATTTTTTCACACAGCACATAGTTAAATTGTGGAACTCCCTGCCCCAGGATGTGGTGATGGCTGCCAACTTGGAAGGCTTTAAGAGGGGAGTGGACACATTCATGGAGGAAAGGGGTATTCATGGCTATTAGTTAAAATGGATACTAGTCATGCTGCATACCTATTCTCTCTAGTATCAGAGGAGCATGCCTATTATATTAGGTGCTGTGGAACACAGGCAGGACAGTTCTGCTGCAGTCATCTTGTTTGTAGCTTCCTAGAGGCACCTGGTTGGCCACTGTGTGAACAGACTGCTGGACTTGATGGGCCTTGGTCTGATCCAGTAGGGCCTTTCTTATGTTCTTATGGGAGGGACAGCAACAACAAGAAGAAGAAACTGGTGAAAAAAATTGGAGCTTCCAGCCACATCTATTTGTTCTCCATTCTTTTTAAAGTAAGATTATGGACTGCCTTTCTTTATTTCTTCAGATCCTCTACGTTTCTGACTTAGATTTCAGACTTTTTGAAAGTGGCAATGGGACTGTCATTTTTAAAATTAGGATTTGGGCAGAGGTCTGCTCCAACAGGAATCCAGGTTGGAGCCTCAAGTTCCAACTGGGCAGGAGTGTTCTGAAATGATTCTAGATGTACCGTAGAAATAAAAGGGGAGATGGCCCCAGCATAGTCCAAACTATGGCCTCTTGGCCTCTGCTTGGCTTTATCTCACTTGCTTGGAGGATGGGTGGTGAGAGGAATATCACCACTATGCCAGAAGCCGGAGGCAAGATGGCCCTCTGGAGTGGAAAGCAGATGGCAGAACAACTGATTACTCACTGCACCAGAAGCCCTAGAGCATAACAGATGAGGCCTAGTTCTTCTTGGTATTTGTTGAGGGTTCCCTGTCTTGGATCACACATCACTTAGGGAGGAGAATCACAGGCTGAGCCTGAAGAGCTCCTTTCTTCATAACCACCTCTAGTGCAAAGGCTTCGCGAAGAGAGAAGCCAGCCATTCTCCTTCATTCAACGACAGATACTCTTTGAAGCAATGTTAAGACTGCAGCTTTGCCATAAAGAATCTGCTTCTAATTAATGGCCCTCAAGATCCTAATGCTCAATGAAAGTGAATAGCCAGGGCCTAGAGCAAGAGGATATTAGGAGAGAGAGAAAAAAAATACCTTATGAGAGATCCACTCGTATTGCATTAACTATCGAACAGGGGAGACACTGCAAGAGGGATAGAAAGCTGTTAAGGCGCTGACTGCCTCCTAACCGCTCACCTTCAGATGACTTGGAGAGTCCCCTGTGGAAACAAAATTTCAATACTTTGTCTGGGTCGATCAGGGAAAAAAAAGATCTTTGAATGACCCAAGGTAAGGGCTATGCTGCTATTAGCAGATATTCTAAGCACAGGGGCATGTGCGGTGGATAGAGGATAAAAGAAAGAAAAAGCTCGCTGGCACGGAAGTAGCAAGGTATAGCTCATCTCCATTAGGAAACGTACGCTCTCTCTCCTCCCTTGCTGATTGTTCTGACCCATTTGCCCATGAAAAAACAATCAGCTCAGTTCTCTGGAGACTCCGCTTCATTCCCCAAACTTCCAGACATGTGCAGGTGCCATGTACACCAAACACATCAGCGGCTGCATCGGCCCGCAGTCCCAACACGCAAAGACCATCCAAACACTATATGGGCTGCTTTTTTTCACAGTGATTTTTTAAAATTAACCACTCACATTGTTGTATTTTGCTATTACGCAAGTGTTAGACAGGATGTATGAAAGGGAGAAGTGTGCTTCTGAAAACACCGTGGACACACATGGCTAATCACAGTCTTGGAAATATAAACTTCACTCGTATGCCTGACAGGTTAACGACAGAAAACACTGGTGCATCCATGGCAAATGCAACTGTCACATGAAGTGTGTGGCAAATCTCAGTTTGGTTATCTATTTTGCACTGCAAATTACATGCATTTGATGCGAAACGCTCCACATGTGGATTTTGGCTAGTATGCTGGCAGAGATCGCTACTGGTCCAATTTTTAATTAATCGGAGAAAGAGAATTAGTTACCCAGATGTCTGCTGGATGCTTAAAGATTAATTTATCTTTCCCCCAGATTAATTATAAACTTGCCTTCTAGGCCCCCTCACACACTTGATGAGGTTGCCTGGCACCCTATCCAGTAGGCCACGGGTCTTTCCCACTCTCTCCTGGAAGAAGGATAAGACTAGATAAGAATCCAGGGCTACAGGGCTCTGGAAGGGCTCAAACATCTCCCACACATAGTTAATGTGCTAATGGCATCATGTGAATACAGCGTTTGGCATGCCCTGAAAATGTGCTTGGTTTGGGGTACTGGGTCATTAGGCATTCTGCCTCGTATCAACTCAGCCGCAAGTGGAACCTTATGTGAGAAACGCAGAGCATCTCACTCCTACCATGCAGTTTGTCTGTTCAGTTTATACTAGTGAGTTATTGCTGCATCAGCAAGTACCCAGTTTCACATCAGCACACACTGCCCCATTATGGGGAAAATATTTTTAGTGTGGTGCTTAGGCAAGCCAGTCCCTGACTTGATCTTTAACCTGACCTACACCAGCAGCTTGTAAGAAGAAGAGTTGGTTTTTATATGCCGACTTTCTCTACCACTTAAGGAAGAATCAAAACCGGCTTACAATCACCTTCCCTTGCCCTCCCCACAACTTACACCCTGTGAGGTAGGTGAGGCTGAGAGAGCTGTGACTAGCCCAAGGTCACCCAGCTGGCTTCATGTGTAGGAGTGGGGGAACAAATCCAGTTCAGCAGATTAGCCTCTGCTGCCCATGTGGAGGAGTGGGGAATCAAACCCAGTTCTCCAGATCAGAGTCTACCACTCCAAACCACCGCTCTTAACCACTAAACCACACTGGCTCCACTCACCAGATTTATACATGATGTCCTAGATCATGCAGCAACTATGCTCCATCCTAAATGTTTCTTTGGTGACTAAGGGAACAATCCCAAACAGGTCCAGTCGGAAGTAAGCTCCATTTTATTAAATAGGGCTTATTCCCAAGAAAATGTTGGTGGATTACAGTCCAAAGGACCCACGTGGTCAAGGCTTTGACACATGACTTTACATTTCAGGCTGAATTGGTCACTTTGATGTGACAAAAGAGGCATTAAAAACAGAAGTCAGGGGTTTTTTGGAGGTAAGAGCGAGTGAACCAAAGTTTAAAAGCTGAACATCAGTCTCTGAGATGCAGGGGGTGGGTGGGTGGGAGATCAATCCACATAAAGTTAAGGAGAAGATCAGATGAAAATGCTGCGGAACTAACAGTGTATAATAAGTTCCCCCGCTCCATTGTTCTGACAGAATTTTTCTACCAGCATGTTAATTCTGACATGTAAAATCTCATTGACCCCCCCCCCCATTTTGCAGATGGCGTTTGTTCCTTGTAAGCGGTTATCTTCTGTACTGAAGCGGAAAGGCTCCACTTAACTGGCATGCTGATACACCTGCTGATTGGAGGCTAGGGTCTCACAGATGGTCATCTCCTGTGAGCTGGCAAAGGAAATCATAGTGTACTTTCAACCTTGAGAAGTCACCAGAAGACTCCCAAGATTTGCTCATTCCTGCATGACCAATTTCTTGATCTTCAACCTGCCTTAATTTTCAAGACGGGAAACTATTTGAGGTTTGAGCCTCAGCTGAAAAGATGTGCAAATTGACTTTCAACGATTATTCTGGTGCACTAGCTCAATTCACACACTTGGCCTACTCCGACAGTAGTAGACCCTCCCTACTCTCAGGAAGGAACAGAAACATCTGTTTCTGTAAAAGTACTGTGAAGAGATTTCACATGATGTCATTTGTATCTGCCCGGCTCAAAACAATGAGAGGCTTCCTCATAACACTCAGCTGAAATTGCCTGGCTCTCGGGGTCCAAGAAATTTGTTATGCACTTCCCTATCCTCCCCCAACCCTAACCCTTTCCTGTCCTCTTGCAAAAACCTCACTTTCATGGCTCATTGTAAAGCATACCTATTTGCACTCTCTTGAGGTGCTCGACATAGGCCTTTTCTGCATGGGTGTTTCCCTCGTGGTCACCCCTCCAACAAGTTCGGGTCATTGTTTTGATTCTGCATGCCATTTCTGACCATCAGAGGTCGCCTCGCTCTCCCCCTGCGCTTCCCCGCGTTTTGCTCAGGTTTTCAGGGATCTGTTTTATATCACATGAACACACATGAAGCTGCCTTATACTGAATCAGACACTTGGTCCATCAAAGTCAGTATTCAGACCAGCAGTGGCTCTCCAGGATCACAGGCAGAGGTCTTTCACATCACCTACTTGCCTAGTCCCTTTAACTGGAGATGCCAGGGATTAAACCTGGGACCTTCTGCATGCCAAGCAGATGCTCTATCTCTGAGCCACAGCCCCTCCCCAAATTTGAAAACACGGGCAACACGTAGGAGGAGAGCAAGGCAACCTCTGATGGTCGGAAACGGAATGCATAATCACAACAAAGCCACTAAGTCATCGGAGGGGTGACGGTGAGTGAAACAGCGGTGCATAAAGGACCATAGGCTTGGAACATTGTACACAGGAGTATCTCATTCAGCAAGTCAACCAGCAGGAATGCTGGAAACTGGCGAGCCAACAAGCGGGGAATAGAAGAGAAGGTCATGGCAGCCTGTGGGGGGCCTGATGCAGAGGGCTAGTATCTGGTGATGCAGAGCTGGAGCTAGCAGGATATGACAACAGTCATGGAACCACCACCAGAAGGATGGAACTTGCAGAGCAGCCGTGCCATCTTACCTCTGAACATTGCCAGAGTAGTGGACTGGGAAGAGAGGATGAGGAGGCAAGATGTAGAAAGGGCAGGGAAAGAAGGCAGAGGTGATGGAGTGAGAATGAAATACAGAAAGAGGAGGTGGGTGAGAGCAGGGAGAGTTGAATGAAAAGGAGATAGAAAGGAGGAGAAGGGGGTGACCCCTTGGGTATGCTGAACGAAGCCCAAGCAGTTCTTCATGGTGCCATGCCCTTGGCAGGGGTCATTCTCTTAGAGGAGAGATTGGCTGAAGACGAAATGATCAGGGGAGAAGGGGCACTGGGCCTCACTACTGTAAAGGGGTCACCAACAAAAACTACTCTGAACAAGCCACTGGTCATCAGCCAGGGTACGAAGAAAGGATCTAGCATGCCCCTACTACCAGACAGACTTGCATACAAACTAGTGCAAACATTAACATGCCAACCCAAGGCTAACTTCAGAGCATGGTAATGCTGGGCATTGTCCACGTCCTCCAAATCGGCAAAGACACCATCAGCCTAACAGGGCTACATCCCCACTTTGCATGGAGTATCCCCATCGGTCAGTGTCTTGCATGCAGTGCTGCTTCAAGGGATTTTGTTGCCAGGAGCAAGATAACCTCCTAGGTCTGAACCACTGGTGGGTGGGTCCAAGCCAAGCCCCTGCCAGTCGCCTCCAGTACTTCTCATAGCTATGCTGCAGTGCATTGACTCTTCTCTGATTATGCTGCTCCAAATAGTCACTTGAGTGGTTTGGGTGGAGAGCCAGCCCTGTCAACATGGGAGAATCATCGGTTTGCATTTCCTAGCTAGGTGGAGGTGAGAATGGGAATTCGTTATTTGATGCCCCCCAGTATCCTGATTCAGTGAACATACGGAATTGCCTTATACTGTGTCGGGCTGTTGATCTGTCTAGCTCAAAATAGTTCATTCCTGCTGGCGACAATTCTCCAGAGTCGCAGGCAGATGAAGATAAAGACAGATAAAACAACACTTATTGCTAGAGATACTTTTCAGCTAGAGATGCCAGGGGCTGAGCATAGAACCTCCAACATGCAAAGCACGCAGTGTATCATTGAGCCAAATCCCTCCTCCCCTTGTGCTGACAAGCAGCTTTTTCAGGCAACTAACACCTTAACATTACATAAATTACATGGACAAAACTAAAAAAAACATCATGACAAGACCTCTGAAGAACATTGATCAAAGGTCAACACAAAAGTTAAGGCTTTTTCCAGGCTTTAGATATAAAATATACTCCCCAGAGTATTTAGAAACATAGAAGACTAATACCCACCATAAATTGCTATGTTCTTGTAAATCTTGGGCAATTTTCTAAAACTGAGCAAAACCAGCCCTGGGACTAGTTAGGGGGGAAATGAAAAAAGAGAGCAGGGAGTTAACATCTTGCTACCCTTTGTTATACATTTTCATAGCATGTTGTTCTTTTTTAGAATCATCTGCTGCTGGGTAGTTGCCCCACAGAGATACAACAAAATCCAAACTATGCACCAGGAGTGCCATATGTGAAATAAAAGGAAAATAATCCCCAAATTTCACGAACTCCATAGTGAAAGCTCCTGGCAGCTACCCCACTTTCTCAGTATTTCTTGGGAATGGCCCTAAAAAGGGTTTTATTTGTTTCTGCTATGGGTTTACACAGAACTTGGCTCCTTTTGGTATTAAATCGACAAAAACAAATTCACAATTCCTAGAGTGCCAGCTAGGGAAAAGAAAAAAATAACTCTGACAAGCAGACCAGGGTGAAACATTCCCTTATCCTAAAATGGCAGAAATTGAACAGGGGTAATGTTGTCAACAAAGAGCTGATATTCCAATGACAAGTTATTTGCTCAGTGCTTTTAGCTGCAGGCTCACACTCCTTATGTAGAAACTAAGGATGCTTGGTTGCCTAAAATCGAGGCGTACAATTCAATGGTGAAGACAGTCTCTTACACAATAGGAACAGCCTGGCATTATTATTATTATTTTTAAAAAATACTGATTTTTTTAACATATAAAAACAAACAACAAAGAAAAGATTAATAAAAAAAGAAAATGCAAAAGAGTATCATTTTGTACCAGTTGCAACATTCATAATTTTATAATTATAACAAACCAAAACGATACCCCCTCAACCCTTCACCCACCAAAAAAAAAGTGATCCATCACCCGACTTCCGTAGAAGTGTCTGACAGTTTTGAAAGTAAAAACATTTACCTTAAAATATAAAGATATTAAACCTTATATCTATAACTCACTAATTAAATTATTAAAGTCCGTTTTTGCCCAGCCTGGCATTATTGTAGAATGCATGGAGGATGACATACAGACGATTACTGTAAGTCTGTTTTTTTCCTCAAATCCCAGGTATTATAATTCAGGCAAAGGAAATTCATGCTACAGGAAACTGTGACATTCTGTTGGGAATTAGTCTGCGAGTTTTGTCTCTGTCAGGACTACAAAAATGGTTAAATGTTTATGTTTTGTTTACATGGTCTCAGGGGATAGTGCTAGCCACTTGGCAAGTGTGGATTGGCCCTATCAAGAAACATTGGTCATGTGATGTTCAGGCGCATTTCGAGATGCTGGGGTTAAATTGCCGTTTTTGTTAAGAGAAGACTTACTTCGCTTCAATTCTTCTTCCTCAAGTTATGAGCCAAAATAGGCAACAAGGGAAGAAAAATGAGATGTAGTTAGGAGTTGTTATTTTATATCCCAAGTTTACCCTCCCTTTAATGTAGTAAACTTATCTGTTTTGGAAACCAACGTGTCTTGAGTCTTTGTGTGTGTGTGTGTTTAATCTATGATCCACAAGATCACGATTCATCAAAATCAATCTCAACACATTCCTGTATTTTGGCCAGCAGGACATAACTCACGGGAACTTGGGGGCTTCAGCTTGGCTGAAGATCAGGGAAGCTCCTTGGGCCAAATGAGCCACAATTAGCAGGAAGCCTTTTATGGGTCTCTGTAAGCTCATCCCCAGGACCGTGTGCATGGTTCATCAGTCTTTGGAGGTGTTTACACAGCTCTCTCTGAAGTGCGATTAGTGCCCAGGACCTGCGCAAAACGCAGATAAAATTCTGCAGTTGAAAATGAGCAGCTAACATTATGAGCCAGAAGAGAAATCTTAGAAAAGGCAAGTTTCTCCCAAGAGTTCCTTGAGAAAGCTCACAAATAACAAGTCAATTCCAAATCAAGCCAAGGGAAGGTCCTTCACTGCTCACAAAAATCCAAGGATTTTATCAGGCCCTTTGGGGTACCCAGTGTGGGCACTGCCTTCCATACCACATCATACACTGCCATTGTAATGGTGTTACGTCACTTCGGAAGAAAACGCAGAAGTGACTTCAGTCTGCTCTAGGAATCTGCAGAAACTAAGAGTTTTCCCTGGAAGTGACACAATGCTGTTGTGACAACAGCTATTTTTTTTTCTTCCACTGGCCACCACTATGGTGGCAGGAAATGGGAGGTGGGGGCAGAGGATCCTTTACACCTGAAGGGAATCTGGCAAGCCTAGTGATAGATTCCATATTTAATACCGACTGCTGATACATTATGCTGTATGAAATGCTTCAATAAATGTTTGGATTTTTGCTTCTGTGCCTGAAGAACCAACGAACAGCTAACTTTCATTTGCAGCTGTCCCTGAAACTGTGCATTCAGCAACTTTACTCTGAAATTTCCTAAGTGTGTTTAGAGACTGAGAATGATTGCAAGTAGGGTTGCCAAAAACCAGGTGGTGGCTGGAGATCTCCTGGGATTACAAGTGATCTCCAGGCGATAAAGATCAGTTCACCTGGACTTGCTTTGGAAGGCGGATTCTATGGCATTATACCCCATTGAAGTCCCTCCCCTCCCCAAACCCCACCCTCCTCAGGCTCCACCCCCAAACTCTCCAGGTATTTTCCAACCCAGCACTAGCAACCCTACTTGCAAATGTGTGTGTGGAAATTGTGTGTGTGTGTACAGCAGCAGTAACACCCAGGCTGAAGATTAAGAATCCCACACCCTGGAACAGATAGTTGCATTCTGACATGGCACACATGAAGTTCTGGAACCGCTCTGGGTATGCCAGTCCTCTCCTTACCCCCTCCCCCAAGCCGTCCTGTGAGATAAGGGGAAGCAACCCTGAAATAGCAGTGAGATAAGAGGAACAGCAAAGGCAGTTGGATCAGAGGAGCCTGCCAAAAAGGCAACAAAGATGTCAACAAAGGACCAAACGAGAACTGGGTGCACCCATATTTTGAAGAGTGAGGGGGATAGGGCAAAAGAGGCCAAGAAAGAATAGAGATGGGAAAAGAGGCAACTTGATGTCATCAGCCTTACGAAGGAGGGGGCAAAAGGCAGGCCGGGCAGAGTTCTACTTTTAATCATCAGTGAAGCTCTCCTGCTCAGGCAGTCCTTCCATACAACTAACAGGTTTAGCCAACCTTGGGAAAATAGAAAGTATGAATAAGATTAGTTTAGGGTGCATAAACCCAGAGCCCTTCTCTAGGGTCTGATCAGTCATGGGATTAGGAGCCAAGGGGCCGCAGGTACAATTTGCAACTAATATATGTTAGTTTGGGGCAGGAACTGGAGATCGGCAGTGGGGCTGGCAGAAGCGAAGAAGAAGAAGAAGAAGAAGAGTTAGTTTTTATATGCCAACTTTCTCTACCATTAAAGAGAGACTCAAACCAGCATACCATCACCTTCCCTTCCCCTTCCCACAACAGACACCCTGTGAGGTAGGTGGAGCTGAGAGAGCTCTAACAGAGCTCTAACTTGCCCAAGGTCACCCAGCTATCTACGTGTATAGGAGTGGGGAAACAAATCCAGTTTACCAGATTAGCCTCTGCCGCTCATGTAGAGGAGTGGGGAATCAAGCCCAGTTCTCCAAATCAGAGTCCACCGCTCCAAACCACTGCTCTTAACCACTACACCATGCTGGCTCTTCCATAAAATATGGAAGAAGACACACTGGTGATTTATACGTTTACTGTGGACCCTTGCTATGTGCAGATTTGTAACTCACAATTTCACTTATTTGCAGTCCATGATCTAGTCATATAACGCAGTCTCCAGCCTGTTTTTGCTCTCACTGCGCTATCATCATAATCATTACATTGTTAAATTTTGCTGGAAAGTTGGTTGTTTTGTTACTGGGAGCCAGCAGACCCCTGCCTCCCAGTATTTGTGGATTTTGCCAGGATCCCAGGAATGATCCCAGGAATCCCCTGTGAATGGTGAGGGTTGACTAAATACCCCACCTTTCTAACAACTCAAGACAGATTCCAAAAGCAATAAATATACCTTGTTAAAAATACATCAAGCGAGCCAGAACCATACAGAACTCCAACTTAACACCCCCAAAAAGACTATGCCCTTCAGAAAAGGACTGCCTTACGTGTCCTGCAAAAGGCCAGCAATGAAAGAGCCCTATGCAAATCACAGAGAAAGCCTGGAATTGCACAGAGGATGTTCAAACTAGCTTAGGTTAACTAGCACCTATTACCTTAGGTGCTGTGGGACACAGGCAGGATGGTACTGCTGCAGTCGGCTTGTTTGGGGGCTTCCTCGAGGCACCTGGTGGGCCATTGTGTCAACATACTGCTGGATTTGATGGGCTTGGTCTGATCCAGCAGGGCTTTTCTTATGTTCTTAACACAGCACAGGAACTGCTGAGAGAATCTCAGCTGATGCACAGTTCACACTACTTGCTCCCCTCCCATTAAAAACAATGTGTTGCCTAACAGAAGCAGAGTAAACCTTGGGGAATACAATTTGCCAACCTCCCACAGAACTCCCCTGAGCACCCTAAAATTCTGTTCCTGGAAGTCAGGGGATCCTCAGAACAGCATGGATTTCAAACCAGGGTTATGCAACAGGAAGGAGAAGTCAGTAAAACCTCCCCCACCCCATACCACCTGCCTTCCACTGGTGGAAAAATGCGATTGGATACAATACAATGATTTGGTGGTGGGGATTATAGGTGCGGACCCTTGGCATCTACTAGATAGGGATTTTGGCGTTCCACGCCATTTGTGTTTCATGACCCACTCGAGAGCAGCCAGGGATCAGCCTCTGAAAATCATATTAATAAAAAAACAAATCATAGGCACCAGTTCCAAACGTTTAAGAGACACTGACAAGTTTCAATGCAATAGACATGCCAAGGGTATTAAATTTCCATTTGACCCATGTGATCAGGCTCTTGGGATGTTTGCAGCCCTGCTTTAATCATTCATTGTTACTGGCTATTTATGATTTTATCCAAGATCATTTTGCTTTATGATGACATATGGTAGTGAACATTGCACCCTTTCAAAATGTTAAATGGATCAACAATAGAAAGACAACAATACGTCATATAAAATGTGATAAGTTCAGCCTTTATAGCTAACCAACACACTCTTCAAGGTATTAAGGGAAGATTAAGAAAGGGGGAAAAAGCAAAAGTGAAAGGGAGAGAAAATGAAAGGTAGAAACGGGGAGGGAGACAGAAAATGGGGGAGAAAACAAAATCATGGTATTATTATGTCAATACTGATATAAAGAAATTAATCAAAATTAGGGATAAAAAGTGATAAAGTCTAAGGAGGAATAACTTGACAGTTCTTCAACCTCTAGATAATATGCTGAATTTAGATACTAGTGACTCAGTATCCAGTGTATTTTCTACATTTAAAAAGTTTTATTAGCATGAAATGATGGCTCCATTCAGACCTCACAGTTGTCAAACCCTGATCAATCTATAAGATAAACAGACTATGTTCCAGAAAAGATCAGTAGCACCTTAAAGACTAACAAAATTTCTGGCAGGGTATGAGCTTTCATGAGCCACAGCTCACTTCTTCAGACTATGTTCTGTTTGTAAATTTCCATTTTCTCTGCTGTTTGCCTCCTTTTCCACCTCGAAGTAGAATCCCCTGACCTAAGCTTCTTTGCTTGGCAAGCTTCTTGTTATTGGTTGGCTGTAATAAATGTTGCATGTAACTTCCACACGCCCAGACTTTCCCTTTTCTATTACCCTATCATTTGTTCTAAGGCTGAGTCTTGGAACTGAAACATGGTTCCAAGCAGAAGCCCTGAGGAGCCTACTTCACTAACTGATCCTTGCTTTCTCTAACATCTCCATTTGCAGTTTGCACCCCATCCTCTGAAGTTCTTCCAGCCCAAACGAACTGCTTATTTGCTTGTAATTTTGTGCTTGTAGTTTGCTTATTTGCTTGGACAGGCTCTTTTTATGGGGAGAGACCCAATGTCCTTGCCGGAACGTAGGAGGGAAATGAATGACTTCCCATAACCATCCCCCTCCCCCGTAATGAGCTTGAAAGTTGTGTAAGATAATTGCATATTTTTCAGGGCAAAAAATTGCATATTTTTCAGGGCAAAAACCTCTATCCTCAAACTGCTTGTTTGCTATGCAAATGAAAAATTTGTGTCTGTCACTCAGCAGCAGAAAGGTGAAATGTCTTTCTTCTTCTAGTTAAAGTGTTGGAATTTCTTTCATCCCAACAAAATACCTCATAGGAAGTATGGTGTAGCCTGTAACTCAAGTGCACACATGCTTGGCTCAGAATCAGTTTCACATGCATCCGTCTTCATTTAATGGCTACGAAGCGTGTCCTTGATGCTTTCTGTTATTGGGAAGACCCTTTTATCTCACCCAAGAGGAGGAACCCAGGTGATTCAAAGAAATGCTTCCACTGGGCGTGGGGCTAAGCTTATCCAAGCATGGCTTGACCTTCTTGCTCTTGTTGGTCCCTTTGATTTGAGGCAACATGCAATCAGTTCAATTTTGAAAAGGCCTGAACAAAGGAAAATGGAAGTAGGTTCGGCCAGTCCTAATACTGATTCCAGTGGGGCAGCTGTGTTACTTTATTGTAGCAAATAACCCATGGCACCTTTAAGACAAACAACATTTATGCCAGTCTGAGCTTTCGTGAGTTCTGACTCACGAAAACTCATGCTGGAATAAATGTTGTTAGTCTGTAAGGTGCCACTGGTCTTCTGTTTTGTTGTTCTAACACTAAGTGGGCAATGAAGGGGAATGTTTTAAATCTTGCATTTCTTGGTTTTATTCCATTTGCTTTCTGCCTTTCAATGGCAAATAATTTTTGATGGTCTTTGATTTGCCTTCCTCTGTGCATACAGCAGGGGTCACTGGAGGAGTGGGGAGAGGGAACTGTGAATTTTCTGCATTGTAAAGGGGTTGGACTAGATGACCTTTGGATACACTTCCAGCTCTATGTTTCTATTAAGTGCGTAAAAGAACCATCTAATCCCAGATCTTAATTTAGTATACAGGGAACAGAGAAACAGCAATATAGATTTTTTCCCCAAAGCTCCCACCTCCTATAGTTAGTGACTTATATGGAGCAGGAAAACTTCAATAAATTTAAGCTGTGTTCCTAGGAAAACTGCATCTATATAAATTATTGGACATAGATCTGCAGTAAAGAGTACACACAGAGCACAACATGCCTCTCCATCCAACAACCATCTTCACCTGCACCTGCCGTGTGCACCTGCTTCTGGCAGCAACCCTTGTGCTTGCCGTATTGAAGATCAGCTTGCGTGCTAGGAAAAGCATGTTCTCCCTCTGTGAGACTGGCTGTTTGTTTTTTATTTCACATCATCTTTTTTTTAAATAGCTTCCATTAGCTGATATAATTACAGAGAAGGCAAAGGTTAATCTCACACCTGTCTCTAGGTTTCAATGTCTCAAGACTTTTGGCCCAAAAGAAATGAAGGTTGCGGCAGGTGCATCTCACTCCTGTGAAAATGAAAACAACAGAAGAACAGATAATGAAGGCTGGATGAAGAGTGTGCACGGCCTTCCTAATGGCACAGCCGTCTTGTACTAAGGGGGTGCACATTGTACGGCTGAATATCTCATATGTTAGCATTACCTAGAGAAAGGGGAAATTAAAAATTATGGCATGCTTTTAGATAAGTGTCAGTGATAAAATCTGGTTTCCCGGCTGACATTTAAAAAAAAATCCAGCCTGGTTCCCTTTGATGACTCAATCCTTCCACTTCAATAGTGTAAACGAGCCACATGGAATCAAAGCATTACAGACTAGATTTTTTTATAAAAATAGGTTTATCACAAAAGTAACTTGAAACAAAAACCATGAAAGGAATTTTATATATGATAGATAGATAGATAGATAGATAGATAGATAGATAGATAGATAGATAGATAGATAGATAGAGAGAGAGAGAGAGAGAGAGAGAGAGAGAGAGAGTGGATAGAGAGATAGAGAGATAGAGGATAGAGAGAGAGAGAGAGGATAGATAGATAGATAGATAGATAGATAGATAGATAGATAGATAGATAGATAGATAGATAGATAGATAGATAGATAGATAGATCCATAATGTAGAGGATGTAGACTTAGAGCTCTGGAGAGTGGGTTATATTCTTTATGTTACTGAAGACACATCACTTTAATTTGCTACCCTTCAGTTCTCCATCTGGAGGACACAATTAACAATATCACTTCTACATTAACTGCATTTTCACATAATAATTTAAGAGGTTTTTGCATTTCACAGAGCAAGGTTTTTTTTTTTTGCTTTTTTTTTTTTGCTCATCTCTTACCACAAACCACAAAACGGAAATCTTGTCTGTGTCTTGGGCAAGTGCATAAAGTAACAATTAGCAGGGCCAGTTCTCAATCTATGAAAACGAACATAATATTATGGTAAGCTGATATATAGGAGCCCCGTGGCACAGAGTTGTTAAGCTGCAGTACTGCAGTCAAAAGCTCTGCTCATGACCTGAGTTCGATCCCGACGGAAGTCGGTTTCAGGTAGCCGGCTCAAGGTTGACTCAGCCTTCTATCCTTCCGAGGTCGGTGAAATGAGTACCCAGCTTGCTGGGGGTAAAGGGAAGATGACTGGGGAAGGCACTGGCAAACCACCCCACAAACAAAGTCTGCCTTGGAAACGTCGGGATGTGACGCCACCCCATGGGTCAGGAATGACCCGGTACTTGCACAGGGGATCTTTACCTTACCTTAAGCTGATATATACTTTTATTTTTCCTTGTGGCACAGCTTTTAATCTTTTCCAGTGTCCCTGTTGTCTGATTTAGTGTTCTGCGGTCAGTCTTGAGAGCCAGTGTGGTATAGTGGTTAAGAGTGGCAGACTCTAATCGGGTGAATCAGGTTTGATTCCCCACTCTTCCACATGAAGCCTGCTGGGTGACTCTGGGCCAGTCACAATTCTCTCCGAACTCTCTCAGCCCCACCTACCTCACAAGGTGTCTGTTGTGGGGAGGCGATTGTAAGCCAGTTTGAGTCAAAGGTAGAGAAAATCAGGGTATAGAAACCAACTCTTCTTCTTCCTCCTCTTCTTCTTAATTGGAATGGACTTCAAATCTGGTGTACCCCATTTATAATTTTAACAAGGACACTGTGTGTGGTAGGGAAGAATGTGTGCTCTCTTCCCATCACATGTATGGGGCAATGTGTGACCTGCACGCTCCATGCATTGTTAAGCATTGTCACATACAAGGGAGATGACAGAAGAAGTGGACATTAATGCCAACTGCCAGGATCAGGGCAGACATTTCATGAGGGTTAGGGAGGAGGAGAGGTCACATCCCAGCATTCAGCATGGATGATGATGCCTTAAGCCACTGCCCCCAACTTCACATCTCTATATCATCTTTTCATAAGAAGTCAAATTTTGACCGTCTGAAAGCCAACAACATAAGACTTTATACAGGGCAAGTGGGCCTAGAAAAATGTAAACATTCTACAAGTTTCCAAAATTCATGTCTTACTGTATAAGACTTATAGAACAGATGAAAACAGCAAGAGTCTAGTACCACCTTAAAGACTAACAAAAGTTCTGGCAGGGTATGAGCTTTCACGAGCCACAGCTCACTTCTTCAGATACAGCTAGAATGTGAGTCCATCTATCCTTAAGTAGAAAAGGGTAAACACACAATGGCAATGTAAATGTCAAAAGCAAGTAAATGACATTAGCGGGGGTGATTGGATTAGGTGTGATATGCAGAGGGGTAGTAGGCGTGGAGAAATTAGCACTGGTAATGAGACAGGAAACCCAGATCCCTATTCAATCCAGGAGAATGCATTGTCTTGAGTTTCATTATTAGTTGTAATTCAGCACTCTCTCTTTTGAATCTTCCTTTAGAGAAACTGCTACTCTTAAATCAGGACTGAATGTCCTGGAAGGTTAAAATGTTCCCTCACTGGTTTCTGAATATTTATGTATGTATTTATTTATTTATTTGACTTATAGCCCGCCCTCCCCAGCAAGCCAGCTCAGGGTGGGTAACATCATTTAAAAAATACAACAATATACAATATAAATATACAGTAAAATCCATAATAAAACCATCAATAACATTCTAAAAACCTAACATGATGGTGTACAAGTCTAAAAGCTGTAGCGACCGTACAGGAGGCAACCCTTTGCTTTTTGTTGTTCCCACTAAGGGGAAAAAATGGGGGGAGGCCAATAGATGGTATAGTTAATATGAGCAAATATAGGCGGCTGTCCTTAATTGTAGGCCTGGCGGAAAAGCTCTGTCTTGCAGGCCCTGCGGAAAACTTTCAGATCCCACAGGGCCCTGATGTTACCAGGCAGACCATTCCACCAGGCCGTAGCCAGGGCCAAAAAAAACCTTGGCTCTTGTTGAGGACAGCCGCATGCTCTTAGGGCCAGGGACCACCAGTAAATTTTTGCCGGACGATCTTAGTGTCCTTTGGGGGGGTATCCCAGGAGAGGCGGCCCCGAAGATACGAGGGTCCCAGACCGTGTAAGGCTTTAATGGTCAAAACCAGCACCTTGAACCTGATCCGATACTTCAGTTGGAGCCAGTGCAGATGGTAAAGCACTGGCTTTATATGCTCTTGAGGCGGGGCTCCCATCAGGAGCCTTGCCAACGCATTCTGAACCAGCTGGAGCCGTCGGGTCAGTCTCAAAGGCAGCCCTACGTGTGGTTTCTGATGTCAGATTCATGTCCATTTAATCTTTGTCTCAGGGACTGACCTGTTTGTCCAATGTAGAGGGTGGAAAGGCATTGTTGGAATTTGATGGCATAAATCATGTTAGAAGATGAACAGGAGTATGAACCTGAGATAGAAGAGAAGAATGACACTATACACATTATGCACATCCTAGCTTTTTCACTGCACTCCAAAAGGCTGGAACAAACAGTTAAAATAGCTTCGAAAGTAGGCTTACCTTAATTATCTCCCGGTTGCTGCCCTGGGGTAATATTGGAACTTTATTTGCAGCGCTTCTGTTTCTAAACATAATGCTGTTAAATTGTTATTGCTCTGCAGAAGCTCATTTAGATATCCTGCATTGAGTCGCAGGATGTGTTTGCTCAGAAGTCCCTTATAAATTCAGGACAACGTCATAAGAGAGAGCGACACAATTATTCATACCGAGAAGGTTTCGTTCTTTTCCGTGGCCAAACACGGGCAGGAAAAGGAAGCGAGGATGGCGCATGTGCACGCGTGCACATTTAGAGGCATCAGTGGGAAAACACACACACACCATGAAATGCTTCTGAACTGTTTATATCACGGTGCAGCACGGACACTTGCCTGTATCTTAACATGTTAGCATATTAAAGCCAGAATGCAAGAGTTTTTATGCTCTGTGACCTGATTCCAAGTTCTGCAAACTTCAATTCCTTGTGGAGGCAACCCTATTTGCTAGAACTGTAAAGTCAGCGCAGCAGTGGAAAGCACTGAAAATGACAACAGGATGTTTAAACCACGGCATGGCCCATGGGGTGCAAGCTTGAGCGGCTCCTTGCTAATCACGAGGCACCCCTGCTGCACCTAAGCCTCATCAGGAATGGTCTTCGTTTGAGGGACTGGCGTATTTCAGCACTAGTTCCTCAAAAAAGAATCCCTCAGAGTGTCACAGGGCTCTACCGATCAGCTGGAAGGGACCGGGCGTTGCTTTGCATCGCCTGAGAGAAGTTCAAGTTCTTTATCATTACAGTCCACAACCAGTGTATCAATAAAGGAAACATTAATTACAAAAGGGATAAAAGTAATATACAAAACTTCATGAATAAACACAGGATAGTCCTAATGGATACCAGCTAAAACTACACATGTCTGACAACAAATTGGCACTTGGACACTCTCCTGGGCAAATACAAAAAAATAGGTCATTTCAGTGACCGAAATCCCTGCCACTCTTCAGTGTTTGAAGGCCCTTCCCACTTTTTTTAATGATTACAGACCAGGGTGCAAAACCGGGCAACCAATCGTGTCATATGGTGGTTCTTATCTGACATACAAGATATTCAAGCCTAATTTTATTAAATCTTCCGGGAAACCTTTCTAGCAATGGTCTGATAGTTTCTCAGTGGATTTTGTTATATGAAGTGCATTCAAAAAACACGTGCTCTATTGATTCGATTTCTTTTTGTGGGCAGGCATATTTCCTCTGAAGACGTCACAGCAGAAAGTATGCTAGATTAGAAAGTTTACATAAAAGGTAAAGGTCCCCTATGCAAGCACCTGGTCATTCCTGACCCAGGGGGTGACGTCACATCCCGATGTTTGCTAGGCAGACTTCGTTTACGGGGTGGTTTGCCAGTGTCTTCCCCAGTCGTCTTCCCTTTACCCCCAGCAAGCTGGGTACTCATTTGACCGACCTCGGAAGGATGGAAGGCTGAGTCAACCTTGAGCCGGCTACCTGAAACCAACTTCCGTCGGGATCGAACTCAGGTCGTGAGCAGAGCTTGGACTGCAGTACTGCAGCTTTACCACTCTGCGCCACGGGGCTCCTAGAAAGTTTACATAGCAGGCATTTATTTGTCCCCATTTTGCAGAAGAAGAAAGTTGAATTTGCTCAAGGGAGACAGGTGACCTATCTAACAAACAGATGTAGGAATTAGGTCTTTTAGTTCTCTGGAAGTCATACTTGCTTAAATCAATGGCCAGGTGGCCCAGATTTTAGAAGTGCCACATTTTATTCGGACTCCTCAAGAATTAATAGCATCAAGTTCAAGACGTTACCCAACCTATATCCACGACAGACCACATTATATCAATTTTCCCGTGAAAACAGTTATTTTGTAGCCAATTTTTTGTCTCCGCCCTCGCCCTCAGACATACAGGAAACTATAACAGCAGATAGGGATAATTTTGTGAATTGGTGAAACGTGTCTACATTTTGCAGCTATTTCTGCAATGACGGCAGTATTTTTGGAACACTTGACTGCAGTAATTGCCACAACGCTGAAATACATAGAAGCTGGTTTCCATCTTAGATTTTGTCACACAATGGCATACTCAGAGATAGGTCACACGGGGGAAAAAATTAAATGTCAAAAAAGTGAAATCGCACACTGAGATGGCAGTTCTGTGCTTCAGCTCAGTGCTGTCATTGACAGGACAAAAGGAGTATTTGGCCCTCTCTTGAAACCAATTTGTGGGCCTTCGATTCAGCTTCAAAGAGCTCACAGTTTAAAGGTTAAGATTTTCAAAAACTCAAAGCTGGACTTTCAGTAGAGAAGAACCCATATGCTTTTTTCAGTTTCTTGTGGCTTCCACATGTAAGCCTTTTTTATTTCACTCCTTTTAAGCACTGGTATTCCCAATTCATTGCTTTCCTTTATGGCATTTTTACACCACTTATCGGGTACAAAATCAACAACTGCCCATATACGTGCCTTCTCCGTTGTGGCTGCCTCCTCACCTTATGGAACGGCCTCCCTGAGGAGGTCAGGAAGGCTCCTGCCCTCCTGGCTTTCCACAAACTGTGCAAAACTGAATTGTTCAAGAGTGCTAATCTACACAGGCAATAGAGTTGCACTGCACTAAAAGATTCACAAAGATACTTGGAAAAATTATTAGGAACTGTGGTCTATACTACTGTGTATAGCTTGTTGAAACTTGGATCCTGCTATGGAATTTTGCATCATTTAATGTGTCATGTTGTGTACAAAAGAGAGTTTAATACGGTCCAAGACCAGCATAAAAACATACCAGATATACATACATAATATAACACACATAAAAGTGCATCAGGTGTGAGCCCCTATAACATCTTACAATCTCTCACTCATAGAAGCCGTTAAGCGCTTAATTAAAAAACATTACATGTTTAGAATTAGTATAAACATAAATATAAAATCGCTCAACCATTAAGTTCGACCCATGCACGTCATGTTGTGCAACCCTGTTTTCAAGACAAGAGATGTTCAGAGGTGGTTTGCCATTGCCTGCCTCTGTGTGGTCTGAGAGAGTTCGGAGAGAACTTTGCCTGGCCCAAGCTCACCCAGCAGGCTGCATGTGGAGGAGTGGGGGATTGAACTAGGTTCTCCAGATAAGAGTCCGCTGCTCCTAACCACTACACCATGGTGGCTGTCATTCATTTTAGTAGTAGAAAAGAGCAGTAGCACATAAAAGACTAACAACATTTCTGGCAGGGTATGCGCTTTCGTGAGCCACAGCTCACTTCTTCAGATACTCTTACTCTGCCAGAAATGTTGTTACTCTTTAAGGTGCTACTGGACTCTTGCTTTTTTCTACTGCTATTGACAGGCAAACCCAGCTATCCATCGTGATTCATTTTAGTGGTGAGCCTTAATTCGGTGGCATCCACAGAATGTATGTTGATCCTATAAGTGGAAATACCACTCAAGATTTCATTTGCTTGTGATTAAGAACTCTGTAGGGGGGGGGTACTTCTTCCCTTCCAATACAAGACATAATAGCAGTCTACTGTCTTTGACACACTCCTCCCTATATTTTGATTGGTATTTTATGTCTCTTCTACAACATAAATGACTTTATTACTTCTCTGATTCTGCAGCAAAACAGCCATCCATCCACATCAGAAGGAAACAAAAGGAAGCAATTTAATTAAGCGGTAACCGAAGAATTAAAAGTTTTGCTTATTAAGGTGGAAAGAAGAACTCAGTGTGTGTTCTGCCTGGAAAACATGCTTATTAGCATTTAGTAGGAAAGGCCAGAGGGAACAAACACAGGGAACTTCTTTAAGTGGTACTTGCAGCACATATTTTTCAGGTTCCTACCTTTGCTAAAGGGAAAGGAAACAGCGTGACCCAAGGATACTGTAACCCCTTTTTGTCCCAATGGCCTGGTTCAATAGTCTAAGGTAAGGCTCACACTAAATGCTTCAGATATTCTAATACAATTTAATTAAACAATGCGAAGAACATTCCAGAATCCGAGAAAATGTCAAAGCGGTTCATTAACAACTAGCACAAGTTATAGTCCCATAGAAGGGGAGAGTCCTACTCAAGATCCACCCTGCACAAGTCACAGTACAGTGAAATTCTTCTGTAAACGCTAGGCCAAGTTGCCACAGCTGTCCTCTTTAACAGGCAGGAGTTCTTCCCACAAAGACTGCAGAGGGAATTATTGCTTCATTGCCCTAGGAGCAGTCCCCTCTTTTGCCAGGTAAAGAAGTGGGACAGCTCTTGACTAGGGTGGAGGGCCTAGCACAGCCCCTGAGGAGCTTCAGCTTAGCTCACAGTGATTACTGCTCTTTTTCACCTAAAATGAATCAGCTCTTAGGGAAGACAGTGGTTAGCGCTTCTCAGTTATCAGTCATTTCAGCTCCGTCTCATCTGCCCTTTCAATAACCAGCCCTTTCACTCAGTAGGGTTGGCTCCCACCTTACAGGCTACAAGGTCTGCCAAAGGTCTTGCAATTCAAGAGTCTTCAATACTCCTCTTGTCTTCTTTATTTCCCTTTTAGTTAGCACAGTCTACTCATTAAATTCCTCTCAAAGTCAGGGTGGCTCTTCCAATGCATTTCCCATAAGCCTTTGCTTAGCATGCAAACTATTGACAGCTAGGAGCAAAGCCATATCTAAACTTTGCTGTCTACAAGTCAGGACTGGACTATGGCTGTATCTGAATGTCTGCTGTCCGCTAGTCAGCCTTGGCCCAGAGTAGGGATGCCAGCCTCCTGGTAGGACCTGGGGATCCCCTGGAATTACACTCATCTCCAGACTACAGAAATCAGTTCTCCTGGAGAAATTGTGGAACTCCCTGCCCCAGGATGTGGTGATGGCTGCCAGCTTGGAGGGCTTTAAGAGGGGAGTGGACATATTCATGGAGGAAAGGGGTATTCATGGTTATTAGTTAGAATGGATACTGGTCATGTTGCATACCTGTTCTCTCTAGTATCAGAGGAGCATGCCTATTATTTTGGGTGCGGTGGAACACAGGCAGGATGGTGCTGCTGCACTCGTCTTGTTTGTGGCTTCCTAAAGGCACCTGGTTGGCCACTGTGTGAACAGACTGCTGGACTTGATGGGCCTTGGTCTGATCCAGCAGGGCCTTTCTTATGTTCTTATGAGAAAATGGATGCTTTGGAGGGTGGACTCTTTGACATTGCATCACACTGAGGTCCCAGGCTCCATCCCCAAACCACCAGGAGTTTCCCAACCTGGATCTGGCAACCCTACTACAGCCTCTTTTCCAGCACAGACCTACATTCAGCACAGGCCTACAATAACAACATGCTGACATTGGGTTGGATCCTTAGGTGTCTTCTATTTCCACAAGGAAAGATCTCATGCTGTTGCACACACTGTTCCCAAAGGTCTCCCAGCTCACAGGAACAGCTTTTTAGGTTGTGCAGAGAGCGTTTCAGAAGTTGTGAGAAAGAAGGAAGGCTTCATTCTGTGAAGACTACTCACCACTCTTTGGCTCCTAACCAATGCTCCTAAATGCCTCTGAAAGCTCCATGCCTAAGTCCACTCAGGTGCCTCCCTGATAGGGTTGTCAACCTCCAGGTACTAGCTGGAGATCTCCTGCTATGACAACTGATCTCCAGCCGATAGGGATCAGTTCACCTGGAGAAAACGGCCACTTTGGCCATTGGACTCTATGGCATTGAAGTCCCTCATCTCCCCAAACTCTGCCCTCCTCAGGCTCCGCCTCAAGGGACAGCTCTTGACTTTGCTGGTGGCGAAGAGGGACCTGGCAACCCTATCTTCTAGACAAAATGCTTCTCATACAAGTCAGATTCATTGATAGGCCTGCAGAATCACACAATGCAGGTACATCTACAGAAACTCCACAGATAAAGCAGCAGCAGAAATACAGCAGAATCAGGCAAAGACTTGCTACAGGAAAGGAACATAATAGGGGGAATCTGAACAGTCTAGAGCAGGGTTCACCAGCAGTTACCTCATGAGCTAACAGTTGCTCTCAAGGTACCACAGAGAACTTGTGCATCCCTAGAAGACCCCCCCCCAAAAAAAAAAACGGGAAAAGATGTACTTTAGCATCCTGCCCCCGCAGAAAAAGAGCTTTTATTTCATAGGATTTTTCTTTGTGCTGCTGAGCTGATAGATTCATTTCTGGTGAGCTTCCTACTATGTGTTCTGTTTCAAGAACAAAACTTAGTAACATGGTGGGGAGAGCTCAGGATATTTTCAATTACTCAGAAGTAGCTCTCGTTAAAGCAAATGTTGGTGATCTCTGGTCTAGAGCTATGGGAGGAGGGTATCATTTAAATCACCTTTTGCGAGAATATTACACATGACCAGTTTACCAGGTGGTTACATTTGCACTCTGGTGAGTCACCACTTGATAATAATCGTCTGTATTCATCCTGAACACCCCTTGCCTTTAGGAAAGATTTATATGCAGAGAGATTCATATGCTGGCATGATGCCAGAAAACACCCCTCTATTCAGGTGAATCTGTCTTCATAGATAGGTCACTCTTTCCCGACAACAGAACAAAAAAAAAGGGGTTATAAAAATCCTTTAGAATTAAATGGCCTTGCAAACTGTGTACAATGTCAGTATCTGGAGGATCTAGTTAACTTGCTAGCTACCTTACTTAAACAACTTGTATTAGCCCCTAAGGAGTATCTATAACTGAGTTATGGGGTATTTGAGAAGAAGTGAACATCAAGGGCCGGTCTCACCTAGTAATTCACTTCCTCATACCGCCCCCCGGGCACACATATAATTACATTATGAGGACATTTTGTCCAAAAGAAAACAATTAGGGGACAATACATAATTTACTGTTTACATTTAAGAAGGATGGCTTAATTCTTCACAGATACACATTACAGTAACCATAAAACGGGAGCCAGCATTGAAATTTAGTGATGGTACATTTTTACGTTGTGTATGCAGGAGGTGTTTTATATCCTGAACCAATGGTTTGGCAACCCACAGCCAATAAAGCACTCTAATTAGATGTAGATTTGTAAGTGCCTGACAACAATTCTAATCAGTTTTTTAATAGGATGCCACATGATGGATTATAGATTTGCAAAAAAAAGATGTAAATCTGAAAATTCTGCTCCAATTGTTCACATACTCAGCAGCTGACCCGAACTGAACCAATCCATGTCCCTTTTTCTATGAGGGTTTATGTGCATGCAGCTGTGTCGGCTAGCCTGGAGAGAAAGCATGCAACCAGAACCTGTCTTGGACACACACTTCTTTGCCCAGCTGGTAAATTGTGGGTAGCATCCAGTTTACGTGCATATATGCTACCTAAGTGGTTTTGGGGCAGAAGAGCTTTCTATACTTGCAGTACCATTGAACACCTGTTATGTTTTGTACACGTAACGTCAAATGCCCATCCAGAGAGGCACATTCTTTCCCTACACATATCATTTCTTGAACGCATGAAGCTGCTTTTTACCAAGTCAGACCACTGGTCGTTCAAATTCAGAACTGTCTACTCTGGTTGGTAGCTAGGTTGTGCTTGGCAACTGATGGGAGTCGGGTGGGGGGGCACCCTGTCAGTGGTGATGTCATTCCTAAGAATTGCCAGAAACTCTATGGTAAAAAAATTTCTGGCAATTCGCCTCCACTTTGGCTTCAAGTTGCCACCTTCCGGTTCTGTAAAGAAACTGGGTCCCCCAATTTCTTTGGTTACAATTCCTTGGTTCAGACCAGGGCCTGGTATGACTTGATATTAAACTCAGGAGGGCTAGGAGAGGCAAATGGTTCACTTAGCAACTTACGGCCATGAGAACGCACTTTTCGTTTTGAGGAATGTGCTTTGAAGGAAGGGGGCAGAGCATGCCAGATGCAAGCTATTCCACTCCCCTTCCTCCCTAATTGAAGGTCCTTAGTTACCCTAGTAACAAATCTATCGGCCTTGCTCTTATCTCCGACTTGAGGATCTCCAGGTGTTTCGATTGCTGCAGAATCAGAAATGCCTTGGTCATCCTGACGTGATAGAGGGGCAAGTGTGACACATCAATCAATTATAGGTTTATGACTCTCTTTGCATTCTCATTGGCGTATTAGGGCCCACGTTACTGAGAATATGAAGATAAAAGTAGACCTCATTCATACAGAAATCATGAACGTTACGGCGATGGCTGGTCCATGCCTGACTTCATCACAACTCATTTTGATTTTGCCCTTGTAGGGGGAACTCTTGTCCGATTGACTCTGGAAACTTGCATGCTGAAAACCAAGACGCATGAACCTTTGAAGAAACTGGTAACTTGTAATAAACCCTCTTGAAATCTTGCCTTAAACTTTGCCAAATGTTTGAACCTAAGAACTTGACTGTGTAGCTAGATATATTAAGCTTTGTTATTTTTGTGCTTTAAATGCTTCACGAAGTTTCCTTCTGTAATGAGCCCAAACCTTAAAATAAATCTTTAATCTATATTGGTGTGTCTTTTGACTTTGTGGATCCCAACGCTAAATCTGAAGTGCCTTTTTGTTTGTGTGACCACCTACCAAGTCTTAAAACCTTTTGTTAGCATAATCCTTGCCTGCTGGGCATCCTACCTTGCAGGAGAGGCGCTGTGCTGTAATTTGGACCCAGCCGGCAGAGGCTGCCCCTATCCTCTGCCGGGGTTAACCGTTTGCATAGGGGCTGGTGGCAGCTTACCCGCTGAGCACGGGAGAACTCCTGGGCTCGGTGTTTTGTTTGGGAACTAGCTCTCGGCCAACCTTAAAAGAGGTCCTGCCCAGAGGACGCTGGGCAGCTTTCCTCTACAGGTTCCTCTCCCTCTTTTATGGACTCAATTGCATAGTACCTCTCCTGTCCTCTGGTTTGGTGTGTTTTGTTCTCCTCTTTCCACTCAGCCCCTTCTCATTCCTCTCCTCCTCCTTCAGGCTCTCCATCACCTCATCCTTCCCTTCTGTCTTGCTTTCCTTTACCTCCTTCTGGCTCTCGGGTAACTTGGGATTTTACCCCAGGAGAAACAAATTGTCTTATTGAATCACAGTTGGGAATCATGACTATAGTGAAAGGATTTAGAAGCTTTTAGTACCAGAAACCACTGGGAACTTCCAGCAGGTAGAAATCTGGGGTTTTGATTAGGAATAAGTGCAAAATTAACCCCTTTGTTTGATGGAACAGCAGAGCTGGCTGTGGGTGTCAGCCAGCGAGAAGATCAAGTATTGAGGCTGGGTGGGGCGACCAGTCCTGGACAGAGGACTAAGTGCACAGTGATTCCACTATGGACTGGAGAGCATTTGAACCACTTATTCTAGTAACATATCTCCTAAACTTTAATCTTGCCACAATTACTGGGAGCCACTATTAACAGCCACCTCCACTCCACCATCTAAAAAACAGGAGCTGGTGGCAGCTGTCAACTGGACACAAAAGCCTACCCAGCAAAGGAATGGCCTGGAGCCCTCTGCTACTTGCTTTTCTTAAAACATCCCTTCAGCTAATGAGTCTGGTCATCAATGACTCTCAGTTGTTTCCTTACTGGTTTGACAGACACACCCCCCCCATTACACAGATGGGATAAACACACAGATCTGTCATCCTGGCTTCACTCCCAAATGCTCCCGTGCAGCATTGCCAAATGACTTACAAATGTGCAGTGCCCTTCCCTGCCTGCTGCACTCCTCTCCTGTTTGGTGGTCAAACTAGTCTTCTGTTTCCTGCTGCCAGATATCTTTAGAAAGCCCCAAAGGGGCCCAGACGAGGAGCCACGCACCATTTTCCCCCAGCGCTGCAGACGTTATTACCTCCCTATGAAAAATAAGAGCTAGAGTGTGGTGTAAATTGTTAATATCACACGTTTGCTCGTAAAAAAAGGCACTGGCAGTGCCTCATGCATTATTCATTGTGCTCCGTAATGTGCAAAGCTCTCCCCTGCAGTCCATTTCTCGACATCAAATTTAGCCATAAAAATCAGGTTCTTCATGAAAAATGAACATGGTACCTGAATTTTAAGGGGGCCACTGGATGCCTCAAATTTACTATACTGGGGAAAAAAAACAAGCCAGGTACAGGATTAGGCATACAGATCATTCCAAAGCAAAAGCAGAGGATAGAAACAGAATTCTGGAAGTGGAGAGCAGGACTTGGCATGAGCCAAAAATCAGCATTCTTCACAGTATGATGGTGCCTTTTGTTTTTTGAGCCATTCTAATTGCAATAAAGACTCTACAGGTGACCTGGAATGAAATCCTTTAGATAAACAACACAACCCTTGCCTTCTCAAATCACCATATGCAGCTGAACCCAAATAAACATCAGTCCTGCCTTGGGTCAGGAGACACCATGGTCCAGCTACCATGTAACAATCATTAACACTAGCATGATTGGTCAGTCCTATCACTGGTTTACCGAGTCATGAAACTGAGTGCCTTTGTCCTGTAGCTTCCATCTGGTGGCTACTGTGACCATCCCCCCCAGTTAAGAACATAGCAACATAAGAAAGGCCACGCTGGATCAGACCAAGGTCCATCAAGTCCAGCAGTCTGTTCACACAGTGGCCAACCAGGTGCCTCTAGCAAGCCCACAAACAAAACAACTGCAGCAGCATGGTCCTGCTGGTCCTGCCTGTGTTCCAAAGCACCTGAAGAATGCTGATGTTTGACTCAGGCTGACCCCTGCTCTCCTCTTCCAGTTACAGCATGCTTCATGGCTGTTGCCCAGGAGCTGGCCTATGGAGTCTTCTGCCCCCACATATGGACTGGGAGTACCAGTACCACCCTAGATGTGCTATAACTGGTGCCCTAGAACTAGGACTATAGTTGCATGAACAGTAGACACATCCAGCCGAACCAGAGATCCAGATGTAGGAATTATGGATAAATGGTCACATAGTCTTTGAAAAGACAGGATCCAAAGAGCTTGTTTGGTGCATTTCGATAAGGGCACCGGGGCTCCCCAGTTTTCCTCTAACCGTACCTCACAATGCCTCAACAGTAGGGATAATGTAGTACTTGCAAAGTTCAGTTTCTGATGCAGATATGGTTGTTCCACTGATTCTGATTAGGAAAATAAATAATCAGTGGCTAGATGTGGAAACTTCTGTGGAATCCAGATGAGGGGTGGAAAAGAGGTCGAATATGCATCAAATTGCAGATTTCTATCATTACTGAATTATTCTCAATGGATGAATATTCCAGTGTGCATTCCCATCCACAGCTAGTACAGTGTATCTGGGCAAAACCTAACATGCAACATAAACAATTTCTGAGCCTACAGCTGACTCTTTCAAGCATTTTCTGTGTGCAGCTAGACAACAGGCACCAGGAGCGACATTTCATAATATGGTACATGCATCTCAGGAGCCCTGCTGCAGGTACAGAAGCTCCCCACAATGTCATCTATGGCACTTTCTCACATTATCCCTGGTTTGGAGACAAGCTTAGAAATAAGGATGCTGAGAATTAAGCGGTGAACCTGTTCAGCTGGCAAGCATGCTGAGTTTGAGGTCAGAAGCTGACTTCTGGCTGATGGGGATGAGCTGGGAGTCAGCTTCAGATCCCCGGCTGCAAGTGGCCTGCTTGTGCCAAATGACATAAAGAGGTTGCAAACACCCAGACAATTTGTCAGTAGGTTTACCAGGTCCCTCCTCTCCTCCAGTGGGAGGTTTTTGGGGTGGAGGTGAGGTGTGATTGCGCGCGCCGATGCTATCACGTCACTTCAGGTTTACACCAGGAAGTGCCGCATGGCAAGAAGAATGGGTAAAAGGCCCATTACGATGCGGCACTTCCGGGTGTAAAATGCATTGTGAGGGGCCATTTACCACTCAAACTCCCAGTAAAATGCCCAGTGGTAAAAGGCCCCCTGCGATGCAGCACTTCCAGGTGTAAAATGCATTGCAAGGGCCCTTTTACCTCTCAAACTGGGAGTTAAGAGTGGTAAACGGCCCCTTGCGATGCGGTGCTTGCGGCTGTAAACTGGAAGTGACGTGGTGCCACGGGCAGGTGGCCATGCACGCGTTGCCCACCAACTCTCAGCTGGTCGGCGGGCAGCCAGGTGAATTGGCGGGGGTTTGCCCGCCACCACCTGGCACTTGGCAATCCTACGTGGCAGTTAATCAGCTCTGTGATTGGAAGTGGTGAACAGGCTGTGAGCTAAATCAGCCCTAAAGCAGGAGCCCACAACTTTGTTGAGCCTGTGGGCACTTTTAGAATTTTGAGAACAAGAATTGGGTGACATCCCAAAATGGTTGCAATTGAATGCTGGGGCCAATCATAAAATGCTGGGAGTTTGCAGTCAAGCATCCCCCTAGGATGAAGGTGTTTATGAACAGCTGTTTATGAACAGGTGCTCCCTGAAGACAAAAAGGTGACAAAAAGGTGAGCACCTTTTTTTTGAAGTACCTCTTGCTCAAATGAGGAAAGCCAGGACTGGTTCTTTACTCCAGGAAAGAGAATGCTTTGTCAAAGAAGCACCACAGCACCATGCTGATGATCACTACTTAAAGGAAGGAATTAGAAGCATTAGCCTAGAAAAGGGTACCAAACACTAATACGAAGCAGACAACCAGAGGTTCCCAAAAGCTTTACCGTACAACATCCCTCGCCACAATACCACTGTGTTTTTAATGATAACATCCTTTCTTCAAGAGAATATCACGGAGGAAAAAAAACACTACTTATCACAACCGCCTAAATGAAATCAGATAACTAACTGAAAATCGCTGTTTTTCATTCAAACAATTATGTTAGGCTGAATAGTTTTCCTATAGCTACGTTTGATAAGTAGGGGTGTGTGTATGTGTATAAGACATTCCCCCAAAGAAGGGCTGCAGAGCCCCAAACGTGTTGCAATTGTGAATACTTTTGTGATTCGATAAGTCTTTTGCGCACTGGCAACAGACCACATTTCATTTAAGTTGCCCTGAACACAGACAAGGAAAAATGCTTCTTCTACCATTTCAAATTACTAGAATAGTTTATCAAATGAGTCATCCCCCCTTTCCAATCTCCCCCCCCCCACCAACTTCCTGTACATTGTACATTATGCATATGGATAATAAAATGACAACATATTCTAAAGGCAGGCTTGGGCTGCTTTTAAAATATTTCACCATGTAAATTATGGTCTCAAAGAGCATAGGAAAAGACAGCGAACGTTAGATATATAGTAGCAAGAACATCAAAAGTGGGCTAAATTAAAGCTGAGGTAGTTTAAAAGGTTGGAAGACGTCCAATCTTCTATAAGAAAGTCAAACACAACAAGGGCATCGGAAAGTTACATCCCAACAGGGGCTGAAAGCAAACGAGGAATGGTCACCAAAATCTGCATTTCGTTTATTATGATATAGGCACTTAAACTGTCAGTCTGAATTGGCTTTTTGCCTTTGCAAATGAAAATAGCCCAACTTCTATAACAAAAGTGCTCTCTCCTGTCTCTAGAGATCTATCAAACATTGGCACTCTTTTAAAGGTACGACAGATCACAAGGTGAGACGATCTCTGAAGAAGACAAGTTAATTTCAATGCATAGGCCTCCCTGCTTCCCCAAGACTTTGAAATGGCCATTTAAAGATGGATAAGAATCAAAAGAGACTTGCAAAGCTTCTTTACCAAATGCTTCTTCTTTAAAAACATCAAAGTAGGTTTAGATTAGTATTTATTGAAATACTCGTGAGATTCCCATGAAATGCTGGTTGGACTACCAGACTGTGCAAACCTGGATGTGAATCCATGTTTGGGCCAAAAATCCTACTTTTCAGGGTTATTGTGAGGGGAAAGGGGCTACCCCACCCACATGCACCCACTGGAGTAAGGATTGAAGCCGAGTGAGACAGAACATGAATGAATGTTCTTGGAAATGTGGTCAAAAGAATATGCTGTACTTGAGTGTGAGGGCAAGAGTCAGATTCACGTTCCTTTCCAAGGTAGCTTTACTGCATTTTTCTTTCTGGTCCTTCCCCTTGCCTGTGATTCCTCCTCCACTCTACCCTTCATAACTGTCAACTGCCTCATTGTGCTTTTACTCTTCAGCCCTTCTCAGCTGAAACCCATTTTAGCAGGATGCTAAAATGGTGGGACTATCTAATGTGGTCTACAGATTGGAAAATGTTATTTGCTTACCAAGAATTTCCTTTCTCGATGGTTCCAGGGTGCTGTAGTCTAGACTGTTGGGAGAAGTGTCTCCTCCAGGATGCAGGTAGGGTCATGGGTTTTTTTTCTGAGTCCAGTAGAAGGGTTTTCCACTCTTTCTCCCCAAAGGACCTGCCAAAGCCCCTAACAAATCAACTCATTACAGGACTGTTTTGGCCTTTGAGGGAGGACTTATCAGGGCCAGACCCACCAGCAACAACCAAATGACTTGCTACTACCTAACTCGCATAACTCACTCAGGCCCAGGTGCTTTCCACTGTTCATCATCAACCATCCTAGCACTCCACCCTAGAGGAAGACACATAGGGCACTTTCACACAGCCCAAATAATGCACTTTCAATCCACTTTCACTGCACCTTAACGATCGTTTGCAAGTGGATTTTGCCAGTTCACACAGTAAAATCCACCTTCAAAGTGCATTGAACGTGGATTGAAAGTGCATTGTTTGGGCTGTGTGAAAGTGCCCATAGTTTCCTGGGTACTGACAAAGTGAAAATGTTTGGGGATCCTACACACTAATGTAATCAACCACTAGGAAAACATTTTAAAGTGAGTGTCCCGAGTGGACTTCTAACCAGCATTCTCTGTAATGTTTAATAATACAAGATAAATTATGTGATATCACTGTGTTGCAAGACTCACTGCCCAGATTGCTTTTTTTGGGTTATTGTATGTGTGTGTGTGTGTGGTGGGGGGACTCTCAACATGACATTGAGTCACATATTTTATGTAACTAGATGTTCACAGGGGAGAGGAGATAGCTACATAAGGGCTACTGCTTTCATTGGCAGCCATATTTGTGCTTCTAATTTCAGCCTAAGGCTTGCATTCAACTCTGTTTAGTCATTTCCAGGGAAGTGGTGTAGGAGAAATTCCTGTGCAGCCATTGGACTAGTTCCTCTGTTTCTGTACCACTAACAGCAGAGCCTTCTGTCAACAGGTAGCCCTGAACCGCCAGAATATGCCTTTTCTGCCTGCTGAAGGCCCCTTACAATGGAGAAGGGCTCCATCTTTAGCTGAATGGACTTATATTATCCAATCCAGTATTTCCCCTTCTAAAACCACAACACCACAAGATGGGAAAGAATCTCAACCAGAACCTCTATCCTAGTTATTCTTAGCAGAGTCACCCAACTAATTAAACTACAGTGCAGTTCAGGTATATGGAGGAGAAGGAACAATATGTCAAGTCTAAACTGTTTTCATGACCACCTAAGAATAGGTTGATCAACTCTATGTGTAAGAACACTGAACTAAAGCAGAATCCTTACAAGTCACTAGCTAACTTGACACAGGGGGTCAATGCTTCCCAGTCCAAAATATGGTAATGGTTTGCAACCTGAACATTCAATGTAAGCATTAGCTCAATGTAATGATTCTCAGATTTGTGACTTATTAACAGGAGTTCTTCTATCTTAGCTCTTTGCTACTGAAGTTTTTGTCATTGAATTCATAATTCAATGCTCGCATCTTCCTTAGTGAAGCTGGCAAACAGAGACATAGGGGGTTACCGCACTTTGTATTCCCAGCGATGTATTAAGAGTTTGGAAATGTTATAAAGAATACTTTTCACACTTTCTATGTATTCCCAGCAATGTATTAAGAGTTTGAAAACGTTATTAAAAATACTGTTCGCACTTTGTTTGGCCCCTTTAGCTGTGAAGATGTCTTCCAACCATTTATTAGCCGTGGTATCCAAAAACCCTTTTAAAGAGATGTTTTTAATAACATTTTCAAACTCTTAATACATCGCTGGGAATACAAAGTGCGGTAACCCCCATACAATTAATTAAAAATTCACATCACATCTATGTTATCAGAAATGCGTTTCAATAAATTTACTAGAACATCCTGGGGTTTGCTCTGCTTTCCTCAAAGATGGTCATATAAAGAGATTTTTTCTAGAGTACTGTAGTGCCAAGTACCTCACAATAGTACAGTGGTGAGTGACACCAGAAGTCTTTATTTTTTTAAAAAAAATGTGTATATGTGTGTGAGAGATAGAAAACTTCAGGACAAGGTGGCATGGTTCAGATGTAATGACAAGCCATACCAGGAGAGAACGGTTATCCAAATGCAAAGGAAAACAAAATAACAAGAGGAAATGTAAGAGGTACAATTTAAAACCCTACCTGTCAAACTGAACCTGCCCAATTTCCTTTCACTTGTGTGTCTGTGTATTAAGTGCCATCAAATTGCTTCTGACTCATGGCGACCCTATGAATTAATGTCCTCCAAAATATCCTATCACTAACTGTCTTGCTCAGGTCTTGCAGACTGAGGGCCATGACTTTATAGAGACAATTCATCTTATGTTGGGTCTTCCTCTTTTCCTGCTGCCTTCGACTTTTCCTAGCATTGTTGTCTTTTCCAATGACTTTTGTCTTCTTGTTATGTGATCAAAGTATGACAGCCTCAGTTTAGTCATTTTAGGTTCTAGGGAGAGTTCAGGTTTGATTTGATCTAGGACCCACTGATTTGTCTTTTTCTGGTTCATGGTATCCACAAAACTCTCCTCCAACACCACATTTCTTCCTGTCAGCTTTATTCATTCGCTAACTTTCTTGGTCGCTATTGACACATACTTAAGAATCTTTTCTAGCACCTTCATGGCTTCCCTTCCCAGTCTCAATCTCCTTCTGATTTCTTGGTTGCAGTCCCCCTTTTGGTTGATGATGGAGCCAAAGAATATAAAGTCTTGAACAATTTCATTTCCTCATTGTCAACTTTAAAGTTGAGTAATTTCCTAGTAGCCATTACTTTTGTCTTCATGATGTTCAGCTGTAGTCCTGCTTTAGCACTTTCTGCTTTAACCTTCAGCAGTAATAATTTCAAGTCTTCACTATTTTCAGCCAATAATGTGGTGTCATCTGTGTATCTCAAATTGTTAATATACCTTCCACCAATTTCCACTCCACCTTCATCTAAATCCAGCTTTCCTTATGATATGTTCTGTATATATATTGAAAAGACAGGGAGATAAAATACACCCTTGTCTGACACTGTTGCCAATTGGAAACCATGTGTTTCTTCCTATTCTTTCCTAACTGTATCAGCTTGTCCAGAGTACAGGTTGCGCATCAAATCAAGCAGATGTTGTGGTGCATCCATTTCTTTTAAAACCATAGCTTTTCATGATCCACACATTCAAAAGCTTTGCTGTAATCTATGAAACATAAGTTGATTTTCTTCTGAAATTCTTTCATATGCTCCAGTAACCAACATAAATTTGCAATATGATCTCTAGTGCTTCTTCCTTTTCTGAAAGTGACTTGGATGACTGGCATTTCTCATTCCATATAAGGTAACAGTGTTTGTTGTAAGATTTTGAGCATCACTTTGCTGGCATGAAAAATTAATGCAATGGTCTGATAGTTGGTGCAGTCTTTGACATCTCCTTTTGGGGAATTGGAATGTAAATTGACCATTTCCAGTCTGTGGGCCATTGTTTGGTTTTCCCTATTTGTTGGCATATTCTTGTCTAGATTTTGATGGACTCTGCTTCTGTGACGTGGAATAGCTATATTGGCATCCCATCCGCCCCTGGTGATTTTTCACCCAATTGCTCTCAGTGAAGGTTTCACTTCACTTTCTAAAACTGTAGGTTCTTCCTCAAAAGATTCTTCTTGGAAGGAATCATTCATCCTTCCATCTCTTCTGTATAGTTCTTTAGTCTATTTCACTCATAAGGATGTTCAAAACCTCCTGCCCTGCTTTCTAGTTTATCCCCCTAAGATCTTAAGGAGAATGAAAGAAATATAAAAAATAGGAAACCGCTTCACCAAAAGATAAACAAAAATCCAAACAGCTCTCCTTTGTACCTACACCAGGGGTAAGTTCTGGGGCAAGAGAGTGCTGCAGCAGAACATGTACTTGTTCCCAAACATTATCTATTCATTCATTTCAATCACTTCTGTCATGCCATGTATGTTCAGTGTATGTGTGGTGACAAGAAAATTGCACTAGTAAAACAATGAAACCCGCTGTAGGGAAAAAAAACACTGGGAAAAGCTACACTAGACACTGCAACATGAGCAGATGTGGCTAGTATACATCTCTTGGGGTGGGTTTGAAGACATGAAGGGAAATCAGGGGGGAACGAAGCAGCATGGGGCCAGAACCAACAAAAAAAATGCGGGAAAGTCCCTGGTGAAAAGACCAGTCAGGCTATTCACACATCATGCAAAATAGCCTGAAGGTGTATTACTCAACTTCTGTGTGACATTCTCTCAGCAGTGCATTCATTTCCAGAAAAAAATCTAGAAGTATCAACATGCACATACCATTTTACATCTTGTACTTTTTGCACCATAATAAAAGAGTGCAAATATGCACTCACTATTCTGACCCTGGGTTTTTGCAAATTATTCTAATTTTAACAGGGCCTACTTAGAAAAGTTCTTCCTCCATCACTGCATGGATGTTACAAATGGGAAGGGGAAATCATTCTGCAACTGAGGGGGAGATATCTACATTTGCTATGACATTGTGTTTCAATTTTACCAAGAAAATTCTTGCATCAGCTAGTTCACTTGATTGGTTCAACATCCTTGTACAAGACAAGCTGAGTACACAACATTCACCTTAATGGACCAAGGGTCTGATTTGGTATAAGGCAGCTTGATGTATAAGACAAAAAAGAGTAAAACTCTTTAAATATAAATAGGATCTCCAAAAAGAGTATAACTGGAGATTTCCTTCTACTGTTATTTTTCATTGTTTGTGGTTTTGGTTTAAAAGGCTTGTACCAACTCTGAACTTGACTGATCTTAACTGCAGTTAAATTATCAACCAAACATGGCTGCAAACCTTCAGCTAATTAGGATATATAACTTTGAAATCAATGCGACTGGGGCTGTAATACTTTGTTTATTTACTTGAGAATAAACCCCACTGAATTCAATTAGACTCACTTCTGAGTAAACATGCCTAGCATTAGCCTGTTGAATCACAAGATTGTGGCCCCTATGTTTGCTAAGCAATGGGTTAACCAACCCCCCAAATGCTGTCATCACCCCCCATGCTTTGGCTATTATTTATTTACTTCATTTATACCCCAATGGATATAGTGCTTTCTCCCCAATGGTGATCCAAAGCAGCTTACATCACTGTCCTCTGCTTTATTTTACCTTCACAACAACCCTGTGGGATAGGTTAGGCTGAATGTATGTGACTGGCCCAACGTCACCCAGCAGGCTTCCATGGCCGAGTGGGGATTTGAACCTGAGTCTCCCAGATCTCATAGTCTAACCAATATGTGTGTGTAAAATGCACACGACTTATGGCGACCCCTTTTTGGGGTTTTCATGGCAAGAGACTGACAGAGGTGGTTTGCCAGTGCCTTCCTCTGCACAGCAACCCTGGTATTCCTTGGTGGTCTCCCATCCAAATACTAACCAGGGCTGACCCTGCTTAGCTTCTGAGATCTGACAAGATCAGGCTAGCCTGGGCCATCCAGGTCAGGGCCTAACCAATATACCACACTGTATATTTATTCTACACTACCTTACTTTGTAGGAGCCCCGTGGTGCAGAGGGGTAAGCTGCAGTACTGTAGTCCAAGCTCTGCTCACGACCTGAGTTTAATCCTGACGGAAGTCAGTTTCAGATAGCCGGCTCAAGGTTGACTCAGCCTTCCATCCTTCTGAGGTCGGTCAAATGAGTACCCAGCTTGCTGGGGGTAAAAGGGAAGATGACTGGGGAAGGCACTTGCAAACCACCCCATAAAAAAAGTCTGCCTAGTACACGTCAGGATGTGACATCACCCCATGGGTCAGGAATGACCTGCTGCTTGCATAGGGGACCTTTACCTTTTTTACCTTACTTTGTTCTGTTGCTTTTTCTTCCAATACCTTGTTGTTCTGATGCTGGGTTTAACTTGCTTAATTTGAGATCATCCTTGTTTTTATTTTTTCAAGGAAAACTGTTGTCTAAAATTCCTGGATAAACCACACAAAGAAATACACCACGCCCTGTGAACACACGGAAAACAGGCTTGCCTGATACATGATCAGCATCTTTTTTATTTTTTTATTTTTTTTTATTTTCTTGCATTTTTAAGGCATGATCAGCATCTTGTGCTAGGCATCACACGGCCAAAGGAGCAGAGAGAAAGAAAGAGCACCAGCACAGCTCAGACCCTGTATGGTCAATAGGACGACCAAATGCCATCCACATGCACTGCTAAGTCTTTACAAATATTAATGAGAGCCTTGTACCCTTCCTCCAAGCAATGGGGGAGGCAGTTCAAGCAATACAACAGAAGTGCTTTGCAATATCTTTAAAGTAATAGCCGTTAACAACACATGACTTGCAGCCAGTTCAGAAATGCGAAGTAAAATTAATAAGCCTTATCTTCCCCTCCCCCTTTCTTCCTGGTACAGGAATGAACACTGATGGGAAGGGAAAGTGCTGGTGAGAGCTGTGGGGGGGGGAATAAATAACTGATGTAAAAAGAGAACAGGAAAAAATATGTGGCAGAGTTGTATGTGCATGGTTCAAGAAAGCTGCCCACCTAGTTTAGATAGGCAAGTCAGATTCTGGTTCAATTGACCTCTAATTCCACATTGACCCATGGTGAATTCACAGTCTAGGGAAGCCCAAAATAAGGTAGTTAATGCAGCCACAAAGCTTCAAACATGGACTTCCATTACCTTCTAGGGTTACCAACTTCCAGGTGGTGGTGGAGAGCTCTTGCTATTACCACTGACCTCCAGGCAACAGAGATCAGTTCACCTGTAAAAAATGGCTGCTTTGGAAGGAGGACTCTATAGCATCATACGCCATTGAGGTTTTTCCCCTCCCCAAACGCCACCCTCCTCAGGCTCCATCCCCAAAATCTCCAGATATTTCCCAACCCAGAGCTGACAACCCTATTGTCAGACTGAGGCTGTCTTTAGCATCCCAAAAGCACACTCTTTCAGGCAGGTGACTTCTGAATTGAGTAATACTTTATTAAGAACTAGAAACAGTTAAACAGATCTGGCTGCATATTAGCAAGGAAAGCTTGCAATGAGGAGCTACAAGTGATACACGTTTATAGGATTACACAGTAGGGGTAAACATGGTGAAGATAAGAAGGTTCTCAGGAGCAGAAGACTAAACATGGCCTGTCAATGGAAACAGCTGGCCTGTCAATGGAAACAGGAAAGACAGGCTGTACACAACATTACATGCAAGGGAACCGAAGGTTTGAAGAAGAGCTAAGCCTGTCAAAGTAACAAGTTGCCCATAATAATCTGACAGAGACAGCTGACAGGTAGCTGTCACATCAGAGGCATCTAGGATGATGCAAGAGGCAGCAATAGCCTTGCAGGTTCTAGGGTGAACTGCAATTAACCGGTTTGAAGCAGTAAGGATGATGTAATACTGTGGCCAGGTCTACAGGTGGCCTTATTGCTTTCAGGTGGAGTTTTGTATATAAGCCTATGTAACTGTAACTCTGTGTTGGGAAGTTTGGTGGAGAGAAGTGTACGTGACGGTTTGTCTTTTATCTGTGCACTGTAAATTAACACTGTTTTCTATAAAGCAAGGAGTTCTGCTGGTGTGTCCTGGATAACTGCTAATCCGCCTGCTTCCACGTCAAAGCCTTGGCCTAACTCATGTCAAGAGCTGTTGAGGGGGGCCTGACACCTATTACCTTCCGTGATGGAGAAATGTCCCCACATAAGTCCACACATTCACAGAGGAGTTTCCTGACAGTGAAATGACTGGGCTAAATCCTTCAGGCATAAAATTAATGTGTACTTGAGCCCACGCAAGTGCACCGAAGCTGCTACACCATGGGTTTGTGTGCTGCTTTTTTCTTAGAGATGCTATTAGAAGATACACTGCATTCTCATTCAGAAATAAATTCTCATTTACATAATTATAATCCACACAAACTCTAATTTCCAAGAATACAGGTGTTTGTTTGTTTTTAATTTAGTAGCAAGACGCTGTATAGGCACAAGGAAATGTGCTAGATTGCTGCCAAGAGGGACAAAGTAACATATTGTGCGTGAGCCATTTTGCATCTTCCACTTCTGTTCCTCTCATCTCCCTTGCTTCTCCAGATTGGAGAGTTCTTTTGGTGTTGAAGCGCTTAGCTGGAGTTGCCGCACAAAATCTGTCAGTGAGAGTTGAGGAGTCTCCCCCGCTTCTCACTGTGTCATGTATCAGTAAGGCAGAAAAATCTGTGAAGACACACAGATAATGCCTTCCCATTCCCAGAGAGTCAAATTAGCAACAGAGTAAAAGAAAGACTCTTCTCCATAGTCAGACTAACCACTCTTTCATGTATGCACAGGAAATATATGTTTCAAACTTCTAAAACGACTGGGGAGGCTTTCACGGGAGAAAAAGGTGTATAGGTAGAGAAGCAACATAAAAAAGGTACTTTCACATGCACTTATATTTGGGGGTTATAACAGAAGAGAAACAGTTCTCAAAATAACTCCCTTAAATCAGGCAGGATCTCACCAGCTCTATTACAGTTCCTTTCTTTTTCCTTTTTTGTGTTCCTCCTTAAAAAAAACCTTTTCGATTACTTAAATTTTTAAATTAAAAACCCTCTCTATAGGAGTGTTTAACACATAAATTTATGTCAAATTGTTTCTGAATGTGCTTTGGAAAGATTTCCACTTCTTAGGGGTCCCAGAGTGTCGTGTGTGGTACCATGTCACTTCTGGTAAAAAAACTGGAAGTGACATTGGGTAGCTCCAGGAATCGCTGGAAAGTCTACGGTTTTACCACAGATTTTTGGTGACTCCTGGAGCTACCTATTTTATACCAGAAGAGACACACTGATCACTTCATAGACATACTCTGATATAGCCAAACTAATAATCTGATGAATGGCTATTTTCTTTACAAGCACTAATGATGCCATCCTAAGCAGAGTTATATCCTTCTAAATCCATTGAAGTCAATGGGCTTAAATAGGGTGTAAAGCTAATTAGGATTGCACTGTAAATATCTTTGTTTTGTAATTTTCAAGAACTGAAGGATAAACCCAGTGTTTCATTAATGTTGAATTATATCCTATCCAGTGATGTCACCGCCCATTTGGATTCCAAAAATCCCTTCTTCATTTTACTTGGTTTCCGTATTGAAGTGGAGGAAGAGAGTTAAGAAAGTATAACGTGCTGGATACGCCAGTATCGAGGATAAGTCCTCCTGCAAGCAACAAATGCAGTTCAGCACAGGTACAATACCTAAGAAACTGGACATTTTCTAAACAAAACACTTTTCAGTGTAATTTCAAACGTGTTCCTTTCTATAACATTGCATCTGCTTATACCACCTTTCAAAACATGCAATTTGAAATCCACTTCACAGTGTGTGTTTACTTTCAACTTCAGTGACTGCAATTGGTAATTCCATCAAGTGTTATTCAGATGGCCCGGTTACAAGACAAAGCGGTAGTCTTCCAAATTGCTTTCTGTGGAGTAAGCAGAGTGCTTTCAATGGCACTGCTTTACGGCAAGTGACAGACAAGCTATTTCCATAGACTCTCATTGCCTTATATTCAGTCCTGTCTTCACCATTATGTGGGAAAGGGAATGGCTACCATCCCCATTTTCAGATGAAGAATGAAAACCCATATCAAAGGTCACATAAATTCTGCTGTGTGCAACCAGGCATGAAAACATGAAACACTGCGCACACTTGAACATTTATTCTCATTTTCAGAAATGAGGGGAGGCTTATACATTGTCTGCACACCTTTAAAAAAAGCACTCCAAAACTCTTAAAAGCTATATTCTGAACATGAAGTATATTTTCCTGTGGCGGAAGGAAGGAGGGCAGCAGGGTGTTTGGGGTCTATACAAAAGAGATGTGAGATGGCCATCTGAGAGGTCAGGAAGGTGACCCTTTCTGTAGGTAGCCTGAGTACCTTTTGGCTGGCAGCTCACGGGTTTATAGGTCATATGAAGACTGCTGGATGTTACCACCAACACTACAGTCGTGTTTGTAGGGGTATGTTGAAAATTAGCTCACCTACATGGTGAAGTTCATCCTGTGGGAGCAACTGCCACATGGAGGAACTCAATATATTTGGCCTCAGTAAAATGCAGATCTTTCTTTAGCCCTTGATGAGAGCCCCAAACCAGCATGACTCATAGGGTTGCCTCTTCGCCACCGGTGGGAGGTTTTTGGGGTGCAGCCTGAGGAGGGTGGGGTTTGGGGAGGGGAGGGACTTCAATGCCATAGAATCCAATGGCCAAAGTGGCCATTTTCTCCAGGTGAACTGATCTCTATTGGCTGGAGATCAGTTGTAATAGCAGGAGATCTCCAGCTAGTACCTGGAGGTTGGCAACCCTAATGACTCAGAGGATTGAAAGGTGTGACTAGTCCTGGGAGGCAGCACCTAACAAGCAGAGGAGAGTATAAAGGAGGAAGAGGAAGCAAGTGGGCTTTACCATAGCTGTGGAACTCCTGTGGAACCAGGCTCAAGGGCATGGTCATTGCTGTAAGAAGCACACACACACACACACACACACACACACACAAACATACCTAAGAGGGATGCCAGAGACTAGTGTCTTTGTTTATATTTTGGACCGTTTCTTTTCCTTAATTTAAACCAGTTTGCGTTACAAAGATTTCTTAACTCTGTCAGTTTTCTCGACCATCCAAATCCCTTAAAGGACCCCTGCCACAGGCAAAACAGCCTCTGGCAAAACACTCCAAGAACTACGCTCCTGATGGAATTGATGTAGCTGGGCTACCGGCTGTGCCAGGTGACATTGCCCAACCAAGATATACCGGCAAAAAGCCTTACTTCGCTCTTGCAGTCTGTCATCTTGGCCCTGCCCATCCACCTGGGAGGCAAAATATGAATATGAAAGGATGGGTCATGAACACGAGGAACGTAACATTCTTGTAGTGGTTTGCTGAATTCCATCCATAGAGAAGAGAACCACAACATGATTTCTTGCTAAACTGTGGGAGGTTCACAGCTGAATCAAAACAAGTCTGCACACCAGTAATGCATTAGTTGAAGCAAAACAGGTTGTATCGTATGAGTGAAAGGCACTTGTTTCTACCATTAGTCTACAATAGGGTTGCCAACCTCCAGGTACTAGCTGGAGACATCCTGCTATTACAGCTGATCTCCAGCCGATAGAGATCAGTTCACCTGGAGAAAATGGCCACTTTGGCAGTTGGACTCTATGGTAGTGAAGTCCCTCCCCTCCCCAAACCCCACCCTCCTCAGGCTCCACCCCAAAAACCTCCCGCCGGTGGTGAAGAGGGACCTGGCAACCCTAGTCTACAATCTGTCGCAAGAAAACCTGCAAGCACAGCTGTCTTTATGAGTCAAAGGTTTGGGGGGTGTAGCTACCCTTTTTTAGCTCATAATTATTGTTTCCTACACTTTCTTATGATGATTATACTAATAGATTTCTTCTCTAAATGGAACTAAGAACCTCTTCACAAGCTCGCTTTCCGTTCCTTGCAAGCAAAAATGAGGCAGGTATTAACCAGAGACAGTTTTCTTTTTTCCAGCGGTGGCACCTTGCTTGTGGAATGCTCTTCCCCTTGAAGACCATTCTGATGCCTACTTTACTTTCTTTCAGGTGCCAGGCCAAAGAACCTCTTTTTACCAGGATTTAACTAAGAGTCTTGATCTTCGACAATTGTTTTGACTATCCGCTTCTACACTGAAGACAGTTTTATGAAGATTGTTCAAGGCTGCTAAATGGGGTTGCCAAGTGCCAGGTGGTGGCGGGCAAACCCCCGCCAATACACCTGGCTGCCCGCTGGCCAGCTGAGGGTCAGCGGGCAACGCGGGCACGTGCACCTGTCCACGGTGACACGTCATTTCCGGTTTACACCTGGAAGTGCTGCATCGCAACGGGCCTTTTACCACTCAAACTCCTAGTCTGAGTGGTAAAGGCCCCATGCAATGCAACACTTCTGGGTGTAAACTGGAAGTGACATGATTGCGGCCATGCAGCTGTGTGCGCATGCGCAACCCCCCCCCCCAACCTACACTCCAAAAACCTCCTGCTGAAGGAGACCTGGTAAGCCTACTGCTAAATGTTTTGTGCTGTTTTCTGGCCTCGCTAGGGTTTTTTTTCATGGCCAGGTTTTTTAATGGTTTTTTAATTGTAATGATTTTACGCTGTTTTTATAATTCTATCATGTTTTATTTTGTGAGCTGCCTTGAGCAGGTCTCTCAAAAGGCATAATATTTTTCCTAAATAAATAAATTTACTATCATCTTCATCATCAGTATTATACCGCTGCTGCATTAGTTAGTGCAGAAGTATAGTGTGTTGAACATTTGCCCTTGCAATGCATGCTGTTTTATTTGTTACATTTATATACCATCTTTCTTCCACTATGGAACTCAAAGTGACTTACGTAGGATATTCCCCACCCTGGCACTAACCAGACACAGGTTGCTGTATCCTGTGCTCTCCCAACCATACTTGTTTTGTAAATCTGAGAGCTTCTCATGAACCTTTGTCTAGTTCTGAACTTAGCCAATATTGAGCTGAAATATGAACTCCAACTCCAAGCACCCCTTTTTTAGTTTTAAATGAAAAAAGGGCAACAGTAGTGGTATTCTGGTCACATTATGAGAAGGCAAGAGTCACTAGAAAAGACAGTCATGCTAGGAAAAGTTGAGGGCAGAAGGAAAAGAGAAAGACCCAACAAGAGATGGATTGACTCTATAAAGGAAGCCACAGCCCTCAATTTGCAAGACCTGAGCAAGGCTGTCAAAGATAGGACACTTTGGAGGACGTTGATTCATAGGGTCGCCATGAGTCGGAAGCGACTTGACCGCACTTAACACACACACACACACAGTGGTGAAGCAATTACATGACAATACCCTCGTCCTTAAGAGGAGGACAAATTTCAACTAGACTAAGCCCGTCACCGGTCACCTTACAATAGCCAAGAACACCAGCCCATCAGTTGGAATGGTCTGACATTTATTTATATTTATTTTCACATTATTTAGATTTATTTTCTATTGATTACAGCTTGTGAGCAGATGCAAGACAAACCTGCAGGTGATCCAGTAACCTTAGGCAACCCACAGAAGTGAGGGGAGGTGGATCATTCCCACTCTGCCACTGCCCGCCAAAATAAGCGCTACAATGTAGTTTTTCATTGGTTGGAGCAAGCGCTGTATATGGCAATTTGATATCATCAAAGTGTAATAAGAATGTAAACCATAAACTACTATAGGTGCTAGTACTGATAGCAAGGGGCTACTGTACATCTCACAGAGCTCAATGGAAAATAATCCCAAATAAAAAGAACAAGAGTCCAGTAGCACCTTAAAGACTAACAAAATGTCTGGCAGGGTATTTCAGAACAGATACCCGAAGAAGTGAGCTGTGACTCATGAAAGCTCATACTCTGACAGAAATTTTGTTAGTCTTTAAGGTGCCACTGGACTCTTGTTCTTTTCTACGGCTACCGACAGACTAACATGGCTACCCATCATGATTTAACCCCAAATAAGCATGCATAAACTCCATGCTAGTTCTATAAGGGTCTCTAGATGTAGCACGAACCCTATGATATAAATGAGTATCTAAGACTGCCAACGTTTTTGAGAAGCAAAACTGCCAATAGCCACACGCCTGAACTTATTAGTTTAATAGTGCCATTTTCTACTGAGAGATGTCACAGGAATGGTTTTACCCTTTGGCTAAAACAGTAACTACAGGGGAGCCATCAAAAGAGGTAGGGGAGACAGTAACCACCCCCACCCCCGCCCCCTGTAATCCGAGCAGTGCATCATGTTGCTCCAGCCATTTCCCTTACTTAACACCTTTCTTTTTTCATTACACATGCAAAGCCATTCTGTCGCTGCAAAGCTCATGCATTATTTTAATGCATTATTTCATTATTTTTGCTTTAGGGGAAAAGAGCACTGATGTGAAAATATGATAAGAACCCATTGCACACCTCATTTCAGCCATCTATGGAGCTATTAAAGATATTATGTTTTCATTTTCATAGGACAGAGCCCAATATATTAAAGCACAACGGAAGAGTGGCAAGTTAATCAAGAGGCTATCAAAGCAGGATCTCACATTGTATTAAAGCAGGTTAACAAAGCTATCATTACTATATAGTTATACCAGCACCTAGTTGTATTTTTAAGTGATTTCCTTCTTGCACTCCAGGAGTTGTTAGTAGAAGTTCCAATGGCCACATAGCCCATAAATTAAATTTCCAAGCAGTATGGCTGAAATAGCCCTGACTCGGATGGCTCTGTCTAACTTGATCTTATTAGATCTCAGAAGCTAAGTCAGGTCAGTCATCAAGGTTAGTACTTGGGTGGTTCTGGTCAGTCAGATTTATTACAGCGATTGCCAGCAAAAGAATACAAATATACATTATAAATACAAAATAAGTTATTAATAAAAACCCTGATAAAGTATGCTCTCTCTAAAAATTTGGCCAAAATTTTAATAACTTAGGATTTAAAATTATTGACTATACCCACCTTTTCTGAGCAAATTTTGAGCGCTACAGAACATAATTTAGCTACCTGTAACAATCTATTAAAATTTCCTTCCCACATGAGATATTTCAATTTCTCCATCTCTGAGCTAAAATCTATTGTATTAATGAGTGGAAAAATCAATTTCTGGCGCATTTCCTCATAAAACATGCATCCATTAGAAAACATGACCTACATTCTCTAGTTCTCCTAACTTGCAAGGGCATCCCCACTCCAATTTTGCTAGCTTCCTAAATTTTCCATCTATAATCGCTGACGGCAATGCCGAGCCTCTTGCCGGGGTTAGGGCTCTTCTTTGCTTATTTGACTCTATAAAAGACAAATATTATGCATGTGCTGGGATGAGTCTATTTCTGACTGGTGCCCAATAGACCAGGGAACTCAAAAGCTCCAATTGTCTCTTTATATCAAAAATCCTTTGTCTAACTATTGGCCTTGCCGGCTCTCTATTTAGCTCTGAGGGGAAAGGCCGAGGCACTCCATTTTTTTTTTTTTTTTTGCAGTCTGCTTCCACCATTTTGATTTATAATTATCCAAAATAAGCAGTGTCAGGAACCCTTCTGAGGCCTCATGTGCCTTTAGCCAAAGAGAAATCGAGGCTAGTGTAATTCTGGCCTCACAGTGCATTCCTGAGCTTTGGAGCCAAAAGTGCTTAGGAGGCCTGCAGGACTTATGCCAGAACAAGAGGCTTGGGTGCTGGTGTAAGTGGAGTTAGACTGGTGGCAGCAGAGGGGGAAGGCGCAGAAACAGCTGCCATCGGCCACGGGGGTGTTCCCGGGGGTGTGCCACCAGCTAGGAGGCCTCCTAAGGCCCTTTCAGGCTGGGAATGCCCACTTTTGCTGCCGAAACGTTACGCCTGGCTTAGCCCATTGACCGCCATGCAATCATCTCTGCTTGGCGCCTCTGGAACCTGAGTAGGAGGCCGACCAATGGGGCCAGCCCAGTAAGTGGCAGAACCCCCTGGGGTAGGACCCTCGGAGGCAGGAAATTCCCTCATAAGTGGCACGTCGAAGACAGCGCTCACTTGACAGGTAAGCCTCGCATGGGTCGGCATGCTGCCGGTCTGCGCCTGGGGGGGTCGGACTTTGCCATTTTCCCTCTCCATCTCCCAACCTCTCAGGGGATATTGTGCATTGCCTTCTCCAACTCCCCGCTCTGAGGGGGACTTTGCGCATTCTCTCCTCCAACTCCCAACTCTCGGGGGACTTTGCGCCTTGCCTCCTCCAATTCCCACTGTCGGAGGACTCTGGCTGGGCCACCCCCGAAAACTGGGGGGGGGGTCAGCTGCCTCTCGGGCGGGAGTCTCCCTGGCAGACTTGGGCTGGGCGAGCTCTCCAGCCTGCTGGGAGCCTGCCCCCCTCCACCTTCTCCAGTGGATCCGTGGAAGCGCACACCTGCTCTCCCTTCGGGAGATCTCCTGCCCTTCCTCTCCCAGCCTGGTCTCCCTCCCTCCCAGCCCCTTGCCTTCCCCCTGCACTCCTCTGACTGAGGGGCACCACCCACACCACAGCCTGTCCCTCCCATCCCCAATGCGTGCTCCTCCCCCAAATGACGCCCCTCCCCGGAAGTAGCCCTCCTGACTCTGATGGCCCTACCTGCTGGCCCCACTCCTTTCCCTCTCCCTTCTCTTTTTGCTTTTATATTTTCCTTGGCGGTGCACGCTGCCACGAAGCCTTTCCCCGCCGCAGCGCAGTGCCTGCGGCCTCAGGAATGCGCTGTCAGTCTTTAAAATGCCCATCTCCAGGTGAACCCAGGAGTTTGAAATCAGACAAGGGACTTGTAAAATTGCCCTAAGAAATTTTGACTGAACCCTTTCCAATGGCACATAACTAGGTTAGTTGAGTCTAAGATTGTACCGTATAGCATTTGACTAACTGATTTGGCCTGAAATAGTTTTAAAGCTGCAGGGACATAGAAGGCACCTTTTGTCCGAAAGAATTTTAATATGTTATAGGAAGATCTCTTGGCAAGCATCGCCACCTGTTTATGGTGCTCCATTCTTAGACCATTTGCCTGGAATGTTACTCCTAAGTATCTAAAAGGCATAACTTGTTCAATGTCATAGCCCAGGTTCCTCTTCTTCGATGGCTCCCAACAGCTAGAATTTTCGTTTTCTTATAATTTGTGAAAAATTCGATTTTACAAAAATCCACCAATCTAGCTAAGGTTCTTTTCATACCCACCTGAGTTCTTGAGAGTATGACATCATCTGCATAAAGTAACATCGGAATACTATGCTGTGCTATTTTAGGAGGATACAAGTCCTCAGAACTTAAATAATCAGCCAGATTGTTTATGTAATAAGAAAACAGCGAAGGGGTAAGTAAACAGCCCTGTGTAACACCTTTAGATGAAGTTATAGGCTTTGTAAGACTCCTATTCTTATTACATCTTACCCTAATTGACGTATGTTTATGTAGAGTGTGGATAAGAAAAAGAAGCCTCTTATCTATAGAGGATTGTTTCAGTTTATCCCCTAGGCGAGGCCTAGAGACAGAATCAGCCATGCCGTGAACTTATCCAACTAATGCCTAGCAAAGATTTACCCAATAATATTTAGAAGGCTAATCGGTCTATAATTATTAGGGTCCTCCCTTTTCCCTTTCTTAAAAAAAGGAATTACCACTGCCCTTCCCCAATCCTTTGGAATATGTCCAGTAGAATCGATGTATGTAAACATGGATGCTAAAAAAGGAGCCCACCAATCTTCATGTTTTTTGAGGAATTCAGGGGGAATCCCATCCTCCCCCAGGGCCTTCCCATTTTTGAGCCGTCTTACATGAGATCGAATTTTTGCCTGTGTAACTGGGGCCCATTCTGGTATCCCTTCAGGCAACTCCATACTAGAATCCATAAAATTTGAATCATTGAACATATTCCGAAAATAAGAAATCCATTTGCTTGGAGGAATGACCAAATCCAGATGGGTATAAACTGACGTAGCTCGAATTGACGTCATGTGCCAGAAAAGCGAGGAATTCTGATCTTTTCCAGCCTTGATCAATATTGACCATTGTTCCCTTACATAACCCTTCTTTTGGGGGGAGACTAGGTTTTTGTACTTCTTTTCATAATATTTCATGGAATCTAAAACTTCCTCTTTCAAAACACAGGGGCTTCCTAAAAGTCCCTGTAAGCAACATGCAATGCTCTCTTAACTGCAAGACACTCTCCATTAAACCAAGGTTTGGAAATTCCCACTTTTTTACCACTACTAGCTGATGAAGAAAACAAAATAGGTCACAATTTCTGAACTAGGGGTTTGTTTAAGGAAATTGATAGATGTTCCAGTGGGGGGTTAAGAAAAGCTGTGCATAACGACTGAAGATCCTGCAACTCCAAAAAATCTTTTAGACTCTCATTCAGCTGGTCTGACCATGTAACTCTACACTCTACTCGATTGCCAGGAATTAAATTTATTGGGTTTCCTGGCATGAGATGAGTGTGTTTTAATATATAACTGCAGGAATAATGGAAGGTGGTCACCCTCTAAATAGGGTAAGATTTTAAATTATTTTACATCCCCTAGTAGTCTAGTAGGTAAAAGGTAAAGGTCCCCTGTGCAAGTATCAGGTCATTCCTGACCCATGGGGTGACGTCACATCCCGACATTTCCAAGGCAGACTTTGTTTGCAGGGTGGTTTGCCAGGGCCTTCCCCAGTCATCTTCCCTTTACCCCCAGCAAGCTGGGTACCCATTTTACCGACCTTGGAAGGATGGAAGGCTGAGTCAACCTTGAGCCGGCTACCTGAAACCAACTTCCATCGGGATTGAACTCAGGTCGTGAGCAGAGCTTTTGACTGCAGTACTGCAGCTTAACACTCTGCGCCATGGGGCTCTTATAGTAGTCCAGTACAGACTAGAATATATAATTGTTTTTTAAACTACCTCGGCACAGTAGTCAGGAATAGTCCCAGGCATACAGATAAAACGCTATTTTACAACAGATCTAGACAGAATGCTTTTCAAAGTTCTCCACTGAGTCATAAGATAAATTATACATTCTTCATCAGATGTAGCGATCCTCAGCTCCTTTTAAAAACCATTCATTAGTTTAACCTGTTCTCTCTAGAGCAGGAATGGCCAACTGGTACCCTCCGGCTGAGTCCAGCCTCTGAAGCACCTTCATCTGGCCTCTGGTGGAGCTATCAAATTTTAATCAAGATGCAATTTAAAAAAGTTTCACTTAACGATTTCACTCGTAAAGAAAACAAGGAAACGAGTCTGCACGTGTCCATGTTACTGCACAACTCATTTGAGAATGTCCAAGATCAAATGTCCATCTGCCTCTTGGGACCTTGCATGAAGCCCATTTGTGACTCTGCACACCCCTTCCATCAGTGGCCTCAGACCATCTGTGCCACACACCTGAGAAGCCCTTTGTGATAGGTATGCCAACTTGTTTACAAACTACAACCATCCATGAAAGGGAGTTGTTGTTCTAGTCTCAGGACTAATGTCTGGAGAACACAATGATCCCTGAAAATTTAAAAACAAATAAACATCTGCAAGGAACAGCAGCCCTAACAAGCACCCCTGTAAGGTTACAGGTAGTGACACAGAAGCAGGTGTTTTCAGTTTTAGCAATGCTTCAATGCTCCTTAGCCTCATAAGACAATTTATCAGTACCATAACTGTGTACTAATGAGTAGCTGAAAAATTACAACACAGGTGATCGTTATCATTAGGCCCATGACTACCATTATCAAATTGCTCCTTGTTTATATCTTATATTCAATAGCGAAGTTGGCCAAATCTTTGGATATTTAAATCTGGTGAGTGGAGCTGTGAATAGGCAAGACAGATCTTTCTACAAACCTGAAAAGGATCCCAGGTTTGCAGAAAAATCTGAAATCTAAAAAATATATACACTGGGGGATTCACAAAACCAGAAAATGATAAAAGGAGTTCCTGTTGCTTTAAGCAATGGAAGACGAAGAAGAAGAGTTGGCTTTTATACCCAGATTTTTTTCCTACCTTTTAAGGAGAATCAAACCGGCTTACAATTGCCTTCCCTTCCTCTCCCCAAAACAGACACCTTATCATGCAGGTGGGGCTGAGAGAGTTCAGAGAGAACTATGACTAGCCCAAGGTCACCCAGCAGGCTTCATGTGTAGGAGTGGGGAAACCAACCTGGTTCACCAGATTACAGTCCGCCGCTCATGTGGCGAATCAAACCCAGTTCTCCAGATTAGAGTCCACTGCTCTTAACCACTACATCACGCTGGATTTCCTCAGTGGCTGTTGCTAGGCAACCACAGTGTTCCAAGGCTTGACCCTGTCAGTAAAAGCATGGAGGAGGGGGCAGAGCCCTTTCCAAACCTATTTTGGCCTTTGAGGTAAGACTGATTGGGGCCACGCCTGACTAGGACTGGGAAATTCCAGGAGATTTTGTGCTGCAGTGTGAGGAGAGCAGGATTTGGGAAGGGGAGAGACCGCAGCTGAATATAATGCCATAGAGTTCACCCTCCAAAGCAGTTATTTTCTCCAGGGGGTCATATATCTGTCATCTGAAGTTCATGTGTAATTCCAGGTCCCACCTGGAGTCTGGCAACCCTAGGCCTGGCAGCAACTTCTATGTGACTTGATGTCACCTAACTTGAATGACTCAACTAGTCCAACTGTTCAACAGCAGCCACCCAATCAAAGCCAGTGAGGTGTAGCAGTTAGAGCTTCAGAGAAGGGTCTGTGAGATCTAGGTTCAAATCCCTATTCTGCTGTCGAATATCACTTGGTGATTTTGGACCAGTCACATATTTTCAGCCTAATCTACTTCACAGGAGTCAAAAAGGGCAAGAGTCCAGTAGCACCTTAAAGACTAACAAAAATATTTTCTGGTAGGGTATGAGCTTTCGTGAGCCACAGCTCACTTCTTCAGATACAGCTAGAATGATACAGGGTTGTTGTGCAGATAAAAAAGAGGAGACTAACGTAAGCTGCTTTGGTCCCCATTGTGGAGGGTAGGTAGGTTGGTGAAGGCTGAGAAAGAGAAAATGAGGCAGGGAAAGGGGAAAGGATATGGGGGTTGCCAGGGGGAGGGAAAGAGGAAATGGTGTGGGGAGGGGGATACAGGGGGAAATGATGTGCCTCCCCACAAATCCTTGAGAGTTCCCTACCATGCAAGTGGGTCTGGCCCAATGGCTGGCACCACACAACTGTACCATAGTTTCCCTAGGTAGAAGCTGCTGGGGTTTTTAAAAAAAATTCATTAGCAGCCAGGAGCCAAAATGACATAATGCAAAAAATCAGTTAGCAACCAATTGCTCAAATGAATTGTAAAGGCAGTTTGAAAGAGGCCTGTATCTTTTGCTTTCTGCTTATTTACCCTTTCTGCTAATAATTTCCCCATTTTACCACCATACTCAAAGATAAAGCAGATTTTTATGTATTTTTTAAAAAAATATTTACATAGCTGAAAAGTTGAGAAGGAGGGAAGACAGCATGGTATAGTAGTCTGATCTTGGAAGCTAAGCAGGGTCAGTATTTGGATGGGAGACCACTAAGGAAGGCTCTGCAGAGGAAGGCGATGAAAAACCACCTCTATTTTTTACTTGCCTTGAAAGTTCCTTGTTAGGGTCACCATAAGTCGGTTACGACTTCACAGCACTTATGTACATTAAAAAACTGGGAGTTATGGCCAAAGTGAGAAGATAGTGACAGTATTTTTGGAGTCAATGTACCATCTCTAAACAAGCTCTCCTTATAGTCAAAGCATGATTGGCTGGTATAAGCTATCAGGCATTACGGATATGCTTTGTGACATACTCTTTTCACCTTAATTCTTTGACAAATCAGAGGTGGTTGGACACCCCCACCGCCCCTCAGAACCATAGCTGCATTCACACATTGTTGGACATTGTGCTATTCCCATCCTATATTGGTCACTGGCAGCTGAAATTTCCTGCTTGGACAAGATAATCCAGCTGGGAATAACCGCTATAGCACGACGGCAGCACAATGTTCCCATGATGTGTGAATGGAGCCCCGGTTGAGCCAGGAAGTAGTTATCTGTAATGTCGCCATGGTGATACTGTGTCGTACCATTAAAATGAACAGTAACCGCTTTTAAACAAAGCTTCCCTTTTGTACCAATAAATTCAACAGCTCAACCTCCTATCAATTCACAGATCAATGGATCACCATGCCTCATTTTAAGGGCTGCATCTTATTCAATAAAGGACTCAGTAAAGGAAGCCACAGCCTTCAATTTGCAAGATCTGAGCAAGGCTGTCAAAGTTAGGACATTTTGGAGGACTTTCATTCATAGACCCGACTTGACGGCACTTAACACACACATCTTATTCTAGTCAGCACAAAGGGAACTAATCTTAGACTTCAGTGCTGCCTGTGATTTTTTTTAAAAAAATAGATCTGACAAGTGAAAGGTGAGAGCTCTGGCCACCTTGATAATCTGCAAGGGCTTCATGAGCACTTAGCTGTGAATAAATGCCTAATCCAATATAGCCATAAAGATATTACCAATAAAAGGCCATCGCAGTAATATCTTTACATCATGGCTTGGATGGATCTAGTTGTAATTTCCACAGACAGACAGGATTTCTGTCAGCGGAATGGGACTTTCTCACTTCCCATTTCCTGCTGCGATGCAAAATGCCACTTTTGGGGGATGGGGGACCCCCGTGAACAGAAAAGATCTACAGTGAGAGGGGGCAATTGGCAAAAAAAATCCTCATAGTGGAAATCTATCGAAAGATCCATTCCGTCCATTATTCTCAATCTTATCCTTATTCGAATTTTACAAAGAGATTACCAACTGGCACAACAATGCTTATATTTCGAGGGAGATGTGTCAAAAGGGGAGGGGAACCTACTAAAACGGAGGCAGCAAGAGGTCAGAGAGATGGTTACAATAATTATAGCTTGTACAACTCTCTGAAGGTCAAGCTCTTGTTAATAATACAGTAGATTTGTTCTCATGGAGTTATTTACACCAAAACCTAACAGGCATTTACGGTCACTGCGATAAGCACATTAAAGTTGCACTCTCTTTCAAACAGGGCATGGGAGTTCCCCCTCTACTGTCTTGCGGCCACACATTTTACTGTTTCCAATTTGCGCTGTATACACACAGATGGCTAATGAATACATTGCATAAGAGATACATCCGTTTATTGCTTTATGCTCCTGTTGGTAATGTACACGAGAATACTTCTCTAAGTAAGGTGTAACTCTGGGAAATATTACTGCTAAACAGAAGGAAAGTATGGATAATTTGGCAGAGGAAGACCAAGCGAGGAGCTACAAATTGGCCAAATTTTTCCATCTGTTCTGCCAACTGGGATGCACTGAACGGCAGTTTGATTCAACCCTTCTGCTGCATATGTGCACAAAGATGCTGGCAGAGGAAGGCAGGTTTCTGTTGCTTCTGCAGAGTTATGGCATACTTGTTGTTAAATGGCAAGGTTCAAAGAACACATCATCCTAGAAGGTACATCAGACTTTTTAGATGGAGGAGAGGACCTCACCACCTTGCTGGCTGCTTGTAACTTGTTTTCCCTGTTTCTGCTGCTAAGGATGCTAAGATTTGAAGGTTTGCCCGCAGAAGGGCCTTATATATAGTATATATCTTTCTGAAACAGTCCAGACACTGTTTTCTTATGTACAAGAGAAGTCAATTAATTGTGGGGGGGGGGGGACATCTTAATGTCCTATCCAAAATGGCAGAGAAGTACTGACATTGTTTTGTATAATGATCATCCCCAAGAACTCCATTGGTCCCCTTCTACAGTATTAATGCACAGTTGTGTTTCTAATGCAAAAGCAGAATGAGCCGCCATTTGCAGGCTTTTGTGACAAACACAAATTAATGTCAACCTATTGATATAGGTTGCTCTGTCTGAATACTTTTGCCTTGCTTTTTACAGAAGGCATTTTGCTCCCACTGCCACATTATCTGGATGAAATGCAACCAATAATTAGCTTGTTAAACACCTATGAAATAAAGAAATGCTATATCATTTTTTACGAATATAAGCAGAAAAATTCAGAGCATCTTCAGGGGTGTGTGCAAACAACTGCCTGTGCAGACAAGACTGAGTTGATCTTCAGGTAATGTGCCATTTGAAAGTATATACTTTCAGATGTGCATAAGCACCTCCACTGGCTATGGATTCCTGCCTTATGAGTTTCTAGAATGGCTTCCAAAATCCATAGTCAAGTAGTCATTGAATGTTACCTTAAGTGCAATATGTCCCAAACTATACAAGGGATCTGCCATTACAGGACAGTAATTTACTTGTTAGCCACATTCCTAAGGACACTGAAACATAGTGCTTTGGGTTATAGAACAGTGTGGATGGTTTGGAAGCACCCCTGCTATACTAAGTACAAAGGTACTTTCCCCCATCCTGGGGTGATCTCTGAAAAACAAATCTTTGTAATTTTGCAGTATGATTCAGTTCGAACCAAGGGAAAGTGCAGAGCCCCATCTAAAATGGCTCTGTAGAAAAGCATCACAGTAGTCCCCTGAAATACCATCCTCTGGAAATGCTTCTTAAAGGTAAAGGTAAAGGCAAGTACCCTGTGCAAGTACTGGGTCATTCCTGATCCATGGGGTGACGTCACATCCCGACGTTTCCTAGACAGACTTTATTTATGGGGTGGTTTGCCAGTGCCTTCCCCAGTCATCTTCCCTTTACCCCCAGCAAGCTGGGTAGTAATTTTACCAACCTCTGAAGGACTCAGGTCATGAGCAGAGCTTGGACTGCAGTACTGCAGCTTACCACTCTGCGCCACGGGGCTCTTCCTAGAAACGCTTCTTATCCCCTTACAAATATGCTGCCTCTCCCGCAGCCACCAATCCCCAAGCTCCCCCAGCCCTTTCCCACTTTCTCCATGTGACACTTGTTGGTAAAGAGCTTGCCAATGCTATCTCAGATTTGCTCCATCTTCACTGCTGAGCAGCAGCAGGGCTCCACAGCCTGCACAGTGTGGCTGGAGGAGGGGCTGAAGCACCTGGCTCAACAGTGCTGGACTAGCCCCATGGTGCTTGAGTGAAGCCCTATGGTTCCCGCTTTGACCCGTCACACCGCCTGCTTCCTGAGTTCCACCACACCACACGCCAAGTTAAACATGAAGGCCTCCTCACGACCACCACAAGGATACCCCCGCCATTTTAAAGCCATTTCAGAGTGCCACGAGGGCCTCATCCTGATCGGGCCCACAGCGTGGCACTCTTATTCCCCTGCCCTGTGCTTTTTAAAGGGCCGAAACAGCCACAGGGAGGCTTGTTCCACACACACACACACACACACACACACACACACACACCATGACTGTTTCAGCACTTGAAAGGGTGTGTGTTGGAGGGGACAAGAGCAGCAAGCCCTTGCAGCATTATAAAAAGTCTTATAACTGGCAGCAGCATCCTTGTGGCAGCCATAAGGACATTGTCACATTTAGTTTGTGGCGCCTCATCACTTGGCCATGGCAGGCCGAGGCATCTTCTGCCATGCAGCTGCCCCCTGTTGAGCTACCACTGTATTTTATTTATAGTTGGCTGATTTACTCTTCCCTTCCTTGCATTGGTCCCCTCCCTTTGCATCATCCAAGCAATCTTTAGGATATCGTTATTTGCTTCACAAAGATGACTGCAAGAAGCGTGGATCAACTGTACTACTAAAATCCAGGATAATTTTGCAAATTTAGGGGGAATAAGTCTTGTTGGCAAAATTAAATGTGACTGGCTGAATTAGAATCATAGAATCATAGAGTTGGAAGGGACCACCAGGGCCATCAAGTCCAACCCCCTGCACAATGCAGGAAATTCACAACTACCTCCCCCCTCCACACCCCTAGTGACCAGAAGATGGCCAAGATGCCCTCCCTCTCATCATCTGCCTAAGGTCACAGAATCAGCATTGCTGACAGATGGCCATCTAACCTCTTCTTAAAAACCTCCAGGGAAGGAGAGCTTACCACCTCCCGAGGAAGCCTGTTCCACTGAGGAACCGCTCTAACTATTAAAAAATTCTTCCTAATGTCTAGACGGAAACTCTTTTGATTTAATTTCAACCCGTTGGTTCTGGCCCGACCTTCTTGAGCAACAGAAAACTCGGCACCCTCCTCTATATGACAGCCCTTCAAGAACTTGAATTAATGTGTTTGGAGATGAACGTTTTTCCAAACTAATACTTGCCTCTAAGTTAATAATGTCAATAGGTTTTAGAACATGATCATGTGGCATGTAGCACAACAAGTTCAGTGTTTTGCTAATTAGCCTGATAATTGCCCTGAGACTTTTCTTCAGGTGATCTTACTGATATAAACAGCATTGGTATTATTAATCCTATTAAAAATCCGCACTGATGCTGAATGACACTATGTATAGTAATCTCCCCTTGATCACTTGTTATGCTTGTGGCAAAATATCACCTCCCACCAGCTGCACCTTATGTGCTTTAGGCATTCACGCATCAATTATTTTTTGCTTCCTGTCAAACAATAATTATCCACTGCAATGTAATGATGGAAATCAACTTCTCAATTTGGAAACAATGAAATATCAGCCTGATCAGAACATGAGCTAATTTACTTCGATGGCTGAATTGTGCCATCTGTACAAGCATCGGGTATAGGCTGTTTTTTATACTCATGGAAGTATAGCTGTCATCTGCATTCACATGAGCAATGTGTAACACACATAAGCTGAAACTTCAAGGATCATAACCATGGTCGTACACTCCAACAGCACCTATTTTCTGTCCCTGCATGCAAGTGCTGAAGATGCCTTTCTAAAAGGAGCACATTGCTACATTTGCAGTTCTTCAGGCTTAAGCCCCATCCCAAGATGCGTAAAAAGCAACTGGACAGAAGATACCTCTGGACTCAAGTCACACACATAAATGCATGCACATAGGTTCAAAATGCCACTCAATACCATTCCTCATATCCCTCTCCAATAACTGCCTACCCAGGTAATAATACATGCTGCTGAATGTACTTGAGTTGCACAATTTTAAAATAAATATAACCAGACCTACTGTGACATTGCCCTGACCTGGATGGCCCAGGCTAGCCTGATCTCGTCAGATCTCAGAAGCTAAGCAGGGTCAGCCCTGGTTAGTATTTGGATGGGAGACCACCAAGGAGGTCCAGGGTTGCTGTGCAGAGGAAGGCACTGGCAAACCACCTCTGTTAGTCTCTTGCCATGAAAACCCCAAAAGGGGTCGCCATAAGTCGGCTGCGACTTGAAGGCACTTTACACACACACACACACTGTGACATTAACCATTGTTAAATATTCTTAAGTTTTTAAGACCTGTCTGACCAAAAGCAGGAACAGAAGGGCCTTCAGCAATATGTAATGGGGGGAGGGAACACCTCAGCAAGCAGAATTCCAAGGAATAAAAAGAAGGAGTATTATAAGAAGTTGGAGATATGCATGGTATATGCAGGGATCTCAAATTCCAAAATGCACTGCTGAGAATACTGAAGTTGGTTTAGCCAAAGTCCATAAAAGTTCATTTTTTATGCTTCTCACATGAACCAGCGTTTTGCCAGCTACATATTCCCATGTGTATCAAAAAGCAATCCCAAATAACCTTGAAAGTTGTCTCCTCGTACCCCAGGCATAAAAACTGCCAATCTGAGTCATAAGCACAAATACGGCTGTTCTATAGTAAAGCTGCTAACTTTTACAGGCGACCAACTATAATCAGATTATTCAGGATTTGTGTCCTATCTCTGTGTTTCTAATAGTTTAAAAATACATGTCTGTTAGATTTGAAAGATGAGTGTTCCTGTTAGTATTTTTCATTTATAAAATTAAAAGTCTTACAAATCATGCTTTCACAGTTGAATGGCTGCAACAGTTCAAAGGTGTTTTGTGAAACCCCAGTTATTGTTTGTCTGATTTATACTTTAAAAGCTGCAAACATAAATTATAAAAAGACAGTCAGTATATATTACTGCATTTGTGCATGGAATGTGGAACAAAAGAGCACAACTTGTTCTGTGGTTCAGTTGCACGGAGCTGCCACATTACGTGGGTCATTGACCCCAAGTTCAGTCACAACCAGATGCGCTTCTCCATGTTCATATTCAACCTTCAACACCCCTATATTGAAACAAAAAAACCAAACACTCTCACACTCCATGGGAACGACAATTATTATTTTTATTCTTTTCTATGATGTATTTGAACACCGATCTTCCTCCAAGAAGCTCATAAAGACATTATAAGGCCAACCCATTTTACCCTCACAACAATCCTGTGAGATAAGTTAGGTTGAGAAATAACTACTTGCTCAAGGTCTCCAGGTATCCAGACCCAAGTGTGCTGTGGGCCTTGAATTACTGTCCCCAAGAAATCTCAGATGGGCATTCAGCCTGATACACCACCAGGTTCTGGATGAACAATGGAACTTCCAAAAGATTAGTCTCACCTCCCAGGGAATCTCCCTCAAAGAACAACTGCATATTTAGTCCCATGATCATTTTCTCCAAATATTTGGGGAATATATTTTCTAATGTACAGTTGACAACATGCTAAGAGGAAAAAGTTGTAGAGCCATTTCTCTGTGCATTCTGCCCCAAACCATACAGTTTAGACCAGTGGTTCCCAACCTTTTTCTGACCAGGGACCACTAGGACTTTTTTGTTCGGTGCAGGGACCCCAAGGTTCAAAATAAAAATTCTGAGAATTTAAAAATAAACTTTAATCATAACTGTTAGTTAAATATTACACTTAGAATACTATTTGAATATATATTTTTATAATAGAGAACTTTTAATTGAAAATATTAATTTATTATGGGTTTATAACTTTGTTTCACGGACCTTAATTTAGTTCTCACGGACCCCTGGTTGGGAACCAGTGGTTTAGACAGACATTTAACCCAGATTAGGGACCTAAAATGATCACTGATCTAACTGTAACATTGGAGGTCTGCCATTGGAGAAACAGACCAATAGCAAGTAAGGTAAGACAGTGCCCCCTAACCCCTATAAATCTTCTAGGTCAGTTGTGTTCACTGGTTTGAACAACTAGTTTTGTCAGATTAACTCCAGACTCCATGACTTTTAAACAATTATTATAAGCATAAAACAGGGTCTCCCCTGGGTTCCTTTCCCTGTAGAGTTGTTTCTGTTTCTTTCTACACTTTCAAGACTACTAGCTCCTCCCCTCTTTCTTGGGCCTAATGAAGGATCACATTTCACTACATTTCCCTTCCTTTGAGTTTTGTAAAACTGGCAATAAATCTAGTCATCACTGGTGATGACTAGATCGTTAATCACCTCTGATGGCACCTGAGGATTATTCTGCCCCTTTAACTGGTTACTTATCTATACTAAACAAAAAAATTATCTATTCTTTAACAGGTTACTTATCTATATATTTTTTTAAAAGTCTATGGTGTTTGTCAAAATAGAATTTGTAAGCAGCTTTTGCCTTTTAATCTGAGGCACAGACCTTCTTCAAATCAGGTTACTGCAGGTACAGCTTTGTTTCTAGGGCCAGAACAGGTATCCATAATTGTCAGTCAGAGATTATCTATGCTGGACAGCTCCATCTGGCAAATATATTCTTAAGGCAGCTAATAATTATAGAGCTTGTAGAGAATGTATTCTGTTTCCAAGTACCTTGAAAAATAATCAAATTCAAATTCAAATACCTTTATTTGGCATACAGAAAAATAATCAATAGCTGCTAGGAACTTACCCCGTAGTGTTTCTCAAATATCTGCTCCAACTCTTTTCTATAGTTGATCTGGTATGGAGTGACTATCAGTGGTGGTTTTCACTGAGAAGGTTTGGTCTTCTGGAAGAATTCACAGTTTTCTATCTGTACTTTAAGGTCTCATAATGTGGTTCCATAACTCTTAACTTTCTCTACAAGTTGAACTGATTCTGCGTCTGCAGTTTTCGTTGGATGTCATGACCATGTGTCTGCAACCACAAGTGTCTTACCTGGTCTATATTCTCCTTGAAGGTTCCATCACATTAAGTGAAGAAGGAATCTTTGACACCTCAATCCAAGTTTTTGTAATTTATCAGTAGTACCAGAGGTTTATGGTCTGCATATATCTGGAAGCACTCCAGACCATAAAAGTAATTTGAAAATCTTCCATATGACCAAACAGCTGCCAGGCACTCCTTCTAACTTTGGGCATAACAGGTCTCTGAGTCTGTTAGCATTCTAGGCCCCAAAGCAACAGCTATCAACTCTCCCTTATGATCTTGGACTAGCACTCCTCCTAACCCATAGCTGCCAGGATTAGAACTAACAATGCAGCAATTAACATCATAAATTGCCAGTACTGGTGCCTTTGTCAAAGCTGTTTTGTGTTCATCTTGTTTTGAGCCTCAATGCAAGCAGTATCTGCTTTTAATAATTAATTCAGTCAGTGCAATATTCCTCCAACTTTGGCAAAAATATGCCCAAATAGGGTACCATACCCCAAAACCTTTTTAGTTCTCCAGTGGATCTTGGGGGATCAATCCCTGAGACAGCCTCTAACTTCTTTGAATGAGGACATACCCTGCACTCATCTATATGATGAGGCTGTATATGAGTATTTGGATGACATCTCCTGGTGCTGCAACAGCACCATCATTTCTCTTTGAAACAAAGCCAGGGCACTAGAAATCCCAAAAGGTTCTCTGTGGGGGAAAATATGCCCCCAAACAGCATGGATGAATGTAGTTAATTTGGCACTGCTTAGATTCAACTGCAGCTGCCAGAATCCTCTGGTGGCATCCAGCAGCGAAAACATCCAAGCATCTACTAGTAGTGGGAGGATATCATCCATGGTGGGAAGAATTTCTCTCTTTTTCTCTCTGCTTTGGTCAGCTCTTTCAAATTTATACACACATACATACACTACCATCCTTTTTTGGTACTGGCACCATTGGGGCACACCAGTCTGTGGGTTCTGTAATTGGTTCTATGACACCACATTGGATCATCCCATTCATTTCAGAATTTACTTTTGGAAGCAAAGGGAATGATATTGCCCCGGCTGTGCAGCAGGAATAGGGGGACAGCCTCTTCCTTAAGCCTTGCTTGCAGGATGATGAGCTGATGTGTTTAGCTCACTTGATGGAGAATGTTGAATTAGTAAACTTTTGTACTTATTTTAGATTTTAGTACCAAAAATCTGTCCTAATAGCCTTAAACATATAAACCTAGAATGAGGATTTCTTTTCCTGCAGAACGAGAAATTCTTATGAAAGAAGGAAAGGAAATTTGATGGGGGAGGATCTAAGAATATTGCATTTGGGGTTGGTATTCGTTAGCTGTCTTTTCTTTGCTCTTTTCTTTTTTAAGGTAAAAATAAAATGCGGAACTTGGAAGAGTGCCTACATCAATATCAGGAGAAGCTGGTCAAAAGATATATCATCACCGTATGTGTTTTGTTATGTTTGCTTCCTGCCCGCTTTTCTAAGCAAGACATAAATAAAGATGTTTCTCTGCCATTTCCGCTAAGCTACAGAATCTGTGTTATTTGTGCCTTGAAACACTGAAGCTCTGGGCTGCTGGACTCCAGGGAATGAGCCTGAACATTTTTTTAGCCGCACAGAGAATATGCCTCCTCCACCCACAAATAATAGCAAGAACCTTCCTGTCTTGCAAGAGGCTGGTGTCTGGCTTCCTTATTGTCATTCCACAGTAAATTGACCTTTAGAGTCAGAGCAGGCTGAGATAGTGTTATAAAGCTCTTAAAGAATTGAGGCTCAGGGCCAGATTGCTTGTGAATCTTTCCAAACATCTCGCTTGAAAGAATATATATCCGAAGCTACGTATATGTCGGATGCTATTTTATCAGTTAGATATATCAAAAGCTATTTTATCCTGTGAGTATGATGGAGAAGAAATTCTGTCAGGCAAATCGAATAACTTATGAGGGAGTCAAGAGATTGCTTGTTATACGGAAGTGTAGCATTCTGGGCTGTGCTTTTTTTAATTCTGTAGCCTGACTTGAAAATGAAAAACAAAGTAAAAAGAGGTGTGATGGTGTTTGTAGGGCTTTCAGAGAAAAATGCATCTGCATTCTGATTATGGAGAGAAGTATTCAAGATTAGAATGTGTGAAGTTATGGGAAAAACAGATTGGGTACATTGACAAAGCTTCAGTTTTAAAATTAAATATCCTCAAGTGTTGGGTTGCCAGCCAGCAACTGGTAACTGGTGGGAGTCGTGGGCAGGGACATGGTGGGTGCTGTCAGCTTGATGGCATTATGTCACTTCCGGCCAAAACCTGGAAGTGATACCATGCCTCTCTAGGAATTGCTGGAAAGTCTATGGTAAAACCATAGCATTTCAGGTGATTCCTAGAAAGGGGTGATGTCATACCTCAGTTTCCCTATTCCTACTGAAATTTCATATCTGCTACTCAAAAACAGGATTTTAGGGGGTACCCCTTTACATATCCTGAAGTGGCAAAATGGTGATCACGTGTACTGAGATGAATACACATAGTGCTAACACCTGGTAGGGCTGTTTAGCTTGGAAAGAAGGTGGTTAAGGGGAGACATGACAGAGGTCTATAAAATTATGCATGGTATGGAGACAGTGGACAGTGATAAGCTTTTCCCTCTCTCATAATACTATGTGCTGAAGCTTGAGAGTGAGAGATTCAAAAACAGATAAAAGGAAGTATTTCTCCGCACAACACATAGTTAAATTGTGGAACTCCCAGCCTCAGGATGTGGTGATGGCTGCCAACCTGGAAGGCTTTAAGAGGGAAGTGGACATGTTCATGGAGGAGAGGGGTATTCATGGCTACTAGTAACAATGGATACTAGTCATGATGTATACCTATTCTCTCCAGAATCAGATGAGCATGCCTGTTATATTGATAATAATGCTGCTGCAGTTGTCTTATTCCTAGAGGCACCTGGTTGGCCACTGTGTGAACAGACTGCTGGACTTGATGGTCCTTGGTCTGATCCAGCATGGCCTTTCTTATGTTCTAATGTTCTTATGAAAATGGCTTGGGTTGCTACCCACTACCTCTCTTTGAATAAATGTCCTTTTAAAATGAACATTCCTTCTTCTTCTCCTTAAAAACCCCCACAAGATTTCTTTATGTAGAGGGAAATTTCCCTTATTCCACAAACACTACTGAAGCAGCCCATTCTGTGCCAAGCATAGGTCATGGGCATGCACACACAGCAAATAAGGGTGGAAAATCAATTCCCTTCACAACCATTAGTTAATGGTTTTACCTACCTTAGCAAAAGCTCCACCTACTTTCTGCATATCTAAGGCATGGAAGTTTTAGAGGCATAACCCCAAAGTGTGGGAAGCCTACAAGAGGTACACTGCACATAAATTTGGAAAGGCAAAAAATCAGAAGAAGAAAATACATGGTTACTCAAATGTACAACAATATTACTTGTTAATGCTAATACTGGTAGTCATATCTGGTAGAAAGCTTAAGTATGTGAAATGCTTTAAAATTCCTTTCTCTGGATATTTTCCCCATATCATCAGCTCTCCCCTCCAGGGCTCAGGTATGACAGGCAATGCTGGGATATCAATAACATGAGCCAAAGAAAGTTGTGAGACAGAAGGAACTCATAAACTGCTGTATGACTTCGCTTCCTTTTCATTACACATCAGCAATCCACTGTGGGACCTTTAAATGGTAGACTATGTGCCATCCTGGCTTAAACAGATACTTGAGTTTCCTTTCTCACTACAATATCTACTAGTTCTACAGGACCCACTTTTTAGAAATTTGAATTGGCTGTTTATCAGACTATAACCTTGTACCAGTAACTGTTAATTTTCATTTAAACTTTCGATTGCTACGTCCTGCGTAGCTTTTATTTACCCTATTTATCCTACTACATCACTTTACTTACCGTATATGTTTGAACCTCTGACCTCTCTCTTCATCCCCTGCTAATTCTGTTGATGCAATGTCAATACTTTATAGACAGCTATCTCTCTCTCCCCTGACTCTTCCAGAGTATTTCACCAGTTTAAGGAACTGCAAGCATAGAAAGGCCTTCACCAGAGCACGCTTAGATATTTTGCCGCTCACAGTCTTGGAAACCCGTTTCAATGGGACCCCATATAGGAAAAGAGTATGTTCCTGTGATCAAAAGTCTATTGAGGATCTATCCCACATCACATTCCAATGTCCAAGATATGAGGATGAGCATAACCGATTTTTGCAGACCACATTATCCCGTTTCCCGGGAAGGTCAGATCAGGAGAAATTAGTCATATTATTGAAAGGCAGAGACAAATACATTACTTCTCAAATGGCAAGATTTGCTGCCGCCATCACGAAGCATAAAAAGATGATGGGACATGCTGACCATAATATCTCTGACCCATAATTGCTCTACTCTGGGTCATTTGTCATCTTTTATTTGTCTCTGGATTGTATGATCTTTCCTTCCTATTATATTTTAATGATGAATTTGCATTTGCATTTTAATATTTTATGGGAAATGTTTAATTTTTTTAACCTCTGTTAAATTATGTTACTATTTTTTATAATGTTCTTGATTTTGTTTTGGTGGAATTTCCACCCTGTTCTGTATTGTTGCGATGGCTTTTTTTTTTTTTTTTGCTTATGCAATAAAGACTTGATGATAATGTAATGATGGGATTCACACTTGGCCTTTCTACCTCAGTGCCTCCCTTTCCCCCTTAGACAAAGAATTTACACTTGAAATATTCGTGACAGGATTCACACCGAACATCTCTGCCTCAACTCCCCCACCGCTCTTGTAATCTTCCTTTCACATATCTGAATTGAGCTGTGACTCATGAAAGCTCATACTGAAAGAAATGTTATTAGTTTTCAAGGTGCCGCTGGACTTTTATTTTGCTACCACCCCCCCCCCCCCATGAGGAAGCCACTTTTCCATAAATGGGTCCTACAGAATTGGGATAATTTTTAAACCACCAAATTATTGGGGTCAAGGACTGATCATATGGGATTTGACTATGGATCAGCATCCCACTAGGAGGTGTTTGCTACACAACATTAAAGTGGGGAAGAGGGAGCATTTTCAGGAAAGACGTAGAAGGTAGGAGAGCAGCACCAGGCTCACAGACTAGAAAGAAGAAGCTTCACTTCATTGAGGTCTTCTGGTTGAGCTGAGAACAGCATTGCGGCAGTGCTCTGCTTCACGGAGTGTTTTATTTTACTTTATTTTTAGCTTTATTATCTTTTAGTTTTATGGTTTTGTTTGTTAACATTTAGCTGGCTGCTGCTCTGCCGCCCTAAAATTCTTTCACAGCAAGCTTCCGTAAACTTGATGCTGAAGTGAATGCTGAAGACTTCTGCTTTTGGGCAACGGCTATACAGCTGGGGGCGGTGGGGGGAATGCTACCTTGTGTCCCTCACCTATAAGCTGAGCGTTTCACTTCACCGAGTTCTCCAAGGGGACTGATGCGGGCTGTGAGCCCATGATCCATTCTATTTATGTAATCTAAGGAACAAAAAATACTCTTCTCATAACTCATGGGATTGTGTGGGAGTTAGGAATGTTTAGTCTGGAGAAGAGGAAGTTGAGGGGGGACATGGTTGCTCTCTTTAAGTATTTGAAGGGATGTCACATAGAGGAGGGCAGGAAGCTGTTCCTGTTGACAGCAGAGGATAGGACTTGCAACAATGGGTTTAAATTGTGGGCAAAAAGGTACCGGCTGGACATTAGGGAATTTTTTTTTTTACAGTAAGAGTTGTTCAACAGTAAAATCAGCTACCTAGGGAGGTGGTAAGCTCCCCCTCACTTGCAGTCTTTAAGCAGAGGCTGGACAAACACTTGTCAGGGATGCTCTAGGGTGATCCTGCATTAAGCAGGGGGTTGGAGTAGATGTCCTGTATGGCCTCATCCAACTCTATGATTCTATCATCTGTGTGAGACAAATTTGCACTGGATCTGTGTACTGGTCATATTACAAGTTTTATCAGGTCCTGCTTGGAACAATGCTTGGCCCCTGCTCTCCCATCTCCATTATTCCACAAAAATAGGATTGGGAAATCCATGCCTGCTGATGTCATGTGTAGCTCCCCCCCACCCCGCAAAAGCTAAGTGGGAGCAAATATTCACTTCTAGCAACTATCCTAAGATTGTGTACTCTCATTTATTGGTTAAGTGAAATGTGCCAACAATTTTAAATCTAAAATTTACCCATCAATTCAATGGATGGGCATGCTTTATATACGAGTTGGGGAAAAGAATAAATAAATTACTGCTATCTCTACTACTCTATTACTTTTGCCCTGACCTGGATGGTCCAGGCCAGCCTGATCTCATCAGATATTGGAAGCTAAGCAGGATCAGCCCTGATTAGTATTTGGATGGGAGCCCACCAGAGTTGCTACACAGAGGAAGGCAATGACAAACCACCTCTTTTCGTCTCTTGTCGTGAAAACCCTGTGGGGTCCCCATAAGTCTTCTGTGACTTGACAGCACTTCACACACACACACGCATATCTCTATGACTCACCATTAAAACCAAGTGCCCAGAAGAACAAATAACCCCCTCATTTGATAATACAGATCCATCAAGTTCAAACGTTCATTTGGAAGCAACAGGAAGCAAAGGTAGAAAGATGAAGGATGTATCAGAACACTTAGATAGCCTCACAGGATCCTAAAATCTGAGCATTTACCTGAACCACTAATGCACTGGCATGCTGATCCAGATCGACAGAGCTTTTAACGCGTCGCCTTGTTGATAGCCCCTTATAAAACCCCAAGTATAAATGAGAAGTGCTGAATGCATTTATTTCACAACACAGTCCAATAAAATACTAATGCACTTAAACTGCTGATCAAGTTCCATTAAAGGGTCTTTCTGTTTCCGCAAAGGCTTTCCTTCACAACAGCACCTCTCTAATCTTCCCGGAGGATCCAGAAAATCTCCAGGAGAAGAATCTTGCCCTCATTCACATGCGACAGCATGGCAAAGGCTCAGAAAAAGTAGATACGTTTCCTCACCAAGTGTCATTTTGACAGTCAGCAAGGGTAATACAAGCAGATCAATGAAATAAGATCAGGAGCAGTCAATGGCTAAAACAGTTATCCTTAGGACTGGCGACGGATACATTTCAAACGAATACATTTCATCCTTTACATTGCCCGCACTCTAAAAACACATATTTAGAGGCAAAAGGCTGATTTACACATGAATGTATATCACCTGACTTTCATCTGAACATGTGACCCTTTCTGTTGACAGGCATGGATTTTCAGGTAATACTGAGTCTAAAGATGTGGTGTCTGAAGTTTCAACATCAAATGATTTCCATGCATGTGTGAACTCAGCCTAAGGGCACTTCTATTTAATGAAAGGATGTGTTGTTTTTTATTCTAATCGCTACAGTTCTGTTAGTAGCATGCTATACTATCCTCAGGTAAGGCATTGGTGGCGGGCGGGGGGACACACAGCCTTAGTGCTTAAGGTAGGGAGGGAAAAGAGCCTGTCTGCTCCTAAGTCTTTGATGCTGCCACACACCGAGTCAACATTTCCATTAAGTTATCCGCCTAAATACCTGTCCTAGAGCCGAGAAACTAGTATTTTTGTTAAAAGATACAAATGGGTTTGTCTCTTATAGGACTGCCCTGTATGCTCTGGCAGCAAAGAAAGTAAGGGCCAATATGGCTGCTAAGGGAATAGATCCTTCAAGTTGATTTTAACGGTCGCTAGGCCCCATTGTCCGATTGGGACACCACCACAATTTTTAGCTATTATTTTGTTGTTTAGCAAAGTTTTATTATGTATGTATGTTATTAATCTAATACTTATGTATTTGTGGTATCCTTGATACGTTTGTAATGGCCTATGGCTAAATGCAAATAAAACCATTCATTCATTCATTAAGTTATCCACTACAGTCCGGTTGCAGAGCTGACTTCTTGGTTTGCAGATTATCAGCTTCTCTCCCTCCATATACAAAGCTCCAGCTGCTCCAACTCTACCTCCTGCCTAAAGGTGGTAGAGGAGACCTGCTGCTTGGAACTCTGAAGGAAGAGACTGCTTACTTTCCACCGTGGTCTGTGCAGCTTTAACTGGTCTAATTTCATTTGCATAGCTCTAGTTGGTCCTTTTTTTTGGGGGGGGGAGGGAGCATTTACTCCAGGACTTGCCGTTAGGTCTAGATTTTTTTGTCTCCAGCAGCTGGTTTATGCCGTCTGTTTCCCCATTGCATGACACTGTGTTTCCCAAAGCTGCAACTGTGCTTGGAATGAGGAGCCCCCATCCTGTTTTATCAGGCTTTGGGCCTGTAGGTGCTCTATGGGGGAGCATTCTTCTCCCAGTATCAATTGCTGGCTCTAGAACCTTTTTCGCTATTGTCTAAGGAGGTTTTGAGGGCCAAGTGATGTCAGCAAGCAACTGGGTGTTAGGTGGACTTTTATAACAATGGAGACTGAGTTGTTGATGTTTTAATGTATTTGGATTATGGGTGACTATGCTGGGATTGTAGATTATTTATTGAATTATGTTATTTGTAGTCCACCTTTCTCACGGTGACTCAAAGCAGATTACACAGGATGAAACATCCAATAGGAGTTGACTTGTAGAAATCTGGATGCAACCAGAAGTGAAGCAAAGCATAAGTATGAACAAGACATGTTTAAACGAATGCAAAAATTACATACTAGGAACCTACTTCAGCAACAGATAGTAGAAATTATACACAGTGGTATAGTCTACAGTCCCTAACACTTTACCCCAATCTTCTTTCTGAACCACATTGTTACATTGCAGCTCTATTTCCTGTACAAAAGGCCCTCTTGAAGAATTCAGTTTTGCAGTTTCATAGAGTAGGAGACTTTCTAACCTAGGATTGCCAGGTCCCTCTTTGCCATTGGTGGGAGATTTTTGGGGCGGAGCCTGAGGAGGGCGGGGTTTGGGGAGGGGAGGGACTTCAACGCCATAGAGTCCAATTGCCAAAGCAGCCATTTTCTCCAGGTGAATTGATCTCTATTGGCTGGAGATCAGTTGTAATAGCAGGAGATCTCCAGCTAGTACCTGGAGGTTGGCAACCCTAAGGTCACCTACGGACACATGTTCACATAGGCAGCTCTGTTAGTTAGTTGAGGTGCTTGCATGTTTGGAGACTTATGTAGAAATCCTTCTGGTCCCGTTTGAAATTATATTTATTCCATGAACTTCTTTGGATACATGTAGCTGATGAAGCCATATGCGAAACGTGATCTTGATCTAGACGACAAGTCCTGACATCTTCTCGCTGTGGCCTTTGCCTCAGACCTCTTCCATCCAGCTACCAATAGGCACAAAAAAGTCTATCACGGACAGTATATATTGACTTACCTGACTTACAGGACATCCATATTTTCTATTGAATTTTGTACTATGCTGGATTGATATTGAAATTGTGTATGTGTATCTTATTGTATTTCATTTTGTATATATGCTCACTTTTTGCACTTACTTGCACCTTTATAAATTAATATTCTATTTCTAGTACTTTGTGAGTGCTGTTTGGATATTTGCCAGTACCTGGAGGTTGGCAACCCTATTCTAACCTCATCAGACAGGACATTCCATAAAGTGGGGGGACCACAACCTGTGTACAGGCAGTTGTTGGTTTTGCCCATCTGCAAGTTGGCATCTGCAGAAGGCCCGGCTGACATGAGCGAAGGTGTCATGGAGGAACATAGGGGGAAATGAGGTCCCGTAGACATTAGGGACCAAGGCCATGAAGGGCTTTGTATATTATAACCTGTACCTTAAATTGAGCACAGTAACTGATGGGCAGCCAATGGAATGACTGCAGAATGGAGTAACTCCCGGTAATAGCTGAGATGCAGCATTCTATATTAATAGTTTGTAAGCCACTTGGAGTCCTATAATCCTATTAGGGTTGCCTTCTCTGGGTTGGGAAATCCCTGTTAATTTCGGGATGGAGCCTAGGGAAGGTGGGGTTTGGAAAGGGAAGGGACCTCGGTGGGGTATAATGACATAAAGTATGCCTTCTGAAACTGCCCTTTTCCCCAGGGGAACTGATCACTGTAGTCTAGAAATTATTGGAGATCTCCATGCCTTACCTGGAGGTTGGCAACCCTAGTTGCTACAGAGATCACTCCCAATTCCAGATCATTTATGAACAAATTAAATCACTCTGGTCCCAATACTAATCCTTATGGGACCGCACTGCTCATTTCCCTCCATTGTGAGAGAAATCCATTTATTCCTATTCTCAGCTTTCTATCATCTAACCAGTTTTTAACCTGCGAAAGAGCCCATCCATGCTAGGAGTTGCTAGGATGGTTTCTTCTGCCCTTTCGTTTACATGGCAAGGAATTCTAGATTTCTTGTGGCCAGTCCTCCAAACGCATAATTCACCTCCCTCTGCAGTGGGAGACTCCATCTTGTGCTGTGCTTGGTTTCACTTCGCGGCAATGGGAAATAGCATCTCTAAGAGTAATGGCATTTAGGTGATGCAATTTGCTGGGATGCTCCTTTTCATGCAGGAGATGGCACCAGACTGACAGCGTGGCTCACTGTGAAAAGCTACCAATCAGATATCTGTCCCGATAACGTACAGCACAAAAAGGGAAATCGCAAGGCTCTGAGGAAGCTATTTATTTGCTGATGTTCACACTAAATGCCACTTCGGTACTCTTGTTATGCCTAATGATGCAGTTTGTCACTTGTAGCTGTATATGATCTTGGGTAAAAGTGTTTCCTAAAGTAATTAATTCACTCTCAGAGTCAACCTAAGTGGGCAAAATTACTTCTAAAATGAGAGATCAGGATGTTTATAAACATGCTACAATCAGCAAAGCTTACAAAGCACCTATTTAATCTTAGGATCTGTGATGCATGTAATCCATATCAGAGCTAATGAAGGCAAGAGATATATTAAGTACATGTGCTAACAGCTTTGCAAAGGACCCCGCTGATAATCTTACATTTCAAGAGAAGCCCATGAGTTTGTTTGTTTTTCATCATAAGTTTCAAGTTGCCTCTTCATTTTTGTAGACGTTCTGAAAGTCCTGCTTAATAAACCATTCTAAATAGGGCTGCCAACTCCAGCTTGGGAAATTCCTAGTGATTTAGAGGCAGTGTCTGCAGAAGGCAGAGTTGGAGGAGGGAACTAAGCAGTAGAACTGAGCAACCAGTAGGAGATTGGGGGCAGGGACATGGGGGTGGCTGTCATGGCAATGGTGTGATGTAACTTCTGAGAAAACCAGGATGTTATGTCACTCCTCTCAAAGAATCAAAGGATACTCAGTGGTTTTACTGACATCCCTCTGGGTTTTCCCCAGAAGTGACCTCCTACTGTCGGTCCAACAGCCCCTCCCCATGTCTGCTGCTGGTCATCATCATACTGTAGACTGGAGATCAATTTGTAATTGGAGAGCCAGTGTGGTGTAGTGGTTAAGAGAACTGGGTTTGGTTCCCCACTCCTCCATATGAGCGGTGGACTCTAACCTGGTGAACCGGGCTGGTTTCCCCACTCTTACACATGAAGCCAGCTGGGTGACCTTCGGCTAGTCACAGCTGTCTCTGAACTCTCTCAACCTCACCTACCTCACAAGGTGTCTGTTGGTTTGATTATCCTTGGTTGTTTATGCATGGGTACTTTCACTCACGTTCACCCCCCCCCCCATCTGTCTCAGTTGTTCCTTGAAGTTATGCATGAGTTTTCTGTCCATTAGAGATGACCTTGCTGCCAGCCCTCATAAATCCTGGACCTTCCCGTTCCTCTGTTAACCCAATTCTTCCCTCTTCCCTTAGTTCAGCCCAAGTGAAATCTCCATGCATAAGGCAAAGTGCAGGACATACAAGCTTAGTTTCGCTTACAGCCAATTACAAAGCAGCATGTCCAGATGCGGGGATTCAAAAACTTCCTGCTTCCTAGGAGCTCTTTCTGAGCAGAATGAAGGCTTTTTAAAACCGAGGCTTGGATTTCTCCCTCCCTTTCTTTTCAGATTGCTCCATTTTTTGTTTTATATTCTTAAAATGCTTTTTTATGCAGCAATTGGGTTTCGTGGGGGAGGGAACTTTTATCTCACTACAGTCAATTACGAAGCAGCTTTTCAAGGGACGGGGATTCAAATACTTCCCGATTTGAGCTTGGAGACTGCAGGTGCATAGACTCCCAATAGGAAAGTGTGGATCCAGCGAGCAATGAACCTCAGGTAAAACTCCCATGCATAAACGTTCCTTTAAAGGTAGAGAAAGTTGGCATATAAAAACCAACTCTTGTCTTCTTCTTCTAATTCCAGGAAGAATAAGAAGAAGAGTTGGTTTTTATATGCCGACTTTCTCTACCACTTAAGGGAGACTCAAGCCTGCTTACAATCACCTTCCCTTCCTCTCCCCACAACAGACACCCTGTGAGGTAGGTGGGGCTGAGAGAGCTCTTAATAGAACTGTAGCTTGCCCAAGGTCACCCAGCTGGCTTCGTGTGTAGGAGTGTGGAAACAAATCCTGTTCACCAGATTAGCCTCCGCCGCTCATGCGGAGGGGTGGGGGATCAAACCCAGTTCTCCAGTTCAGAGTCCACTGCTCCAAACGACTGCTCTTAACTACTTCACCACGCTGGCTCTCCCAGGCCCCATCTTGAGGTTGACAACCCTACTTGTAAATGAAGGTAACCTGTTCCCACCTAAGCAATCCAAAACAGCACACTTCTCTTTCTTTTCCTTCACCCCCCCATCTCCATCTTGAGCCCTGCAGAATTTTGCGTCTCGAGAACTGTCGACTCCCATGCACACCCATTTTGAGAACCAGAGCTACTACTGTAATAAGTCTTCGAACACTCTGGTGGCTTCTTGACCAGAACTGGGCAAAGAACTCCAGATTAAGTCAACATCCAACCAGCAACATGAGGAGATGCTGTTTGTCATGTGCAGCATGCGGTGCTTCTGTTCCAGAAGTCCAGCAGTTTCAGCAGCCTGTTGTCCCCTCCAATTCTGATTACCACTATGTTGATTACAATTTGCTATCATCCTTCATATTTGTCCCCATACTGCTAAAGTCCAGCCAGCTCCCACCCCAGGCAACGCCATCCTTTCGCGCTCATCTGAGCAATGCTGCCACTATCCATTCGTTTCCCAACATGTCAGTTTGTTAAAATATTCACGTACAATATATTTACTACAAAGGACAAAACCTCGCTCAGAACATGTTAATGACTTGTCTAATATGCAGCGACACAGCTTTCGCGGGAGTCAGGGCCAATAAAACTGCTTTCATCCCATCGCACGGGCTAAATGCCATTATTCAACAATGTAATAATCACCACAAGGCACTTCCAGATGGAGAGAAGCCAGCAATCCACACAGAACCTGGTTCTCTCTCTCCCTCTCTGCTCAACTGAATCCCACATATGTAGAAGGCCAAAACAGCACCAAAAGACAAAATTATACTCAAGCTATGGTAAACTCCAATAGCTAAAAATAGCTAGGAGTTTGATTACGCAGTTGCATTTAAAAAAAATTGTATATAAAAAATACTTTAAACGGCAGTATGTGGTTTGAATTCAACATTCTTTCAGCTCAAGGGACTGATTATTTTTAATTAATTCTGCTAAATCATCTTCCCTCTTGTTTCACAAAATATTCTGCTTCACATTTAACATTTTAACAATCCGGGAGGGTTGACGAGACAATGCTTATTCTGTTGCTTAAGAGAAAAAAACACCTAAAAGTCAGGAGGGCTAACACTCAGCTCAGGAGATGTATAAAGAGCTACAGGCTACAAAATTCTTGTGTTTCTCTCTGGATGCATGTTAGTAAGAACTCCAAATGTGGAACTCTCTCTCTCTCTTGGTCTCATGCACACCCTAAGGACCTCTGAATCCCTGCAAAAGAGATGATATGCTGACAAGTTTCTTTCCAAAGCCATATAAAAATGCCACTGAATATCTTCTTGGGGAGTAACAGAAACCTATATAAACCTAAAGTATGCAACATTTTGAGCATGAAACTGGAAATATGGTAGAGTTAGATTCATTTTGAGGCTTTCTCAAATTGCATGCCTTAAAATATACATTGCAGAGTGCCACTGCGGCCTCATTACAGAGAGGTTGTGCTCTCCAATTCCGTTTCCCCTGCTGTATTTTTACAAAAAGTGAAATTCAAAGCAAATCCAAAGCTGTTTCTGGCACCTCATGCTCATATAGTTTAGGCAACATGCCACCTTTAGTGGCAATGTTTGGAAAATGCTTTCAAAGTCTCAGGTGCCCGCGCGAATTCACAGCTGCCAGGGATCAACAAACAGTTCGGTGTCACTGAAGCACATATGCACAAAAGAAATCGTATCTCCTTTCCTGTGCAGGCAGTGATGAGTCTAGGAGACTGCAAGGCAGCTCCAAGTGTAGTTTGCAGGGAAAGAAGGGGCAGCACCACAACATCTTCCAAGCACACATCCCAACACTCGCTAGGAAGGGCTGAGGCCCACAACACATCTGGAGTGGGTCATTAAGGAAGCTCCCATGTCAGTACTACTCGCCCAAACTAGGTGCTAGCATGGGAATTTCTCACATGATCCAACTGTAACTTGTCGGACCTCTCCTCCCATTAAGGGGTGCCCATGAAGGCACGGGGGCCAAAGACTGGCATAAGAACAGGACACTGCTCCCCACAAAATGGATGCCTCTCAGAGTGTTTCGGGATCCAACTTGTGTGTCAAGCCTGGACAGGAAGACCGTTGGCTGCTGAGCTTTCCCCCTAGTCCTAAGGTGTGCCTAGCTGGACAACGGGGTTAGCTAATCTCCACTGTGTCACCATAAGGTGATTTAATCAGTGCTCCAAGCAGACCATTAATTATCCTACCTGCACCCATCCGGGCAATCAATCAATATTCCAGAGAATAGTCCAGGCATTCTCTTGGGTCCTGATGACTCATCAAACCTCTCCTGTCTTTTTGTTCGATCCCAGGGAAAGCAATCAATTCTTTGTCTTTGTTTTTCCTACTAGCTTACCCCATACTGCCCCAGGACCCATTTTGGGATATAAATATTAGTCCTTTGGCCATTCATAGTGTGTGTGTGTTCTGGATTCGTGCATACACCCCCACTTGTGTGTGGGCTTTTTCCTTTGCTCCTGGAAATGCTGGTTATTTTCCTCTTCAGTGCTGCTTTCTCTGGATGTCCCTTCAAGACTGGTAAATATCACCCATCCCTGCAACCTTATCCAACTTCCACCCTTTTCTCTTGGTTACCACTTGTATGCCTTGTGTGTGTATGTCCACTGATTGATATATACTTCTTGTTTTTACTATTTTATTCTGTAATAAGAACCACTGCCTGCTCATTTGAGAGTTTTCCCCAGGACTATCCTGGTTCACATAGGTTATTAATCCCAGTTTACCACCACCCCACTCCATCTCTGCAGCTGATTCCCCCAACTAACGTGAAGACTGCCTACTTAGGGTAACACAACTGTCCAGTATATTTAGTTCATTCATATAATTTGTGGGCTGCACTGTACCTAGTCAAAGCAAAGCAATAGCCACACCCTGCCCTTAAGAAGTAAATTCAAGATGCCAATATTGACTTATTTGAGGACAGGCAGCGATCAGAGATATACATTCTCCCATATGCATTTCAAATTACTTATGATGCAAAATTCAGGAGAAAACAACAACAATCCATTCATTTCTTAAGTAAATGCAGAGCTTTCTTTACTACAGCTTGATATCTAACAGCCAATATTTATGTCCCACTCTGTGTGTCTCAAAGGTTCTAGACAACAGGGCCGCCTAGGGCCAGGGTACAGGTTTCTTCAAACCCAGGAGAAAGACCCAGTTCAATGGAAAATCTGAACTGTTTAAAAATATTATGTTAAGAGTAATGGGTTCAGGCAACATATACAGTTGGTAAAGAAATCCAAAATACCAAGCAAAAATGAGCTGGTGATGGCTGCCTCAAGTAGGCCATGAGGGAAAGCAACAGACAGCTATGGTTTGCTTCCCTCATTTGCCTAATTCTCCCCCACCCCATCCCATATTAGGACAAAACTGGGAAGATGCACAGGTAGAAAAATGGGGAAAGAAGACTGGGCAGGTTAGCAGAGGGTGGGCAGGCCTGAAGAGCAAATGGAGGAAAAGAAGATTAGTCAGGTATGGGGAAACAGTGACTGAGCCAGCAGCTGGGCATGAAGTAGAGAAACCAAACAGGAATAGTGAGCAAGAGGTGAGCAGGTGGCCAAGTGGGCTGACAGAGGGAAGGAAGATCGGGTGAGAGATAAGAGGGAAGAGGAGCCAGAGCAAGAGAAGGGAAAATGGGAGTCATCAGGAGGGGAGAATGAGATCTCCTCCCCAATTCATACATCTCTGTTATATAATACAATTTCAGAATAATCTCAAAGCAATGGGTGGTTAGACTGGAAAGCAAAGAAAGAAAGAAAATGTGGAACATCCCTAGGTTAACAGTGTAAAGACACTCTTTCTAAGACCTAGAGAACTCATTTGATACCACTGACTAAAGAGTTACTAAAATGAATAACATTTATTAACAAGATAATATATGCAATAAAGAAAACGTAGAATAAAAACCTTTGCTTGTATCTTGACAGGGAGAGAAAAGACTTAGAAGTGGTATTGTTCAAAAAAGTTATGACTTTTCTTACATGACCTTAAGTTCTCTTTCTCAAACAATCTTATGAACTTCATTGTGAACAATATGCTCACAGTGTTGTTTTTTTAATTCAAGACAGACTGCATGCGCCCTTTGTGAGACCTTCTGCCTTGCAGAATAACAGCAGATATCTCTGAGAACAAAGAGCTGACAGAAGCCAAAATGATGGCTTTCTGTAAAAGGGCAATGTGATATTTAGCCTTAGAAATAGAAAGATCTCTGCTCTAGGGTGATTTACTTTACCCAAACACTATCTCATTTCTCTAAACTTGGCCTCAAAGTGATTCATCGTTGAGTTATTAGCTACGGTTCCATAGGAACCAATGCTGAGAGCAGTTTTGCAACTTGCATACTTAGGACAAGTCCAGCTGCAACATTCAGTGAAAGATACAGTCATAGGAAAGGCGAGATTTATGTCCAGAACCATTCATGTATATCTGTTCCTCCATGGCCATCTAGCTCTCCCCCTGCCCCATTCAAATGTCAGCCACTGACCTCTACCTCATTCCTCAGCCAGTCCCTGAGCACTTGTCCCACCCCAATACCTGTACTGTACAGCCATTTATTCATGACTATTTCCTCACAGTCACCCCACCAACTACTTCGGGGCTTGGCCTTGATTATGCATGCATTTTCCGACCACCAGAGGTCACCTCGCTCTCTTGTCTTTCCATGCATTTTGCTTACGTTTTCTGGCTTTGTGTTTGGCCAGCACTGAGAAAACCCAAGCAAAACACGCGGGGAGAGCGAGGCGACCTCTGACGGTTGGGAAATGCATGCATAATCAAGGAAAAGTCCCAAAGTAGTCGGCAGGGTGACTGCGAGGAAACAGCCATACATAAATGGCCTACAGACCAGGATCTTTTTTCTTTTCTTTTGTTGCTAGATCAGGGGTGGGTTGGCCATTAAGGTAGTCAAGAAAAAGCCTAGTGGGCCGATGGCCTGGATTTAGAGCCATCCCAGCCTTGAGGCAGACAACCCTCAAGCATACCCCATAACTTTATTAATATTTTCACAGAAACTTGTTGTGCATAACCTTTACAGACTAGCAAGCAAAGGATAGGTTTCTACCTATCTACAATCTAAATTTAGACAAGGGGGTGAAGGAAAGGAAACAGAAGCAATGGTCACAACTCTTGAACAATAATGGCTCTATACTAACTAATTAAAAAGAAATCTATGCCCACGAATCTTAAATTAAATCTCCAAATGTTAACATACTAACTACCAGCCCTTGACCCTGACCTGGATGGCCCAGGTTAGCCTGATCTCGTCAGATCTCAGAAGCTAAGCAGGGTCAGCCCTGGTTAGTATTTGGATGGGAGACCACCAAAGAAAACCAGGGTTGCTGTGCAGAGGAAGGCCCTGGCAAACCACCTCTGTTAGTCTCTTGCCATGAAAACCCCCAAAAGGGGTCACCATAAGTTGGCTGCAACTTGATGGCACTTTACGCACACACACACACATACACCCACCAGCCCTTGCAGGCCTAGTCAGATCTCTTTCTGTAATGTTTCTGGGTTCCAAAATAAGAGACAAAAAGAATGAGTAGTTCAAACAGCTTCAATCTAAAAAGCAACTTCAACAGGTACATGCAAGCACCTCAACTAACTAACAGAGCTGCCTATGTGAACATGTGACCGTAGGTGACCTTAGGGTTGCCAACCTCCAGGTACTAGAAGGAGATCTCCTGCTATTACAACTGATCTCCAGCCAACAGAGATCAGTTCACCTGGAGAAAATGGCCACTTTGGCAACTGGACTCTATGGCACTGAAGTCCCTCCCCTCCCCAAACCCTGCCCTCCTCAGGCTCCACACACCCCAAACCTCCCATCAGTTGCGAAGAGGGACCAGGCAACCCTCGGTAACCTTAGGGAAGGTCTTCAACTTAACACATTAGACGAACATAAGGGAACATCTTGAAATTATAAGTTTTATCACAATACTCTTCCTCTTTTGAGTGTTTATTTTCTTCCTTCACTGTATGTGCAACAGAAAGTTATTGAGATAAAGATCTGAATCTGAGTAGATAAACTAGAAAAAGCAGAAAATATGGTTGGAAACAGTTTTGTAGAAAAATGTCCTGCTTCTCTTTTCAACAACCTCAAGAGGGGAAATTGGAATGGAAGTTTTCGGATTCAGGGTAAATGAGGCCAGATGGTTGAAAATGTGTATAGCTGCCTGAACATGCAAACTCACGTGGTAGGTATTTCATTTTGAAGTAGCTGACAATTCTTTGTTTTTCCTGGATATTCATGGGAATTTTTGTGTGTCCCCTGGCATTGCATGAGTATTTTCTTGATATGCAACAGAAGAGAGTTTGCATATCCAGGTGAATCTCCTTTATACCTGCTTTGTACTTCTTTATTAGTACCATATATGCAAATTTCCAAATTTTCCTTCAGAGAAAATCTTAAAACATTGTAAGACTACAGTAATAACAAGGATACAACATACAAATGCTTCCTGTTAGGAGCTCGGCATATTGGGTTTCAGACTGTTCCAGGTGCATGATAAATGCCTAGCCTTTGAGAATCAAAGCCAAGTGACCCATGGAGACACTCCACTGAATAAAGAGAAAATACACATGTTGGACACCCTTGCTGGCTACATTAGAAAGTAGCACAGTGCAAGAAGCAAAAATGCAAAAGATAACCTTGAAATTTCAACATGGGAATCAAATTTAACAAGTTCTAGAACAAATACATTCTTCCCTCCCTTCCCATCCCCTTAAGCCACAGATTTATTAAAGCATGGCCCAGTGGCCCAGGTCAATTATAGTGAAAAGGCCAGGGCACAGTGTGTCAAATGAAAAAACTTTCTACCTCATTAAAGGTGAAAATAAAAGGGATTTGAGCACCAGAAGAGTCTTGCGTGTTTGCTGATGGGATTCAAGATTTGCTATTGATTTTCAGAGTCGAGGCACTTACTTCTTCTTACTTTGTTGAAAAGTCATTTTATCATTAAAACGATCGTGACTAAAAACCCACTTAACAAAAAAGCTCCAAACCTACAGAAAGAGGTATCAAGATTAAAGTTAGGGTGTACTAAATGTTCTTTCTGCCATACAGCTGTATTAGAAGACCTTTCAGAAAGTGATATTTTTATGTAAGGAAGAAGTGCTATGTAAGGAAGAACTATTTTCTATTAGATAAAAAACTAAAACTGTGAAATTTTCTAATCCAAGTCAGTCAGCGTCATTAACAATACAACCTGACTAAGAACAATCTCAGAATAATTAACAGAAATAACACAGAATCATTCAAATCAGGGGACTAGAGCAATTGCCCTGTGAGGAGCGGTTAAAACACTAAGGGCTGTTTAGCTTGGAAAGAAGGTGGTTAAGGGGAGACATGATAGAGGTCTATAAACTGTTGCATGGTATGGCGAGAGTAGACAGGGAGAAGCTTTTCTCCCTCTCTCATAATACTAGAACAAGGGGTCATCTGCTAAAGCTGGAGGGTGAGAGATTCAAAACAGATAAAAGGAAATATTTTTTCACACAACGCATAGTTAAATTGTGGAACTCCCTGCCCCAGGATGTGGTGATGGCTGCCAGCTCAGAGGGCTTTAAGAGGGGAGTGGACATATTCATGGAGGAGAGGGGTATTCATGGCTATTAGTCAGAATGGATACTAGTCATGCCGCATACCTATTCTCTCTAGTATCAGAGGAGCATGCCTATTATATTAGGTGCTGTGGAACACAGGCAGGACGGTGCTGCTGCAGTCGTCTTGTTTGGGGGCTTCCTGGAGGCACCTGGTTGGCCACTGTGTGAACAGAATGCTGGACTTGATGGGCCTTGGTCTGATCCAGCAGGGCCTTTCTTATGTTCTTAAATGTGGGAGCAACTAAAGGTTATCTCCATATAGAACTTATCTTGGATTCCCCCTAATAATGCTCACTATTGGGAGAAGCAAATATTCTCTCTTCACCTATGTGCATTCTTTCCCATCAACAACACAAACTCGTTCTATCCCCATGCTCCTTGTAAAATCCCTCCTTGAGCATGCTATGTCACCATAGCAATTTAGCCAATGATGAGAGAAGGAACTGCCCACTGTACCTTCCATTTCCTTTTCTGAGATATGATTTTTCCTCATTATCCTGTCTCCTCCAAATCTTTTGCCCGTAGCTTTCTGCTTCTTCCACTCCTTATTGTGTTGGGTCCATGCTTTGCCCTATCAGCTATTTGCTACACCTCCATCATGTCCTTCAATTTATGCCATCAAATTTTTGCCAAATTTATGCCTCAAATGTATGCCACTTCCCCCCCTTCCTCCTTGTATCTTTACACTTTCCTACCCCTCCAACTAGTGTCTGTGGTAGTACTTCCACTCAAAGAGGGGTTAGAATAGACATTATACCCACCACTGGAAGTCTGCAAAAAAATGGTATCCCTTTGTTGAATCCCTTTCTGTCTATAGCATAGAAAAGACAACCAATATCAACATTAGATTTGTAATGTAACAAAGATGCTTCATCCACATGGAAAAATACCTTACATTCATAAAAATGCAGTGGGTTTCTGAACAATTGTTCAAAACAAAAAATGAACCAGGAAGTCCTTCTGCTTTCATGGTTCCTCCCACTACCTTTTTTGTGTAGCACATTGATTGTGTTCTAGTTGAAGATGTTCTAGTTCAGAACAAGCTACAATTTGTTGTGGCATCCAAATTGGGCAAACTGTCAAAAGTGTCATTCGTTCCCTCCTTACAAAACAAGAAAACAAATCTGTTTGTCATTTCCCTTCATACAGGTGATGCAACAAATTACAGTTTGTTTGTTTCGTGCCAAAGGCAGCAGAAAGGAGGGAGGAACCATGTCAGACTAACTTCTTCCCAGCGCATTCTTATCAGGAACAAAACATGCTGCCCCCCTCTCTTACCAAATGCTATGTTTTTACATATTTTCAAAAAACACACTTAACAGCCCTTTCTGACAGTACGTTATGCAGCCCACCCCCCATTTTAACATTTTTTTAAAAAAACTTTCCATTAACATATGTGAAATAGTAATTTCGTTAGACAAAACCCATTAAAGCCAATAGGATTCTTACTTTTTTGTGTTAGTTTGTAAAAATGTGATTTAAAGACAACAGTATACAAAAATGCAAATAACACTAGAAAGCATCAATAGTCTAGATTACAGTCCCTGCATGGACATTAAAATAATTTTGGTGACATTTTGAATTAGTATTTTCAGTTCCCACCCCCTCCATTTAACAATTCACATGCAATATTTAAGACATCTTAAATAGACATACTCAGCAAAACAAAACCAGAAAGTTAATGAAATGGAAAAGAGGCACGTGTAATGTTTCAAACACTAAACTAATTGTTGGGGGAGAACAAACAGCAGCCCCAAAGTCAATGAAATAAAAACGCCATTATTGTCACTATTTGTCATTCTGGCTATTATGAACCACAATGTTCATGTATGCTACCCTGCTCAGGGAGTGTCTGAGCCTCTGATTATCACATACAATAAATCAACAGTGAAAGAATCCCCCTTTTTGTCATGCATTTATGTTCAGAATGGAAAAGCTAAAGCATAAAGCGATAACTACTGCCTTTCCTAAAAATCAAAATAAAAAAGTGTGATTTGGGCACAGTGACCCATGCTCTGATCACATCCAGGTTAGGGTACTATAAGCAATGGACCCACAAGGACTTGCAGAGGGTATCTCATTTCCCCCTGTAGCCCCTCCCTTACTATTTCTGCTTTACCTTCCATGGTGGCCCCATAGCTTCTCTCCTTTTCCTGCTTCCTTCTCTTCTTCCCATCCACCAGCCAACCTACCATTATCTGCCCTCCCATCTTAGGTTTTCCCTCTTTCCCTCCCCCTGGCGACTTCTCCCTGGGGAAGGTCTAGCTGAGTTGGGCAGTGCTGCAGGAGAGCCAGGTAGGGTTGCCAACCTCCAGGTTCAGGAGCAAATATTGCACACGTACTAAATTAGTCAAGCTGCGATAAAAAATAGTACGGGACTCTTAATATCTTACAAACATTATAGATTTAGTGATAAAAGTGAAGGTGCAAACATGAATCAAATAAGCCTTATAATCTATACATGTAATGACACGACACAAAAATGAAACCTAACACAGTGACTAACAATCTTGGCTACAGTATATCATGTAGAACTATATTACAATACAATTTGAAACATTTCTGGTCACACTGGACTCTCAAGCTCTTTTTATAATAATGTTCGTATAAATATGTTGATCCCACAGGCGCGGGAAGAACAACAAATGAGAGGAGGAGAGGAACGCCGTCCGGATGATTGTAAGCCAGTTTGATTCTTCCTTAAGTGGTAGAGAAATCAGCATATCAAAACCAACTCTTCTTCAAAAGTGTTGGGGACCCTGGTTTACCAGGTCACTGTTATCTACCTTTGTTCACTTTCTCAGTCTTTGTTCCTCTATGTGACTAATAATTCTACCTTACATTACAATGTCTACTATTTTGCCTGGGACAAACATTAGGCTAACTGGCCTGTGATTTCCTGGTTCCCTACAGACCCCTTTTAAAAAACCAGTGTAACATTTGCTACTGATTTTAGTGACAAGTTACATACACTAGTTCGTAGATTAACAGGCTCACATTTGTGTTCACTGAGAATCCTCAGGTGTATGCTATCAGGACCTGAAGTCTTATTAGTTTTCATTTCCCCAACAATCTCTAGTCACCTGAATTTGAATCTGTTCTTTAGATTTCCTCCCTAGAATAGCGGCTGTGGCCTGGGTACACGCACTAAACTTCCCACAGTGCACACAGATGCAAATAACTAATTTAGGTTCTCTGACAGCTTCCCATCTTCCTTTACCAATCCTTTTAGTCCTTGGTCATCCAAAGACCCAGCTGCTTCTCCAGCTGGTTTCCTGTTCTGGATATATTTAAAGAGATGCTTTGGTGGACATGCCCAAAGTTACAAACTTATTGGAAAAGAATTCATCAAGAACTTCAGCTGATGTTAAATATTAAGTTGACATTTGATCCTAAATTCTATCTACTCAGCATTGTGCCACCAGACTTGCCTTCGAAATTTCAGGACGTTTTTAAATATGCTACTACTGCAGCTAGAACGGTTCTTGCAAGATCCTGGAAACAAACTCACATTCCCGAAATTGAAGATTGGAAAGAAAAGCTATTGGAATATGCTAGTATGGCTAAGATGACTTTCGAGATAAACTTAAAATCTAGTGAATCCACAGAACAATTTGACGATAAGTGGGTGTCATTCTATACTTACATGAACCTCGGCTAACTGAATGAAATACGTTGGTTTTGTATTATCTAACTTGTTTTAAACAACTGTCAAGTAAATTTTAGACCTTCATACAATAGAATATCAATATAAGTAGAATAATGAATGACACTTTGTAACAACTTTTTTACTGTAAGAAAATATCTCATAATATACAACTGAGCTTATTTGTTTTTTTCCCCTCTTTTTGTCTTTTTAACACTGTATTGTTTTATACTTATAACGTATTATCCCTTCCCTTTTTTTTCCTGTACCCCTTCAGTTATACAAATAAAATTTTTTAAAAAAAAGAGATGCTTATTGTTTGTCCTCGTGCTTATAGCAATCCGTTCCTCGAGTTCTGTTGTCAGATGCTTGATGGAAAAACAAATTACTGGTGTGGCCAAGAGCAAGTTTTATTGCCTTCATTTGGAATGGAAGTTGGCCCCTATTTGGACTCTGCCAATTCTTCCATGAGGAGCCCCGTGGCGCAGAGTGTTAAGCTGCAGTACTGAAGTCAAAAGCTCTGCTCACGACCTGAGTTCAATCCTGACAGAAGTTGGTTTCAGGTAGCTGGCTCAAGGTTAACTTAGCCTTCCATCCTTCCAAGGTTGGTGAAATGACTATCCAGCTTGCTGGGGGTAAAGGGAAGATGACTGGGGAAGGCACTGGCAAACCACCCTGCAAACAAAGTCTGCCTTGGAAACGTCGGGATGTGACGTCACCCCATGGGTCAGGAATGACCTGGTGCTTGCACAGGAGACCTTTACCTTTTTAATTCTTCCACACTAGTCCTTGCCACAGCAACCACAAGGTTAGACTACTGAAACACACTGTATATGGAGCTGCCCTGAAAGAACCTGAAACTTCAGTTGGTGCAGACTACTGCTTTTTATCTACTAGCAGCAACCAGCTGGAACGCACATACTATGCATTTTAAGAGCACTTTACTGCCTGCCTATTGTTTTCCATTGTTTACTATCTGCCTATTGTTTACTATCTGCCTATTGTTTAAAGGTGCAATTCTAAAAGTAGTTCAGCAGACATACTGAGGGGCCTAACGCACTCAGTATATACTACGTTTAAAAAAATGTGTTATCCAGGTTAGATCACACCACAGACCTCCCATTTAAGCTTGGAAATGCTTTGGAAGTGCCAGACATCTGTTTTTTTCCCCCAAAACGCCTATACCACGATGTATTTCGTTATGTCGTTTCAAAACCGGCAAGCCAAGGGGTGCGTTCAGTTACATATGCTATTCAGTTCTCCTCCCCTCTTTTTGCAACATCCAATGAAAAGCCTTTCTCCTCCCATCCCACCTTCCCCCCCTCCCGTTTGCATCCACCAACCATTATTGTTACTTAATCCCCCCCCCCCCCAAGTGCTTGTGGTCTTACAAAGGAACACGGGAATGTTGGAACATTAGATCAACCATTAGTATTTGTGCAGGGTCCTAATCAAACATTTCCCTCTTTTATTTGCTTGCGTCCTACATTTTTTTTATCGCCATCTGTTTTGCTATCGTTGGGTCAAAGGGAGGCTTGTTTGTTGAGACAAAGGGGAGGGGGTGGAAGAGAGCAGGCTGCAGGATCCCAAATGGGACACGCTCCTTTTGATTGGTCTGTGCTTGGACTGTACCATCACTTAAACATGAGCGGGTGGATTGTATTGCCAAGCATTCCCCCCCACCCATCACATTGGGGAATTGTCTGCTCTCTACCTAGCCTCAACGAGAATTTCATGTTTTTGGAGGAAAAAAACCCTTTCTTAACCTCCAAACCACCACAGCGAGCATTCCTGGCAGCCTCTGGTAATTGGAGAAATAAAAGTGTACGCTTGCAAGGCCCCCCCTTTATTTAAACCATGATAACTTCTAGTGCAACCCCCCTTCCAATCTCTAGGCAGAAGGACTTTCCCTATTCTGCTTCTGGGTCCCGATTGATTGCAAGACCCTATCACAGAAGCCAGCGGGTTATCAGTTGGTCCAAAACACTTCACCAGACTCCAGCTGGTGCTTAGTTTATTTACAGTGTATAATACAACACTTACTCCTGACAATAGCTTCCCGACCACCAGCATATACTCCAACACTGAGCTTTATATGCTACTCACTTATATACATATCTACACCCAGATATCTATCAGGCCACCAGCTGTTACACTCACAGTGTTACATCATTCTACCAGCCATATCTGGTTTAGTCCAGCTCATACTGCTGCCTCCAGGCTCTTGCAACCTCTTGCATCAGCCCAGATCCTACTGATCTGACAGGTAGTTGACAGCCCTTACTGACCAGCTGTCTGTCACAATATTATGACATGCTTGTATTTCCGACAGACCCCTCTGTTTCCCAACCACCCAACTCCTAGGACACACTCTCCCCCCCTCCCCATTAGTTTCACTAGTCGGTTACAATGCAATCTGATTAGAGAGTTCTGTGTGTGGTTTGTGTGCGTGCGAGAACTAGAGGCGTCGGGGGGAAACATGAGGCCATTGTCCTATCATCCCGTTGCAACGACAATCCAAAATGCCGAGGGGGGGAGGTAGAGGGGAACCCAAGCAACATCACGATTACGTGTTGCTCCCTCCACGCCCCCCCTCTCTTGTGTGCGCGCTATTTTATTGGAGGTGAGCTCTGAAAGCAGACGTTTCAGAGACGTTAGAATGGGCAGGAGTGGGGGGGGGGCGGAAATTGGAACCCGCATCTAGGACAAACGCTTTTAAGGTGTTTTCCACACGTTTCCTGGACTGGGTGCGATAAGCCTCTGAGTTGATTTGAACACTGCAGTTTTAACTGATAGAATTAAAAAATTGCCAGTTTAACTCGCTTTTCATTTTTTAAAAAACAGAAAATCCCTCCAATAAAATAAGCAGCCTATTCTCTAAGGATCCATCAAGCATACATTTAAGGTTTCTTGAGAACTAGAGACTCTGAACCCAGATGGAAGTTTCCCGCTGTGACAAAAATTAGCATGAATTAATGTTGAACGAGGGGGAACTATTTCTATGCAGAGAACGTTTGAAAATGTTCACACAAGCTCACACTGTGCCACAGGGGAAGAGAAACCTTTTCGTTGTCCAGGTAAATGAGGCGGGGATGAAGCAGACATGACACAAGAAACACATGAGCTGTCTTCTAACATTTGGGAGGGGGAGAAACGAAACATGGAAACGGAGCTTCAAATCTGATCATAGCCACAGGTAAGGTGGAGGGTTAAACCTATTCCTGGTGGGCCATTCTCTCATCAAAACCACTCTCCACGTGCTAATTTCTCACACATAGCGGAAGAGATCCCTGGAAGAGAAGCGGATTCATGGAGGATGGTTTTGATAGGTAAAACACCACCTCCCCCCCCCCATCTCCCGCTGTTGCTGTGATCAAATGTGCAGCCCCAGTGGCTGCTTTTTTTCTTTTGTGTTTTTTAAACTGACTGGAAAACTTCTCACGTACCTCCCATGTCATGTAGGGTTGCCATCCTCCAAGTACTCGGAGATCAAGGCAACAGCACGTAAAGGCTCACAAATGAATCAAGCATGCAATTCTCTATAATGAAATCTATTCAAATGTACACAGAATCACTACTGTACAAGGTAACAATCATATTCAGTTTCAGACTATGTACATAAACTTAAATGTGCATGATGGCATTCAAAACAATAATCATTGAACTCATGATACTGTATCTAACTATAAATTCTAAATAAAGTCCATCAATAGAATTCTTCATAGAGGCAATTGGACTCTATGGCATTGAAGTCCCTCTCTACCCAAACCCCGCCCTCATAAGAACATAACATAAGAACATAAGAAAGGCCCTGCTGGATCAGACCAAGGCCCATCAAGTCCAGCAGTCTGATCACACAGTGGCCAACCAGGTGCCTCCACGAAGCCACAAACAAGACGAGTGCAGCAGCACCATCCTGCCTGTGTTCCACCGCACCCAAAATAAAAGGCATGCTCCTCTGATACTAGAGAGAATAGGTATGCATCATGGCTAGTATCCATTCTAACTAATAGCCATGAATACCCCTCTCCTCCATGAATATGTCCACTCTCCTCTTAAAGCCCTCCAAGCTGGCAGCCATCACCACATCCTGGGGCAGGGAGTTCCACAATTTAACTATGCGTTGTGTGAAAAAATATTTCCTTTTATCTGTTTTGAATCTCTCACCCTCCAACTTTAGCAGATGACCCCGTGTTCTAGTATTATGGGAGAGGGAGAAAAACCTCTCCCTGTCCACTCTCTCCAAACCATGCATAATTTTATAGACCTCTATCATGTCTCCCCTCAGCCGCCTTCTTTCCAAGCTAAACAACCCTAAGCGTCTTAACCGCTCCCCATAGGACAGTTGCTCTAGTCCCCTAATCATTTTGGTTGCTCTTTTCTGCACCTTCTCAAGCTCTGTAATATCCTTTTTTTACGTGTGGTGACCAGAACTGTACGCAGTATTTCAAGTACACGGTATTCCTCAGGCTCTGCCCCAAAAACCTCCCGCCGGCAGCAAAAGAGACCTAGCAACGCTAGTGTCATGTTGAGTTGGCCCTGGGATGGCATCTTATCTTGGTCACTCCCTGTTGTGCCCTGAACTGTCCGCGCACTGCTTCTCAGCAGGATACAAAATCGCTTTCCACCCAGCAAGTCCTGGTCCCCTTTTGCTCCACTTAGCCTTGTGCGAATTCACTCCATGTGCCCACCTTCCACCACCCCCCTTCGCCCTCGCGGCTGAGTACATTTTTTAGCAGTGACAAGCAATCAAGTGCGCGTGGCCAGGGAGAGGACAGTGGCTGTGCCGAGGGTGCAGAGCGCATGACAAGCCTTGGCAGTTCCTAATGAAACATTTAAATGCTGATTCCAGGGAGGGAAATGACATTATGTGTTTCTCACAGCTGATTGAAGAGACGATGCCAGTTCCCAAAAGCCAGCAATGCATCTTTTCCACACTTCACACCACTAATAGCGCAAACCCCTTCAGCGTGAAATACAAGTTCCCAGCAGGAAGACTGAGCCAGTCAGATCCCATTATTTCTAAAGACAGCCTATGATTTTTCTTTCAAACTAGGGCAATAGGTCTCAACTGGACCACATCCCTCATGCTGTTGCCTTGCGAACACTGACCTAAGTGTCCCTGCTATTTCTTGCCAGCCTTTCAATGGCAACCCAGTTAACAGGGCCCACCAATATCTGTAATTCCCCCTCTGCTTTATTCTGTCAAATATTTTACCTGCAAATCCATTTTGAATCTAACTCTGCAGGGCTTAGCATCGGAATACAAAACATGCACCAGCTAGTCTAGATATGAAAGCAAATACTTCCTCGTGCCACTCAGAGGTTTACCGCACCAAGTGTCCCAAACGTTTTCCGGGCCTTTTAAACCCCAAATTTTCAGCACTCACCGCGCCTTTCCCCCCCGTTTGGTGGTGGAACCATTTTCAAAGAGCCGAGTAATCGTTCTTTCCAGAAACCCTTTTCTGGAGATGTTTTTGAATGTTCCGTCTCCATGATGTTTTCTCCGCAGGTGTGAAGGGCTGAGAACGTTGCTGCGAATCCCAGCGGCAACACCCACTTTCCCCATGTTTCCCCTCGCTGACTCCGCCCCCTCCAGTTCATCCCAGTTTGTGTGTTTCCAGGTGGCCATTTCACTTCCTTCCAGTTCCTCCGTAATTTTTTTTTTTACCCAACATCTGAGTCTATCACTGGGAGGAAAGAATATTAGGACGTGTTAGAATGTGTTAAAAGCGTCAGTGGGGGAAAGTGCGGTGAGGTTTTCCCTAAACGATTTAAAGGGTTGGGTGGTGAGGACATACGAATTTATTGGTGCAATAACCCCCTTTGTTGTGTGTGTGTGTGTGTAAAGTGCCGTCAAGTTGCAGCCGACTTATGGTGACCCCTTTTGGGGTTTTCAAGGCAAGAGACTAACAGAGGTGGTTTGCCAGTGCCTTCCTCTGCACAGCAACCCTGGAATTCCTTGGTGGTCTCCCATCCAAATACCAACCAGGGCTGACCCTGCTTAGCTTCTGAGATCTGACGAGATCAGGCTAGCCTGGGCCATCCAGGTCAGGGCTTTGTTGTGTAATTTTGTGCAATATGGAATAAAGAACAGCCCTGACAGATCTGGCCAGAGACCATATGGTCCAGCATCCTGTTTCCTACAGTTGTCAACCACATGCCCCAAAGGCTGAGAGAAACAGCAGAAAGGCGAAAGGCTCTCCCTGTTGTGTGTCTATCAGCCTCTGGTATTCAGCGGTAAACCAACCAACTCCAAACATGAAGAACCCATTTAGCCATTATGGCTAATATCCATCAGTGGTCCTATCTTCCATGAATCTGCCTAAGCTCTTTTGAAAGCTACCTAAGTTAGCAGTCATCACCAAATCCCATGGCACCGAGTTACACAACTTAATTTGCACATTGAGTGAGATATGTCCTTTTGTTTGCCTTGCAAGATATTAGTGACTGCTGAGTCTGCTGACTGACTACTGAGTCACTGAGTCACTAAAAGCAGTAAGTCCTTGCAAGATATTAGTGACTGCTGAGAAAGTTCAGCCAGGCTGTAGAAAGCACAGCGGTAAAGCTGGTTATGCCTCCAGAGCTTGATTTACAAACACGTTAAGCACAACAATCTCTTTACAAAAATAGTTATTAAACTGAATACAGGCCAATGTATCTTGCCTATATAATTTAGAATTTTTTAAAATAATGCGGCAATTTCAGAAGCCCAACACTAGCGTACCTGAACAACAGATTAGTAGAAAGTCCTGTGCATGCTTACTTAGAAGTCCCTCTGAGTTCACTGGGAGTAATTCCCAAGTAAGTATATATACTCAGCAGTGTTGCTAAAGCAGATGTGAGGATTCACATGTCCACAGGGCTCTGACTACTGCCATAATCTTCATTTGGCAATGAAAAATCTGCTTCAGAAACGGTGACAGTGGTTGTAGAGGTGGAGACAGCTCTAAAACTGTGGTCTTCAACCCATGGGTCTAAACCCCCAGATGGGTTGCAGAGTCCCACTTTGAAGAGTCCTTAGCAATAAAAAGGGTAGTTCTAGAGGGGCTATTTACAAGGACATGCTGCTCCTGCTTCCCTTTGACCTTTTCTGCATGCTCAAGCTACTCCTAATTTTCTTTGGAGCCCATCCACAAGCATTGGAATCGGTTTGGGCAGGGCTGTTCTGCACATCTGCCCTCCCTGTGTATTCTTACAGTTGTGGAGTCAGTTTATTTTCTTCCGCACATGGTTTAAATAATGAGGATTTTCAAGGGAGGGTCCTGTTGTCCTTGGTGTCATTATCGGTGGTGTCAGAACAACCCTTTTATTTTTTTAAAAAAAAGCCCTAAAATATCGATATATCACTGGAGTGCTGTAACAATAATTTAAATAGGTTATTTGAATTCCCTGATTTCATTTTTTGGAAAAAGGAAGGAAGAGAGGGGGCGTGACCGGTGTCATCTACGCGATTACATCACTTACCATATAAGCGGAAGTGCCAGGGTGAGGCTTTTCTTGCCCCCTCCTTTCCTCAGACTCCAGGCAGCCGGTTTTGTGCCCCCCACCGCCGCTCAGCTGTTTGGCACGGGCGGGGGCTTTCTCTTTCATTCTGCCGCATCTCCACGGCTTCCCTGGGCACCCCAGCGGTGCGAGCCTTCCCTGCCTTTCCTCCCAGGAAAAGCTGCTTGGGAAGCAGGGACATTGGGCAGAGCGGCAGAGAAGGCTTGTGCTGCTGGGGCGGCCAGGGAGGCCACGGAGATGAGGCAGAGCTAAAGATATGGGATTTTATTGATATATTTTATTTTGTGGACTTTTCGATTGACTGATACTGTTTTATTACAAATTTATGTTACTCTTGGTTAGATGTGTTCTATTTTTGGTCAAATGACCCTAAAATAAAGATTGATTGATTGATTGAGGCAGACCTAAAGAGAAAGCCTGCGCGGCTGCCAAATAGCTGAGGGGCGGTGGGGGGAGAATCTCTGCCACTCTGCCTGACCTCCCTAGTTTCCCAGGCAGCTGTCCTCCGCTGCTGGGGAAACCAGGGAGTGACGTCATTGCATAGATGATGCTGGTCACTGCCCCCAACCCTGCCTCCCTAGGTTACACGGTGGGACCTGGCAACCCTACCTGGCAGAGATATAAGGCATGTCTCTGCAAGAGAAGAAGCTAAAGGCTTACTTTAATAAAAAAATGAAAGCAGGGAATTCAGAGAACCTGCATAAACTATTATGACAATGCTACAGTGATATATCAATATTGTAGGACTGTTTTTTTTTTAATTGAAATCGCTCATATTGGGTGAGTGGGAGGGAGTGCTTTAGAAATGATGACAGTCCAGTAATTGAAAAGTGGGCTGGAGGTAGGTAGGACAAAGAAAACCAATAGAAACATTATGCACTAGGAAAAAGCTGACTCCAAATTGGCTTCCAGAAAAACACTGGGGTAAAAGTAGTCTCAAATGAGCCAGAAAAAGGGGGGGACACACGACCGAAGTGAAAAATAAAGGCAGAAAAATACATGTAGAAATCAAGGGATAAACTGAAGCACTTTCGGGCCAGAACCAATGAAGAAGACCCTTGGAGAACAGTTCTTTGTACACATGATGAGAGGAGCAGCAGGACAGCAAGGTAAGATCATTCAGACAGAAATCCAAGGAACATTTTCTCAAAGGGAGCCCTACTGAATAAAATAGGATTTCCTTCCTAGCAGACCTGCTTATGGTTGCTCTATCAGTGGAGAGAACTGCATTTTGTACAGGCAGGTTCAGATAGATACTCCGGCTCTTCCTCCTTCTGTCATATGACTGTGATGTCATGCAACTTTATTTCCTGCTACTTTCTCAGGGAGGATGAACACAGGAGGTCATTTGCCGGTGTGCATATGTCTATGGGGAGGGTATGGAGAACAGCCACACCACTACGTATTGTGTTGATAACACAGTTGTCATTTTTTAGTGCTCACGAGTAATCGTAATTTCACACCAGCAGAACTGTCATGGCCCCATTTCATCTTTACAACCAGGCGGGAAGAGGCACGCAGACGCTCACAACCAGAGGTTCCCCGAGAGTGTGCATATCTTTCCGCATACAGACGGCTATCCGATTTGTCATTTTCACTCCTTCGCAAGATACAGCATGTCCCAGCAGAAACTGAAGTTAGTTCAGTCATTTTATATATTTAACTTAATTCCGTACTGCCGTCACGGCTCAAAGTCTCCTGAGGTAGCTTACAGGTTATTAAAATCAATGTCAAAAAGTAAATACTGGCATTAAAATATAAATAATTAAACCATTTCGGCTGTGATACAAATACTAACAGCAATGAAAGACAGAAACATAGAAGTCAGCAGCAGCAAATCATCAGTCTCAAAACAGCAAGATTAAAAAAAAAAAAAACTTACAGCGGTTTTAAAATAATGTTAAATTAGCCCAAAGACTTAAAACTTGTTGAATTAAGAGTTTCAAATAACCCTCTGGCAAAACCTGTTGCAATCAGACAGTTACATTTGTAGAGAAGAAGAAATACTAGAAGTTAGCATTCTAGCTGCCTAGGAAACTGGAATCTTAAATGTTTTTAAACGTTTTAAAATATATGGTTAAGTGAAGCATATCACAGAGAAAAGCAACTTTAACACCTAACCTGGCCTTGTAAGCATGTGGGTGTAAGCATGGGAAATGAGTGGGGGAGTTCTAATCCAGCTTGGCCACTTAGAGAAGCCTGTATCAGCAGGTAAAATGCCCTTCATGGACATTTTAAAATATGTGATTCTTCAAACAAGGACGTAATCTAACTAAACTGGAACATGTGTAGTGAAATCTCCAGTTGTGGGGCTTAATTGGGCTCAGGCTTTGACATGCAGCCTCTTTAGAATCCCAAGAAGATGAGAAATAGTAAGTACTAATGAATCCGAGCACAAGCAAAGTGCTTTTTCTGCTCTGCTGAGCCCCATATACACACATTCTGAACCATCTCCGACAAATGGGGTAATTTTCAGATACTTTTTGTAGCAGAAACCGACAACTACCCACATTCAGAGAGGACTTGTCTCTTACCGCTGGTCCTAAACATGTAGTTTGCATCCCAACAAAACACCATCTGAATCACCCATTCCTGTCTATCCGTTGAACAGCCTAATAAGAAATGTTTCAAAACAGCCGGCAAGAGATTCGCTGTGCTTGGTTCAGTGGATGCTTTAAGAGATAGTAAAATGGGGTAATGTGTAATGGGATGTGATCTTCCTTGGCAGTTTTTCAACAGCTGCTGTAATACATAATCAATTAGATTCATTAAATGTCTGTCTGACTGCTGCTTTCGTATCTGGGACCCCACTTGCCTTGCCTGTATCCACACATTGTTGGGTATTGCAGTTATTTAATTGGAGTACTTTTTTGGACTCCTTTTTTAAGATTGTAGAATGCAGCTAGGGATGAGCCAGAGGGGGGCCCCCCACACACACACACTTTTTTTTGGCCATTTTAACTAGAGCTTATCTCCAGTCATTCCAAAGGCAATTAAATGTATGGTCAATTTTTGGTTGCACTTTCCAAAAATTCACTAACAGTGTTTAAACCCCAATGCCCCCTCAATAGATGGCTTTTCAATTCCTCCCATCTGGTGATTTAAAAATAATTCCCCCAGGCCCTTTGAAAGCCTATTTGAGAATGCGAGCAAGACCTCGCACAACCAAGGGGAATTTGTGACCTTCTCTGAGAACCTGTGCAGATCTTCACTGGTTCATGAGCTTGAGATGGTTAGTTTAATTTTCCTAATAAGCCCATCATTGGACAAGTACAGAACAATCCTGAAAACCTCATTCCTGGGAGTAAGCCTTATTGAATAGACATGAGCAGAACTGTTTGGGATGGCACTTGTAATGTCAGCCTTCTGTATCATAAGTTACTTCCTCCTGACAAATTCTACTTCTAGGCAGGGGCTTATGACTCATCAGATCGGGCTCTGCAACCCACCTGAGGGTCTTGACGCATGGACTGAAGACCACCACTTAGGAGCTGTCTCTGCCCCCACTACTACAGTCTCTGAGGCAGACTTTCAACTCCTTTGTATCTCCTTAACACACACACACACAATACAGGCAGGCACCAATGCAAACTCACATTTTCAGGATCTGAAGGATGGGAACTGAAGTTCTGCACTGTTATGCTAGTTAATTGTGTCCTTTTAAAAAGGAGAGCAAATATTCTTTATACCAATATTAGAAATACTTATAACTTAATACAGAATTATAGATTTCAAATCAAATTGTCAAGAAAATATTAATAACCTTGACCCTAAGGCTACTGCTTTTTTCTCCTTGCAATAAAATCTTTCATCATTTACCCCGTGCAATCGGTTAAAAAAAAAATCTCATCTTCTGAATATGCAGCTGGCCCCTTTTGCAAACTACAAGTTCTGTCCTGTTATAAAAAATCTGCCATACGCTGTACTTAAAAATAAACTGATTACTATTCTAATACAGATATGTTTCATTCCCAACAGTCAATTTCTTATCAAGAAATTCTGTAAGGCCACTACCAGTTCGTATCACTTCTGCATTTGAGGCCCTTTCATGCTTCCTATTTGAAATGACTCTGCGGTGCAGCGTTAAATCGTGTTTGTTGGAAAAAATCAATATAAATGCTAAATCGTCATCTGCAATATTCAATCAATGTCGTGCAGAGCAACCCACTGCAAAGTCATTATTGCACTGTAACAGCATCCTCCACAGATGCACAGATGATTACTGTGGTAGTGCTATTGTGCCCCTATTATCTATTGGCATTATTATAATTATATTAAAAGGAGAGTGTCAAGGACCAAACATGAAAAGGCTCACATTCTACCTTGGGAATTGGTACGTGGGTCACCCAGCTGTTAGAAAGCTTTCCCCCCCTGTCATTACGAACCACATGACTTGTATTGAGCAGGTTTAGATAGATACCTCCATGATGAAAAAGTTCATAAAATATGAACTTGGTTATATTCTGAAAAAGCATAGGCTTTTCCTAAGGAAGAAGAAGAAGAGTTGGTTTTTATATGCCGATTTTCTCTACATTTTAATCAAACCGGTTTATAATCTCCTTCCCTCCCCCTCCCCACAACAGACACCCAGTGAGGCAGGTGAGGCTGAAGAGTTCAAAGAGAACTGTGACTGGCCCAAGGTCACCCAGCAGGCTTCATGTGTAGGAGTGGGGAAACCAACCCGGTTGACCAGATTAGAGTCCACCACTCATGTGGAGGAGTGGGGGAATCAAACCGTTAGAATCCACCGTTCTTAACCACTACGCCACGCTGATACTAGCAGAGGGCAACCTGGGTAGATAGATAGTTTAGATAGATAGTTTATTTGCGGCCCTTGGCCAGATAAAACAAGATACATGGACTAAAATGGTCTTACCGACAAAGGTTTACAGTCCAAGTCTTAAGTCACTTAAAAAAATAAAAAAAATAACATCCAAGTTACATCTGCCATTTGGACTAAGAGACTACTCTGTGGCAACGAATTTTCATTGCAGCCGTACAAAATTTTGCTACCTGAGAGGTGATTGAGGGATTATCTCCTTGTAGGAGCTTTTCTATCTTTTCTATCTTTTCTCTTTCCCTGTCGGGTCCCATTCTCAGTATGAGGGGCTCAGTAAACTTAGAACAGGGTATAGGGTAAAAGTTACAGTTCAGGAGAACATGTTCAGTGGTTTCTAAATCCCCGGATTTGCAGGGGCATAGTCTCTCTGCCCTGGGTATCTTCTTGAATTTCCCCTCTAACATAGCAAAGGGTAAGGCTGCGCACCTAGCCAAGGTAAAAGCCCTCCTATATTTGTTTATCTTTAAGTAACGGAGATAGGCTGCCGGTGCAAGGATAAATTTGGAGGGGGGGGGAGCCATAAATAGGGGCACTCTTGCTAGATCTACTTGTCGCTCGATATCTTTAACCCTTTAGTTTATAGTTGACTTAGCTTGATCCCACCCTAACTGAAGTAGTGCTAGGGGGGTAAAACCTGGGTAGATGAACAGGATCTAACCTCCAGTAACACTCAGTATGTTAGAAAACAGCCCATTCCAGGCGAGGCCTGTCTCTCGTAACATATCACCCAAAAAGCCCCCACAGCTTTTCAGCCCTGTTGTGAGAGGGCTCTGGGGCCAGCCTAGACGCAACAACAGTAGTCATGTGTTTTTTAAGAAGACTCTACCATGGTGACGTAGAAAAGGAGGTAGTTTTAAAAGCAATAGTGACGTGGGGGCGAGGAGTGCAGAATTCCCCCACACACCCCTTTCACTTTACCCCCCCCCCCGCCCCGAATCCTCTCACTCCAGGCGTTTTTTCTTCCACTCAGAGCTGGAATAATACTGGAAGTATGTAGATTTCCCTTACATGGAAGAGTGAAAAGGGCAAGAGTCCACTGAGAATTATCTTCATGGAAGAGTGAAGTTCCTTTTACCAACATGAGCTTTTTGATTTTTAAAATTCTACCTGATTGTGGAAATTCTTTGTTTAAAACCATGCAGAACTGCTGCTAGCACATCTAGTTTGGCCCTTGAGAAGTGCCGCTTTCTTGAGAAATTATATTTGTCTTACTGTAACTCTCAAATTCCCCCTAAACTGCTGTAGAGACTTTGTACATCCAGACTAATTCTACCCAAACATATGTAAAACATAGATTAATATCATGTGCAGCCTTTTTAATTTTTTTGCGTAGGTAATAAGCATATCTTAATAGCTCAAATTATGCATCTGTGACATGATTTAAAATACTTTTCCAAAAGAGAAATACAGTTAGGAATCATGTCATTCCCTCTCCCCAAGGTATTTAATGCTAATCATTATGACATAACCCCAGGAGTTGTTTGACTTCATATTATCACAAGAAGCAATCAGCCCTTTTAAAGCAATGCATCTTTGTAATCTTTGATGGAAGCCAGTCCATAATTTTGGCGGAGATCAAATATGAGCTATCATTACACAGTTCACTGGATCACAATAGCAAATCCCACCCCCCATCAGTAACTCAGCAGGAAGAGCCTGAGTACAATTATTTGAACGTGAAAAATGGCGCGTGTGAAGAAGGTGTGATTGAAGAGGACAGCCCTGCAGAGTCTATCCTGGAGAGTTCTCGAAGCCACAGGGAAGAGTTGAAGATCATACTTGTCACAGAAAGGTCATATTTCTAATGTTAAGTGGAAAAGGAAATGTTAGGCTTCATAAAGAAAAAAAAGGGGGGTTAATGCAAATATGTGGAGCCTCATTTTTCTTGTGACCATTATGTTTCTAGCCATATGCCAGAAATGGATTCAGCGCCCCCAAATCCTTTAGAAGAAATATTTCCTAACTTTTACTCAAAAAATGCCTGAATTTTCTTACAGAGTGCTTTCACCCCGATTTCTCACTAGGTTAATTAAATCAATTAGAAGCATACCATGGAATTGGAGCCTGCCACCATAGTGGTTGCATCTAAAATAATGGCTTTTGGTACTAATTTGACAGACTGCCCAAAGAGAGCTCTCTCTTAGGATAATCAATGCAAAAGCCAGTTAACTGGCAAAATCTCCTCCTCTTTCCCAAATAAATTAAAGGACTGATGTGTAATATCAGGCTATTAATTCATCTGTCCCAAGCCAATTCTGTCGGAGTTCTATAATTGGTGGGGGGGACCTACTCTGAAAGATGGGGAGTTAAGGGCAAAGGCATTAAGGAAGAAGGAGAGTGTGTGTTTAGAAATAAGCAAATGTGTTGATAAATTGGCCCAAACTCTATGTAATTAGTTTCTAACAGCTTGGAATTGCCCAAGGAGGGTATGCATAATTGGGTTCAGCGTCTTTGCAAAACTGCCATGCTTCTCATGACAATAAGCTGTTTGTGCTTTGAAAGTGTTGCCGGTTGCCCAGATTCACTCCATTTTGCAAGGGCTACCGACCCAATAATTTGCTTGTCAAAAATGGTTAGTCAAGGCAGGACAAAAGCAATGAGGCATGTTGTAAATCTGAGAGATTAATTTGTTTTAATGACTTTCAGGGATTCAGCCGTGCCGCTGAGGATCAAGAGTTACTCTGGGAATGACCGAATGTACATGGTGGGAGGGGAAGTATCTAGGGGAGATTATTACACTGTTTCATCAGAAGAAACCTACAGCCAAACAGAACGGCACAAAACTCAGTTTTGAGAGATGGAAACAATTTCTCCTAAACGCTGCTAGAGATTAAAGTCATGATATAATTTGGAAGGGGAAGGGATAAAAAAAAACTAATCTGTTAGAACACACATGCCATAAATTCCATTCATCAGAATAAACAGCTATACCTGAATGCTTGAAGTGCAGGAACACAAGGTACTAAAAGCTCTTCCATTTCATGTGTTCCACAGTTAATTAGGAGCCCGTGGCGCAGAGTGGTAAGCTGCAGTACTGCAGTCCCAAGCTCTGCTCACGGCCTGAGTTCAATCCCGACAGAAGTCGGTTTCAGGTAGCTGGCTCAAGGTTGACTCAGCTTTCCTTCCTTCTGAGGTTGGTAAAATGAGGACCCACCTTGCTGGGGGTAAAGGGAAGATGACTGGGGAAGGCATTGGCAAACCACCCCATAAACAAAGTCTGCCTAGGAAACGTCGGGATGTGACGTCACCCCATGGGTCAGGAATGACCCAGTGCTTGCACAGGGGACCTTTACCTTTACAGTTAATTAATGTGCTGGTTGGAATAGCAGGGTTGCCAAAACTGGAAGTCCTGGGGGAGAATCAAGTGCAGACCCTCCTCTAGGAGGATGGGAGAGGTACCCATGAGGGAATGGAGCAATATAGAAGAAGCAGTAGTAATGCACAGTACACCAGGGAACATTTCAAAGATTCATGCTTGATCTGGAGCTCATTGGTTCTTGCCACTGCTCTTGTGAGAGCCTCCCCGTGCATGAACTTTTCCTCTGGTTGATTAATGCTTGGATACGATGAAAGACTCTGGGATAACTCAAGCAGGCTGCAAGTTTTCAATTACAATCACCACATGAAAAGCATGATTGCGTAAATCATGGCAGCTCTCAAAAGCCATCTAATTGAGGAAACAATCCAGCAGTTGCCCTCAAACTGAGTAGAACTGCCTGTCACGTAGAGTTTGCCTAAAGAACCCATCCTCCATCTTTATGTTTTGCCAAGCACAGCAGGCATGAGTTGGACCGCAGCCCTGTCATTAAAAGGCAACTGGCAAGCACAACAGTAGAAGCTGGAGGACGCTGAAAGGAGGTGTGACAACACCGGGATTAACTAAGCATTTCTGCAAAGAAGGGGGCTGGCTTTTGTACTTTGGGGTGTGCGGTTGGATCCTCTTTCCCACCGTCAAGCCTTTGTTCCAGTACACTCTGTCCCTGCATGCTGGCTTGATTTTACCAGGCTACCAGGACCACCGCCACCCATCAAAGGCGAAAGCATTTTGCATTCTAGGCATAGAACAGGCATCAGCAGCCGTGGAATTAAATATTCTTGTGCTCGGCATGCGTGTGGGGGGAAAAAGATGGAAATTATTCTCAATGCATCATTGTGAAAGGTAAAAGCAACAGGGAAATTTTGAGAGAGCTCGACCCCCCGCCCCCTTTGTTTTATTATTCAAGCAGAATGTAGACATACTCACTCGGGGATTATTAAGTTTGTTTTGAATTAATAGAAGTTCTTCCTTTCCTCTCACATCTCTTGCAGAGGCTTCTCGCGCTCATTCAGCAGCAAGGGGGGGCCGACGCTCCCACTACTAGGAGTCTTAGTAAGTAGCCATCCATCCCATTATGCCCGCTGAGGTTTTTAATCAGCAGCCAGACCACCCACTTCCAGGTCTCAAACAGCTCAGAGGTTAACAAGAGCGTTCTTATGGCAGAGACACCAAAAGTTCGATGTCACACCCTCTACAGCAGTATCAAGGTTTCTGAACCCGGTTCAATTAGCATGAAAATTCATACCCAGACCACAGGGGGGAAATCTCAGTCAGCATCATCAAATTGCTTTTCAGGTATGTATTGAACTTTTCACTGATTTAATTTTCTTAATGAAAAAGAATAAATCTTTTCTCGTGCCCTTCCCTTCTACCAGTCTTGTTCTGAAACAGGGATACGCAGATTCTTGTTAATAACTTGAGAATTCCAGTTTTAGGGGGTAAATGTCTGGAATCCATGCTTCTCAGGATATGTATTTTTTTTTTTTACAATGAGGTTAATATATGCCCAAACTCAGAAATCGGAAGGTAAATTGATCTTTCCTACGCTAGCTCTCAGTTTGAATTTGAGACTCAGAATTCAAAACAAACTATATGTGCTATTTTACTATATTCTTTGTAAGGCCCCTTCCAAATGCTACAAGGTAACTTCACATCCCTTAGGCTCACTGAAGTTACATGTATGGACATGACAGGGCTCGTTGTTTGTATGCTGGATCAGCCCTCTCCTGAAAAGGCCCTCTCATTGATGCCAGCCTCATAGCTCCTTAGAAGCGTCCCTGATCTTCTCTAGCTCCTGATATCCAGCTACTTTGCCAGTCCTGCCACACTGAGATCCTTCACCCCATTATCATATCATATCATATCATATCATATCATATCATATCATATCATAGAGTTGGAAGGGGCCATCCAGGCCATCCAGACCAACCCCCTGCTCAACACAGGATGGTGCCCATGGCTACCACGGAACCCACCAATATGTTTTCTGGCACCACTTGCTTCTAACTCAAAGCAAAGAACCATCCCTGGCTTTCCTCATCTTCAGTGGTATAGGAGATGTTTCAGAAGAGCCCAGAAAGCATCACCTTTGGGTCTTCAGGGACCACCTATTTGGAAAAAGCTCCCTCCATCGTATGATGATGCATGGCTTGGAAACCCTTTGTTGAGTCTCTCCACATTTTCTGATTGGACCTGCCCCCCGCAGCAGCTTTTTAGTTTTGACACTGGTAACCTGTTGAAGTGCCTTCAAATCCTTCACTCTAGCTGTTTCCCCACTGTAGTGAAATGTAGTCTTGACTGGGGAGTTGGAAAAGGGGAGGAGCAACTCACAGGAAACAGGAAGTTTCAAGGAGACTGAGAGAGAAAGAGCAGGCAGGCACTAGGGAGGAACTGTTGAATTTCCTTTTTATTATAGAAGTTCAATAAACACCTTGTTATACAAATACCTGAAGTCCCTGGCATTAATAAGACACCCACCCACCCTCCTTTCAGCTGTCCATGAACAATCTTTGGCTAAACTGGCATCCAGCTTGCTGTTGAGAGCAATGACACGTAGTAATTGGACCTATTTATTTATTTTATTTTAAAAAATGTCTGTCTTGCCTTTCCTCCTAAGAGCTCAAAGTACCTAGCATGAATAAAAATGAATCTCATGTAAAATCCGTAAAACACACAAAGGACAGGCTGTGGGGAGGGGCTGTGACTCAGTTTGTAGAGCCCCTGCTTGGCATGCAGAACGTCCCAGGTTCAATCCCTGGCATCTCCAGTTGAAGGGACTAGGCAGGTAGGTGATGTGAAAGACCACTGCCTGAGACCCTGGAGAGCCGCTGCCCATCTGAGTAGACAGTACTGACTTCGATGGACCAAGGGTCTGATTCAGTATAAAGCAGCTTCATGTGTTCATGTGTTCACATAAACAGAAAACAGATGCGGCTAAATCTTCACAACGTGCAGCATTTCAGCAACTAGAGGACAGAAATGACCTTTCTTTGGGGAAGCCAAAATGGTAGAACATGTATTTTGTATGCAGAAGAGTCAATGGCTGACTGGCAGCTCTGACTACATCCTTTTCTCCTCCCATGGATTAGTTCTTCCAAGACACTCATGGACTTAGTGGTTCACAAAAAAAAAGTCTGCCTGGCCATTTAGCTTGCATAGATGCACCACACCATGCATCTCAAATAAGACTCATCCATGTTCCAGGATTACTTGACGGGAGTATGAACCATGAATGTAAAATGGGAGCAGTGCATCTTGATATCTGTTTTGATTAAAAGAATTTATGAGAAAGAGCTTTCTGCTGAAGACCATCAGGTGCTCAGCTCCTTGGGAAGAACAGCAACAGTGCATCTGTCCAGAGGCACTTGTTTGGAGAATACAGGGTTTGTTAACAATATGGACATAACTTGCTGAGAACACAAGGGATTTTTATTGTTAAAAACTTCTTGGCATAAAGGCATCCTTCTCAGGGGAGAGCTCGAGTGAGCAATGGTCTTGACTGGTTCCCTTTTTGGAGAGCAAACTGCTCAGTATGCATCTTCCATATAGTCAAGGATCAACATCCGTCATTCCAGCAGCCATATGGCTTTGTCAGGGAAAGGGCTTAGGTCAGGGGTGCTGAACGCAATTGTTACGAGGGCCAGATCTGACATAAATGTCACTTGGCCGGGCCGGGCCATGCCTCGCCAGCCCAGATCGAGAGCGGGTGGTGGTGGCTGCTTCGGCTGGTTTGTCGGCCGGATAAGAGCTCTCAAGGGGCCGGATCCAGCCCGCGGGCCTTATGTTTGACACCCCGGCTTAGAATGTACCTTGCATGGAGTTTGCACCCTTTGTTCACACAGCCATTGGGTCACTTCCACCATCCTTCCAAATGTGGTCAAAATAAGCTCGTACTTTATAGTCTCTGCTTTGAACGTAAACCAAGAGGTTCTGAATGTAAATCTTTGACTAGAGGCTAAATTGTGCTGCGACAACACCGTGGGAATTCCCTCAGTCTCACTACAAACCCAACGACGATAATTGGGAGTGCTACAATTAGAAGCCCCTTAATATGCGCAACACTGATTGTTATGATGTCACAGGATTGACATAACAAGGATTCTTTTGCACTTTAAGAAGAGAAAAAACAGATTTAAAAAATAGACCAAGAAAATCATCTGAAGGCACCTGGTGGTGTTTGTCTGGCTTTTTTTTTTAAAGCCCCTTGTAACCTCCCTTTCCTTTAAAACACTCCACACTGCTTTGATACCAATCAATTATAAAATGCCATCAAGCAATCATAAAAGTAAACACTGAAACAGTAGGGTTGCCAGGTCCCTCTTCGCCACCAGCGGGAGATTTTTGGGGCGGAGCCTGAGGAAGGCGGAGTTTGGGGAGGGGCGGGGCTTCAATGCCATAGAGTCCAAATGCCAAAGCAGCCATTTCCTCCAGGTGAACCAATCTCTATCGGCTGGGGATCAGTTGAATTAGCAGGAGATCTCCTGCTACTACCTGGCAGTTGGCAACCCTATGAAACAGAAACCACAATTCCTTACCAGCTAAAAGCATCCACAGCAAATACACGTACATTCTTACAGGCCCAATTGGTAACATAAACTGAGGAGGAGGACGGAGGTCAGAGAGGCACCCAAAAGCTGTTATGTTGTTAAATGTTAAGGGAGACCTCTCTCAGCCTCGTGAGTGCCTGCCTGCAGGAGTGACTGCCTGGTAGCCTCACACAAACCTCCCTGACCTTCTTAAAGGAAGAACGGGATATAAAGGCAATAAATGAACAAACAGTATTACAGCGATATCAAGAGATCAAAACGTGCTATTGTTGAAATTGAAGAAGAAGAGTTGGTTTTTATATGCTGACTTTCTCTACCACTTAAGGAAGAATCAAACCGGCTTACAATCACCTTCCCCTCCCCACAACAGACACCCTGTGAGGTAGGTGGGGCTGAGGGAGTGTGACTAGCCCAAGGTCACCCAGCTGGCTTCATGTGTAGGAGTGGGGAAATAAATCCAGTTCACCAGATTAGCATCCGTCACTCATGCGGAGGAGTGGGGAATCAAACGCGGTTCTCCAGATCGGAATCCACCACTCCAAACCACCACTCTTAACCACTACACCACTCTGGCTCTTGCCAGCATGAAGTGGGTGAAACACTCGTCACTTGTCGGGGGATTATCTAGAAATATGAGTATGATAATCCCATGGCAACAGGGAATGGTTTGGTTTGTTACCCATAATTCACATATAGCAGCATTTCCCAACCTGTGGGTCACAAAGCCTGCGGGAAGTTATTAGCAGGATGTGGTAGGCTTATGGCAGTCCTTCTCCTCCTTGCCTGGTGCTCAGCCAAATTCACGCTGATTCTCTGAGGAGTACAGGATTGCCGGATCTGGGTTGGGAAATACCTGGAGATTTGGGGGGGGGGGATGGAGCCTGGGGAGGGCAGGGCTTGGGGAGGGAAGGGAACTAATCTTGGTCATCTGAAGAGCAACTGTAATAGTGGGAGATCTCCAGGTGCCACCTGGAGGTTGGGAACCCTAGAGGTGTAGAAGGTGGAGCATAGCCAGCCAGCCACTGTCCGTGTGCTGGGACGTGTACTTTCTTGCCCAGCTCAGCAGTAGCTGGCTCCGTCCTCCTCCTTTTCCTCCTTGGTAGGTAGTTGAGGTGAACTTTGGGGTGGATTGCAAAACTCATGAAAGAGGCAATTTCTGCTGCAGCAAAACTATTTTCTGCTTCCTCCCTTCTTTTGCCAATTGATAAGGCGAGGCAGAGAGGGACGGAGGCTGGACACTTCAGGAGGGTGATAGTGAGCTAATTTAAGAGGGAAAGATAAGGACAAGCATGTAAGCATAACTACGGTTAAGACACTGGGAAATGTTACACTAAGCAAGACCAATTAGAGGTGGGGGGGAGCAAGACAGCCATTTGGCCTGGTTCTCAGAGGTTTTATTGGTATTTTTGTGTGCATCCCTATCAGACTAAAATGTGACATCCACTCTCAGCTTAAAGGTAAAGGTAAAGGACCCCTGTGCAAGCACCGGGTCATTCCTGACCCATGGGGTGATGTCACATCCTGACATTTCCAAGGCAGACTTTGTTTGCGGGGTGGTTTGCCAGTGCCTTCCCCAGTCATCTTCCCTTTACCCCCAGCAAGCTGGGTACTCATTTCACTGACCTTGGAAGGATGGAAGGCTGAGTCAACCTTGAGCCGGCTACCTGAAACCCACTTCCGTCGGGATCGATCTCAGGTTGTGAGCAGAGCTTTTGACTGCAGTACTGCAGCTTAACACTCTGCGCCACGGGGCTCCTCACTCTCAGCTTAGAGCCCCACATTTAAGCAAATAAGAGATGTGATTTGGTAAAACACATGTTTTCAGTTCACTGGTAAAGATTTTGTCATATTAAAGAGTTAAGATGTTCATAAATATCAGTAAAAAGGTGTTAGTTATTATGGCTAGGTCCTCAAATTCTGCAAGTGGCCAGGCTTCTTGGGACCTCTGTGGGGGGCCTGGCACCAAGCCAATGCAGGTTCCACCAAATACAGCACAGGATCTTAAGTCCCAAAGCGGAAGGAAGGTTAAAACAAGAGTTAGCCGCTTTGACTTTCCCAACTAAAAAAAGCCAGATCTGTCAAGGACACTTGTGGTTTCTATCTAGTTTCACATTTGCCTTGTGCTAGTACTTTTTCCAGGAACTGATAGGTGTGGAGACGCCCTGGAAAAGACTCCCACCCCCAGCCCACCCTGGAGAGAGGCAGTGCCTGCCCAGCCAGCCCAAAGAAGGTGGTACTTGGCCAAGGCAGCTGAGCAGGATGAAGCCAGGTAGGCTTGTCCCTTGACGGGTAAGGTGAGGCTGGGAGGGGTGGCCCCATCCTGTCCCTTGATGTGGGGAAGCCAGGACAGGAGTGTGTGCATCCCCTGCCACGGCACACCTTATTCTGAGCACGAATGGGCTGTGGCTTAGTGGCAGGGCATCTGCTTGGCATGCAGAAGGTCCCAGGTTCAATCCCCAGCATCTCCAGTTAAAGGGACTAGGCAAGTAGATGATGTGAAAGACCTCTTCCTGAGACCCCGGAGAGCCGCTGCCAGTCTGAGTAGACAAAACTGACTTTGATGGACCAAGGGTCGGATTCAGTATAAGGCAGCTTCATGTGTTCATGCCTCTGGCTCATGCCCCCCTCTTTTTAGGCTGTGGCGGTTTTGGGGGGTGGCCCCAGTGTATGGGGGATGTCCCCCCAGCCATTGGCCCACCAGGACTTTTCCTAGTGGCCTTAATGGCCAGCCCACCCTTGACTTTGCCACAAGTCATTCTGTGTAGTACAATATTCAATTTCTGCTCATAAGAGGGTTCCTCTTTTGGTTACACAGTCAAGACTTTAGGGCAGAGTTAACCTTTTTTGGAATTTACTTGTGCCACATTGGCTCAAGCCAACAGAGAATAGGATCCTAAGAACTGATGAAAGCCATTGTGATAAAAGCACTGTGATCTGCTAACTCAGGGACAACAAAGAGGGTGCCGTTTGTTTTGCTGATGTAGTAAAAGCAAATACCAAAGCAGCGTTTGAATGCTTGGTTGTTACATTTTAAGACGTGGAAGATTTCCTTAGCCATTCTAGTGATCTTTGCATTGTCTTGAAAGTTCCTGGATGCACAAGACAATGCAACAAAACTTGACAGAGTACATTAGACCCCGACAGCAGTTCGTCAAGGCTACTGGGATTCACTGAGCATCAAGTAATAACACTCCCTTTCTTTACAAGCCTAGAAACTAGAGCCCCGTGGTATGGAAATGAAATGAAATCTATAAGGGGAAAAATGGAGAAAATTTTAATTAAAAAGAGAAAGGGCAGCTGCTGGTGAAAGGTGTAAGTAGGGCACATTGTTAGATGAACCAGGAAATCTTGGCTCAATGAGGTTTATTTATATCTGCGTGGTTTTTAATAATGTCTGAGCCAGTGGACAAAAATGCCCTTGGAGTACAAGAGCTAAATAGGAAACTCACACCTCCAAACGGAAGCACACACCTTTAGAAGAAGAAAGAGTTGGTTTTTATACCCTGCTTTTCTCTACCAAAAGGAGTCTCAAAGTGGCTTACAATAACCTCCCCCTGCCCCCCCCAACAGGCTCCTTGTGAGATAGGTGGGGCTGAGAGAGTTCTGAGAGAACTGCGACTAGCCCAAGGTCACCCAGCAGACTTTACTTGGAGGAGTGAGGTTCTCCAGATTAGAGTCCGCCACTCATGTGGAGGAGTGGGAGATCGAGCCTGGTTCTCCAGCTTAGAGTCCGCCGCTGTTAATCACTACACCACGCAGGCTTTATGTGCTCCATCTAAAGTGCTAGACAGAAAACCCTCTCCTTAACAAGTAACACACCCTGTATAATGCACTGGCAGTTAGACACATTTTTGGTTTCACCAGATGTTTTCTTTTATTCTCTTTAATGTGAATCAAGGACCCACACACTGCACCCCTCCCCCAATTCTGGACACCTAAGGAGACCTATAGAAAGTGGTTATCTCAAATTATTCAAACTCAACACAGTAGTGAATATCATACCTCAAAAATACTGTTTCTAGTTTTGTCTATTCCTGCTCAGAATCAATTCAAATTGGATCATTTACAAACCAGAACAATTAGGAAGACTGTAGGAAACATGAGTAGAATTTTGGCCAAAAAAAGGTTTGAAATTGGACTGTGTAAAAAAAAAAAGTAATTACACAGTATTCATTTTTATTGAGCTTTTAAGATAAGCTTGTTTTTTTCCAGTTCGCAGTTCTAAAGATAAATATCAGACTTGCAATATGTAAATTAGTAATTAGTAATACAGTAAATTCAGCCTTGGTTAGTATTTGGATGGGAGACCACCAAGGAATGCCAGGGTTGCTGTGCAGAGGAAGGCACTGGCAAACCACCTCTGTTAGTCTCTTGCCATGAAAACCCCAAAAGGGGTTGCCGTAAGTCGGCTGCGACTTGACAGCACTTTACACACACAATACAGTAAATTGCCATGACCTGGATGGCCCAGGCTAACCTGATCGTGTCAGATCTCAGAAGCTAAGCAGGGTCAGCCCTAGTTAGTAATTGGATGGGAGACCGCCAAGGAATGACAGGGTTGTTGTGCAGAGGAAGGCAATGGCAAAACCACCTCTGGTACAGAGCAATCCACAAGGGGGGTTGAAGGGGAATAGGAGCCTGTGTGCTACTTGCGCTGACTAAATTGGGACTAAAGCTGGCGCAGGGCCAGTTATACCAGCTCTGGGGAGCAGCGCAAGGCTGGGGCACTGGTGCAGCCTCGCCAGCAGAATTGTCCTGGCACAAGGGCTTGCACCAGCACTGAAGGGGACATTCCCAGGGGAACCCTTTCATCCCGGGAACGCTCCCTTTTGCAGGCACAACTGTGTGTGTGTGTTAAATGCCGTCAAGTCGCTTCCGACTCATGGCGACCATATGAATGAAAGTCCTCCAAAATGTCCTATCTTTGACAGCCTTGCTCAGATCTTGCAAATTGAAGGCTGTGGCTTCCTTTATTGAGTCAATCCATCTCTTGTTGGGTCTTCCTCTTTTCCTGCTGCCCTCAACTTTTCCTAGCATGACTGTCTTTTCCAGAGACTCTTGTCATCTCATGACATGACCAAAATACGATAGCTTCAGTTTAGTCATTTTAGCTTCTAGGGTCAGTTCAGGCTTGATTTGATCTATAACACACTGATTTGTTTTTTTGGCAGTCCACAGAATCCATAACCCTCTCCTCCAACACCACATTTCAAAGGAATCTATTTTCTTCCTATCAGCTTTCTTAACTGTCCAGCTTTCACACCCATACATAGTAATAGGGAATACGATGGCATGAATTAATCTAGTCTTGGTGGCCAGTGACACATCCTTACACTTCAAAATATTTTCTAGCTCCTTCATGGCTGCCCTTCCCAGTCTCAATCTCCTTCTGATTTCTTGGCTGCAGTCTCCCTTTTTGCAGGCACAACTAGCACCTGCAAAATCAGTCACACAGCCATTTGAAACCCTACCGAACTGTTTCACGGGGTTTTCTACAAAAGAGCCTTTTGCTGTGCCGTCCCTGGATGCTGCCTAGCCCCCACTCCCACCCAGGATTGTGTTGTTTGTCTCTTGCCTTGAAAACCCTATGGGGGCTGCCATGTCAGCTGTGACGTGACGGCACTTTACACACATATAATACAGTGAATTGATGTTCTAAGTATGTGCTGTCCTACATAACTGGGACTACTTACATGTCCTCCTCCTCCATCTACTAGGTAATGCCACCCACTTTGGCAAATGCATCATCTAATATTATTTTCCATCTTTGAAAATATGTTCCTGTTTTGTTTCTCTGCTTCTCTCAACCGTACAGACTAGGAAGCCAGGCCTCCCACTATAACAGGAGACCTCCTGGCATTTCTGCCCTTTGCCCACTGGCACCTGAAACTGGGCAGAGAAATACAGCATGTGCCACCATTGAGCCAGTGTGCTGATGTTATTACTGGAAGTGACATACTGGATTCTCTAGCATTTGCAAAAACTCTACAGTAAAACCCATAGAGGGGTTTCTTTTGTAAATGCTAGAGCATCTAAAGGTGCCAGCTTCCATTGGAATTGTCATGAATTGTTAATTTTTGTCATGAATTGTTAATTCAACAATTGTCATGAATTGTTAATTTTAATTGACAGGCTTCCTCCTAATAAATAAACAGACAACCAAACAAAGATACCGCTGATGGGAACATCAAAAGAGGAAATTAACAACATTGTCATTCAATGGGCAATCCACCAGTACCAAGTTCTAGTGGGACAGTGCAAGGAAGTATCCTAAGCTTCTGGTTTAACTTCTTTCAATCACAGAGTTTTTATACAACCTAAAAAACAAATACTATACATATCCCAAGTACAGATGATATCACTGAGAGCACAGCATGCAGCGCACATGTATGTGTGTGTTGTTACACAACTTTCCCCAGAACATCAGGACTTCCAAGTGAATGGGCTACAGTTGTCTGTATCATCTGTGTCCACATACAACTAGCAAACGAGCCCCAGATCTCACTGAACTATCTATATATCTAATTCCCACATGTGCCCCTGCCTGCGGACATCTAAATACGCAGATGGGGGCACACTCACACCCACCAGGTCTTTCTGCAGCCTTAAAAGGTCTGCAGAAAAATCTGAAAATTAAAAAAACTACAGGGTTTAAATTCCCCTGATTTAAAAAACAGTGTTGTATGTAAATGCACAGACAACGCTTTAACCTTTTGAACTGCTGGTGGCAGAAATCCTCTAGACCCAGCAGTTAGAGTTGCCAACCTCCAGGTACTTAAGACAAAAAAACACAGCACGTGGCTCACAACTTTCACTATAAAGCAATATGTTTTACTGTAGTGAACAAAGATAATTACAACATGCAAAAAACTCACAAAGTGCTGTACAACAAACCCCAATAGAAACAAACACACACTCCTACTGTGTCTTAGTATATACAATGAAAGAATCCAATTCGTAGTATCAAAAAGCCAGTATAACACCAGTAAGCAAAAATCTTTCACAATACGCCAAAGGTGCATCCAACAACGCCCAAAGCATGTTAATGGCGTAGTCTGCGTAAGTAACTTATCTTTTCGTTACAGCACGTCAAAAGTACATCTCATAGCACCAAAGGTGTAAGTGCAACTTGCCCAAATTATGTGTCCTCGGCATTAATTGATTCTATGCCGCCGGCTTCCAATCTTTCGCAGCAAATCTTGCGTTGATCCCTTCTACTTTCGGGTAGGAGTCATTCTTAAAGTTATAGGGACGCGTATCCTAGGTATTTGTCCACGTTTCACCCTAAGGCTTCTTCAGCCTAATGTACATCTTTCGACCTCTGAGGGCTCATAGAGAATTCACTATGCCTAGCTAAGCACTAAACATACAATTTTTCTCAAACATGATTTCCTGAGTCCTTCAAGAAAAACAAATATTCAAATAGCAATACAAAAATAATAATTAAATATGGAATCTGTCACTTTCTAATATATTTGAAGGACTTCATGCTCAAATAGGTGCCCTTCAAGCAAATTTTCTTGCATTATAAAAGCCTAGAATGAATTATAATAAACCAAAAAACCAATGAAGAAAGTACTTAATTTGATATTCCCAGCAACAACATGTCTTCACATGTGGAACAAACCTCTTTGAAAGGACAGTCTAAAATTAACCAGTGCTGAATGGCATTGTTCCATGATTTCTCTATCAACATGCATCTTACTTTCTAAACTGGAGCAGGAAAGACTTGTAGTCAGTTGCTCAGGGATAAAACATATCTCACAGTTATAAGGAAAAATGCTGCTTTTTTAGAAATATCACTTCATTACTGCTCCTCTGTTGCCTCTAAGGGCTTGCTGAACTTTAGAAAGTGTTCCCTCTTTTGAAGCAACGAACCAGAATAGTTGACAGAGGTTCCAAAGGCCCAGGTATAACAACTGTATGAGTTGGGGGGGGGGTCAATATCCCCAAAGTATAAAAAAGAATAACCAAAAATAAAAGTGATAAGAGCCCAATTAAATGGTTAGGTTTCTGTTCCAGAGCTGCAAGCCAAATCCATGTGTGCTGCTAAGCTGATTTAAGCCAGACGAAACTGCTGGCTTCTAAGCTCTTGCCACTCAAAGTATGCAACAAGAGGTTTTATCCAATGGACAGAAGGCAGCTCTGGGCAATATATGGCCGGAGGGCTCTCGCTTCAGTCTTGAAAATGTGACCTCCGGTTTTCTTTTTAAGATGTATCAGTCATTCCAACAGCATTTGCAGCACACATAACATTTGCGAGTTATTTCATTTAGGTAGGATAGGTTGACCGAAAACAGTCTGCCCAGGGCTATCCCAAGTGGAGATTTGAACCTTGATTTGCTGCACCCAATCCAACACTCTATCCTCTATACTACTATGTTACCCTGAGTGGTTGCAAAGATAATCTTGAAAAACATAGAAATATATTGAGGTTATATCACGCCAGAGCATTCGTCTGTCTAACCAGACTAGAATGGCAGTGGCTCTTCAAGATTCCTGACAATCTTCTACAGCTCTGTTATCCAATATATTTTAACTGGGCCACCACTTCAGCTCTGGACCCTTGCCCATCATGGAGAAAGAGTGAGATACTGAGAGAAGTAAGGGGAGTGGGACGGAAGCAAATGTGGGGGGAATGGGATAGCTGCTCCTGCAAGTTTCTTGAGGGTCCCCACTTGTTTAACCTATAAGGAAAACACTCTGCCTGTATGCATGTCAAGCTACACTTTATCCTATGGCAAGCTGACTCACGCTTAGAAAAAAGAAGTGTTTTTTTTTTAATGCAGATGTTCTGTACTATTTTTAAAGAGAATCAAACCAGCTTACAATCTCCTTCCCTTCCTCTCCCCACAACAGACACATTGTGGCTTCACGTGTAGGAGTGGGGAAAACAACCATGCTCACCAGATTAGAGTCTGCCGCTCATTTGGAGGAGTGGAGAATCAAACCCAGTTCTCCAGATTAGAGTCCACCTTTACTGCCCTCAGATTTCAAACTATGACCACTGCCACATTAGCAGGCCATTATTAGCATACACCAGCTGATCAACAAGTATGTATCTGTGGAGCCCTGGAATTGGAGGATCATTATGTCCTGCCTGGTGACCTATATTCTTGCAGCCATTTTAGCTAGGCTAGCCCTGCATTCAGGGGCAGACAAAATTACTTATCTTTTATCTGATGAGGATCATTATGTCACCTATTTGATGTCACTGTATGCACTGGCAGCCAAGAAGATTTATGCCAAAGTCCTGATGTGTTATGTGCTACAATCTATGTTATGCCCTGGTCCTGACGATTTTAAACCTGTTTTTAACCTTCCTGTGCTTTCTTTTATCAGTATATTTCTTATTGCTTGGGCAGTTCCTTTTGTTATATTGTTATGGTCTTTAGCCTCACACAATACATTCTACCTACCTACTTGTGACATGAGAATGCAGGCACACAGGTTGACTGGAATCAGCTTTCCCAAAACTAATCAGGTGTCCTGGCCACCAGGTGAGAGGCAAGTCCCAGCAACCACTAGTTCTTACAGCAGGGATTCTCAGGCCACAACCCAACATCAAAGTCTAGGGTCGGATAACACAATCCAAATGCAAGGTCAGAAGGAAGCCCAAGGTCTCAGTTCAGTGTCAAAGTAAACATTCCAAAGGCAGGGTCCAAAAGCAGTCCAAGAGTCAGGTAACAAGGTTCTGAGAATTAATCACAAGCAGTTCAGGCAACTGGTGGTGCCATCAACAAAACTGGAAACACATTGACCCCACACTGGCTCTAACCTCACTGCAGCCTTATATAGGGTGTTTCCCTGCATGTGAGGTTCCTCTCTGCAAGCCTGGTCAGCTCCTTTACTCATCATGGGTACTGTGGGTCAGATCCTGCAATGACTTACTGGTTTCTTCTGGATTTCCCTTAGCAGAGAGGAGCCCTCAAGCTGCCAAGCACACACTCCCATGCCTGGTCCAAGTCTCAGCCCTTGCCCTTCACCTTCTCAACTCCTGGGGTCCTTCAAGAGACCATGGTGGGTGTGGCAGTGGGTGGATCCATGCTAGAACCTCGTGGCTTGAGAGCCCTGCTGGCTCAGATAGTGGCACCGGTGCTAATTCAGGATCCCTTTGGGGAGGCCCTGAGACACCGAACTCACAGGGGGGGTCTGCCAAGGTAGGGCTTGGGGACAGGTTGCCCTCCTCCGATGAGGACTCATCTGCCCATGCTAAACCAGGGTGGTCCATGACACCAGGATCCTAAACTAGGGTTTAATCCAAATTTAGAATCCTGATTAGCGAGGGGAGGGGGAATTGATTCCAATTCATCCTGTGTTTGTGCCTCACGGGTAGCGGGAGTTAGATTTTAACTGCGAGTACAAGGAGTGAGGGGGGATTGAGATGTGCACGAGTATGGCAAAAAGCCACATGTATGCACAATTTTACTTAATTACACCTAGGATAGACAATTGAGTATGGCTATAATCATATGGTTGACTGTCCCATTCAGGTCAGTAATATTAGAGTGTTTAACTTTGGCTTTTTTGTGCCTATTTCAAAACTACACCATTTCATACAACTATATAGTTTTGAGGAATCTGATGCTAACAGGCCCCTAAAAGGCAAACTATAGAAATCTTCATAAACTAAAGATACAGGAGTTCTTCAGCTACTTTCTGTAATTCTTCATCATCAACTAGACCTATCACCTTGAAGGAATATATTCAAAAACATTTCCCTAGATCAGCTACAAAGCTGCCTTTGCTTCAAAGGCATTCATCAAGAACTGCTTCAATATTATGAGGAGAAAGACCTTTGCCTGGAGGCTCTAACTGTATAGAAACAGGGATCCAAGAGGCATTCCAAGAAAGACACATTGCTTTTGTTTCCAAGCCTGCCTAAGGGAATTTCCAAACTAGAAGGTTTCCATCAGATCTGTTGCTTACATCGCAGTGCCATGATCTGCTCCCTCACGTAATTTTTTTCTTATTCAAATTATGGAATTTTTATTTCAGTTATATATAAATGGCATAAAAATGATCTCAAAGGGCAGAAAGGAAAGAATTGCGCACTCCATAGTGAAAAGGGCAAGCAAAAAAGGCTCACAAAGACAGTGCATGAAATAAAAAATAAATTTAAAAGGGCATATTCATCATCCCTGCTGTATTCTGTGACTTATAAGAGTTTGCAAGGTGGAAACAATAGGCAGCAAGAACAATCGTGTGCCACACTGAAGAGGTGCAAGTGTTTGTGCAGTTGGTCCAGACAGAAGAATCACAGCGTCCAGATGACTGTGCGGCAGCAGTGAAAGATACAAGCTCCATGACAGGGATTATTAGGAAAGGGATCTCTCAAACAAAAATACTGTAATACCCTGGTACAAACAATATTGTAATGCCCTTCTATAGAGCAATGGGGTACCGGCATTTAGTATTCTGTGTACCATTCTGGTCACCGTATCTCAAAAAGGGTATTGCAGAGGTGAAAAAAATGCCAGAGGAGGGTAACCAAGATGACTAAAAGGGTTGGAGAACCATTCCTATGACGAAAGGCTGAAGAGTCCGGGAATTTGGCTCAGTGAGTAATTAGATTGTGGATTTAGTTGCAGGTGGATGTAGTGATGGCCACAAGCACAGATGGCTTTAAAAGGGGGTTAGACAGACTCATAAATGGCTACTACCCATGTTGAGTCAAGAGAATCTCCCCATTCAGAGGCAGTAAACCTCTGAAACCCAGTGCTAGGAGGCAACATCAAGGGACGTTTGTTGGCCATCCAGGGCAACTGGTCGGCCATGGTATGAAACATGATGCTGGAGTAGATGGACATTGGTCTGATCGAGCAGGGCTCTTCTTACATTCTTTTTTTATAATTTTTTTTTTCAAAATATTATACTGTAAGGAAAACTTTCCAACAACACATACATTTTACAAATTGGTACAGATGAAGAATTTAACAATATTGTCGAAAAGCATTTTCATCATTAATAAAATATAATATAATAAAAAGACTTCCCCTTCATCTTCCTCCGTCTTGCTATAAATTTGTTCACTCTTTTGCATTTAAAATTCTAATCCTACTAGGATATTTCAAAGTATAGTTTCAATTCTGTTTTCTACCCTTATAACCACCTCTGTAAGTCTCGTCGGCTGCGACTTAACGGCACTTTACACACACACAGTAGATATAACAGTTACATATTATCATTTAACTTAAAATAATAATAGAAAAGTTATTTTCAAAAATTATCATTAAAATAAAAGGATTAAATCAGTAATAACTAAAATTTACTAGTTGTTATTTAATTTCATTGTAAGCGCTCCGAGTCTCTCTTTCACCCATAGGTTGTACGATGTCTTTTGGTTTTGTTCTTGCCATGGATCTTAGTTTTTCCACCACTTCTGGAGTTTTCTATATCTGTTCCGTTTTGTCCAAGTCTCTGAGATGGAGCTTCTTTCCCTTCTTCTTGTTCTTGCTTCTGGGCTCTTCTTACATTCTTAGGGTTGCCGGGCACAACCTGGCACAGTCTGTCAACCAGCGAAAGAATGGGGGGGGCATGGGGAGTGCGCCATCTGTAACAGCATGTCTTCACTTTCTGAGAAAAACCTGGGAAGTGACATCATGCCTCTCTTGGAATTGCCAGACACTGTGGTTTTACCAGAGTTTCCAGTCATTGCTAGAGAAGACTGACATAACTTCTGGTTTTTTCCAAAGTGATATTACAATGATTTTTTTAGATTATCATTCTTCTGCCAGCAGCAGCAAGGAATGGGAGCTGGTGACTTGGCGAGCCCTAGTTCTTATTATTGGAGTGTGATTATTTACTTTTAATGTTGACTTTGTGCCATTAGCTTCTATGCCCACATGCATGCTAATTTCATTGACGAAACTAAACTTGAATAATTCTCAGTCCCAGAGCTTACAGTACCTATAGTGCCATCTCCAGAGCCTTCCACTTTACAGCAATTTTTATCCAATGGATGTTAAGATTTATTGGTGCAATTGTTAAAAAAAAAAAAAATGAACACACAAGCCTGCAGTCCCAGGAAAAACAAATGCTTATATGTAGTAAACAGTTCTACATAGTGAGGAGCAAAGCTGAGCTTAACTGCGGGGGTTACCGCACTTTGTATTCCCAGCGATGTATTAAGAGTTTGAAAATGTTATAAAAAACATCGCTTTAAAAGGGGTTTTGGATGCAACGGCTAATAAATGGTTGGAAGACGTCTTCACAGCTAAAGGGGCCAAACAAAGTGCGAACAGTATTTTTTATAACGTTTTCAAACTCTTAATACATCGCTGGGAATACATAGAAAGTGCGAACGGTATTTTTTATAACATTTTCAAACTCTTAATACATTGCTGGGAATACAAGTGCGGTAACCCCCAGCGTTAAGATCGCAGGCAGGCCCCATGTGAGCAATGAATCTTTCAAAGTGGCACACTTTATTTCCAAAATACATCAACTGGATACAGAATCTATATCTATACCTCCCCAGTTTTCAAAACTTCTTAATAGCAAAAGGTAATAGAGAAAGCTCTTACGTACACAAAGCAGGCACAGTTTTAAAAGCAATCACTCATCAAGACTGGTTTAATGCTAGTCTAGTTCAGCGTTCATTACAGAGTGACAGGAAAAACATATCTGAGAGAACGGCTAATGATGCCAGAAAACTGTGAGAAGCCTTTGTTGTTGAGGATCTTTTAAAATAGAAGAAAAAAAAATAAGCCAATCAGCAGTTGCCGGTACCTTGATTTCAAATCCAATTGCAGTAAATGATTCCACTTAAGAAGAGTTTTGTGTTCCTCTTCTGTGCCTTTGTTAATTAGATTCCATCGGTGAGTTCTCCCCCCAGCCCCCCGAGGAGCTCACTTTAGGTGAAAAATTTCCTGTCTATCCACAGCATCTGCTACATATTTTTCTGGTAGAAATCCTACTCTGTATGAGCCCAGCCTGTTCATTTCAAATATCTACTCTTATTTATCACTCTCACTTCCAATAAGCCCAAAGGTTCCCAAAGATGCATTGCACAATCCATCCTGTTTGGGCTCAGACGGCCCACATTGACATCCCCACAAGACATCATGCTCAAAAATGCATGTAACTTGTTGACATGTAATTATATAGACCAATACTTTGTCCTTTATTGGTTTGTATGTTCAGCAAAAAGGATGTTTTCATAATCCAGTTTAGACTGAAAGTTTCAAGAAAAGCAGCATTTTTAATCTTCTACGATTTTATGTGAGCAGTGAATGAAGATCACCTATCTGTTTCGTTGTGAATACCACATATTCTTTAAAAAGAAAAAAATCAAATCATAGTAAACCTGCCTTAGGCTAATCCAGTCAACAGGAATTTGCCCAAGATGGCCACTAAGTCAAGCGACTTGGGTTGACAGTAAACCAACTATGACCCAGCACTGGCAGATTAAACATATACTTTGGCCAGTCATGCACAGCCAAATTGATATTATACCTATCTTCTTGTTTAAATTTGATTTTCATTGTGACAAGACTTATTGCATGTTCCAACAGATGCCATTTGCCAGGACTGGGAAGGCATTTTTCCTGGTGCGCCAACCTGGAACATCAGAGTGGCTGGGTTTACATATTCTACACAGTGACCGACATATTCTGCACAGCGATCCTAGCTCCATTCTTGCAACCACAACTTCCAATACCTGGAGCAAGGACCCATATAGCTGGGTTTAAGGCAGGGTCACTGTGGTCCCCTTACTTAATTGAGATGGTAGGGTATTTTCAGGCTCTGACAGTTGGCAAGGCCTAGGACAGCCCACAATAAAAGAGAGAGGAACAGTACTGTCCTCTCTAGCTCTAGTTTCTTCATAAACCTGGCTCTAGTTTCTTCATAAATCTATTTCAGAAAATGGCAAACCATGGTACAGGTGGACTTTCACAGGGTTCCTCACTTTTCAGTGAGTTTGTCATACCAGACCTTCCTCATTTGCCAATAAAACAGCTATCTTCTGTTTCCTTCCAAGGTATAGTATCTCGGTCTTGCTACACGGTATCTGAAGAAGTGAGCTGTAACTCTCAAAAGCTCATACCCTGCCAGAAATTTTGTTAGTCTTTTAAGGTGCTACTGGACTCTTGTTCTTTTCGACTGTCTTGCTATCTGTCAAGGTAACAGTCCACATGGAGTGGGAATCATGACATAAATTTGTGTCAGCCAAAGAAGAATGAGAGATGGCTTTTCTAGTGATATAATGATTTCCATCAAGCATGTACAGTAGGGTAATAAGATGTTGATTTCCTTTGTTCCAAGTAGTACCTTTCAAACGGATTAGCCCCAAAATATTGCTGTGCCTGGAAGACCCTTACCTAAAAACTCTTTTTGTGCCCAGGTAAACATATTTTTCAGTTTCCCCCATGTCCTTCAGCTTTCAGACTAAGCACACAGATCAGTAAAATTAGTCTTGTTGTCTGTGTAATGTATACTCTTTGGTAGGTCAACAGCTCCTTTCCCTACATTACTCAAACAGGTGAACATAATTCATTATAATTCACCAAGACCACAGTCACACAGCCTGGATAGCCTACAAGAACCGATAATTCATTAGCTTTGCTACTCTCAATTTACAGATGGGGGAGAAGAGAGACCCAAGCATACATGCGGTCTTGACCACATTCAACAAGAAGATTAGAGGTAAAATTAGCATCTGAGCCTTGATTGCCAAACTCAAGTCAACCTATTAAATCCCAGATGATCCTTCTACATAAAATATGTCCAAGATTTAAGTTTATTTCCAGTCAATACATCCTTATTTATACTTGATCATGCCATAAGCATACTGGCTTTCTAAATGTTCAATAGAATTGTTCACCTGCTTTCAACCCATTCCCAGCATAACAGGAGAAATTGAAAGGCACACCAGTTTTTGTCCAATTCTTTACTCAATACTAAACCTTGTGTTAGTTACAGTGGCTACAGGGCATTCTAATTTCTGCTCAAGTTATAGGTTCATGGTGTGACAACAACGTGAAGAAAATCAGTTTGAACGAACAAATACATGACAATACTATATATATCACTGAGGAACAGGGTTGCCAGCTCTAGGTTGAGAAATACCTGTAGATTTTGGTGATGGTGCCTGAGAAGGGTGGGGTTTGAGGAGGGGAGGGACTTCAGTGGGGTATAATGCTATAGAGTCCACCTTCCAAAGTGGCCATTTTCTCTAGATGAACAGTTCTCTGTCACCTGGAGATCACTGTAATCCCAGGAGATCTCCAGCCACTCCCTGGAGGTTGGCAACCTTAGTAATGATGATCTAGTTGGCCAGTTTTAGGAAAAGAAGAGGTAAATGAAATAAGATTGATCCTATAGTCAAGCAGGAGTCTCATAGACAAGTGAAAGGTAATATAATCCACCTATGCTTCACAGAAAGAACAACTTCTTGGAGACAAATAAAGTTCCCAGTGTTGATTTTGGACTGGATAAAAATACACAAAAGGCTGACATATATTTCTACACAACTGGGTGGGATGAAGGGTCTGGGAACAAAAGATATAGTTGCAAGGAACCAGATTAGTGCCCCAAATAATTATTTTGTACATACTCTCCCCAAACAAGCCCTTTGCGGTAAGATTTAATCATAGCCACAGGGAATGATGAAATGGCACGGTAGAAAAGCAGCAAGTGGAGGATACAGGTGGAGAGGCGGAACATGAAATAGAATCTCAAGAGCTGGTTTGGAAGACAGACAAAGGTTAAATCAAGCACCATGGCAGGCAAGATTGGAACAACTGGATTAATAAATGGAAGGATACAAGGTTAAAAAGAAACACGTTGGTTGCAAGGGAAAGCGTGTGCTCACCTTCTTTTAATTAAGGTGAGTTAAAACCTTAATATCAGCAGAAACAATTAATTGTATATATTTGCATTTGATACACACTAGTAAAAAGGTTTTTTCAGGGCAGCTTGTTATGGCATTTTTATGGTTTTATGACTGTACCACCAATGCAGAGAACAGGGCCCGTGTGGCCTTTTGACACCTCCCCTCTAGCTCTCTTGTTTCACAGAGAAATGGACTTTCGCATTGACAGTTGATATTCAACCAGCAACAGAGACTGCCTTCAAATTTCACTTCAGCAGTATTGCTAAACCTAACCTTTATCAGACTCACTTCTTTCCACTCAACCCATTTCTAAATACACGCCGTGCAAGTTAGAAACCCATCTGAAAATCTCTGAGACATTTAATTCAGGGAAATCCTATCATTCCTCCATCCCACCCTACTGTTATTCGTCAGCATCTCCCCTTGTGAGGAGGCGACACACATCAGCAATTGCTCCTGTGGGAAGCAATCCTGCCAGCAGTACTAAGATTATCAGCAGACAGAGGGACATACTAGCCTTGGTAGGGTTGCCCACCTCCAGGTGGTTTCCAAATGTGTTTGTAAGTGCATTGCACTTTATATTTTTAATGAGTGAACATACTTGTTACGTTACATTTGCTGTATTTTTAGGCTGAAGAAGCCTCAGGGTGAAACGTGGATTTAAATACCTGGGATACACGTACCGCTTTATTGTTGTAATATCCCTAAACATAAAGCCAGAGGGATATAAATGAGAACACCTCAAAAGGATCAGAGGATATGCTACAACCGAGACCCAAGTTACGTTAATTGCGTTTGCCACGCTACGCTCCGAGCGGCAGAGTATGCGCTTTTGAAACAGCTCCATTGAAAAGTCATGCCATTTGCGCAGTTCAAGGTACCGTTTTGTGGTTTGGAACGATATTACAACCTGACTGCGGAAGCTTTGTCATTTCTAATACTGGAAGTCAACGGTTAAATTGTTTTTTTATATATTCTCTTTGACAAGTAGTTGTGTGTGTTCTCATAGACATATTGTTGTATAGCACTGTGTTTGTTTGTTCTTTGTGTTCACTATTAGTTTACCATAAGTAAACATTTCTTGCATTGTGGGTTAAGCATTTTGTGAGCCTCGTGCTGTATTTTTTGCATTGTCACACTTATTGCAGCATAGGGGATTACTTTTGTTTGTTTCTAACCTCCAGGTGGTGGCTGGAGATCTCCCACTATTACAACTGATCTCCATCCAATAGAGATCAGTTTCCCTGGAGAAAATAGCCGCTTTGGCAATTGGACTCTATGGTATTGAAGTCCCTCCCCAGGCTCCTCCCCCCAAAATCTCCAGGTATTTCCCAATCAGAGCAGCCTTGGGTCACTCTAGGTCACAGAGGGTCAGAATGGGTGGCCTGATTATACAAACCCATCCTCCGTCCAGGTTTCCAGCTGCTGAATTCTCAAGAGAAATTGCTTTTACACCTTGGGTTCTTACCCAATTATGAGCAGCTTGCCTTCATGAAAAGCTTAGAGTGTGTCGCAAGGGTTGGAAGGCGGGGAAACAAACATGAAGATTAATTATATAACTCTCCCCTTCAGACTAGGTCAACGTTACACTTTGCCTGAACTGGAACCGAGAAAATGAATCCTGGCAGAGGAAGCACACAGGGGTATTGATTCTCTAGCATTACTACAGCCGCTTGCGGCTTGCAGAGGAATTTAATGAATTAATGAGGCTCAGAGCCCTGCCTTTTCACACAGCCAAGCCAACTCCACCTGAGTACATGCAAAACCTGTATTGCCGAGTGTTTTAATTACGTTGTCCAGGAACTTCTTCATGTGGGCACAACCACAAGGACAAAGAACCTCAGATAACTGCCAGTATAGATCCAGAATCATTCTATGCCAATAAAGGTTTGATGATGATGATCCAGAATCATTTATTTTATGGTCATTTGACCAAAAAAAGAACAGATCTAATCAGGAGTAACAAAAATTTACAATAAAAACAGTATCAATCAGTCAGAGAATCCACAAAGTAAAATATATCAATAAAATCCTGTATCTAAAGAGGCAAATACGCTAGCTTCTAAAATGTTTATCGGTCAGATTTTATCTATTTATAAATTGCATCCTTTCTGGCGTTATATAGAGCAACACAAAATTTGGCCACACATCTCGAAGTTTGTGGGTTGCTATCCTCCAGTAGTCGTTGGATGCAAACTGCCAGTATAGATAATTCAGTAAAGATCTGTTCTTCAAGCCCTTCCATTGGTACAAACCCTGCTGCGATGAATTTTGAAAACTGAGCTGCTTTTACTTCCAAAGGAAGCTCAAACCCAGGCATCACACAGATCAGTTTCTGAGACAAGTTGAACCTCTCTGCCTAGATGGCCTTAGGTCAGCCATCAATATCATCATGTCCTATGGGTTTTTTAAATTAAAATTTGTTGGATAATAACAATAACAATAACCAATAACAGCAACTGAAAGAAGCAGAAAAAAAGAAAATCTTCATGATTTAAAATGCAGGGTATCTATATACACGATAAGATAACAACAGGACTCCTATGTTACAGCTCATTTCTTTGTCTTCGTATTCATCGTTCCATCCTGACTGAGCACAATGCATTCCCCTTTCTTGCCCTTATTTATAAAATTCTCTATTTTATTTATAGTTTGTGACCATAACTCATGCAACATTAACTCATAACCCTTCCATTGGTACAAACCCTGCTGCCATGAATTTTGAAAACTGAGCTGCTTTTACTTCAAAAGGAAGCTCAAACCCAGGCATCACACAGACAAGTTGAACTTCGCTGCCTAGATGGCCTTGCGTCAACCATCAATATCATCATGTCCTGTGGTTCTGATTTTATGAGGCGGTTGCAGCAATATCACCCTGTAATACGATGCCTAACAGTATAAATCTTTATGCTGCCAGCTGACCCTGGGGCCATAAAACCAGTAATAGCACAAATAGTTACAAAGTAAAGACATACTGTTGAGGCACCATTGTATTTCATGCTGAGATTATGTGAAAAGGAAACTTCACGCAGGCATCTTCAGACTACATACTGTAGGCAGTCCAACTTTACGGGAAGTCCCAGATTTGGGACCTAGTAGATGTTAGACAAAGATCCAACCTGAGAACTTTTTCACTTGGTTAAAGGAGGGGAAAGCAAGCCAGCAAGTCAGTCGTAGAAGGACTAGCAAGGCAACTAACTAGCCACAGAAGGTCATGTGACTTAGCCCTGGCCCCACAGGAGCTTCCAGGTCCCCACCACAGTCCTGCTTTTACCAATATCTTGCCCCATTACAACTTATCTAGCAAACCAATGGATGTTTTGCTGAGTTTGGACTGAAGAGACCCGAGTTCATACTCCTAGTCAGTTATGAAATTCGTTGAATGCTGGCTGGCTTTAGGCTGACACTGCTGCAGTTGTATTGAAACACTAGGGTCGCCATCTCTGAGGGAAGTTGGGAGAACAAAATGTAGGGCTTCGTTCTATACCACCCTGAGGTCTCGGGAGGGCATGATAACTGTGATCACTGAAAAGAAGTGAAACCAAACAAACCCATTGTGTGTGCTTATAAGATAGTCAAGTGGGGATCATTAGAACAGCACTTCTTCTAGCAGTTTTTTTAAAGGTTCAGAAACAAGTAACTGAAAAACAACAAAAAAGGCAGCACTAGTTCTTATGTTGGCTTCTACTCCCCGGTAAAGATATCTTAGCCCTCTTACATCGCTTACAGCTACTAACCAGAGTGCTGCAATTCCTGAAGAACACCACTCACCCACTGATTGACATTATGGTTCAACTGGATATATTAATTTTACATGCGGAAGTATGTAGCAGTACAATACCTTTAAAAGCACCGGAGGATGGGGAAATTTATCATCCGGATCACCTCACCCCTTAAACACACACAGTTTTCTCCCTACAGGATTTGAACCATCTGTTCAAACCCGAGGGAGAGCAGATTAAGGCACAATTTGAAGCAAAGAAACAATGGGTGGGGAAAGGATTACCTGTATGGTGTAGACTCCACCCTCCACAGATAGTTTTTTAAAAATGTAAAGATTATATCCTTTTAAATTCTTATTACTCTAGAAGGAAGTAAACTGAGTACAGTAAACTGAGGCTATTGTATTTTGGTCACATCATGAGCGACAAGAGTCACTGGAAAAGACAGTCATGCTAGTAAAAGTTGAGGGCAGCAGGAAAAGAGGAAGACCCAACATGAGACGGACTGACTCAATAAAGGAAGCCACAGCCCTCAATTTGAAAGATCTGAGCAAGACTGTCAAAGATAGGACATTTTGGAGGATTTTCATTCATAGGGTCACCATGAGTTGGATGAGACTTGACGGCACTTAACACACACACACAGAAGGAAGTAGGATTCTGAAGAAACCAATAAGTACAATCCAGCCAATTTGTCCTCACAACAACTGTCTCATTTAAATAAATGGAACCATTATATGCCTAAAAATGTACGCGTAATTGGATGGATGGCATACACCTCTACCAAGAGGTGGTCCTTCAGATATTTGGGTCCCGGGACATTAACAGCTGATAGGTCAAACCTGCACATTAAATTAAGCTCAAAAATATAGAGGTATTGTGTGCAGGTGTGTATGATGAGGAGATGTCCTTGCTGTAAAATGGAGTAGAGTACAATAGTCATGTATTTAGACTAAGGATTTATCAGCTTGGATCAGAGATGTGCTGCATTATTGTAATGGTGATATCCGATAATTTTAATATGGCTGGAACTATGTCAACTGTTGCTGGTCTTTGACCGTAAATAAACCTGATTTGATTTGATTTAGAAGTAGCCAATGCAAACTCTTCAAGACAGGTGTAATAGTAGTAAAACTGTCCAGCTAGTTAATGAGCTGCCCCATCCTGTACCAATATACATCTCTAGGAGGTTTTTTTTAAGAGTAGCACTAGACATTACATTAACCTAGCCTTGAGGTTACAGAAGAATGGATCAGCATGCCCAGACCTGCTGAGTTCAAGAGGGAGAAAAGTTTTTGGCCAAACACAATGGTAAAAAGTACTCTTTGCAACGATTCCCCTGTTTGTCCAATAACCGAGTTGGATCCAAAAGTATTCCAACCCACAGCATTCCATACAGAGAGACAAAGGCAGTCAGAAAAAGAGATACCCCATCTAAAACTGGTAAAGCAATTTCATCCAGAACATCAGCCTTCCCAGCCAACATCTCCTCTGTCAGCTTCAGCTTGTTTCTATATTGCCACTTGACCATGGCTAAAAGAATTGGCCCACGGTAGAAGCAGCTGCCTTTGGCAGCTTAGTTAAAGCAATATACAGCTGGGTATCATCAGAGTGAAAATACTAGGAAAAGTTGAAATGCTAGGAAAAGGTAGCAGGAAAAGAGGAAGACCCAACATGAAATGGATTGACTCAATTAAGGAAGCCATGGCCCCCAGTTTGCAAGACTTGGGCAAGGCTGCTAATGATAGGACGTTTTGAAGGTCATTAATTCATAGGATTGCCATAAGTCGGATGTGACTTGATGGCACACAAACATATTGAATGTGTCCAACTCCAGAGCTCTGAACAGTCTCCAGAGGCTGCATATAGATGATGAACATTGGGTGAGGTGACAGATCCCTGGGACATCCCATATGTCAACTCCCACGGTTGTGACTCGGTCTCTTCACTAATCTCCCTTTCTGTCTGATGCACAACCAAGTATGAAACCAGCGAGGACCCACTCCCTTCAAACCCATTTCACCGTCCAACAGACATGAGGTAGGACTATCTTTTTTTCTTTTTTGCTGTCAAGTCAAAGCTGACATGGTGACCCTGTAGGGGTTTCAAGCAAGAGACACTCGGAGGTGGTTTGCCATTGCCTGCCTCCATGTCACGACCCTGGCAATCCTTGGAAGTCACCCATCTAAATACTAGCCAGGGTCAGGGCTGAGAGGGAGTGACTGGCCCAAGGTCACCTGGCAAGCTTCAATGGCATGAGTGGATATTTGAACTTGGGTTTCCCAGGTCCTAGTCTGACATTCTTCCCAGAGTTGATGGCTCCTGTTCAATATCGTTTCTTCTCTCTCTCCACTGCACACACAGCAAATCTCTTTGCAGATTTTCTAGTACTTCACCACATCTCCTATGTCAGTAAATTGCTTTTGCAGATACAGACACATGCACTCCGTATATGCCCTCCAATAAATCCAATTTATACCATGCCCGTTACACACCACAAGCCTCATACGCTATTTGGATAAGGCATAGACCAATTATCTTTCTCCTGGACGCATGCCACATTCTCTCACTTGGTCTCAAAATCCAACTGCATAAATATATGTAAAGGGAGTAAGGGACTCAATTGCCCATGATTGCAACATTAACACCCAGTCACAACAACAGGCTCTTGCTAAAGCCAATTAGTATCTAAGGAAACTTTATTAAATATAAATGATTGTGCTATACTAGCAGAACATGGGTCTAAAAAAAGAAGGCGGAGGAATTACTGCGTTTTGGGAATGAAATTTCTAATCAAAGAACAGCAAATGGTAAAGAGTGAAAAGAGTGCTGCTCTCAGACTATGAAAAACTTACTTCTCTGATCAAGCATATATGGTTTCAGGAATACAAATTGTCAAGAGAGGCTGTGATGAATTTTTTAAGAGGAGGAGCGTTCCACAACTGAAAGGGCCTAGAATGTTCCAATATAAATTAATTCATCACTGCACCAGGTCATATATTACTTCTTAACTAGGGAAAATAGGATAGGGAGAGGGTCACACAAGCCTAAAGATTAACCCCCTCTCAAATCAAAAGCAGATGTTTTATCTGACGTCATTCAAAGAAAACACCAACAAGGCCAGGGTACAGTCTGGCTATACCACCAAAAGCTCTGGGAAGGGAGGAGGGGACAGAGGGAGAGAGATAGAGATATGTTGCTACAATTCAAAGGTTATGAAGGCTTGTCATTGAGAGCCCAATCATCATAGGGGAGGGGCTGTGGTTCAGTGGTAGAGCATCTGCTTGGAATAAGAAGGTCCTAGGTTCAATCCCTGGCATCTCCAATTGAAAAGACCAGGTAGGAGGTAGTGTGAAAGATCTCTGCCTGAGACCCTGGAGAGCTGCTGCCAGTCTTGAGTAGACAATACTGACTGTGATAGACCCGTGGTCGGATTCAGTATAAGGCAGCTTCATGTGTCCATGTATCAGCCCATGGGGTTCCCAAAGACAAAGTAACTGGCAAGAATATAACAAAGGCACAGAAAGGGGCACTAAAGGGGGGAAAGAGAGATTGAGATAATGGATTATCAGTTTGCTTTCCCCTAGTTCACTGTTTTGATACGAATTACTTTCTTTACAAACGTATAAAGCATGTCTTTATAGCCCAGAACATTGCTGCCCTTCTGCACCTCCTCACGTCCAGGATACCAGAGCAAGCCTATATACATTGTTGTCCTGAAACTCAGAAAGAAGCACATAATGGCTACCGGCTCAATAGGCAGCTTACCATCTAACCAAAGTGCCCCAAGCTCCACAGCATTTAAAGCAAGAATGATCAGACTGCAGTTTGATTCCAACAAACATGCTGCTGTCAGGCCACTGAAGTTCAATTTCCAAGAAGAATTTTTTTTACGAGAAAAAAAGAAGACTTCTTTGATGTTCCAGTTACAGGATAAGAAGACAGTGCCTCAAAGGAGGAGGAAACGGCAGCAGCAGCATCCAAAATCTTAAAATAAAGTTCTATAAGGATTGCAGATCAAGCCGAAGAATGGAGAGAGAGAAAGAAGCGATGGGGGGAACGGTTGTGATGAATAGGGTTGCCGACCTCCAGGTACTCGCTGGAGATCTCCTGCTATTACAACTGATCTCCAGCCAATAGAGATCAGTTCCCCTGGAGAAAATGGCCGCTTTGGCAATTGGACTCTATGGCACTGAAGTCCTTCCCCTCCCCAAACCCCGCCCTCCTCTGGCTCCACCCCAAAAACCTCCTGCCGGTGGCGAAGAGGGACCAGACAACCCTAGTGATGGAGAAGTGGCAGAACTGGTGTGGAAGGCACTGTCTGGTAGCAGCAGAGGCTAGAGGGATGTTTGGAAGGAAGAGGTGGCAAAAGCTCTTTGCCATTAGGAAGCTTTGGTAATCAGCTGTAAAGCTGTTAAAACTTTGTTGCTTATTTAGATTTTTTTAAAAAAACATTTGTTTATTTATTGAAATATTTATACCCTGCCTTTCTTCATGGTTCAAGGTGGCTTAAGATAATATAAAATAAAAATAATATAAAAGGACAGATACATATAGGCAGATAGGACCCATTTATGTAGGGGAAACAGCAAAGCTATTTTTCTACAGCAGTCACCACTGTAACCACTGTTTCTTCTGAGACTGCAACCCTGTGCTGCACTGTGTACATGCACACACACGCACACGCACAGAAGTTTACTTTAATGGCACGTAACGTGAAGAGAGACTTTTCCATCTGTTCCAACTTCTAATTACAAAACATACGATGAACAAAACGCACCATAAAACAGTGAGCGTGATTTGCGATATAAATGCATGGTGCACGCTCCTTACTTAATGCAGAAGGCATCTGTTAAGATTATCTCAGGTCATCTTTCAGACATTTGATTAGCAGACTGTTTCCACTAAAATGGAGTATAGGAAGCATTTTATATGGGGCAATCACATTTCCCAGAGGTGCAGTCATAGAATTTTAGGACTGAAAGGGAGGTCTATGGGTAGCTAACCCTATCTATGCAAGCAAGGAAAAGTTGGTGTTACATGCAAAATTAAAATGACAGATATTCAGGACATCAGTCTACCATATCACCTGTGTGTAACCATAGCCTCCTGGGGTGGGGATAATTAGAAGTAACCTATCTACTAGGGTTGCCAGGTGCCTGGTGGTGGCAGGCAAACCCCTGGCAATTTGCCCCTTTGCCTGCCGACCAGCTGATGGTCGGCGGGCAAACGTGCAAGTGCGTACACACCACTGCAGGTCACTTCCGGTTTACTCTTGCGAGGCGGGACTTCCGGTTGTAAACCGGAAGTGACGTGCATGCACGTAGGTGTGTCTATGTGTTGCCGCGCGATCCCGAGCTGTGCCTTAAAAGTCTCCCGCTGGAGGAGAGGTAGGACCTGGCAACCCTACTATTTGCACAGTTATAATAGAATAATATTGTGCAACAAGCACAGAGTAGGAATAACACAAGAAGTCTCTGAACATGCAGTAAAGCAGCAGTAAAAAAATTTAAAATACCATGATCATTTAACGCACCATGCTTTAGAGGAAAGTCAGGATTACATCAGTGGGGAAATTATGCTCTGATCCAAAATAAGGCCAGCGGTGAGAAAAAACTCTCAAACCTACCAAAATGAAATATTATTTCAGAGCAGAGCTAGATCTATTCAGGCAGTTTTAGGGTCTGATGACAGGCATCTATTTAAGTATTTGATTTTACCTCACTTTTGCCCAGACAGCATTCCTGCTCCCCTTATCCCATTTTATCTTCAGAAAAACCCAGTGAAGTAGCTTAGGCTGAAAAACTTACTGTGCCAAGGTCATCCAGTGCTCTTCGTGGCAGAATGGGGGTTTGAATTCAGGTTCCCCCTTGTTGTGGTTCGATACTCCAGCCACCATCCAACACCATCCAAGACCCATTCCCAAATTGTGGGGGATTAATTGGGAGGATTAGCTTTCATAAATACAAGTAGCTTGCTCAGTGGGAGAGGGAAAAAAAAACTTTCTCACTGGAGATCTTGCCTGTGTGTGTAAAGTGCTGTCAAGTCACAGCTGACTTATGGCAACCCAGTAGGGTTTTCAAGGAAAAAGACAAACAGAGGTGGTTTGCCACTGCCTGCCTCTGCATAGCAACCCTGCTAATCCTTGGTGGTCTGCCATCCAAGCGCTAACCAGAGCCGACCCTGCTTAGCTTCTGAGATCTGATGAGATCAGGCTAGCCTGGGCCATCCAGGTCAGGGCAGATCTTGCCAAGAAGTCAGAAAAGTTCACTGTTCATGCAATTCTAAGAGTTCCAAAGATGGGAGGAACTTGAGGAACAGACAAGCAGTATTTTCTGTCCCCTCCCCATTTCTCCAGTCATGTATATATTTGTGCCCATGTTAGATCTGCCAAATGAGGGTGTAACATCTGAGGAAGTGAGTTCTGGAGCACAAACATTTGTACCATAATTAATTTATCGAAGGTGCCACGAGACCGCTGTTTTGGCTGCAAAATGTCTCTCACTCTCTGCAGTTATTATTTACTCAATTACTATTACTTGGCTCAGCAATTATTATATCATCAAATGTGTGTGAACATATCAGCTCGTCAGGAACAAAACTGTTAATAGAAACTTTGCAGTTCCACTAGTAAATGGAGCTTTTGGGGGAAAGAAGTCGCTGGCTTGGCTGGAATTAAAATCTCACGTAGCCTCTAGAGAAAGCAGGAGCTGTGAAGGGCAAGCTAAGAGCATGAAATCTGGAAACTAAGGAGTTTGAGGAGACAGGGAAATTGAAGGGCAGAAAGCTCAAAAGCAGGATGGCTCAACGGAAAAGAGGCAGAACAAGGAATAAGATATAGGAGCTTAACCAAGGGTAGGTGGAGAAAGCAGAGGCTTAAAGCAGAGGAAATTGAGACTGGAAGTAAAGAGAGACTAATGAAGAGATGGTACAGAGAGTCTATGAAAGAAAGAGATTGCTTGCTTTGGTGGACTTGGAAAAGAGAGAGGCTGGGTGGCTAAAGGAAGCAGATCAGAATGGGAAATGGGCTAAAAAGTATAGGGCCAAGGAAAACAACAGATAGTGGAGACAAGGAAAGATCAAGGGGACAAAGGGACTGGGACAAAAATCTCATGTATTGCCAAGAGACAGGAACTGGTCTGAACTAATGTGCCATGAGGCAAACCCCACAGCTGGGCTGGTGGCACTGCCTGGCAGATAAAGGCATCAGCACTAGTTTTCCCTCCCCACCTCTTGACCACCACCCCAATGGTGGGGTTGGTGGCAGCAGCAGAAATGTTGCTTACTGAGAACTACTTTTGCTATAGAAGAGAAACAGGTGCGCAAGGCGAGGAAAATATTTACCTTATTATATGTCCTGACAGGTAGCCCTAGACATCTACTTCTTCAATGAGAGAGAAGAATACCGTGTGTGAGAGAGAGAATCATTGAAAGAAAGTTATTCCAATGTCTAGAACAATGAAAGTTTTTTTTCCAATTGAAAAGCACACGCGTGCCTCTTTGATTCATCTTAAAAGCTGCCAGAAGCAAGACAGGATGGGGCAATTCTTCTTGCTGTTCATGGATAGTGAGCTTCCCCATCCCTTCTGAATATTGCTTAACGCTTCTAAGGTTGCCCAATTTATCGCTATAATACTGCCTTGCCCCCATTTTCTTCAAGTGCTAGCTCTGTCTCCTGAGAGCAGGAAGGGCTTAGCTGGTGAGAGACTGCATTAAGCAAGAGTAAGTCACAATAGCCAACTCCAGTAATGCAGGAAATCATTTTCTTTCTATCTCTCCTGTGCACGCAACCCCTCCATTAAAGTCATTACATTAAAAAACTGGATTATTAGTAGTAATTTCGTCTGTGGAATTTATCCCAGATGGAGTAAAATACATCTTGCAGAAAGATACCTAATCAGGATGGCAAATGTACACCCCACACACACACACACAACCCTCTTAAGTAATTCTAATATTTAGTGTCTCAAATATCACCTTAGCAACATGTTATTTCAGAGTCATCACTTAGGAGAAAGCTAGAGGGTTACACTGCAGTGGCACTCAACCGAGTCTCAGTGGGCCAACACACCCTCAGAAAAGGTGCTATGCAGCGGAGAAGGACCGGAGATAAGAGATGGTGTTCAGTTCTTCCTATTGACAGTAAGGTTGCCAGCTCTGGGTTGGAAAATTCCTGGAGATTTCGGAGGCAGATCCTGGGGAGGGCATGGTTTGGGTAGGGGCAGGACCTCAACTGGGTATAATGCCATACAGTCTCCCTTCTAAAGCAGCCCTTTTCTCCAGGGAAACTAATCTCTGCAGCCTGGAGACCAGTTGTAATTCTGGGAGATCTCTAGCTACCACCTGGAAGCTGGCAACCCTACTTGATAGCCAATTCCCTCCTTAAAAATCCCCCAAGAAGACTTAACAGAAAAAAAAATCTGAAAAGAGACCTTAACAAACCTGAAACAAAGCATAAACCTTAATATGACACGATACATCATGCAGAAATTACATAGTATGATCATGCAGAGTGAGATCATACAGGAATAAACTTTCCCAAGGACAGAAAGGACTGCTGGAAGGAGGGGAATGGGGGCTAGACACACACATACAAGGATCGCGGTTTGCAGGATCCAACCTTACAGTTACAAAATGAGTGGTTAAGTTAATTTATTTCAGTAGTAGACAGGTAACTCTGCCATTGACGTAGAGGACTTTGTGTGTTAAATGCCGTCAAGTCGCTTCCGACTCATGGCGGCTCTATGAATCAAAGTCCTCCAAAATGTCCTATCTTTGACAGCCCTGCTCAGATCTTGCAAACTGAGGGCTATGGCTTCCTTTATTGAGTCCATCCATCTCTTGTTGGGTCTTCCTCTTTTCCGGCTGCCCTCAATTTTTACTAGCATGACTGTCTTTTCCAGTGACTCTTGTCGTCTCATGACGTGAACAAAGTCACGATAGCCTCAGTTTAGTCACTTTAGCTTCTAGGGTCAGTTCAGGCGTGATTTGATCTGTAACCCACTGATTTGTTTTTTTGGCAGTCCACAGTATCCATAACACTCTCCTCCAACACCACATTTCAAAGGAATCTACTTTCTTCCTATCAGCTTTCTTCAATGTCCAGCTTTCACAGTGCTTAATTTTGGCTAGAGCAAGCACAATGACTACATTTGGGGTGGCAGGTATTCTATTTTAAGCTACTTCTGAGGATGACATTCACAAACCCAGTTTGAACCTGATTCTGTGATACAGCTTTAGGGTTTGGGAGTGAAGCCTGTGCATACCCCAACCCAGATCTTCTCATGAACTAATTCCTTGGTCCCCTCTACCCAGGTTTGGCTTTATATGTGCATGAGGCCACCATGGGTAGAGTATGCTCCTAAACTCATTTTGAGAAGTCATATTCTTAATCGGTTTAGGAGAGTATCCACCTTCCTTGTAACGCCAAGTAAAATGATTACCTATTTCTTCCAGAAAGAAACTTGGTAACAATTGTGGGAAATGCTGGGCAAGGGGATCTGTATGCTGCCTGTTTTTTTATTTATTTTGAAAACTAGGGAGAGAGAAGCTCCAAACAATCCCATTACTAACTTACATGGATAAACATCACAGTTTTGGTTAAATGCAGTTGTAGATCTTCAAGTCTGCACACATTCAGCCCCAGGGTATGTTACATTTATTCTTCCCATGGGGGCAGATAAGCACCTCCCCTTACTCACCAGCACTGCCCCCCCTTTACTGGTACACAGTTGTGAGATCGACAGCTTTTCTAACGGTTTCCATAAAACTAGGATCAGATCCTTACAAAGGGTTTATGGTGACCCCTTAGGGTTTTCAAGGAAAGAGACATTCAGAGATGGCTTTGCCACTGCCTGCATCCACATCACAACCCTGGTATTCCTTGGTAGTCTCCCATCCAAATACTAGCCAGTGCTCCACTACCTTAGCTTCCAAGGTCTGACGAGAGCGGGCGAACCTGGGCTATCCAGAGCAGTTTCACAAAGCACTGGGCCTTGAAAAAATGCCATATTTTTGCAAATGCCAAAACAGTGGTCTCAAAGGCAGTTGCTAATTTATTGAATTTGCATTTAGAAATTTATCCATTAACAGTTGCTGAAAAAATACGAGTAAAGAATGTCTCATTTATAGAACATAGTTTAGACAAATGGCACTTCCATACTTTCCTACACACAAAGCCAGCTGGGTGACCTTGGGCAAGTCACAGCTCTGATAGAGCTCTCTCAACCCCACCTACCTCACAGGGTGTCTGTTGTGGGAAGGGGAAGGGAAGGTGATCGCAAGCTGGTTTGAGTCTCCCTTAAGTGGTAGAGAAAGTCGGCATATAAAAACCCAACTCTTCTTCTTTTTCTACTGAATAATGCACTTTCAATCCATTTTCAATGCACTTCAATGATCATTTTCAAGTGGCTTTTGCCATTTGACACCGTAAAATCCAGCTGTAAAGTGCAATGAAAGTGGATTGAAAGGGCATTGTTTACTATGTGTGAAAGCGCCCAAAGACTAAAGTAACTGGACAGTTATTTTCAATAACTGCTCCTACAGCAAATAGAGTCATCGCTTGGGAAACTGCCAACCAGGTTTCACGAAACCACATACTGGAAATGTCTGAGAAAAACAACTGAAGGAACAAGCAAGATCCCTGTGCTAGAGGGCACATTGATTTCCTTGGCAGCAAGTCTTTCAGCACTTGGCCTAAACACAAAGCATATTATTGTTTTCCAGTCTTAAATATCTGTAACACAGTCGCTGGAACTTTTTTACAAACTAAAGATCATACATTTGTCTAGAAATTCTTATGGGAGATCTTTCAGAACTAGTCGATGCTTTTTCAAGAAAGGTTAACATTTTTTTTTTGTAACCCGCCCCCCAGCAACTATAGGATGTTCGCAGTTTACAGTGGGTTAGTCAACAACGCAAATTGGTTTGGGGGCTGAAGCCATTTGGGGCATCGAGTTGGGTCTGCCCGAAGCCATTTTCAGCATATAATGATGTGTCCAGCTCAGACGTTATCCTGGGTGTTCTTCTCCCTTCCAACATACACCTAAGATAAAACCTTTCTGACTGTCTTCAGAACTGCTGCCTTCGTTTTGCTTTGACCATGAACTACCATCTTACCCAAGAGAAAATACTGTCTGCTTTTCAGACAGACTTGGAAATACTTGTACGCACCAGTGCTCAGTTCACAGTGCCATCTACTGCTACTGAATAAATTATATGCATGAAGGAATGCCTTTTTTTCATTTCCTATGTCTTACAGCTCGAGGTCAGCTACCTCTGGCCCAGAGGACACAACCACCTTTCTTCTACACAGGAGCAGCCCTTGCCTGCCATGGAAAATAGCCAGAAATTACATCTGCTATTACAACGGTGCTTCTTTGACATGTTTTAATCCCAGGATCATTCACAGCTGTCTCAGAAAGGCATCCAACTCCCACTACTGCTTTTCCATGCAAGGGGAATATTTTAGGACAACTTGCATCCGCTTTCATGTTAGGGGACAGGACTGGGTGAACCGGGCTGACACATTCAAAGGTTTTCAAATCACACACAAGAGAAATAATTTTTTTTTAAAAATGGGGGGGAAGTACTTTGGAGAGATTCTCAATTCCTTTTCTTCTCTAATAAAAAGGTGAAGGGGGACTCATCTCTCTGTCTACAGCTGGGAGATGGTGCCGTATAGTGGCTAACCAAATACTCTGTAAATGAGGAGGTTGCTAGTTCAAATCCCATCCTAGCTACAAACTGGCAGATGGGGATGGTGGTGCCTGGACGCCAGCATGTTTGCCCCCATGCCGGCGTAGGTGCCACCTTATTCTGTGAAAAGGTGGCACTAATGCCGGCGCAGCATCATGCCGGCTCCAGAGGAGTTTTGCCTTCCCCCTTTAGGACAGTGAATCAGTCCCTCAACTGCAACACAGAAATAATAATACTGACCTACTTTATAGGGCTGTTGTAAGATTACTGTGATAAATACATATAAAGTGCATTGAACACTGACAGTACTGTACAAATATTATCTCTAGAAGGACAACAATACAAATAATTCCTTTCATTATGGCTGTCACACTCAGCATGCAATCTGTGAGATTTTAATGAAAAGCCCTTCTCCCCACACAATTGTTAAAACATGTGAAGTACAAAACCCCGTGTATGAACGGCTTATCCCATTTTCAGATTTACATTATTGGCTGTGGTTGCAGATAACTGCTTCCCCAATCCAACACTACTTCAAATGTGTGAAGAGGAAACCACCTACAACCGAACATCCCACTCCTTCTGTCTCTTGGCTTCTTCTTGTGCAGGAGTTTTGAGGTGGCATTTCTATCTACTGGACATACAAACATGCCATTTTCAGACTTTTCTAGCAGCCAGGTAGTCTGGGAGTACCATCCATCTATTTTTGCCCCATTCTTTCTCCACGGAACTCAGGGCAGCAGTATACAGTTTTCCCCTCCTCCATTCTATCCTCACAAAAACCCTGCACACTGAATCAGATTGAGAGAGACTGCGACTGGTCCAAAGTTACCCGGGAATTTTGTAGGTGAGTGTGGTTCTGGACCCCAATCTCCTGAGTTCTTTCCTTTCCTTTCTAGCCCAGTACTCAAACTAGAACATAAGAAAAGCCCTGCTGGATCAGACCAAGGCCCATCAAGTCCAGCAGTTCCCACAGTGGCCAACCAGGTGCCTCTAGGAAGCCCACAAACAAGATGACTGCAGCAGCACCATCCTGCCTGTGTTCCACAGCACCTAATATAATGGGCGTGCTCCTCTGATTCTGTAGAGAATAGTTATGCATCATGAGTAGTATTCATTTTGACTAGTAGCCATAGATAGCTCTATCCTCCGTGAACCTGTCTACTACTTCATCACACTAGCTCACCTCAGACTTTCACAGTGCAATCCTAGGAACACTTTCCTGGGAGTCACGTTCACGGAACAGACCTGAGTAGGATTCTGAGTTGACCTGCTTAGGATTGCTCTCTCAACGGGCATACTTCATGCCACCCATTTCAGTGGGGGGAAATCCCTGCTTTTTAGGATGTCTTGGAATATATCTTTGTACAACATTCCAGCTTCAATATTGATGCCCTCCTGTAAATTTATTAACCAGTTAATATGCAGAGAGAAAGAGAAACCATGTGACCAGTCACTTAAGCCTCAGATACCCAAAAGAGTATCAAAATTATGATCCACAGTGAGGTCCTAGCTTGCTTACCCCCTTTTCAATGGAACCCTAAACTGAGTTACAGCCTTCTAAGTCCAATCAAGTCAATGAGCTTAAAGGTAAAGGTCCCCTGTGCAAGCACTGGGTCATTCCTGACCCATGGGGTGACGTCACATCCCGACATTTTCTAGGCAGACTTTTTTTACGGGGTGGTTTGCCAGTGCCTTCCCCAGTCATCTCCCCTTTACCCCCAGCAAGCTGGGTCCTCATTTGACCAACCTCAGAAGGATGGAAGGCTGAGTCAACCTTGAGCCGGCTACCTGAAACCAACTTCCGTTGGGATCGAACTCAGGTCGTGAGCAGAGCTTGGACTGCAGTACTGGAGCTTACCACTCTGCGCCACGGGGCTCTTGTCAATGAGCTTAGAAAGGTGTTATTCTATTTAGAATTGAAATGTTAATTACCTGTTCCCTATTATCTTGAAGGAATAAATAAATTAAACATAAAAACCACTGCTGTATTAAGTCCTGCATGATAGGGGCATCGTATACTTTATAGCTAGAATTTCCAGGAACTTCTCCCTTACTTTCGCTAGTTCCATAAAGTCCATAATGAGATCTAAGGATTAAGTCAGTTATGAAAGAAGCACTGGAAGCTTGCCATTTCATCTGCTGTTTCATACCTTCGTTTTATGTACTTTGTGCAATAGAATATAGACAGTCGTTCCTAGCACTGCGCTCATTTATACCAGTAAAATCTGTTCATGCAAAGGGAACTATTATCAAATGCACATGGCAGCAGGCACTGAACCGAAGCCTCTCCTTCTAATTTAATTTTGACAACTGGCTCCTTCCCACAGAGGTCTCCTGACCTGAGAGATGTCTCTTTACCTCCACCCAGTGGTTAAATTCAGGGGGAAGTTACCCTGCACGTCAAAGGACTAAATTCTTTATCCATTCAGCAGCCAGCCAGTTATCGGTTTTAGGATTAAACTGCCCCTACAGTTTAAGCACACATTGGATTGCCTCTGCTTTTGTAAGCTTTGTGTCTTCCAGAGATTAAGGAGCTCAACTGTGACATTTCAACACAAATCCTAATAAGGGCAGCAGACTGGCGTGCCATCTTAAGAGATGCAAAAAAAAGGGGGGGGTCCTCTATAACCTCCTATTCCTTCTGTTGGCTCTCAAGAGAGAATTTCTTATTTGTGACTAGTAAAATGGTGGAACGGTGATGGGACAACGTTACGCGTTGAAGGGCATTGCGAAGATTTCTGGAGAGATGTTGTGCGTCTCTTTGCATTCGACATGCAAAGACACGCTGCACCCCTTTAAGGGACTCCTGCCAACTGGGGGCCACACCAGCATGACACAAAGAGTGGATGACACAATGCCCGCATGCAGCGCTTTCCTTTTCCACACAGATGTTAATGGCAGCCATTCGATGGAGAAAGCAAAGAGACACACCTAAGAACGACTGGGATAAAGGTTCAACTGGCTCCCTATGCCTGCTTACCTAGCCCACTGAGAATCAAACATGTTTCTGCCTTCATACCTTCAGCTCACCTTGGATACCCTTCCTTGGTCACTCTAGAATGTGGTGAATGCTGGGAACTGGGTTTTATTGAGATAAACAGACAGTGACAAGCTCAGATTTAACCTATCTGTCCAGAAGCAAATGTCTACTGCTTCATCTTTGCAGCCCATTTCCTAGCTGATATCAGCTGAAAGTTTTTGACTGTCTGCAGAAAATAAGAAATAATCTTTTCCCCCAGATTCAGCAATGCATTATTTAATGGCGCTATGTTCCGGTGTCTAGAAGCTATCATTCACATTCATTGAGTTCTGTGATTAAAATTGTTCTATTTTTCTGTGTGGGAAGCAGAGAAACCACAGCATCACACATCCTAGGTGGGCATAACTCACGCACTTTATTTTGTGACAAGCAAGTATTTTCTCAATAAACCGACTTTTTGTTTGAAAACCCCCAAAAACCAAAGGTTCATGTGGAACTAAAGTTAGGGTGACCAGTTCTTAAGAGAGAAGGGCAGAGAGGGGGGCTTTCTACCTGTAACACCAAAGGCCCTAAGTAAACAGCAGGAGGTGCAAGAATTCCCACACAATTTATACAGTGGCGGATCTACTATGAAACTAATGAAGCTTAAGCTTCAGGGCCCATAATCCCGGAGGAGCCCCGAAGCAACTTTTGTTTTTTTTTAATGAGTGAATTTTTCAACAAGCAGTGGAGTTTTTTTAAAGTCTATGTTATTAAAATAAGGCTATTTTAAGTTGGCTTGAAGTACTTAATATTGACCTTAGAATTCGCTCTAATACCCATTTCATAAGGCCTCAAAATGTCTCTGTAATTGGTCAAATTTCAAAATTTTCTTGGGGGCTTGCAGCGCCCAAACCCCCAGCTGTATGGGCTTGCTAGGTTCTATTCATAGCCTGCATTTTGGCAGCTGGATCCTCGAATCCTTTGTTGGTGCTTGGCTTAATAGTTCTATAGCTCAGCCCTTAGCCTAGAGCTAATTGGAACCCTAAAAAGACATGTGAATTCTCAATTCAAACTGCACTTGTCTTGCTTGTGCAATTTAACACCAAAAATCAGATTTTCACCTCTTTAACCCAACGAGCCCCCTCTGATGACCTTCTACCTCTCTATTAGAGAATGAACCAATACATCTGCCATAGAACAATCCCACTGAAGAAGATAACAGCGGTTACCCAGACCTTGTTGCTGGTGGGAAGAGGCTCACTGTATGGCCCATTCTCAAGGAGTCTATCCCACCACCCTGTTCCCTGCCATTTGGGCCTCAAGGTCCTTGCAAGGGCAGCAAGGCCCTTCGGACCTTATTGGACGTTGCCCTATTGTTATTGGTTGCGAAGGGACCCCCATAACAGTTCAAGCTTCAGGATCCCAAAAATGTAGGTCTGCCACTGAATTGCACGGGAAATGTAACTTCAAATTCTTAACTATTGAGTGTACACAGGCTGAGGTCCAAAGAGCTTCTTTTGGCATATCAAGGGACTCAGGGTACCAAGCGGAATTGTTACTCCCCACCCCCATGAATAGAAGACACTTTCCCCTCATGTCACATCACACACTGCTGTGGTACTCCTCCTTGGTTTCAGAAGTAGTTTGCCATGTGAGATTGTTCTAGGAACACAAATCCAAAAAACCCTTTGATGTGAAGTTATTTGGATCTTGTCCATACTTTGTGAGGAGGCCTTCAGTTGGACACCTAATATGGACAAAAAGCAGCTACGTTAACCCTATGGAGAAAGGTGTATATTATTTTGACTAAACAGATATTTTAAAAGGACAACATGCATTCAAATATTATGTGATTCTTCTTCATACAGATGTCCAGATCAAAAATAAAAGATGACTCAAGTTCATCTATTGAAGAGTTTCCTCTATCTGCTATTTCCGCTTGGATGTCTCATCACCTTTTCAAACTTAGCATGTCCAAAACTGAACTTTTCATCCCTCTCCCCCTTCATATAGGCATCATATCCATCAGCAGCAATGCTGACCAACGTTTTCTTGTACCGTGCACTGAGCTGGTCCATGAGATGGCTTACAACAGAAACAATTAAAACATATTTTAAAAAATCGGTAACACAAAATAGCTAGCAGCCCCATCAACAGCACGATGTAGTAAAAGGCCAAAACGCCAGAAGTGAGCGATAAAACTGATAACAAATCCACTCAGCCATTACAAAAAAAAAAACCCACAACAGTTCTTCCTACTAGCAAACAATAAGTACAGTATCACTAACAAAATGCCCAAGAGGAAAAAGGGTGCCAAGAGCGCAAATGTTTAGTATCTTTTGAAGAGTTTCCTCCATCTGCTATTTCCGCTTGGATGTCTCATCACCTTTTCAAATTCAGCATGTCCAAAACTGAACTTTTTGTTCAGTTCAAAACAGATAAAAGGAAGTATTTTTTCACACAACGCATAGTTAAATTGTGGAACTCCCTGCCCCAGGATGTGGTGATGGTTGCCAGCTTGGAGGGCTTTAAGAGGGGAGTGGACATATTCATCGAGGAGAGGGGTATTCATGGCTATTAGTTAGAATGGATACTAGTCATGCTGCATACCTATTCTCTCTAGTATCAGAGGAGCATGCCTATTATTTTGGGTGCGGTGGAACACAGGCAGGATGGTGCTGCTGCACTCGTCTTGTTTGTGGCTTCCTGGAGGCACCTGGTTGGCCACTGTGTGAACAGACTGCTGGACTTGATGGGCCTTGGTCTGATCCAGCAATGTCTTGGTCTGATCCAACAATTATGTTCTTATGTTATCCAAGAGATGGATGTAAAGCGAGCGCTCCATAAATGAAGCACAGAAAGTCATGGTTGCCAACTCCGGGTTGGGAAATACCTGGAGGTTTTGAGGGTGAAGCCTGGGGAGGGGAGGGTATAATGCCATAGAGTCCACCCTCCAAAGCAGCCATTTTCTCCAGGGAAACTTATCTTGGTCGTCTGAAGAGCTATCGTAATAGTGGGAGATCGCCAGGTGCCACCTGGAGATTGGGAGCTCCACAGAAGGCCCTGTCTTTTGCAGCCACCCACCTCACAAAGTACTTCTGAAACATACAAAGCAGGGTCTCCAAAGACAGCCTCAAGTGGCAGTCAGGTTCGTGTCACAACAGGTTTGTCCCTTGACTCTATGACCTTCACTCTCTTTTCTGCTCCCCCATATTCAGTCTGTGACCAAGTCATGTCCCTTTCTTCATAGCATTGCAAAAATATGGCTATTTCTCTCCATCTCCCTCCTCACATTTTGTTCATCTTTCACTTTGGCTACTGCAACCTCCTCCTATTCATTCTTTCGCTGGCTGAGGTCAGCCCCCTCCTCACTATGGCTGCCTGGCCAAGAAGTAGCACAAGCTCTGGAAACCACTCACTGTTGAAACATCATTGCCAGGTGTCAGGGTGGCTGTGGGTGCCAGAGGAGAGGGTCTACACAGGCTAATTTGTCCTGGCCCATGCACCTGTCTAGAAATATTACTACTGATGATACCCATCCTTCACTCCTGACATTGACCTGCTGTCTGCTCCCAGATCCAGCACAAACCCATCATCCTTGCCTCCAAATTTTCCATGGTTTTTCCCACCTCATCTCTTTGCTCTCATATCCTGATATTTCGGCCTTTGACCTTCCCTCCTCCAGCTTCCACATCATCAGATGCTTGAGGGTTTCCTGATTCCTCAGAATGACTCCACCATTTCTCTTTGATTAGTGTAGCCATATGTCATCTCTTTCAGAACAGCTTCCTTTTTTTTGAAGGCCTGTCCTCTGAAACGTCCAGGTTCTTCTTCTGCCCATTAAAATCAGCCAAGGTGACTGCAGAGGCTACATGCCTGAGTAGCCACAGGGTATCCATAGTTATTGGCAGTTTTAAGGAGGACTGCTAAAGGTAACTGGGCTAATGCGCTTCAAGAAGGGAGGGCGGAGGCTCTCCCTGAAAAGCTCTCCACTCACAGTTCAAAATTTTGTCTTCTTTTTAGAGAAGTGTGTGTGGTCATTCTTAGGTATCTTTGACACCTCTTAATCCAGAAGCTAATCCCTTACCACCTATATGATGCCAGATCTGCACACTAGCATGTGAGCCACTCCTAGAGGAAGCAAAATGTTGTATTTTGCCTTCTCAGGCTCAAGCATATCCCCAACCTCATGTTAGCCCTCTGGTCTTTCCTCAGCTAGCCTGGTTACAAATAATTTCAGGCAAGGCCTTGTTCCTTACCTGAATCACAGCTACTTTCACCTTCCCTTTCTGACTCCCTCTCCTCTTGCTGTATCTTAAGTTATTTCCTTCCCTGCATGCCACTTCCCTGATGATCACTTTCAGACTCCTTGGGCCTTGTCTTAGATTCACTGGCTTGTTACACTTAGGCTTACCAGGTCCTGTCGGTCGGCAGGAAGTTTACTGGGGTGCGCGGTGTGGGCGCGCGCCTGGCTCAATGCGCCCACGCGCCAACATACCTACATCACTTCCAGTTTACTTGGAAGTGATGGGGATGCTCTCTCAATCTCGGCCAAAAAACCACAGAGTTTCGGCTGAATTTGCTAGAGCATCCACGTCGCTTCAGGGTAAACCCTGAATTGACGTAGGTGCATCACACGTGCGCACGTGCACGGGATGCCCGCTGGCCCTCAGCTGGATTGGCGGTAGTTTACCCGCCACCACCTGGCACTTGGCAACCCTAGTTACACTGTTGTCTGATCTTCTGGCCAAATGCTTCTGAAGCTCCCTTTCCATACTCAGTCCAGCTCTGCTTCAGTTGCTTACAGCCCAGCACCAACACAGAATGTTCACAAACTGAGAAAAAGTTTTATTATATTTTGAAATAATCCAAAAATGTATATCCTCCCCACTATATGCAGAGCACCCACTCTCCTCTTTGACTTCACTTTTCTAAATGCTATAAGTCCATGTTGCTTTGAAATATGCATACAAACATATCTATGCCCAGTAATTAATTGGTTCCACATTGTGAACACTACAAATCCCATGGTGCAGAGTGCCTTAATAACAAAGCAATTGGACCTGCCAAGTTCTAACGCTGATACAGATCTAAAGATGGTACAGAAAATATATTCTGTAGTTCCAGAGGATTTCTCCAGGGGAATTCAAAGCAGCAGTAATATATATAACAAGAAAGGACTGGGAACAGAAAGTGGATTGTTTTCTGGAAGAAAGATATGAAACTGTCAAACAGTATGATATTGCAGTAAACTATTTGCAAAAAAAAAAAGATAAATGGAAAATCATTATCATTTCCAGTGATGGCTCCAGTGGTAGTATTTATACTATGACAGACAGACCCACCCACCCTATGGTTATGACTGCATGTTACACATGGACCTCATACTCTAATCTTGTGCGGATTACTTTAAAATTTTTAAAAATGGCAGCAGATGAACCTCAAGCTTCTTACTCTAATCCAAATTATTATAGTAGCTGAGAATATGCTACTTTGCCCTCCATCTCCAACCGGCTTCTAATAATCCATGCTCCCTTCTCAGCATATTTTAAAAGTATTCTGCCACTACCATAACTTTCTGCAACCATATTTTTTTCTTTTTTTACAAGCAGCCCCTGCTCCAAGAACACAGTTATTAAACAGATCCTATTCTGAGGATGTTAATCTTTCTTTTAAAATAATAATCAAACACCTCATGATAGAACAAACTGCTACAGTTATTGGTTAGAAGTTTCAGGTTGTTATGAAGAAGTATCCTGGCCAAGCACAGATCCTTTGGACCGACTGCTGTTAACTGGAATAGTTCCCCATCTTCTAGTCTTGCACTTCTCTTTGAACTCCTATATTCCACTCTGCCGTTCCAGACACGTTCACAAGTTACAGAGAACATATGCACAATCAATATATAGCATACACTCGATTGATCTTTATAAATGCATTCTCATGTTACATTCAACACATGTACAGCTGAACGTGTGATTGAAACCCCATATTTATCTAGGTACTGGTCCTCAGTTTCATTTGTAAAGAGAACACAGTGTTACCAAAATTGCTCTTTGGATGGGGAATTAGCTCGAGCAATCGGTAACTATGTATTTATTAAGCCAGGATCGCCCTATGTCTACGAGGGTTTTTCTCAGTGACTCCCCAAATAAAGACAGACTCAGGAATTCCAAATTAAAAGGTGTTTATATATATATATTCATTCATTCAATGTTACAAGTAACACACATACGAGAAACTAGGAATAAAGATAAAGGTAAGCTACAGACATTGAGGGAGTTATTAATTAGGATACTTTACCAATCTCTAGAAGTGGAGATGTTCCAACATCCGTGGCATAGAGGTAGACAGAATACAGCGGGGGGGGGAGGGGTGTATGGAACTTAACACACGAGGGAGACATGGCAGAGAGTGAAGGGGGAAGATCTGCACTGAGCCTTGTTGGGTAGGGCAAAATATACCCTTTTCTGGGGGTGGGGGGGGGAGTGAGATTTTCCAGATGGCTCCTTCCAACAACAAAAAGAGATTAAAAAGACTTCAGGGTCAGAGATAGGGTGAGGTGGTAATTTGTTTACTAAACTAACATCCTTGATTTATACATCCTGAGATGGTCCTTCACGTTTGACCAAATCGGAGGTTGTAAAACTTCACATTCCAGGGAGGCGGCAGGGGGAATCCTTTAATGTAGATAGCTGAGGATGTTTTCCCACAAGATACAGGAAGAGAGAGGGGGGGGGATATGCAGAGAAGGGCTACGTGATGCTCTCGCCTTGCAATAATGGCTTCTCTTTGGCTCAGGCTTTTGGATCAAGAGGCAATCAGGGATCATGGCAATTGTTCTGCTGGTTCTGCAGAGGTGATCCGGCCTCTTGTCCCTGGAAAGTCTGGCTTGTACAAAGCTGGGGAGAGCTAGCCCAGAGCAGCAGGCTATTAAGGTGAAGGCAGCAATGTTTCAAACAGTTCAGTGAGTCTCTGTTATGGGTGCCATCTCCAGGGCTGGAGCTTTTAGGTATCAACAGATTGGCTCATTTTTACAAACAGGTGTAAACACATACATGCAGGTAGTATAAGCATTCACTGTAACGTCAACAGGACCACAGTGTCTCAGATTAAAAGTTTAAAGACACTCACACACCCAGTCTATGTGGCCATGTTTTTATGGCCCTTGCAGACTGGGGCCTTTTATGCAGGGACGTTTCCCCACGGTCACCCCTGCCGACTGCTTCAGGGCTTCCTTTTGATTATGCATGCCTTTTCCGCCAATGAGAGGTCACCTCACTCTCCCCATGGATTTTGCCCATGTTTTCCATATGCTGTTTTAGCCAGAATATGCAAGGCAACCTCTGACGGGCGGAACAGGCATGCATAATCAAAAGGAAACCCCGAATCAGTCAGCGGGGGTGACCACGGGGAAACGTCTCTGCATAAAAGGCCAGTTACAACAAACAACTGGGGTATCCAATTCTGGAGGTTGAGAGGTTGCCTGGTTTTATAATCTCTCAGGTAAACAGAGGCACCATTTCAGATTTTAGTAGGGTGGAGGGCAATGAGATTCTCATCAAGGTTTATGGTCTGCACCTGGATATATTCAACAACTGCATATATTCAAGTATTCATGAATCCTCATTGCTTGCTGCAAAAACTTGGCTACAAAGTCAGTTGTGGCCACATCCTTGACGTAAGAAAGGCTACCTTACGCTCATCCAGTTGCTACTCTCTACTAGCGAACAATGGATTGATGAACTTAAGGCGGATTATCTGATAAAGGGAATGATATATTCAACACAAAATGCACAAATTTAGTGCATAGTAAGAACATTTGCTATGATTTGTATACCTAATAACCACTGTAGCAATATTATCAGCACATGTCAATCATCTTTTGGAAACCAAGAGATTTGTGCCGTTCGTATTTATACCTCGGCCCACTTTCCCCCAATGGTCACCCAGTATGCAGAACTAGTAAGCTTGCACAAGAAAAGGCCTGAGACTCAAAAGGTATCACCCTTCCTCCCTAAGGAGCATCCCTAAGGTAAGCAAAAGTAGAAGTATTAAAGCGAGGGAGCATTGCTAGAGATGTTGTATCTGTCAGAACACAGAGAGGGCAAAAACTGTTAGCGCCTGTGGTTTTGTTGCATTAGGTAAACACAAAGAATGCATTAATGTGACTGAGCAAGAGTGGATATGTAAGAATCCAAGCTACTTCTTGAATATCAGTAATTCCAACTTGTTGATGCTTAAGCTGAAGCCCAGACATGTTTACGCTAAAGTAGAATCACGAACATTTCTGCTCATCCTGGGTTCACTCTACTTCTCAGTTATGTTCTAGCACCATGAATGCATTCGAGTGTATTCTTCTAAACTAGCCCTAGAACACAGTCAGCCCACATCCCTTGCACCATAATGATCAAGACCTTGAGAAAAAGGACACAAGAAAAAGAAACAGCCTCTACTTCTCCCTGTCAGAGAGACTACTGAAAGCCCTTCCTTTGAGAAATACTCCAAGGACATGTTTTGTAGCCTTCCCATTCTAGGCAGTCATTCCCTTTTAAAAAAGAAACACATGAGCTACAGTGCAGGATGAATAGACAGAGCGCATAGAAAATGCCATTTGGGGCTCTGCTGTGCGTTATTTTTAAGGGAGACCATTCATGCCTGCCCTTTCGATTTTCTTCTGCACATACACTTCAGCCGCCTGGCTGAGCTATAAACTCAATCAGAGATGGACAAAAGCCTCTGAAGCAGCAGATGGCTTTAAAGGGCAAGACAGACACTGTCCCCATCTTTTCAGGAAGCTTTGGGGGTAAGCTGTGATAAACAACAGGGGATATTTAGGACCTCAGCCATGTGAGGGAATCAAGACCTAGAAAACAGACTAGTCTGATTGATATTTTCTATCAGCTTATCTGGAGCTTAAATGGAGTCCCCCTCCTTGTGTTTCCCCCCTCCTTGGCTCTTTTAGGGAGCAAGCCAAATGTTGACCACACATAGTCTTGTCCAGCCCTTTAAGGGGTAGGGTTTTCAGAAGGTGGATTAAGCCACCTCTCATCTTTTTAAAATACTCTGCTGGCAGCCCCACCTCTATTTCCTGACCCACAGGCCTCAGCTGTTCCTGTCTCCCAGTCTCTCCAGTCTGCTTGTAATGCCAGTCGATTTGAAAAGAGAAGGGGGAAGTAAAGCAACTTGGGCTGGCAGCTAGGATACCACCACCGATTTGGCTCAGACACTGACAATTGTTGACCCCTAACATTTGAACCATTTCCTGGAGAGCTTTGCTCAGTGTTCCTGACACAAAAGATACCCTAGTCAACATGCTATATGGTTACCCTTGCTAAGGTACCCCTGCAAATAATGGTCCATCTGCACAAAAGGAAATATGGTATAGAAATTAATTTGAATGACATCCCTTGACTACAAAACTGAAGCACCAGGAAGACAATACTAGCTGCTCTGAAAAACTTTTCATGATTTACCACCGACACAATCATCTCACTTGCACGAGGATACTTTAAAAGTGGAAGTAAAATTCCTTTCAGCACTGAATTTTCAGATATTCTTATAGGTATAAAGTAGTGTGACAGTAAATCACAGGGCTGGAAATCACTTCTCTAGACATAGAGTACCTATTTTGCTAACTACGTCTATTTATGTGGTTCAAAACAAAATTTTAACCTGCTAGCCTACTATATTCCAGCGGCAGAATCACGAATGTGAACGAGAGCATCCGGCAGAGGCAGACATCTCACCACATGTGCTTCTGTGAAATATCACTGATTCAGATAATTCTAGGTCGCCACACAATAATCTGTTAGTCCAGTGCTTCTTGAAACCCGGTGTTCCCTTTATAAATGTGGCTGAACTCAAGTTTGAGCAGAGCTTAATGATCCAGCAGAATAGTTAATCACATTTAAATCTGAACATGCACACACGTATTTGGTGGAACCGCCACCAGAGAGCTCCCACTCTCCACAGCATGAAATACTCTCTATACATCTAAACAGCTTAAGAGAACTGAAGGACACGGGGAAAAAAAAGAATGAGTGAAATCTATACTTTCTTGCCCCAATAACTCATCAAGGAACTTGTGTAGTGGAAACTAGACTGAGAGCCGATCTACACATTATGGAGAAGGGCTGAGGTGGGGGAACTCTGGACCATACCACTTCTGACTGAAGGAAGGGGTTCCACATTTTTAATGCACCTTCCCATGTGAAAACCTCCCTACATACAGTAAACTAGCACACAGGAGAAAGGGCTGTACACATGAAACCTTTCTTTTTGATGTGATACTTTTACTACATGAAACATTATTTTTTTTACATGGTGGAGCATACAAAGGACAGAAAACCCCGCCTGCAGTCAGACGTGGATCGGCCCAGACTGCCACCACCTCATTCCACCACCTCATTCCACCACCTCATTGCTCCTAACAAGTAGAACAGATGTCAATTTTCCATGGTGCCACCATGCACATTGCCTACAAGAAGAAAGGAAAACCTATAAACCTTTTGGAGACCATCAAGCGAAAATCCCACATTCAAGCCTGTACTCACCCAAAAGAGAAGGTTGAAGACAAACATGAGGTACTTAATGCACTGCAGGCAGTTGCGAGCCATGCTGCACCTCTTCAGCTCTAGAAGAAAAATAAAGGAGAGATCCAGGTAAAAGACCACATACTTGTTCCCCTTGGGGGACGTGTACTTAGCCTTGGTGGCCTTAGGGCCTGGGTTGGTGTGGAATCCAAAAAAAGAGTTGCTCGTGGCCCCATACTGGCCGCCGTACATGCTGCTGTAGCGACGGAAGGCGCCATTTGGAAAACTGTAATCCTTGCTGTCCAGAGAAGGGCTCCTGTGATAGGTAGATTCATCCGTGCTAGACCTGCGCATGGTGACGTCAAAAAGTGTTCCACGGCGGTTCCTGACAACAGTATTTGTTGGGTTTGCTTTACTGGGGGTGAGGAGCTTTGGAAGGTTTCCGTATTTGGGTTTTTTTTCCCCCCTCACCTTCTCCCCCTTATTGTTTTATTCCAGCTGTTCTTTTCCCCGCCATCCTGCCAAGGAGTCAAGTGTACTTTCAAAGTCGCCAGTTGGCTAAGAGCAGCCGGCTCTGCCAGGAGTTAGGAAGCAACGTGCCGACTTGTTGAGAAGCCTCTGCTGTCCGAAAAGCATCCCCTTCGATGTCACGCTTTCACCCTCCCCTTGTTATCAAAAAAGGGGGGAAAGAGAGAAAGATGCACTGAACTCAAATTATTTTGGTTTTGTTGGTTTTTTTTAAAAGGAGTGTAATCTTGCTTTTTATCCCAAGTGCCCCGTAAAACCTCGAATCCACATTGCCAATCCAAAAAAAAAAGGGATGCTAAGCAGAGCCAAGGCTCAGAAATCATCCGAAAGAGAAGCAGCTCCCGTGCTCCGTTCCTCTCGGCCACATTGCTCTGCCCAGAGATGCTCAGCTCACTTTAATGATCCCCCGCTTCCCCTCGCACAGAGGATGCCTATGGCAGCGTGAGCAGCCGGTGCTTCATTCACAGGGCTGTCACTCCTCTGATATGCCAATCCGATCATGTTCTCCCTCTGTTCTCTCTCTCTCTCTCTCTGCGCTACTACATAGCCACGGCACCCTGGTCCGTTCCCCGCATCTGAAGCGAGAGGCAAGAGGGATGAGGCTTTTCTTACTGTATCTCATGAATGCCTGCTCAGCATCCTCTCCGGCTCATGCCCCCCCCCTCCCCCAGCCAATCGCATTGACTCTCACGCTGCACGACTCCCCGTCTTTAAAATAAAAACCTCCCCTCGCCCTCTTCACAGCAAATCCAACATGAGCTGCCTTTAGCCAATCGGTGCACAGGTGGAGGGACTACAATATGTGTCTTAGGTTTAACCAGATCCATTCCTCCTGGGTAATTGTATTCTCACTCCGTCCTGGGCATAGTGGTGGCCGAGGGTGGGATTTTAATCAGCCCAGTTGCAACTGGTCCCTTAGATTTATAGTCCCTTAGCAAGGAGCCATGGAGAGTTTGCAGTGGTTCTAAATGCAGTCGTCTCTCTCAAAGCAGGCTGAGTCTCCAATAAGGTATTGAGACAGCAACGTAGACTTCCCCTGACTATGGAAGATCCACTGATTTAGCAATTTGCAATAATCTCTTTTCCTTTCTGTAAAATGTATTGAAATGTATTGAGGCAGCCAGGGAATAGCTTGTTGCTGGGCAGGAGATCCCTGTGTGTCTGTGTGCTAAGGAATCGGGGCAAGAGTCATGGAGGGTTACAGGAAACCATAACAAGAACTGGGTGAAAGTGTTGCTATACTGCTGCCTCCATGTCTGGAGCGCTGTCGGCTTTACCCTGAATGTTGACGGGTCGTCGTATCTCGAATTTGGATAAATATCCCTCCCTCGGTACAATCGGGGCTCAGAGATTTTTACTCGGTAGAGTGCTCTGGGTAGCAGCTGCTCGGAATAAATAACCGTTTTCTTGCAAGCAACGGTCTCGGGTCTCCTTCTCCTCTACGAAGCATTTTACCACATCATTATGTAGGCGCTGCTTCCTTTTCAGTCTTACCTGGCATGCCTGGGCTGCTGTTGTAAGTCTCGGCTGTGAGGACTTTGATGCTTCACTTTCTTACCAGCCGAGTCTTTTTTTTAAATTATTATTGTTCTGACAGCTGGGTTTTTTTCCCCCCCTCAAGTTCCCCTTCACAGCAGGTGGCCCAAACCACTCATAGCCCTCTAAATTCAGTGCCATAGCATGTAATCAAGGATGTGGAAAATGCAGGTGTTTTGTCTCCCCACCTGAGGAAAAGCTGGATAAGGTATCCTGACTCTATAGCTGGATAAGGTATCCTGACTCTATAGCTGGATAAGGTATCCTGACTCTATAGCTGGATAAGGTATCCTGACTCTATAGCGTACACTGCTCTGACAACAATCCCTGCCGCTCACACAGGGGCATGAAGAAGAAGAAGAGTTGGTTTTTACATGCCGACTTTCTCTCCACTTCAGGGAGAATCAAACCGGCTTACCGTCGCCTTCCCTTCCCCTCCCCACAACAGACACCCTGGGAGGTAGGTGGGGCTGAGAGAGCGTGACTTGCCCAAGGCCACCCAGCTGGCTTCGTGTGTAGGAGTGGGGAAACGAACCCAGTTCACCCGATTAGCCTCCGCCGCTCATGTGGAGGAGTGGGGAATCGAACCTGGTTCTCCAGATCAGGCTCACCGCTCCAAACCACCGCTCTTAACCACTACACCACATGGTAGGGACTGCTGAGGGCAAATGCATTAGGAGTTTCTATTGCCCTCATGTGCAGATATGCCTCTCTATTCGAAACTTCAGCTCTCATTTAGGGCACAGGGTTGCCCCTCAAACAGCAACCTAAGGTAGGGTTGCCAACCTCCAAGTACTAGCTGGAGATCTCTTGCTATTACAACCGATCTCCAGCCGATAGAGATCAGTTCACCTGGAGAAAATGGCTGCTTTGGCAATTGGACTCTATGGCATTGAAGTCCCTTCCCTCCCCAAACTCCGCCCTCCTCAGGCTCCGCCCCAAAAACCTCCCGCCAGTGGCTAAGAGGGACCTGGCAACCCTAACCGAAGGCGCCTTTGTCCACACTGTCAAACTCCTAATTCAGCAAGCAGTAGGACTTTTAGCATGAGAGGTGAGGAAACAATTCAGCAACGTCAGCACTTGCTCATGATCTGTGGAGACAGAAAAATATTGCACCATGCCAGTGCCTTCCTCTGCATAGCAACCCTGGACTTCCTTGGTGGTCTCCCATCCAAATACTAACCAGGGCTGCCATGGTGCAATATTTTGCTAATTATTTTTATTTCATTCTGAGTGTTGCTATAATTGAACCTCTGTCTGCTTGAGGATCTCCGATTATTATACAGAAGCTGACGCACATTTAGAACTGTTTCCAATTTCAGAAAAGAAAGCAACTTGAATGAAGTAAGATCACAGAAAGCCAAAACTAAAGGGAAAAAAGAGAACACAACAGCAGAATTCCCTCTAGACTCTGTCTGATTTCGCTTTTTTAAACATTTAAAAACTTTAAGATTCCAGAATGCATTAACAGAAATATTTGAAATTAACAGAAATATTTGAAATTAATATTCCACTGAAATCTTTGTACTCTACTTAATTACTTCAGTTGAGCAACTATGGGGGAAAAAGGGTTGCTGAACTATATTCAGGAGATACAGTATTCCCTCTTTTTAAGAATGCCAATTTGATTACCAAAAAAGTTTCTTTACATTTCATGATCCATTCCTCCACTGGTGGAATATTATCTGACTTCCAATATCTGGCGATGGTAATTCTAGCTTCTGTTATCCAACAAAAGATCGTATTTTGAAATTATTGCGGAAACATGGGTATATAGCTTACCAAGATAACTTCAGAGGGATAGGAAAAATCCATATCTGATACACATTTCATAAAGTCTATAACCACCAGTATTATTTTTTTTGCCTGTCTACACATCCACCCCGTATGCATTTGCACATGTACGATTCCACTTTTTAAACTCCTGGACCAACACTACAAACTGCTTTCAGTGCCCCATTTCCCCATCTGACAATGTGAGAGGAATAACACGCTTGCTTTCCCCTTATTTTTCTTCTTTTTAAGACAAATCCTTTAGGGCGTTTCACTTGTGATGTCTGGATGCACTTTGAGAGAATTGGCTTTTTTGCTTCCATTCCTACAAATTCATTGCTATCAGCTAGGGAGGTGTGAGTTTTGCAGTCCAGTCTGCAGAGAATTGTTTCTTTCGGCTAAGGAGGGCCTTTGGATTGATTCCAAGGACCGCAGCCTTGTGAGTGGCACCAAGTATGCATGGCTCATAGTACAGTGGGGCATCGATACCCCTCAGGAACCAGACACAAGGCAAATATCATAAGGCAGAAGGAAGAGGTGGCCGGTTAGCAATTTAAACACCTTTGCTGCAGAAAGCAAATACACAAGATGAAAGCAGACCTTCTGTCAAATCACCTTTCTTGGAGATGCATACACTAAGAATCTCATTCAATTAAACCGTAAAAACAGAAGATGTAAAAATGGATGGCGGTATGAGCCATTCCCTCTGCAAGGTCATTCTTCCAGGTCCTCCACTTGCCTGAACTACAAAATTGTTATCAAAATTACAGCAACCATCTTCTCTTGCTTTCCCTCACACAAGGATACATAGCAATTCCTGGGGTTATGCCACCTTTGGATGAATACACCAGATAGAAAAACCAGGAACAACAGTGGGAAAGTTAACGAAGTGGCATTTTACTTCTCTCAGTGCAGGCCTAGGTCTCCAAAAACTGAGCCTGCTCAGGCTCTGCTTGGTTACTTCTTTCACTTTTACAACAAATTTCAAGTGAAATAAAACTTAAAATTATCCCAAGTTTCTATGGTGTTGACTGTCTTTATCTGCTGTTCTGCTTACTTGTTCTGGCATCAAATAGTGAAAGCCTATATGAAATCACACAGGAGCCCCGTGGCGCAGAGTGTTAAGCTGCAGTACTGCAGTCCAAAACTCTGCTCACAACCTGTGTTCGATCCCAACAGAAGTTGGTTTCATGTAGCCGGCTCAAGGTTGACTCAGCCTTCCATCCTTCTGAGGTCGGTCAAATGAGTTCCCAGCTTGCTGTCGTGAGTCAGCCTGAGAGTTACTCTTCAGAAGAAGAGGAGGCGGCAGAACAAGCCCTCACTCCCTCTGAAGAGATAACACCGGAACAGCAAGACGGGGCCTCTGAGCCAGAAGACCGGCCGGCTGAAACAAGAGAACAGGAACAGGGAAGAGAAAGCCTTTCACCTTCAGGGTCTCCTCCACCAGTGGAGAGAAGAAGAGTAAAAGGTAGAATGGCATTGCAGCAAAGGAGAAAGTCAGCCCGGCTTTTGGACAAAAGACGTAAGTTGGCGCAGGAGGAATCAGAGTCTGAAGCCGACAGTTGAGCTGAAACACCTGGAGAGCCACAAAGGCAATATAAGCAAGACTAACCGTTAAGTGCCTCGTGGGAGCAAATGTTATTGCATGCAGCCTGTCTTTTATCTTGAGAAGCTTCATTTGGAGTCCGGTTTGCCGTAGTGTTGAACTTGGAAGAAAGCCGTGGCCTGCAGCCAAGACCTTAAGGGCGAGGAGCTTGTGTCTGTCTGTGACCTTGTTCCTGTATGGTGAGTATACTGTTTCTTTCCTTATTAAGGAGCTGCCGGCCCCTCCCGGCAAGAGTAAAATACGCGTCAGGCTCTGCTTCCTTCAGCACCGATACATTGCTGTGTGGAAAGCAGAGACTCAGACCTGCCTGTACGCAACACTTGCTGGGGGTAAAGGGAAGATGAATGGGGAAGGCACTGGCAAACCACCCCGTAAACATAGTCTGCCTAGTAAATGTCAAGATATGTGGGCTGAGTTCCCACCAATACATGGATGATACTCAGCTCTATTTAGCAATTCCAACAAATCATTGGGAAGCTGTGGAAACCGTGAACAGGTTCTGAAGGCAGTTTTGGGATGGCTGAGGGCTAACCAACTCCAGACAAAACAGAGTACTACTGCTAAGGGAAAGGCTTGACCCAGGAATTGGGATATCTTCTTTTGTGGATGGGGTTGAATTCTCCCTAAAGCAGCAGGGTCATAGCTTGGAGGTGTTGCTGGACTTGAGTCTCCAGTTGGACAAACGGTTGGCAGTAGTGGCTAGGATTTCCTTACGCCAGCTTTGGCAGGTGAGCCAGCTGCAGCCCTTCCTGGGTGGGGAAGATCCTGACATTGTGGTAAATGCCCTGTTAGCACCTAGATTAGTTTACTGCTATGTATTCTATGTGGGGCTGCCCTTGAAGACTGTACAGAAGCTACAGCAAGTGGCCAGAGTTTCAATCAAGGGTAAACAAATGTAAACTGGTAGATGAGATCATGATACAGCAGACAAAAGTTCACCCATAATTGACAGATGGCTACTTATGGTGGCAGTTGCTTGCATGGGGGCTGGATCTCACATGTTATTTCGTAGTGAGGGAATAAAAGAATTCAAGCTAGTGCTTGACTGTAAATCAGATAATATCCATTAAAAGAATCCCATTGCCTTCAAACGAGTTATGGGAGAGGCTGTTGCTCAGTGTTAAAGCATCTGCTTTGTCCCATGTTCAACCCTTGATATGTCCAGTTGAAAGGTGATGTGCTAGATCTCTCCCTGAGACCCTGGGAAGCTGCTGCCAGTCAGAGCAGACAACACTGACCATGACAAACCAATGGTCTGACTCTGTACAAAGCAGCTTCATGGGTGCAAATGAATGCCTCTCTCTAAATGTACATACAATGCCCTTTCCCATAAAGTGTGTTTGTAAGTCATGGACAGAGAGGATTATTGTTTCTGATAAGGGATAAACAGCCCTCACAACTGATCCCTTAAGAAGAAAAATTCCCATTCGCATGCTAATATCAATAGTCAAAAGAACAGAGGATCAGAAATGCAGGTCACATTTGACACACTGCACATAAACCAATTTCTGCTCAAGAGAATCTCTTTGTTAGACATTTCAATACTTCTTCAGCAGCCAGCCACAATGACAATACAATTTATAGGCCAGCTGTCATACATGTTGGTGCATCCTCTAACCTGGGAGATCAGCTGAGGCTCAAAGTGGCAGCAATTCAAAGACACACGTTCAGTACAAACTCACAGAGTAGTACAAAGTGTTCGATCAAGCTAAGAAATCACAACTCCCTTTTGGTGCAGCGGCTTGAGAGAACAGGCACTTTCAGGTAAAATTGGTAGGGGGGGTTGCAAACAACGTTACACTGGCACGTTGACAGGCTAATAGGAACAGTTCTATGTAGCCATCTGTACCATTTTCAGCAGGGGTAGGGGGAAAAAACCTAAAATACACTGTTTAGCTTTCAAGAAAGAACCATTAAAATTAGCTTATGAGTACTATAATAAGGCAACTCAGGGCATTTTCAGAAGCCATGCTCTGAACCACTTTTCTTGAACACACATGAACACATGAAGCTGCCTTATTCTGAATCAGACCCTTGGTCCATCAAAGTCAGTATTGTCTACTCAGACCGGCAGCGGCTCTCCAGGGTCTCAGGCAGGGGTCTTTCACATCACCTACTTGCCTAGTCCCTTTAAGTGGAGATGCCGGGGATTGAACCTGGGACCCTTCTGCATGCAAAGCAGAGGCTCTACCACTGAACCACAGCCCCTCCCCAAATCAATAAAACTGAAGAATGGTCAACTAGAAGACTGCTGATCTTGAGGGGTTCCCCCCCCCCAAAAAAAATGAGCACCCCTGCCCCAGGACTGAAGTAAAGCTGAGTACAAGGCTGGTTCAGGATCAGCCACCGCTGCTGTCAGACTTTTTGAACCTCCATCAAATTTAACCACCTAACACGGATCTACACCTATATATAAACTGTGGGTAAAATCCATACTAGGAGCCCCGTGACACAGATTGGTAAGCTGCAGTTTTGCAGTCCAAGCTCTGCTCACGACCTGAGTTCGATCCCAACTGAAGTCGGTTTCAGGTAGCCAGCTCAAGGTTGACTCAGCCTTCCATCCTTCCGAGGTTGGTCAAATGAGTACCCAGCTTGCTGGGGGTAAAGGGAAGATGACTGGGGAAGGCACTGGCAAACCACCCCGCAAACAAAGTCTGCCTTGGAAACGTCGGGATGTGACGTCACCCCACGGGTCAGGAATGACCCGGTGTTTGCACAGGGGACCTTTACCTTTTTAAAATTCATACATCAAAAGATGCACAGACCCCATAAGGAAAGCTAATAATAACCCAATCACATCAGCTCCCTTACAAATCGACCACTCCGTGTCAAGGGCGTGGTATAAACTGAAAGCCCCACTGATTTGAATTGAGATAGGTGGTGTGTGCTATGGCCCACCAAGTCGCTTTCAACTGATGGCGACCCTATGAATTAATGGCCTCCAGAACATGCCATCTTTCACAGCCATGCTCAGGTCTTGCAAACAGAGGGCCCGTGGCTTCCTTGACTGAGCCATGAAATAGGCTGCAAAGGCCTTTTGAACTTGACTGAGAATCCTGACCTCAGAAAGAACTTTTCAAAATTTGGTCTGGTAGCTGCAGATTTTTCACATGCCTTACTTTTAAATCATTTTTTTTTCCTTTTGGAAGTATTCCTTTTCTTGAAGAAGACAACCTGATGACAGGCTCAAAGTATACTGTTTTGACAATAAAGTACACTGAAATGTTATGGTCATTGCAGACGATTCTAAGTTTATAAATAAACGTTTGTTAGAACATTTCGAGCAGAAACCTGGAAAAATTTGATGTTTCAGAGAGAGTATCTGAAAAAATAAAAAAATGCTATTGACACATTGATTTGAGAAAGGAACATAATTATAGCAGAGGGGGAAACAAATATAAGCCAGTCTTCTACAATCAGCTATTTTGTTTTCTTTCTGAGAAAAAAAAAATAATGCAGTGGATCTCATGCAAAATACTTACAGGACATGGTAAGGGATCTCTTTCCTCAGATACAAGAAAAAAAGTTCACTTTCTGAAGATGGCAGAATGGATAAGGTAAGCTGACTTCCACATGGCACAGAGGCGGGGGGGGGGATTGTTGCTGCTGCATCTGCCAATGGGAAGCTGTCACGTGGCAAGTTGCCCTGCATTTTCCCTGCCCCAGATCCCCGTGGCCAGCCATCCCCACCCCATGTCAGTTGGCGACTTTTTTCTTTTCTTTCTTAAAGTCAGTATTCGACAAATTGCGATAGCATTATAATGCTGTTTTAAAAGCTCTCCAGTGGTGGGGTGGGGTGGGGGGTGACCAATGCAGGGGGGATATCTGTCACCATTGTTGCTGTCTATGGGGGGGCACTCTGAGTGCCTTGGAAAGTGCTAGAAAGCTTTAGAATTTCGGCCTCCGTGGCTGGCCTGAGCACACGACTGCACAGGAGCCACGAAGATGAACCCTGAAAGACGGAAAGGAACGGGAGCCGAGAAGCAGGTAGGGAAAGGGTTAAATCCTCCCTCCACACCCTGCTGCTTCTTAAAGTGGTTTCTTCCTGCCTTTCTTACCTGTCAGGGCTCTATTGCTTGCACTGACATATAGCTCATAGGGAGGCCGTGAACATATGTGAATTCTTGAGTCTTGTGCTTCATATGGTCGGTTGGCCTTTGATTGTTACACACCTGGCAATAATTGTCTCCTCTCTATCTTCTTTTAAACGGCTTCTGAACCCCATTCATTTTCTGTAGCTTAACCTCTTATTTCATTCCGTTCCTTACTCCTCAGCTCATTTCTTTATTTAAAATGTTAATACTCCCATCTTTCTTTCTCCCAAGGAACAAGACCCATAAGCAGGTCATTCTACGTAAGATTTCAGTTGAAGATAATACCACTAAGTCACACACAGTGGAGGGGAATACTTCCAAATGGTTTGAAAAATCCAAAAGAGTTACTCAAATTTACATTCCCTAATATTATCAGGAGCCCCGTGGGGCAGAGTGGTAAGCTGCAGTACTGCAGTCCAAGTTCTGCTCGCGGCCTGACTTCAATCCCGACAGGAGTCAGTTGCAGGTAGCCGGCTCAAGGTTGACTCAGCCTTCCATCCTTCCGAGGTCGGTAAAATGAGTACCCAGCTTTCTGGGGGTAAAGTGTAGATGACTGGCAAACCACCCCATAAACAAAGTCTGCCTAGGAAACGTTGGGATGTGACGTCACCCCATGGGTCAGGAATGACCGGGTGCTTGCACAGGTGCTTGCACAATATTATCTAATATTGAAGTATGTGTGTGTGGGTGGGCGAGGGAAATCTGTTGACTTTCAAGGTTGTGAAATGCAGAGGTCTTCTGTTCTCTCAGAACAAAAACTCTAAGAGTTTAGATTACCCTACTGCTAGCAGGTCCATTCTTCTAAGCTCAGCCCCGTACTGCCTGTGAATCACCAGGGTGGCTAGATCACCCCACCAGCCACATGCTTAACAGCCCCTCTATTTTTACAGTCTTGTACAAGCCTCGGCCCTGACCTGGAGGGCCCAGGCTAGCCTGATCTCGCCAGATCTCAGAAGCTAAGCAGGATGGGCTCTGGTTACCACTTGGATGGCACACCACCAAGGAATAGGAGGGTGGCTATGCAGAGGCAGGCAATGGCAAACCACCTCTGTTGGTCTCTTTCCTTGAAACCCTACTGGGTTGCCATAAGCCGGCTGTGACTTGACGGCACTTTATACCCACACACACGAGCCTCTGGCATTTCACCATGCAGTGCTCACGGCTCACAAAACGGCTCTAAAAGGCTTCATAACAGTAAACCAATTAATCTGTAATTACAGTGCCTGATGGCCATTTCTGAGATACAGTATATTATGGCTCTTTGAGGAGGATACTCAGCTTTTCAGTTATGATTTGGTGAGGTGAGGACCATTCATATGATATCAAGTAATGGCAAGTTATAGGAGGGAAGGCAGCATAGTAGAGCCCAATCTCATCAGATCTCAGAAGCTAAGCAGGGTCAGTGCTCAGACATGGGACCACCAAGGAAGACCTTGGAGAAGACAGCAATGGCAAACCACTTCTGCTTCTCGCTTGCCCTGAAAGCCCCTTGCTTGGGTCGCCAAAAGTCAGTTGTGACTTGATGACAGTTAATGTACATATTGGCAAGTTGTCATATTACTATTAATACCCTGCACTCTACAAATGAAAGGACAATTAACGGTCACACAAACGTCTTTAGAAATGCTCTTTATGAAATTCAAGAGGGAATAAGATGAAAGCGCAATCAAATCTCTTTGGCGGTCATCACTTTCATAACACCAAAAACTTTGCTTTAACAGGTCTGGCCAATTCTCTGCCTTCTGGTTCTCTCAAAAGCAAGATTAAATATTAGTTGTACTCATTATTTTCCCAACTTGGATGAAGGATATGAAGAAGAGTTTAATAGATTTTTGTGATACATGTCACACAGAGGGAAAAAAACTGACATAGTTACATGGGCATGGGGGGCACTGAATTTATTTGCTGCAATGACCAATTAATGCACAGAACAGTACATATATATGTATATATCTGGCCATTCTAGCCCATAACTTTCTGCCTTCAACAGTGACCAATGCTGGACACGTTCAAGCAAAATTAATTTCCACATTCTAGAACTATACAAACTTCTTCATTTATAAATATTAATATAAAATGCAAATTAAAAATCTCGACCAAAATGAATGGAAGTTATGAGAGAGCTTGGCAGGTTGTGTCTATTTTTGTTTAATGTAATGATTTCAACCATTAGAAATCACTTTGTCTATTTTGTTGGCAAAAGCTGTGTTAGAATTATTCATTCCATTTTTTGCGCATGAGTATGTGTGCACACACAGTGGCAAGAAGGAAGTTGTCTTAAATGCCAGTTGTCTTAAAAATGTGGTGATGAGACCACTGTATCCCTCTGGAGTCTGAACCCAGGTTGGCTGGTCACCAATCTATTCTTTCTAGACAACTCTTCCAGATCTCTGTGGCTTTTGATAATGGACAGGGTGTTCATGAAATAGATGTTCATTTTGCTTGGCAATGAATAACCTTTGTGGATTACTTGTCTGGCCTGAGGAACAAAGGCACCGTATTCTTCTGGTTTTGATACTCCTTGGCAAATTGACACCAGAAGGTGGGGAGGGAAGAGAGGCAGCACTACTGTTGTGCTCCATAGCATACTAGGAGAGCAATCCAAACCAGGTCTATTTGGAAGTAAGTCACATTTTATTCATTAGACAGTCCCAGGAAAGCGTTATTAGGATCGCAGCCTATACAGCTTTATTTTGTCCTTTATGTTTAACATCTATATGATGCTGGTGGGTCAAGTCATTTGGGGATCTGGAATGAGGCATCATTATATGCAGACGACTCTTTGGTCTAATGCTCTTTTACATCAAATCCAGATGTGGCAACACGTGTCTTGTGTAGGTGTCTAGTTGGAACTGGGCTCAAGGAAGGGTAATCAACTGAAGTTTAGTCCAGATAAGAGTAAGAGGCTGTTGGTTAAGGTTGGACAGGGAGACAGTATTTAACCTGTTCTGGGTGGTACTGAACTGTTCCTTTTAAGGATATGGTTTGCAAGTTTGGGGTACTTTTAGATTGTGGATTTCATGGCTCATAGGGACTTTCGCTAGCTTTGTAGCCTCCCCTGGGGTGGGGGGAGTGGAACCCCATGATTTTGCTACAGTAATCCATGTTTTGGTAATGTTCAAATTCAGCTACTGCAATTAATTTTACATGGGGTTGCATGATAGAAGCATTTAGAAACTACAACTGGTTCAGAACATGATAGCCAGATTATTCTTGTATCCACTATAGTGGTCACATTTAGCCACTGTTGCAATATCTTCATTGCTTTGAAACTGGTTTCCAGGCTATTTGAAGGACCACAGTTCGCTGTATGAACTGCCCATACATTTACTGAGGACTGTTCCCCTCTTCACAAGTTCTATAGGCAGCTACCAGCGAAAGGGCTTTTTCTGTTGTGGCACCTTAACAGTGGAATATCCTCCCTAAACATATCGTCCCTGGCATATACCTTAAGTTCTTTTAGGCACCAGGAGCAAATTACTCTATTCTCCCAACCTTTAAATAATATATAACTTTACTCTGCTGGGTTCTACTGCTATAGTGCTAGTACTGTTAATTTTTAGTTGTAACATTGTTTTAACTATCAATTTATTTAATTTGCATTTTTTAAAAATATTCTGTTTGTAAACTGTTTCAGAGACCATGTGCAGAGAAAAAGGAAATACATTTTGGAAACAGAAGTATAAATTGGGAGCTCATCCATTCGCCAGGTGCTCTCCCAGAAATGCAGAAGGCCAGGCACGGATGTGACAGATGTGACTTTTTTAAAAGTTGAAATGGAAAGAATGTCTCGAATGCCAGCCCAACTTTGAGACCTCTGCTGGTCTGCTAGCCATGGGGAACCGACAGCAATCCCAAGAGAACCAGGCAGCATCCCATCCCAATCCCACTGCAGCTAAACTGCAGACAACTAAAATCGCAATGGAATCTCGCCTTCCTGTAATGCAGAAGAATGTATTCAGCAGCCGCAGTTTAAAGCCTTGCGTCCTTAATAAAATCACACGCTGGAAATATTCATTAAGCACTCTTGCTAAGATCAACACAGTTTCCCCTTTTTTATTATTAAGTTTTTATTGGCTTTATTAAAAAGAAGCAATCAATAACAGAGGTGACTATGTAATCCACCAATCCCTTCCTCGACCAGCAGAAAACAAATTAAAAAGGCAGGAGGCTTCCTAAGCAGCCACATCAAACACAGTGATAAAGAAGAAAGAAGAAAAGGCTGGAAATTGAAGAAAAGGGGAAACAAGAGAGAAGTAAAAGAGAAGTAAAGCTGCAGAGCAACCCAGGTAGCCCATAGAGTTGTGTGTGTGTGTGTGTAAAGTGCTGTCAAGTCGCAGCCGACATACGGCGACCCCTTTTGGGGTTTTCATGGCAAGAGACTAACAGAGGTGGTTTGCCAGTGCCTTCCTCTGCACAGCAACCCTGGTCTTCCTTGGTGGTCTCCCATCCAAATACTAACCAGGGCTGACCCTGCTTAGCTTCTGAGATCTGATGAGATCAGGCTAGCCTGGGCCATCCAGGTCAGGGCGCCCATGGAGTTACTGCTCAGCAAATATCCGGGGTATCCTGCCACGTATAGGTGATTTATTTTCCCCCAGTAAACCACCTCTGTTAGCCTCTTGCCATGAAAACCCCAAAAAGGGTTGCCATAAGTCGGCTGTGACTTGACGGAACTTTACACACATACACACACAAAGATTCAGCATACCACTAACATAGAGGACCACCAAGGGGAAAACATAGACCTGCCAATATTGCAAGATGACCCTTTAGCTATCAAAGCAGAACTGTGAATCCGATGACAATAATATCTCGAAACCTACTTTGGGGTCAAGAAAACATATCTTTGCATTTTCATGTGTAAGCCAGTTTCTGCAATCCATACATTGCATGGCTTTTTAAAATCCTTCTAATTCCACCCCTCTGACTATAAACTGAAGGACGCAAGGGGGCCATTTCCCTCCACTGATGTCTTAGTGCATTGTGACTTGTGACTGAAGGTGTCAATACATTTTATTGGAAAGTGTTGCATCTGAGAGGATGCAAGGTATGTGAGAGCTATATCTGTGGGTCTGATCTGCAATGGCTCATTCACACATTCATCGTGCAGTACTGAAGTTATTAAATGAGGAACATGAACGTGTGAATTAATACTGAAATATGTGAAACTGAATAGATTCAATGTCCCAGTTCTTCCTACCACATAGTGGGTTCTTTCCATCTTATCCTGGCTCAGTTCACACATTGTCCTTCTAACTAACAAAGTGCATGGAAGCAAGTATTCTTTTGTCTGTCTGGAATGCTAAAAGGGGCACCTTTTTGCCTTTCAGAATGGAACATGAAAAAGAAGAAGAGTTGCTTTTTATATACTGACTTTCTCTGCCACTTAAAAGAGACTCTAACCAGCTTACAATCGCCTTCCCTTCCCCTCCCCACAACAGACACCCTGTGAGGTAGGTGGGGCTGAGAGAGAGTGACTTGCCCAAGGTCACCCAGCTGGCTTCATGTAGAGGAGTGGGGAAGCCAATCCGGTCCACCAAATTAGCCTCTGCCGCTCATGTGGAGGAGTGAGGAATCAAACCTGGTTATCCAGATCAGAGTCCATTGCTTCAAACCACCACTCTTAACCACTACACCACGCTGGTTCTCCAGCAGGAGAGGTTGTAGGTACCTCACAGCTATGGAGAGGAGAAAACCAGCTGCTAGCATACTCTACACCAACCCATCCTCAGCAAGTCCTCCTGTTATTATTCCCCATTTCGCATCATGCTTCTTCAATTTCAAGTCCGCTTCTTCTCCCCCCTCCTTAAGCTCCTGTCCTGGCTGCTGCACCCCTTCTGCAGGGTTAAGGTTAGGTAAGCTGGTCCGACTGGGTCAAGTGGGAAACGTTCTTCTTGGCTTCTCTTGGAGCCTAGAATGTCCCCTTCCACATATCCAGGGGGCTTGCTGCTGCCCAGCCTGCCCCAATCCTGGCTGGCCCCAACTCCTTCCTAGCTTGTAGTCCGCCACCGCCTTCAGCTGGAGCCTTTTACCCCACTTCCCCCTGACCACTCCCAGATTCTGCTTCCCTGCTTCTACTCCCAAGCAGGCTCTTTATCTCAGGGAGGCTTTTGTCTCAAGAGGAGGCCTTTGCTCCAAAGGGAGCTAGTACTGGTTGACCTCCCTCCTGTCTGCTCCTCCCTCGCTCTTGCAGGCCCGACTAGCTCTCTCTTTTGCCTCTGCAACTGAGCTACTGTCTTCCTTAGGGCTGTGAATGCTCCTGATCTACCCCTTCTTTCCCAAAGGGCATCCAGGATTGTGACAACTCTCTGGAGAGGGTTGCCATCCTCCAGATACTGGGTACAAGAGCGCCACAATACTAATTCAGGGTGCCAAATGGTCTATTCAAAAGCTACCAAATCTCAACATGTCACAAAGTAATAAGCAATCTGTACAACAAATCCTATACATATACACAAGTTCATTTCAAAGTCCAAAATGTTTCTTCATAGATGTAATGCTAGTGTAATATATTTCAGATGAAAGGGGGAATTTTTGACTTTAAAATGAACTTGTGTATATGTATAGGATTTGTTGTACAGATTGCTTATTACTTTGTGACATGTTGAGATTTGGTAGCTTTTGAACAGACTATTTGTACCCTGAATTAGTATAGTGTCGCTCTTGTACCCATTTTCTAACCTTGTTGTATTGGTACAGTGGTGTCTGCTTTGTTCTCACAACCTCCATGGCCACGTTAGGAAAAATGACAACCATAACAGTAAACGCCGTTGCTGACGGTGGTGTGTCAAGCACCAGCTGACTCTATTTCATGCCGGGGCCCAGCGCCCTCAGAACTAGGAGCTCTCGCCCTTTGTGAGGTGGGTGCATGAGAGTGCACCGTGGAGGGATCAGCCACCTGTACGGATATGCAGGTCCATCCACAACCCGATGTGGCTGGACGCTCAGAAAAAAATCCGTTTGTGCAGATGTCCTTAGCCGGCAGACGAAGCAGAACTATTTGCTGCACAAAGGATGTGAGAATGCCTGGCCCTGAAGTCACTGTCGCCGCTTCCCATTTTCATGGGAACAAAACAAAAGTAAAAGACAGAGCGCAACACTCTGAAGGGAGCCTTGGGAAGCTCCTCTCTCTGCCTCCTGGGGTCCCAATGGTCATCCCTTCTGTTTACCTGGCTTGCATGGCTCAGGATGACACATGCCTGCACAGCATCATATGGCTGCAGGGGTCGGTGCCACGGCTTGTGGCTTCTTCCACCCTCCCTTGACCTTAGCTAGGCAGTTGTGGCCAGGCTGTGTCAATACCAAACTGAGGGGACATTGATCGGGCACGTATACAAAGGAAGCCCTCCTTGCGAATGTAGACCCTCACCGTTTGCCCTGGGTGAAGCACAGGGCTGGGCATGGAAAGGGCTGGAAGGGAGTGGGTGCTTCTGATCCCCAATGACTTAGGGTCAGACCAGGGGCCACTGCTCTTCCAGAGGCTAGCAGCTCATCCTTCCCCAAGGGCGCCTGAGGGTGCAGGACCCCAAAGATACCCTGGGGGACGGGGAACTTCATGTGCTAAATGTGCTCCTGTACTGCTTGCACTCAATGTGCAGGGGGCAGGCCTAGGGTGTTTATGGGGCAGGTGCCCAGGGATTTCTGGGGGGACTTGGACCCATTAAGGGGGTGGGGTGTGTGCCACTGATAGCCAGCTAGCCTCCCTGGACCTGCCCCTCTCTACCCCTGGACTCTAAGGGGCACTTCAGCTTCTGGGACAGGTGGCCCAAATTGGTTCCGGCTGCCCTGTCCATCAGAGCCTCACCGCCTCCCTACAACACCTCCATGGAATGCCACAGCCCTGTTGCTGCCACTGATAGCCAAAATCCCCCTCTTTCCCAGCTGGCCGCCATGCAACCAAACCCTACAGGGTGCGGACTATTAGTGCCAGAGCCCAAAAAACCCTCAGGATTGCTCTGTAAATACATTATTTTTGCTGTTGGGTTTTTGGGGGGGCAGTTGTTCAAATGCTATGTTTTGACTGGAGAATTGGGCTAAAACTAATAAAATGCACTTCAACAAAGATGAATGTAAAGTTCTGCATTTAGGCAGGAAAAATCAAATGCATAATTATAGAATGGGGGAGACTTGTCTGTGCAGTAGTGTGTGTGAAAAGGATCTTGGGGTCTTAGTAGACCAAACACTGAACATGAGTCAGCAGTGTGATGCGGTAGCTAAAAAGGCAAATGCGGTCTTGGGCTGCATCAACAGAAGTATAGTGTCCAGATCACGTGAAGGGATGGTATTGCTTTACTCTGCTCTGGTTAGACCTCACCTAGAGTACTGTGTTCAGTTTTGGGCACTGCAATTTAAGAAAGATGTAGACAACCTGGAACGTGTGCAGAGGAGGGCAACAAGGATGATGAGGGGTCTGGAGACCGTCCTATGAGGAAAGGTTGAAGGAGATGGGTATGTTTAGCCTGAAGAGGAGAAGACTGAGAGGGAATATGATAACCATCTTCAAGTACTTGAAAGGCTGTCATAGAGAAGATGGTGCCGAGTTGTTTTCTGTTGCCCCAGGAGGTCGGACCAGAACCAACAGGTTGAAATTAAATCAAAATAGTTTCCGTCCTGACATTAGGAAGAATTTTCTAACAGTTAGAGCAGTTCTTCAGTGGAACAGGCTTCCTCGGGAGGTGGTAAGCTCTCCTTCCCTGGAGGTTTTTAAGAAGAGGCTAGATGGCCATTGGTCAGCAATGCTGATTTTATGACCTTAGGCAGTTCATGAGAGGGAGGGCATCTTGGGCATCTTCTGGGCATGGAGTAGGGATCACTGGGGGTTTGGGGCGGGGTAGTTGTGAATGTCCTGCATTGTGCAGGGGGTTGGACTAGATGACCCTGGTGGTCCCTTCCAACTCTATAATTCTATGATTCTATGACTATCTTGCTGATGATGGTATTTCATTAGGCTTATTGTCAATTGGGTTTTCGATTTATTTTTCAGGCTTGAATTGGTTTAATCGTATTTTCTTAAAATTAGTTTTTGTTGTAAACTTTCATGGGAGCAGTCAGTGAAAGGCAATCTATAGACATAGTAATAGATAACATGTTTTACTCTAGCTGGAATTGTGTGCTGTACTGTACTGTGACAAAAACATATCCTGTGTCAAACATCTACCACAACTCCAGTATACCTTATATTTCTAGCATAATGTACCCACAGGGTGGGACACCGACTTTTTACCTTCTGCTGTCAAATTTGCTATTTGTTTTAAGACTGGTGCAAACAGGAGATGACATCGTAACCATTTTATTTTGTTTATCCGCCCCATTAAAGCTCTTGTCCAGCAAACCAAACTGTAGTGAAAGAAATATGCTCACTGGGATATTGTACCGGATCCCTGGGAGGGACTGAGAGACTGCGAGCGTGCAAATAGGCACTAAAAAAACAAAGTACTCTGCAGAAACGGCAGACAATTGTTAGGAGGCTTGAAAGACCCATTTTTTTTATTGAAAATTAAATAAAAAGAACTCTGAGCTGACATTAATTTCTATAACACAGCTTTAACAACAAAAAAGTAATTCAACAGACTGCCCCCTGGATGGCAACCACATAAACATGAGAAAACAACTTGGTGATTTGGGAAGACCGGGGGATCTACTTTTTGCACACTGAATTATGAGCTAGTCTTTTATCTTTCTCCCATGCAAATATAAAACATAATTGCTGGGAAATATCAAGGGATATCATGTGATAGAATGGAACGTGGAAGTTCTAAACTCATGTTCAGGACTGCCTAAATTTCCTTCCTGTACTTGCTAATAAGATCAATTCACATACTGCCCGTTTCCACACTAATTATTTGCAACATTTAATTAAGTGTCTTATCTTTTTGTGTCCGCACCATTCACCACCCCCTTGGTTCTCCGAGCGCTTAATCTCTGTGTTATCAGCAAACACTTATATGGCGACGTTTTCCTTTTCTCTGTCTTAAAGGCGACTTCCCCTGAGGTGCGGACACTTCTGAATCGCTATTCAATTCTCCGACCCACCATTGTCCACACCCACTGTGTAGCCCATATCCTAGGGTTGCCAGATGCCTCTTCACCACCAGCGGGAGGTTTTGGGGGCGGAGCCTGAGGAGGGCGGGGTTTGGGGGAGGGGAGGGACTTCAGTGCCATAAAGTCCGATTGCCAAAGCAGACATTTTCTCCAGGGGAACGGATCTCTATCGGCTGGAGATCAGTTGAAATTGCAGGAGATCTCCAGCTAATACCTGGGGGTTGGCAACCCTACCATATCCCCTTCCCTCTCCTCCCGGCAGCCATTTTCTGTTCTTTTTTTAAAAAAAAATTAATTAAATGCACTAGGACTACGAAAGGACAGTTGGAGCATTGGATGAGACCCCCCCTAAATTGCACGGGGTCTCATTTTATATTTTTCCCTGATACGTGTTTAATCCACGGGTGCGGGCTTGAGTTTCTGCGAGGCTGGCAGCTGGATGCCTTGGAGGCGTGCCTGTTACTAGCCCAAAACACTCCGCCACTGGGTTCGAGCAGCCCCGTCCCTCTCTTTGTGTGGCTCTTCCTTTGTAACCATTCAACCTCGCAAGGGGGCCTGGGCGGTGGGGGGAGAGATGAACTTCCACTCTCACACACCGCCCCCCCCTCAAAGAGAGGAGAAATGCCAAGGGGAGACAAACGACTCTGCCTAGGTGTTTGCCCAGGAGTGAAAGGATGCCTCAATGGGAACGGGAGAATGGGCAGCCAACCCATTATGCACTGTCTTTTCCTGCCTGGCCAAGGAGCCACGGTGGCCCTGGAGAGCATAAAATGGGCTCTTGAGAGAGTACAGGGCCATTCCTCCCAGGGAGGGAGGGATCTCCTTCGGCCCCCTGTCCTCTCTCAGCCTCCCCCCCAGCACGGAGAGAGGGTGGGCGGGCATGAAGGGGACCTGGCAGGCCACCTGCAGACCAGAGGGCTGGGGACCTTCTTCTGCCATCCACCCCAGGACGACAGGGTGGGGAAGGGGGAGGTGACCCCTTCTGGGTCTTCTTGCACCAACCCAGAATTGTTTTTCATCTCCCCCCGTCACCTTTGGGGTGGGGTGCGACCCACGTCAACCACACCAGCCACTGTTCAGATGGATGAAGAGGGGGGAAGAGGTCTGCTTGGCTGCCACAGTTATTTCCCTTCGACAATGGCTCAGTCTTACGACCGTCAGTGCTTCCCCAGTGAGACAGCGGCCAATCACGGCACGCCGTCACAGCAGCGCTACAGCACGTGCGCAAAAACAACGAAAGAGGGGGGAGTGTTCTGGCATCTGCAACATGACGCCACACTTTCCCCATGTTCGTTTTTAGAAAAGTGTGGACGGACTACAAAAGTTCTTGAGTAAAATGCATACAACAACGAAAGAGGTACCATTAAGACAGAAATTTTGAAAGTGCAGTCAAACTTCACAGATTGACCACAAGCAGATGAATACGACGTAAGTGAACGGTACGGAAACAGCCACTGTTTTGTCTTTGTCTTTCCCAGTACCATTTCGGCTTGTTGGATGTATCTTCTAATTCTAGTTTTAAAAAAAATATCTAAGAGACTGAAGATGCTGGGCATTCCAAGGAACACAAGGGGAGCAGCAAAGTCTTCGCTAACAAAAACTATTCTGTCGGAGGGGAAATTAATAAAATAATACTCAGGCCTTTGACCCTCAGATGAGGGAGGCTTAAAACAACCACTTCGAGGTCAAATTTAGGCTTAGCACACTCAATGCCAACAAAATCAGTAGAGGCATAGCTGACGTGAGCTTTAATCCAACTCTGGGAGGCTTTCAAATCGATTGGGTTTCCTTGTGGGGCATCTTATTTCTGTGTGACAGCCTTAAGATCTCCTATATGTTTAGAGAGTTTTCCCTTTTTTGCGTGGCAAGCAATATCAAATGCCTTATCTCCTCGGAGTCAGCAATCATTTCTTTAGTGACAGGCTATGTTGGCTCCACACCCACACCTTTATGCATGACAAAACCAGTAATTCCTTTTCAGTCTTTGGCACCAGGTGGTGATTTCCATCCCTTTCATTACCTAACACCAACATGCTTGTCTCTCCTTAGAAAGCAGATTACACTGTATGCTCAATATCCATTAGCAGCAGTAGCCAGAGGGGATACAGTTTTCCCACTGCAGCTAATGGACTTTTGGCAAATAGCTAACAGTGTACACAGATTCCCCCTCTTTGGCAAAGAAGAGCAGAAAGGGGCTAGAGGAAGATCCTTCTACCACTGCAAACAGGAAGTTCTTCCCAAATCATGCACAGAGATTTTATGGACCTTTATATTCCTCTCTTTATAATTTAGTAATCTTCAGAACTAATATTAGGAACTGTTCTGCAAGAGTCATCCCTATGGGTCATTTCAAATTCTCTATAACCTTCTCTTCAGTTTGAATTTTTGTGCACAATGTGTTTACCATTGATTGTTATCCCCAGAATTTCACTTTTCCAGACATCGTTCTTGAGAAATAACCTCTTCTTTTTCTACAGCTATAATAACATTCCTTTTACATGTAAATGGAGGTATAGATCAAGAGGGGGGAAAAGAGAGAGGCCATATATTCCAAACAACATTTGAATGTGCATTATTCAAGGAGCTGTTTACTGGAATCATTGTGGGTAGGATTGATGCAGATGAGATGGAAGAAACCTTTTTCTGGAGGGAGAGAGGGAGGGAGGGAGGGAGAGAGAGAGGGAGGGAGGGAGGGAGAAATGCAGGACCAATTCTGCCACAGCAGGTAAACTTGTTATTTAAACTAATTCCCATTTTATTGTTAAACCAACAAGAATACCACAAAACTCAAATAAAAAGGGTATCATCTACAGCATGACCCCAGTTCAAGGAATCAACTAAAAAAACTAATATTAATATGGGAGGGAAGGCGGCATGGTAAAGCCCGATCTTGTCAGATCTTGGAAGCTAAGCAGGGTCAGTACTGGGATGGAAGACCACCAAAGAAGGCTCTGCAGAGGGAGGCAATGGAAAACCACCTCTGCCTCTCACTTGCCTTGAAAGCCCCTGGCTGAGGTTGCTGTAAGACAGCTGCGACTTTTACACACACATATAAATGTGTGTGTTAAGTGCTGTCAAGTCGCTTCCCACTCATGGCGACCCTATGCATGAAAGTCCTCCAAAATGTCCTATCTTTGACAGCCTTGCTCAGATCTTGCAAACTGAAGGCTGCGACTTCCTTTATTGAGTCAATCCATCTCTTGTTGGGTCTTCCTCTTTTCCTGCTGCCCTCAACTTTTCCTAGCATGATTGTCTTTTCCAGTGACTCTTGTCATCTCATGACGTGACCTAAATACGATAGCCTCAGTTTAGTCATTTTAGCTTCTAGGGTCAGTTCAGGATTTGTTTTTTTGGCAGTCCACAGAATCTGTAACACTCTCCTCCAACACCACTTTTCAAAGGAATCTATTTTCTTCCTATCGGCTTTCTTCACATATCAATAGCCACACAATATGCTGCATTTGCGCCAGCCAACTCCCTTTGAAGAGTCAGAGCAGCCACTGCAAAATATGCTCTGCTGTATGTAATACTTTTCTTAATATAACAAAAGGTAAAATGGTTTCAGACAGAGTATCGGTGTTTTGCATCTGAATGAACAGATTCTCAATTAGCTCCTTCCTAGGGACAGCATATATTGCAGGATAAGCAGCAATTGTATATATTTTTCAACTGTCTAAGCATGGCAAATACCCATTCAATATTGTTTCTTTAGCTTGATTTACAACATAGAAAAAGCTGCAAATAGAGCCTTAGCCATAGAAATGTGGATTTAAGAAATAGGGAGTTTTTGTAATGCTCAAATGAAAATTAGGCAAAAAACCCTCAGTGCTTTCAGAAAGAGCGACCGTCCAATTTGTCCTTTATGCCTTTGAAAAACTTCCCCATTCTAATTAATGCTTAATGCAAACATTTCTTCCCAATGCTGGCTAGTAAATTATTCAGTACAGTTGTGGCTTTGAGAATTCACTTTAGACGCTGCAATTCTCACTGTGCTTAAGTCCCCAAAGTCCCAAGGAATTGTCTTTACAGTTCCTGAACAGACAAAGTCCAAAACTGCAGGCATGGAATGAAGATCAGCTCAAACGATGGACGTTTAACAAAGTGAAAGAGGAGCTCTGACTTTCCATCGAGGCTGGTCTTGCGTTAGGCAAGGGAAAGCAGAAGAATGTCCAGAGCCCTACACTAAGGACACTTTTCTGGACCATACCACCTCAAAACTTGTCGTAGGACACCAAACATATCCATCAGGTGACCCAGTGTGGTGCCACCACATATCAAATGCTTTGTGAAGCATGGCACAAGTTAGAACGAGCTGCTTCCCTCTTTAGTGTTGTCAACTTATTCTTCCTGGGTACACCAGATGTAATTATTATGTAGCTAGGAGACAATGACATTGACAGCACTGTACTTTTTGTGGCTAAGTTGTTAGGTTTTGTGATTTACTAAAAACCACATTACCTTAATTACCTTGCCATAGGAAGTGGTGGTACAACGTATTCAAATTGTAAAACAATTCTATTTATTGCAAAATACTTCAGTAAATAGTAGAATGAATATATATATATATATATTCATTCTACTATTTACTGAAGTATTTTGCAATAAATAGAATTGTTTTACAATTTGAATACGTTGTATTCAAATGAATATAGATCCAATACAGTTACAATTATAAATCAGTTACATAACCCATCAATGATCATACCCTTAGAAAGAGAGTTCTCTAACCAACCAGCAGGCAAGCGTGTTTGGTAGAGAATACCCTTACAGACAGCACCTAAGTGTGTCCGGGGGATAGTGTCCCAATTTATCTCAATTTTCAAGCCCCTTATATAGGATTTACCATGGGAAACTTTAATCTTGGGGGTTTACTTATGGCACCTTCTCAAGGATTTTCATCCGTTCTCAAAACATATTTTAATCCTTTTCACCTGTTTCACATGGCCAGATGCCAACAAGGATATTATCAGATATTCAATGTCAAACCTCAAGTAAGGTGCGAAAAGGTCTTGGAAAGGCCATTTAAAGCATCCTTGAAAAGGATCTAATGCAGTCAAATTACCCCCCTTTCAGACGACATTGTAAGGAGCCCCGTGGCGCAGAGTGGTAAGCTGCAGTACTGCAGTCCAAGCTCTGCTCACGACCTGAGTTCGATCTTGACGGAAGTTGGTTTCAGGTAGCCGGCTCAGGGTTGACTCAGCCTTCCATCCTTCCGAGGTTGGTCAAAAGAGTACCCTGCTTGCTGGGGGTAAAGGGAAGATGATTGGGGAAGGCACTGGCAAACCACTAGGCAGACCCATAAACAGTCTGCCTAGTAAACGTCGGGATGTGACGTCACCCCATGGGTCAGGAATGACCCAGTGCTTGCACCTTTACCTTTTTCAGGCGACATTCCAAGATTCAAAAAGACAAAAATTATTTGTTCTTATCTTAATGTTGATGTTAGCCAAGGTTTTTTGGCTGCATGCCCGGTAACAGCTCACCCTCATCGGTTTTCTAGCTAGCTATGGAACTAAAGCATGGAGGTTTCTTTTACTTGCCAGTTAGTGACATGAAAACTAGCTTTTAATTAGCAGATGTTGCATAAATATATCTCCTTTTAGGCTAAAACATGGCTAAACTATAGCTTGCCCATTACAGTGCCTATGAAAGGGACTGCTCAGCATTGCACGGCAAGTCAAAAGGACATTCACTGACACAGTTAGCAGATCCAGGCATGGAACAGGATCTGGTCACAGCTCTTGTATGTTAATGCAGAGCCAAGTGATCGGTAAAAATTATCTTCTTCAGGAAGCTGTTCAGAGAAGTTCTTGGAGAATGGTGCCTCACCCAGCGATTCAGTACCATCAGCCTGAGGTATCTTGGGAAGATGCAATTCACTTTTCAGAAGATGGGAATGGCATCCAACTGCAGGATATTAATGGGGTTGAACCCCGGTTTGGTTGAGTGAAGCTCAAAAGGGGCAGTCGGTCGCCTTAAGAGACCCTGGTAGCAAAACCGAGGGCTCAAGGGAGTCCTGCAACTGAATGGGATTTCAAAGCAAAAGGCCCAAGGTGCTGCCAAAGGGGACAGCGTCAGACCGGAGTGAGCCTCTCCCTGCTGCCACCTCCTTCCCAAGCTCAGCCCACTAGCCCTAAGACTTGCTTTCATCTCACTGAACTTCACGCCCTTCTCCCTTCCGGTGCTTAACAAACCAATAACAATGTCACCAAAGGAATACACATGAACACATGAAGCTGCCTTATACTGAATCAGACCCTTGGTCCATCAACGTCAGTATTGTCTACTCAGACCAGCAGCGGCTCTTTCAGGATCTCAGGCAGAGGTCTTTCACATCACCTACTTGCCTAATCCCTTTAACTGGAGATGCTGGGGATTGAACCTGGGACCTTCTGCATGCCAAGCACAGTCGTGTGTGCATTAGCTCAGTTTGTTCATTGCCCTCCAGTTCTTGTGCTCCACTCGCAGATAAAAATATCATGTACATATAAAAATGGTTGGAAGACGTCTTCACAGCTAAAGGGGCCAAACAAAGTGCGAACAGTATTTTTTATAACATTTTCAAACTCTTAATACTTCCCTGGGAATACATAATGCGGTAACCCCCATTGTAACAATGTGTCTGTCAGATTCTCTAAATTGGGGGGGGGTAGTTGTGAATTTACTGCATTGTGCAGGGGGTTGGACTAGATGACCCTGGTGGTACCTTCCAACTTCTATGATTCTATAAATTCCCAGCTTCCATTTTTTAAAAAGCATCTAAATGAGCCAGTGTGGTGTAGTGGTTAAGAGTGACAGAAGCCAATCCGGAGAACTGGATTTCATTCCCCAATCCTCCACATGAGCGGCGGACTCTAATCTGGTGAACCGGGTTGGTTTCCCCACTCCTCCACATGAAGCCAGCTGGGTGACCTTGGGCTAGTCACAGTTCTCTCAGAACTCTCTCAGCCCCACCTGCCTCACAAGGTACCTGTCAGGGGGAGAGGAAGGGGAGGAGATTGTAAGCTGCTCTGATACTCCTTTTGGTAAAGAAAAACAGGATATAAAAACCAACTCTTTTTCTTCATCTTTCCTTTTAAAAAAAATAAAATAAAATACCTTTCCTTGCAGAAATATCAGTGAAAAGGCATACATCCATAATGAAAGGGAATAACCTTTTGAAGAAAATGAAAGCTCAAAATAGAGAACACATACTAGATTGTTTTAATGTTATTATGCTATAAGAATAATCAATTGCAGGCTTTAAAAAAAACCAGTTTTCTGGTGGCAGGGAGGAAATGATGACCATGGGGGAATAGTGCAGGGGGGAGTAGGGCCAATTTGGGTGGAACAGAGAAAACGCAGACGTTCCCTTTGCTGTGATCTTTCCCAAAGCATCACAGCAAAATAGGTTTGGAAAACAACCACAGGAAACATGGGGATAACCCAGGAGGTGCAATGAAGCACAATGATGCTGTGGGGAAGTAGGGAGAAAACTTGCTTCCCAATAGAATCCAAAACAGGGCAAACAAGTCACGTGTAAGTGACCAAGGCCAGCACTCTCTCTAAACCCAGAAGCATAATACATAAAGCGACAATGGTATTATTATTAGTACATGACGGGATTCCTTTCCTCACTCTCCTCTGTTAATTTCTTTTTTTCACATTGTGAGAAGATGCAACAGGGTGATGGTGTGCCGTGAGAGTAAGAGAGAAAACGTATGCCCTGAAAATATTTACATAATAAAAAATTATATCTGCAAATGCTCCTGGTTGTGCACATTTAAACTTTTTGCCATAATTGTATCCTACCCCTTCAAGGAACTCAGGCCAGTATTATCCAATTTTATCTCCTAAACAACCCTGTGAGATAGACTAGACAAAGAGCACAACTTGACCAATGGGTGGGAAGAAACTTACTGGTAACATGCAACTTGTTCCTTACCGTTAACTGGAAATTTTCTTAAGTGCTTGAATTATTCATGCTTCAGTCAGGAAGAAGAAGAACAAGAAGAAGTGTTGGTTTTTATATGCTGACTTTCTCTACCACTTAAGGAAGAATCAAACCGGCTTACAATCACCTTCCCTTCCTCTCCCCACAACAGGAACCTTGTGAGGAAGGTGGGGCTGAGAGAGTCTCGAGAGAACTGTGACTAGCCCAAGGTCACCCAGCTGGCTTCATGTGTAGGAGTGGGGAAAGCAACCTGGTTCACCAGATTAGAGTCCGCCGCTCATGTGAAGGAGTGGAGATTCAAACCCAGTTCTCCAGATTAGAGTCTACCGCTCCAAACCACCACTCTTAACCACTACACCACGCTGTAGTACAACTGATTATTTCTCACATATGCAATATGGCATTGTCCAAGGTTGCAGTCTCCCATTCAAGAAGTGCTACCCACCATGCACGCAGGTAGGCAGGCAAAGCAATCAGTGGTGGTTCTTTCTAGTAACGTGTTGATTGATTCCATGCCACCTCAAAGCAGCCAAGCAACAGTAGACCATTGACAGGAATCAATTAAAATCAAACACTTTTGGTTGTACGCTGCATGTGTGGTGGAAAAAAAAACAAAAACAGCACCACAATTGTTCTTTTAAAAAAGAACCCACATATTTTGGCTTATGGAGAGAACACACAAATGCATCCTCTCTGTATCTTCTTTGGAAAATATTGACAACAGACTAACCATAGATCACCCTCTTCCCTTCCTTTGGGAATGTTTTGTTTCGTTATGCTAAATGGTGATTCCTGCCGTTTGCGCCGCTACTGTAGACAAAGGTATTCTTGCCCTTTGTGTAGCGGCCTAGCAGGGTGTGTTCTCGAGCCAGGCTCAAAGCAGTAGCTCATTCTAGTCTAGTACAATGGATGCTAAGGAGTCTGAGGTGATCCAAGGCTGCGGTGTGTGAACGATATCCCCTCCAACGGCATCTCTATCCAAATCCAGGCCCTTCTTTCCCAAAGGCAAGCAGCCAAGGTGTTCTGGAGGTCACCTCCCACTGTTATCTTCAGCTTCCAATCCATTTGCTGTGTATGGTCAGTGCATTAGAAAACAGGCAGCGTTTGGGGTTTGCTATTTCTTCCTAAGCAGCAGTGGGTACTAGATGGATACTGCTTAACAGGTCAGCTTTGTTATAGTCTGCACTGTGCACTATGCCCAACCCAATCATTAACTGGGTCAGGAATTTTCTTTGCAAGTTTATTTTCAGCTGCTCGTAATGTGACTGGGGTGGAGGGAGAAGGATACACAACTCTGGGACGTCCCCAAGTAAGGCAACGGCCTTATCCAAAGTTCTACCAAACGACTGCTAAAGAGCAGTAGCACAGGATTAGTCCCAAGTTCACAGCCAAGAAGGAGCCCCGTGGCGCAGAGTGGTAAAGCTGCAGAACTACAGTCCAAGCTCTGCTCACGACCTGAGTTCGATCCCGACGGAAGTCGGTCTCAGGTAGCCGGCTCAGGGTTGACTCAGCCTTCCATCCTCCCGAGGTCGGTAAAATGAGTACCCAGCTTGCTGGGGGTAGAGGGAAGATGACTGGGGAAGGCACTGGCAAACCACCCCGTAAAACAAAGTCTGCCTAGTAAACGTTGGGATGTGTCGTCACCCCATGGGTCAGGAATGACCCGGTGCTTGCATAGGGGACCTTTACCTTTTTTTCACAGCCAAGAGCCCCCTGGAATAAGGTTACAGGAAGCCACACTTAGGGGGAGGAAACCTGAAGGATTTTCCCTGACACACCACAATACATCCTGCTCCCTTTTCCAACTGTGGAAAAGGAACCTCAAGTAGCACTGATGACTACCATAGATTAAGTGGAACGAGTTTTGTTAAGTGTAAACTATGGGACAAAGATACACACAGGCTACAAGACATGTGCTGTCGAATAAGGCTCCCCCCTATCCATTTGTGTACAGATGCACAGTTTCTAGCATTCAGTACACAAGAATCTGACAAGATAAGGAATTTATAGACTGCTGCTGTGGCTAACAATTTGCTGGAATGATGCTGACGCGCACCCCACAGCCAGCCAGATATCACAAAAAGTCCACAGCTATTTTTGCGGGATCATCAAAGTCTCCTGATTTGTTCATCTACCTTCACTGTCTGCTGCCACCACCTTTCACGGTCAATGAAATTCTACATAATCAGGAATCCTATTTACCCCTAAACTTTAATCTCACTGTTTTGGATGTTTTCCCAGGCTGTTGGGATAAATGAGGTTATAATATAAGGGGGGGGGGAGCTGCCAAATTTGCACAAGCCAGTGATAGACAAGGAAACACATGGGATGGAAAGTCGCTGTGTTTAGCCTCTATTCCCAGCTCCACTCTGCGACTGACAGGCTGCAGTGTGGCTTTTGGCAAGTCATTTCACCATTGTCTATTCGGTGTACTTAAACTGCAAAAAGGGAAAAAGTTTCTCACTCACAATGTGCCCATAGTCGCCATCCTGAGATGCTTCAGGCCTAGGGTTGCCAACCTCCAGGTAGTCCAAAAACAATATAAATGACCTAAGCTGTATTTATCTAGAAGATATACAAACAAAGAACAGCTATGATGGCTATATAAATAACCTTGCAATTCTAGTAAGACTTGTAGTGGTACAACAGAAAAATCAGAACACAATGTTAACTTTGTAAATTAATGTATATAATGATTGATTCTTTTCATTCCATTAGTTCGTTTTTCAAATAAACGTATTTTAATTGCATGTTGCATTTTTCTTTTGCAATAATGGCAATATATATCTTTCATTGTTCAACATGCTTTTTAAATCAATAAAAAAGAGCAAGAGTCCAGTAGCACCTTAAAGACTAACAAAAATATTTTCTGGCAGGGTATGAGCTTTCGTGAGCCACAGCTCACTTCTTCAGATACAGCTAGAATGTGAATCTATCTGTCTTTAAGTAGAGGAGAGTGAATTCAGACAAGCATTAGTATGTAAATGTTAACAGTATGTAAATGTGAATAGCAGGCGTGATGGGATTAGGTGTGGTATGCAGAAGAGTCTGTGATGTCCAGGGGAGAGATGGGGGTGGAGAAATCAGCATTGGTAATGAGCCATGAATGCAAGGTCTTTATTCAGCCCAGGTAAATGCATTGTCTTTTGTTTGAATATCAACTGTAATTCAGAAGTTTATTAAATCAATAAAAACGGCAAAAAACAAATTAAAGTCAATAGAAGGGGTACAGGTTCTCCGGTAAATATTCCCTGTTTCTGAGGAGTCCTTCATCAGCCCCCCATGTTGCCGCATGTCGTCAATTTGTTTTGTTGCCATTTTTTCTGTGAACCAACCTGTTATTCACTTTGGCTCAGAACAACGGCATGCCGTCTAACCCCTAAGGGGTATAATTGCGGTGCTTTGGCAATTGGACTCTATGGCATTGAAGTCCCTCCCCTCCCCAAACCCTGCCCTCCTCAGGCTCCGCCCTAAAAATCTCCCACCGGTGGCGAAGAGGGACCTGGCAACCCTATTCAGGCCTCATGAGCATGGCCGCAGCATTGCGGGGGGGGGGGGGGCTTGATTTTTTAGTACAATTGGAACCTATGGGCCAGGGTGGATAAAAATCAATGGTTTTTTTTTTAAATTAAAAATTGATTTTAAAAATTTAAATCAGATTTTTTTAATAAAATGCTTTTTGAGAAAATATCAATTTAAAGATCACTTTCTATTTAAGATACATTATAGGTCAAAGGTTATTCATCATGCAATAAGGAATAGTTTTTAATTAAGTAGCATGAGGCTGTATACTGATGCAACGTTTACATTTTTTGGTAAAAGAATTCCATTAGTCCATTCACAATGTTATGCTCTTCCAGAGCTTTCTGTAAGTTTAATTTGGGCCATTTTTCTATCTAGAAGATTTATCACAGATGCTTGGTTTTGCAGTTCTCAAAACTGTGGATTTGGGTCTGCAGAGATAGCATGCCTCTTGTTTAGGGTTGCCAGGTCCCTGTTCGCCACCAGTGGGAGGTTTGGGGGGCGGAGCCTGAGGACGGGGTTTGGGGAGGGGAGGGACTTCAATGCCATAGAGTCCAATTGCCAAAGCAGCCATTTTCTCCAGGTGAACTGATCTCTTATCGGCTGGAGATCAGTTGTAATAGCAGGAGATCTGCAGCTAGTACCTGGAGGTTGGCAACCCTACTCTTCTTCATGGCACAAATGTTATAAAATAAACATACAGAGTTGTGAAAAAGACCTTAATCTCATTTCGCCTTTGCAAATCTATGTACACGAAATGAACCCCTTACCTCTTAAGTGTTAAGTTTCAAGAAGTTCATTGAATAGAAAATTGTTTGGAGTGGAATACATCTGCACAAGGAGCTAAGTGTGAGGAGGGAGGGGCAAGCAGTAAAAATCAAAGTGAAACCTTTTGTGCAGAATTCTCCACAAGTCTTGGGATCTTTGTGTGTATAACCTGAGGTTTATCATATGATTCTCTTCCTGGAGGAGAAAACCTATAATGGCAGCAGTTTGGGAATATTTTAATGAAGTTCCTCTACCTATGGGTAAGACAGACATGTGTGCAACATGCAAATACTGCGACAAAGAAATGCAAGGCCTAGTGGCCCGCATGAAACAATATCATAAGAAGTGCTATTTGTGTAGAAAACCATGATTTAAATCTAGTCTTACTGACTAGTGATTTAAATCGTGAAAATCTAGTCTTACTCACAAGTGATTTAAATCGATTTGATTTAAATCAGATCCACCCCTACTACTGGGCTGCACCATGTTTTTTCTTGTGGTAACTTTGCACCTCTGACAGGGGGTGTTCCCAGGTTGAAAGAGCTTAGGGGTCTGACTAACTCTGGCCATGCTCCCAGAACCACCCACAATGGGGTTGCCAACCTCCAGGTAGTAGCTGGAGATCTCCTGCTATTACAACTGATCTCCAGCCGATAGAGATCAGTTCACCTGGAGAAAATGGCTACTTTGGCAATTGGACTCCATGGCATTGAAGTCCCTCCCCTCCCCAAACCTCGCCCTCCTCAGGCTCTGCCCCAAAAACCTTCAACAGTTGCGAAGAGGGACCTGGCAACCCTAACCCACAACCATGCTGGCGCATGGCCCTATGCCTCAGTTGCCCCAACGGGAAGGCCACTGTGGGGCTGGACTGGTGCCCGAGAGAAACAAAGAGGCTCGGGTGGGGGGGCTGTGTTGGTGTAACTGGCTCTGATGCCAGTGTATCTCAGAGATATGCCCACATAAAGGTCAGTCAGCTCCCTGGGCACATTCTCTCCCCTTTTAGGAGTGGTGGAGTCTGATCTGGAGAGCCGGGTTTGATTCCCCACTCTTCCACAGGAGCGGCGGAGGCTCATCTGGTGAACTGGATTGGTTTCCCCACTCCTACACACGAAGCCAGCTGGGTGGCCTTGGGCAAGTCACGCTCTCTCAGCCCCACCTACCTCCCAGGGTGTCTGTTGTGGGGAGGGGGAGGGAAGGCGACTGTAAGCCGGCTTGATTCTCCCTGAAGTGGCAGAGAAAGCCGGCATGTAAAAACCAACTCTTCTTCTTCTTCTTCGTTGCACTGACAAGCACCTTGCGGAGGCCCAACAACGGCGTTGGGTGTTTTGAACAAACTGGAAGCCTCTGATTGCTGCCACAGCAGAAACGATAAATACCCTGAAAGAAACCTGATAGCACCGTATTAGCAGAGTACAATAACTAACTCCAAAAGGGCAAATTGCCACGCGAGAATGGCAACCAGCCACATGGCAACTGTACTAACTGGGTGCCAGCCCCTTGCTTTCCAGAATGGAAGGTCAGCTTTACTGTTAATTGCTCTTGTAACAACTAAGAGCCTTCATTATACTGTTTTATGGTTTTACTGTAAGAGCAATTCCATGTTGACAGTCACCCCGACCACTGATTATTTTGTATTTGGCTGGGACGCCAGCGAAGGCAGAAGCAGCATTCCAATATAAATTTGCCCTGATTGAACGATGCGGATTTAAAACGATACGAGCAGCCCGTTTCGACTGGCAAAGCCTTTCTAAAGTGAGACGAGGGTCTTTAGGTTTCTGGTAGCGCACGTCTCATACCGAATCAGCTTGACGCAAAGGAGATAATTGGAAGCAGCATGAACTTCCACAGGAGCACAGCTAATCGCTGCAGAATAGTCTCTTTATTTCTTAGGGTTTGTGACAATTGGGCTCTTGGCCGCTGTACTACGGCAGTCAACTCCAGGTAGTGGCCAACCTGCCTTCAAGGCAGTAGGATTCACTAGCAGGCCAAGAAGCTGCTGTTTTAATGGTGGGACAGATGGTGACTGCTCCAAGGTAAAACTAACTTACCCGTGGGTAAATACTAGAAACTAATGTGTGCACAAGCTGCAAGAACTCCTTTGGATTGCCTTCAGCACATGACTGATGCGAAGATTTCACGTTCCTTGAAGGATTAATTTTGCAGTCCCGCTTGGTTAATAGAACAAGGGTTATCACAACTTCAGTGAGAATGAAAATAAATGCGCATACATACCGAAGAGATCCTGCGGGACACAAATTACATCCCACACAGAAACATGTTACCAGCAGTGTGACGCAGATAATGTACTTGCCGTGTAAACAATATAGGAGCTGATGGGCGAAAACGCATGGTCGCTTTAGCCTCCTTTATTCCGTTTCAGCCAGGATTCAGCCAGGATCAAACGCACGTTTGGCGAAACGCATGTGTTCAATCCTGGCTGAATCCTGGCTGAAACAGGGAATAAAGGAGGCTAAAGCGACCATGCGTTTTCACCCGATGACATTGTTGTCCCAGGGTGAGAGAAAAGTAGTTTCTATACCTGGGGTAAATCTGCATTATATCAGTAGAGATTTATGGGGCAGAATGTCTTGATGTTTCTGCAGGTTCTACCAGTGGGGCAAATCAAGACGCTGCGGTAGATTAATAGGCATAATTATAAAATCAGACTTCCAGATGCAGTTAACAGAGCTCAAAACAGGAAAAAGTTGCACATCAGTGGAAAAAAATCATTTGACTGTCCAGCAGTAAAAGGTAAAGGTAAAGGTCCCCTGTGCAAGCACCGGGTCATTCCTGACCCATGGGGTGACGTCACATCCCAACATTTACTAGGCAGACTTTGTTTGCGGGGTGGTTTGCCAGTGCCTTCCCCAGTCATCTTCCCTTTACCCCCAGCAAGCAAGCTGGGTACTCATTTTACTGACCTCGGAAGGCTGGAAGGCTGAGCCAACCTTGAGCCGGCTACCTGAAACCAACTTCTGTTGGGATCAAACTCAGGTCGTGAGCAGAGCTTGGACTCCAGGACAGGGTTTAGAGAGAGGAGGGACTTCAATGCCATAGAGTCCAATTGTGAAAGCAGCCATTTTCTCCAGGTGAACTGATCTCTATCGGCTGGAGATCAGTTGTAGTAGCAGGAGATCTCCAGCTACTACCTGGAGGTTGGCAACCCTAGAGGAGCCCTTTCCTGGAAGTACCATTACCCCGTCTTCCAGTTACTGTTTCAATCAATGGGAAAGCACAGTGTGAAAACACATAATTTTACAAACAGCTCAGAAGGGGCACATTTGTTTTACTTCAACTTGAAAAATCTTTCTGTAGGGTCTTTCCCCCAAATTTAATACCTGAAATTTAATCAATATGAGCACAAGGGAATCCCAGTATCATATTTGTTGTCTAAGTATTTCATAAATGCGTCCACATTTGTTCATACTTTAACTTTGTTTACACAAAAATACTTGCTTCTAAATAATACTTCCATTATATTTAAACCTGATTGATATACTAGCATCACTGGCCTTTAATGTTCATGTTTTCAGTACATTAGCAAGTTTTGTGGAGATCGTGGTGTGCTTTAAAAAGAATGCCTTAGACAAACTAGTCTTTCTTAGTCCCCATTTAAAATATTTGAGAGCTGGTGTGATGTGGCGGTTAAAGTCCTGACCTAGGACCTGGGAGGCCTGGAGACAAATCCATATTGCGTCATGAAGTTTATCAGCTGACCCTGAACCGGCTGCCCTCTCTCTCTCTCTCTCATCCTAACCTACCTCACAAGATCGTTGTGAGAATAAAACGAGGGAGAAGAAGCATGGGCGCTGCCCTGAGCTCCTTGGAGATGCAACAAGATAAAAATCTCACCTTGGATTCCACACAGGATTCCTCATAGACTGATCAGAAACTTGCAAGGGAGGGCACGCTTGATGCTTTCCCCCCTTCCCCAGCATGCAACACAGTCTCAGATTCCTCTCCTTCCTCTGGATCAAGTGAAACACACATCAGCATTTGAAACGGCCACAAACATTCAAGGAGCAAATGAAAAGGTGAAAGAATGCCAACATTCAGTTTCTCGAAGTCCATGACTCAAAGGGACTCAAACTTCAAAATCAAGCTTTCAACACTCATTTTTACTATGTAAATGAACTTGAATTAAGCTAGTATTTTCAAGTACATATTATAGGTTGAGTATACTTTATCTGGACTGCTTGGGACCAGAAGCGGTCCGTATTTCGGTTCTTTCCGTAGTTTGGAATATTTTGGAATTTTTGCATACATCTAATGAGATATCTTGGGGGTGAAACCCAAGTCTAAACAGGATATTCATTTATGTTTTAAAAATACTTTATACCCATAGCCTGAATATAATTTTAAACAATATTTTTAATATTTTGTGTACATTGAACCATCAATGACACTGCTTGAGGGCCTGTGAGTAATGCGTGCATACCAGCTCAAAAGTTCTGGTTTTCGGATCAGTCTGGATATCGAATGTCCGGATAAGGGATAACTCAACCTGTATTTGCTGACAAGTCAGAATATGCTTAAAATAAACAAAATAAATAAATGTGGGTCTTGTCTATAGTCACAGGAAGCTGGACCCAATTAGAACATAAGAACATAAGAAAGGCCCTGCCGGATCAGACCAAGGCCCATCGAGTCAAGCAGTCTGTTCACACAGTGGCCAACCAGGTGCCTCCAGGAAGCCACAAACAAGACAACTGCAGCAGCACCATCCTGCCTGTGCTCCACAGCACCTAATATAATAGGCATGCTCCTCTGATACTAGAGAGAATAGGTATGCAGCATGACCAATATCCATTTTAACTAATAGCCATGAATACCCCTTTCCTCCATGAATATGTCCCCCCCCCTCTTAAAGCCTTCCAAGTTGGCAGCCATCACCACATCCTGGGGCAGGGAGTTCCACAATTTAACTATGCGTTGTGTGAAAAAATACTTCCTTTTATCTGTTTTGAATCTGTCACCCTCCAGCTTCAACAGATGACCTCGCGTTCTAGTATTATGGGAGAGGGAGAAAATTCTTGCAGCTGGACTGTTTTTGTGTCCTCCCCCCGCAATAGTTTTTCAGAACAAAACCCTACCAAGGTCAATGGGGCTTATTCTCTTGTAAGCACAGAGTGGATTGCAGCCATACCATATAACATAATGAATTAAACCTTATGGCTTCCAAACTTCCAGAAAGTTTACATGGTTACATGTGGCATTTGTCTCCTTAAGTAATTTAGTTTGTCTTATCAAAATTCTTTGTAACTTTTCATTCATCCCTGCAGATTTTTTTAGATGTGAGGGACCTTGAATGCCAAGTGAAGAAAGAGGCATAAGGTCTAAGCCTGTGATCAAGCATGGTTTACTTTGCAATACAGGCTCCTGTAATAAGAAGTTGTGGCTAAACTGATAGCTGAACCTCTCTGGCTTTGTACTTGCCCCTTGATTGAATACTGAGTAGTTCTCAGTGCTATAAAACCCAAGGGATGCTCTCACTGGTCTAACAACAATTGCCTAATTACAAGAGCACTCAGAGATTCATTCCATTCAATTTCAAATAGGGGGGAGCCATGAACATTGATTTTTCTATTAGAAGGAGCAGAGTCCCTCATGCTCCATCTTTCCCATGTTCAGGCATTCCCTTTGAACAGATCTGAAATTTTACCCCAAAAGTGCAACTGTTCACTAGGGAACACATTCTTCAAAGCGGTATAGGTAGTCCCTCCTCCCCACTCCCCTTCAAACGTTAAATTGCTAGTAGAAGTGAAACACTGCAGATGAGAAGAAGCAAAAAACTGGAAAAACTTCCGCATTTAACAGTGCTCAAAAACTAATCTAGTGTGCAGGAAAGATTCTGGCCAGAATAATAATAGCAATGATGTGCCACTGGGATGGAGAACAGCAGTCAGAGCAGATTGGGGGCATTTGGCCATTCCTTCATTCACCATTTCTCTTAAAATGGGGCTTTTCACCCCATTGAGTAAAGCGAGGCTGAGCCTGCTAAAAAGCAAGCACAGCCTCACTCTTCTCACCACTGACATACCCGGGGCAAAAGGGGACCGGAGGCTGCCTAACGGCAGCTCCTCCCCCCGCCCCGCCCTGGGGACGCCTCCTGGGACGTTGGAATGCCCCCTGGAATGCCGGCACAAGCCCCACCAGCATCCTGGCATAAGTAGCCCAGTCGCCAACATGGCCCCTTCCTGGCTTCCTAAGGGCTTTTGCCCTCGAAGGTCAGGAAAGCGCTGAAAGTCTGCAAACTATATCCATCTGATCAAGGTCTTTCCCCTGGCCCACACACCTATTTAGTTACTTATTTGATTTTTACCTCACCCTGCCTGACCGAAGTCAGGCTCAGGGTTGCCATCCTCCAGGTACTAGCTGGAGATCTCCTGCTATTACAACTGATTTCCAGCCGATTTTCAGTTCACCTGGAGAAAAGGGCCGTTTTGGCCATTGGACTCTATGGCGTTGAAGCCCCTCCCCATCCCAAACCCTGCCCTTCTCAGGCTCTGTCCCAAAAAACCTCCCGCTGGTGGTGAACAGGGACCTGGCAACACTACTCAGGGTGGCTATCATGTGATAAAACATCTGTGGAACAATAATTCCAGTGGAAACCCTTTTGGTGGGGTGGATGTAGTTTACAGGGCTAGTAAGAAGGACATTGTGGCCAAGTAGTTCAGTGTTCACTAACAAGGATTACACATTTCAAGCAGTCAAAGCAACTTATTCAACATAAGGGTGCAGTGAATTATAACACAGCTGCAAAGCAGATTAGTAGGTTATGGCAGATTGAGTGTGCATGACAGAGAGGCCACTAAATTGCATCCTTCAGCATTTTTGTCCTTCTGATACTTATAAATCAATAGCTGGCTTTCAGAAACATTTTGTTCCCTCTAGTCCGTGTCAAACCAAATTCACAAATCAAGTATGACAGCACAAATCATACAAGACCACAAATATTATCTATATAGGCAAACAGTACAAGAACTACAGTTCACACAGAGCCAGTTAGAGTGTACAGGTGGTGACAATTTTTTACTACAACAGATTTTTACTACACCCAGGGGTATAGGCCCTGCAGAGCTGCCAATGTGTCTAGACTGCTTACTTACAAAAAAACAAAACTATATTCTGGTTTTTCAGTGATGCTTTAATAATAGGGATTAATGAACTTTAATAAGCCCATACTCTGTTTAAAGACACATTGTGAGAGGAAGGAACCACATTATTTTTTGCTTCAAGTGGTAATCCTTGTGGTCACCCTTTGAGGTAGGTCAGTATTATCATTCCCATGTCATGTGATGTGCAAATAATTGCAGTCGGTAGAACTGCACACCAGCATTCCTTGAAAGAAAACAGTTGCATCAAGTCTGAACACTTAAATAAGCCCCACAATACATGTTCATATGGATTCCTTCTTAGGAATGTTCACTTTATTGGAAGAATGTGTCCTATATTTACTAATAAATTAAGTACAGCCGGCTCAAGGTTGACTCAGCCTTCAATCCTTCCGAGGTTGGTGAAATGAGTACCCAGCTTGCCAGGGGTAAAGGGAAGATGACTGGGGAAGGCACTGGCAAACCACCCTGCAAACAAAGTCTGCCTTGTAAATGTCGGGATGTGACGTCACCCCATGGGTCAGGAATGACCCAGTGCTTGCACAGGGGACCTTTACCTTTTTACCTATCTTCAGTCATACAGTGAAGATCCTCATGCTGTGGTGGAAACTGCTGCTGAAGCAGCTTTTTAAAAACCACAGCCAATCACATCTCCAATGGCCTATCAGAAGGCCTGCAGGGCGAAAGCCCCACATTCGAGTTGCCAGCTGCAAACTGGAACATACCTGGAGATTCTGGCTGTGACGGATAAGGGGCTAATCTGCAGCAAGAGCTGACAGACCAAGAGTGGGCAGATCCAGAGAGCTGACACTCTGAGCTCTGAGAGACAGAAAAGCATTCGAAGCTTGGGACCCAGCCTGGATAGAAGGCTGTGAAAGTAGTCGAAGCTTGGGACCCAGCCTGAGAGAGGGCTGTGATAGATTGGAAGCTTGGTAGCGAGACTGAGCGGAAGCCAGACTGTACTCTGTGAACCTGAGGGGTTCTGTGAAAGCCGAAGCTACTGACACACACACAACCTGTGGTAGTGACAGGGGTGAGAATTGGGTCAGAGAGGGCCCATTCTCAGGTCACAAAGGGGAATTAGTCTCTGAGGTAGAGCTATTCCGGGTAGCAGGAAGGTGTGGAGGATTACAGCCACTGAGGTGGGGTAGTCAGAGAAAGAGCTAGGCTGGGGACAGAGATGAGAGTCTGAAGCTAAATGACAGTTTTGAAAGCTGAATCTGAATAGTCGTTCTAAGGGTTAGAACTAAAGCTGAAGCTGAATGTGTATAATAGTTCTGAGAGATAGAACTAAGCTTGAGAACTGAAGGAACTTGTGTGTGAAGGAAACATCTAAGCTATTTCTCTGAAGCAATCTTGCTTGTATCAATCTAACTCTGAGTTTTCCCTCCAAAATATTCTGCCTTTTCCTTAAAAACCAATCTCTGTAAGTTCTCTTAAATAAACTTCCCTGTTTTCTCTGTTTAAGTTAAAAAGCCTCATGTATCATATTTCTCTCTGAGGTAAATACTGCTGTGGGACTGGAGGAGAAGGAAAATAATCTCCTCCCAAATATACTCAGGCCAACGCTTTTCCCTCAGCATATACGGTCGGTCTGAGAGAGTGGGATATTGAAGTGGTTGAAAGGGGGGTGCGTCATACTGGCCTTTTTTTAGAGCAGTTGCTAGAACACCATGGGCCAGGATTAAAAGTATAGCCTGGAAAAAAAACTCATCAGCTTCCTCAGCAATTTACTAATTAGTGAAGGGGGGATCTCAATCCAATACCCTGTGTTTTTTTCAAAGGCTGGATTTAGACTGAAGGGTTCGTTTTGTTCACATTGTGCTCAGGCAATAGAGGGTCAGCTACAAAGGTGGCTGCCATCACTGCTACTTAGGGTTGCCAGGTCGCTTAGATTGGCGGAAGCTCCGCATCACAACGGGCCTTTTACCACTCAAACTCCCATAAAGTTTTGGAGAATGCTAGAGCGTCCCCATCGCAATGCCGGCTCTTCCAGGGTAAACCCAGAAGTGATGTCATCGTGCACAGCGCTCCCCTCCCCTTCAGCTGCCTTCTTCCACCCGTCGACCAGCTGAGGGTCGGCAGGCAGCCCAGTTAATTGGTGGGCAAATTGGTGGGAAGCCTATTTGATGCCCAGGTTCATATGCAGATGATCCCTCAAGTATAATATGTTAGCAGCAAACGATCAGTTTCTATGTGAGCTTGATGGTAGAGTACAGTCAAAATCACTTGTTGGGATGCAGTCTACAACAAGCCTACTGAAGTAGTGGAGGGGGGGAACAGCATTTCGTCCCACGTGCCCACTGCCAGTCGTCCATCCTGCACATACCCTCCATCACCCACCTCCCTCTGCTTCACCCCCCTCAATGCCTCTGCTGCTGCCTTCACCCACGAACCAAAGCAGTTAATCTTCCTTGTTGTTGCCCCCAGGCCTCTTTAAAAGCAGCACGGTAAGGCATGAATAGGGTTTTCTGAACCTGCATGAGAACCTGCATGACAGGCTGGAGAATTGGGCTAAAACCAATAAAATGCATTTCAACAGAGATAAATATAAAGTTCTGCATTTAGGTAGGAAAAATCAAATGCATAATTATAGAATGGGGGAGACTTGTCTTAGCAGTAGTGTGTGCGAAAAGGATCTTGGGGTCTTCGTAGATCAAACACTGACCATGAGTCAGCAGTGTGATGAGGTAGCTAAAAAGGCAAATGCGGTCTTGGGCTGCATCAACAGAAGTATAGTGTCCAGATCACGTGAAGTGATGGTATTGCTTTACTCTGCTCTGGTTAGACCTCACCTAGAGTACTGTGTTCAGTTTTGGGCACCGCAATTTCAGAAAGATGTAGACAAACTGGAACGTGTCCAGAGAAGGGCAACAAGGATGATGAGGGGTCTGGAGATCAAGTCCTATGAGGAAAGGTTGAAGGAGCTGGGTATGTTTAGCCTGAAGAGGAGAAGACTGAGGGGGGATATGATCGTCAAATACTTGAAGGGCTGTCATATAGAGGAGGGTGCCGAGTTGTTTTCTGTTGCCCCAGAAGGTCGGACCAGAACCAACGGGTTGAAATTAAATCAAAAGAGTTTCCATCTAGACATTAGGAAGACAATTCTAACAGTCAGAGCGGTTCCTCAATGGAACAGGCTTCCTCAAGAGGTGGTAAGTGCTCCTTCCCTGGAGGTTTTTAATCAGAGGCTAGATGGCCATCTGTCAGCAATTCTATGACCATAGGCAGTTAATGAGAGGCAGTTTATGAGAGGGAGGGCATCTTGGCTATCTTCTGGGCATGGAGTAGGGGTCACTGGGTGTGTGTGGGGGAGGTAGTTGCTAAATTCCTGCACTGGGCAGGGGGTGGGCTAGATGACCCTGGTGATCCCTTCCAACTCTATGATTCTAAGAGATTCATTTTGCATGAGAGTTTGGCCACCATTTCAGCTGCCCTGAAAACAGGCATCCAAAAACAGTGCCCAGGCTCTCGTGTTAAAAAGGAAGCTTGTGGGTCTTCAGAAAGTTCTGCTACTATGAGTCAGCTGAATATGTATTATGAATATTCACCTCCTCTTTCATGCCTTCTTAAGCCACTTTTTCTTCCTTTAAAAAACAAGGCAACATAATGTTTATTAATTCAATACAATTTCTTTTGTTAATCTGTTAATCCTACATTATTTCCAGTTTCTAATCATGACAACAGACAAGCTTCCCAAAGGCTTATCTACATGCAGGGTAATTTGGAGTTGGTAGCAAGAAATAACCTAAATTCTTGATTTAAGACAAAATGAAAGAGATTAAACCTTAAAGGGCCATGGGGAGGTAGACATGGCCATCAGATCTACCCATTATAGCCTTTCTGACTATCAGCAGTTAGTCAGGCATTCTGGTCCTTGTTGCTGTGATAGAACTTATACTCTCACGATATTCTCTTATATTAGTCTACTGTGTTAATTTGAAGACCTTCCCTAGGGTTGCATGTTCAAGTAGTCAGTTCAGTTAGTTGGGAGTGCTTGCATGAACTTGTTGGAGCTACTCCTTAGATTAAAGCTGCTTAAACTACTCATTCTTTTGGTCTCTGTTTTGGAACCCAGAAACATTACACCTGTACATGCAAAAAGGCAATTATTTTCTATGGGAGTAGACCTGGCTTCCAGCCTCTGCAGAGGCTTCTCATAGAAAATAACAGCTTGGTTTCAGGTAGCCGGCTCAAGGTTGACTCAGCCTTCCATCCTTCCGAGGTCGGTGAAATGAGTACCCAGCTTGCAGGGGGTAAAGTGTAGACGACTGGGGAAGGCAATGGCAAACCACCCTGCAAAAATAGTCTGCCTAGTAAATGTTGAGATGTGACGTCACCCCATGGATCAATACCTTTTAAAAATGAAAATGGACCAGAGAGCATGACTAACATTTGATGGTCAGAGCCAGGTTCCTCTCCTTCCCTTCCTCCTACTCCGGCTGCTGAAAGGAACCCAAAAATTGTTCTAGTTTTAGTTTGTGGTTTTTTTAAGGGTATGTTTTTCAGGTCCTGAAATTCTCAAATCTCAAAACTGCCCCCCCCATTTACAAAAATGGTATTGCGCATCCCAGAATTTCAGCACACCAAAAATCATGCTCTTAAAAAGAAGAAGACCCAAAATCTAAATGAATGTTCTTTGAAGTGCACACCCCTACTTTAGCTAACTGTTTCATTTGATGACAGTCCTAGATAAACATATTCACCATTGCCAAATTACTTCCCCAGGTTTTCCCAGTTATCATAGCCCAGGAAAATGAAACCAGACAGTGAGGTGCCAGAATAACTGTCAGACCGGACGTTTTCCTACCACTCCCAAATGTCAAAAAATACTGAAAATATCAGATTTGGAGCACATACAACATTCCTGAATGGGTGTGGTTCAAGTCAGCTCTCAATTAATGAAATTCCCTACCCCCTAGGAATCCACACAATTGCCCATAAAAGAGATTCATGAGTATAATAATCCATCAGAGGTCTCTGGGAATTATTTGTGACAGATGCCCAGAAGAAGGTAATTCCCAACTTTGACATCCTGATCTTAAATTCTAGTATATATGCTGCAGTACCACACCTCCTAGATTGGGCAGGGGGAAAAGAATATCTACCTCCCGTTGCCAGCACTGGTCCCATCCCCTGCACCAAAGTACCAGTAATAAAATTTGTTGTTCGTTACCAAGATAAAGCTTTACATTGAGCAAGAACCACCAAATTTCAAATTTATTGATACGGTCAACTGACCAATCACGTGCCAACACATCAAAAATTCCAGACTCAATAGTTTTGCACCGCAGAATCACCGACTGCCCATACATATAAAGGTATAAGATCAGTAACAGCAACCCCTGGTTAAAATTATCATCTTAAAATTAATAAAATTGTAAAATAATCTAACAATCATTTTCTAATAAAGTTCTGCGTATTTTAATAGCAACAGCGCAGAACGTAGCAGTTTGGAGCGTAAGCTGAGGGTCTTCTCCTAATAGGAGCTTCTTTGCCAACTGACTCATTAGGGAATTTACCAAGTAGGGGGGGAATAAGCTTTGATCTAACTTCATGGTAGAATGGGCAACATATCCGTGCATGTTCGATGGTTTCAATGCCCCCTTTCTACACGGACATAACCTCTCTGATCTAGGGATCTTCTTATATTTCCCTTCTAAAACAGCCGATGGTAGGGCCTGGCATCTGGCAAGGGTAAAGGCCTTCCTATAATTGATAGACTCAGCTTCTGCTTGGGTTGTAACAGCTGCATGAGGAGACAGCATCAAACTGCATGTCAAAAAAAAAAAAAAACCAGACTGCATCACAAACACATATTTATTTTCCCCAGGGGGTTCTGGAGGGGACAAAGAAAGAAGGAGACTTGTGTTTTTATGAGGCTTTGGTTTCTGGCAATGGTGAATCAATAACACAGCCCTGAATGCGCAGTTTTGAAATGGATCTCACAGACACATTATGGATAAATCGTGGGGCTAACTTGCAAATAACTGTTTAGAGCACTGGTATGAAAAGAATCTCATCTTTCACGCAGCAAACCAAAGAACAGATAGGAGGAAACTGTTTTCAGTATAATTCCCCATATAAAGATTCACCTGTGGGTGGGAAAAAAATCTAGCATTCCAAAAGGGAGGGTGCAATAAAAATCAATTTTGAGCTGTTAGGAAAAGAGCACTGTAGCAATTACTGGAATAGGGGCATGCAGTCCAACCGGTCTCAAGAGACACCTCAGAATAAGGAACGTCCATATGTGCTATATACAAAAGACGCATATGCATTGCATTGCACATAAGGATTCCCTTCTGCCACATTAAACTGTTCACTCTTCCACCTATGTAGAGAGTAAGCAAAATGCTGGCAAGCATGGTTGCAAGTTTTTCATCTATATTCACAAGGAACAAAATAGGTCGAAAAATCAGCTGCAGTGCCTCGTTCAGTCTTGCAACCTTTTTTTACAAACCAAAAACATACAACATGTTAATTACCTCTGCATGCCTGTTCAGCATTAAATAGGCTGCTGGCATGAACAGATCGTAAGGCCCGAGACATCTGCTTCCCCTAGACATCCAACCCTAGACATCCAACCTGATGAAGAGTTCTGCTGAACTGAAAAGCTTGCACATTACTTGGTATCATTTTGGTTGGACCTAATAACTGGTAATAACAGGAGCCCCAAGGCGCAGAGTGGTAAAGCTGCAGTACTGCAGTCCAAGTTCTGCTCACGACCTGAGTTCGATCCCGATGGATGTTGGTTTCAGGTAGCTGGTTCAGGGTTGACTCAGCCTTCCATCCTTCCGAGGTCGGTCAAATGAATACCCAGCTTGCTGGGGGTAAAGGGAAGATGACTGGGGAAGGCACTGGCAAACCACCCCGTAAACAAAGTCTGCCTAGAAAACGTTGGGATGTGATGTCACCCCATGGGTCAGGAATGACCCGGTGCTTGCACAGGGGACCTTTACCTTTGCCTTTAATGACAGGTATTACATTCTTTTGGGGGGGATTTTGCTTTTGGACCAACACACCTGCAAACAATTTTTTTGTCTAAACAGAAAGACAGCAATGATCTTCTTTCTATATAATCAAGTTTCATGTTGTTGCTACTGCTTTATTTTATACCTGAAGTCCTGGTCCCATACATACTTTGTTTCAAGCAAGGCACTAAGAAGCCGATTCATCAAAGGTGCCTGCAACAGGTTTGGTAGATTAAGATCTAATCTATATATAGGAAAGGAAAACAGGTTTTCATCCTGTGGTTAACTCAGAAGTCAAACTCTAGCAAAAGCAACTGTCACCCCACTCATCTTTTTCTTATCTTGAGAAACAACCTCCCCTTCCAGCTTCTCACACATACTCGATTCACTTGGAACTAAAATGGTTCAATGTGAAGGCTATGGGCACAAAGCCAGTAGGATGCAGAAGTGTGATAAATAAAAAATATATGCACAATGCAACTTGCAGAATTTGACGTTTCTAGTGCAGGAATGCCCACCCTGGAACAGACAGCTGCAAGAGCCAGGGGTTACTAGAGCTGAGCAAGCTGCCCTTAAATAAGAGCAACATTCAAAGATTCCTTTAACTTGCTATTTTCTACATGACATCTTGTAGGTGGCTTATGTTGGTCACTGGAGCATAAGAGAGAATTTCAGAAGAAAATCAGTTTGTGTTTCATAGATTACAGCAAAGCTTTTGACTGTGTGGATCATGAAAAGTTATGATTTGTTTTAATCTGATTGCACCGCAACATCTGATAGTTTTGATGTGCAACCTGTACTCTGGACAAGAGGCTATATTAGGCCAGAATATGGAGAAACAGAATGGTTTCCAATTGACCCACAATTTTAATTGACCTCCTATCAATGTGATTCTTCTTCACTTTCTCCACCTGATATGATTAGAAGCCCTGCTGAGAGACCCATCTTTGCTTTGTCATTAGACAAAGCTCCAGAAAAGTTTGGGGACCTTCTATGGCAAGATTTGGAGATTTTTGCATCAGTTGATTCCTGCCGGTGTGCAGCACTCAGTAATCTCTAGGATATTTGTTTGTTGATCCTGTTCAGTCTTTATTTGTTTAACATTTCCATGAGTTGTTTTCTGATCTTTTAATTTATTTATATTTCAAAGTACTTTCTGTGCAGTTTGGTGGGGTAACACTGGTTGCCCTGGAAACACAAACCATACGTTGTTTGCTGAGGAAAATTAGCTTGACCTTCACCATTCCATCCCCTAGGACCTCAAATCAGTGGCCATTAGCATCACGCTAGGCAAGCATTTGCTTTTTGACAAGAAAACAAGAGGGGAAAATTGGCACCTTCACATATGAGAATCTATGCATTGCAGGGCATTTATGTATCATTTGCTTTTTATGAAAGGGATTTGGGAGAAGAAAGAGAATATCCTCTTCTTAGAAAGCCCCTATAGCAATATGAAACACTGGTCCTCAGGTACAGAACTGTCCCACTGTCAAGGCAAGGCTGGCCCAGGCAGTTGTACAACTAGTGTGGTGTAGTGGTTAGGCCATCTGAGTAGGATCTAGAAGACCCAGGATTGAAGTCCCAATAAATAAATAGTTCAATAAAAGATTACATTGATTAAGAAAGTGCATCTGAAAATGCCAAAGAACATGACCTCAGAAGGTCTATACTAGTTATTTGTGACAAAGGCAAAAATTCTTTCCTTTAAAGAAAATGTGGGACCTGTGCTGAAAATACTGCCATTGTTTTTGTTATTTAAAAAAAATCACAACAAATGCTCTTAAAATACACTGCTTTCCCCACTTTTTAAACTTTGGGTCTGCTGAATGTTGCCCACTCCACTCCCCAACTCCCTGCCTTCCCGTATGGAAATCTGACATGGTATTGCCTGGTTCAGAGTACTTTCGGTTCGTAAATATTGGTCGTGGATGGGGAGCACTTTCATATACCAGCCTCTTCCTCTGAAAAGTGTCTCCTCTCAATACCACATAACAGAAGAAATGGCAATCAATCTGAGTTTGAAGAGGTGGTGCGCATATTTCTGCCCCCTTCCTTATTAACCTGGCTCACTTGTCGTTACACCTTCAAGTCCAATGGACCTGGAGCTTTCCTTCCACCTGTAACCCTGTGTGAAAGCATTTCACAAGAAGTCACACACACTTGATATCTCCACCCTTTGAGTTTTCCATTTCAAGAGACAATGACTTTAATACTTTTCTGGCATAGAATTCAAAGACAAATGCAACCTAAACTACTGAAAAAGAGTCAACCCTGGCAATCTCTTGCAAGTTTCAGAGAGCCAGTCCTTGTGATATTTCAGAGAGAGTTTGTCTCTGATCTGTAGGATTTGGGGGTCATTATTAAGCATACAAGAGAAGAAAGTACAATAATTACCTAATGTCCAAAAATGTTCTTTGCTACTTGTTACACCTTCAGCATTGCCATAGGCTCCTTACGTTGTTTTCAGTTGCTGCTCTTTTCTTTTCAGTTCCATACTCATGAAGCACTTGCTTGATTCATGGCATGGGAAGATGAGACAAAAGACCTCACAAATCCAGATGGAGGCTGGCAGCATTAAGCGATACACCATTTGGGAGCCTTGGCTGTGGCATTTCAGCCAACCTACACTTCTTTTAATTATGACTGCCTAGAGGAAACTGTTCCCTTCAGGCAACGACAATAAGCTATTCATTCATTCACAACAGCCGAACAGGTGTAGTGGATTTTGTGTAGTATATTCAGAAGATTTCTAATATTATTGCTTAATATTATACTGATCAGAATCCTGGGCAGCTTGACGTAGCCACCTTGTGCAAGTTAACCCAGATCTCCCTGGTCTTTCTGACCACAATGGGCAAAGACTTGCAGTGTTCCTACTGCTGCATTTACCTGCTTGCTGTTCCTATCAGTGGCTGGCAGCGGCAACACGGTTCTGATGTCTGCCAACTTCACTAACACATTTGTTAATATCCATGCACAGGTTTTTAAATTTGCTGTTATACATAAACAAATATGGCTACAAATTCCTGGAGAGTTGCTGCTGCCGCCAAGTCAGACAATTTCATTTCCTGCCTATCTCAGTGCAAGCATGGCCTTTGTGCCATGATATATACCTGTTTCAAAGAAGTTCCTAAAGGTCCCAAAAAAGCAGAAATCTGTATGCCAGTGGGAACAAAACCATAGGCAAAGTCAGTATTATTGTTTTCTAGCCATAGGCAGCCTCCTAATGCAACCATTTGTAGAAGGCAGCTGATGCAAGAGAAGCTGCCCTTAACATCTTAGTTTCTGCTGCTCAGGAGAAGTCGAAGAGGCAGGATAGACTTCATATTATTGGTGCAAGAAAGCATCAAGCAACAGACAGAGGGGAGACAAACAGGCCATTTGTCTTCAGAATAAGAGTCTGGCGTAGATGGGTAAGTCAAAAGCAACAGCTGATCAGGAAACTGGGAGAGGAGGCCCTCAGAGCATAAACGAGGGAGGAAAACAAGGCCCAGGTACCTGTGATTCAGATCCAGATTTACTGAAACAGCATTAGCCAGTAAAAACACATGTGTCCAGGTACCTGTGTAATTGGCTAAGCTGTGGCCCTGGCCACTGGTACCTCAATCTAGCCCTGGAAGGAGCAAGCAAAAGATCCTGCTCTGTTGAGGGTCCCAATATTAACACAAGGGTCCTGGCTAAGTTGGAGGATACTGCTGGTAAGCTGAAGAAGCCAGGGTTTCTGTTCCCTTTTGCAACTGAAGGTGACTCTGAAAATCTTAGCACAGACAGTTCATGATAGCTCATTAGAAGGGGGAACTATGGCTCAGTGGTAGAATATCTGCTTTGCAGGCAGAAGATCACAAGTTCAGTCACCAGTATCTTCAGTACAGGGTGATGCGAAAGACTTCCCTGAGAGCAAGGGAGCAATGCTGCTAGTCATTGCAGACAATAATGACCTTGATAGACCAATTGCTGGACTTAGTGACAAGGAAGCTTCATGTGTATATCCCTGTCTGAGACCCTCAAAGCTCCAGATTCAAGTTCTGGAATCTCTGACAGGGAAAACAGAGATCTTGTTGGAACTTAATAAATCACAGGATGTGGAAACCCATCTTTATCCAAACTGCCAGATGCTGGGACTTACTGGGCCCCAACAGCTAATCTGAAACCAGTTCTTCTTATTTTTGTTTTATTTTTGTGGAGGACACTACACAAATATTGTACTGGTACTTCTATCATACCTTTGCTAGATGCTGGCATCTCCACAGGGATAACAGAGGGCTTCTTGGGGCCCAATAAATCACAGATTTGGCAGCTTGAATAAGGATGGGTTTGCCAGACACCGTGACTTACTGAGCCCTAACAACCTCTTTGTAATCCCTGTCAGGGACACCAGAATCCAGAACAAATTTATAAAAGAACCTTTACAGTGCCCTGGATGGCCCAGGCTAGCCTGATCTCGTCAGATCTCAGAAGCTAAGCAGGGTCAGCCCTGGTTAGTATTTGGATGGGAGACCACCAAGGAATACCAGGGTGGATGTGCAGAGGAAGGCACTGGCAAACCACCTCTGTTAGTGTCTTGCCATGAAAACCCCAAAAAGGGGTCGCCATAGGTCGGCTGCGACTTGATGGCACTTTACACACACACACATCTTTACAGTATTTGTTTTGTGTCCACTGGAAAGCAAGTAGGAGGAAGAACTGGTTTCAGATTAATGGAGCACATGGTCCCTAATTTCCTTGGGAGTGTTCCTCGCTTAATGACAGCCAAAATTGTTCTTCGGTAAAGATGCATTATCTCCCTTTGCTATGTCATTCTGGCAACTGGAAGGAGACTTGGCAAGCAGAATGAAGAACAAGGAGAAAATAATCTGCTCTTGGAGGTCTGCTGTCGAGAGAACAATCTGCCAGTATATGACCAGCAGTGGCAGCATTTCACAGGTTACTCCAAAATGAGATCATCTCATCCTACCATCTGAGAGGCAGTCCATTTGCCGCCATCATAAAGATGATGGGCAAAGGAGAAGTGTAAATGGGAGCTGGCAGGAGTTCAGAAAATAAATTTGACTAGTTTCTTCTGTCTTTCCTTTATTAATTCTTTTTTGGCACTCTTAACTAGGGCAAAGATTCCCTTGACCGAAGAACGGTATACTCCTTCTATCTGGGATGGTCGGCTTCTTCCACCGAGCATGCAGCTTCAGGAGGGACGCACATGGAGCGGTGAGGGAGGGAGGGGACACCCGCCTAGCCAGCCAGATCAGCCAAATCAACCCTGGTGATCAATGGGGTGACAGATGTATCAGCCAGATCGCCCACACATCCTAAGGCAAAGATTGTCACTCTGTCAAATATTGGCCAACAAGCAAACTTCGAAGAAAATTGGTACTACCAGAACCTCTCAGCACATATGTTCTATAGCACCTCAGAGGCAGTTTTGACACAAATAACCAGTTTGAAACTGTCAGAATTACACGGCTGTCAGAGTAGTTTGACAGACAGCAGTTAGATCTAGTGGATCTGTAATGATGTCACAGGTCTGGAAACTCCCTGGAGAGCTTGTGTGAGCTGGCCTGAACAGGTCATGGCCAGCAGGCTGATGCAATGTAGTAGCAACAGGTGGATGACTAAGCAACCACTGTGATTGGTGCTTGAGACTGCATTGGTATATAGCTGCATGGGAACCAAGCCCATGTGTGGGAATGCTGTAAGCGGAGGAGTGTATAAGGAGTTGTATTATATCTATGCACTGTAAAATAAACTAGCACTGCTTTTCTAGTAGCCAGGCGTTCTGGTGGTGTTTTCCTGGACCAACTGCGTAATCCGCTGGCACCCGCGTCAGAAACCACCACAACAGTGCCTCTGCCTTACTTTTGTTTCACCGGAAAGATCCACAAGAAACATTCTTCAGACTTGCACCTGACATTTCTAGAATTTTCATCATCTGAACAGGTCCTTGGACACGTGAAGCAAAGTACTTCATGAGCTCAACCCAGATGCAGAGAAAACTGTCCAAGCTAACGTTCAACGTGAAATCAAGGGCCTACAAACAACAACACTCTAATGTCAGCCAGGCTGGCGTCAATAAAACATGAGTATAAATGAGCAGTTAAAAAGCCAAGAGGCAGATGAAAATAAAACAACAATCTCAGCTTAAAAGCCTGAGAAAAGAGAAATGTTTTTGCTTGGTGGCCAACATGATACAGAGGCAGATCTGCTGGGAGGGAATTCTGGAGTCAGGGCATCACCACAGAGAAGGTGAAGGCACACAGAGAACACTCTCTAAGGAAGATCTTAACTGATAGACAAGTATTTAGGGGAGAAGGGAGACCTTTAAGTACACTGTCCCAAGCTGTTCAGGCCTTTTAAGGTAATCAGCAGGGCCTTGAATTGGGCCTGGAAGAAAATAAGCAGCCAATGGCGCTCTTTTAAAACTTTAAAGGTGTATCCAGCTCAGCACATGCAATCAACTAAGTATACTGTCTCCTAGGGAAAGCAGAAGCAGAAGGGAGGAGCACTTTCCAATAATCCCAGCAACCAGCAGGTGCTAAATGATCTGCCATAGATTAGCTAGTATTCCACTAGTGAGCCACACCCTACCTTCAGCCCGTATCTCTCCTATGGTATTCTTTATTTCATGCCAGCATGGTCTTGGAGATCCTCCTCAACAAGAACATTAAGAAACCCATGCAAATTATTATCCCCCTCCACATTCTCTAGGGCTAAACCCTGATTAAATTAAGCCCTGCAAAGTAAGACTGATAGCCCACTGAGCTCCTACGGTGACCATACACTCAGAAACACATGGTATGGGTGCTTTGGTGCTAGGCACTATGGATTGGTACCCAGGTTTTATCTTGACTTTTCACTTGTTGCTTTCTGACAATGTGGTGTGGTGGCTATATCCCTGGAGATGCATGCAGACGCGTAGGTCTTTTTATCCAAGAATGACAGAAATATGCATTAAATTTCAAAAAGCTGAAGATTTCAGGAATTAGACTTCAGGGAAAGTTTCAAACATTGTACAAAATGACAAAAACATCAAAGTGATCAAGAATCCAGGTTAGCTGCACTGCAGAATGTTTAACCTTAATAGCACTTTGATTTAATATACACAAAGCCTGATTGGCAAGTTGGACAAATACTAGGTTTTTAGGCTACTTTATACCATTGGTTCAATAGTGCCCCCATATTAGGTATGTACCTTGCGATCTGTGCAGGTGTCACTTCAGAAGAAGGTTAAACCCCAAGTAGCTAAATTATCCAGGGGTGAAATGAACTGAAAAATCCTCAATATATATTTTGTCACATTCAGAATGCAAGAACATTTTCCAGAGGAGAAAGGAAGATTGGTAGAATAAGTTTGTTGAAGATCGGATAGGAAATCTGTCTGCAAGAAGGTGCCATTCAACAAGTCACTTCAAAATGTTACTCAAAAACAAGTTTGGAAAGAGAACTTTTTTTAAAAAAGGAAAACTTTGGAGAGAGAACTTTTTTTTAAAAAAAGAGGGGAACTTTTTAAAAAAGAATAATTTCCCCTCAAGTTTGCATTTGTACTGCATGCAGCCTTTGCCATCTCAGGCTCTATATACTTTGTGAGCAACTCAATTTCCAGTTGCTCAAAAATGCTGACATCTCTTTAAATGGCAATATTCTCCACAACCAGAGAGAAAGCACAGCTTCAGCTCCAAGTCATATAAAAGATTATTCTGAGCTTTGAAATGATACTAAATTTAAGCTGCAATTTCAAGTGGCTGAGGAGGAGAGGCTGGCATTTTAATGGCTCCCTCCCCTCTCCTTCCCCTTCCCTCAACCTCTTTTGCAACATCATTTCTCACGTCAACCATTTGGATTCTTCCTCAAACATGCCATTTAAATATCAGATTCAATTCATGTCAGAGCTGCCACTTTGGTGTCACGGCAGGCAGGCTCAACTCGCAGCCTTAAAAGACCAGTCACTGTCTGCCTCCAACCCCGATAGCATTTGAAAGTTAAGAGCTGAATCTGGAATGCACAACCACTATTGAGGACTGCATAATTTTAAACAAAGCAAAATGCCAAGTGTATAGGTTTCCGATAAGCTCAAGGCTTACATTTTATTTATGTGTGTAAGCTGTTCATTTACACATATAAACCATTTTTATAGCTGACTGTGCATTCTTAGGTGTTGCACTATTACATTTTGTAAGCTTCCTTGTGCGCTGGAAAAGCAGCTTGGAAATATTTCAAATAAATACACATTTATTTATTTTATTTATATTCCACCTTTCTTCCGTGGTGGAGTCCAAAGTAGCTTGCTTAGGATTCCCAGGAGATCTTCCATCCAGGCCCAGGCTTGCAAAGTGGCCGCATCAAACCATACCCCAGGACTTGGGTTTATGTTCACATCTGTATCTTGTCATTTCTCCCATTTTATTGGATTACACAAGTACACCCTTCTTCTTCTTGCCATCCCTGATTAATATAATGGTTTGCTCTTGGCTGCATCACTATTTTATTTAGGTATTTACTTTATTTACACCCGGCCTTTCTCCCCTAATGGGGACCCAAAGCGGCTTACATAATTCTCCTCTCCTCCATTTTATCCTCACAACAACTCTGTGAGGCAGGTTAGGCTGAGACTGTGTGGCTGGCCCAAGGTCACCCAGCAAGCTTCCATGGCACTATATTTCTGGTTTGTTTCTTTTTCTTTTTTTTACTTTCTCTTAAAAGCTCACCCCTTTTTCAAGCTTTGAACTCCTTTCCTCCCCTTGTGTGTTTGTTTTCCCTTCAGAATGTGGGCCTTCAGGGCAGACTTATCGTTGGTCAACCCTTGGTACAATGCCCAGCAATATAAGTTGCCTTAGAAACAGTTATAAAACAATAGTAATTTTATCCTTACAACTCTTCCTTAAGTAAACCCTAATGACTGGGAAGGGCAGCCATGAAGGAGCTAGAAAAGATTCTGAAGTGTAAGGATGTGTCACTGGCCACCAAGATTAAGTTAATTCATGCCATCGTATTCCCTATTACTATGTATGGGTGTGAAAGCTGTACATTGAAGAAAGCTGATAGGAAGAAAGCAGATTCCTTTGAAATGTGGTGTTGGAGGAGAGTGTTACGGATACCGTGGACGGCCAAAAAAACAAATCAGTGGGTTATAGATCAAATGAAGCCTGAACTGACCCTAGAAGCTAAAATGACTAAACTGAGGCTATCATATTTTGGTCACATTATGAGACGACAAGAGTCACTGGAAAAGACAGTCATGCTAGGAAAAGTTGAGGGCAGCAGGAAAAGAGGAAGACCCAACAAGAGATGGATTGACTCAATAAAGGAAGCCACAGCTCTCAATTTGCAAGATCTGAGCAAGGCTGTCAAAGATAGGACATTTTGGAGGACTTTGATTCATAGGGTCACCATGAGTCGGAAGCGACTTGACGGCACTTAACACACACACAAAATGATCAAATAGGGATTTGAACTCGGGACTCACTCATTCATGTCCAGCATCCTAACCGCACCATCACATAGGCTCTGAGAGCTTCCCCCCCCCACATCTATATAAAAATCAAGTTCTTCTCTCTCACAGCCTTCCTCTCTCACACCAGGAAAAAAAATTAGAGTTGATTAGTTTGTGTGTCTCGAGGTTAACCAATTAGCTGGAAAGTGAAAAGTCCATAAGGGTAGTTCTCACTGAATTCATCAAATATTAAAAGTCTGCTTCGTCACTAAACTCACAAAGCTATTTCAATAATCGTTATACTTTATATGGCAGTAATACACTGTGGAGTTTTAAATCTTTATGTTGTACTAGATGAGACTGACTTGATGCTTCCTGGAAAGGATCTAAAAGGAAAAAGAAGGAGCTTGGAAACAATTCCTTGGGGAGAATTTTTAAAATGTTTTATATAACCATCCATCTCATACTTTCGGTATCTTCTTTACCTGGTAGCCCACAAAGAGATTTATTTGGCTTCAGAGAGTAATCCCCCCTCCACTGCACCCAGAGAATGCACACTGATACCCAGAGTCCACCAGTTCCTGGAGCATAAAAAGGTAAAGGTCCCCTGTGCAAGCACTGGGTCATTCTTGACCCATGGGGTGATGTCACATCCCGACATTTTCTAGGCAGACTTTGTTTACGGGGTGGTTTGCAAGTGCCTTCCCCAGTCATCTTCCCTTTACCCCCAGCAACCTGGGTACTAATTTTACCGAACCTCCGATGGAAGCTGAGTCAACCTTGAGCCGGCTACCTGAAACCAACTTCCATTGGGATCGAACTCAGGTTGTGAGCAGAGCTTTGGACTGCATTACTGCAGCTTACCACTCTGCGCCACGGGGCTCCTGGAGCATACAGTTGCCTTATATTAAGTCAGACCACTGGTTATATAGCTCATTATTGTTCATTTTGAATTGCAATGGCTCTTCCAGGTGGTAAGCAGTTTCTTCTTCCCATTATCCTAAAGCCACCAGGGACACAAACCTTCTACATGCAAAGCATATACTCTGCACAGTTTGGCTACGATCCCTTCTCCCCATCTGAGGGATGTGTTCACAAAAGAAGGGGCACAAAAACACCAAAGAAGTCTCCCCGGTACATTATTATCTCTTTGTCACTCAGAATATTAGGACTTCAGGCCATCCACTAAAATAGATTACCAGCAAGCTCAGACCACCAAAAGGGACGTTTTCATTGCGCATACGTTCCATAACCAACTTATGGAATCCATTGCTACAATGTTGCTACCCACTGAAAACAATGGTCCTTTAAAATCAAAGTGTATTTGAAGTAACCGATATACCGTGGACCAGCATCCCCCCAGGCAGCAGGAGAGCAAAGAAGGGGGAGAGAAAGAGACAATGCTTTAAACCCCCCTTTAAGCTTCAAAATCCATTAAGGTAGACCTGGCCCGCTGCCCATCTTTCCAATATAGAATTAAAATGATAACTGCTCACTCTTAATATCAAACTTGTAAACTTAATATACTCACTAAATTTTAATTGTTTTATGTTTTCATGGGAAAGTGAATACAAAAATGATCAATACAATTAAATCTAGAAAGCATTACCCTCTAAACCTACTCACTTGAGGTTATGTCCCACTGAGGTCAATGTGATCCTGGTAAGCATATAAAAACACTTCGATGGGTCAAACCAAAGAATCCACCTAGTTCAGCATCCTATTGCTACCAATAACTAGCTGGATGCCCGCAGGAAGTCTTCAGAGGCAACAACCTTTCCCTGTTGTTTCCCAGAGTCCAATATTCAGAGATATAGTGCTTGCCTGTAATGGCTAATTGCCACTGACAGATATATGTAATTTATGCTTGGTAATTAGCAGCGTGTTCCAGGCTGAAGCGCCCCGCATATTTTTTTGAGTTTTTTATGCTGGACCAACATTCAGGAAGTGACCGCAAAGCCGGCACATACCTGCTTCGCATTTCTTAAGAGCCCCTTTAACGCGACCTTTTGTGTTTGCTCTGCCCGCGCCGCGAAGAATCTCCTCAAGGAACCATGCAAAATTGCAGCCGCGCGTTAGCTATGCACACAGCGGTTGCTAATGGCTATGCAAACAGGAACGAAGGAGCAGGCGAGTAGGGGGTGGGTGGAGTTTATCCTTTTGCATCGGGACTGTGAATAGGCATTTTAAAAGCTGCATTTTAAAAAAGAGCTTTGAGTGAGCATCAAAATTGACCCTGCCTAAATGGCCGTAGTCACCATGCCGGGAAGAGGGTGGGATATAAATCCAATTAATAATGATGATGATGATGATAAAAACAACAACAACGATGATGATGATGCTTATGACTGTAGCAATAGAGAAGCTATATTTCCAAACATTTCCTCTTCCCTCCTATGGTCAACAAAATTTAAAAAATTGAGTCCCCAGGTTATAAGATTCACGCCAATAACCATGTGGGGCACAGGGCTACAATGAGGAGGGATAAAGGGGGGATCGCCTGTCCTACCTCATCCAATACTATATCTGCAATCAAGATACTATGCTTTTCGCCAGCTTTCTCCTATACCAGCCTCTAAAAATGCTGGGCAAAAAACCCTGTTCATTTCTCACCTACTATGCCATTAATTTTATTCAGTGGTTCCCATTTACAGTGTGCTCTCGTCTTTCTGAAACAAGGCAGCTCACATACAATTGAAACTGTGAGCTGCATGGAAGACACCTCTCTATTCATATTGTTTTTCATCACCAAGTAGGTTGAGAGGTTCAACTCCCCACCACCACCACCACCCCCAGTCAGGATGCTCTCTCCTTCCCCCCTTCCTTTCAAACACAAGTAGTCCTCACAGTTCAGCTGTCTGGAAGCAGCACCTGCTGCTAAGGCTACAGATGTACAAGGTGAACAAAAAGGGCATCTGTCTATATATCAGACACAGATATGCAGCATAACAAGACTTCTGCATTGCTCTTCCCATCTGTTTAAAACTATTTTCAGACTGAGTTTTGCACTTCAACAAGACTGATGAAACAATCCCGCAGAAATCTCATCTCAGGAACGAGACAAGTGTAAGGCAGAAGAGTTTGCTGGTTTGGTTTAACATAAACGCTAATTTCAGTCATTCGTTTTTAAATGGAAATTTACTACCTTGCAAACAACTTTTTAGAAAAGACTATTTCCTAACGGACTGGAATGTGGGAGATAAAACTGCAAGAGGGGAGAGCTATGTTGTGAACCCCTTTGGGTCCACATAAAATTTTTCCTGGAATTATGAACAGAAGGGTTTTTCATGTGGGCTGTGAACCTCAGTGTCTTCTGTGTTGCAAACACTAAAGAAGCAGCACTGGATAAATTAATAAATGGGGAATGTGAAGGAATGGACCTGCAACCCTCTTTTTGCCAGCACCCTGAATAACCTTGCTTGCCTTGAGCTTGTCAGGGCTTGAGAGCTAAGCAGAGTCGCCCACAGTCAGTACTTGGTTGGGAGACCACCTAGGAAGACCAGGGTTGCTATGTGGAAGAAGGCAATGGCAAACCACCTCTGCTCATCTCTTGCCTTGTACGCCTCCTGGTTGGGGTTGCCATGAGTCACTTGTGACTTGACGGCACAGTTTTCTTCTAGTTTTTGCCACACGCACGCCAGCAATGGTAGGGAAGGATAGCTGAAGGGCAGGATAAAAGCCATAGCTAAATTGGTCACATCCTGAGGTGAAATATTGATGCATCACAACACAGTATTGTGACGCCTGCATGACAAAGTTAGTAGGTGGGCACAGGTTATTTTTCTGACCCATCTGCCAGCCGGCCTGCCAACACATATTTTCCCCATACCAAGCCAAGATGTATTTATGTGTTTGTTTGTTTTTGAATTTGTATCCCACCCTTTCCCGGCCAAAGCAGGGCTCAGGCCGACTGACATCAAAACATCATTCGATACAATCCATATCGCATTATACAATCCACATCACATTTAAAATACAATACAGTTCTACCGTTAAAACCACAATTTGTAAAACTATGTCCAGAACTGGCATCAAAAATTCAATTCCTACGCACGGAGGTCGGCAGCCAGCCCGGGGGAATGGCTAGGGTCCCCAATTACATCAACCCAGGTAAATAAGGGATAGAGAGGGAGGGGAAGGGAGGAATTGGCAGTGGTGGCAGGTGGAGTAGGGAAGGTGATTTGGAAAAGAGCTGGCCCCTTTTCCTCCATTTCACCTTGATCACAAACTGCAGGACTTTGTGTTTCATTCCCTTGCCTTGTAGCATCACTTTATGAGACAATTTATTTTACTACCTGCCATCCATATTTACGATACTAGGATTTCCAAGCAAATACTTTATGTGGCCTTATATAATTGAAGCTAAAATGATTACCAAGCATCCCTGTTTGATAGGTTCCTGAGTGAACTTTTCTCAAAGCGGCATTAACTTTCAGCTCTGCTTACAACTTCAGAAACGCAAGCGACTTTTGTCACTATTCCGCTCTCATTATTCACTCTCAAGCAAAGCTCATCTTCTACTACTTAATATTCCATTAACTCACCTTCTAGCAGATAAAGCTAGCTATGATGAGAATGAACATTTTGCTCCTCTCGAAAATCTATCCATTGCCAGAATAAGACAACCTCAGCAATTAACTATGCCAAAGGCTCATAGGCAGGAAAAATGCAATCAGCACATACACATCTCACGTGATTCCTTAGCTCATGATCCATAATCGAGCCTTACACTCTGTGGTGAGGCTGCTAGCTGGAAATAGCCTGCACATTCCCCCCAGAGCTGCTACTTAGGGTGGGAGATGGTTAGACATCACACTAACACATGTTCAAACTGAATGAGACAATACACAGCTCACAGAAGTGCTCTCGGCTGTTCAGTATCTCATTTGCCAGCAGACTCTTGCAGCACACATCTATCAATAGACAGACCTATTGTGCCGCATATGCATGAGCCATCGGATTTTTGTTTCTTTTTAAAAAATGTTTCAAAATGCAGACCTCTGATGGCAACACCTAATGCAGTATTTCTAGTATGCCATACTATCCAGGGAGATTTTGGGAGCGGAGCCTGAGGAGGGCAGGGTTTGTGGAGGGGAGGGACTTCAATGCCATAGAGCAAACCACTGGCAAACCACCCTTAAACAAAGTCTGCCTAGGAAACATCGGGATGTGACGTCACCCCATGGGGACCTTTTCCTTTTCCTTTAGGGGCCATCAAAGTAGCATCATAAAAATGATATAAAACAAAACACATTGATTATAAGCCAATCAAATCCAAAATGAACTGGTAACCTAAACCTAAATTTAGTTTTAAATTTAGGTTATTGAAATTACTAATTTTAGGGCATCATACATATATAGTGGTATATATTGGTAGCTATTTCAGTTTAATTATATTGGTTTATTATAATATTTATATATTGTATTATATACTCTTTACTGTAACATTTTCTTATTGTAGCACTTTATAGTATTTTGATACAGAATTTAATTTTTTTTAAAAAAATCAGAAACAGAGGATTTGGATCAACACTTTCAACTGATTCCTAACTCTCAAGGATGCCTTTTATTTTCTAAAAGCACCACGGGGAGGTACTTCTCTCTGAAGTTGATTCAATAAAAGGATTACCACCACCATCAGTTGCCAAACATATTATATGAACTGACCCTTATAATGTGGTGTTGGGCACAACACCATTCTTCCCTCCCCCAAATAGGGGAGACCTGCTTCACAGGATGGTTTCAGATTAGTAGCAAAGATGACAACAGCACTTTGCATGTTAAGAGAGAATCTTATCTGAAATGGCTCCTTGGAGGTAAAGTCAATGATGGGAAGGCATATGGGGCTTTCCAAGAACAAAGTGGAAAGCACTTGAGGGACTGTACTTCTGTGGTTTCTTACTAAAGCAATTTTTAAAAGATAACAACACTAATTTAGATAACATTTTCATGAATAAAGCTTTGAGATTAACCCAAAGTGGCCTCTCAAAACAACAAAAAACAACCATTCCTTCCCTTTTTGCCATTTCTCACATTCTGACATTTCTTGCCTATTAATCCCACAAGCAAGCTGAACTCAGTAAATATCAGGAAATGCAACATTCCAGAATCCACATGGCCCCTATTCAGGCACCTAAATAAGGAATTTTCTGTATGAAAAATCAGGGTGAAAACGCATGGTCGCTTTATCCTCCTTTAATCCCTGTTTCAGCCAGGATTCAGCCTGGATCGAACGCATGCGTTTCACCTAATGTGCGTTCGATCCTGGCTAAAACAGGGATTAAAGAAGGATAAAGTGACCATGCGTTTTCGCCCTCAATGTGTGCCCCAACTGCCTTCTCTCCTCAGCATATAACTGCTCTCTCAAGTCATCCGAAAGAGATAATCCCAGACTATCCAGTCAGAATATCATTGATCAGGATTGTGTGTGCTGGTTGAGAGAGAAAGCCTTGCTATGATGGAGAAAGCCATGCTGCTTTCCTTTCCTTTTGAAACAATACTGTTGGGCATTGCAGTGTAGGAGAAGAGAAGCACAGAACTGCTGGAGGTACTTCAGAAAGAAGCTTTGGCTGCACTGCCCAGCCCCCAAAAAGTACATATTTACTTCAGTTGTACCCAGTCTTTCTCCCCAATGGGGACCAAAAGTGGCTTAAAAAGGTAAAGGTCCCCTGTGCAAGCACCGGGTCATTCCTGACCCATGGAGTGATGTCACATCCCGACGTTTTCTAGGCAGACTTTGTTTGTGGGGTGGTTTGACAGTGCCTTCCCCAGTCATCTTCCCTTTACCCCCAGCAAGCTGGGTCCTCATTTTACCAACCTTGGAAGGATGGAAGGCTGAGTCAACCTCGAGCAGGCTACCTGAAACCAACTTCCGTTGGGATCGAACTCAGGTCGTGAGCAGAGTTTGGACTGCAGTACTGCAGCTTACCACTCTGCGCCACGGGGCTCTAAAAGTGGCTTACATCAGTCTTTTCTCCTCCATTTTATCCTCACAACTACTCTGTAAGGTAGTTGTGACCCCCTTTTCACTCACTCAGAGACCCTACCACCCTACTCAACCTCTGTCACACAGAGGCTTGCCATTTGCCCGGTTATGGCAGGCAATTGCCCACCAATTAACCAGGCTGCCTGCACCCCTCACCTGGTCGGCAGGCGGAAGCAGGCCCGCTGAAGGGGGGGAAGCCACTAGCATGCAAGTACAACTATGACATCGCTTCTGGGTTTACCCCGGAAGTGATGGAGATGCTCTAGCATTCTCCCCCCCCCCAAAAAAAAACCCTCTTATGGTTTCCATAGAGTTTTTGGAGGACAATGATAGAACATCCCACGTAATAGTGACATCATTGCTGTATGCATGCACAGATTGCTCCCCCACTCCGCCTGGAAGAAGCTCCTGCCAGTGGCATGGGGGGGACCTGGCAACCCTAGTCACACAGGCTTAGGGTTATGGTAGATCAGCCACCCATCTTGCCTCTTCTAAAATATATAGAGCCCTGAACCTTTTACATGCAAGGTCCCTCCTCACTCATACACACAAAAACCACCAGGCAGGGTAACCCAGTCCCCTTTAACCATAAGCCGTCACTCAGGTACTGAACAGAGCTATGCTGTCACCGTTTACTCATATCTTCATTTATATTTATATATAGACTGAGATCTTTATGTGGGTGTGGGTGCTTCTTCTCCTGAGACCATACACATCCAGCCCACGGAGTTAAAACGAACAAGAGTTAACATTTATTTACCGCTTATACACAACACTAGAGTGAATTAGATAGATGAATACAAAGTTTCTCCTCACTTGAACTTTTGAATCATATTCAGGGATTTGGGGTTTTGTTTTTGTTTTTTTCGTTACAAGTTGACTTTCTCCCAGTAAGCTTCAGGTTTCTTCTTCTGCCATATGCTGGTCAGCCGGCGGTGACTCCAATAGAACGAATGACTCTTCATCTGTCATTAGCCTCACCTACAATCTCTCAGGTCCCATTGGTCACTCTTTGGGAGAGGCAGAACCTAACCTGTCCGTCACAGTAGGTTAAACTGAGACAGCTGAATGGCCCAAAGTCACCCAGCAAGCTTCCACGACAGAGGGGGGATTAAAACCTGAACCTCTGAGATCCTCGTCTAACACTTTAGAAGAATGCAAACCGGCACAGAAGATCTTGGATACGTTTCAGAAATACGTTTTTATGTACTGCTCTAAACCAGGATGGAGGAGCAATTAAAAAAAAAGTAAAAGTAATTCTGAAAAATAAAGATTTCCCCAACCCCCCTTCATAAAATAACATGGAGACAATTTTTCCAAGACAGTTCATTTGTAGAAGAATGTGACAGAACTGGCCCACGTTGGATGGATGTTGCAAGTTGGGCAGCTGATATAACCAGCTTCATCTTGCCTACAGCCATACCTTCCTCCCTCCCTCTTGTTAGCAATCCAGGAGGAGGAGAGTGCACAAACATAAATTTCCTATCATCCCAGGCACTGGGAAATATATTCCATCTATTGCCAAAAACGATCTTTCCTCTTTCTACCTTTGTTTCAGGTGTGAGAGCTTTGTTTGTATATTCTTCTCTGCTAGACTTGCTGACTAGTTTTGAATTCTTCAGTAGAATGCAAAGCAGAAGTGTTTCTAGTGAGGACTGAGTGACATGCCTGTCCCAAGCTTATGTTAGCCACAGGTACAATTCCTGGAATCTTTGTTCTGAGAGAACGTAGGCTGCTGAGTCAGATTTAGAGTTAGCTTGAATAGAAGGATTTTTTTGCAATCCAGTTAGTTTTGAGGGAGCCCATCTAGCCTAATACTAAAACTAGCTGTGATGGGAAATGCCTGTAAATTTGAACTTTCCATGTTTTGATACTTTTTTACCATTGTAACGGGCTTTTTAAAACCTGAAATGCTATATAAATTCTGATTTCCTTTATAATAAATTATGGAAGGCTTTAAGAGGGGAGTGGACGTGTTCATGGAGGATAGGGCTATCCACAGCTACTAATTAAAATGAATACTAGTCATGATGCGTACCTATTCTCTACAGTATCAGAGGAGCATGTCCATTATATTAGGTGCTGTGAAACACACGCAGGATGCTGCTGCAGTCATCTTGTTTGTGGGCTTCCTAGAGGCACTTGGTTGGCCACTGTGTGAACAGACTGCTGGACTTGATGGGCTTTGGTCTGATCCAGCATGGCTTTTCTTATGTTCTTATGTTTTTATTTCTCAGTTATAATTCTGTGCCTCAAGTATTTCATACTCTGATCACTGAGGTTGGTCATGCTATCAGGATAAACCCTAATAATACTGGGGTACTTTTTAACAATCAGAGACTTCTAACAAATATCTCTGGAAACTGGAAGATGCCAAGGGGTGGCAATTTTATCAACTTTAAAAAAATGGTTTAGACCCTGAGTTGGATGCAAAGGATGGTTAGCATTACAGGGAAGGTGTTTAGATCAGAAAAAAAGAAATCCTGCACTGCGCAGCCTCCTTCATCTCCACAAAATTGGAAAACATTGTTCCACACTCCCTATTTCCCTAAGCCCTATAAACAATTCTGATGTTTTTTATAATAAGCTATTTATTTATAAATGTACAGGTCGGCCAGGTAGGATACTGTTTTGGATTACTTTGGTCAGGTTCTTCAGATATAGGCCCTAGGTTTCTAGTTAGCTTTCATAGATCATTTAATTCCCGGTAAGCAATCTTTTAGGTTCATTGTGGGTCTAGTACATAAGTGATACTATTAGAGAATGTCTGCTTCCAGTTTAATCCTTTATTACTTCATAACTATATTGCATCTTTAACACTGACCAACTCAACATAAAATTATACCATTCATTAGTGGTACATAGATAATTAAAGGAGAGCAATTACATGAGTCTATAAAAGATACCCAAAGATAAGCAGGTCACTAGCAAGAGGCCCCTTCTGAGAAAAATCTCCCAATAATTTCAGCTTCCCATATCTATAGAGTTTTAAAATCATCTATTAACAATAGCTAGTTGTCCCACTTGATAAAGGCACACATTCTGGACCAACCAATTCTCTTTTAACTTCAAACACCATAATAAATTATCTATAGTTAAATATAAATAAAATTGTTTGTTCATTCTTGCTTTATCTAACAAAGTATTTAAAAATAGAGCTTACAAGTTCCTCACACATATGGATATCTGTTAATCCTCAACCCATATACCCCATCTTTAAATTATATCTTCACTTCTGTAAAACTCGACATTCTTGACATTCTCAGATGCTTCTGTACCTGAGCCTCAACACAAAATTTTTACTGACATGAGTTATATAGCTTCTAATCTATACAAGGTCATATAATTGTGTTTTTTTCCTCTTTGTTTCTTATCTTTCTCCAAGGCTATTCTATTCTGGGTCTCTAAACTGCCTTTTGGAATATTTAGCTGAAAGGCTACACCAGATCTGTCTCTGATGAGCAGAAACATCTTCCATGACCTTTTAGGTCAAATCCACCAACTGTTCCCCTATATTTGTGGCCCTATCTGTGATAATACAATCATACCACATTCAGATGTTACCAATCCCAAAGCAACACAAAAATAAGCACTATAGGCCATAAGGAGAGAGGACAAATTGAACAGTAATCCTAGTCCTAACAATGCCTCTAGCCTGAATACTTTTTCTTAGGACTTGGTTCAGCAAAATGCACTGTAGCTTTGATCCTACCAAGCTGCCAAACATATATTTTATTCTAGGCCTACAAAGTGAACTGGTTGTGGAACCACTCGTGTGCCTAAAGATAAGCTTGCAGCCAGTGCTTTGCAGAAACGGCACCATACTTCTGGAACACAATCTTCACAAAAAGCATTGGGGAGATGATAAGTACCAGAGTCTTATATATGAAATCTGTGTAGCATGGCAATTCCCTGGTGGAAGGGATTCCTCAGACGTGACATCATGCTGTGGCCAATAATCACACTCCCCATGTCTCTCCCCACCCCCACCCCCACAGTCTCCCACTGGTTGCCAGGCAAGGCCTGTAGGATTGCCAGGTCCCTCCTCTCCTCCAGAGGGAGGTTTTTGGGGCAGAGGTAGGGAAAGATTGTGTGGGAGCGCAGCAGCACCGACACGATCTGCCACTTCCGGTTTACAACTGGAAGTGCTGCATTGCAAAGGGGCCTTTACCACTCAAACCAGCTGAGGGTCAGCAGGCAACGCGTGCACGGGCACCTGCCCACCGCGCCACGTCACTTCCGGTTACAACCGGAAGTGCGCATCGCAAGGGGCCGTTTACCACTCAACTGGGAGTTTGAGTGGTAAACGGCTCCTTGCAATGCAGCGCTTCTGGTTGTAAACCGGAAGTGACATGGCGCGGTGGGCAGACGCTCATGCACACATTATCCGCCGACCCTCAGCTGGTCGGCGGGCAACCAGGTGGATTGGCGGTGGTTTGCCCGCCACCACCTGGCACTTGGCAACCCTACAGGCCTGGCACCCCTTGGTGTGTAAGATATGTTATCTAAGCAAGCTACCATCAGTGCTAAATGTACAGTACAAACTGTGAATAAACGATTATATTCTACGTGCCTTTGTATTTTGGATAACTATTTTGGATAACTGGTGTAAAATCCCTAGTGTAATCACCCAAGCTTAGCTTGTGATGCAGTATATAGCACTGCAGGACTTTGTATGAAATCCTCTCATAGTGTAACAGAGAATGGAAAAATCACCTCCTCCTCATTATCCACACCCTTCAAGGGAATTGCCATATGCAAGATTCTTAACTCTCTCTTTGTAACGCACTGTAAGATTATTAATCCCAAATGAAAATATCATGTGTCAGTGGGATTTTGCTAACATAAATGGTTGCCATGATTGTTGAGAAGATCAATAAAATACACAGTGTCTCCTGGCTTAGTCCAATTCCCTGAACTGCATCATAAACCTCAATCATTAGGAAGAAGTGACAAACTTTAAGCAAAGGGATCCCTGGTCATTGGTTGGCTCAGGGCTTCATAAACATACACACTTGCTATCAGTAAGAAATGTTCACATGGGGCATTTGTTTCAAGGACTGAATCTATAACATTTGAACAATGGGAAAAACTTTGGACCAAGTCAATTAAATTTACGGCCAGTAATAATCTACGTGAAAACTGGTACAAACAATTTTTTAGATGGTACATCACACCAATGGGCATTAAAAAAATGAATGAATCTTGTAACAGTCGGTGTTGGAAATGCAAAGATGTAGATGGAATATATTTCTGCTTATGGTGGACATGCAAGAAAGTAAAGAAATTTTGGATACAAGTTCATCAAGAAATGCAGGAAATTTTAAAATTCAAATTCCCTCTGAATCCTGAAACCATGTTATTAGGGATCGAACCTGATAATTTGGACAAGACTTTGGGAGAACTATTTGGATATTTGACAACGGCGGCTAGAGTAACATTGGCAACATCTTGGAAGTTGGAAGACACCCCAGATCTAGAAAAGTGGCAACAAAAAATGGACGAATATGTTGTGATGGCCAGATTGACTAGTTTGATGAAAGAAAAGACGACTGAAGAATTTCACCGGAAATGGAAAGGATACTTTGATTATGTTAAACAAAAAAGATAGATAGTTAGAAGTATATATTGGTTAAGATGTACATTAGGTTTTGATATTGCGGATTTTGGAAATGTAAGATGAAACAGACTGCCCGAAGGAGTATAAACTGTGTGAATGTATGTGATTTGTATGTTTGTTAAAAACTTAATAAAATATTTTTTAAAAAGGACTGAATCTATGCATGCTTGGCATAAATCCCAGCATACTGCAGGGAGTCATGAGATCATCCTATACTGGTCCCTTGCTCATCTACAAGGAAGATGAAGATCATAACAAGAACAGCAGAGGTAATATAGAGAACATATCCTAAATACAATGGCAGTGTGAAGTCTGGGGACATCCTTACCTAGCAGCAACAAAGTCACAGTCGCAACGCTGCAGAGACTATCAGGCTGCCTTAAACAGACTAACACCAAAAAGCCGGAGATTGGGAATGACCCTGGCAAGCTGGTGGCAGTGGATCCCTTTATCTCAAAGGACGAGGGCAACCTGAGCAATGCTGAGGGACAGGGCTGTGTGATTCTGGCTTGGTTCATAGTCATAGTGCCGAAGCTTTGTGGCAGGCAATTAGGACATAGAAATTACTCTGGGTGAGGTTCGCCTCTAGGCCTGGTATTGGTGGGCTTCAGCAAGGTGATGCTTGACAAGACTGTTAAATTAGAAGGTGAGAAGCAAACATATATTGCAATGCTAATATGGAAGTGCTGCCACAGAAGTATTTTTCAGTCGCCTCCACATGAGGCCCGTATCATCAGAACCAATGTTCAGCCTCACAGTCCTCTGCCAAAAAGCCAAGGAAGAGATGAGCTATTCCTGCCACCCCAGCAGAACTGCTCAGGTACCAATGACAACCATCTCGCTTTTAAGCCCTCCTAAGTCTAATGGCTGGCATGCTGAGCCCATGAAGGCTCAGTTTCCACACAAAGAGTTCACCTTTAGCACACTGGAGCTTTTGTAGAGTGGGTCCCCCCCCCCAATGTCTAATTTATGTAATTTACACCAAATCCTTTTTGTCCTGCCCTCAACTGGATATTGAACAGCTGCGCTCCCGTTTCTTTCAATTTTCTTTTAAAAGCTTGGGAGCAACAGGCACATCTTAATTAATTTTTTGCATTCAGCAAAACCTTCCCTGTTCTTTCATGACTTGCTTTATATAATCTTTTTTTTTTTGCCTTTTAACATTCTCTAAACTTTTCTCCAAAAATTTTTTTATTACACCTCTTCAAATCCTTTCCAATTTGCCAATGTTTTTCTGCAACTAAACCTCAACATGAAGTCTTATCAGAACTGTGCAGATCGGAAATGACAGAATCAAAGTCACCAATGAAATACCCTTAAATTGGTGTTCTCTTCTGTCACAGTGCCTTATCCCACTGCAGAATTAGTCCAGCCTAAGCCCGTTGATGTCAATCACCTTCGTCCTAGTAACCGTTTGTAGGACTGAACTGCAAACAATTGTTACCAATGCAACTACCTAGCCGATTATCTCCCACGATATACTTAAGACTGGGATAGTTCTCATTATTTTGGACCTAATTTTCAAAGTACCCATAAATACCCCTGCGATCCAGACTGAGTCACCCATCTTCAGCAACCTCCCTGGCTTCAAACCATCTTGGCAGCAGTGCTAATTTTATCACACTCCCAGCAGCCTGAGGACAGTTTGGAAGCTCTACAAATTCCAGTCACGGAGGCTAGCTTCTCAATAAGAAAAGGGATCGGACAGGTCAGAAAAGTTTTCATAAGAACGGGGGACACTGGGGAGATCGAAATATTCTTCAGGCAGAGCAAGCAGTCAGGAACTCCAGCCAAAACACAGCATTCTGTGCCCCCATGCAAGTGGAATGGGATCAAGACCTCCCAAAATGCGTTATATTACTAGACAGTGATAAGACCACACCATACACACAGTACCTCGCTGAGACTGCACAAGCAAAACGGGTCCATCCCAAAGGATTAGCGACGCCGTGGGCAGGCTCATCGCAGCCAGCCGTTCCCCTCCTGCCTCTGGTAGCCCAGCTCCCTTGCTCAGCCTTGCGCGGTCTGAGCGCTGAGTCCTGATTCATGGTTTCAGGCTCCAGCCAGGAATGCAGCCATTGAAAACTCAGAACTATTTTTACTCTTGACCAGCCGCAGCCTCTCTGTTCTATAAAGACTTCTAAAGATAAAATCATCCCAAGCTAGTTAAGGGCGTGTTTTTAGGGATCTACAGTTCTCTGGCATTTATTGTCGCTTTTAAACCACACAGTTGCTAACAGGAAGAAGTAAGCTTACACCCTGGCATTGTTGCAAGCAGTCAGGAGTCAAGCATTTTATCCATGCTGACCAAAAAATGTTTAAAATGCCAGATGAAATCTATTCCTTTTTGCTGTACACATGTTGCGCTCAGCATGCTCTAAACAAGTGACTGCATTTGATATGCACACGTATGGTTCATTTAGATGCTCACAGTTTTTCTGCTGATATACGGGGGTGGGGGTGAGAGAGCATGTGAAAAGGACCAACGACACTTATCTGGTAAGCAAAGCATACAACATTAAGTTGCGGCAGCAGCACTCAAGGAACCCTAAGCCAGCAGACAGTCGGTTTGGGATACCCAAAATTTTGGAAATCTCACTTCTTTATCACAAAAAAGGGGGGCTGAACTAGGAGAATCAGGACAGAATCACAAAAGCGGTGGGATGCTTTAATAACGGGAACACTTTCACAACACTCCCAGAGGTGGGAGGCAAATTCGTCATGATAGAATCGGTGCCATTAATTATGTCGAGAAAGGCCAGATGAACGTAGCAGACACGTCCATGTATAAAAAAATGTACCCTTACTGATGTCATAACAATAGTTGATGAAAAAAGGAAGATGCGATACAAAAAGAACAATGAAGGATAAGGGTTAGAGGGAAGGAACACGCAGGCACATCGTGCTATATGATGAATGGGCTTATGGATAATACAGTATCGCCTCAATAGGCTGCTACAATCCCTGTAACAGGCACACACCCCAAAACTGCAGAGGATGTGAAACAAAACTATCTCCCTCGAATGCACTGTAGCTCCTGAAAGGACAATGAAATGAATTCTTATCAGCCGAAACACATATTCCCTGCAGCAGAATGGATCTAAATCTTATAGAAGAGCCTGAAAGCAGTGAATGAGAGGCATTAAAAAAATTCTGCTGAGATTCAGAGTCCCATAGACGTAGGCCTGCTTCTCTCAGCATTTTTCTTAATGAGAGAACATGAAATTATTGTTGAATCTCAATACATTTGTTTTTTCATGCATCCATCCCCTTTTTCTTGCATATCCCAATGGATGTACACCCCAAGCATGCAAGTGGCAGAGATCACAAGGGTCCATTTTTTTGTCCCAGTGGTCGTAAGTCGTCATTCACAAGTTAAGGTGGTGAATCTTGATTTCAAATCTGAGCTGAGTCATAATATCGCTAGTTGGCCAGTACATTCTTTTCGTTATTTGGGATACCGTTTTCTGTCATCTAATGAATAGACTGCACATTACAATTACGTGCTCGAGAGAATTAAAATTAATCTGTCCACAATTTAAAGGCTTTTTCATCAAGTCTGCAGCCAATATATGCGGTATACCGTGCTAAGATCTTGTCTCTTCTGCTCCATGAAGCTAATTCATGAATATCCACAATTGCTGCTAAGGTGGTATCAGCTCAGGCTTCCTTTCTTCATGCCTTATTCCGGGCCACAAAAAATAATTTCAAATTCCAACTTGCTTTTGGAAGCAGGCTGTAGCTCCATTTCATTGAAGGCTTGGACTGCTGCCATTAAATTTAGATTCTTTTTGTTAGATCATGATTCTTTGACAGACTTACTACAGTGGTCGCAGCAGGATTCTCACATGTCATCTTGGAGCATCTTAGTAGATATGAAGTTAAGAAGTATTGGAGTATCTTTACCTCCTTCTTCTTTGGATATGCCTAATGTTAGGCAGAAAACTTCTGAATGCTTAAGGAAGTATGTACGATAAGGATAGCATCAACCAGGATGCCACAACAGTATGCTCTGCATTTCATGGAGGCTTTTCAACACCTTTGGCCATTTATGCTTGGTAATTAGCAGCGCATTCCAGGCTGGAGTGCCCCGCATATTTTTTTTTTAGTTTTTCACGCTGAACCGTCATTCAGGAAGTGACTGCGAAGCCAGTGCATACCTACTTCACATTTCTTAACAGCCCCTTTAACACGACCTTTTGTGTTTGCTCTGCCCACGCCTCGAAGAATCCCCTCAAGGAAGCATGCAAAATCACAGCTGCCTATTAGCTATGCAAGCGGCGGTTGCTAATGGAAGGAACCAAGGAGCAGGCGACTGGGGGGGTGGTATGCAATTTCTCCTTTTGTGTCGGGACTGTGAATAGGCATTTTAAAGGTCACATTAAAAAAAAGAGCTTCGAGCGAGCAATCAAAATTGACCCTGCATAAATGGCCTGTATTTCCTGTCCAGCAACAATATTTTAACTTTCTTACAGTCCCAAAATATCGTCAGCTTTTCTTTTTAGCCCAGGTAAATGCACAACCTTAGGCAGAAACAGTCGGCCATTGGGTGGAGTCCCTCTAGCCCAGAGATTGTGAACATGTGGAAGAGGAGACGTTGAATCACTAACACATTTTTTTTCTTTAGTTGTGATTTATATTCCACTCAAAAAGCTTGCTTTATAACACCTCTTGCTGCCAAGTTTCCTGCCTGCTCATATGATTTTCATCTTTTATTTCTCTTAGTTGCTAGCAATAAGGGAATCACACTGTGTAGTTAAATTTATTTTTTGTGTTCCTAAAATTAGGAGCTCCCATGCATCATCTAAACCCATCATCTAGTTTTCATCTTCCTTTTTTTTTCAATATTTAAGAATTTGGGAACTTAAAAAAAATTGCCGATGTGTTTTGGCACATGTGTGTGTAAACATGCCATGAAGTCACAGCCAACTTATGATGACCCCAGCAAGGGATTTCAAGTGAGAAGCAGAGGTGGTTTGATTTGGCACATCAATCAATCAATCGACTTTTATTGGCATATTCTCAGAAATATAACATAGATGGTACACAAGAATCCTCAATCCATACATTTCCCATATAAATATAATTTAAACTTTAGTCCTAGTCTTGGCAACTTCCGTCAAAAATTCTGCCACCTTTAATGTGACTTCAGGGATAGAATCATTCATTAAAAACCGGCATACGGAAGATTCTTGGCTAGATTTCATTTTATCAATCAAGGGTATGATTGTTTTCTTACGAGGGCCATCATGCAGAAGACAATTTATGATTACATGCTGAGGTGTATCATGTTGATTCAAACCGCATACACATAATCTTTTCTCAAAGGGGATATTTTTAAACCTACCCTTTAATACCTCTGGTGAGCATAAAAGCCCTCCGTTGGAGGGGATCCTTGAGTGTGTCAAAGTACTGCTGTGGTTTCCTGTATTTAACCTGTAAACCTAAATTAAGAGGTGAGCAGATTGGTGGGATAGATGGACATCAGTCACATATGTACTCGAATTTCTGAACAGGAACACAACAGGAATACTAGGTAGCCACAAGCTATTCAGTTTCTCTCTGTTTTAGCCCCCTCTCCAACTAGAACCCTTTGCAGGATTGCCAACTTACTTCAGTTTCAGTCACCTTCATTGGCATGATAATAGTAATAATAGTAACAGGAATACATAAAACCCCATACTCGCTCAAAAGAGTCATGCGTACAACAATAAAGCCAAAACTTAGCCATGAATTTAAATTGCCAACTTACACACACAGCAGCACGTGTTGTTGCTGTTGCCGTCAAGTCGCATCGGATTTATGGCAAACCCCTAGTAGGGTTTTCAAGGCAAAAAGACATTCAGAAGTGGTTTGCCATTGCCTGCTTCTACATCACGACCCTGATATTCCTTGGGGGTCTCCCATTCAAATACTTGCCACGGTAGACCCCGTTTAGCTTCTGACATCTGACGAGATGGCTCACCTGGGGTATCCAGGTCACAGCCAGCAGAATGTGTACTCTCCAGTATTTCACAGAAGCAATTAGGGGCATGCTTGTTTATACTCTTATTATCATAACAAGGATTACTGCCCAAGTCCCTCTCCCTATGGTCACATATTGCTGCATGTTATCACACATCTACCAGCTGCATTAGTTTGCAATGCAGAAGCTCATCCCGCAATGATTTAAAAGCCAAAATGGGGCTTCTCCTTTTGTTTGATAATCCTTCTAACTGTCCAAAATAGGCTATCAGCAATTCAGAATGTACCTCTGCGGTGGCAGCGTGTGAAACAGCAGCCTCTGCAATGAGTGACACTTTTAGATCCATGTGCATCCACTGACACACATGTGCACTAGAGATAAGATGCATCTGTTCCCACACCCAGAAAACTTCTGCAAACTCTGGGGGAGGGAGCTAAACCCTAAAGAATGACAACAGCAGCCTGTTGTGCTAACAACATTTCAACAAGGCATGCCCAAAATGCAAAAATAGGGACAAACCAGGGACAGTGATTTAAAAGGACAGGTGCCATGAAACCGGGACACACACTTTGAGCATATGAGAATGAAGTGGTAGGAAAGAATGAACTGCGGCACTTCAGGCTGAGGGGGAGATCCCATTTCTAATGCTCCCCCTCACTAAAGAGAAAAACCCTTGCAAACAGAAAGCCAGTACAGCAGACAAAAGGCTGGGCTAGGTTTTCTTTTGTTTGCAAGGGCCCACATTCAAAAATGATCTCTTGCACCCATGTGTGTGTGTAAAGTGCCGTCAAGTCGAGGCCGACTTATGGCAACCCCTTATGGGGTTTTCATGGCAAGAGACTAACAGAGGAGGTTTGCCAATGCCTTCCTCTACACAGCAACCCTGGTATTCCTTGGCGGTCTCCCATCCAAATACTAACCAGGGCTGACCCTGCTTAGCTTCCGAGATCTGAAGAGATCAGGCTGTACCATGCTGCCTTCCCTCCCTTGCACCCATACAGTGCTTCAATCCACTCTACCACCTCCTGCGGCTCACAAATGTGCTTGCAAAGTCATCTGTAGTGACTGCGTCTTTTGATCCAGGAACAACGCAGAAGAAAGACGAGGTCTCATCTCCAAAGTCATGTCAAACTTGGGAGGTGATTAGAAAGTAGCAAGACTATCACTGCTTTCTCTCCAAAGCTCAGCTCGACATCAGACTAACTCAGAAGGAAGAGTGGGATCTGTTCTTTGATGTTACTCACTGGGAAGCACAAACTTGGTCCAACTTTCAATGAGAGTGAAGATTTCAGGTCTCCTGGCTACCTCACTCTACTGTAAGTAGTAAGTGGTAGAGACACAGACTGAGATAATGAATACTCAGAAGGGCTAGAGAAATGCTAAGACTTCTGCTGATTTTTCATTTAGCCTGTGCAAGATTTACAGAGATAAATGGTAGAAAGAATCTGAACAAGAAAATACCTGGGGCTACTGAAACATGTTATATCACAACTGAGAATCAAGTTAGATAATATGTAACTGGGCTGGACGATAATTGCTTTACACCTATTTTATTAGGAAGGTATAACTGCTCTACTTATTTAAATGGTGGTTCCTGAAAAGACAAGATCTCTTTTCTGGTTTCTAACAGAGCAATTGTATCCTTGAATTGTATCTGTGATAGGTTTGCTAATGAATCCCCCCAAGCCAGAAGAGCAAGAATATGCCAATATCCATACCAGCATAACTTTTCCTCTTCAGGTAGACATTGAAAGCACAAAGGGCACAAAGAGGTGAAAGAGCAGGTATACACGCTCCAAAGTAGCTCATACACTTCATACCAACATAATGTTGTATGTACAGAAAAAGTGGGATAGGGTTAATGAATAGTGCCCCAGCCACACTGGAGGAAAGGATTCCAACCAACTTTTGAACAAATGAAGCTGCCTTATACTGAATCAGACCATCGATCCATCAAGGTCAGTATTGTCTACTCAGACTGATAGTAGCTCTCTAGGGTCTTGGGAAGAGGTCTTTCACATCACTTTCCAATTGATCCTTTTTAGCTGGAGATGCTGGGGATTGAACCTGGGACCATCTGCATGCCAAGCAAAAGCTCAACCACAGAGCCACAGAGCACCGTGAGTGTGTAAGCCCCAGGATAGAACCCAGCTTCTTCATCAAGGCATGTGGCTACCCTGCTCTGCCTGCGTCTCTAGAACTGTAGACACCTAGGTGGAAACGGTGGGGAGAGAGATAACAATGAAAGGTCATTATTCACATATTCAAGACTAACAGTCAGTAGTGGAAGTGAGAAGACAAGACTCACTAGAAAAGACAATAACGGTAGAAAAAGTTGAAGGCAGCAGAAAAAGAGGAAGACCCAACATGAGATGGATTGACTAAATCAAGGAAGCCATGGAGTTCAAGGTTTTTAATGATAGGATGTTTTGGAGGCTGTTAATTCATAGGGTTGCCTTGAAAACCACATAAGGGGTCGCCATAAGTCTTGACGGCACTTTACACACACACACAATTCATAAGGTCACCTTAAGTCTGAAGCAACTTGACAGCACTTAACACAAAGTGGAAGTGCAGCTGGCTCTCTCTCTCATGTCACTAGGCTCCTTAAAAGTATTCTGCTGAATGGGTCCATACACGGCTGCACAACAGAAGCCTCATTGTTAAACACATGGGATGGCCCAGGCTAATCCAATCTCTTCAGATTGCAGAAGCTAAGTAGGGTCAGCCATGGTTAGTACTTGGATGGGAGAAACGGAGTAAGTCCAGGTTTGCTATGCACAGGCATACAATGGCAACCCACCTCTGTTGATCTCTTGCCTTGAAAATTCTAGGCGTCTCCATAAGTTGGCTGTGACTCGACAGAACTTTTCACCACCACCACATGGGACTGCAAGGTTAACATCTCATTTCCACTTTATAAGTCTCTCTCACTGAATTACCTGTGCAGCTCACAGCATTGCCTTTGGGGCCTTGCTGTTGTAATGACCACTGGCCCATTTTCATCTCCCATGAGCACCAAGGCAAATGTGTTGTGTACCTTTTTAAGAACATTTTATGTGGGGTATTACACAGGGAAGTCTATGGCATATAGGTAGGGTTGCCAGGTCCTACCTGGCCTCCAGTGGGAGCTTAATCTCTGTGGGGCCAAGAGGCTGCGTTTCGCACATGTGCGGGGTGCGAAAACACCATTTCTGGGTTTACTCTGGAAGAGCCGCATGTGCACGGGACGCTCTAACAATTCCCTCTGAAGGGGGAGATTGGTAGAATATTGCCAGCACTTCTGGGTTAACTCAGAAGTGATGGTGGCAAGCACATGGCGTGTGCAGATCACACACACATACCCTCAAAGCTGGCTTATTTTCACCTGCTGGCCAGCTAAGGGGAGACAGGCAGCCCAGTGAATTGGCAGGCAATTGCCCACCATCACTGGGCACTTGGGAACCTATCATACAGGTATCAGGAGCACACGTAAGAACATAAGAAAGGCCATGCTGAGTCAGACAGAAGTCCAGCAGTCTATTCACACAGACACCAACCAGGTGCCTCTAGGAAGCCCACAAACAAGATGAGTGCAGCAGCACCATCCTACCTGTGTTCCAAAGCACCTAATATAACAGGCATGCTTCTCTGATCCTGGAGGGAATAGGTATGCATCATGACTAGTATCCATTTTTACTAGTAGCCATGAATAGCCCTCTCCTCCCTGAATATGCCCTCCTCTCTTAAAGCCTTCCAAGTTGGCAGCCATCACCACATCCTGGGGCAGGGAGTCCCACAATTTAACTATGTGTTGTGTGAAATCTGTTTTGAATCTCTGTTTTGAATCTCTGATCCTCATGCTTCAGCAGATGACCCCACGTTCTAGTATTATGAGAGGGAGAAAATCTTCTCCCTCTCCATACCATGCAAAATTTTATAGACCTCTATCATGTCTCCCCTTAAAGGCTGTCTTTTCAAGCTAAACAGCCCTAAGTGTTTTAACCGCACCTCATAGGGCCATTGCTCTAGTCCCCTGATCATTTTGGTTGCCTTTTTCTGCATCTTCTCAAGCTCTGCAATATCCTTTTTTAGGTGTGGTGACCAGAACTGCACACAGTATTCCAAGTGTGGTCTCACCATTGATTTGTACAATGGCAGTATGATAGCAGCAGTTTTATTCTCTATTCCTTGTCTGATGATGGTCAGCATGGAATTTGCCTTTTTCACAGCAGCCACACACTGGGTTGACATCTTCATCGAGCTATCCACTACCACCACAAGATCCCTTTCTTAGTCTGTCACTGCCAGCACAGATCCCATCAGCGTATACGTGAAGTTGGGATTGTTTGCCCCAATATGCCTCACTTTACACTTGCTCACATTGAATCTCATTTGCCATTTTAATGCCCATTCCTCCAGTATGAAGAGATCCTTTTGAAATTTTTCACAATCCGTTTTTGTTTCAACCACCCTAAATAATTTGGTGTCATCTGCAAACTTGGCCACCTCATTGTTCACCCCCCACTCCAGGTCACTGATTAACAGGTTAAAAAGCACCGGTCCCAATACAGATCCCTGAAGGACTCTACTGCTCACATCCCTCCATTGTGAGAACTGACCATTGATTCCTACTCTCTGCTTCCTATTTTTCAGCCAGCTCTCAATCCATAAGAGGACTTGTCCTCTTATCCCATGACTATGAAGTTTGCTTAGCAGTCTTTGGTGGAGGACTTTGTCAAAAGCCTTTTGGAAATCCAAATACACAATGTTCACAGGATCATTCCTGTCCACATGCTTACTGACACTTTCAAAAAACTCTAATAGGTTAGTGAGACAGGACCTACCTTTACAGAAGCCATGTTGGGTTTTGCTCAGCAGGCCTTGCCCTTCTATATGCTTGACAGTCCTATCTTTAATAACGCTTTCCATCAATTTACCTGGCACCAATGTTAAGCTAACTGACCTGTAATTTCCTGGGTCCCCCCCCCCCCCGGGAATCTGTTTTATAAATGGGCGTTACATTGGAGTTCTCCAATCCTCTGGTACTGAGGCTAAGGGACATGTTACATATCACTGTTAGAAGTTCAGCAATTTCCCATTTGAGTTCTTGAAGAACTCTAGGATGAATACCATCTGGTGACTTGTAAATTTTTAGAGTCTTGGATGAATACTATCTGGTCCCTGTGACTTGTTAGTTTATAGAATACCAGCTAGTCCCCATTACTTGTTAGTTTGTTAGTTAGTCCTGACCACCAGACTAAGGAAGCCTGTGTAGTGGCATCATCAGTGCTGGACTTTGGGGTGGAAGCTAAGGGCCTTGGCTCAAGGGCTAAGTAGGAAGGCCCCCAAAGCAGGCTGAAAATTCATATTTGAAGTATACATTATCATCTAAGGAGAGGGTCCCATAAGACCACTATGTCCAGAGTTAAAAATTACTTAATTTCTCCACTGAGGCTATGCTGAGTGACTTAAATTTGGGCTCTCCCTGGGAATATAATGTTAACATGATGTTCTAGCATTTGCCACATATTGATTTCTTTTTCTGTTAATGGGTAACATGGACCATGGGTTACTGGTTGATATTGGTGGGTGATGGTCATGGGCTGGGCGTGGCAGTTGATGTTGTTACATTAGTTTTCACTTCTAACAGTATTCTTGTGTGTTTGACTGAACAGCTGGTGTGGGTAGGACCATGCCAACATTAGGGATAGTGGCTGCCAGTGTAGTGCAACCATAGTATTGGCCACTAAAATTGTAGTTATGCTGTCATCTTTGCCTGCACTGGCTCAGGAGGAGCAACACCGCACTCTCCTCTTTCTTTTCTGTGGATGTTTATAAATGGGCTATGCAAAGTACATTTGTATAGATCACCTATAGATTTCGGCCGTATACTTAATTCCCTTGGAGGAAGCCATTATAATTAAGAAAAGTTAAGAGGGTTTTGGGGGGAAGAGTACTCATACTTCTACTAATGTCAATAGGAAACCATCTGACTGCGCTGATGAAACCATCAGTAGCTGCTTTTTAGTAATTACTATGAAAAAATATTAATATCATAAATGACCATGTTTAAATAGCAATGATGCGGTCTGGAACACTGGCTATTGGATGAAACTCACTCTTGAGATTTTACACCTAAACAGGCACAATCATCTAAATACACTTCCTGGGAACAAATCTCATTGAACAAAACGTTATCTGTTTCTAAATGAACCTGCTAAGGATGGGAACATTTAACAGTAGTTAACAGTTTCTTAGGAATACAGGAAAGAAGGGCAGGGAAGCAAAGGAAAAAAAGCACACCAGATTTAAAGCAGCAGATATATTTATTTACAGTACTTATTATCTGTCTTTCTCACCAAGACTTGAGATGGATTACACAGTATAAGTCAATACCATCAACAGAATGGAACATCTAGTAAACAATGCAATAGTACTAGTACTAGTACTAGTACTAGTACTAGTACTACTACTACTACTACTACTAGTAGTAGTAGTAGTAGTAGTAGAAGAAGAAGAAGAAGAAGAAGAAGAAGAAGAAGAAGAAGAAGAAGAAGAAGAGTTGGTTTTTATATGCCGATTTTCTCTAACTTTTAAGGAGAATCAAACTGGCTTACAATCTCCTTCCCTTCCTCTCCCCACAACAAACACCTTGTGAGGTAGGTGGGGCTGAGAGAGTTATAAGAGAACTGTGACTAGCCCAAGGTCATCCAGCAGGCTGCATGTGGAGGAGGGGGGAAACAAACCCAGTTCACCAGATTAGAGTCCACCACTCCTAACCACCACACCACACTGGCTCCTAGCATTTGCATTGTAGAAATCTGAAACAGAGCTGAAACAAAGCATAAGCATTTAAACACTATATATTAAACATGCAGAAATTACATACTAGGAGCAAACGTACAGCCACAGACAGTAGTATAGTCTCCAGTCCCTACCCTTTTACCAAAGCAACTTTCTGAACCATTTCTTTACAGAACAGCCTAATTACCTGTATAAAAAAAGCTCTCCTGAATACTTCACTTTTGCATAGTTTGGAAAAGCCAGGAGAGAGGGTGCCTTCCTGACCTCATCAGGCAGGCCATTCCATAAGATTAGGGCCAGTACAGAGAAAGCACATGTACCGGCAATTGTTGATTTTGCCCATTTGTAGGGCGGCACCTGCGGAAGGCCCTCCCTGCTTAGATGTCAGATGTTGCCCAGTTAGTTATTTTGTAATCTCCTTTTGCACACAATTCAAAAGTACTTTAGAGTGTTCCTAACACAGAGATAGTTGCTCAGTGTTTTCTATTAGGAGGGCAGCCTTCGGGCCCAGTATTTCCAGCTGGCACTCCCAGGTTCCCCTGGTGCTCAAAGACAATGTGCATATGCACAATGCACCACGTTTGCAACCAGATTCTAGGTTTGTATGTACGTTATTTACTAGCAAAAATAGCAGATGCAAATGCCAAACAAAAGTGTCAGTCATCTAAATCCCTCAGCCCCAGTGCATTTTCTACAGTAATGGAAGCCTGGGCTGTAGTATCTGCAACACATCAAAATCCATGCCCCAGATGTGCTTTTACAATATTAATGAAGACAAAGCATAAACAAGCCCCCAGTTTGTATCCGCTAGACTTGAAGTCCTTTTCCTAATAGGAATTGATCAAAATAGCACTTGCCCTCACTAATGCTTGTTGTTTCCATCTGTCCCGGCAGACTGGTCACTGCCCGTGGATGTCCAAAGCAGGCATATTAGACAGCAGAAAGAAAAGATGCCAGTGTTCACCACCTCTCCTACAAGCCTTGCATAATTAAGGATTAAGACTGGGAGATATTTCTCCTAGGCACCACCAAGACATTCGCTGTCACAGGATTTCTGAGCTGGCAACTTCCCATGTAAAACCATTGCAGCAGCACACATTTCAGAACACTAGAAAACTAGCACCCAATATTCCGCCCCCAAACCTCATCTTCAAAATACATGCTGCATAATGCTAAATATTTAATCGTTACATATCATATGCCAAACATGATCATGTTCAATATTTAATTGGAGTTTTGTTTTCAAAACGTCTTGATTGGTCCTTCTCTGCTCAGTAGGTTGCTTGGGCCAACGCACTATCTCAGCAAGTTCGAATAAAGTATGAAATGGATCCATACTGTCTACTCCCCTTGCCATTCAAACTTTTTCTCTCTCCTTCCATTCCCTTCAAGCTTTTGTATCCTTTTCCCTTCCCTTTGTTACACCAATTAGAGAGGTTTCCTTTTATTGGGAAAATTGGCTAGGAGACTGGTAGAGCTTTGCAAGAAGGTTGGCGTCAGGAAACATTCAGACCTGTTTTTACAGGGATTAGCACATCAGTGAAAACACTCACAATAATGAAGCGTTATATATGTTCAAGAGTTTTATTAAAGGAATCGAATTATGTATACACTCACAACTAGGGTTGCCAACTGCCAGGTAGTAGCAGGAGATCTCCTGCTAATTCAACTGATCTCCAGCCGATAGAGATCAGATCACCTGGAGAAAAATGGCAGCTTTGGCAATTGAACTCTATGGCATTGAAGTCCCTCCCCTCCTCAAACCCAGCCCTCTTCAGGCTCTGCCCCCCCCCCCCAAATCTCCCGTTGGTTGCGAAGAGGGACCTGGCAACCCTACTCACAACACACACAAAACCCGATACACTCAGGAACTAGGAAATAAAAGGTAGGAGGGAGTGGACACAAGGATGTGAGGATCCCAGGGGAAAGTAGAGTTATCAATCAGAGGGCCGTCCAGAGTTCTTGATGTAGGAAGCCTTCAATCTAACCATTTGCAAACAGGAGAAAGCTGCTGAAATGAAATACAAGGGTGGGGAGCCCATTTATTGCTGTTTCCACTGGGAAGGAGGGTGTTCAAGAACCCTTTGTTGTGTGACAGCAAACCTAGAGCAGTAATTCCTGCTAGCCTTTTAGGCCTTGTTCAGTTCAAAATGTAGCCCCTTTTAAAAAATACATTGCCAACTCAAGCTCTACGCTTTGGTCACACATAGTGTTTCCTAACCATTACTGAACTCGGTGCCACATGCATGAAAGCAAGGAGGATAATGTATTTACACACAGCAACTCCAACGGCAAGTGGTGTTGCTAGGTCAATTATGCAACGCAAGAGATAATGCCACAAGAATGGAAAGGGCACCATTCTGTCTGTTGCATGCAATAGCTTGAAATAATCCTCCCGAAGGCCGCTTCTATTCAAGTTATAGTTCCTCTGCTCTCTCTCTTAGCTAGTTGGTTGCTTAGTCACTACTGCAACCTGAGCTTGCATATTACATCAACCAGTGGTATATGACCTGACTGTGCAAAATTAGAGAGCTGATGTCACTTTAACCATGAACTCACCAGGTGGCCTTAAGAAAGCATCTCATTCCCCAGCCTTCCCTTTTATAATATGTGATTCTAGCCTACATTACAGGGCTATTGTAAGGATTCCTAAAATGACTTATCTGTACAAAAAATAAAAAAGGGGGATCAATGCTGAATGAAACCAGCGTAACACAAGCAACAGCATAAGTGGCTAGAGAAACTGTGAACACTTTTACTGGTAGCTACTGTGAACAATTTTACTGGTAGTTTCTCTAGCCACGTACGCTGTTGCTTGTGCTGTCTGCACAAAAGACACTCAATAGAAGAACAATAGAATGATTTTTAAATTCCAGAAGAGGTCCTGCTATTTCTCATCACTTCCGTTCTTATTTCTTAACTTGGTTTATCCTCTGCCGCTAGGATTGCCAGCTCCGGGCTGGAAAATACCTGGAGATTTTGGGGGCGGAGCCTGAGGAGGGTGGGGTTTGAAGAGGAGAGGGACTTCATTGCCATAGAGTCCAATTTGCAAAGCGGCTATTTTCTCCAGGGGAACTGATTTCCACTGCCTGGAGATCAGTTGTAATAGTGGGAGATCTCCAGCCACCACCTGGAGGTTGGCTACCCTAGCTACCACACAGATCTACCCCTCCCCCACGTTCCCAGTCTGCTTTGAGCCTTGTGACAAAGTTAAGTTCACTCCACAATTTTTGAAAAAGCCTCTAAAGTTCTACCTGGCATTTAGTCCTCCTGAAAGGCAGGTTGGTGAACCACCTGCTTGTAAATGAATCACTCCTGTTCAGCCTTCTCCGAGGAGTAAATCACACAGATCCTGCCTTAATCCTCCCTCCTGAGAACCCCTCATCTGCTGTTGGTGTGAAGTGGAAATTTATTTCTGTCTGTGGTTTGGGTAGTTAAAATGGCAGCGGCAGCAGCCTCCACCGAGGAGAATGAATAAATCATATGATAGTCGCTATTGAAAGATGTAGTCTCCGCCATCCTCCTCTATTAATGTGTAAATTCCCAGCAGGATTTCTTAGCAGATAAACTGGTCGGAACGGGAGGGTTGCTGTGTGTGTTCTCACTCTCTCCTCCTAGACTGTAATACAGATGTTTCTTGTTTTAACTTTACTTAATGGAATCGTAGTGTTGCACTGAGCAAAAGCAAAACAAATCACCTTTACTTCAGCTGACTTTTTTTTAATTACATTTTGAGCAGTGTACTTAAAAACAAAGCTTTTTGGCTCGTGTGTATGTATGAGCTGTGCCATGCATCTTCCTTACTGCAACATTTACCATTCAACTGATAAATAATTTGGAACCACCTGCGCATTTAAAAGAAATTGGAGGGGGGTTTGAATGCATAGAAGCCAGCTTTATCAGGCAGGCATACAAACCAATAAAACATGACAGCTTTGGGCTGCTAAGTCCTTTCATACTTGCAATTGTTCACTTTATTTTCTTTCTTGTATATGCTGGCTGTCTGCAAATCTAGCAGGCTTAATGATTTTACAAGAAATATTTGCACTTTAACTGAGCAAACTTTGGTTTTATTTTAAGGATTTTTTTTTTTTTTACAGATTTTTGCTTTAAACCACAGTCAATCTACTATCGTATGTTAACAAGCAATATATTTAATTCATTTAAGAATGCAACTAACCCATTCTGAAAAATAGGCTTAGGGACCACCCATGAAGTACGTCACACTTCTTAAGATCTTTTGTTCAACACCCTCTCCTTTGCCCATTTTAATCAATAATTAGGGTTGCCAGGTCCCTCTTCGCCATCAGCGGGAGGTTTTTGGGGCACAGCCTGAGGAAGGCGGGGTTTGGGAGTGGAGGGACTTCAATGCCATAGAGTCCAATAGCCAAATCAGCCATTTTCTCTGGGTGAACTGATCTCCATCGACTAGAGATCAGTTGTAACAGCAGGAGATCTCCAGCTAGGACCTGGAAGTTTGCAACCCTATCAATACTACTTCATTCCTCTGGGCAGCTGCTCAGTTTGCCTCAATGGCTAGGTCAATGGGACAATTAGCAACTTGCTTAATAGGTACCTGTATTAAAATGCTTATGTTCGCCATGCGGTGTTCAAAATCCTAAAAAGACCATATAGCCAAAAGCAATGCATATGCTGTGGGTAAGAAATATAAACTTTTATTATCGTGCATTAGTTACAAATTAAGACTATTTGTTCAAGTTATAGTAGATATGTGGCTTTAGGAATGCAAGTTTCATCTTAAAATCTACATCCCCCCAGAGTTTGCGCACCGATTTTAAAGAATTAGACTGGAGCGTTAACTATATTGGCATTGATAATTGTACTACCTAGTTCTGTAATTTTGGTGCAGATTTTTCTTAGAGCATTTTCCAATTTTGAAATGTAGTTCTTATTATATTTTACATATTTTGTTTATGTCATATATGTATTGTTGTATATTGCATCTTTTTTGTTTGTTTAATAAAATAAAAAATAATACTTCATTCCTTTCTCACATTCCTTTGGCTAGCCCTTTCCCCAACTCTTGTATACATCACATACTTTATTACGAATTGTCCTTAATTACCTTGCAGGATAAATGAAAGAGCTAGGAAGCCTCAATAGCATTATATTCGTACATCCACCCAACATGTAAGAGATGTCTGGTGGGTTAGACTTTTCTTTTAAGCACTTTCCAGTTATTTAGTTATAAATGGGTAGGCTAAAATTCTATAAAGAGGAAGAAACGGCACCAATTTTCCATTTATGCAGCAAAGCACTTTGACCATCTATTGGTCAGGCGTCAACTGATAACAACAGATAAGTTTACGTAGATGAGATAGACAAACAGCACATTCCTGACTTGCACTGGGGGCCGTGCCCAAAGGCCTTTGGCATCCGGCGATGGCCCACGCTGGCGCAAGAGCCCACAGCGCCAGCATTGGGAGGCACACGCCACCGTTTGTGGCCCCAGCACCGGCGTGCAGGGCCAGATGCCGGTCTCCGTCCACCGCCGGAGCCTGCCGCCAGTGTCCAGACACCAGCAAAGGCCGCTGCGGTGACCCGAGAGGCGTTCCCAGGGCGTAATGGTGTCCTGGGAGTCGTTCCTGGGGCATTACGGCGCCGACCAGGGGGCAGGGCCACCGTTAGGCAGCCTCCTGAGCCGTTTCAGCCCGGGAACGACCCCTTTTATGAGGGTTGCATGGATTTTTGGCGCCGGGCAGAGGTTTCGGCCAGACAGAAACCTCCTTAGGAGGCAGCGCCTAAGCCCGGCGCAGGCATTCCGGGCAGGCAATCCGGTCAGGAATGCGCTGAAAATCACATTCTGTTTCCCAAACACAATATAGGGTCCTTTCTATATATACTGAAACCACAGGATGGGATCCAGGCATAACACATGTCCAAGTAATACCTTTTCTGTGGAATAAGTAAAAACTTTCCACCTTGCACTCTACCACTTTTTAAGTCTCCCCAGTCAAGGCTCCACATTAACCTCTTACAACACTCATATCTCATACATCAAATAAACCCAATGCATTGGAAAATTGTAAAGTCACAATCATTTCGACCAACAACATTATATACTTGACAGTTCCATTTTTATTACACTTTTGGCAGTGTAGAAAGCATTTTTACTCCCCATTTAACAGCTATTTTCACAGAAGCTGCCATGGCTATTAATATTATAGCATCAGTAGACCTGGCTATGTTTTCATCAGGGTCTCAAAGTAGTTGAAATATTGGTATACTGTAGAAAACATTTTAATGGTTCCATTTTGTTCCAGTTGGGAGAGTCTGTTCAAATTAGAGTTTATTTACCAGTTTGAACCATCTCATTTTTTAGAATTACAGTATTTTATATTAAAAATTTTATAGTGATTTATTTATTGAAGGTTTTTCCCTTCATCCATGTTGATTCCTAGATAAAGTTGCACAACTTGTCAGTTAAATTCCAAGATATAATTTACATTTTATATGTGCCAGTGCCATGAACTGAACAAATTTGTGAACAGTGACAATTTTAATGTTAAAACAAGGAATTAATAGTGGCTGTTTAATAGTTTTTAAAATAGAATGTTATGAACTGCAGCTTATAGATTAATTTTGGAAGACTGGGAGAAGAGGCCTAGAGAGACATGAAGCCCAGGAGATGGAATTACCTATGGGGCCCTGATGGATTGATTAAACTAGCAAGAGACAACACACACACACACACACACACACAAAACCAGCAGAAGCAATCTGGTGCAGCGGATAAAGTGTTGATTTTGATATGAGAGATCCATTTTCAAATCTCCTGCTTGGGTGTCTTTGCCCTGTCTGTTTGTGCTCAATACCAGGGACTGTCACCAGTCTGTGAAACATAAATCATGCATACATGCCTGAGGTGGGCAGGGGCTGAATGGTTAAATCCACTCTCCCTTTCTCTATGCCCCCAATCCAAATAATGGCTGTTCACACTATTTACCTTTTGCAGATTGACTGGGGCTGCTGGGGCTGCAGTATGACCCCTATGCAGGTGTAAGTGCCACTTGTGCCGGATAAGTGGGCACTGAAGCTGGTGCAAGGGCACTTACACTGGTGTAGGGGTGCTGTGCTGTAGCGCAAGGCTAGGGCCTGCGCTGCATCCCCAGTAGCATTTTTCCTGCACAAATCCTTGCACTGGTGTCCAGGGGGGCATTCCCGGGGGCGGAGCTGACAACAATCAGCTTCCAAAGCCCTTTTGCCCTGAGAATGTCACTTTTTGCAGATGTTGAGTTATGCCTGCAAAAATGTCGTGTAGCCCCATGGAACTCCATGGGGAGTTCTATGGGGTTTTCCTCTAAATTCCCTTTTTTTGGCTTGCTGCACTGGCCACATGCCAATCTAGAGGCAGCGAGGCTATGCCATCCCCAAGAACACTCCAACCACCCCCCTTCCGGATTGCTCTGCCTGTAACCTTTGTCATTTCTATACATATTCAAAGCAACTATCTGCCTAACCAAAATCAACAGTTTGTTTTGAAGATTCTCTCTCTCTTTGGGCACTTTCACACAGCCCAAATAATGTACTTTCAATCCATTTTCAGTGCACCTTAACGATCATTTGCAAGTGGATTTTGCCAGTTCACACAGTAAAATCCACCTTCAAAGTGCACTGAAAGTGAATTGAAAGTGCATTATTTGGGTTGTGTGAAAGTTATCTGGATACATTGTATCTCTATGGAGGCACGGGGTGAACGTTCCCACCATTTAAAGCTCGGCTTCTCCATTGAGATACATTGCGAAGATCACACTAAAGCATCTGAACACAGCCACTTTGCCAATGCATTTCAATGGCGGAGGATGGGGGTGACCCCTTCCAGACCCTATAACTCAGGACCCCCAGACCCAATCTTTACCAAACTTGGGAGTTCTTGCAAGGAGAGTCCCTTCTAGCTACTCTGAAAATTTGGAACCTCTACCTGCAAAAATGCCCCCCAAGAGCCGCAAAAAGCCGCAAAATGGGTTTAATTTGTTTTAATGGCCGAATTTTTCGGGAATCCCAAATTTAAAGCCGAATTCCTACCTTTACTGGTATAGGAAATTCGGCATTCGGGTTTTCCGAATAAACCCGAACTCGAATTTTACCGAATGTTTTTTCAACAGCCCTAACAGCAACCTAATGAGTTATTTCCTAGTTTTCTACAAACTAGGTTTCTCATTGACACCACAACCAGTAGACTATGGTTTGCACCCACCCTACAAAACAAGACTACAAATAATTAGCTCACAATGTGCAAGGGAGGGAGGAGGGAGAACTGGGAGGAGGGGGCGCACAAGCTCAGGGCACTTCCCATGCTCATTTATATGTAGCACTTAACCTGGACTTAACATTAGATCTGAATTCTCCCCAAAGCTCCATTAAGGCCACATGCCAAAGCATGGTTTGTGCTAACCAAAGAGTAGCACCCAAACCACTGCTTAGGCTTCCAAATTTTCTGCAAACCATGATTTAGAACTGCCTGCCTGCCTTATTTTTCTCTCTTCTCAACACCCCAGTATTTAAATGCTATGGTTTCCAATCGTGGACCAATAGCTGTTAAGTATAGTTTGTCAATTAATACATCATGTCATACCATAGTTAATATAAACCATAAACTGCACTTCCGGGCTGTCAGCTCAGGCATCACAGTGAACCACAGTTCATCCCACTTTACCATGGTTTGTGTGATGCTGAACTGAGCCAATGCCTGAGAAGGCAAAACTGACTTAAGGTCTTTGACACCCTTTTGGGACACATGACTTTCAGAGTAGGTTTGTGTTTCCACACATTGATTTAGAGGTAAGGCTATTGGGAATGACACATCGGCTCATGCCTTCAGCCTCAAATAGTGCTATGTAACAAATACCAGCTGATGACTTCAACTACATGTTAGAACTTGGGAGGATAAATAAGATTCCCAAATTGAAAGAGAAGAGCCCTGAAGGACAACATGACACTCAGCATTTATTTTTGCCACAAAAAGCCTGTAGTCAGAGACAAGGAATCTCATCTTTGTCTTCATTTTGTCTGCAGACTCCCTCCTCTCATGATCCTCCAATAGATTCACAGCACGAGCCTGGTAGTTAACTTCCAATTCTTCTGCAATAACAGTTTTTCTGCAGTACTGTAGAAGTGCATACATGAAGTGCATACCTGAACATTTCATAGGTGGCCTATTTACACAGAGTGCTCATCCTGCAAAAGCTGCATCTGGGATATTGGCAGTGCACTCCTAAACAGTTACATACTTCGAAGTCCATTGAAGTCACCAGCCTTACAATGGTGAAACACTACTTAGGATTGCAGTGTGGGTTATCAAATGACCACAATATGGTCATTGTGTGCTTAGTGTTATTAGCTTAGATCTCTCTGCATTGCAGTAAAATTAACTTTCTTGTGTTTTGTGCAGGTTTGGCTTGTAACATATGTATTAATGTTGAGTTGCTTGATTCCCTTTACAATACCGACAGCACATTCCTGAGATCTAAGGGCGAAAGCCCTTAGGAAGTCAGGAAGGCACCTGGGCAGCTAACGCAAGTGTTAGTGGCCCAAATGCCGGTGGGAAGGCCCGGATGCTGGTCATGGGGCGCTGCCATGGCAGCGCCAGCCCAGGATGCCTACGGGGCCTTCTGCTGGCATCTGAACGCCATCGAATGTCCACACATTCCCCTAGAAGGGGACCTTTATAATTTAATAGGATTGTAATCCATTGCAATGGCTAATTGTAGGTATAACCTGTTTTTACTGCATTGTCTTTACCTGGTAATCCAATTTCTGTATTGTTTATTGTATATCTTGTCTTAGATAGTTGTTGTTCACATTAGTCTCTAATTCTGTAATCCTAGCCCTACTATGTTGTTCTGTCTGATTGCAGCATTTATATCTCATATTCTGGCCTGAGTCTTAGCAAGAATGGCAGACTACCAGCAAACACACTTAATTTTATTTTTTCATTTGTTTTTCCATGACTTGACATTGGCAATGCAAAGCAAAGCAATGGAGGCATTTTGCGCTGGATTCATTGGCTGGAACGGCATGAAGAGTTCGTAGGAATGTTATGGAGAGGGAAGAAGAATGAGAAAAGCATTGACACAACAAAGGATCATTTGAGCAAAGCCTCCAAGAAAGTAACAGGTCGCACCCCGCAGATAGGGGGGAAACTGGCTGGGTCTGTCACTGAAATCCATAGGAAGCCTATTGGACGTACATCTGTTTAAACTGCCTCTAAAGTGGGCAGCCATTGTCCTGTCTCTCTGAAATGTAGCAGCTCTGCCACGCAGAAGCAGGAGAATGCATCAGTGCAAAACACTGAAAGATACTGGCTGGGTCTCCCACTGAAATCAATGGGAAATGAAAATGAAAGGCAAAACAAACATATAATGGAACAAATGTAATTAAAACAAATGGGGGCTTCAAAACAGAAACAGATGGAGCAACTGAAAATTTCCTCCCCATGTTCATTTCTGCTGGGAAGTACCCAGCGCAAGCAAACTTATTTTTGTTTCTACCCTCAGGTCTTATATATTCCCTTGCTATTGTTTATCTTTGGAAATTATAGTGCAACTGAATATGCACAACTGCAGAAAATATAACCGAAACCAGCTTCACCTGTTCCCCTTATGGCCCCTTCCTGCTTCTAAACCTCACCTTTTGGTATAGACGGAGTAGTCTGACAGCCATACTCAATTTGGTTCATCCAGAGTTCTGCAGTATGGCTATGTTTCAAGTCTGGTGTGACCTTCAAAACAACAAGCCCTGGCTTAAAACAGGTTTTTAAACTGGGGTTGAAAATACTATGATTTGCCATGATATCTGAACTGCTATCTAATTGTCTAATTCTAAACTGAGCTCTGGAGTATGAATCAAAAAATCTATACCATGGGGCCAGGGACAAATGGGTTTTTTTCTACAAACCTGAGGCGAGACCAAGGTTTGCAGAAAACGAATGCCCACTGAGATCTTACAAGAATATGTTATTTAACCTCAGGGGCCATTTGGGGGTTGCTAGGCAAGCACAACAATATTGCCAAGCCTTTGTTTCTGCCAGTTGAAGAAATGGGGAAACTGAAAAATATGGACGGAAGAGAAGGGGAGAAAAGAAGCAGAAGCAGAAGAGAGAGAACAGAAAAAGGTACTTAAGTGGATGGAGAGAAGACAATGAGACTCCCTGCCAGAATGAGGGAAGGAGAGAAAGCTAAAGACTCGGGGGGGATTTGAGAAGGAGAGAAAACTAAAGACTGGGGGGAGATAAATTTGGGTTGGTTGGTGGGTGAGAGAGAAGAAAGCAGAGGAAGGGGGCTATGGGGACGGCCAAGAAGAGGGAAAAGGGAGAAAATATCATGGGGAGAGGATACTGGAACAAATGAAAAAACCCCAAGCAAGTCCTCACAGGTCCCTCATTTTTATGTAATGTGTTTTAGTGTTAGGTGTATACATATATACTCACAGGTATCAACAGTAGAAGGGTGCAGTGATTTTACTATGAGGTGATATCAGAAAGTCCAGCAAACCTATAGCATTTTCATCCGGCCTTTCCTCCAAGGAGCCTGGTCTACGTGGTTCTCCCTCTCTTCTCTCTCCTTTTTGCCTCGGTTTCATTGCCAAAATGACATGTGTGTGTGTGTGTGGGGGGCAGTTTTCTCCCCCAAATTGTCTAATCCGTTTTCCACTGTGTTTTCAAAACCACCGTTGATGCCATGTTTCTCTTTGATGCAATATATCTGTTGGTGGACTGCCCAGACCATGCAAGTATAATACAAGCTACATATTTTCCTTTCCTCTTCTTTGTCCTCACTCAGTGCCCATTCCATTGCCAAGCTTGGGGAAAGGATTCCATTTGCTGGTTGTGGTGCCATAGGCTGCCCTGAAGTTTCAAAGTAGGTTAGGCTACAGACTGCAATAATTCCCGTATGTTCTTGGAGCTTTTGGACTACTCTGCAGAAGACGGCACGTCTGCTCGGCATTACAGCTTCCCTTAAAATAAAACTGAGCAGTAGTAAATTAATACAAACAAAACTTATGCTGTTTTTGAGGTATACAGTTCAGTGTACGAATAGACTAAGCTCCCACCGCTGATTTTTTATTTCATTTATACGCCACTTTGCTTCCCAAATGGGGACGCAATGTATTCCCTTTCTTCTAGGGTTCCCAACCTCCAGGTAATACCTAGAGATCTCCTGCTATTACAACTGATCTCCAGCTGATAGAGATCAGTTCACCTGGAGAAAATGGCCACTTTGGCAATTGGACTCTATGGCATTGAGGTCCATCCCCTTTCCAAGCCCCACCTTCCTCAGGTAGCTCAGTGGTAGAGCATCTGCTTGGCATGCAGAAGGTCCCAGGTTCAACCCCCGCCTCTCTAGTTAAAGGGGCTAGGCAAGTAGGTGATGTGAAAGCGGTTCCACAGTGGAACAGACTTCCTTGGGAGGTGATGAGTGCTCCTTCGCTAGAGGTTTTTAAGCAGAGACTAGATGGCCATCTGTCAGCAATGCTGATTCTATGACCTTAGGCAGTTCATGAGAGGGAGGGAATCTTGGCCATCTTCTGGGAATGAGTAGGGGTCACTGGGGGTGTGGGGGGGAGGTAATTGTGAGGTTCCTGCATTGTGCAGGGGTTGGTCTAGATGACCCTGGTGGTCCCTTCCAACTCTATGATTCTATGATTCTATGAAAAACCTCTTCCTAAGACCCTGGAGAGCCATTGCAGGTCTGAGTAGACAATACTGACTTTGATGGACCAAGGGTCTGATTCAGTAGAAGGTAGCTTCATGTGTTCTTGTGGCAGAAAAACCTCCAAGTATTTCCCAAACCAGAGCTGGCAACCCCACTTTCTTCAGTTATCCTCCAAAACAACCTTGTGATTCCTCAACAAGTAAGCCTAAGCTTCTCGACAAAGTTACAAGTACCTATTGCCCATCAGCAGAGCAACCCAGTTATGTGTAATTCTTATAATGTGTTTGTGCGTAGAGGGGAAACCATGATGCATAAATGAGGCAGCCTTCTCCCCCATGCCTAATATTACAGTGTGCCAGATGTGCTCTTTTAGGCCCAAACTAGACTTTTAAAAAGCCAAAGCAGTCTTAGATGGTTGAAAGTTTGAAGATGGGGGTGGGGAGCTACTTTGTCATTTTCCCTCAAACACTTTGAATGTGCAGAATTTCTGCTGTTCCATCTGAGAGGGAAAAGATACGTTCACCTCCACTGGCTATATTTTACTTAAGGATCTTGTGCCCATGAATTTCCATTGCATATGACAACAAGAAAAACACACCTAGAAAGAAACTGGAAAGTTCTTCGTAGCTGAAACAGGAAAGGAGTTGGCCATTGGAAAGGTTCTAAACCTGAGGCTTGGAATCTGGGGCTTGAAGATATATGTGGAACTGTTCAAATGAATCCCTACTCAAAATTAGGGTCTATCCCCCTCCCAAGTTCCTTTCCTATGACAATGCTCCTGGATTCCACACTGGAATCTTAATGGATGAACTGGGAAATGTCTGGGGGAACTAATTATTGAATATAGGTTCCTGTTGTGACTCCTATGTAATATTCCTGAGAACCAGTGAGTGATGCATTTAAAACACAGGAACCAAGTACTTAGAATCACAGAATCATAGAGTTGGAAGGGACCACCAGGGTCATCTAGTCCAACCCCCTGCACAATGCAGGAAATTCCGAATTACGTCCCCCCCACACCCCCAGTGACCTATACTATGCACAGAAGATGGCCAAGGTGCCCTCCCTCTCACGATCTACCTAAAACCATTACTTAGTAAATGTGACTTACAGTGCAAGCCTCTTCAGGATTACTCCCAGACTAAACTCACCAGTTCCTTGGAGCAACTCAGCATTGCATGCACTGCTAACATAGCAACTGTACATATGTTCTGACTAGGGTTGCTAACCTCCAGGTACTAGCTGGAGATCTGCTATTACAACTTATCTCCAGCCTATAGAGATCAGTTCACCTGGAGAAAATGGCCACTTTGGCAATTGGACTCTATGGCATTGAAGTCCCTCCCCTCCCCAAACCCTGCCCTCCTCAGGCTCCACCCCAAAAACCTCCCGCCAGTGGCGAAGAGGGGCTTGGCAACCCTAGTGGTGACAGCACATACAAGAATTAGTTGTGGTCCAGTTACTAGAGAACATAAAGGTAGAGGCATGGATTTAAAATTCAGCTCAGCTGTGGACTCAATGAATTTGGGGGAGCCATTTTCTCACAGACTCAAATACCTGTATGTTAAATAGAAATGTTAATGCTCTAAGTCATTCAATTGTGAGAATGAAGAAAGGTTTGTTTTCACAACCAAGTTCCTCATTCCAATGGTGTTATTCCTCTGTCCACACATTCCAGCTTCTCTTTATTATATTAATCATGAACAACCCTGCTCTCATTTGAATGATAACTTATTCATGGGATAAACGTCACGAAACCCTATCCCCACCATCTTGCCAGGGACTTTCCCCTCAAAACTCTGTTTAATTTGACCTCTGATATAGTCCTCAAATATTCAGAAGCTGAAGTCAGATAAAGAGGTTGTTATCCACAGATGAACCGGTCGAGAAAAAAAAACTATTACGTCAATGGTTACTATGGAACAATTAATGTCTAAAATGCAGCGCACTTCTTCACCCGCATTAGTATTACTTTCTGCAATGCTAAACTAGCAATAAACCCCATTTCTTCCTTCACAACTTTGTCAAAACCAAAAAAAGGAAAACAATTTTCATGAGGGAACCTCTGGGAAAAGAGAATAAGTAATATAGAAAAGATTACACTTATCGCACCAGCAATAGCACAATGAAAAAACTATACCACCTATTGGCTATGGTAGCGCTAACTCACCCATCTCTCTTTTCAGATGCTAAATGCATTCATCATTATAGTGCAAACATGAACATCTTTTGCTCTCTCAAATACACAAAAGCTTTCAGTGGAAAAAGAACAATAGCGTACTTGTTAACCTTCCCTGTGTACTGATACAGAAGGGACATTCACAATTATTTTTTAAAGTTTAGTTTTATTACCTTCTCAGGGTAGTGGCACAAAAGGGCGTTTCTCCACTGATTTTGTCTTTTGATAAGAGGCAGACTATTTTTCTCACAGAGTAGAAGCCTTGCCTATCGTGTTGGCAGTGTATTTATTATTTTTTGGCCCCCAAAATGGAGTTATTAATATTTAATTGGTTAGCAAACATAAAAAGCCACAGCAACAACAGAAAACTTTTAAACCCAAGCTGCCTCCCAAACCCAGAGAAAAGCTCCTCTCTGAAGAGTACACAGAGAGAGAGGATCGTGGAAACAGCCTCTCTATGCCTTAATTCTACTTTTAAAAGTTGAATGTCTTAGAATCTGCCCCAGGTTTGAAGAAAAAATTGAAATGAAAAATACATTTGGGGGGTTTAAACCCCCGAAATGATAAAAGGGGGTTTAGCAAACAGATTCCCTCAGTGGCTAGGGCTAGGCTACCACAGCATTCCAAGGCTTGGTTTCTGTGAGTAAAAGGCAGGGAGATGGGGCAGGGTCCTTTCCAGGGCTGTTTTGGCCTTTGAGGGAAGAACCATCACAGCCAGGCCTGATGGCAACCACTAGGTGACTTGATACCACCTGACTTCCATGACTCAACTAGGCCTGGCTCCCTGCTACTCTTTAACAGCAGCCACCCTATGAAAGCCAGTGATGTACACTGGTTAGAGCTTCAGAATAGGGTCTGGGAGACCCAGGTTTGAATTCCCATCTTGCTATGGAAGCCCACTGAGTAATTTGGGGTCAGTCACATACTTTCAGCCTAACCTACCTCACAGGGTTGTTCTGAGGATAAAAAGGAGGAGAGGAGAATACTGTAAACTGCTTTGGTCCCCACTGTGGAGAAAGGTGGAGTATAAATGAAGTAAATAAATAATAAATATCGATAAAGGTGGGAGGCAGATAAAAGGTAGGTTGGTGAATGGTTGAGAAGGCAAGAATGAGGCAAGGAAAGGGGAGAACATATGGGAGTTGTCAGGGAAAGAGGAAATAACAAGGGGAGGGGGATAAAGTGACCCCCCAGTTGCATACTTGAGGGTTGCGTACCATACAAAATTGACCATGCATAAATGGCCTATTTCTTTTATGCTCTTCCCTGTTTGACTTGAATTCATCACCGAGAATATGCATTGAAACAGATGTTGCAAAATCTGAATAATCTGTGCATGAAAGGAATGTTTCCCCACTATTTGTGGAATATAGACCAGGGTTGGAATCATTTTGTAAAATCAGTCGGATATTAAGGCTGACGTGACTGAAGGCAATGACGTGACTGAAGGCAATGAGCTTCACCACACAACTGGGCCACAGTTTTCCTAGGTAGAGATTGCTGTGGGTGGGAGGAGGGAAACCTGAAGACAAAAGGGCAGATAAAACATAGGTTGGCTGTTGGGTGGGAAAGGGAGAAGGAAGTAGGAAAAGGGGAGAGGCTATGAGGGCTTTCAGGAAAGGGAAAGAGGAAATAGTTGGGGAGGGGAAAATGAGATGCTTCCCACAAATCCTTGTGGCTTCCCACTTGTAGGCTACTGATTTAATAATTCTCCCAGATGCATAGGAACAGCTGATGCTAAGCAGCTTCCATACGGCTCAGAGATTATCTAAGGAGCACTTTACAAAGACAAGGAAGTTAGTCAAGTGCACTGATCCTAGAAACAAATGCTTATTTCATGTGAGAAATATAAGATAGAGATTCCAACTTATTAATAGTGGGCTTTCAGTCTTTTGGAGTTGCGTCTACTGTCTATGCAGAACATGCCAGCAACTACCCATAGGCACATATGTCCACTTAAATACACAATATAAGCTTCCTCCTCAGCAAATGTTTATTACAGGGTGTCACCCATCCAAAAGGTCACAAGTCATGTGCAACACACGATTAATGGAAGTGTTTGCATGTTTATCGACACACAACTAATGGAAGAACACTCAGAGCTGTCTTTCCATAACAGCCAATTCTGTGAAAGCATTCATTTCGCTGAAGCTCATTGCCTTCAGTCACGTCAGCCTTAATATCTGACTGATTTTACAAAATGATTCCAACCCTGGTCTATATTCCACAAATAGTGGGGAAACATTCCTTTCATGCACATTATTCAGATTTTGCAACATCTGTTTCAATGCATATTCTCGGTGATGAATTCAAGTCAAACAGGGAAAAGCATAAAAGAAATAGGCCATTTATGCATGGTCAATTTTGACGCTCGCTCAAAGCTTTTTTTAAAATGCAACTTTAAAAATGCCTATTCACGGTCCCGACGCAAAAGGAGAAATTCCACCCAACCCCCACTCGCCTGCTCCTTTGTTCCTGTTTGCATAGCCATTAGCATGTGCATAGCTAACCCGCCGCTGTTATTTTGCATGGTTCCTCCAGGGGGATTCTTCATGGCAAACACCAAAGGTCATGTTAAATTAGCTCTTTAGTTCCACCTTTCCTCAGTAAAATTACTCCCAGTTGAAGATAAACGCTTGAAATAAAAAGCAGCACAGGCCGCTGACATAGGAAAACAATTATTAAAAGAGCTAGGTAACTAAGACAACTGAGAGGCTATTAAATAAGTTAAAACGTATCTCCGCCTCAGAGTAATAAACGCTCATGCCTAGTTTGTTCGTAGCCAGAACCGGAAGCAGATCGAGCTCTTTAGTAATGCGAATCAGGTATGCGCGGGCTTCGCAGTCACTTCCGGAATGACGGTTCAGCTTGAAAGTTTTTTAAAAAATATGCGGGGCAATTCAGCCTGGAACGTGGTGCTAATTACCATGCAAAAATGACCATATATTCTCACTTAATCATTGTTGCTTTAAATTATGTCCAAATGAATGGAGTCAATTCAGAAATTTGTTTGCATGGTTGCAAACTGTGAAATCAAAGATACCTGTAGTTAATTTTAGTTAATGTGAACCAGTTTGGAACCAGTGTGGGGAGCCACTACGGACGTGATGGCAACCATGCCATTCGAGGTGTGTGCCAAGGGGGCCTTAATGAGGTCCCATTTAACTGAGGACAAGTGAATAAAGTGACACGCTGAGAAATTTACCCCACCAAAGTGAATGGTGCTAACTGAAGTATAACTTTGGAGCTCGCCATATGCAAAAGACATCACAGGATTGAAGCAGTATATAGCCAGCTGCAATGTCAGACCCACAAGTTGGCAAGTTGCCCTGAAAGGGGTCTTCCTCCAGAAGGAAGAATGTTGTAATCTATAATTTGTTTGATATGTCTAAAAATATCCACCGGTATCAGGTTCCTGGAGGAGAAAATGCCTCCAGTATCTTCACCATGCTAATCATTCTGAAGGGTGCTTGATGGACCAAGAAGGTCACAACCAGTCCTAAGTTAACAGATCTGAGACAGACAGATAGGTCTGCATTTCAAAAGCAAAACGGGATTGTTATTAAATCCATTTCTATTCAGGGAATAGCGTTTATTCCTTCAGAGATATTGATATTATTCAAGATCGGTAACAGTGAGCACTGAACAGCCAGCCGAGACTAGTCCCTGTGACTACCAAGTTTAAATCTAAGCATATAACACCAGTGAGCAGTTGTTTTGTACTAAGACACATCAGGCCCCTTAGGGACTACATTGCACAGGGTTAGAGTTGTCAGGTCCCTTTTCCCCACCTGCGGGAGGTTTTGGGGGCAGAGCCTGAAAAGGGAGGGATCTGGGGAGGGACTTCAATGCCATAGAGTCCAATTGCCGAGGCGGCCATTTTCTCCAGGTGAACTGATCTCTATCAGCTGGAGATCAGTTGTAATAGCAGGAGATCTCCAGCTAGTACCTGGAGGCTGAGATAATCTACAGCACGAGGGCTCAGAATAATATAGAACTGAAACTGTGCTAAGCACATGGTGTTTTATTTGTAAAGTAGCAAAAATTATTTTACCCAAAGAAAAAATATACAATGTCAAGGTGGGAAAAAAATGCACATTGGATATAGCTAATACATTCTTAGCAATAGACCAAGTGGCAAGGTTATCAGGTTGTCCAGTAGCAATGATCAAGGCAGATTAAACAAGAAATTTACATTGAATTTAGCTAATACATTCTTAGTGATTGACCAAATGGCAAAGATGTAGGGTTATGCAATAGCAATATAGAAATAATACAAAAAATACATCAATTTAAGCACAATTTCCAAAAAAGAGCGAATTGAACATTTTAATAACTGTTAACTTCACAGTGTTTGGACAATTGCATAAATAATGCCAATGTGCATTTTTTCCCACCTTGACATTGTATATTTTTTCTTTGGGTAAAATAATTTTTGCTACTTTACAAATAAAACACCATGTGCTTAGCACAGTTTCAGTTCTATATTATTCTGAGCCCTCATGCTGTAGATTATCTCAGTTTCCACTGGATTCAGCACAGGTATTTTCTTATCTCAGCAGTACCTGGCGTCTGGCAGCCCTACACAGGGTGCATTGGATTTGATGGAACAACACCCATGACATAAGGGGGTAGGAAGAGACCTGCCCACAAAGCTGCTCACCTGCCCATTGGCAGGCTGCCTATCTGCCTGGGCCAGCTACTATCAGTGTGCCACTGTAGTAGCTGCTGCATCCACAAGGTAAGGGGATGCTGGGAAGGGGAGTGGGTTCTTCTCTGCCATCCAAGGCAGAGAAGAACCCAGGGCTGTAATGCAGAGCTTGACATCGAGAGCAATCATTTTGAAACACTGATACTTCAGAGATGGTGACCTCACTACTCATGCTTACCTTTGAGAAGTTCACAGCACCCTGTTTATTGTGAAGAATGAAAAAAGAGTGACCATCACCCATGCATATGTCCTTCAAATACATCTCTAAAGCAGGCCTTTGAAACATGCCACTGTTTCTGCAAGTCAAACGAACACTAATTCTGCATTTAGAATATATTTTGCCAGTTAGAATACTATTTGCTTGTTTGAATAATAAGATGCTGGTGCCGTTTTTGGAGTTTTGAACCATTCAGAACTGCTGCAGCTACTGGAGTAGAACAAGGCCAGGTACAAGGTAAAATCTAAGTTTGTAAGAATGAAAGGTCAGAGTCCAGGGCAAGAGCGATCCAGGGTACAAAAGTGGCATATACTTTACATTCTGCCTACACAGTCAACATCCAGAGTTGTACCTCCTTGCTAAATAGCCCGTGATTCCCCATAAAGCCACACTCAAGGAGCGACTTCTTTTATGCAAAAGAGCTTATTAGATGACTACTAAGATGAATCTCTATAACAACAGATAACAATAGACTCAAAAACAACGCAGATTTTTTTTCCGGAGTGATACATGAAAGGGGGGGGGGAGAAATTATTTGCACAGCTCACGGCTCTTCAAGAATCGTGCATAATTTGTTGCCGAGAAGAAGCAGTGGGGTCAGATGATGTTGTTCTTATACTGTATGAACTTGAGAGGAGGAACCGGGCCCGCGTATGAATTTGTGGCTTCCTTTGGAACTATATGACTAACATGACTGCTGCGCTCCTCAGAGACTGCCAGAAGGGCACCCGAGTAAATAGTTTTCTTTGTTGAAACTCTTTTGTAAATGCTTGGTGCTTGTGATAACTGACAGCTATAATCAGGGAGCGGAGCCTTAACGTTAGGAAAACGAACGAGTGCTGTCAGAGAACGGGCAGACTTAGAAATGCTGGGGCATGCTGCTGGGCTGGGGTGGGGGAGAACGAATCTAATAACCTTGTCACAAGTGTGAGTACATGAGAGAAAGGCTGGAATTGGGAAGGCTGTCACTGATAGCTGTCGGCGGCCAGCAACATTGGAATACCAGAACCCATCCAACTGGGTTGCACTGGGTTGCACTGTGATGCCATTAAGGTAAAGGTCCCCTGTGCAAGCACCGGGTTGCACTGTGATGCCATTAAGGTAAAGGTCCCCTGTGCAAGCACCGGGTCATTCCTGACACACGGGGTGACGTTACATCCCGACGTTTACGAGGCAGACGTTTGTTTTACGGGGTGGTTTGCCGGTGCCTTCCCCTGTCATCTTCCCTTTACCCCCAGCAAGCTGGGTCCTCATTTGACCGACCTCGGAAGGATGGGAGGCTGAGTCAACCTTGAGCCGGCTACCTGAAACCGACTTCCGTCGGGATCCAACTCAGGTCGTGAGCAGAGCTTGGACTGCAGTACTGCAGCTTGCCACTCTGCGCCACGGGGCTCGGTGATGCCATTACATATGCAAAATACTGACATGTTCAGACTAAATTCATATTCATGCAAACAAAAAATATTGCGACTGAGGTGGGGTGGGGATCCGGTTTTGCATTCTATGTAAAACTGTTTCAACACAAGCTGCAAAAACCTTCGTTTCATTTGCGTTGCCTCCGCGAGCCAGCCCTCTTTTAACTCTCTTTTTGACTCCTTTTTATCAAAAACGTTGGTAAAGGTATCTGGACCTTGATGACTGTTGCACCTTTACACATCAGGGCATCACAATCTTATATACACTGTGTGCTGACTATGATTGGCCAATGCTGTGTAACCAATAGAGTTTATGGAAATCAAAGTCAAGAAGCCAGCAGCTGTAGCAGCAGGAATCGAGCCAACCAGCAGCTACTGCAGCGGCATCGGCATCACAAGAGTCAAAATGTTAAGTAGCTCAGAGCCTCACAATGCATGAAATCCTGAAAGAATGGGGGGAGGGCAAGGTGGGAGGGAGAACTGAAAAACAGCATGACGAAAACTGAGCCAGCAAAGTACTGAAGTATGAAAAAGAGGATTATGCTGCCAATTTAGTTCCAACACAAGTGCCAGAATTTCAAGAAACTGGGTAAGGATTCCTCCTCCAGCATGGTGTAGTGGTTAACAGTGGCGGACTCTAATCTGGAGAACCGGGTTGGTTTCCCCACTGCTCCCCATGGAGCCTGCTAGGTGACCTTGGGCTAGTCACAGCTCTCTTAGAACTCTCTCAGTCCCACCTACCTCACAAGGTGTCTGTTGTGGGGGAGAGGAAGGGAAGGCTATTGTAAGCCACTCTGAGACTCCTTAAAGGTAGAGAAAAGCAGGGTACAACAACCAACTCTTCTTCTTCTCTGAAGCCATACATTGAGCTAAAATAAAAATCAATTGAAATGTTGGGCACAGAGCAAGGTCTAAATGATTGCAGAGGGGCGCTGTGTTAGTTTGTCACAACAAAAATAAACAAGGATATTGTGACACCTTAAAGATGGACAACATGTTAATCACAGAATCACAGAGTTGGAAGGGACCACCAGGGTCATCTAGTCCAACCCCCTGCACAATGCAAGAAATTTACAACTACCTCCCCCACACACACCCAGTGACCCCTACTCCATGCCCAGAAGATGGCCATGATGCCCTCCCTCTCATGAACTGCCTAAGGTCATAGAATCTGCATTGCTGACAGATGGCCATCTAGCCTCTGCTTAAAAACCTCCAGGGAAGGAGAGCTTACCACCTCCCGAGGAAGCCTGTTCCATTGTGCAGGGGGTTGGACTAGATGACCCTGGTAGTCCCTTCCGACTCTATGATTCTATGTCATTCTACCATCATTTTTCATGAACTAGAGCCCACTTCTTCAATGACACTGAGTTTATCTTCCATTACGCTGTCATTTTATTTAGGGAGTATGAAACATACAGCAGGGTCATGGGGCCATGAAATCCAGGAAGCACTGGATGAAATGTACTTATTGTGAGTCAAGGTCAGAGCAGGGGGGGGGGAAGGCAGGGATAGTTTGAACAGCTCAGGGAAACAAAACCGAAAGATGCTCTTGAACAGAAACGGGCCTAACTCATGTCAAGAGTCTTCCTGGACCGCACGACTCCTGACTCCTGACAGCTATGGGACATTGTGCTTCAAACTGACAGAGCACAGGCCCCCCTATTACCAGCAAAGAAAGATTGTAATAAAAACTTTGTGCCTCTAAATTACCTTTACTCGCTGGAAACCCCAAAGTTGAGAAGAGCCTTTACCTTAGCCCGGTTCAACGTCCTTCCATCCGCCCTTATTGAAGGAAGATATGCAGGTATCCCATATGATCAACAAACCTGTCCCTGCCAGGTTTGTTGATCATATGGGTGGGATTTCAATCAGGCGGGATTGAAACCATTGAACACGTCTTATTAGATTGCTGTTACTATCAGGAAATTAGATCCAGGCTCATTAGACCAATATTGTCCAAATACCCAGGTAGAACAAGCTCTTTTTATACTGACCTTCTCCTTGCTGACTGCTCCAACGAGACCACCCTTAATAAGACAGAAGAAGGTAACCTAAATTTTAATTAAAGTTTTCTAAGTGTTATAACTGTACCATTTAACTATTTATATATGTCTGGAGTTATATCAATTTGTTGCTGATCTTTGACCGTAAATAAACTTCTTGTTGTTGAGTGACAGTGGAATCAACTTCTGTAGATTGGAACAGCAAAACATTTAGCTCCCATCTTTCATTCTATGCATTTCTAATTTATTGAACGGAAGAACATTACAATAGGCGTCTCATTTCTCAAAAATTTCCACAATTTAGGGGTCCTAGTCTGGCAGAAAGAAATGAAGAAGAAGAAGAGTTGGCTTTGATATGCCAACTTTCTCTACCACGTAATGGTAGAAGGTATCTAGAATATCCAGGGTGTCTGATTGAACAAACCTTTACAAAACCAGTAGATAAATCTTGAGCGCTGCCTCTTTCACACAGAATCAATCTGTTCTTCCCTCTTAGTAGGCTGAAATGTAATATCCATTGCTGTTGTTCTCTCATTATAAAGAAGGGGACACGAGGGAGAGAAGGAGGGAAGGGAGAAAAAGCCCTTTAGGGAAGGGAATGCATCTGTTTTTACAGCAGCTTTTCTTTCCATACCATCAATGTGGAAATAGAAGATAAGGACTTGTAACAGCCAAGAGCTGAGGAGCGCATTGTGTTCCAAGCAGGTGCACCTCGGAGAGGTGTACACACAGCTAACTCCCGTTAAAGCTAATAGGCGTTGAGCACTCACAAAAAGAGCACCAAGTTGATGGGCTTTTGCTCCAAGGTTTACAGGAGGGGAGGGAATTGCCTGCTGTTTAATTTCCCAACAACAGTTTTGGGGACTGTCCGTTGCCACTGTTCACTTGGAGAAAATGAAACGGAAGACGCCAATTAACTGAAGCTGTTCCCATTTTAACGCCATTCAACAAGCTCCCCTCAACACCGCAGCACTGTGAATTGTAAAAAGGTAAAGGTCCCCTGTGCAAGCACCGGGTCATTCCTGACCCACGAGGTGACGTCACATCCCGACGTTTCCTAGGCAGACTTTGTTTACGGGGTGTTTTGCCAGTGCCTTCCCCAGTCATCTCCCCTTTACCCTCAGCAAGCTGGGTACCCATTTGACCGACCTCGGAAGGATGGAAGGCTGAGACAACCTTGAGCCGGCTACCTGAAACCAACTTCCGTCGGGACCGGACTCAGCTCGTGAGCAGAGCTTGGACTGCAGTACTGCAGCTTACCACTCAAGCTCCCCTCAACACCGCAGCACTGTGAATTGCAAATAGGCCAGGCTGAACCCGTTCGAAAGCTGAAAGGACACGAGGCAGCAAGAGCTACAAGAAGGCTGAAAGAAAAAGAAGGGAAAGGGCCCCACCACAGGTGAGGGAACTCACCCCAAAGTTTAAAAAAAAAAAGTATGAGGGGAAATACTTGCGACGGACTGGAAAGATTCAGGAGCAAATGTTTTCTGTTGGGGGGATGCACAAGCAGCATTCTCTCCTAAGGGAGGAACACATGCCTCAGCTACCAGAAGGGAATGGAATTGCTCCCAGCTGGGTTAGCTGCATGTGACATTCAGGGCAGTTCAGAATGCACTCTGTGTGATACTTGACGGGTGACATCAGCAATACCCGCCGCCTAACCCTTCTTTGACCCTGAGGGGCTCCCCCCGCGCATTTTCCGCCCGCGTTCCATCTGTCGACGCTTGGGGTGATGTGCCAGGATGAGGAGCTAGGCAGAATGGACCACCCAGGCCCATGAAGCTGAATCTGCTGCCGGTGCAAACAAGGAGACCCTCAGACAGCCTGTTTCGCTGCCTTCGTCTCCGAGTCCAGCATTTATAACTGTCATTTCCCCCATCACCTGTCAGGAGGCACCATCACTTAATGACAACACTCAGCACTTTATCTTTGAAAAAAGATGCACATTTTGCATTTTAAATTCCAACCTATTCAAATACAAGAACAGTGCTGAGGCAATTTTAAGTGGGCACTTAGAAGTATTACATTATCATACTTAGACTCCATTAGCATGTGCTGGGAGCTAGACAAGGGCATCCTTCCCCGCTTCAAAATGCTGAGGCTCGGCAAAGCCATATGGAAGCCCATTGTAAAGAACAGTAGGAGAGGCAAGAGACAACAATAACGTGGAGCTTCCCAGGCAACATTAAAACTTTAATAGCGGCCTGGGTTTTACTTCTATAAATAAGCTGCTCTGAAGGAAATGGGACTATGAGATAATGAACAGGAAGTGCTTTGAGCACTGTAAGCCCTACATAAATGCTAAGGGTTACTATTACTATAGCCAATTTATGATTTAACATGCTATTCCTTCCATGCAGGAATCTTGCCATTCTAGACAGAAGCATGAGGAAGAATCAGGGTCAACACAGGTGAGACAGTGGGAGGTCCATAACCAGTTCCTTCCAGCCTTTTAACAATGCTGACTCAGAAGCCAGGTAGGGCTGCATGGGAGTTCAGTCTCCGCACACATGCGGTTTCATAAATTGAAACTCATCCCACACCACACACTTACTAGTCCCCAAAAGAAAAAGATTGCCTGGCACTTTCTTTTTCTTTTTGCTTTCTTTAAGGTGTAACTGCAGCACAGGAGAAGGGAAATTATTTATTTATTTACATTATTTATAGCCCGCCTTTCTGACAGGGACTCAAGGCAGATTACACATAATGAGTCAATACAATCAACAAAATGGGGGCATTCTAGATGTCTCCAAGCCCTTTCCAGATCTCCCAGCTCCATGGTAAACCAGGGGGCTCGGTTTCGTCCCACAAGCTGGAGAGGTCAACGAGGGGCAACCTTGTCAATAGCTTCAAGGAGCTTCACGTTACATGTTTCCATTGCAGCCTCAACAGAACACATGTTGGAATCCTGAAATCTCCCAGAGGGTTTTGGAATCCAGTAGGATTCATGAGCCTCTGTAGGCGGACCATTTAAACCGGGGCCCCTCTCATGTAGGGTGTTGGAGCAACATTGACCTTGGTTTTAAGTAGGTAGCGGTTCAGGACAAATCTCCAGCCCTGAAATCAAACCTTCCCGCAAAGGCTCACTGCAAAAGATTAAGTCCAGGGTATGTGACCTCTTTCATGTGTTGGGCCAGTCACAATTTGGAAGAGACCCAAGGCAGTCAATGAAACTATAAAATCTTGGACTGGTCCTGATGAGGTATTCTCAGCATGAATGTTGAAGTCCCCCAGAACTGTCAGTCTAGGAGTGTCCAGCCCTATATCTGAAAATATCTCTGCCAACTCATAGAGGGTGCCAATTGGGGAACTAAGTGGTGGGGGACAAGCAGAATGCCTAATCTATCCTAAGTCCCTAACGTAAGGAGCATACAGTCAATGCCAGTGATAGTTTGCACTGGAAGTCTGTGGAAGTTGAAGGATTCACAGAGGATAATAGCCACCCCTCCTGTTTCAACTGGCGAAATCACATAATGGTGGAGTGAAACCCTCTGCATCTCTCCCATGCAACCCCAGCACAGCTTTTATTCGATTTTTTAAAATACTGAGAGGCTCCAGTTGTGGAGCTCACAATATCTCCTCTTGTTTGATCCCCAGGAAGGGGAAGATTTGGACCACCCGCCAGTTGTTGTAAGACCTTGCAGCTGAGTCTGTGCCTTGCCCCTTTCTTGCAGGTAACTTTTTAAAGCCTAAGCTGGCCTGGAAGCAGAAGCCTGCAATGTAAAACAAAGGGGGAAAGCCAAAGGGCTCTTGGCTGAAGGGCCATAGCCTGGAGCTGGCTAGAAGATCTGCTGGCAGACAGACAGAGAATATTTGCACTACACTCAGAAACTTTTCTTCTCCCATTTATGTAAATTGCATTTTGTCTTGTAATGTATTTTGGGATATTATATATTTAAAAAATTCCACCCAGCCTTCAAAAGAACCCTTCAGCCCCCACAAAATGTTCCACTTCCTATTCATTGTCTTAACTCTCTCTCCTACCTAATAGGCAGCATGTGTACATTCCACAGAGGCTGGGCACAGGAAGTGTCACCGTGGCTCCATCGCAGTTGTTTCAACATAACAGTAATCCAAATGACAGACTATTCTTTCTTCCACATATTCCAGAAATTGTTTCTGTCTCTCTTCCTGCCAAGCAGGTGTTGAGCCTCCAGGCCCATCCTTTTTCCTACCACATCTCTCATCTCTTTATGCTCCATTTTTATAACCTCTGAGGCCTCTCTTCATACATTGTAAGCTCTTCCACATGCCCTCAAAACCTAGGCTGCTGAAAGAAAGTATTTGTCATGTGAGCGATTAGGATCATGGGCTCTTTCAGTTCGAGTAACAGCCATACAGAGCGACATCATGAAGAAATATTGCTTAGCATTTTCTCTGCAACCCCCAAACTCATACTTTCTTTTAAAGTTATGATCCAGTGTTTCAAGAAATATTCTGGACTTGCGGAGGAGGAGGAAGAGGAGAAGAAGGAGGAGGAGGAGGAGTTGGAGTTGGTTTTTTGTATGCCGACTTTCTTTACCACTTAAGGAAGAATCACCTTCCTTTCCCCTCCCCACAACAGACACCCTGTGAGGTAGGTGGGGCTGAGAGAGCTCTAAGAGATCTGTGACTAGCTCAAGGTCAGCCAGCTGGTTTCATGTGTAGGAGTGGGGAAACCTCCAGATTAGTGTCTGCCACTCATGTGTAGGAGTGGGGAATCAAACCCAGTTCTCCAGATTAGAGTGCACCTCTCCAAACCACCAATCTTAACCACTACACCAGGGTAACTGATCACTAGATCTCTCCATATTAAGACAAAACATTCAGGCTGAACTCAAATGTCACACATAACCATGACTAAGGACGAAAGTACACACGCTCAACTTGCTTTGCTTCTACTTCTTGGGCTGAGAACAGTGCTTAAACACTGTCTCCTGTTACTCTTAACACAGGAATGTAGGCACATGGATTCATAACCAAGGTTATTGGGGGCGGGGGCTGGGATTCTAAGCCTAGATTAAACCCTAGTTTTTAAGATTCTGAAGAACAGGGAGAAAACCAAATCCAGTATTGCACTGGTAGGCAATGGGTAACCAGAGTTAGAGCTCTGCCAGAGTTCTTGCTGCAAGAATGGAAGAGGAGTGAGCAGCACCTGCAAGCAAGTCAGGTTTGTGTTCCTTTTTCTTTAACTCTGGGACATCTGAATGCAGCTCTGTCCTCCTTTTCATCTCCTACATCAGAGAACAGAGTGATAGTCACGACTCTCATGTGCTCTCCAACGTATATAAATCCAATTCAAATACCTTTATTGGCATACAACAATACGTATATAAGTATTTTAGTCTTATTCTGGACACTCGAGATCAGGCTAACGGGAAAATTATGTGTCTGTAACAATGTCCCCCTGACCTGGATAGACCAGGCTAACCTGATCTCGTCAGATCTCAGAAGCTAAGCAAGGTCAGCCCTGGTTAGTATTTGGATGGGAGGTCACCAAGGAAGTTCAGGGTCCCCATGCAGAGGCAGGCAATTGCAAAACACCTCTGAATGCTTTTTGCTTTGAAAACCCCACCAGGGTTCGCCATAGGTCAGCTGCGACTTGACAAAAAAGAAAAACAAAACCAAAAAACCCCTGATGCAATCCTTTACCTTATTACTTCAACTGTTTGATGTCTTCATTAGAACTTTAGAATTAATAGCTTCAATCAGAATGCATAAAACCAGAAATTTTGCAGATAACAATAATGGATTATAGAATATTAGCATTACTGACCATCTAAGAAAGCAATAGAGCCCCGTGGCGCAGAGCGGTAAGCTGCAGTACTGCAGTCCGAGCTCTGCTCACGATCTGAGTTCAATCCCAACAGAAGTTGGTTTCAGGCAGCCGGCTCAAGGTTGACTCAGCCTTCCATCCTTCCGAGGTCAGTCAAATGAGGACCCAGCTTGCTGGGGGCAAAGGGAAGATGACTGGGGAAGGCACTGGCAAACCACCCTGTAAACAAAGTCTGCCTCATAAATGTCGGGTTTGTGACGTCATCAGGAATGACCTGGTGCTTGCACAGGAGACCTTTACCTTTTTAAGAAAGCAATAGCTTCCCCAGTAGCACGATCCAGTTTGCTTATTGACCTAAATATGAAACAAATGCCATTAATTCAAAACCAACAGGAATTGTGCCTAATTAGAGAACTACAGCAATCAAGTAAAATGTGATCCAATGAATTTTATTGGCAATACAATACTTCCGCAAGCCTTGACACAATACCAATAGCAAAATGTCCCATCCTCACATAAAGGATATATGTTGGCTTTGGGAAAAACAAGAGCATGGAAAGCAAGCTTTTAGTTCAAATTTTAAAAATTTATCACTGGGAAAGGGATCAAAATGCATTTGATTTCCAATAGATGGATGGCTGCCAGCTGCAGTAGAAGTCTATGTCATCTATTCACAATTAAAACTGTGGGAACTTTTGCTTAATTAAAACTGAAGCGCCATGGGGAGCTACAAAAGCAGCAGTTTAAAAGTGTATTGCTCATGCTTGCTTGGGCAGCACATAAATAAATTAGAAAGATACAGAACATTCATATGGCCCCTGAACAACAACATACAAATTCATGAAATGTGGCATATATTTTTAACCACCAGGGAACAGCCATAGTTCAGAGGCCATGCTTTGCATGCAGAAGATCCCAGGTTCAATTCCTGCCATCTCCAATTAAAAGGTACCAAAGCAGCAGAGCTGGGAATAACCTCTGCCTTACGGCCTTGGACAGCCAATACCAGTCAGAGCAGACAGTACTGGACCAGATGGACCAACGGCCTGAGTATAAGTAGCTTTATATTACAGACATGCTTTAAAGCTTACCACACAGTGATCATACAGACAGGCATCCCATCATACAGAAGAGAGCTGGTTCAGAATTTCATTCGCCACATGAAATCAGCATCCCCGTGAGCAAACTTCCCAAATGGCTTCCAGCTGTATTGCTCAGAACATTTCACTTTATGAGGTAGGACTGTCGCGTTGTCAGTTTCTCCACAAGCACAGATCACAGGAAGGGAAACTTGCAACGTCAAGGTGAGTTATTCCAATTTCCATGGCAAGAGTAATATCTGAACGAATCAGAACTCAACATGGCAGACTGTACCACTGTGCTTAACTTGCGAGTCCGGAAGACAGAGTAGAAGACTGACTTCTAGAGTTGTGCGGGGGTGGGGGGGGGAAGTCGGTAAATTTCAGGTTTGGGTTTATCGGGCCCGATTATTTTCAGTAAACCCAGAAAAGGCCGAATACCCCTACCAGTAAAGGGGTATTTGGCTTTATTTCCGGGTTTACCGAAAAAATTCGGGCCCATTTTAGTCTAGGGGGATTTTTTAAAGCTCTGGGGGCATTTTTGGAGGTAGAGTTCCCAAATTTTCCAGATAGCTGCAAAATGTGATCCAATTTGGTGACTCTACCTCGAAAAATGCCCCCCCTGGAGAATTTTTAAAGTACTTACTTTTTATAGCCTGTAATAGCCACTTCCTCACCAAAGACTCATGGGAAAACTCAGTTTCCCATGAATGCTTGCAATGGGCCTGCACAAAGCTACCCTGAAAATTTGGGAACTCTACCTCCAAAAATGCCTCCCCCAGAGCTCATTTTAAAAAATTCCCATAGGGAAAAGCCTGGGGAAAGCCGAAGCTGAAAAAAGCTGAATACACCATATTATATGGCGCTTTTAGTTAATTAAATTTAGGAATGATTTTTATGGTTTTAATTGTATTTTATTGTTATATTATAGTTTTAATATTGTTACCCGCCCTGAGCCTGGCCTTGGCCGGGGATGGCGGGTTATAAATTCAAGAAATTAGATAGATAGATAGATAGATAGATAGATAGATAGATAGATAGATAGATAGATAGATAGATAGATAGATAGATAGATAGATAGATAGATAGACAGACAGACAGACAGACAGACAGACAGACAGACAGACAGACAGACAGACAGACAGACAGACAGACAGACAGACAGATTAAAACAGCCTCTTCAGTCCCCCAGAAAGATTCCTCATAAGGAATAATGCAACTGAAAAATAGTGGAATCCTGAAAAACAACAACCAAAATCCCCAATCCAGATCTGAATACCAAACCGGTATTTGGAACCTGGGGAAACAGGAATACCAATATTTTTCAGCTCCTTGATATCCAGATCTGAAAAATACTGATTTTTTTCCTGCACATCCCTAGCTGAACTGTTCCTTTTATCCCACATTTGGTAGTGGAAAATAAATGCACTGATACCAGAGGCAAATGAAAAGACAAACAGGATGGTCTGGGGAATTATTATGATGAAATCAGGTTTTTTCCTTGCCCATCTACTATACCTGAACTTCAGTCCCAGCTTGTAGATTTGATGCTTTACTGAGAAGAGGCCAATTCACATTTTACCTTGGGTTGTCAATCCACACATTTACCCGATCGTAACCATGATCTACTGATATGAAGAGTTGGCTCATGAATGGAATGCACATGGTATCCAAAACCAGCTCCTGAGAGCTAAGTGGGTTCATAAACAGGAGCCTTCTGCCCGTGGAAGAAGAGCTGCTGTACTATGCGCGTTCCCTCTTTGCTTTATCTAGATAGCTTTATCTAGAGGGGCTGTGGCTCAGTGGTAGAGCCTCTGCTTGGCATGCAGAAGGTCCCAGGTTCAATCCCCGGCATCTCCAGTTAAAAGGACTAGGCAAGTAGGTGATGTGAAAGACCTCTGCCTGAGACCCTGGAGAGCTCCTGCCGGTCTGAGTAGTCAATACTGACTTTGATGGACCACGGGTCTGATTCAGTATAAGGCAGCTTCATGTGTTCATGTAGAGACTCTTCCTTTTCTGTCTCTTTGAACATCAAAGAAAACATCTTTTGAAAGATTTATAAGTTATACCTCACACCAAAATGGATTGCAAAGATTTATCATTCACGTGTTGGCAGTTGTTGTCATTGTCAAGCCACATCGGCAGACTGCTTACACATGTGGTGTCTGTGCCCAAGAGCTGTGGACTATTGGGATAAAGTCATTGATTTGCTAGGCTATGGATTAAACAGGAATATTCCAAAGACACCTGAAATTTAACTGCTTAAGTAAAGGTAAAACGTCAAGGTCCCCTGTGCAAGCACCGGGTCATTCCTGACCCATGGGGTGACGTCACATCCCAACGTTTACTAGGCAGACTTTGTTTATGGGGTGGTTTGCCAGTGCCTTCCCCAGTCATCTTCCCTTTACCCCCAGCAAGCTGGGTCCTCATTTTACCGACCCCGGAAGGATGGAAGGCTGAGTCAACCTTGAGCCGGCTACCTGAAACCGACTTCTGTCGGGATTGAACTCAGGTCGTGAGCAGAGCTTGGACTGCAGTACTGCAGCTTACCGCTATGCACCACGGGGCTCCTGAACTGCTTAAGTAGGTCACTTCATTTATGGGTAACTCACAAATCATATCGTTAAATTAAATTACAACAGCTAGATTAAATTTTGCATGATGCTGGAAATTAAAAGGGTCTCCAAGTATAAAGGCATGGCTGGATAAATTGGATGATAAATTGGAGATGGTCAGACTTACCTTTTTAGTGGATGGTAATAACTATCTGTCACTGCAGTCCGATTGATTGAGAGTTATGAATCATATTAAGGTAAAAAAAAAAACTGTACTGTTTGAACTTGTTTTGTATGTTAGTTTGTTTTGTGAAGTGATGTTATTTTTTTTAAAGCTGCTGTACTATGTGCTTTCCCTCCTCGTATGTTTCACTGCTCAAGGGAGCAACCATTAAAATGAGCCATTAAATGTGTATATCAGCAGTCTACGGTAAGGCATGAAATGTCCCTCAGCTTGTAAACAATTTAAGAAAAAAGATTATAAAGGAAAAACACCAAGCATTCTATATTCATGATAGGCAAGACCATAACTTTCATTAGATGACGATGTTTGTTTATACATACAGTATACCCCAATTCATGGTGGTATGGATCCATTGGAAATACTTGCAGGAGGAGTTAGCGGAGTGGATCTTTGCTCATCTTCTCCTTCTGCTAATAGCTTTCTGCTTGCCTTAAAAATCTTCTCTGAGGGCCAAGGGAACCTTAAGAACAATATGCACTACAGTACAGGTGGTTGCCGTGAGGATGAGGAATCAGAAAAATTCTCCTCCGTTCCCCCTTCACACTGCAGCCCTTTATACTAGGGTCTGTTTTTTTCCACAAGAGCTCCCTGGCCCTCAGAGAGGTTTTCTGGGACAAGCACTAGACTTCTGGTACGAGGAGGATGCGGAGGAAAATCCCCTTTGTGAGCTTTTCCACTAGAACCACTCACAGTATTTCTGCAAGCCCTGCAAATGACAATCCCTACTTTTGTTATCACTTATCAAACTGCAGGGCTGTTTTGCAACTTAGATATATATTTAAAGGTAAAAGGTAAAGGTCCCCTGTGCAAGCACTGGGTCATTCCTGACCGATGGGGTCACATCCCAATATTTCCTAGGCAGACTTTGTTTGCAGGGTGGTTTGCCAGTGCCTCCCCAGCAAGCTGGGTACTCGTTTTACCGACCTCGGAAGGATGGAAGGCTGAGTCAACCTTGAGCCAGCTACATGAAACCAACTTCCATCGGGGTCGAACTCAGGTTGTGAGCAGAGCTTGGACTGCAGTACTGCAGCTTACCACCCTGCACTGTGAATATATGCCTAGAATATATGCCTAGAAATGTCAATTGTGAATGTGGTAAATTTATGTTTGCAGCTATGTACCATACACAAATTTTTGTCAGGGAGGAGGAGCTGGATGTATTTCCATGTGGCGTGTACACTTCAGGGCACACCCAGATCTGTTGGTGCATCACACATGAATCAGCTCACAAAAGCAAAATTAAAGCCTTAACCTGTAGCTTTCATACTGGATAACTCTGCAAAAGCAATATTTTTTTCAATTCAAAGGACAAACAGACAGCTTATTTACATATTATGAACACGTCTAAATCTCTTTCTTCCAGCACTGTTGCAAGTTTAAAAGCCTACAGCCGTTCAGCAACAAAGTTGGACCAGACATTCAACAGACACATTTATCACTATTAATTTAGATTGAAAGGGAGAGAGAGATACCAAATAAACCTGAATCTAATTGTCTCGCCTTTAAAAAGAAATAAACACAGTTCAGAATCACTGCGCCAACAAAATTAATCGGGATACTTGGGTTGAAAATAAGCTTGAGTTTTTTTGTTACACAAGCATATGCATGGGTTGGGTGGGGGGTATAAAGAAAGCCCTCACATTAAAGATGTTCCCATGAATTTGTCTGCTCTCTCTATTCTTGGCACTGCAGCCTTTATTTTAACTGCCCCTAAAATTTGATGGTTTGTTTTTACATTATAAGCCTGCCTCACACTGAACCACTGAAAATGTCTTTATATCTTCTTTTACGGCTTATGCAGAGCTGGGTGGAAATAGCATATTTCATTCGCCACCAACCATCACCATTCCTCCTCCTTCCAGTTATGTTATTCTACTTTTATAGTGGTTACACTGTATACTCTGAGCCAAGCAAGAGAAGGAAGAGAAGGGAATTGCTTTCTCCTCTCTATACCCTGAGATCAGATCATTTAGGTTGCTTCCCTCCATGCAGCAGGTGAGCAAGTGTTTCCTTTATCTCTTACGAGGCCAGTTTAGTCAGGGTGAACAGACACACTTCGTTTCACATAATGAAAAACCCACATATCTAAGTAGCGCACTAGAGAGAGAGGCCTCTGCTACATCTCAATTCCAGTCAAACTGAGCCTGCTGTCACAAAAATTCATGGAAACTCTCACTGGGACCGGTCTTTGGTCCATAGGAATGGATGTTCCCTTATTTGGGTTAATATTCCTTCTCTTGAGCCAATTATCATGGAGCATTATCAGGAATAACTAAGTACTACGTTTGGGAAATCGGGGGGGGGGGGCTTCCATTTACCCTTTATGCCGTTTTATTAATTTGTTTCACCACACACACAGTGGTATTAACTCTTGCCAATTATATACATACGTACATGTGTGTGTGTGTGTGTGTGTGTGTGCGCACGCGCATGATCAAGCACAGGAATAATAAATAACTGGAGTAATAAGTATTGTGGTACACAACACTACTTGTTTTATACACAGTGCTTTTTGTGTTACAAGAAAAAGAGTGCCAGCACAAATATAAAAGGATGCTCTGATTTCCACTAATTCCCCCCTCATGACTTGGGAGAGCCCCCCCACCCAAATGCTAGTTCTCAGTATCAGTGAGTACCATAAAAAAGCTCGGCTTTTTTAGAAGGCAAATGGTCTGTGGAGAGTGTTGTGGCTAAGTAGTATATCATATGCTTTATATGCAGAATGACCAAGGTTCAATCCCTGGCATCTCCAGTTAAAACACCTAAAGCTGCAAGTGTTGGGAGAGATCTCTTTATCTGCCCAGGACCTTGAGGAGCTGCTGCCAGCCACAGCAGACAATACCGAGCTAGAAGAACCAATTATATGGCATGCTGTAAAGTACCTTTGCGTATGAAGAAGTGTTCTCTTCTATATATAACATTCACAAACCATAACGCTCATCCAAACCAATCCAGATTCATCTGAGATGTTGCAAAAATTTGTACCATTCTGTAAGATGCCCAACCAAATATTATCGGCACTTAAAATAACCTTCCCAGAGTAGAGCTTAGAACAAACAAGCCAACTGACATTTACAAAGGCTCCTTTCAAGAGAGCATGTAGCAATTAAGATAGCAAAGATAAGCTGTGCAAGGCGGAAACAGCAAGTCGATTAAAAGCGGAATGTACAAACAGAATAAAATGACCAATCTGCTGCATGGCCTAAAGATAGCAATATGAAACGTCTCTGTGTTTATTAACATGTTTGACAATGCAACACAAGTGAGCAAAAGCAGAGAACACCACTGGTGGAGGTGAGCTGGCTTTCCCCTTAACATGGTGTGCAAAATGGCAAATCTGAGAGAACTACTACAGGAGAAAAGTCTTGAAGCTTTCATGATGCATACTTATTCTCTCCAGTATCAGAGAGGCATTCCTATTATATTAGGTGCTGTGGAACACAGGCAGGATGCTGCTGCAGTTATCTTGTTTGTGGGCTTCCTAGAGGCACCTGGTTGGCCACTGTGGGAACAGACTGCTGGACTTGATGGGCCTTGGTCTGATCCAGCATGACTTTTCTTACGTTCTTATGTACAGGTCTGGATCCAGTTATCTGTCAGCAGAAAGGAGTTTTGCCTTGTTCCCCCTCTCCCCAAGCAATTCCATTCAGTACTAGGAAAGCTAATTTCAAAAGCTGCAGGACCCACATGGGATAATAGCTGCACAGGTCAGGATGTACAGGGGCGATGGGACAAAATTAGCTGTCCTACCTCTCCTGTTAAGTGGGGCTGCACTGATGGAAAAGAGGAAATTTGGGAAAGATTACCATTTAATTTAATTTGTTCTCATTAGTCATGAAAAGTTCCTTCCTTTCCATTCTTTGATGTGTTTCTTTTTAATGGTCATGACTGACCTTTCATAATTATTTCAAACCAGGCCAACCATTTGAACTAATCAATGCCCCAGGTCCTTCTGGTGAAAATAACACATTTATATGTTAATATCAAATATTATTAAGACCTTGGTTCACAGTCAGAATTTCTGGTTTTGACTGGTCAGTTTTGAAGGTGATTGCTTTCCCATATTGCTAAGCTGCTGCTATTGTCTCCTCTGGTTCAGGAAGGTGCCATATTATGTCATATACAAAGAGACAGACTTTACAGTGCACACTGCCTATACTTGTTCCTATAATATCAGTATTCTAACGTCTGGCAAAGGGCTTAGTTAGTGGGAGAGCAAAAATACAAGGGGGATTCCTTTCTGAAGCAGAAAATCTTGTGACCTATCATATTCACTTTCATTTGCATAACCAGGAATTATAACATATGATCAACACATAGAGGGAACCAGGACTAAATTTCATGATTTTAAAAACGATTAAAAATGAAATGATTAAAAAAATTTAACAGGTTCTTCCAGACATTCAAATGCCTTCTCCAAATATAATGATAAGATTGGGGGGGAGGTAGTCTCTGGTGAGAGCACCAGGTCATTACTGATTGATGGGGTGACATCACATCATGACGTTTCCTAGGCAGACTGTGTTTACGGGGTGGTTTTGCCAGTGCCTTCCCCAGTCATCTACACTTTCCCCCAGCAAACTGGGTACTCATTTTATCAACCTCGGAAGGATGGAAGGAACTGACTTCTGTCAAGATAGAACTCAGATCGTGAGCAGAGCTTGGACTGCAGTACTGCAGCTTAGCACTCGGCGCCACAGCGCTCCATTTGCTATAATTGATAACATACATAATTGTCCAATATATCCCAGTGAAAGATATGTTCATTTTGAGTGCAGTTGATATATTGATCCATGGTATTGTTTAGTAGTTAAAGAGGTGCATGTTTTTAGATCATGATTCAGGAGGAATACTGGTATATATGAACCCACATGGGTACCATGCCTTGCTAGTTTTGGTAGGACCACAATTCTTGCATCTCTCCACATCCTGGGATGAGCTGTTGTGAAAGACCTCTACCTGACACTCTGGAAAACCACTACCAGCCTGAGCAGACAATACTGACTGTGGTTGTTGAATAGTCTGATTCAATATAAGGTCTAAAATGCACGGTCAGTTACTCCGGTTTCTGCCCAGTTTCCTCCCCGTTCCAGCCAGGATTAAATGAACCCGGGCTGGGGGAGAATCTGTACGCATTACCTTTGTTGATCCGTGGCGAAACTGTGTGTGATCCGTCCATGAAAACAGAAAAGCGGGAGACACGCACTTCCTGGTCGTTCAGCAACGCCCCCTCCCCCTGGTGATTGGTCGATTCACACTGACCAACGACAGCCTTGCAAGGGGAGGGGTTTGGAGGCGGGTGGGCCGTTGGGACGCAGGAAGACTCGGCTCGTGTTTATCTGAGATGAGCCAGGGATAACAGTTTGGCTCCTCGATTGCAAAACCGGATTCATTTTGGGTTGACACATCGCTCAGCCAGCAGCAAATTAGGTGCCATTCGTTTGCGAGGATTTAATCCTGGGTGAAACAGGGAATAAACAGGGAGGAAACTGGGCAGAAACCGGAGTAAGTGACCGTGCGTTTTAGACCTATGACAACTTCATGACTGAACCCCGTTGACTAGATGTTACTAGAAATGCCTGCTAGAGATTGAGCTAGTTAGTCTTTTGATTTTTTTTAAAAAAATTCCACTGGAGAATCCAACGCTGCCCAACCTGTTTCAGGTCTACATGTTACATCCCTACAGGATACAGTCCCCTTGCCCCCATGGTGTACACAGCCAGCCTCCAGGTCACACTTCATCATGTGGAGCATCTCTGTACTACCACCAGCCTCCATCAAGAGCATGTAGCAGACAATCCATGCTTTGCAGAAATGCAATGTGGTGTCTGGCCCTGCAAGTCACAACAGCAAGCTAAGCCATCAAGACAAGGCTGTTTCACGAGGTCTCTGCATGACGAACACAGCGGGCAGTCCTGCCCCCAGTAGAAGCACACAAGCCTTGGTTATTGTTCCATAAGATTAAGTATAGTGAAATTACAGCATGCTTACGTACGACATACTCCTGAGCCTGACATTTTCACCGCTAATGTCACCCACAGCTTAAGGCTTTCCCCCCATAAATCAGGCAAGCTTTTCCCTTCCATATTCAGACAAGGTTAGAGGCTTATGAGATTTATTTTATGAAGCCATGTCAAAACTGTAACACATCACCCAAACTTATTGAAAGGGAACAAAATACAAGTGTAAAAGTCCCTGCTTTAACAAGCCAGGCAAGCCAGTTTGTATCTCATATGTGCATCTTACACCTCTGTGTTTTCTTCTGACAAGTTTTGCATGTGCTTTAGCAACTATGGCAAGCAGAAATTCAACAGGTGATGTTTGACCTCACCACCATACTTAAAAGCCACACTTGTTTCTGCCTGTCACACAGCTATTCAAATGTATGCAACTCCCTCCAGAAACTAGGCAACAACTTTACTTATATCTCTTCTCTTCCGACTAAACTGCCTCAGTGGTGTTAGAACCCGTCATCATCCTTTCTATCTAATGCATTAATACTTAACTTTTCAAAGCACATTTCTCTCTTTCTAACGCAGCATAAAGAAACTTGCTATCAGTGCATTTTTCCCTAGTAGAAAGGAAAGAGGAATTAAACGTAATGACTCTCAAACTCACCATCTGACACCTTGTGATCTAACTCAGCCTGCTAATAATAAGCCTGAGTTTATGAGCCATGGAGTTGTTTTTATACATCAGCCTAGCTCTGTCGGCTTACACAGCTCTTCCTTCACCTCTGCTGCCACATTAAATCATTTGTCTTTACAGGCAGCCGATGGTATACGGCCTGAGCTAGCAGTGGGCTGGGGGTGAGGAGAGAAGTATTAAAAACCTAAAATGGGAAGGACAGGGCATGACAGCTTACTTCAGATTTTTACTGCAGAATTTGATAAGAGTGGTACAACATGCAGTTCATTGCCTAAAGTGACTCACCTAGATGGGACTGCTGTCTAGTGTTAGGCCTGAATCTACAGTAGCCTTGATTTATGATGAAGAGCTGCACTCTTCATCTCAATTAGGAGAGGCTGTTAGGTGCTCAAATGTAGAAAGCTGTTTCTAAGCTATCTTCAGGCAACAATGGCAATATCACTTCAGTCTTTAATTTGCTTGGTTGGGTAACATAAGAGCCCCGTGGAGCAGAGTGGTAAGCTGCAGTACTGCAGTCCAAGCTCTGCTCACAACCTGAGTTCAATCCCGACGGAAGTTGGTTTCAGGCAGCCGGCTCAAGGTTGACTCAGCCTTCCATCCTTCCGAGGTCGGTCAAATGAGGACCCAGCTTGCTAGGGATAAAGGGAAGGCACTGGCAAACTACCCTGTAAACAAAGTCTGCCTAGGAAACGTCAGGATGTGACGTCACCCCATGGGTCAGGAATGACCCGGTGCTTACACAGGGGACCTTTACCTTTTTTACCTTTTTGGGTAACATGGCAGGTATAGGGATGTGGTGCCATTTTCCCATGTTCAGTGGGCAAACCTGGCCAAAGCACCTTCGTTCCCTGCTGGTGCTGAAATGAGCAGCAGGAGAAAATGGGGAGAGGGGACATTGTCAATATCAATATCACGCTAAAACCAGGAAATGACATCACCGATGCTCTATGATTTTGCTGGTCTCTATAATTTTACCATAGACATCACCCAAAACCTACAGCATCAGTGACATCACTTCCAGATTTTAGCTGGATGTGATGTCAGTGACATTATTTTTCCTATGCCTCCCACCCCCCAAAAAAAGGCTCCAGGCATGTGCCTGGCAACCCTAGCCTGGCAATCTTGGTCAGAAACTGTGGGTGTAAGAAAGACAGGCACAATAATGGGAAGTAGATGCTGTATATGAAAGAAGGTAAGAAGGGATGAAATTCTGAAATAAGATTGTTGGAATTTGCCTCTTAACTGATGATTAGCAGCTAAAATCTACTGCTGATAATTTGGCCTATCATTCCCAATAATTTAACCTCTTGTATTAATGTGAGTGCCAATAGAACAAGACTTTGTGACCCTAACCTGTCCTCAAGTGCTTTCTCTGAGAATGCACTTTGATTTTTCAGCCACCTGCTTCAGCCTTCCCTGCCCCAGAAAGTCTTGATGTGACTTCAGGGTCAGCATGGATTGTAGCACAAACGGCCCAGAAGGGCAAATAGATGGAAGTCACTCACCCCTTCTACAAAGGGAATGGCAACTGGGATCATTTCCCAAGGACTTTAAATGCCTGAGTGGTCTAAGAATCAAGCTGAAGTGATACTGGAGCTGGTGGAAGCAAGACCTACCAAAGCACGGAGATCCTGGCCTAGCTGTCACTGGGCAATAAGGCTATGTGTTTGCTGTACCACTTCACACAGAAGGTAGGCGCATACATGACTGAGTGGAGTTTTCTCCATTAAAAAAAAATATCTGCACACTTAACCCTCTAGCCCTTCTTACCAATGTCTACTGCTCTTATGTACACCAATATTTTTTTTTACAATTGCAGATTCAATTAATCAAAGGTTAGGCTAATTCTCCTCTACTTGAGATTCGTTGGCAATATTTTCATGATCTGGATCCATTGGAAAGAGGCCCTCAGGAAATTCCAGCAGGACCTTAAACAACATCTACCCTACTATTAATCTAAACTTGAACCAGGTCGTGCAGCAGATCCACTTCTTTGACACCACTGTTCAGGATGGGTATATAGACACCACGTTATAGTATAAACTTTTAGATTGCTATATCCCTTATGCTACATTATTGGCAGAAAATAGTGAAGATTTGAAACGACTGCTGCTGAAAGTTAAAAGAGAAAGTGCCAAAGCAGGACTACAGCTGAACGTCAAGAAAACAAAAGTAATGACTACAGGAGAATTACAACTTTAAGGTTGACAATGAGGAAATTGAATTTGTTCAAGACTTTCTATTCCTTGGCTCCACCATCAACCAAAAGGGAGACTGCAGCCAAGAAATCAGAAGGAGATTGAGACTGGGAAGGGCAGCCATGAATGAGCTAGAAAAGATACTGAAGTGTCAGGATGTGTCACTGGCAACCAAGACTAGATTAATTCATGCCATCGTATTCCCTATTACTATGTATGGGTGTGAAAGCCGGACAGTGAAGAAAGCTGATAGGAAGAAAATAGATTCCTTTGAAATGTGGTGTTGGAGGAGAGTGTTACGGATTCCGTGGACTGGCCAAAAAACAAATCTGTGGGTTATAGATCAAATCAAGCCTGAACTGACCCTAGAAGCTAAAATGACTAAACTGAGGCTATCGTATTTTGGTCACGTCATGAGACGACAAGAGTCACTGGAAAAGACCGTCTTAATAGGAAAAGTTGAGGGCAGCAGGAAAAGAGGAAGACCCAACAAGAGATAGATTGACTCAATAAAGGAAGTTACAGCCTTCAATTTGCAAGATCTGAGCAAGGCTGTCAAAGATAGGACATTTTGGAGGACTTTCATTCATAGGGTTGGCATGAGTCAGAAGCGACTTGACAGCACTTAACACACACCCATCCCTTATGCTTCCAGCCACCATCCAGAATCTATTGTATACAGCCAAACCCCAAGATACAACTGCAACTACACTAGTCCTTCAGATAGAGAGAAATATCTGCAGAATTTACACTACAAATTCCTCAAACTACAGTACCTATCTGGGAAGTGAAGACACAGGCTAGAACTGGGTGTTCTGTCCGCTCCCTATGATAACTCTCCGAATTGAAGTAATGAGCATGTATGTGGCAAATTGCAAGGATTACATGCTCCCACTATATATCTTCAAGTACATGAAGCCACTCCATCACTTCAAGAGCCATTTTATGGATACAAGACATTCTATGGCATCTAAGATATTTAGAAATAAATTATTTTGTTAATCTGAATTGGAACAGTAAATAAAAGCAACACACCAACTTGAAACCGTCAGCCAGTACTACATCTGTAGTAAGGTTGAACTGTGGTACCCATGCCTCTGAGAAGAGCACTTGTACATAGCTAATGCCTTTTTGAACAATCTTATGATGCTCCTCAAGAGAAGTTACCTTTAGAGAAGTTACCTTTCCAAAAAGGCAAAGACAAGTGCGATCCATATTGCTGAGGACTTTCTCTCTCTCTTCTCCATCTACACAGCCTGAGTTGCAGATACCATGAAATCTCTAGTACTGAGGAATTTGACCTCTCTTGCTGAAAGTTAATGCCTCTTCTCTGACAACTGTTAAATTCTTGTAAGATTCTTCACCAGTTACCTTTCTGAACCCTGAGAGAGATTGCTTTCAATACTGAGCTTGTCAAGTCAATCCATTCACGTTTGAATAATTGCAGGAATGTGGATTAATGTATTGCACTTTCCCCCATTTATTTTAGCCACTTTGGGAGTTGAAAGAGCAATAGTAGCCCACTTCCTGTCCAATAATAGGTGTTTCTGATCATACTGGCCCGCATATTCATTATGCATGCATGCATGTGCCTTTATCTGTGTATCTATAAAGATCTATGCTTGCCATTGTGGCTTGCAGAACAGATGCCAGCAGATCTGAAATGAAATCAGAAAAGTAGATGAAGTGTAATAAAGACCAGTCAGTAAGATAATTGGATGGAATTTCTGTTGCCAAGTCAAAAGATTTATGCTGCCTTTCTGCGCCATCCCTTGTATGAGCACAACAGGACATGAGGTGAATACAACAGTTAGAACTGAAATTGCCAATACTTTACTGTGACTAAAGGAGTCTGTCATTATAATCTACAGTCTTCAGTGCAACACATAAAAAGCTACCCTTTAAAAGTTGAGCAAAAAAGATACATCTTGGTGTTTTATTTCAAAGATGGAACATTTCCACAAGTAAGAGCACTTTGAAAAAGCAATTTAAATATAACATTAAGAACGTATATATTAAAATCTTCTGACCATACCAAGATCCTTCCAAAGCTATCCGCCCCTTTCTTTTCTCCCCACTCACAAACTCATGTCATTTACAGTAGCTTCAACTGCTGAAAAAATGTCCCCCTAACAGAGCTAATTGTATTATAAATATTAATAGGACTTGCTTGTGCCAGTTATAGTGGTTCCTGCAAAGTCAGCTCCTCCCCCTCAAATCCAAAGTAGATTCTATTCTTCAACACATTTTTGCACAAGGAAGGTCTATTAATATAGAGATATCATCTCCTCTCTGGTAACTGAGCATTATTGAGGTCCAAAGAATATTGAACACGTTATCTTAGCACACACCCAGTTTAAAAAGTTAATGAGTCTTTGCGGATGAACATGAAGAGTTTTGTGGGATCACAGCTTAAAACTTGTAAAAATCTACTCCTCCGGGGAACTATGATCTGCAATATCAAGCTCTCAAATGTTTAAAAGTTGAAAATGAAGAAGGCCTACCAAACATCCCTTTGCTCTCAATATTTGTTATTAGGTGCCCTAAGCGAAAAAGATGGAAAGATTTCACAATCCTGTAGGGTCCCAATGATAAAATTACTACCATCATAAGCATATGGTTGCTTCAGGGACTTTCGTAACCAAATACCCTTATACTACTATTTCATATTTTCAATGTACATGTTTATGCTATCAGAACATGAATGGAGAGAAAATTTAAAACCATGTGAAAGGTAATTTGGGATTTGGAACAAGGAGGGTAACTTGCAAAAATGTAAACAGAAACAATCCACCAGGACACATCCATCAGTGTAGTAAAATGATGAAAGTTGGGACAGGGATCCAGTTTCCTTTCCCAGCTCATTCAGGATCTAAACACTTGTAATGTAGGATCTAATTGTCTCATCCCCACAGAGAATCCTGTGTTATTCTAAGGCAGGGGTGGGGAACGTCAGGCCCAGTGGCTGTTTAAGGCCCACGGAATCATTTGGTGTGGCCCTTTATGGGTCCTGGCAGATCTCTAGCTCAGAAGGATCTAAGACTGGCGATCCGCCCCTCCAGCAGATAGGAATTGCCTCTATTCAAGGCGGATGCGAGTTTGTTTTGCCAAGAAAAAAAACTTTTTCCCCCTTGCAGAAGAGTCATTAGCTATGGAGCTGCTAGGACCGCCCAAGAAATTGTGTTAACCCTTTCCCACCCAGGCCATGGAGAAATGTATTCCCTCTGTACTACAAGAGGGCTGGGGGCGGAAGTGGGGACAATGGAGGGGTTAAAGGGGGCAGGGCCAGAATGCGTGTGTGGGGGGGTTCTTAGCCAGTATGTCCTCATTTCATCCCTGCCGGCAGAGGTAGCAGGAGCCGGCTGCAGAATCCAGACCTGACCATGCGGAACAGGAGCAACTCCAGCTTGCAGCTGGACGGCTATGCCAGGCTGGGGCAACAGACCATCCTGTGCCACCAGGTGGGCGAGTGCGCCACTGGTTGGATGCCTGCCTGCTTGCCCGTGCGGGGGGAGAGTCATCTGGGGCAGCTGCCTGCTTGGGGCTTGGTCGGCTAATTTTTAGGTTGATAATTTTGTATGGCCCGCGAATGATGTTATAAATATCCAAATGGCCCTTGGCAGAGAAAAGGTTCCCCACCGGTTCTAAGGGCACGTAATCATGGCAAAGAGAGAATTCTATTTTTTCCAAAGACAGCAACTAAAGTTTTGACTTGTACTAGTTTCAGCATTTCATACTGTTGTTTTCTACATGGGCCTGTTTTTTTTCACTAGGACAATATACTTTTCTTCCTCTGTCCGAGTAAGGTGAGGAAATTGCCCTCTACTGTATGCCGTATAACTTGCTCTTCATATTCCTTAGAACACCTTATGCTTTGGGCATGCAATCTCTATCCTTAATAACTTCTACATAGCATCAAAACACACAACACACACTTATCTCCTTGAAGCATTATATGCCCCAAGTTTTAACAACAACTTTTCTTGTTAAAATAGTGACAGTGGTAGTAATTCTTTAGGGAATAGCATTCTATAAATACTAAGCCCCCAAAGCCCTTCACATCCATTATCCCAGTAATCCTTCCAACACTTCAATAAATCAACCCAGCATGATTGATTATTTCCATATTATCTATATGGAACTGAAAGATTGTGGCTTACCTTTGGCGACCTAATGAGTTTGCAGCTGAGCTGAGATTTTAACTGGGGACTTCCAGCTCTCGAACTTTTCGCTCTTACGTACTCAGCGGCACCAGATCAATCTATAGCAGTCGTAACAAAACCAGCAGCTGTAATGAGCCTACTTTTTAAAAAATTAATTGGGGCTTGAAATCCATATTGGCTCAAAGCAACAGCAAGGGTAGTCATGATACAGTTGCTGCCTCCTGTTTTATAAGAATATATAAGACTGGTAGTATAGACTTGAAATGTGTGGGTATGATGGCATGTGTGTGTGTGTGTAAAGTGCCATCAAGTCGCAGCCGACTTATGGCGACCCCTTTTGGGGGTTTTCATGGCCAGAGACTAACAGAGGTGGTTTGCCAGTGCCTTCCTCTGCACGGCAACCCTTGACTTCCTTGGTGGTCTCCCATCCAAATACTAACCAGGGCTGACCCTGCTTAGCTTCTGAGATCTGAAGAGATCAGGCTAGCCTGGGCCATCCAGGCATAGCAATCCAAATAAATACACTAAGAGTGCAATCCTGAAGGGGGGAGTAGGTCCATGGTGGCTGAGAGCAGTGGAGCTGTACCCTCCTCAGAGGCTTCCCGGCCGCCACAGAACCTAAAAAGGCAGTTTAAAAAATAAAATAAAGGAAAAAAGGCGGAAATGCTCCATTTAAAACCAAAAAAGGTGGCTCAGCCCCACCACCACACAAGGGGGTGTTCCCAGGATGAAAGGATTGTGGAAGCTGCCTAAAGGGAGCTCCACCCCTAGGAAGGTTGGACCAGAACCAACGGGTTGAAATTAACTCAAAAGTTTCCGTCTAGACATTAGGAAGAATTTTTTAACAGAGCGGTTCCTCAGTGGAACAGGCTTCCTCGGGAGGTGGTAAGCTCTCCTTCCCTGGAGGTTTTTAAGAATAGGTTGGATGGCCATCTGTCAGCAATGCTGATTCTGTGACCTTAGGCAGATGATGAGAGGGAGGGCATCTTGGCCATCTTCTGGTCGCTAGGGGTGTGGAGGGGGGAGGTAGTTGTGAATTTCCTGCATTGAGCAGGGGGTTGGACTTGATGGCCCTGGTGGTCCCTTCCAACTCTATGATTCTATGAACGTTTCCCCCCCCCCATGCTAGTGTGGGCTTTCCCTTCTGGGAAAGCCCTGCTGCCATAGTTGCGCTGGCGGCTGGGGCCGGTGGCATCTGGATGCCAGCATGTTTGCCCCTGCGGCAGCGTAGGTGCCACAGTGGCGCCTACGCTGCCGCGGGGTCACGCCAACTCCAAAGGAGCTTCACCCCCCCCCTTCAGGAATGGGCTGTAAATTAGAAGACAGCCCTTCAAAAAGCTAATGGAATTAAAGCTTGTTGAAAACTTGCAATTTAACAAATGTGTATTCTTAGACATGGCTTGAGTTTTACAAAACCATCACATCGCCCAAAATCTTAAAAAGAACTGACAAAATCCTACGTGGGCATACATGCACTCAGATTTTATTAGTAACCTGACATTATGCACCTTGCACTTCTTTGAAACTAAAGGTATGAAAATGGCTCCTTTTACCTTTCTAGAAAGGTAGACAAACAAGAATTATAACAAGACAATAAAAGGCAGAGATAACGATCCCTGATTTCAGCTAGTTTATATGTTCATTTATTTAATCAAGAGCTGAACTTGAATTGATTAGCTTGGTAATGAAAGCTGATGCTATCTTTCATTAAAGTCAGTGAGGCCTAAATCATCAAAAACAGACATGCCCAGACCTCCTTTAATGGAATCATTTTCAGATGCCATGAAGGCAGACAGAAATCAGCACATTCTTGAAAATTAGAACAACGGAGGCGTTAGAACAATGCAGTAGAATTGAACGCATTGAAATCCGGAATAACAGGAGTGAATGGCCTTGGACTTGATAAGTAGGGGTGCCAACTGCCATGTAGCAGCTGGAGATCTCCTGCTAATTCAACTGATCCCAAGCCGATAGAGATCTGATCACCTGGAGAAAAATGGCCGCTTTGGCAATTGGACTCTATGGCATTGAAGTCCCTCCCCTCCCCAAACCCCGCCCTCTTCAGGCTCTGCCCTCCAAAATCTCCCGCCAGTGGCGAAGAGGGGCCTGGCAACCCTCTTGATAAGGCTAAACTAGGTTTGCCAGCCACTGCCTGGCACCCAGCAGTTATGGGGGGGGGTTATGGGGGTGCACCATCATGTTGAGATGTCATTTCTGGGGTAAAACCATAGAGCTCCCACTGAATCCTGGAGCAGTGTGACAACGCTTCCAGGTTTGCCCCAGAAATGATGTCAGTCAGCCAACATGACAGCAATTATTGCATTATTTCCCCCGTCAGTCTTGCTGAGTGACAGTGAGGATTTGGGGTGGGAGGAGAACTGGCAACTCTAGACAGGGCCCAGAGGCTCGGTCAGCTCAACGTGAGGCTTCTCTTGGGCAGAGAAACAGGAGCCTCAAGTCTGAAACTTTTAGACCCCAGGGTGTAACCTTTTTTATACATTTCATAAAAAATCCCTGCAAAGTTGCTCAGTTTTCTGAATCCAAATCTAAATATCCCCATGACCATTTTTGTTAAAGATACAGGGACTTGTCCTTCTGGTAAGCAGCACTGGTTATATTACTGAATTCCAGGTGCTTCAGTAAGATTACAGTCTGTTGTGAGTGAGGTTTTAGTCCTAGAACGTTTAAGGTAATAATAAAGAAATATTGTGTGCATGAATTGAGTGAACCCCCCCCCCCTGATTGCAATCCAGGCATGATTTAAATAAATAAAAACAACACTAATCAGCCTCTATACATATGGAGGTATAGTAAAGGGCTTCTGAATTAAAGAAGAAGAAGAGGTGGTTTTTATATGCCAACTTTCTCTACCACTTAAGGAAGAATCAAACCGGCTTACAATCCCCTTCTCCTCCCCTCCCCACACCCGTGAGGCAGGTGAGGCTGAGAGAGCTCTGTAAGAGCTGTGACTAGCCCATGGTCACCCAGCTGGCTTCGTGTGTAGGAGTAGGCAAACCAACCCAGTTCACCAGATTAGCGTCCGCCACTCATGTGGAGGAGTGGGGAATCAAACCCGATTCTCCAGATCAGACTCCACCTCTCCAAACCACCTCTCTTGACCACTACACCACGCTGGCTCTCCAAAGAGGATGCAAACATAGCAACTAAGATGTGTTTGTGCTTGTAACAAACGAACAGGTAAGATGATGTGATGATGGTGGAGGAGTGGGGAATCAAACCCGATTCTCCAGATCAGACTCCACCACTCTAAAACACCGCTCTTAACCACTAAAAAGGTAAAGGTCCCCTGTGCAAGCACCGGGTCATTCCTGACCCATGGGGTGACGTCACATCCCGACGTTTCCTAGGCAGACTTTGTTTACGGGGTGGTTTGCCAGTGATTTCACCAGTCATCTTTCCCTTTCCCCCCAGCAAGCTGGGTACTCATTTTACCGACCTCGGAAGGATGGAAGGCTAAGTCAACCTTGAGCCGGCTACCTACTACCCCCGTCGGGATTGAACTCAGGTCGTGAGCAGAGCTTGGACTGCAGTACTGCAGCTTACCACTCTGCACCACGGGGCTCATTTCTTAACCACTACACCACGCCGAAAGGACAAGGAACCCATGTAGATTTGAGCCCCTTACCTGTCTTTTGGAGAGACTGGCCAAAGTAGGTTTTCCTAGAAACTGTATTCCTTTCCTGCAACAGTTTCTGAGTTGACACCAAGAGACACAAACTGAATACACCTTCTATGCTTTTCCATTATAAGGTCTATGCTATACATTCTGCTTGGGGGGAAAAATTCAGAATCAGAGGACATCTAAACACACTGGTTTTATAACCAAAACCATAGAAAAGAGAATAGGGATGAGGAAGTGTTGCTAAGAAAAATGCTCTCTCCCTTCAGACACACACAATTTCAGATCATCTGTCTGGATATCAGTTCCAGTTCTACTTAATCCTATTTTTACTCCTTTCACTTCTCTGCAAGTATAGATCCAGACAAGGAACCTTTGGCTTAGAAGATAAGAGGAGATCACAGCATGTTGTCACTTGAAGGAAGATGCCACAAAGCATCTAGCAGAAAGCGGGAGACGGGGAGGAATGATGAAGACCAGAGACAAAGGTGGGAAAGTATTCCAAAGGCAAAAAGGGAACAGCTGTTTCTGAAAGGGTGGCATCGCTTGTGCACAAGAATGCATAGAAAGTTATTATGGCTCCAAATCTTAGGTGAGAACATCACATCACTAGGCAGTTTGGTCCACTTTCTAGTTTGGACATCTGCCTCTCATAAACAAATTCATGCCAAATCAGAGCTTGCCAGTTTTTGACATTGGTCGTTTATGTGTGAGAGTTTTGCTTGAAGTTCGTTGCTTGCTGGATCCACACTTTCCTGCTGCGAATCTATGCACCAGCAGTCTCCAAGCTCAAATAGGGAAGTCTTTGAGTCCCCGCCCCTTGAAACACTGCTTTGTAATTGGCTGTAGTGCTTTCTGTGAAAGAAAAGTCCCACCCCTGCAGAAACCCAAGTGCCATGTAAAAAAGCATTTTAAAAAACGGAGTTCTCTAAAAGGAATCGGGCGGGGAGGGACCCAAGCCTCGTTTCTAAAATCCTTTCTTCTGCTCAGAAAGAACTCAGAGGAAGGAGGAAGCATTTGAATTCCCGCCCCTTGATACGCTGCTTTGTAATTGGCTGTAGTGCTTTGTGTGAGAGGAACGTCACTCCCCCAAGCTTCTGTGTCCTGCACTTTGCCTTAGGTGTGGTGATTTCACCTGGGCTGATCTCAGGGGAGATCAAAGAGTTGGGTTAACAGAGGAACGGGAAGTTGTAGGATTTGTGAGGGCTGGCAGCGAGGTCATCTCTAATGGACGGAAAACTCATGCATAAGTCCAAGGAACAACTGAGACAGACTGGGGGCGAATGTGAGTGAAAGTACCCATGCATAAATGACCATTCTGTTACCTTTTCCTGGTTTTTAGAATACTTTATTTCCCAAAACACATTCCAAGAAAAAGGGAGAACTGAAAGATATTTTGTGGGCACAGTCATGGCGCTCTATACCACAGGCAGTTTAGGGGCAAGCAACAGACTGGAGGGCAGCCATGCCTCCACGCTGCCCACCCTCTCGCAAAGAGCTCCACTAACAATCAAGGAATGATCAATACTTCTTTATTCCACTTTTGTTTGCAGGTCATGCCTTTTCCATTCCAAGACCCACTGTTGGAGGTAGGGTTGCCAGGTCCCTCTTCGCTACCAGCGGGATGTTTTTGGGGAGGAGCCTGAGGAGGGCGGGGTTTGGGGAGAGGAGAGACCAATGCCATAGAGTCCAATGGCCAAAGCAGCCATTTTCTCCAGGTGAACTGATCTCTATCAGCTGGATAACAGTAGGAGATCTCCAGCTAGTGCCTGCAAGTTGGCAACCCTAGTAGGGGGAGAGTTTTCCTTACTCTTCCCTCTTCGTATTAATATTAAAAAATATTAAAAGTAATCAATCTTATCCCATCCTTCCAAGGTTGGTAAAATGAGTACCCAGCTTGCTGGGGGTAAAGGGAAGATGACTGGGGAAGGCACTGGCAAACCACCCCGTAAACAAAGTCTGCCTAGTAAACGTTGGGATGTGAAGTCATCCCATGGGTCAGGAATGACCCAATGCTTACAAAGGGGACCTTTACCTTTTTTATCAATATGCAATGGTGCTTCATGAAGTACAAGAAGAAACTTCTCTGCCCCAGGACATATACAGTCTAAAATTCCCCAGAGGGGAGAAAAGAAAGGGAGGAGGTGGGGATAAACAAAGGTCATTTATGCATGGTGGCTTTAACCTCCTTTATTCCCTGTTTCAGCCAGGATCAAAGTAACCTGGGTTGGGAGAAACTGTATGCATTGGCCGTAATGATCAGGGATGAAACTGTGTGCTAATGGAGGCATGAATACAGAAAAGCAGACTCCCAAGCTCAGATCAAGTCCTATCCCTTTAAATGCTGCTCTGTAATTGGCTGACCTCGCAATACTCACCCTGAGAGAAGATTTCCTTCCCCCCAGACCCAACTGCCGCATAAAAAAGCATTTTAAGAACAACAACAACAACAAAATGGAGCAATCTGAAAGAAGAGGGGGAGAATCCAAGCCTTGTTTTTAAAAAGCCTTTCTTTTGCTCTGAAAGACTCCGTGGTAGCAGGAAGCAGGAAGCACTTGAATCCCTGCCTCTTTACACACTGCTTCGTGACTGCCTGTGAGAGAAGCCAATCTTCTGTGCTTCCCCTGTTTGGCTATCTGTATGCTGCCTTGAAGAGGGGTTTGGAAAAGGGTGGGGGCGAAGCTCAACCCAAGAAAGTTGAACGCTCGCTCAGTGATTCTGGAATGAGCCAGGATGAACGGTTTAATTCGGGCCAGAAGAGGAATGGGAAAAGCCGGGTACGTTTTGTGTCGAAACAGCGTTGAGCTTCCAAGGAATGAGGTAACGTGCATACAGAAAAATTTGATCCTGGCTGAAACAGGGAATAAAGGAGGTTAAAGCGACCATGCCCAAATGGCCAAAGAAGATGTGTGACACATGTTTGACACAAATCTCCTTTCCTACCAAAATGTAGCCTACAGTTGGTTGTAGAGGGACATGCTCACAGACTCTGACCTGGGACCGAGACAGAATGACCTTGCAAGGTCGCCTGGTTTCATAGCCTCACAGAAGTTCAGACACCTGATGACAGCAGCCCCATATCTGATGGCACTGGAGGTGAAAAAATTTAGAAGGGCTTTTACATTAGCCAGATGTGGAGCTTTACCATCGGCCATCCTAGAAGGCAGATAAAAAAAACTCCTCTTTTCGAGAGAGTCTGTCCGTGCAGTGGTGAAGAAATTGAGACCCGCTAACACATCTTATTATACTGCCTTGTCTATCATGAGTTAAGATCTAAGACTATCCAAAAAAAATTAAGAAATAATATAGGGCTACCTGATAAAATTTGTATCCAACGACTACTGGAAGAAGGTAACCCACAAACTTTGAGATGTGTGGCCAAACTTTGGGTTGCTATATATAAGGCCTGAAAGGATGCAATACACAAACAGGTAAAATTTGATAGATAAATATTTTAGAAGCTAGTTTATTTGCCTCTTTAGATATGGGATTTTACATATATATTTTATTTTGTGGACTCTTCGTCTGACTGATACTGTTTTTATTATAAATTTATGTTACTTCTGATTAGATGTGTTCTATTTTTTTGGTCAAATGACCATAAAATTAAAAAAAAACCTGACTGACCTGGGACCTTGAAACTGATGCTGTTTGACCCTGAAACTGATGCTGTAAATTCTTGTAAATTAAGTCACCCCTCCATACTAAGAACGGCTGGCCCTGCATCTGACCCCACAAGGATCTATCCCAGTCCAAGGTAAGAGTGTGATGAGCAAGACCCAGCTTTCCTGCAGTATTGATCTGCCTGTTCAGTAAGAGTGATTCACATTTTATGGAAACAAATCAAGTGACAGGACAAACAGTATTTCTCACTTAATATTTCACTCTTTTAGGTGGCAATAAAACAAAGCCTTTACACAGCAACAGATAAATCCAGCAATAAAGCAGAAACTAGAAATAAGCAAATCAGGGGAACGAAAATAAATCTTGCCGTCTTCTTTCTATCTGGAATATTTTATATAGCTTTTTCAAGGAAAAGGCAACTTTTAAATGACTTATCTGAAATTAACTGAATGCATATAAACTATTCCAGAGATGTTTTATGCTATAGGCAGAAGCTGTATCCAAATTTCTCTACGTGCTCCCTGTAGGGTCAAGTCGACCATTCTAGACAAATACAAATTTGAAATGACAGACACGGAGGGGTGGGATCAGGAACCTAATAGTAACAACTTTTATATAGCTCATTTTTCACTGTTCGAAGCATTTACAACCACCCCCAAGGTAAGCCAGCCATTATGATTCCTATGTTGCAAATGGGAGTCCGAGAGTGTGTGGCTTGGCCAATTCATGTCAGAGAGTTGACTGTTAAATTAGGATCTTCTGTTTCAGGGACTACTTTTAGGCTCAAAATAAAAGTTAAGGTTTGAGTTCTCCACAGCCACACAGGAGTTGCGGGGAACTGCCTTTTAAAGAGCTGTGGGCCCTGATTAGGTTTGAGACTGCAACGTGGAGGGGGGCTTCCACCCCCTAACCCCCCCACCCTGTTTTCCCAAGCTGAAACAGAGCCTGGGGGAGGCTTGTTATTTGCCCCACTTTTGAGTTGCATGTGCAGTTTGCTGAGCATGTGCAGTTCCAAAATGGTGCAAACACCCTCACGGAGCCATTTGGGCTCAGGAGATGGTGCGGGGAGAGGTGGAAGCCCTTCCTTTCCCTATGTCACGGCACCGAGCTGTATTGATCCCTGTGGCTTTTTCAAAGACAGTTCCCGGAAACTCCTGTGTGACTGTGGGGATCACCAGACCTGACTCATCCAAATTTTGAGCCTATGCCAGTTCTGTAGGACCTATAGCCTCCGCACGAAGCTGGGCATATCAGTTCAACATTGTGCATCCTACTAAGCTTTACAAATAATTTCCCACTGCTACCATAATGCAGTGTGAAAACAGTGCTGTGCTCTGCAGACCTTTGCTCTGGATTAAAGAAGCACTAGGGGAAATTTGCAGCACGTCCTTGATCATAATTAAAATTACATTTTTGTTTTGTTTTTGTAATGTGCGCTGGACCACTTCTGACAAGAAGAATCATTCCATTAAATTGTTTTATTTCTATTTTCAAATAAAACATAAACATATGCTAGTTAGGCTAACAGGCTCGATATCAAAATCTTTGGGGCAGTAACCAGCTCTGACTCAGCCGCACCTGCTTTGGCTACATTAATCTGTAAAGTACCATTACTTTAATGATGTTTTACTTTAATGATGTTTTGAATTATTCCAAACAGTTGCTCTTTTTTTTAATATGTGCACTATTAGGCAAAATGCACAATAGTAACAAGAACAAATGGGGCAAACTGTGATGGCTTCAAAGTGCCCTCTAGGCTGTCAGAATTGTTAACCTTGCATCAGACTTTGCAAGGCACCAATCGCTTTGATGTGCCACACCAAACCTTGAGGCGGGAGCTCTTGGTACGATCTCATGACTGCCAATGTAAAGCAAATGATTGGTGGAATCGGGATTATGAAAGGTTCCCAAGAAGTATCAAGTGGGGATCTGCAGAAGTGTGCAGAGAGGAAGAAAACAGGGAAGGAGGAAGGAGAGATTTTTCACCCCTCCCTCCTCCACTTTCCTCAACAGGACTTTCTGCATGGATCTAGTTGGCAGGAGGATTCAGCGAATGTGTTGCTGCATCCACCAGGCTGCCAGGAGCTAGCGCAGGACTCCAGACATAAATTCTCTCTGCCCTCACCACCACCACCCAAGCCAACTAACCATCCTATGAAAACAAATCACACGACTGGCTTGGCTTCACAGGCCCACAAGGTGACCAGGGACCCCAAAATCCCCCCCAGTCCCTCCTTCTCAGCAGCTCTGCCCAGGAGTGAATTCTCGCAGTAGCAGCCACAAGTCCCTTTTCAGACAGGTTTCATCAGAGGATGCAGAAGTCAATTACAAATGCAGCTGTGATGCAGCTCAGTCTTACATATCTTGGGGCCAAGGCAGTGAGCTATCTGGGAGACCCAGGAGCAGCTGCTACCACTTGTCTAAGAAGAGCCCTGCTGGATCAGACCAGTGGTCCATCCGTTCCAGCATCCTGTCTCACAGTTAACTCTGGAAAGCCAACAATAGGGCACAGAGGCCAAGGCCTTCACCTGATGTTGCCTCCTGGCACTGGTATTCACATGTTTGCTGCCTCTGAATGTGGAGGTTCCCTTTAGTCACTATGGAAAGTTAGCCACTGATAGATCTATCCTCCTTGAATCTGTCTAATCCCTTTTTAAATCCGCATATGCCCGTGGCCATCACTATATCCACTGGCATTGAATTACACATTTTAATCACTTATTGAATAAAGAAGTATTTCCTCATGTCCCTCTTGCATCAAATGCCCATCAACTTCAATGGGTGCCTTCAAGTTCTAGCATTCTGGGGGGAAAGAGAAAAGTTCTCTCTGTCCAGTCTTCCTACCTCGTGCATAATCTTATAACCTTCTATATTGTTCCCCTTTAGTCATCTCTTTTCTAAACTGAAAAGTCCCAGATTCTTCAGCCTTTCCTCACAGGAAAGGTGCTCCAACTCCTTAATCTCCTAATCTTCAGTACATTTTTCAGCTCTGCAAGGTCCCTTTTGAGATACAGTGACCATAACTGCACACCATATTCCAGATGAGGCTGCACTATAGATGTATACAGGGGCATTATAATATTGGCTCTTTTGTTTTCAACCCCTTTCCTAATAATCCCCAGCACACAGTTTGTCTTCTTGACCGCTGAGGCACACTGGGTTGACATTCGGTCTCTGTGCATGTGCGCACACTCACATGCACACACAAATATAAAGGTAAAAGGTAAAGGTCCCCTGTGCAAGCACGGGGTCATTCTTGACCCATGGGGTGATGTCACATCCCGACATTTTCTAGGCAGACTTTGTTTACAGGGTGGTTTGCCATTGCCTTCCCCAGTCATCTTCCCTTTACCCCCAGCAAGCTGGGTACTCATTTTACCGACCTTGGAAGGATGGAAGGTTGAGTCAACCTTGAGCCGGCTACCTGAAACCAACTTCCATCAGGATTGAACTCGGGTCGTGAGCAAAGCTTTGGACTGCAATACTGCAGCTTACCACTCTGCACCACGGGGCTCCTGCACACAAATATACACAGAGGAATCCCCAAATTGAATGGATCAAGAGTGATGGCACCTAACCGAATCCATAGAAAAAGCTGAAGATGCTGCTAAAATTCCATCACTGCATAATTTCCTGGCAAATACATTTGCACCAACTACAGAAGGAAGTTACTTGAAATCAGAAAAGTTCTATCCTACAGATGATTGAGGATAAGGTAGGCCTTGCTGTGCTTGTAGCAAAAGCCTCCCACACCTTTGTGTTATGGTGGCATCATTGTGCCCTGTGTCAGCATGGAAGAGTTCTGCTAAGTATTTCTGGTCAAAGCTAGGAATGTATCCATAGCCTCAGGAGCACTGTTTCTCACCCTCTGAGTGCAGGGCTATCCACATGTTAGAAAGGTGCTGTTCTGAAACCAACCGCTCTAGATGAAGTGATCTTGACTTTGCTCAAGCCAGCGTGGTTTGAGAGCGATGGACTCTAATCTGGAGAACCAGGTTTGATTCCCCACTCTTCTGCCTGAGAGGAGGACTCTAACCTGGTGAACCAGGTTGGTTTCCCCTTTTCCTCCACATGAAGCCAGCTGGGTGACCTTGAGCTAGTCACAGTTCTCTTAGAGCTCTTTCAGCCTCACCTACCTCACAAGGTGTCTGTTGTAGGGAGAGGAAGGGAAGGAGATTGTAAACAGGTTTGATTCTCCTTAAAAGGTAGAGAAAATCGGCATATAAAACCTAATTCTTCTTGTTCTTGTTCTTCTTGTTCTTCTTCTCAGGATTTCCATGTCACCCCCACATCCCTCATGCTGTGTACAGAGACACCCCTTTCTCCTTTCCCATCAACTTTTTCCTCCCAGTACACTGTTTATACTCAGTTAATTCTGTTGTTGCTTCCGTCTCAATTACCGGAGGTCCTTTCTTTTCAAAAAGCAGCTGCCTCTCAGCTGAACCTATGGCATGGGCTGAGGCTTATAATGCATTTCAAGTGGCACTTGTGATGTAAGTACCTCTGACCATGTTCAAAAAACCTCTGCTTCACCCTAGAACTCCATTCCTGGATTTTATATATTAATGGTAAAAACAGTATTACCATTAGGGTGAATTATTTTTGGCTCCCCCCCAATCCAAAACCCACTGCATGTTTCTCCCTCTCCTGTCCTCCTTGCTATTGACAGCCTCCGCTCACATTCTGTACCCTAAATATCTAGTGAATGACAAGGATTGAGGCATCCACAGTCTCGCTTGACAGCAGTAATCAATAAGTACTGAAACCCTCACCCGGCAATTTCTTTTCCTTCTGGCTACAAAGGCAAATGAAACTTCACTTTCTGAAGGTGAAAGACTGATCGCAGAGGACTCCGAACATGTACAAGCAGCAGAAAAAGGACACAGGCTTTCCAAGCCACATACTCGACTTTGCATTCTTATACATCCCTCCAACACGCGCACATACACACATACACGGGTACGAAATACTCAACCTAATCCAACAGCCTCATGAATTGATGGGGAGATGGTTTAGGTTGTTCATCCACTGCAATTACTTGAGACCAACCTAGTTGTCTGTTGTGGGAAGAGGAAGGAGATTGTAAGCCTGTTTGATTCTCCTTAAAACAGGCGGGGAACCTTTTTTCTACCAAGGGCCATTTGGATATTTATAACATCATTCGCGGGCCATACAACATTATCAACTTAAAAATTAGCCTGCTATATTTGGCCAAACATTTAGCCAAGAGGAACGACCGGAGACGGCTCCGAGTGTCTGCCAAGTAGAGCGACTCACATTTGGCGTATCGCCAGTCTTAGATCCTTTTGTGAGAGAGATCTGCCAGGACCCACAAAGGGCCAGATGAACTGATTTCACGGGCCTTATATGGACCCCGGGCCTGACGTTCCCCACCCCTGCCTTAAAAGGTAGAGGAAATAGGCATATACAAACCAACTCTTTTTCTTCTTTACAGGATTTCCATGTCACCGGGATATCCATGAATGGAGACAGGATCCTCCGTGTTGCGGCACCTTATTAGTGAAACGCCTCCCCCTTCCCATTTTTCTGCTGCCTTTTGAGTGTCTGATGAAAAAATTATTTATCCAGGCCTTTGTTGATATTTATGTGCATCCTCTGCCACTTTCTGGTTGGTTTGCTATTGTTGCTACTGTCTGTTTGTTCGGTAGAAGTTATTGTTTGAGTTTGTTATTTATTTTACTGTACTTTCAGGACCACTTTGAGAATCCTGCAGTTTGGTAGGCAAGGTATCGATCAAATAAATAATGTGAATATCTGTATAAAAAGGTAAAGGACCCCTGTGCAAGCACCGGGTCATTCCTGACCCATGAGGTGATGTCACATCCCGACGTTTTCTAGGCAGACTTTGTTTATGGGGTGGTTTGCCAATGCCTTCCCCAGTCATCTTCCTTTTACCCCCAGCAAGCTGGGTCCTCATTTGACCGACCTCGGAAGGATGGAAGGCTGAGTCAACCTTGAGCTGGCTACCTGAAACTGACTTCCGTTGGGATTGAACTCTGGTCGTGAGCAGAGCTTGGACTGCAGTACTGCCACTTACCACTCTGCGCCAAGGGGCTCTTCGAATATCTGTATAATCCCCCTCAAAGTTCAAACAGCTACTTAGGAAAGGGAATCTGAGGTTGGAAAAACTGTGGGCAGTGGTCTTGTTCTAGACCTCTCCTCCTCCTGAAGCTACTATTAAGCCTGAATGAACAAACAGGTATGAGACCCACACACAAATCTTCCAACATAAGTTCTGGCTTGGCCATTAGAAATGCCCAGCCGCAAACGTGAAGTTTCCAGCTTTGCTGTCCAAGGGAAAGGGGATGCCTGCTCACAGCAAAGAAAAATAGATCAGCAGTTTCTCTGGTGTACTTCAACAGGGACGACAGTCAATCAGTAACAAGTAGAAAGGTCACTCAAATGGGAGTCATTTTCTCAAAATAATTTGGAAGATGAATGTTTGTATACGGCAACTGAACTGGAGAGGAGACTTTTAGAAGGCAGAAAGTGAAGGCTGCTTCGTCTGAGACTGATTTCCTATGGGGTAGGTGTCAAGCAATTAATACACGTTTATTTCATGAGCACAAGAGCCGCATCCTCCCTACAAACTGAAGATCATCTCTCTTTAAGACTTCCCCAGCTGAAAATGGAGGGTGAACTACATTTCTCCTCACTTGGTCTCTTCACCCACTTGTCCTTCTTGTCTACTCTAGGAAAGCCTGAACTCCAGCAGGTGGAAAGAGAGGCAGAGTAAGATGAGCAGAGCAAAGAGGCAGGGCAGGAACAACACAACTGTTTTGCCTTTTGCAACTATTGATCTGTTTAAAAAATAACACAAGGACATTTTTCTGGGTTGTGACTTTCAAAAAATAACGATTGTTGCTCCCCTATGATCTGGTGTATCTCTCCATTTTTGTGGGTCATAAACAGTCCCTTCCAGCACTTCGGGGTTAAAACTTCAAATGGATTTAAGCCATTTAAATTGTGGAGCTATGTTCTATGTGTAGCTGGGCAATTGGCCCTGTGCTCCTGTACTACTTTAGTATAGTTCTAGTTTTCAAATACATAAGAATTTAAATTGCAAATAGGGCAATTAGCTGCAATTCAGGGTACCGAGGGAAAACACGGGAGATCTTCTAGTCCCTGGCACAGACTGCTTTACAACATATTGAATGTAATACAATTCTTCTGAAATGTATTAATTTGAAACACATCACACTTCACATGAAGTGGGCTTCGTACAATGCAGGCAGATTTAATTGAACGTTACATAATGACGACGCTTAGCGCTTGCAGAGACCTTTCTTGTGTTCTTTACAAACATGGGCTAATTCATCCGCATGTCACCCTGATAAGGTACGTACAAGGAAATCACTTTGACTGCAGCGGATGCTCTCTAAGGGCTCATGAACTACCCAGGCAACTAAAGGATTTGCTGTGTTAGCAGCAAGCTGAGAAGCACAATTTATATAAGGTTGCAGTGCTGCAGAGCAAGTGCACACAACCACTCAGGAAAGGGACAGGGAGGATACATGGCAGAAAGAAAGCAGGGGCTGAATCACTGCCAGGTGCCTACTGCAGGGGCTGGCACAAGACCTTGAGAATGAGAGCAGCAGAATTTCGTAGAGGAACGGGAGAGGGTAAGAGGTGAGAAGGGGAGATGAGGCAAAGTGGAGATGCTGCAAATTTTGTGATGAACGCGTTCTACGGTCCTCTTGTTTGCATCTTGTTTGAGAGCCACAATCACCCGTCAGCACAACGGCAGATCTGTTTGCCTGTCCCTCAACTACCACAAACAGCTATCAAACAGCTTTGGAGCTGGTGCAGTTGCTGTGGTGGTGGAGTTACATTTCCTCGCCTTGCAGGGGCTTTGGCCTCTGCACAGCAGCAAGAAAGATTCTACTTAGGGTCACAGATAGTCTGGTTAGGTTATTAAGTGACATGGGGGGGTGCTAGGCCTTCCATAATACTGTGCAAAAATGTGCATGTGCAAATAACGTTGATAACATGGACTTAAACACCAAATACTAGGACTTTTTTAAAAAATTAGCATCTATAATTGCTGGCTGACTGATTTTCTCACTGTTTGTTTATACCAATAGTTGTCACAGTGACAAGTGGGTTAGGAAGCGGAGGAGGTAGGATTCCCACAAGGCTGTGTAAGAATGCACACACATGGTGCCAAGTTGTTTTCTGTTGCCCCAGAAGGTCGGACCAGAACCAACGGGTTGAAATTAAATCAAAAGTGTTTCTGTCTAGACACTAGGAAGAATTTTCTAACAGTTAGAGTGGTTCCTCAGTGGAACAGGCTTTCTCGGGAGGTGGTGAGCTCTCCTTCCCTGGAGGTTTTTAAGGAGAGGTTAGATGGCCATCTGTCAGCAATGCTGATTCTATGACCTTAAACAGATGATGAGAGGGAGGGCATCTTGGACATCTTCTGGGCATGGAGTAGGGGTCACTGGGGGTATGTGGGGGAGGTAGTTGTGAATTTCCTGCATTGTGCAGGGGATTGGACTAGATGACCATGGTGATCCCTTCCAACTTTATGATTCTATGAAACACTTCCAATTGCACTGCACTGCACTGAATATGTGAAAAGCAACTCAATGAAGAGGGTCAAACTGTTGATGAACAGTGGACTGACAGGTGGCTCTCTGTTCACAACTGGCAAATAACTAGTAAGTCAAGCCAGCAGATGTTTGCACATTCCTTCTGAGTAGCATTCCAGTCCAAATTTGAGTAAAAAAAGAATTTACTACACCCATATGGGATGCCATCTACTTAAGACTCATTGAACCCATACAACCCCATATGTGATAGTTACAAGAAAGTTAAAACCCCAAGATGTGGGACCCAGAGACATCCTAGTATAGCTCTGAGAATGTGAGGCCACCAAACGTGGGTCAGGGTTCCAGGTTCCATTGTGGGAGGGGAAAGGAGAAGATATGCAGAGAATCAGTCTGCCTTTTTCAGCCTCACCGGAAAGGTATGATACTTAAGCTGGAACTGGGGGAAGGGGGAACATGGTTGGATATCTCATTTAATACAGAGTACTACCTTGTGGCATCTCCCAATACGCACCAGAAAGGAAAAACTCTACTACACACGTGATCAAAAAATTGTTGGCACCCCCTGTCCCTCTATTAAATGCAAAGTTAAAAAGTAACACATAAAATTAAGACAACATAAGCACTAAAAAGCAAGAAGCTGTAAAATCGAGCAATTCCTGCCTCCAAGAGCCGGTAAGATGCCCTTAATTCATAAGGCAGTAAAAGGAAATCAAGATCTTTACAACACTGAGAGCTCTCATGGGATGTGTATGCATTTAAGCATTTCTGCCATTCAGTTTGCCAGTGCTTTTGCAGATATAGGAAACAGAACAACACAATATAGTTATGTGCTTAGAAGTGATGCATGCTACCCAGAATGATTACCCTTCCCAAAAACAAGCTGTAATTTTGATCATTTTCCCCTTCACTCTCTCTCATCCTTTCCTTGATGGCCCTCTTCCTTCTCTCTTGGTTTTAAATCTTCCTCTCCCATTGACCACTAGGAAGCTCTTTTAAATAGTTTCCCTCTGCATCCATCCTGTAACCTAAGTGCCCATTTTTTACAATGACTTATCATTTTCTTTGAGGAATGGATCTGAGCGACACATTTCCAACAGGACCACATTGAATAAAACAGCGCATTCAGCTTGCTTTCCATGGTTATGCAAAAATTCCAGAATATTGCAGAGAGAGTCCAGTTTTTAAAATCAAAATAGCTCTTCCCCTCTCTAAGAAACTTTGTAACGATTACTCCAGAATACAGGGAAATAAAGTCCTTTTTTTTTGTAAGTCTGCCTCAAAAAATAAATAATAAAATACATGCCTGATTTGTAGCTTCGCCGAAGAAGACCACCTCTACAGCAAGAGCTCCAGACTCAGACAATCTGCAAAAAGAAAGACAAAACTATAATTACATCCAAAAATTCCCTGTAGGATCCAGCAACAAAGTTGCGAGCAAACATCCTCCACTTACCAATGGAAAAGGCAATAAGAAAGCAGCCAGTGTTACTAGACCAACATTATTACTCTTTGCACCTTGTGCACAGGTGGCTATGAAAAGTTAGGTCTGAGGGCAGAAAGGAGGGTAGACAACCTACAATACATCAGTGGTCAATGTAGGGCCAGAAGGCAAACCTCGGAAGGGTAGAAAGAATACAAGAAGAAAAGGGTTTGAGCAGCACATAATTTGCTACTTTCCATTGGAAGTCAATTAGGCCTACGCTGGTACCTTCATTCTGGGATGAAGAGTCACTGCCCAACTCTTCTCCTTTCCTTAATAGTTGCTCACCAGCCACTGTACCAGCTGCTGTACCAGATGTCTGGAGAGCAGCAAATATTACACTGATTTTTAAAAAGGGGTCCAGAGGGGAACCAGAAATTACAGGCCAGTTAGCCTAGCATCTGCCCCAGGCAACTTAGTAGAAACTGTAATCAAAGACAGAATTATCAGGCACATAAGAACATGAGAAAAGCCATGAGAGATCAGACCAAGGCCCATCAAGTCCAGCAGTTTGTCCACACAGTGGCCAACCAAGTGTCTGTAGGAAGCCCACAAACAAGACAACTGCAGCTGCATCCTGCCTGTGTACCACAGCACCTAATATAATAGGCATGCTCCTCTACTACTACAGAGAATAGGTATGCATCATGACTAGTATTCATTTTGACTAGTAGCCATGGATAGCCCTATCCTCCCTGAACATGTCCACACCTCTCTTGAAACCTTCCAAGTTGGCAACCATCACCTCATCCTGGAGCAAGGAGTTCCACAATTTAACTATGCATTGTGTGAAGAAATACGTCCTTTGTTTTGAATCTCTCACCTTCCAGCTTCAGCAGATGACCCCGTGTTCTAGTATTATGTTCTAGTATTATGAAGTCTGGCTTCTGCAAAGGGAAGTCCTGTCTCACCAACTGTTCATAGTTGTGGTTTTGTAGCTACCGGTGACTTGGTAGACATTATATACTTGGACTGTCAAAAGACTTGTAATAAAATACCTCACAAAAGACTCTTGAGTAAGCTTAGTAGTCATGGGGTAAGAGGACAGGTCCTCTTATGGATTAACAGTTGGTTAAATGACAGAAAGCAGAGAATAGGAATAAATGGATAGTTCTCACAATGGAGGGAATTATCCACAAGGACCTGTATTGTGGCCAGTGCTATTTAAATTGTTCATAAATGACCTGGAACTGGTGGTGAGCAGGATATTAACCAAGTCTGCAGATGAAAATTATTCAGGATGCTGAAAACCACAGCTGACTGAGAAGAGCTCCAGAAAGATTTCCATAAACTGGGTGAGTGGGCAAATATGTGGCGAACGAAGTTCAATGGTAGTAAGTGTAAGGTGAACACTGGAACAAAAAAATATATCCCAATTTCAAGTATACACTAATGAGGTCTGAACTTGATGAGACAAAGAGGGGGGAAGACCTTAGGGCTGTAGTGGATAGCTCAATGGAAATGTCAACCCAATGTGCTGCAGCACTGAAAAAGGCAGTGCTGGAGATTATTAGGAAAGGGACTGAAAATAAAACAGCCAATATTATAATGCCCCTGTATAGAGCTATGGTGCGACCTCATTTGGAATACTGTTCTGGTCACATCTCAAAAGGGACACTTCAGAACTGGAAAACCCCCAGAAAATGGCAACCAAAATGGCCATTTGACCTAACACACTGTTTGATGTATACACATCCTTAAAAGTCCAACAGAAATACAAGGTGGGACGTGGGAGCCATGTTCCAGTGTATAAGGAATTAAATAATTTTACAAGAAGCCTCGTAATACTAGAAGGGCTGTTATGTATTTTCTACCGTGCATTATGATATTATATTGTTAGGATGTGTACTAGACTACAATTCTATGCCTGACCACTGAGGAAGGCCTTTTTGAGCCTGAAACGCATTTGGTTCTTATTAGGTCCTACTTTGGTCATTGCATGATTTTACATCAAATGTGTATGAGTTTCATGTATTTATTGACTGTGAATGACTTGCCTATGATATAGGCCTTATGTTTTTAACTTTACTGTGCACCATATTAAAATTTATATATTTGTAATTTTAGTATCTTCTAGCTCAACCTTTTCAGTATGGATACTGTTCTGGTCACCATATCTCAAAAGGGACACTTCAGAACTGGAAAAAAGCACAGAAAACAGCAACCGAAATGGTTAAGAGGTTGGAGCACCTTTCCTCTGAGGAAAAGCTGAAGAATCTGGGACTTTTCAGTTTAAAAAAGAAACAACTGAAGGAGGACATAATAGAGGTTTATAAAATTATACACAAGGTAGAAATGCTGGACACAGAGAACTTTTTGTCCTTCTCCCAACATACTACAACTCAAGGGCATATTTAAAGTTATTCCCAATTTTTGCAATGAACCAAAAGGTAGCAAAAGTCAAATTTTGAACACACACCAGAGCTATTTATGTCTTTCTTACAATAAGCATGACTGGAGGGGGAACAGAGATTGCTAGTTTGCTTTGAGCAGACCAGTTCACAAACTACTGCAAGTGTGTTAGCATAATTCAGCAGGTAAGTGAATGATACATTAATATTGAGCCAGTTCTTGAAGAGAGAACAAAGCAGGAAGCAAATGTGTTTCAAATTCTTCCAGCTAAGGGAAACTAGGTTTGATATGCCCCAAGGTCAGTGCACTGTATTAAATTAAGACAAACCAAACAGTACATAGCACATACGGGAGAATTAGTAGATGACAAAGCTAAATGCAGCCTTGCTGACTGATAAGACTCCCAGATTTGATGCTCAGCTAGGAAGTGTGCACGCCTCCCAAACTAGGCCTCGAGCTCAGGGATTTGGTGGGCAAAAAAGGGAATCCCAACCGTCATCAAACTCAACCATCAAGCAAGGAGACTGAGCAAGGAAAGAAAGAGTGAGAGTTTAAGCTGTTTAAGAACATAAGAAGAGCCCTGTTGAATCAGACCAGTGATCCATCTAGTCCAGCAACCTTTTTCACACACTGAAACATGCTCAGGAGAAAGGCAGGCCTAAAAAAATGTTTAAAATAAATAAACACTGGCCAACAAGGCCTAAACTTCCTTGGTGCCGCTCAGACAATTAGAGCTGCTAGGGCTGAACTACTGGATCCTGGCAACCAGAGCATTTTCGGACTAGAAATCTGAGCTGATGTGAAAGTTAGGTGTCGGTGGTGAGCAGTGGCTCTATGTGCTCCTGCCAATCAAAAGAGGAGGAGGTAGGGTTGCCAGTAGGGTTGCCAGGTCCCTCTTTGCCACCGGCAGGAGGTTTTGGGGGGCAGAGCCTGAGGAAGGCGGGGCTAAGGGAGGGGAGGGACTTCAATGCCACAGAGTCCCACTGCCAAAGCAGCCATTTTCTCCAGGGGAACTGATCTCTGTCGGCTGGAGATCAGTTGTAATAGCGGGAGATCTCAAGCTAGTACCTGGAGGTTTAGCAAACTAAAGTTAGCGTGCTGACAACAACTTAGCAAACAAAAACAGCAACGATATGTGAGAAATACAAGTGGTATTAATTTATCATATCCACTGTAGTATAAATAAACAATTGGTTCTGTATGCAACACTTGGTATAATGATATACGGAAGTACAAACTTGTACAAACTTGCCAGTTACAAAAATTAATACATATTTGATGTTTTGGAAAATACACTGTGCATAATAGCATGTGTAGCTTGTCTCTTGTCCAAGAGGAGTGTTAGGAGTTCTTTCTACAGGTGTCCGGTAACCATCTGTTTCGGCTTATAACAAAGCTTTCCTCAGGGACCACTAAATCATAACAAAATAATTTTATACAGTATATGTAATGCAAAGAGGCATAAGGAACAGAATACAAAAAACACAAGGTATAACATACACAAAGTAAAATGGAGTACTCACACGCTTGCTGTTAATAACTTGCTTGCGCGTTGGCAAAATAGCTCAGTCATAACACTCTATTTAAGCATTGCTATCCCTCTTCACCACCGGCAGGAGGTTTTTGGCAGGCTTGCCAGGCCCTGTACCTCCACCGGCGGGAGCTTTCTGGAGCCGTGGCTGTAGCGTGCGTTGCGCGCACGCACCACGCACAACATGGACGCTCTAGCAATCTCAGGCAAAACTCTATAGTTTCCATAGAGTTTTCTCTGAGATTCCCAGAGCATCCACGTCACTTTCGGGTTTACCGCATGCGTGCGCGATTGCCCGCAGTGCCCACCAGCCATCAGCTGGCCGGCGGGAAGCCTGGTGGATTGGCGGGATTTTACCCACCGCCACCGGGCAACCCTAGTTTTTGGGGAGGAGCCTGAGGAGGGCGGGGTTTGGAGAGGGGAGGGATTCCAATGCTATAGAGTCCAATTGCCAAAGCGGCCATTTTCTCCAGCCGAACTGATCTCTATCGGCTGGAGATCAGTTGTAATAGCAGGAGATCTCCAGCTAGTACCTGAAGATTGGCAACCCTAGGAGGAGGCCAGTTCAAGCGTTTCCCCTTGAAGCAGGAGCTTATCCCCCAGTTCTCAAAAATTGTGAGGGCTCGAATGAGTGTGAGAAGTGTTCACCCTCTGTTCTTACAAAGGACTCGCAAACACCCCTGGTATACCTGCATGGACCCACAGGGCTCCTCAGCCCCAGTTGGATGGATGCTGGGATTCTAGCACATTGTATGCTAGGACTAGTCCTACTGTTTACAAAATCAGGGCAGTATCACGGATGTAATCAGTAATGGACTATTCAGTCCAGGCTAATCCTCAAAGACAAGATACTTAAAGGCTAATAACCTGTCTGCAGCTCCACAAAAGCAGTAACCCTTTTAGGATAAAGTGAATCAGAAAAACATTCTGTTGACACCAGATTTCCGGGGTTGTAACTTGATCAACTGCCTGAAATTTTTTACAAAACCTCATTACAAAACTATGAAAACATCCAAACACAAAAGCTCTGAGCAAAACTAAAAAGTTTTCTCCTTTGGAGTATAAGTAAGATGGGCTTCTATTTAAAAAGACTGTGCTAATTACATTTAATTAATTTGATGAAATCCTGAAACCAAACAAGCCCCAAATATCTCAACAGACCTTTTTTTCTTGTAATAACGGGTAGAAATCTCAATACAGTCAAGGGTCTAGTGGTGCTAAACCACTGCGATAGAAGAAAATACATGATAGGGGAAAATCCAGAAATAGCCTTTAATAATACCATGGTAATCCTTATTTCATTACCAAGCACATTAGCAGAGATTGTCGTTAAGAACAGATTGGTTAAAGGTGGATAAACATGACATGATAGGAAGTGTCAACTGGGATTTTTGTAAAAGGAAATCTACAGAGCAAAAACAGATTGAAGGCCAGGAAGTGGATTGAAGAGGCTAATGGCTTTTCCACAATCGGTTTAAAGATACTTCCTGGTCTTTCTCTCTTCTTCCCCCCCCCCCCCCCAAGCTGTTGCCACAGCTAATGTGATGTTTACAAGCATACATGGATCACTTACACCTTTAAGAATCATTTCAAGGCTGGTGCACTACTTTATGCCATAAAAGCCATTGCCAAGATGTAGTACATGAACGTAGTACAAGATGTAGCACATGGATGCAGTACATGAGTTGCCAAGATCCATCTAGTACAACTTTCTTTTCCCACTAGTAACCAAACAGATTTCCCCAGGAACCTTAGTACCAGAACATGATGGTGTGCCTTTAAAATCCATTTAAAGGCATGTAAGTTTGTGGCTTTCACTGTATCTTGTCACAATGAGTTGCATGGGGAAATAACGCAGTGTATGAGCCTGTTGCAGCAATGGGAAGGGAGAACTGTCCATCAGACAGACTGTGAGGCGGAAAGGCAGGGCCAGCCAAGATTCTCAGCTGAAGGATTCTCTTCTACAATGCATTTCATAACCAAGCTCATTTAAAAAAATGGTGCTGCCTTATGCATAGTCATTGAAGAAAACCACAAACATTACTGAGTTTTCATAGTAAGATTAGAAGGAATCAATGGGGGGAAAAACAGCCATGCTTTTGGAATTAGTTTAAACTGAATCCATACCAGGACTCCCCTGTTCACATTCCCTGTTTTCAACATGAAAGCATATACAGCACTTTATACTAGGAGGCATAATTCTCACCACCACAGAACAGCCGGTTGGTGCACACAGCAGGCTAGCTGCTAGCAGCTGCTGCCACCAGATGGCTAAGGCTGGTCTAGAAAACCAGGGAAAGGCCGTGCAAGGAGAGTTACAGCTTGTGCCCATTCATCCTAAACCCAAACAGCAGGAGCGCTGGCTTTGTTTTCAAGGCTCGGGTCTGGAAGGTCTGGTGAAAGTGGCCTGCTTGACATGGCAACCAGCATGTGAACGCACCAAAACTCCGTGCTGGGAGGCAGCCAGTTTGTCCTACTTGGTACGGGTATAGGTTGTCATGATCAGGAGATGTAAGGTGCTTTGAAACTCACCAGGGAGTTCCTGGGACACTGACAGCAGCTTGTAGTCCCAGGGAAGAGAGCCATAAAATGCATCAAGAGGTCAGTGAGAGTGGAGATGGTTTCCACCAAGAGATAGGATGGGATGGGCAAGATGGACAGCTGTTGCAAAACATGATCCAACTATTGAGATGTGTGGAACATGCGCCTTTGGATGACTGGGAGACAGGGGTTGACCTTTTCACATAGGGTCAACCTCCATAATTCTGGATTGGGTAAGAGGTTTCCCACCCCCTAAAGCAGGAAGGGTTAAAAGGCTGGTAACTTGAAGTTTGCAGCGTTAAAAGACTAGGAACTGGATTCCCCTTCATGAAGCTGGTGGCGATCAGGATTTGAATTTGCTCCACAGACATCCAGGGAGGGATATCACAGATAAACTTTCTGTATTGTTAAGTTTAGCTCAGTGATATAATTTTTCCTGTTCTTTTCCTTAGTTTTGTGCAGCTAGTAGGCATGACAGTTATGTTCCCTTGTCTTGTTCTCTAGGTCAATAACCTGTAGCAATAAATATCCCTGTTTAAGAGAGCAGACTGTGCTTCAAACTCTTCCCCATACCCTTGGCCACACTAAACATACATGCACAGGGGAAAGGTTGAAGTAGTTGGGAAACTCTGCCCTTTGCACATGCACAGAGGCAGCCTTTACTAGTGTTCTCCAAGTTAATGGTAACATGGGACACTGGATTTAATTTTGGGTGGTGGCACCAAAGAACAGACGTATATGCACACAAAAGCACTACACGCAGGTAAACACACATAGACCCAAGGCAGGTTTATAATACTGGTAATCTGTAATCTAGGCATCAAAACTTTCCTCACACCCACACCTTTCTATCTCCCCAGGTTAATGCCTGTTCATTTGAAATACTCATAAATACTGTGGAAAAAACTGATCAGACTGTCCCCAGAGGTACAAAAGCAGAAATCCTGTCATTTCTGGGATTCTGAGTTTTAATGTTAATAAGCTTTATTACCTGGTTACCCCAACTGAGATTTATAACACCGTCTATGACTTGGCCAACTCTAATTAGCCCAGGGACTTGGAGATATGATCTTATTACTAAGTTTTCAGTTAAAAAAAAAGGTGGGACTGGTAGCCTTCTCCCTTTCTGATGTCTGGAACTACTTCCACTGGGGTTGGCTTGTGGTCTCTATGCTTGCACAATGCAGATGCCTCGAGCCAGCGCCATCTTGGACTCTGGAAACTACATTTTTGGAGCCTTGTTTGGTCAACAGTCAAATAGTATAGGGCACCCACCTAAGCAAGCCTATATTTTGCTTTTTTTGACTGATAGGCCTTTCTTCTCTGTATAAATCTACTACAATAATGATCATGTTAAACAAGATGCCAGAAAAATCCATGATCTTGCATTTTAAAAGCAAACAGAGTCCCCACAGAAGCTTGGGGAGGGACCGTGGCTCAGTGCTAGCGCTTCCGCTTGGCATGCAGAAGATCCCAGGTTCAATCCCCAGCATCTCCAGTTAAAGGGACTAGGCAAGTAGGTGATGGGAAAGACCTCTGCCTGAGACCCTGGACAGCCGCTGCCGCTCTGAGTAGCCAGTACTGACTTGGATGGACCGAGGGTCTGATTCACTATAAGGCAGCTTCATGTGTTCGTGTGTTCATGGTTCAGTTTGGGGCTAAACCTGGGGAGGGAGAAAGAGGTGTTTAATTCTCCTCCCCATGGGGTTGCATTTATCAAAACAGGGGAAGCTGGCCCCAGCCCTTGGATGCCACAGGAAGACCCAACAGACAAGGTAGAGACTCTGTCAGGTGCAGAGGGGGGAGTATCAGGCCGAAGTCAGTGTGCCTCGCCCTCAGTCTCATAGCCCAGGAGCCAAAGCCGACAGAGAAGCGCTGCAGCCACCAGCCTCACCCCTGGAGTCGCCAGAGCCCTTGGGATACAGGAGAAGGCAGGTCCAGAAGGAGGCACAGGAGCAGTGCAGTAGTGCACAGTTGGCACTGTGCACAGTATACTCATAAACACTGTGGAAAAAACTGATCAGACTGTCCCCAGAGGTACAAAAGCAGAAATCCTGTCATTTCTGGGATTCTGAATTTTAATGTTAATAAGCTTTATTATCTGGTTACCCCAACTGAGATTTATGGGTCAAACTCTACCTGTGAGTGTGAGCCATCAACGAATTTCACCTGTCCTTGTGCAACTCCTCTACCTGCTGAGTTACCCCTGTTCCTGATCAGGGTTCCCTGATAAAAGCAACCAGGAAAGGGTGAACCATACGATTGCCAGCTCCGGGTTGGGAAATACCTGGAGATTTTGGGGGCAGAGCATGAGGAAGACAGGGTTTGGGGAGGGGAGGGACTTCAATGCTATAGAGTCCAATGGCCAAAGCAGCCATTTTCTCCAGGGGAACTGATCTCTATTGGCTGGAGATCAGTTGTAATAGCGGGAGATCTCCAGCCACTACCTGGAGGTTGGCAACCCTAGTGAACCATCATGGAAACAGCTTGACCACAATCCTTGTATGCCTGCGGTTGCTCTGCACCTTAGCCCTTTGCTTATTACTTTCATCCCTGACTTTGGACTGTGACCTGGTTTGTGTTCTTCGGATTTGTCCTTCAGGTTTGACGCTTGGACTTTTGAATATCTGTGTTTTGACCTCGGACTGTGTTTGGACTACAGTTCCATTCTGCCTCTCATCCCAGGTGCTTGCACATGAACACATGAAGCTGCCTTATACTGAATCAGACCCTTGGTCCATCAAAGGGTCTGGTCAGACCAGCAGCGGCTCTCCAGGGTCTCAGGCAGGGGTCTTTCACATCACCTACTTGCCTAGTCCCTTTAACTGGAGATGCTGGGGATTGAACCTGAGACCTTCTGCATGCCAAGCAGATGCTCTACCACTGAGCCACAGCCCCTCCCACAGCCTGAACCCGAACAGGGCTTTTTCAGTTATGGTTTTGGGTAGGTGGCTAGAGAACTGGAATATGAGTGGGGGTGTTTAGCTTTCTAGGATGGATTAAACGGTATGCTGGTGTTACCAGTACGGTTTGCATTTTTATTGTTATGGAAACCATCAGGTTCCACTAGTAGCTTTAAGGGCCCTAGAGCAGAGGGGAGGATCCAGAGGCACTCCCTCTCCAATGCTGATCAGTCTCTTTGGCCTCCAAGATATAGCAAGCAGGTTTCTGAATGTACACTGCTGCCCTGGGAGAGAAGGACAGGCAGGAAATGGGACACAACCATCAGTGCAAAGTGGCTGAGAGACTATTACAATTAGCAAAATAAGCACTTCATACGGCTCACTAGCTGGGCAGCCACTGGTTAGATTCAATCCTGAAATACTAAGCCAGCTTCTTTATTTTTTAATTCATTTTCTCCCTCGAGACACTGAGCAACCTGCCAGAGTATTTCAGAAGAGACACAGCTATTATATTAATCTTTTTTTTCCCCTTTTCTAAAAAAAACAATGTGCTAAGGGATCACCCTATACAGATCAGGCTTGGGAGTTTATAGTTTAAAACCTGGACTGGTCCACACAAAATGCGCTCTATCTAGGAAGATTCAAGCCTAAAGAATTTGACAATGTAGCCTGCTGGAGTGTTAACTCCAACAACCTGAGGATGCATCTGACCTCCAGTTAATTGACTGACAAATCATTAAACGTCTGGGGCCAGGAAACGTCTTCTCTCATTTCCTATCACTTTCACCAGCACAACATCTAATGGTCCCAGAGTTACATTTTACAGAATGTTAAAAAAAGAAAGAAAGGCACCACTTGGAAATTTATGAGGAGCCTGGGGAAGTTCCTGCCAGCCACTTTTTCTACTTCTGTTCTGGATGCTGCCGGCATAAAATAGCTTGTTTCTATGCTGAAGCAGCTGTGCCTATCTAGCAGTAATATATTTGCCTCTCTTCCTGGTTCAGGATGGTTCACCAGGACTCATTTCTTCTTCTCTGGTTTAAGACAGAAAAAATGGTCTGCGCATAACCTACCAGGAAAAAAAAAACCTTTCCCCATTAAACAATTCCTGTTCCTATTAAATCACATAATCCTTAAAACGCAAACACTGGTTTAAAATTGTTTTAAATTAAAACTGGAGGGGAGCTTCCCCTTGTTTAGCAATAATGAAAGAAAGGCAACTGTATTTACCTACACTAGAAGAGAGGAAACCATGGTCCTTCCACACATCAGAACTCCACTGGTTCTTTTCTTTACCAACACTGGATACCAGCTGGGATATGTTCACTCTTTTGCCAAATTGAGTTAGAAGCAGATATCTCATTGAAGTGTGATTTTGTCAAATGCTACAAAACTGTAAAATAAAACAAAAGTCCAGCATCATTTATTTCAGTATCATCTTTTGCGAGTCACAGCTGTCTTCTTCAGGCATGTGGAGGGAGATCAAACGTTGAATTCTACTCAAGGGGAAGATTATTGGGGAGGGAAGGCAAATAATTTCAGTGTGAATTCCATCATGAGTCATTAAGTGTAATTTCTCTATGTAAGGTGGGAAGGGAGGGGTTGAAGTAGAAAGGTTGGGGTGTCGATCATGATGAATTCTCTGAATTCACACTTGGAAGGTTAATGATACCTACCTTTCTCCCTCCACCCTTCCCTTTTACTTGAAAGACTCATGATGGAATTCACATCTCATCTCTCTGCCTTAACTCCTCCTCTCCCTTGTAATCTTCCCTTTGAGTAGAATTGCCAGTTTGATTTCCCTCTGCATACTTGAAGAAGTGAGCCATGACTCGCGAAAGCTCATACTGAAATAAATGTTGTTAGTTTTTAAGGTGCCATTGGACTTTTGTTTTATTATGCTACAGACTAACATGGTTACCCCCTCTGCAACCAAAACTGTAGTCAGCCTCCCCAAAACCTTTAGTGCATTACCCAAATCTGTTGCAAACTCATCCAAAAAAAGTCTTGTTTTGTGAATTCGGGAATACCAGGGTTGCTGTGCAGGGGCAGGCACTGGCAAACCACCTCTGTTAGTCTCTTGCCATGAAAACCCCCCAAAGGGGTCGCCATAAGTTGGCTGTGACTTGACGGCACTTTACACACACACACATATTGGCTGGACTTTGCTTTCCTGTTTTGCTGTCTTTATAAATGCTACCCTTAACTGATTTGCAGCTGTCTTCTTACAATTGGTTTTCAATAGTATCATATTTTTAGTTTCTCATGCAACTGAAAATATCAGCTTTTAACCTAGGGAGTTTTACCCCCTGCATGTTGGTGGTAGAAGAGGGAACTCTCTGAATAACATGCTTGAGAAGAATTGCCTGATTTATGGATAAATTATGTACTTTCTGGTTTCTAGTATCCTCCAAACCAGGGGTCCCCAACCTTTTTGAGACTGTAGGCACCCTTGGCATTCTGACATGCATAAACCTTTGGCTTTACCCCATGCATGAATCAAGGTAGGATTGCTAGATTCATGAGCCTGAGGAAAGAGGCCACCCACGAAAGGATCAGCTTGCAAGATACATGTCTCAGCTCAAGCATATCAAAGCCCGTTTTTAAATGTTCGCAGGTACATACACTGATCCAATCACAAAAGGGTGGAAGGGAGAAACCCGTAAGACTAAATGCAGCCGTGGGTGCAGACGGCATATTGATTTTCATTCATTTGGAAGCTGATCTACAAGGCCTTGGCTATTGAATACTGCTCAGAGGAAAGACAGCACCACGACAGCAGCACAGCCCTAATAGTGGAAGACAACAATGCTTGTCAGGTAGTGTGGCAAATGATGACGAACACATTGACACCGCGGACTCCAAAGGTGTTTTATCCAATTAAAAAAGTCATACTGGGGATGATCCTGCTACCTTATACTTAAAGCTACAAACAATAAGCAAAATACCTCAAAATAACTCAAATTGACATTTGAATGTAGAAAAGAGGATGAACCACACAGCCGCTGAGGGAAAGGCAAAGGATAAACAAAGCCATGAAAAGCATAAACTTTACCAGGGAAAAATGCAAAGGTGATTATTTACTGAAATTTCTATTCAATGGAAATTTCCCCAGTAACTTCTCTGGAGAACTTGCTGATTATTTTTGAAGATGTTTTCTTAGGAATTGCCTTCTCCCCTTTTCCAAGCTTTTATTATATGCAAAGGGATCTCTCTGATGCTCCACATACGGCTGCCATCTTTTCTACTGCCATTCAACAATAACCCAAGACACAGAAATGTGGAAGGTGAAACTTGTTCTTCCAGTAAGGTCTATGCCAGGGGGAAAAATTCACCTGATAAATTTTCTGTCTTGGGTCACAGTTAAAAGTTGGGGTTATTTATTTATATTCAATACACTGTACATTAAAAAGATAAAGGTAAAGGTCCCCTGTGCAAGCACTGGGTCATTCCTGACCCATGGGGTGACGTCACATCCCGAAGTTTACTAGGCAGACTTAGTTTACGGGGTGGTTTGCCAGTGCCTTCCCCAGTCATCTTCCCTTTACCCCCAGCAAGCTGGGTACTCATTTTACCGACCTCGGAAGGATGGAAGGCTGAGTCAACCCTGAGTCTGGCTACATGAAACCAATTTCTGTTGGGATCGAACTCAGGCAGTGAGCAGAGCTTGGACTGCAGTACTTCAGCTTACCACTCTTCGCCACGGGGCTCTTACACTGTACATTAGTCTCCCCTTAAAACAAATTCAGAAACTCAAATTGCTGCAGAATGCCACAGCATGGCCAATATTGGGAGCTCATAAGAACATAAGAAAGGCCCTGCTGGGTCAGACCAAGGCCCATCAAGTCCAGCAGTCTGTTCACACAGTGGCCAACCAGGTGCCTCTAGGAAGCCCCCAAACAAGACGACTGCAGCAGCACCATCCTGCCTGTGTTCCACAGCACCCAAAATAATAGGCATGCTCCTCTGATACTAGAGAGAACAGGTATGCAGCATGACTAGTATCCATTCTAACTAATAGCCATGAAGACCCCTTTCCTCCATGAATAATATGCTCAATGGGACGTGCATATTATTCCCATTGTACAATCACTCCACTGGCTGCCCTTCAGTTACTGGGCTCAATTTAAGGCTTTGGCTATCACATACAAAGCCCTTCATGGCTTTGGACCCTCATATCTGCAAGACCGTCTCTCCCTCTATGTTCTGCCACAACAGCTTCACTCATATGAGCAGAGTCTTCAGCAGGTGCCAACCTGCAAATGGGCAACATCAACACATACCTTTCTCTGTTAGACCAAGTCCCAAAATCCGGACAGCCTTGTGTGCCTCACATGCAATTAGCAAATATGTAAACTGACTGATAATGTTGCAAACTGAACCATTAATTGCGCATTTTTTTACCATCTTTGTCTGTTCTGGGCAAGTTCCACAATAATGTGAAGAATGATCAGCAGCCTCCTTGCATGTCTTCTCCAAGCAAGACATTCTAAGTGAGACAAGGCAAACTGCTGATTTCTATTATTCCTGTTTTTGCTGCTCCAGCAAAGCTTCGTATCTGCTCCCCAAGTCATGTGGCAAGAGGGGCTCTCTGATTTTTCTTCCTTAGCAAAGATGTACTAAAAAATATAGCATTCTCCCTAAACTTATACAATTTCCCCTTGTTTAGAAGGGAAATGGCGCATTCCCCTTAAATCAGCAAGGTTATCCGCAGTTCCATACATAATTTCTTGGGAGTTAGTCCCACGGATTTCAACGAGGTTTCATCAGCTTCGGTGGGAATCCCAAGAGTGTGTGGGATTGTAGCCTTAGAACTCCATTTTAATCATGTTTGCTAAACCCCATTCATTTAAACGGGATTTACTTCCAAATGTGCATGCTTAGTACTGCAGCCTTAAATACCTAAAAACGCCGCTCCCAATATTGTGGCTCAGAGGTTCTCTGCATCAGTAATTAGGAGCTGAATACAGAGCTGCAATGCAGATGGACTAATATGACTGTCAGCCACACAATAAGCAATGCTGTCACAGCTGCTAAATCTTCCGACAGCATGCTTCCCCCTCGCACCCCAGTTTGCAATAACGGAATATTTATATACGATTGTGCTTGTGGAAGCAGAGATGCTTACGCTGAAGGGCCAAGTCGGTGTGACGGTTTACAAGATTCAGGAAAGAGAAGCTGCTCTTTGGCAGGAGAAAGGAAAATTGTCAGGTTGGTGGGGATTAAAGCCTCATTCAGGGAATACCCACAGACAAGGAAGCAAGGTGCTAAAACACAGGGAGACTAAAGACTAGTTTACCGGAGGGAACGGTGTGGGGGGAGAGAAGGCAGTGGATTAAGAAAAAGAGGGATCTGACGGAAGGGTGAGGTGGATCATCAGACAAGGGAAAGGGATGCAAAGGCAGAAAATTGAGGTCAGAAGAATTACTCTGATAAAGATTCTGGAAAAAAGAGGTTCACAGCACTTATAATAAAGAGGGGTAGTATGCCCGGGGGGTGGGGGAAGCCAGAGCAATGGGGGAATTGGTCAAGAAACAGGCTGACTAAAAAGAAGTGGGACTGAGTATTTGCAGGAAATACTGAGTATTTGCTGGGTAAAACAGCATCTGGAAAACATGGGCAAAACGTGCGGTGAGTGAGACAACCTCTGACCGGCGGAAAAGGCATGCATAATCAAAAGGAAGCCGCAAAGCAGTCAGCGGGGGTGACCATGGGGAAACGTCCCTGCATAAAAGGCCTTATTCTAGAATCAGAACAATATAAGCCAATTCTGAAAGCCTCCTTCCACAGAAGTATAATGCAAAAACATACAGTGCCAAAGGCCAAAATGGTCACCGGAAACCATCAAGGAATTGTTGAAGTGGATTCCTGAACCAACAAGCTACCAGTTCAACACACCAAATACACGTAAGTGTTGCAAACAAGCAAATACATCACTAGGCTTCCTATTTGCCCTGTTATGGCTGCTTCGGCAATTGGACTCTATGGCATTGAAGACCCTCCCCTCCCCAAACCCCACCCTCCTCAGGTTCCACCCCAAAAGCCTCCCACCAGTAGTGAAGAGGGACCTGGCAACCCTAGATTTGAAGTACCCAGCCAACTGTTTGGCTGCAGACTTTTCAGTACTATTTATTGCTGACCATACACACAAATACATGCTGAAAACCGATTACTGGAAGATCACCAAAAGAGTCTCAGATATGTTCCCCTCCCTCCTGCCCCACATCAAGAATTCTTGGGCAAGCCGTTACCTCAAGCTCAGTTCTGTAACTTAAAGTGGGAGGAACAGTAATGAACATGCTGAAATGGTAAAAACTAGCAAAATACTTTGCCAAAAGTACCTCCTACAGTTTCAAAATGAACAGCACAACCTAGCACAGATTGCAATTTATATATCACCTGATTTTTTCACCAAAGAAGTCAAATACAAAACCAACACTGGAAAGAACCCATTTAGCTAATATACCCAGGAAATGGGATTTGGCATTATCTGTGCACTGCACTAGCACCATATGGTAAAATAAAAGCTTAGAAACAGGAAATCTGCTGAGATAACAAATGCTTATGTGACTTGAATAGACACTGTAATTTTGGGTATCTGTTTGGGGGAAAAAACACATCACCTTCAGCCTCACCATCAGGGTAGGTAACAATTACAAAATATTAAAAAATCCCTACATGAATACACCCAACTAATATTCTAATGCAGGATTTTAAAAAGTACACACACACTCTCCTGCCCATTAGTGGGTGTCTCAAAAAAACACTTTAAAGAGTTTTCAAGCACATAGATTTTTCACAGATACTATTAGGGTTGCCAAGTGCCCGGTGGTGGTGGGTAAAATCCCGCCAATCCCCTGGGCTGCCCGGCGACCAGCTGAGGGCCAGCGGGCACTGCAGGCAAGCGTGCACGCGCAACACGCCTATGTCACTTCAGGGTTTACCCGGAAGCGATGCGGACGCTCTAGCAACTTCGGCCAAAAACACTCTAGCAACTTTGGCCAAAAAACTTCGGCCAAAAACTCTTTATAGAGTTTCGGCTGAGATTGATAGAGCGTCCGCATTGCTTCTGAGTAAACCTGGAAGTGACGCAGGCATGTCACGCGAGACACGCGTGCGCATCACACTCCAGAAAACCTCCTGCCCATGGACCGACAGGACCTAGTAAGCTTAGATACTATACATGACACAAAACTGGAAGTCATGGAGGAGGAAGGAACAGGTCAGCCGGAGCAACTTTGTGACCAAAGGCAGGATGATCTCTAGGGTTGCCAGGTCCCTCTTCACCACCAGTGGGAGGTTTTCGGGGCGGAGCCTGAGGAGGGCGGGGTTTGGGGAGGGACTTCAATGCCATAGAGTCCGATTGCCAAAGAGGCCATTTTACCCAGGTGAACTGATCTTTATCGGCTGGAGATCAGTTGTAATAGCAAGAGATCTCCAGCTAGTACCTGGAGGTTGGAAACCCTAATGATCTCCTCTCCAGATCAACCTTGCTAGCATTATGTCCTAACGAGCCGAGAATAGAAGTGGTACCAAAAACTGCCTGATGAGCAAATAGCTCCAGATGCTTCAACTCCTAGTGCTCGATATAGGGGGGGGGGGCAGATCTAGACTGGCCTAACCATGTGAGGCTGTTTCTCGGGCGTAGATCCGCTGTGGTACACTTTTCTTTTCTTTTTGCCTCAGCAAGCTCGAACAATATCAGTCTGGAAAGTTCATAGCTAAGAGATTTCTGCTTAAACAAATACACTCAATGAAATTCAGCCAGTTCGCCGCACTTTATCTATTTAATTCATCCTGATAGATCAAAAAGTGCCTATTCACCTACAAGCTTTGAACAGCCCATTATAGCACATTACAAATTTTTTAGCAGTAATGCACACACAAGCAGAGCTGCCATCCTTACAATAAAATTCTCATATTTACCTTCAGCTAACATGCAAAACGTCTGAACTGATGCCAGAAATTTGGCTTTCATCCTGCAAGCACAGTTCTTACAACCCTTTCTTGCTTATTTTAATTGCCAATCATATTGCATATTCAAAGAGGAAAAACGCACACACATTTTGCAGAACTTGAGATAAAACTTAATCCAGTAGCAGCAAAATGTGAGGAGGCAAGATATGATTTGTGCAGGGGCAGCCAAGTGGATTGCCTGTATCACCATCAGCAATAGCACCGAAAAACAAGGAATAAAATTGGCATTACATTCAAACTCACCGCTTCTTAACAAAAATCCATTTGAATGGCTTTGAATGCTCCAGAACTCAAGTCCTCCTCAAGACAGGCCTTGGGGCAGTAGTCCCAGCTTTTGTGGCAAAAGGTTGATTCACCCTGCGGTCAGTTCTGGAGTTTTATCTCGCCAGCATGGTGTAGTGGTTAAAAGCGGTGGTTTGGAGCGGTGGACTCAGATCTGGAGAACTGGGTTTGATTCCCAGCTCCTCCACATGAGTGGCGGAGGCTAATCTGGTGAACTGGATTTGTTTCCCCACTCCTACAGATGAAGCCAGCTAGGTGACCTTGGGCAAGTCACAGCTCTGTTAGAGCTCTCTCAGCCTCACCTACCTCGCACGGTGTCTGTTGTGGGGAGGGGAAGGGAAGGTGACTGTAAGCCGGTTTGAGTCTCCTTTAAGTGGTAGAGAAAGTCAGCATATAAAAACCAACTCCAACTCCTCCTCCTCTTCTTTATTCTTTCTTCTTCCTGCCATTTTCAGCATAATGCAACATTTAAAATGTCAAATTGCACTATAAACCCATTTTACCAAATTCTACCAATATTTCCCAGCTCTGACTGACAGTGCTGCACAATGAACACAAACATGACAACAATAAAGATATTTTTATAGTCAAGGTTCAAAGGCTCTACAATAAGGCTTTTGTAACCCAACATTCTGCATTCCTTTGCTGTTTTTACTCCATCCTACTAACCACAGTTTGACCCCAGCAAACTATCTTCTCATTCAGGAAAACAAAAAAGGCAGGAAACCACACTGATACTCTACACTCAGACTTTTTCTGGTCAGTGTCATGTTGAAGTAACTCTAAAGGTTTCTACTGCAGATGACATGCAAAACAAATGTAGGCATTACTGAAAACCTACCTTTGAGAATTCATGGAGACAAGGATCAATAGTTTGATTATGTGAGGTTTCCCATACATTTCATGAAAGGAGTCAGCTAAGTGACAGATTCATTGACCATGCTTTCCTTAAGAAAGGGGGAAGGAGGGTGCTACAGTTCCATGCAATTCCCCTCCTATACTCTAAATCAACAAAGTATGATACAAAATATAGCAATAACAATATAGATTCTCAGCCCTCACCTAGATGGCTCAGGTTAGCTTGATCTTGTCCGATCTCGGAAGCAAAGCAGAGTGGGCCCAGGTTAGCACTTGGATGAGAGAGCACCACAGGAATCTAGGGTTGCTACACAGAAGCAGGCATTGGCCAACCACCTCTGTTCACCTCCTACAGTGTGGTAATACTTGGGCTGCAAATTGATAGCACTTTCCACCACCATATTCTCACCCCATAAATTAGCACTGGGTCCATAACTTCTCTGCTTGACTCAAATATCTGAACAGATGTCAAGATTTTAAGCCTCGCCTTTAAAAAGAGTACCATTTTAAGCACTGGAGATTCCAGATGCCTGCGGCACTCAGATAAATAGCCGAGATGGCTACCGGAGCAGCCATTGTGTGATGCTGTGTGTGTTCTCTTGTTTTTGTCCTGTGAGTGTTCATTTCAGTCCATAGACACATGGCAAGTTTACAGATCATCAGTTTCTGAAAAACTCATACAACCTGGGTTAAGACCATGGATGGTAAACTGTATATTTCACTACTCATCTGAGAAATTCCATAGTTTCCAAATTAGCAGCCGCCACCACTCCTCCCCCCAAAAAAGTTCATTGCTCCATGTGTGTGGTGTGTAAAGTGCCGTCAAGTCGCAGCCGACTTATGGTGACCCCTTTTAGGGTTTTCATGGCAAGAGACTAACAGAGGTGGTTTGCCAGTGCCTTCCTCTGCACAGCAACCCTGGTCTTCCTTGGTGGTCTCCCATCCAAATACTAACCAGGGCTGACCCTGCTTAGCTTCTGAATCTGACGAGATCAGGCTAGCCTGGGCCATCCAGGTCAGGGCTCATTGCTCCATAGTGACTTGAAAATCCACCAAGTTATTGAAAAATTTGCCTCAAATTTTTAAATCATCCATTTCCCATGCTTTCTCATACCTAGGTTACTGGGGTGCATTACCATCCCCCAGATTAAATTTTAAGGCAAAGGAATAAGATGCAGGATCAGACTCTTGTTTTAGCTTACTGGTGTCAGCAATACATCCTATGGGATACTGCAATTTGCAGGAAGCGCAAAACAAAAGATGCCATCTGCAAGTGACACACTGGGATTTTATATCAGAAAATAATCATAATAAAAGCAGTGCTATAAGAAACACAGAACTTTCTGTTGGGAATAATTCCAACTCAAATCCAATTGAAGCATAAGGAGCTGTATCAATATGCGATGACGGCAGCGAGAACTGTGTTTGCAACGAAATGGAAAGACAGGGAGACACCTGAACTAACACTGTGGATTACAAAAATGCATGAATACGCATCTATGTCAAGTCTTACAGCTTTGCTCCAATACAAGATGACTCATAAACACAAACAAAGATGGCAACCCTTTTATGATAGATATTTATGATCTTTTACTGTTCCTTTCTCTGTTACAAATAATAGTCAGATACACCACGATAGACAAGGAGAGAGTTATGATTATCTAGAATTAGTTTGAAATATATTTTATAAATCAAACAGTATAAAGTATGTTTTGTAGAAGTAGGAAAAGATTTAGAAGTTAAAAGGCTTAATTATAATTCTTAATAGTAACAAATGAGAAACGGTACACAACCAAACCGAAGTAGAGGTATTAGTAAAGTAACGGTGATGGTCTTATTTTAAAAAAGAATCTGGGCTTCAACTAAGAACATGTTGAGGGTTGCAGCTGCGCTAGAGGTGGGCAAGAAGTGACGTCTGTATTTTATTCTGTCTCCCTTTCCCATGTTTTTCCCTTCTGTGCCTGGAAAATTTAATAAAATTATTCAAAAAAAGAAAAGAAAAAGAAACACCAAACTTTCCTGGAGGTTTCTTCAAGACCACACAAGCCACTCCTTCAAGATCTGATGGTAATCACCGTGACAAATTGCCTGTCCCCCTGACCTTTTTCTTAAACACAGTACCTGCACAGAATGTGCAAAGACTGCTAATGAAACGTTCATCCAGGTTTTAAGTTTTTCCTTGGTGAAAAGGGAAGGGAGATCCTCGCATGAAGAGCAGCTTCTCCCCTTTGCCCTCCATCTCTCTTCACTCGCTGGCAAGTTGAAATAGGATGCTGCTGCTCACTCACCCACACCTTCCATCAAAACAAAAATGTCTCCAGTGTCAGGAACAAGGGATGCAATGTTGTGGTGACTTGTGCCAGAGCTGAAGTTTTCTAAATCTGCACTTGATTCAATCCGCTTCTCTTTTTGTTCAAAGAGAAGATGGTCATGGTCTCCCCACAGAAGACATTTGACATTCTGCAGCTTGTACAGCAGCTATAGATCATCAAAGCACAGGCTTCGACAAGCCTTGATGGCCAAACATATTTAGCCCATGGCTACATAGCTCTAGAATACAACAACAGCCATTACTACATACAGAGGTGCAGGTGGGATACCTTTGTGCCGGAGGCCACAATGCAAACAATTGCTTACTCATCTATGACAACTCAGGCCTGGTCTGCATATTTATGTCATGTGTTTGCTGCCTGAGTGGTTTACATTTAAAAATAATTGCTTGCAATCTAACAGAAATAATATGGAAGGGAAAAAGGATAGGAAGAGAAGAGGAATTTAAGTAAATTCAGATGCCATCCAATGTTGGCCTAAGGATGTGTGTTGGAGGGCACATAATAAACTTTGTTGGAGGTAAACAGTTCTAGATCTGAGCAATGCCTTGGACAGGAGACCTTCTGGAAATCCTGTATAATCCCCCTCAAGTTTCCCAATGGATATGGTTGCCAGCTCTGGGTTGGGAAATACCTGGAGATTTGGGGAGGGTGGAGCTTGAAGAGGGTGGGGTTTGGGGCAGGGGAGGGACTTCAATGCCATAGAGTCCAATTGCCAAAGCAGCCATTTTTTCCAGAGGAACTGATCTCTACCAGCTGGAGATCAACTGTAATAGCAGGAGATCTCCAGCTAGCACCTGGAGGTTGGCAACCCTAACAACGGAAGAAAGGCAAGATATAAATGTTATAAATAATCTCATTCACAATAGATTTGAGTCCAGTAGCACCTTAAAGACCAACAAGATTTTGAGAGAATAAGCTTTTGAGAGTCAAAGCTCAGAGCTTTACATACATACAGAACTTTGCATACCATACATAAAGCTATCTCAAGCCAATGCCCAAAGGAGCATTGATAATAATTACTATGTATCATCTTCAGCAGTCTCTGTTTGCTCATGATTGATTTATTTCAAAATATATACCCTGCTTCTCCAGAACAGTCCAAAGAAGCTTGCAATAGACCAGAATGACAATTACAATAGTCAGGATAAAATGTAAGCTAAAACCACAGAGAGAGACAGTCTAATAAGAACAAGTTACCTAATCAACACAGTTTAGTCAACTGTCCTCTGAAAAAGAACAAAGTTACAGGCTTGCCAGAAAGGCAGGAGGAAAGGAGCAAGCTGGACTTTTTCCAGAAGGCTGTTCAAAAGTGTAAGGGGCCATCACAGACAAGAACAAGCCTTCCCTTGGTGAACCAATGGATTCACCAAGACAGATTGTTTAGTTTATTCAATTTTACAGTCCTTAGACCAAACATAAAATGTTTGCAGGTACATTGCCTTACCCAAACCGGCAGTATAAAACGATACCTCTTGGTTAAAACACTATACAAAATTGGTTCTTGTAGGTTATCCAGGCTGTGTAACCGTGGTCTTGGTATTTTCTTTCCTGACGTTTCGCCCGCAGCTGTGGCAGGCATCTTCAGAGGAGTAACACTGAAGGACAGTGTCTCTCACATTTGTTCATGGACTTTTCCTGAACAGCGAGCTCCAGAATGACATTCTGGAGCTCGCTGTTCAGGAAGTATTGCTCCTGAAAAGTCCATGAACAAATGTGAGAGACACTGTCCTTCGGTGTTACTCCTCTGAAGATGCCTGCCACAGCTGTGGGCGAAACGTCAGGAAAGAAAATACCAAGACCACAGCCCGGATATCCTACAAGAACTAATGAACTCTGACCATGAAAGCCTTCGACAATACTATACAAAATATTACTCTAACACCAAGACAGATGTATTTGCTGACCAAAGTTGGGAATTGGGCATATATAGGGAGAGGTGATTCCCTCAAATATATAGCATTTCAGACAGTGAAGGGCTTTATAGGCACAACCCTAGAAGTTGCTTTAGGGCACTGGTTCCCAACCAGGGGCCCATGGACCCCCAGGGGTCCGCGAGAACTAAATTAAGGTCCGCGAAACAAAGTTATAAACCCATAATAAATTAATATTTTCAATTAAAAGCTCTCTATTATAAAAATATATATTCAAATATTATTCTAAGTTTAATGTTTAACTAACAGTTATGATTAAAGTTTATTTTCAAATTCTCTGAATTTTTATTTTGTACCTTGGGGTCCCTGCACCGAACAAAAAAGTCCTAGTGGTCCCTGGTCAAAAAAAGGTTGGGAACCACTGCTTTAGAGGCAGCACCTCATACTGTGCTTGGGAATTCATGAAAAACCAGCCTAGCTGTTTTGGTATTGGCATAATGTGTTTGTGGTATGCTACTCCTGTCAATGGAGAGACTGCTGAATTTTGCACCAGCTGAATTTTTAAAGATATCTTCAAGGGTAGCCTTACATACAGCACACTACGGTAATCCAACTGACAGGATACCGATGGGTGGGTGAGCATGACAAGGTAGGCAAACTCTAAGAGAGCACATAGCTTATGAGCTATATGAAGGTAATTAAGAGCCTTTCTGGGCCCTTCAACAACAACAAACCTGGGTCAAGAAGTCTACCCAAGCGCTTCATACAGTTTTGGAAGGGATAACTTCACCTAATTTAAATATAGATTCAGTCCCTAGTAGGGCTGTCAATTCGGTTCGGTCCGAACTGAAAATCAACCGAATTTCCCCTGATTCGGTGATTTTCTATTCGGACGGATCCGAACTCAAAACTGGCGGGCAACCGGGGGGGCCGAATTCAGCGAGTTCGGGAGTTCGCGAATAAATTCGGCAAATTCGGCCCCCCTTCAGGGGAGCCCGCTGAAAGGCGCGGGCTGCCCTTTAAACTGATCTGAGCCTCCCAGCTGGGAGGCGCAGGTCAGTTTAAAGGGCAGCCCGCCCCCCTTCAGCGGGCTCCACTGGAGAGGCGCGGGCTGCCCTTTAAACTGACCTGCGCCTCCCAGCTGGGAGGCTCAGATCAGTTTAAAGGGCAGCCCGAGCCTCTCCAGCGGAGCCGGCTGAAGGGGGGCGGGCTGCCCTTTAAACTGATCTGCGCCTCCCAGCTGGGAGGCTCAGATCAGTTTAAAGGGCCCCCGCGCGCCTTCAGGGAATCCCTCTGAAGGCGCGCTGGGGCCGAATTTTCCCCCGAATTCCGGATCCCCCCGAATTACCGGGGATCCGAAGCGGGGGAGTTCGGACTTCGGCACGTACCGAACCCACAAGGGTCAAATTCGGCCGAATCCGAACTGTACCGAATTATTATTTTTTGACAGCCCTAGTCCCTAGATCAGAATTACTTGCATCTTGCCTGGATTGGTGTTCTGTTCTCTTAACTAATGCCAGTGATGACTCAGTTGCTGTTGCTCTGAAAATTGAATTTTGTAAAACAAACTCCCCTAAGCAACTGTTGATAGGTGGCATACATCAAACCCACCGCAGATATGAGTTTGAAACCATCTGACTGCCTCATGATGATAATGGCATATAACTGATCAGATTTGTTTGGTCAACTTAACCTGACCAGCTCTCATTCGTCTAAAAATACCCCAACATTGTTAGCTGCTTCTCTGCCAGTATGTATGCAAGTTCAATTTCCCAAGCATGTAAAATGTACCAGAGGACTGGAGAATGGCCAATGTAACACCCATTTATAAAAAAGGTTCCAGGGGGGACCCAAGAAATTACAGGCCAGTTAGCTTAACGTCTGTTCCAGGTAAATTGATGGAAAGCATCATTAAAGATAGAATTGTCAAGCATTTAAGAGGCTTTAAGAGGAGAATGGACATGTTCATGGAGGAGAGGGCTATTCATGACTACTAGTAAAAATGGATACTAACGATGCATACCTAGTCTCTCCAAGATCAGAGGAGCATGCCTATCATATTAGGTGCTTTGAAACACAGCCAGGATAATGCTGCTGCAGTCGTCTTGTTTGTGGGCTTCCTAGAGGCACCTGGTTGGCCACTGTGTGAACAGACTGCTGGACATGATGGACCTTGGTCTGATCCAGCATGGCCTTTCTTATGTTCTTATGAGCAGGAATCTTATGAGCAGGAAGGCCGATGTGGTTTCCCCATTTGCCACTTAGACAAGCAGAACATAATTCCAATTAACCTTCAAGATAGAAGGGAACCTCTACTTACCTACCTTTCAGTGACTAAGGAGTCCTGTTTGCCAATTCCAGCATGATACATTTTCAAAGGAAAGCAGTTGTGATTCAGAAGATACCCAAGGTCTTTTTTCCCCTGATGCCAAAATGCAGCAGATGTGTCAGGAATTGCCGGAACCCAAATTATATGCGGTTGACCCAATTGGGGAAGTTAGGAAACACCTTGTAAACAAAGGACTTTGGGAGCTATGTAAGTTTTACACACTCTTCTAAACACACCTACCACGAGATAGTGTGTGTGTGTGTGGGATTCCTAAGAAATATTGTCATTTTCTATGTTATACTTCATAATTTTTATTAAAATTTCTTCTTTTTACACTTTGAAATGCCACATGGAGTTTGAGCTCCTTACATAAGAAGTTTTACTTTTTAATTTCATACTGTGCCCCTCCCAAGTCACTGCTATGATCCACACGTCCATAATGATACCCAGATATGACGGTGTGTGTGTGTTATTATAAGAGAATTTTAAGTTGTTCTCAAGCAGCCTGGTGAACAGCAAAGGCTTTGGCAGTGTAGCAAGTCTTTGTCAATTATTGACTTTTCGCTATGGGAAACATATGTGATGTAAAATCAGGAGGTCACTACCTTTTTTACTGGCACTTCCGCAGTGAACCAATATTATTTATTTACTTTATTTATAGCCTGCCTTTCTCACTGAGACTCAAGGCTACCAAGAGAGGGGGGCTAGGGGATAAAATTTGGGGGGGCCAAGTCAATGTCATGCTGTATTTATAGAATGCATTAAAAAAATTCTAATGCAGTCCTGACTAGGGGCACAGGGGAGGCAGAGCACAGTAAAGTTTATTACTGCGAGCCAGCAGGAGATAATGAAGAAGTGAACCTTGGCTCACGAAAGCTCATACCTAACCCTTCCAGAAATTTTGTTAGTCTTTAAGGTGCTGTGAGACTCTTGGTATTATCTCCAGCAGTCTAGGGTAACAGATGAAGAACAGAAGTCAGAACTTATTTATTTATAATCCTACCTTTCTCCCCAAGGGGCACCTGGAGCAGCTCACATCTTTCTTCTCTCCTCCAATTTATCCTCACAACAACCCTGACAGTGTGTGATGGGCCCGAAGTCACCCACCAAGCTTCCACGGCAGAGTGGGGATTCAAATTTGGGTTTCCCAGATCCTAGTCCAACACCTTAACCACTACACAAGCTTATCTTCCATTGCAAATAACATGGGGGAGGGGTCTGGAGATAACCTCTGCCAGAATGTTCCAGCTCCTTTCATTTTTGGCCCCAGAACTCCCATGATCATCATGAAGCTGGTGGCCAGTTTTGAGATTCCTGGTTTTATTTTCTGATGAGTTATGCCTGCCACAAATGGACAGACAGACACGCTGATCCTTTTTATTATTATAGATGCGTGGTGATGGCCAACGAAGTGATATGTTTTGTTTTTATATTTGGTCTGGATCAGAGTCATACCAGGGGAGGGGGGATGTAATCTTTGTCCGGAGGCCCATGGGGGGCTTTCAGCAGCCCTGACTGCAGCAACAGCTGGACCTTAAAGCCAGCCTCTTTGCCCTCACATCTTCCATTGCTCTCCTGCTGGGTTTTTCGCCAGGTGTTTGGGCCAAGCATAAATTATTCCAGATGATGATCAGCGTCCCAAATCTGATATCCTATGGCTAAGCACTGTCATTTCGATAGTAGGCAGATTTTACTAGCTGGCTAGAAACTGGATTCCAAAAGATGCACACACGCCCTTACGTTGATCCCTAGATTTTTCTATATTAGTTCCACTGATCAGAAACCAGAGTACACCACTAAAATGTATGCAACTCCACCTCACCCCCCACACACGTAATCCTTAGCAGTAGACCTAGAATCATAGAATTGGAAGGGACCACCAGGGTCATCTAGTCCAACCCCTTGCACAATGCAGGAAATTCACAACTACCTCCCCACACACACCCCCAGTGACCCCTACTTCATGCCCAGAAGATGGCCAAGATGCCCTCCCTCTCATTAACAACCTAAGGTCATAGAATCAGCATTGCTGACAGATGCCCGTCTAACCTCTTCTTAAAAACCTCCAGGGAAGGAGAGCTTACCACCTCCCAAGGAAGCCTGTTCCACTGAGGAACCGCTCTGTTAGAAAATTCTTCCTAATGTCTACACGGAAACTCTTTTGATTTAATTTCAACCCGTTGTTTCTGATACGACCTTCTGGGGCAACAGAAAACAACTCAGCACCATCCTCTCTATGACAGCTCTTCAAGTACTTGAAGATGGTTATCATTATCCCCTCTCAGTCTTCTCTTCAGGCTAAACATACCCAGCTCCTTCAGCATATTGTGTGATCTCTTCCCAATGCCTTTCTGTGCCTTTCATGCAACGGTTTACACACACTTTCACACATACATAAAAAAGACAGCCCTTTTCATTCCACTTCAGTCTCCTCAATCAGTACCTTTGGCCTGCCAAGTGCTGGTCTTGCACGCACAATTCTGAGTAAGGGGGACCAATCTCTCTCCTCTGCCCTGAAACAGGAGGGAATTCGAATTGTTGAACCAGCATGCAAAACCAGGGCCTAACACGGGCCTGCTATGATTTATCTTGAAGAGAAGCTTCTATTTCTGTTGAGTTTGAACGCTTACGTGTACTTTTTACATTATGCATGATACTTCAACTCAAGCCATGAATGATGGATGCCAAGTGCCGCATTACAATGAATTCCCTCTCTTCCTTATCTATCTATACTGTGCACAAAGAAGCGTATCGGAATACATTCCAACATCATTTCTGTATAAAACACAGTACACACACACACACAAGCTTTCTTGCTGCTAGGTCAAACACGTAAGAGTCTGAACTTCACCAAGCATGGATAAGAATTCTAATCAGTAAGAGTGTGATTTTTAAGAAGGGATTGGGGGAGAGGGAATCACCTGAAGAATTCGGGAACACATCTGTTGAAAGCAATGGGAGGAAATGCTCCTAAAACTCTGGGGCACTTTTGATTAATTGTCTGAATGACTTGATAGGCAGCTCTAGTGCTATGTATATCATGCATGCTTCCTGCAACAGTGGCTACTGATGTCAGTAAAAAGCCTTTACAGTGAAGGATGGAAATAGTAATAGGGCAACTCATTTAACAGTTCCATCTGTCTCCTTCGTAAACTAGAGCTGTAGAGGAAAACAACACTGAAGTTTTAAAAAAATACTAGCTACTATACCATACAAGTGCACCTGGCTAAAGGTTGACACCTAAACCGGTTTAATAAATAAAAACTGTTAAATTGCTTGAGTGCAGCTGATCAAGCTCCGTAACTCTTCTTGACATTCAATTAACCAAGGGGTTTAGAGAGTCATTACCACTTTAAATAATCTGCACCACTTTGGGTAATCTGTATCTATTAACTCTCCCTGAAGAATGTTGCACCAGCAATTCCATATTGGAACTAGGGTTGCTAACCTCCAGGTAATAGCTGGAGATCTCCTGCTATTACAAACGATCTCCAGACGACAGAGATCAGTTCACCTGGAGAAAATGGCCGCTTTGGCAATTGGACTCTATGGCATTGAAGTCCCTCCCCTCCCCAAACCCCACCCTCCTCAGGCTCCACCCCAAAAATCTCCCGCCCCCCAGGCACCCCTAGTTGAAACCAAAACCTGTTGCACATTCACTGGCATTCTCAAGGTAATATGGGACATCTGCTGTCTAACAAAGAGCAAGGTCTATTACAAGAAAAACACATAATATTTTCCCATTTCATACTCATTCACAGTCCTGAGAACCAGAGTGGTGCAGTGGAAAGAACAGCAGACTAAGACCCTGGGTGACCCCGGTTTGAATTGGGGCTGTTGGGAAAAAAACATTCGGAAAAATTCAGATCTGGAAAAATCTGGCCCGTTTTGATCCGGGAAAAGCCAAAGTCCGAACTCCCCCCCTTCGGATCTGTGGAATTCAGCACGAGATTCAAGTTCGGGGGGAAATCCGGCCGAATAAAGCCATTTAAAGCACATATGCGCCTTTCCGTGGCTCTGGGGGGGGCATTTTTTGAGGTAGAAGTCCTAAACGTTCAGGGTAGCTTGGAGGGACCCTCCTTGCAAGAACCCCCAAGTTTGGTTAAGATTGGGCCAGGGGGTCCGGAGTTATGAGGCCCGGAAGGGGTCCCCCCATCCCCCCATAGGAAAAAACAGAAGCCAGCTGCTATTCATGCAATGGGTGGAGGGGGGTGGCCCTTCCGGGCCCCATAACTCCGGACCCCCTGACCCAATCCTCCCCAAACTTGGGGGTTCTTGCAAGGAGGTTCCCCCCAAGCTACCCTGAAAGTTTGGGACCCCCACCTCAAAATATGCCCCCTTCAGAGCCATGGGAAAAACCTCCCTATGCCTGCCTGTACTGGGAGATTTCTCATGAAGCTTGTTTCCTATGTGGTTAGCACTGGGCGTCTGTGTTAACCACAGACGCCCAAAGTGTTAACCCCTCATGGGAGGTAGGTTAATGAGAAATCTCCCAGCACAGGCAGGCATAGGGAGGTTTTCCCCACGGCTCTGGGGGGAGGCATTTTTGAGGTGGGGGTCCCAAACTTTCAGGGTAGCTTGGGGGGACCCTCCTTGCAAGAACCCCCGGGTTTGGTGAGGATTGGGTCGGGGGGGCTGGAAGGGGGCTTGCCCCCTTCTCCATAAAAACCAATGCAAAATCTTTTGCTTACGGCTTAGGGCTATCCATGGCTACTAGTCAAAGTGAATACTAGTCATGATGCATATCTATTCTCTCCAGGGTCAGAGGCGCATGCCTGTTATATTAGGTGCTGTGGAACACAGGCAGGATGCTGCTGCTGCAGTCGTCTGGTTTGGGGTTGAGATAGTGAAAACTCACGGGAGGTTTTGCCTTGGATTTGCCACCCTCTAGATGCACATTTCCCCCAGCCAAATTCTCAAAACTCAACCATAAGCCCCCATGCAGAGTTTTGAGAATCTGGCAGGGGAAAATGTGCATCTGGAGGGCGGCAAATCAAAAGCAAAACCTCCCATGCATAAATATGCAAGGAGAAACAATGGGAGGTTTTGCCTTGGATTTGCCACTCTCTAGATGCACATTCCCCCCAGCCAAATTCTCAAAACTCAACAATAAGCCCCCATGCAGAGTTTTGAGAATCTGGCTGGGGAAAATGTGCATCTGGAGAGTGGCAAATCCAAGGCAAAACCTCCCCTGCTTAAATGACCAAGAGGTTCACCCGGCCGTGTCCCCGGGTCTCCCAGGGAGTCGGCTGGGTGGTTCTTTAAAAAGAGTCCCGCACCCAAGCCTGGGTGCTACCCTACCTAATAACTAATAACTAGTTAACCACCAACATCACAATTCACAAACAAGACAGCTACCTAGAAGCAGATCGATCCCCCCCCCCCCGCAAGCAGGAATCACACAGGTGAGGCGACGCAACACTCTAGGCACCCAAGCTAACTACAACCAAAGTACACTGGATCCCCCCTGCAGGCAGAGACTCATACTGACCCTCTTAACTCCAGCCAAAGTTGGCAACCACAAAAAACAGCAGGAATAACACTGCCACAAAGGCAAGCCCACCCCAACCAGAACAGGTAATCCCCCATCCCCAACGAACCAGAACAGGCCAGAAATCACAGCCCACACACACAGAGCAACAACACAAACATCAAATTTAAAATAAAGAGCCCCAAACCAGGCCAAGCTTAACAGAGACTCAGTCAGTAAAAGCCTATGCCAACTCCAGGCCCCAGCAGGAATTAGAAAGCCAAACTTGGGAACAGCAGCACAGCCCAGAAATCACAGCCCGCACACACAGAGCAACAAACCAAACACCAAATTTAAAATAAAGAGACCCAGGCAGAAGCCTGGGGCTTGCCCCAAATAAATGCAGCAGAATCTGTACCCCCCCCCCCCAAGTTATAAAGAAAAGCCCCAAATTAAGTAAAATGATAGGGTCAAACTGTGGATGTCTTCTTCTCTTCCACATCCAGGGACCACCACAAAGCAGGCAGGCACAGTCAGGGAATTATAATCCAGTTAGATACATCCAATTCCAGCAAGCAAGTTCACCTCAGGATCCCAAGAGGAGCACTCACAGCAGCCAGCACCAGCTGGATAGAGGTCTATAAAATTGTGCATGGTGCAGGGAGAGTGGACAGGGAAAAGCTTTTCACCCTCTCTCATAATAACTAGGACGTGGGGTCATCGGCTGGATTGTCAAGGGGAGTACAACCCCATCCAAGACAAAAGAGATCGCTCATGTCCCAGGTCTGCCTTTCGGCTAACCCAGAGAACCTATCTCTCCGATCGATTTGATTTTTTATCTTGCCCTTTCTTCAAGTGGCTCAGGACAACATACATGGACACCTCCTTCCACTTTATTCTCACAACAATGCTATGAAGTAGGTTACGCTGAGAGCCAAATTGGACTTTATGGTGGCCTCAGGTCTGACCCATAGCTGCTGACGCCATTTTTAAGAAGAATTCAGCTATTTAAAAAATGTCACAAGAGAGACCCACAGTGCAGTGAGACCAGGTGATCTTGTGTCTACCCCCGCCATGCCTTTTCAAAATGTAGGGGGGAACAAGGTTGCCTGCTCTCACCATGCCATGGGCCTGCTCAGGACTGAGCACTTGTGGCATTTTAAAATGGCCAAATTATTCTTTAAAATGGCACTGGCTTTGGCACTGAAAGAAAGGTCGCCCAGTAAACTTCACTGCACAGAGGGAATCTGAACATGGACCACTCCTATTGCTATCCAATCTTCACATCACACTGGCTTTCATTCATTGCTCATTCACCTGCATAATTTGCAAGTCAGTGAGCCCTTTCCTACGTACCACAACTTGAAGCCCAGATCTGATTTCATTCAAAAGAGTATAATGATTTGCAAGAGTTTCTCCCTTGAAAATAAACAACAACTTAACTAGGAATGAGAGATTCACTTTGTTCTGAATAAACAATGTATAAAATATTTAAGGCGAGGACTTTCAACAAGCAGTGTTTCTCTCCTGTGGCCCATTTCTTATATTACTTTCATGTGTCTATCACAACATTACCTATACGCATACAGAGTTAATGAAATGTCTAAGCTATGAAGCATGAGGATGTATAAATGAGCTCATATGGCCGTTCTGCACACTACTGAATAACTACAGAAAACTGATTTCTAGAACTGCCAGGCCTCATTTCTTTCATTTGTTTTCTGCTTTGAAAGAACACTGACATGTCTCCCTTCAAGGAAGAAAAGTGGAGCAAAAGTATTAAAATTGGGGGGGAGAGAAGATAACGTCAGTAGGCAGTTGCTAGAAGCCACAAGTGAAATGCAAGTTCAGTTTATTTCGTACAAGATTAGAGAAATAATTAATGCCTGTCCCAAAGAATGAAGAGAATGTGCAAACTGGCTCCATTTTGCATGATCCACTATAAAAAGCCATGTAAGAAGACAGAGAACTCTTTAACCTACCCTGCAGCTGGGTCACTATTTAGTGATCCACTTGCAGGGGTGAATTTGCGCAAATTGCCTCCATTTTTACAATTTGCCCTCACATATATGCACATTGTTTTGGCATAGTGTATGCCAAGATTGGAGGAGGGGGCTTGGGGGGGAGGGAGTAATGAGCAAACCTGGCTTGGAAGGTTTTACAGGAATCCAGTAGTACCAGTTAAACCAGTCTAACACCTCAACTGCTCTTAAGAGGGCTTCCATGCTGTTCTAGTTGACATTGATGCGATGACAGGCTTTGGCAAGAACTTTATGGGGGCCCAGAGAGTGAATCCCCGCCCAGGGTTGAGTCTAGCCATCCTGAAAGTCATCAAAGCGCTGGTTTAACTGGACAAGCTTACTCATTCCATGTTACAACAAGGACAATCATGCCACAGGTTCTGCCTTCTCCTTTCCCCCACAATGCAGTGGTTCTGTGACAAGTGACAAATTGCCTAAGATTACTGCCATATTTGGTATTGCTTCTGCTTGAAAAAACCAATCTCTGCAGAACATAAATTACAAAAGCTAACAACTTTCATTCAGTTAGTAGATGGATTTAGAAAGCAGACATAGAAGAATGGAAAGACAAAATGCTCGACTATGCAAATATGGCCAAAATGACTTTTATGATGAATCCTACCATAAATGAGTCAATAGAACAGTTTAATGAGAAATGGCAATCATTTTATATCTATATGTTAGCACATAAATAGATAAATATAATATATTTAAGACACTACAATATATATATTTAGAAAAATGTATCCATACTAACTTAATCAAAAGGCTTGATCATTATAGGTTGAATATGTAGAATGCTTTTAATTTATGAGACCAAAACCGTGCTTGTTTATACCAGACGGATTTTTCCTATTCCCTTCCCTTTTTTCTTTTTGTATCCCCTATCTGATAAATAAATAATAAAAAAGAATTAGAAAGCAGAGTGTGATCAGATAAGAAAACCGCTTAATTACAGCCAACCTCTACCCTTCAAACAATGCAAACTGGAATGTTGGATGGACGATGTAATAAAGCACCACTAGCACAATGTATTTGCATTTGTTGTTCTGCTGTAGAGGATTTAGCCCACTATATTTTAGCTTGTCCTCTTTATGCAATACCTAGGGAAAAATTCCTTCGTACCATACAGCCAACCATATGGACGTTACCACTAACGGGACTGAGCCCCTTTACAGCCGACACTGCTTTGCATCTCCCTATTATACTGAAATATGTGAGTGGTATATAACAAGGTGCCCTGACCTGGATGGCCCAGGCTAGCCTGATCTCATCAGATCTCAAAAGCTAAACAGGGTCTGCCCTGGTTAGTATTTGGATGGGAGACCACCAAGGAAGACCAGGGTTGCTGTGCAGAGGAAGGCACTGGCAAACCACCTCTGGTAGTCTCTTGCCATGAAAACCCCAAAAGGGGTCGCCATAAGTTGGCTGCGACTTGACGGCACTTTACGCACACAGATATAACAAGGTGAGATCAGTGAGGGTGGAAATTGTGATCTGCCAAATAAAGTATCTCAAATGAGGCTATTCCATGTTGAGAGCAGCCACCGGCTCCTCCTCACTGGTTGAAGATGCTGATGACTCTGATGAGGCTGAGGTCCCAGAACCACCTCAGGAGGCAGCATCTGGGGCACCCCAGAAGCCCTCTTTGATGACCAACAGGAACCCCAGGAGACTGGGCCAGCTCTCTCGCCCTGGGAAACAGCACAGCCTGTCTCCTCAGACTCTGAGCCAGTTACAGCACCTGAGACCTGTCCTCGGCTGACCACTCAAGACCCAGACGCCTTCCAGCATTGCCAAACCTCTCGCCAGTGTAACCAAATGTGATACCTTCAAGGACCAGCAGTCTGTTCCATCCCTGCCTCATGTTGAGAAAAGGGCACAGTGGAAATTTACTGAACGGTGCTGAATATAGAAGGAAGTGACAATATTAGAGTAACCTTGTGTTGAAGATGATAGCTTTGTATGGAGCTTTGTATAGGAGGAAGAGAATCTGTAAACAGATAAGAAAGCCAGGAACTTACCAGCTTAGTAAGCAAGTTTAGTTTTCCAAACTTATACACATGCGTAATTAGATAATGCATATTGGTCTAAAACGCATGGTCCCTTATCCCACTTTCTTCCCTGTTTATTCCCTGTTTCACCCAGGATCAAATCTTTGCGAACAGACAGGTCCTGATTTGCTGTTGGCTCAGCCCAGTCTCGATGCCAAACGAACCCTGTTTTTGTAATTCACGAGTCAAACTGTTATCCCTGGCTCGTCTCAGATAAACACGGGCTGAGTCTTCCCGCGTCACAATGGCCCGCCCGACTCCAAACCCCTCCCCCTGCGACCTCTCCACCTTTTTTTGAAATGACCAATCACCGGGGGTGGGGGCGTTGCTGACTTGCCAGGAAGTACGCGTCTCCCGCATTTTCTTTTTTCATGGACTGATTAGCGCACAGCTTCGCCCCGGATCATTCAAGGTAATGCATACAGTTCCCCCACCCCCACCCCAGCCCGGGTTCATTTTATCCTGGCTGGAATGGGGAAGAAAGTGGGCTAAGGGACCATGCGTTTTAGACCATTATTTTTCTCTCCTCCTGTTATGCAAAACTGTGTAAACGTGAACATGCAGTGTATGTAAGGGCATAATTAGGGTGTAACATAGGAGTGACGGGGAAGTCTGTACCTCTGGTTTTCTCAGCCAATGGGGAATGGAGCGAGAAACTTGTCGGCCGGGATAGGGCTATAAATGTATTGCCGGACTGTAAATTTTGGAGCTTGTCTGTTCTGCAGGCTCCCTAATCGCAATTAAAGCTTCCTTTGACTCAGAGTGCCTCCTTGATTTCTTAGCTGGATTTTTCCAACACTTACAGTAATGCTGAAGGCCTCAAAACATCTGCTCTAGGGTTGCCAGGTCCCTCTTCACAACCAGCGGGAGATTTTGGGGGCGGAGCCTGAAGAGGACGGGGTTTGGGGAGGGGAGGGACTTTAATGCCATAGAGTTCAATTGCCAAGAGGCCATTTTTCTCCAGGTGATCTGATCTCTATTGGCTGGAGATCAGTTGAATTAGCAGGAGATCTGCTACTACCTGGCAGTTGGCAACCCTAATCTGCTCTGTTGAATCCCAGGGAGATTTGCCTACCTCTACCCCCTCTATCATTGTTTTCTGCCAGCGGGTAAAGACTTTTCTCTTTTGTTTGTCATTCCAGGCCTGACTGTCCTTCTCATTTGTGCATTTTGTTTAATTGCTTTTTGTTTTTACGTATTTTAAAAGCTGTTTTAATGTTTTTGACTGCTGGACACAAAGTTGGGCGGAAGGCAGCTTTGAAATGTTCTACATTGTGAAGAGCTCCAGAAGGATCTCTACATACTGGAAGAATGGGCATTAAAATGGCAAATGAGATTCAATGTGAGTAAGTGTAAAGTGATGCATATTGGGGCAAACAATCCCAACTTCACATATACACTGATGGGATCTGTGCTGGCAGCGACAGACCAAGAAAGGGATCTTGGGGTGGTAGTGGATAGCTCAATGAAGATGTCAACCCAGTGTGCGGCTGCTGTAAAAAAGGCAAATTCCATGCTGGCCATAATTAGACGAGGAATAGATAATAAAACTTCTGATATCATACTGCCCTTGTACAAATCTATGGTGAGACCACACTTGGAATACTGTGTACAGTTCTGGTCACCACACCTCAAAAAGGATATTACAAAGCTTGAGAAGGTGCAGAAAAGAGCAACCAAAATGATTAGGCGACTAGAGCAACTGTCCTATGGGAAGCGGTTAAGACGCTTAGGGCTGTGTAGCTTGGAAAGAAGGCGGCCGAGGGGAGACATGATAGAGGTCTATAAAATTATGCATGGTTTGGAGAGAGTGGACAGGGAGAAGTTTTTCTCTCTCTCCCATAATACTAGAACACGAAGTCATCTGTTGAAGCTGGAGGGTGAGAGATTCAAAATAGATAAAAGGAAGTATTTTTTCACACAACGCATAGTTAAATTGTGGAACTCCCTGCCTCAGGATGTGGTGATGGCTGCCAGCTTGGAGGGCTTTAAGAGGGGAGTGGACATATTCATGGAGGAAAGAGGTATTCATGGCTATTAGTTAGAATGGATACTGGTCATGCTGCATACCTATCCTCTCTAGTATCAGAAGAGCATGCCTATTATTTTGGGTGCGGTGGAACACAGGCAGGATGGTGCTGCTGCAGTTGTCTTGTTTGTGGGCTTCCCAGAGGCCCCTGGTTGGCCACTTTGTGAACAGACTGCTGGACTTGATGGGCCTTGGTCTGATCTAGCAGGGCCTTTCTTATGTTCTTACATAAAAAATAAATAAAACAAATCCAGCCTCAGAGATTCCCCCCATTGGTCCCATAGCTGCCCTGACCCTGCACACCTCAACCTTGAACAGGACAGGCAGGAGGAGTCTCTTCAGGAGAGTGCGAGCAGGCAAGAATTTTTCCCCTTAATATAAAAATCTGTAGAAAGTTTACTGTGGCTGACTGACATTTTAGTTAAGTAATAATAAATGGTTTCAGGTAGCAGGCTCAAGGTTGACTCAGCCTTCCATCATCCCGAGGTCAGTAAAATGAGGACCCAGCTTGCTGGGGGTAAAGGGAAGATGACTGGGGAAGGCACTGGCAAACCACCCCGTAAAACAAAGTCTGCCTAGTGAACGTCGGGATGCGACGTCACCCCATGGGTCAGGAATGACCCGGTGCTTGCACAGGGGACCTTTACCTTTTTAATAATAAATGTACAAAAGAAACAAAACAACACTGTATTATGTTTTTCTTTAAAAAATGCCTTCTACATCACATAAAATATCATAAGTCAGCACAACAATTTAAGGAATCTCTTTGTGATCCAAAAACTTGGAGGTACAAATTAACCACTCTTACAGCACAGTCCTCTGCAGCATTACGCCAGTATAAACCCATTTATTTCAATGGGCTTTGACAAGAGTAATGCTGCAGAGGATTGCATTGCTAATAATGTCATTCTCCATCTTAACATGACCTTATGTTCTAAATCACTTTGAGAATTTATTTTACTAAGCCTAAATTAGTTTATGAAATAAACAGCTGGCTTTAGACTCATTTCCAGTTGTCATGATTTTTGCAGTGGCTCCGTAGAACTATTCCATCTGACCTATTGAAAAGTAGGTGTGGGAGGTTTACTATTATAAACAAGATTGAGGTTTTCAATCAATTAAATAGATGTAGAAATCACCGTCAGAAAAGATAATTGACAAAGCATTGTTATTCATGAGCACTTCTTGATACAAGGCACTAAGATTTTCAAGCCTTGGAAAAACACGACAGCTTTGCCTTTTAGCCACTTATACCTACAAACTTGTACTGTATATGTTTTGGTTGCTCTGCCAAGTGGTAAGGAGCCCTGTGGCACAGAGTGGTTAGCTGCAGTACTGCTGTCCAAGCTCTGCTCACGACCTGTTGGGTTCAGGTAGCCGGCTCAAGGTTGACTCAGCCTTCCATCCTTCCGAGGTCGGTAAAATGAGTACCCAGCTTGCTGGGGGTAAAGGGAAGATGACTGGGGAAGGCACTGACAAACCACCCCGTAAACAAAGTCTGCTTAGCAAATGTCGGGATGTGACGTCACCCCATGGGTCAGGAATGACCCGGTGCTTGCACAGGGGACCTTTACCTTTTACCTTTTAACCAAGTGCTAAATGCTCCATTTATATAGTTTGCTGTAAGAAGTAGTGACAAGCAATTAACTAAATGCAAGAAAGAATCTAAAGAGAGATAACTGCAGTCTACTTGTAACACATATGAATAGATGACAAATAGATGACAACCACTCCAAATTAAAACTAATTTTGAATAAAAAATGCTAAATTATAGCATGGCATACAAAACCTGAGCTCCTGGTAGAAGCTCTGAAAGAAGAAGCCCGCATTAAGAAGGGAATCAAATGAGTTATACAAATTGGATTTTCCTGTCAAACGATTTACAAGCTCCATAATACTTGTATACACAATCTGTTTCCCTCAGGGTTGGTGATTCCTTGACCTTTATTTCTGTCAGCCATCAAGTATTACCAGAATAAACAGAAGAACAGGAAAGGGATAGTTCTTGAGCGACATTCCCCCCCCCCAAAAAAAACAAAGTCACATAAATATGCTACCACCAGACACACAGACAGCCTCCTAACCTTAAACAACTTCTCACCCACAGCAATACCCTTCCTAACCTGGACATGAATTCTGGGACTAGGGCCAGCAACAAAACAAGATGCCATCTCAGTCCCCATACCCATTCTGACAACAAAATAACCAGACCTAACAACACCAGCCATACCATCTCAGATTCATTCACTTGTTCATCTTTCAATGTTACAGATGCCATCAAATGTCAGTCACGCCCTTCCACTCTCTACACTGGACAAAGGGTTCAATTCCTACAGAAAAGAATAAATGAAGAAGACCAAGAAGAAGAGTTGGTTTTTATATGCCGACTTTCTCTACCACTTAAGGTAGACTCAAACCGGCTTACAATCACCTTCCACTCCCCTCCCCACAACAGACATCCTGTGAGGTGGGTGAGGCTGAGAGAGCATGACTTGCCCAAGGTCACCCAGCTGCCTTCGTGTGTAGGAGTGGGGAAACAAATCCAGTTCACCAGATTAGCCTCCGCCGCTCACGTGGAGGAGTGGGGAATCAAACCCGGTTCTCCAGATCAGACTCCACCGCTCCAAACCACTGCTCTTAGCCACTACACCACGCTGGCTCTAAATCTGGCATTAAAAAATGCCATTAAAATGCCAGTGGGAGGGGATTTTAATCTTCCAGGCCATTCCAGGCTACTCCTAAGAGTAGCAGTACTCAAACAAAGAAACTTCAAGGGGAAATTACAATGGGATTGCTGAATTTCAGTTCATTCACAAGGTTAGAACAATGGACCACCCAGGATACAGGATTTTTATCTCACTACAGATGCTAATTTTCCGACCCCAACCATTTTCCTTCTTCTCTAATCAAGCTGATTACAATATGCATCTTATCTTTGCATCCTTTACAAGCGTTCTTTACCTTCTGATAAAAAGACTCTGATCTCCATTCCTACTTGTGTCTGATGAAGGGAACGTAGACTTTGGAAAGCTTGTACTCTGAAATCTTTTTGGTCTCTGAGATGCTACTGGACTCCAGATTATCTCACTTGGGGGAAAGGAATCTCTTCCGAAGGCAGAGGGCCTCTCACTAAACACAAACCTACAAACTATTTCATGGGATTCAGTCACTACCACCACGGTGCATGAAAAACTACTTCAGAAACAAAATATTATTAAATGTTTATTTAAGGCAAGTGCTCTACAGAGGTAGAGGTGACGGGCTTTTTACCCACTGGTGTTAAATCTAATAGGAAGAGAGGGCAAAATCTTGCAAAAACAGGGACAAGGAAAGAGGAGGGCTATATGACAGGTGAATCTGCAGAATTCTAATTCAAGGTCTTTTTGACAGGATTTCAAATGTTGACTTGATGGATGAAGCAAGGAGGCTGCTCTGAAATGTAGCATGAATCTAGATGGAAAAGAGGGAACAGAGTAGCTGAGGACTCTGAGGACTACAGATGCTGTCACAGTTAACACAGCGATCCCCCATGGCATTTCCATCACGGGACCTTTTCCGCTAACTAATACAGGAGGCCAAAGTCTACATCAATTATTTTTTATCCTACCATGGCAGTTAATGCCAGTTTCAAAAACGCATTAGCCAAAGGCGAATGTGTTCCTGCTGCTGCCAGGCTTGCCAACTCACCCACTACGGTGGGTGATCTCCAGCTACTGCCTCCTGGCCCCCCACCGCTGCTCAAATGAGAAGTGGCGGGGGGAGTTGTTGTACACTTGTCAATGCCACCAACACTCTAGGGTTTCACCACCAACACTCTAGGGTTTCACCTATCTCGATAGTTTGTAATACAAATAAGTTGTGACATAATAGGAATCTGGATTGAGGAAAATTTATCTGTGTTGGCCCCGTTATAACGGGTGTGTTACTTGGAGAGACTCATTGTGACAGAGATAGGCAAGTGGAAAAGTACTGAGTACTGAAAGTAAAGGGGAACCGTGTTGCCAAGCGGAGAATGAGTGAAACCTCCCCAGCAACACGCCTGTACTTTACAAGACCAGAGGTGGTGCCCACTTGCCTTTTACTGGTTTCTGAATGTTTCTACTTCTGAACTAAACTGTTACCTTTCATGTAAAATATATGTGGCAGTGTTTGTGTGAAAAGGGGGCTCAGACTTTGTGGTGTGAACCTGCTGAGCCAAACAGCCGGCTGCAGAATAAAAGATATCTGCTTCCTGCATTTTGTCTCTGGGTCTGTGTCCTGGGTAAGAGCGTTCCTGCTACATCTCTGGGGGCTCGGTCCAGGAGATAGACGGTGGCTTGTCCACCTCTCGGGTCCTCCGTGTGTGGAATCCAGGGGTCAGCCACACTCTCGCCCTTCTTGGCACCACCGACCGTTTGTGTCGGGCGAAGGTTGCGCCAGTGGGGCTGAACTCTGCATCCGCCCGAACGGCACTAAGAACCCGTATCGTTCAGGTATCATTCAGGGAAAGGAGGCACCTTCAGGACCAGGTGAGCCCCGGGCCTAGTACTGTATGCTCTCCAATTAGTGGAGGAAGGGGAGCCTGATCAACTCCTGGACTCACCCGAGTAAGCCAACCCGAGGGAGCGGCCGAAACGTTGAGTCCCAGGACGGGAAACGGGGGAGGCGTGTGGTGATTGCTTGTATGAGTGGACATGAATATTCTCTGTGATTGACTGAGGAGTGGCTAGAACGCTCCAGGCTCCTAGTCGGTGCAGTTCCTGGCCGGACTACCACGTTCAGGTCACCAAACGGAGTGGCGACTGTTAAGAACACCAGACACCTGTAAGGGAGGACATGGGTGGTCAAGGGTCAAAGGAATGGACCCCTTTGGAATGAGTCCTTAAAAACTTCAAGAAAGTCTACAGGGGATGCCCTGAGTGTAACCCCAATAAACTGAGATCCCTTTGTGAAGTAGATTGGCCAGATTTCGGGTTGGGTTTGCCTGCAGAGGGGAGTTTTGACCAAACTCTAGTTCAAGCCATCTACTGAGTAGTCACCACCGAACCAACCCACCCCGACAAGTTCCCATATAGAGATGCAAAGCACGCCCATGAGAGCCAGTGCCACATTCTAGTCCTGAAAGGGCAACCCGGGAGGTTTACGCCAAAAAAAACATAGGCTGCCTCCTATTCTGGCTGACACATCGGCCCCAGAGCCCAATTTGAATTTGTTGCCTTAAGATCCCCTGTATCCGCCAAGACTCGTACCCGCTAAAACTCCGAGTACAGGTCAGACTGTCCCTGCCCCCATCTCATGACCTTAAGACTCCTGGTAACCGGGCAGAAATTAGTCTATCCACTACTGACCCGACATTCTATGGTTTCCGATCAGCGGACATTAGAACACCAAATACCAGTACTCCCCAAGAAACCCCAAGAGGCAAACCATCTTTAGCCTGCTCTTGGCCATCAGTGGTCACTCAGATCCCGCTGGGACAGTCCAAATTCTCAGTACCCGTTCTGGGTGAGCAGACCGTGTGTCGGCCTCAGCTGCCTGAGTCTTCTGCCAGTCTTATCATGCCCCTGTGGGCCACAACAGCCCCAATCTATTATGATGCAGAGGGCCAAGTCCAGGGGGGAAATCAAATGTTTGTCTATACTCCCTTCACCACAACAGATCTGTTAAATTGGAAGGCACATACCCCCTCCTATACGGAGAAACCCCAAGCGATGGTGGATTTGATCCAGTCTATAGTGACTACCCACAATCCCACCTGGCCTGGCTGTTGGCAGCTCCTTCTGACCCTCCTAAGTACCGAGGAGAGAAGACGAGTCCATGCCGCAGCTCTCAAATGGTTAGAGACCCACGCCCCAGTGGGAACTAATGATGCTAAAGCCTACGCACAGAGAAGTATGCCCGGAGAGGAGCCACAGTGGGACCCAAATGATGGGACGGACCGCAGTCGTCTGCAGGTCTACCAAGAGGCACTGATATGGGGATTAAGGACGGGAAGTCAGAAGGCTATAAATATGAATAAAACATCCGAAATAATCCAGAACAAAGATGAAAGCCCGAGCGCTTTCTATGAGCGGGTCTGTGAAGCCTACCGGCTGTATACGCCTTTTGACCTAGAGGCGGAAGAAAATCAAAGAATGGTCAATGCCACCTTTGTGGCATATCTAGACATGTCTAGGCATATCTAGACGTCCGGCGAAAGCTGCAGAAATTAGAAGGGTTTGTGGGTAAAAACGCCACAGAACTCATCGAAGTAGCCTCCAAGGTATTTATCAATCGGGAACTGGAGGAGAAGCGGGAGGGGGTCAGGAAGATGAAGAAAAAGGCAGACCTGTTGGCGGCTGCCTTAGGGGTAAAGGAGCCGGGATGGGGCAGAGGGAGTGCCAGGGGTCGAGGCAGAAACAGAACAGCCTTGGAAATTGACCAATGTGCCTATTGTAAAGAGGAGGGCCATTGGAAAAACGAGTGTCCAAATCGCCAACGTACCTTGGTTGGGATTGTGCACCATTCCCAATGCCCAAATCAGGTCTCCCAAGGGGCAGGGACACAGGTGGAATCCAAGGGGCCATGTTAGGGGAGGCAAATATCGCCCTGGGGAGCAAGGAGCAGAGGAGCCACTTATCGGACTGCCTGCTACAGATTGGGAAGATGAAATGTACTGACAGAGACCAGGCTCCATCCCCCTCGGCCCCCAAGAGCCTATGGTCTGCATGACAGTGGGGGGGGAGTCAGCAAATTAACTTCATGGTGGACACAGGAGCACAACACTCGGTAGTCCCCGCCCCGGTGGCTCCTGTCACTAAAAGAGGTGCCACTATTGTGGGAGCAACAGGAGGCCGGGCCCGGCAGCCCTTCCTTCAGTCACGAACCTGTCAATTAGGGGGCCGCCACGTGACTCACTTCTTTTTTGTATTTGCCGGACTGTCCGGTGCCATTGTTGGGATGAGATCTGTTAGGAAAGTTGTAGGAACAAATAACCTTTGCCCCTGAAGGAAGTGCATCCCTCACCCTGCCAGCTCCGGAAGCTATCTCCGTCGAGAGCCTGGCCCCTAAAGGCTTCACCCTCACGTTGCCCCTAGCAGAAGAATGGCGGCTCTTCACCCTGGCCGAAGACGACCGTAATCCATTGCCCCACGGGTTTGCCAATGTTCCCGGTGTGCGGGCAGAATATAATCCCCCGGGCATGGCACTAAACATCCCACCCATCTTTATAGAAGTGAAATCCCAGGCACAGCCTGTACATCTCCGCCAGTACTCTTTGTCCCAGGCTGCCAGACAAGGTATTCAGGTTCACCTCCAATGTCTCCATCAGAGTGGCATCCTCAGGCCATGCCAATCCCAGTGGAACACTCCACTATTACCTGTTCAAAAACCTGGCACTAATGATTACCATCCCGTACAAGACCTTCGGGCTGTAAACAAAGCCACGGTCACACTCCATCCAGTAGTCCCCAATCCGTATGTCCTGTTAGGACTTTAGCGTGCTGGACCTTAAGGACCCTTTTTTTGTCTAAGATTGGCGGTCCCCAGTCAACCTATATTCGCCTTCCAGTGGAACCTTGGGACCAGCCCGGAGAGAGAGGGACAAGTCAAGAAGGTCAGATGACCTGGACTCACCTCCCACAGGGTTTTAAAAATTCTCCTACCATTTTTGGAACAGCGCTAGCAAAAGATCTCCAAAGGTTTCATGAGACTGAGGAGGCGGCCATCTTGATCCAGTATGTAGATGACCTGTTGGTTGCTAGCCCTTCACGGGAGCACTGTATGGGGGAAACGAGTCATCTCCTGACCATATTAGAAGCCACAGCATATAGAGTGACTCAGAAAAAGGCCCAAATAGCTACCATCTGTGTTAAATACCTGGGATTCCGGATAAGCCAGGAATCACGGAGCCTGGGATAGGAAAGAAAGGAGGCTGTCTGCGCTATCCCATGCCCAAAAACTAGGCGACAGGTTCAGGAATTCCTGGTGGCAGCAGGGTTCTGCAGAATATGGATCCCCAACTTTGCTTTGATGGCAAACCCCCTATATGAAGCTACAAAGGGGGGAGAAAGAGACCCGTTTGAATGGGACCGGGAGAAATAGGTAGCATTACAATCCATTAAAAAGGCACTAATTGAAGCCCCTGCCCTGGGACTGCCTGACGTTCAGAAGCCATTCATCCCCTATGTACAAGAAACAAAAGGGATAGCAGTGGGAGTTGGGTGTACCAGTGGTGTACCTGATACAGCAGTGGTGTACCTGTCCAAACAGATCGACCTGGTAGCCAAAGGGTGGCCATATTGCTTGCGGGCAATAGCTGCAACTGCCCTGCTAGTGCAGGAAGCGAACAAACTTACCTTTGGCCAGGAGCTCACTGTTAAAGTTCCCCATGCGGTAACAGTCCTGATGCATTACAAGGGCAACTATTGGTTTACCAATAGCCGTATGACCAAATACCAGGAGCTGCTGTGTGAAAATCCACATCTGAAAATAGAGACATGCAAGACCCTTAACCCTGCTACCCTTTTGCCAGTGGCAGAAGGACCTCCAGACCACAACTGTATAGAGGTACTGGATGAGGTTTATTCCAGCCGGCCAGACCTCCGAGACACCCCATGGCCAAACCCCCATGTCATTTATTACACTGATGGGAGCAGCTATGTGTGTGAAAATTGATGGGTGGCGGGCTATGCAGTAGTAACTCAGGACACTGAAATTGAATTGAGAGCCCTGCCTGTCGGGATATCCGCCCAAAAGGCTGAGTTGATGGCTCTTACTCAGGCTCTCCAGTTGGTCTTACTGCCAATATTTATACAGACTCCAGGTTCACTTTCCTGACCTTACATGCTCATGGGGCACTCTATAAAGAGAGAGGTCTCCTGACCGCTGCAGGGAAACAAGTTAAACATGCAACTGAAATCCTAGATTTGTTGGAGGCAGTATGGGCGCCCCAGTGAGTAGCTGTAATGCACTGCCGGGGGCACCAATGCACTAAAACTACCGAGGCCAGAGGCAATCGGCATGCGGATATGGCAGCAAGAAAGGCAGCACTGTTGCCAGCCCCAAACAGCCCAACCACGGCACATCATGAGCACATGGAATAGTGTGTGTGTGTATAAAGTGCAGTCAAGTCGCAGCCGACTTATGGCGACCCCTTTTGGGGGTTTTCATGACAAGAGACTAACAGAGGTGGTTTGCCAGTGCCTTCCTCTGCACAGCAACCCTGGTATTCCTTGGTGGTCTCCCATCCAAATACTAACCCGGGCTGACCCTGCTTAGCTACTGAGATCTGACGAGATCAGGCTAGCCTGGGCCATCCAGGTCAGGGCCAGTCCAGATAGGGGGCCTTTTTAGATTCTTTTGGTAGCTCAGTTTCATGTCTGGGATCCAAACATGGAATAGTAGTCTACCTTAAATGAACAGAGCATTTTCTTTTATCCCTCAGCTCTGGCCCTGGGCACATGGACATGCCTACTGGGTTCTGCCCTTTGCCAGATTTTGCCTTCTAGGAATTGGCAAGTCTAGTTACAGGGGACTGCAGATGAACTGGAACCAAAGAGTTGATCCATTTTTTATCTACATAGGTCCAGCCATAAGTTTTAAAATGAACTCTCTCTCCCATGGCAGTATCTTTTCAATTTGATATAAATGTCACAAGTAATTTGGCTGTAAGAATCTTCAGGCTGAAGCAAGAATTACACCTTGTTCTCCAGTCATAGTCAGTATCAGCATAAACTAACTAGCACATATAGTTCCCTACCATCCATCTGAAGCATCAGTACAAGATGGAAGTGGGTATCTAAATCCAGCCATTAGATCTGAACACCAGCAGCCTTCTTTGTTTTCTTGTGCATTGTGAGCCTTCGGGGCAGGAATCTGGATTCTCACTCCCTTAACCCCACAGAAGCACAGAACTTTACTGAACGGTTACTGGCCCTGAGGGCAAGTTATTCGTCTTTTCTTTTTTTGAGAAAGAGTCTCACTATTTTGGAAAATTAGCTGGATTTCATGAATTACGCTTCAGGGTATAGAAAACATTGGTTTTAAATAGCAAGCATCTTTTGCATCTTTCGGGGTACACTGGTAGAGCATGCAAAATCCACACATCTGACAACACATACATAAGAAGAGGGACACACAGTTCAAGTTTGCCAAGGAACACATTTAGAAGAAAAGCTGGTTTTTATATGCCAACTTTCTCTACCACTTAAGGGAGACTCAAACTGGCTTACAACTTTCCCTTCCCCTCCCCACAACAGACACCGTGTGAGGTAGGTGGCGCTGAGAGAGCTCTAACAGAGTGTAACTTGCCCAAGGTCACCCAGTGGCTTCATGTGGAGGCGTGGGGAAACAAATCCAGTTCACCAGATTAGCCTCCGCGGCTCATGTGGCGATCAAACCCGGTTCTCCAGATCAGACTCCACCACTCCAAACCACTACACCACTTGGCAGATACCCAAGGAAACCGTGGCAAAGCAAATTTGCTTAAATCTGCACTTGCATTGACAACATGCTCAGAGGGTAGCATGTTGCATTCTTGCCTTTTAACAGAACAGAAAGCAAGTCTGTTTGCAACGTTTACAAACAGATTTCTCATTGCTCTGTTTAAAAAAAAGTGGGAGCAAAAGCAGCAATAAAATATAAACTATACAAGACAACACTGTGCCAACATACACAAAGAGACATACACCTGGTGAAACAACATTGACTAGCGCCCAGCTAGAGCCCAGCACTTTGCCTTATTTGCAAAGGCAAAGTTTAAAAATGCAGACTTTTCACAGCTGCTCCAAATGCCAGCCCAGTACCTGAGTAAATTGCCCCATTCCCTTCCCTTGTTTGTTTTTGTAACAGACAACTGAGGCTGACAAGATGAGCATCCTCTCTCGGATAGATAAGGCTTCTTTTTGTATGTCAGTTAAGGTCACTTGCATGTAGCCAGCCTTGTATCTCAAGGGCTCCAATTCATCACTGCCAGCTCGGTCAGAATGGGATCATCCATTTGCAACAGCTGGGAGTCTGGTTTGGAATCTCAATGCAGAACAGCTACAACCGACATCCCATTGGCACTTACAAATGTGCACGCACACGCAACAAGGACTAATCCAAACTAAGCTTCGGCTGCACTCACTGCGCACATACCTCCAAGCGAGGCCAATTTCTCTGTCAACTATCTCCGCAGAAGTCATCCCAGCTGCTGCACATTACACCAAATCAGAGGATAATCATGTGCTTCAGTGCTAATTACATGGGCCTGCAATAAAGCACTTCATCATGCAAGGTGTCGTGCATGTTTTATGCTGCATTAGAGGCCAATGGCTTCATGCATTTGGTGTAACAGACCAAAACTTTCATTTTGTATATGATACGATGTCAAAAAGGACCCAGATCTGTTGATATTTAATCTTATCAATCTTATCAATCTGCATTTCAGATACAGCCCAGCCCCATTAAAGTTAATGGAGGCTGGAATCTCGTAGCAACCTCAGTCCAGAACTAGACATAAATGTAAAGCGTGGCTTCCGCCGAAAACATCAGTACCATTTTGTGATGCAACATCACCGTATTGCAAATGTCCCTGGCTCCTGCAAAGAACAGCCAATGCAGTAGGGTGGGGACAGGGTAACTCTCAACACAATGCTAGGACATGACACCTTGTAGATTAACTAGATGGGGGGAGAGAGAAGCAGCACGGGGCAGCTGCTTCCAGTGGCAATCACCAGCTGCCCCTGACCCCTAGTTTCAGCCTGAGTAAGTGATAGGGTTGCCAACCTCCAGGTACTAGCTGGAGATCTCCTGCTATTGCAACTGATCTCCAGCTGATAGGGATCAGTTCACCTGGAGAAAATGGCCGCTTTGCCAATTGGACTCTTTGGTATTGAAGTCCCTCCCCAAACCCCACCCTCCTCAGGCTCCACCCCAAAACCCTCCCGCCAGTAGCAAAGAGGGACCTGGCAACCCTAGTTAGTGAACAGGAGCAGGGCTGGCCTTCATTGGGCTCATACCTTAAGGACAGTTTCCAACACAGAAGTATCACAACACATTCAGTCCCCAAATCACATCAATACTCATACTCTGCTCTTATAACAACAGTCTTGAGCACAAACAGTTCCAACAACAGAACAACAACAAAAAGAGTAGCAATAATAACAACAATAAATATGCCTAGGGCATAAATCTCATCAATATGAATAAATCCCCTTATTCTATGCTTCGTCTTCAGTTATCTTTACATTTTTAAAAATCTGATAGATTTTAAAATATGCTTTAAAATATGCCTTAATAAGCTTAATTTGTAAGACAGTAAAGTATCAGGGCTCAAGGCTGGCTCAGTCCACTGCCATCTGATTTCCCCTTCTTCCAAATCCCAGGTGCATAAGGAAGAGGTCAGGTACTCACTGATGGACAGGAACCCTACCCTAGATCTCATTACTGAGGGGCAGTTCATTCCCTTTCCCTATTTATTTATTTCCATATATATTTATCCAGGCAGCCTGCATGGTGTAGTGGTTAAGGTGTCGGACTAGGATCTGGGAAACCCAGGTTCAAATCCCCACTTTGCCATGGAAGGGTGCAAGGGAGAATCCCTTGCTACGCCGGCACTCCACCCTTGGAGAGGTGTGGGTGGGGTTTGTTGAAGCAGAGGAAGAGTCATTGAGGAGTAGGGGGAGGAAGGCCAGGGGGCCAATCACTGCACCAGTCTCTCTTTGGCCAGCAACAAGGGATACGCATAAAGCAGCAAAGCAAGACACTAAATGGAGAGGCAAAAGTACTGGAAGGGGGGGGAGTCTGATGAAAAATATAAAATAAGTCTTCTGAGTGAGCTTGAGTCCCAGATGTTTGCATCTGCAAGCAGGCACCATAGAAACAGCAGCCATGCTGGTCCCCAAAGACACAAGGGTAGCTGCTGGGAACTACATGGCAGATGTTGCTGGGAACGACACGCCAAAAAGGTGGTGCAGCACTGCCGTAGCTTTAGGGAGCGTTCTCGGGCTGAAAGGGGTAAGAAAGCTGCCTAATGGCAGCTCTGCCCCCAGATTGCCCTGGGAACACCTCCTGGGGTTCCGGTGTGAGGACTTGTGCCGGGAGGATGCTGGCGGGAGGCTGCGTCGGCATCCAAGGGCCATGCTGCCATTGCAGTCCAGGGGGGCCAGTGTAAGTGCCCCTACGCCAGTGTCCATGCCAGTTTGCACGGTGCAAGTGGCACGGACACCAGCATAGGGGTCACGCCACCTCCTATGCCCATTCGTCCCCCAACCTCAGGAATGGGTAGTAATTCTGTAATCCTAGTCCTATTGCATTGTTCACTGGTTGTTTTATGCTGTCTGACCACACTATTTATATCCTGTAATGTGCCTTAAGTCTCAGAAAGAAAGGTGGGCTGTAAACAAAGTAAACAAATAAAATAAACCTTCAGAAAACTTTGCTATGATATATATTTTGTAATATAGAACATACTGTGGTGGAATACACCTAGTAGACAATGGGCCATAACTAACCATTACTATTATGATTTTGGCCAGCCTTACAAAACACACTTAAAAAATCCAATCAAGCCATTACACTTAATGCTTCCCAGGGATTTATCATTCAGTGTTGGGGGCCTTACAGTCGACATTTCTCATCTGCTTTTTCCATACACTTCATCAGGTCCACACTTGGTTCCGTCCCCCATTCATCTGGTAGGAAATACTCTCTAGCAAGCATTCGGAAGCCGACTTCAAAGAAATCATTTTCGCTTTGGCTTTCAAAGCACAGCAGGAAATGGCTTTGTTACCATCTTAAAATAAAGCTAGCATGCATATATAAGCAACAACAATGGAGGAAAATGCAAGCAGGAACAATTATCATCGCTATCCAAGCAGAGCCTATTTAAACATTTCTTGAGAAATGGTGCAGGTTGTTTTCTAATCTAACCCCTTTGGGGGGAAGAAGGCTGGCCTCTTAGGTATTTGTGTACATTCACAGTCCAAACAGGCAGGAAAACACATTACCAGGAAGAAATCTGAGGAAGCATGAAATTTAGTTTTTCTACCAGACAAGCGCTATCAACGTTTCTTTCTTTACTCCAAGGAGTGAGTAGCAAGTCTGCCTCCCGCAGAAAGATTAACGAAATGTCACTCCGGTGTGTGTTCAGTTGTCACCGGCCTCACTTTGCGAAGACAAAAGTTGCACCGATAGCAAGAAGAGATAAGGATGTGAAAGGAATCTACTCCAGAGGCAGTTGCTTTACATGCAGACAGTACAGTGGTACAGTCACACTGAACTTTCAAGGAATACCCGCCTGGAAAGCAGAACAACGTAATGAAGAAGCCATCATGCTAACACTAAACATTTTATATGGAAGTGACCCTGCAATCCTGGCTATCGTATTTTGGTCACGTCATGAGACAACAAGAGTCACTGGAAAAGACAGTCATGCTAGGAAAAGTTGAGGGCAGCAGGAAAAGAGGAAGACCCAACAAGAGGTGGATTGACTCAATAAAGGAAGCCACAGCCATCAATTTGCAGGATCTGAGCAAGGCTGTCAATAGGACATTTTGGAGGACTTTCATTCATAGGGTCGTCATGAGTCGGAAGCGACTTGACGGCACTTAACACACAACACACTGCAATCCTAACACACTCGCTTGGAAATAGGGTTGCCAGCTCCATATTGGGAAACACCAGGAGATTTTAGGAGCGGAGCCTGAGGAAGACAGGGTTTGGAGAGGGGAGGGACTTTGAAGTAATGTGTGGTCCCGTTGTTCTTTGCAGTAGGAAACTGGCCAGTGGAGAGCTTATCTTCAGGAAACTGCAGACCCTGAGCTAAAGCGTTCTAGCCAATGAAACAAAGTAGTAAAGTGTGAATGTCGTGCCTGACAATGACCTCAAGCTTTAGTGGGCTTGTGCAAAAGGCTTATGAATATTAGGATCTCCACCCTGCACAGATTAGTAGCTCATTTTAATGAACATGCAATGCATGAAATTGTATGTTATAGGCCTTTTGGGTTGTAGATTGTAACCGGAGTCTCTAAGCCAATGGGGATGAAGGAGGCGTAGCCGGGATCGGCCGAGGCAGAATAAAGCAGAGTAGATCACGTTTCAAAGCGAGTTGCTAGGATACAGCTTGCTGGCAATGGTGACTCCCAATAGTTGCAACAATCGAATAAAAACTTCCTTGAACCAATTTTTGTGTGGATCTATGTCTGTAAAGAGATTTTCCCTACAACTTCAGTGCCATAGAGTCCAATTGCTAAACCAACCTCCTTGCCCTCATTTATTCTCATTGGACTCTATGAGAATCGGGGGAGCACATCAAGAGGAAGGGGGAATGGTTCACTTTCGCACAAGGAACAAGTGACATGGAATCGTCTTGCTGCCACCCAATAAAAAATTTTATTCAGGATGCTAAAGTTAAGAGTCTGCCCAGGACATAAAAGTGCTATTGCTCTCCAGAGCCAAGAGAATAAAATGGAGCATAATGAGAAAAGCAGGGAGGAAAGAAGTTATCGAGGAAACAGAGAAAGTCTGCATGGACAACAAAGGTTTAGTATGCATACGATGGAGCAAAGAGAATCCTAGCTAGTTAGCTTGACGTGCACTTAAAGGAAGCCCCTTCCATAGCCTCATTTATTCTCCACGTACAAATCCTGCTCTTTTGATTGCTAATTAACAGCTATGGCTCCCCAGTTGCACCTTCCAAGTGAAAGACAGGATTTAGAGTTTAGATCAGCGCTACTAGCCACTGAACCACGTCAACTGAGTTAGTATTAGTACTGGGAGGATTGAAAGGTCTCTACACATCTTGCACTGTATAATCTCCCTGTTAAAGCACTCCAAGGAGAAACGCCAGGAACAGGCTGTGGAAAGACCCACCGGATATGCTCAGCAGGGGGGCACTTTCGCTTTTCATTATACCTGAACAGAACCGAAGTCAAGGAAAAGCGGTGACTGCCTTGGCAGATCCAGGGATACGTTTGCGGAGAAGCCCCGGAGGAGAAAGTAACACAACACCAGGTTGAAGTAGAAAGAACTTTATGAATATATATGCTGAATATATAAGTGGAATATAATTGGCCACAACTTTTTTAAACATTACAACAGCTGTGAAAAGAACATTGGCTAGGCATATGGGCTGGATCTGAGACCATCAGCTGTCCCCAATGTGGCTTGATGTGTGTAGACTGCTCCCAGCGGTCCTGCTGGGAGTATCCAGGAGTGGCAGGACCAGGACTCACCAGGTCAAGTCAAGTCAAGTCAAGTAGCCTTTATTGGCATAAGATAAAGTGTATAAAAGCAAATACATAAAATCCGTACAGTACACGAAACTCCATAGTTTTTACAGTAAAATCAATTAAGGTGCATTAGACAATTTAACCACTTGGTTTGCCACTTGGTGATCCCCTGCCACCTGGGAAGTGGCAATTAGGAACCACCCCAAGCTGGACCTATCTTGTAGCATGCCACTTCCCAATCCCTTATTGGGACCCTTTACTGGGAAAAGGGGTTCACAGACCACTCTTCCCCAACAAGATCCAGCCCAAATGCTCTTCCTGCTAAAGCTGTGACAAGTAAAACTTATAAACAATGCCCATACATAGGAAGTGGAGGGCGGGAATGTCGTCCCTCGGAGGTCTGAGTCGGCCAAAGAGCCGGCTCCTTCTTTATGCGGCGAAGGACCAGAGTGAAAACTCTTCACTCTATCCGTCTCCCCGCTCGCCCGTTCCTCCTTGGCTCTGACCCCCCCCCATAGGCTAATTTAAACTGGGGAGGGACAGGTCAATTGGAGGAGTCCCTTTACGGACTCAAGGGTGGGTCCACGTGCCTCATGCCTATGAGGCACTATGAGGGTTGCATGGATTTTTAACAACGGGAGGCAGCTCAGCCGCTAGGGTGGCCAGGTCTCCCATTGCCATTGGTGGGAGGTTTTTGGGGCGGAGCCTGAAGAAGGCAGGGTTTGGGGAGGGGAAGGGACTCCAATGCCATAGAGTCCAATTGCCAAAGCGGCCAGTTTCCCCAGTTGAACTGATCTCTATCAGCTGGAGATCAGTTGGAACAGCAGGAGATCTCCAGCTAGTACCTGGAGGTTGGCAATCCTAGCAGTCGCATTGCCTCCAAAGACCAGGAATGCACTGTTAGAAGTACCCAGGAGTACCTGCTGGGAGAGTTTATATAGGCCAAATGGATAGATGGTTCCCAAACTCGCAATCCATGTGACAAGATTCAATCTGGCCCAGCCTCCCAAACTCAGTAGTAATGTTCTATGCCTGAACATACAATTTTCACAGAGCAACCACTGAGTAGACATTTTGTATTCATGAAACTGTCCCATTGGCTCAGGAACTTCTTCCAGAGAAGAACTTGTCTACTTCGAAGACGTAAACAAATTGAACTGTCATCATCCACTGACACAGCCCCCTATAATGTCACACTTTATTTTTTAAATTTATTAAAGTAAATAAATATATAAATCATGGTTCCCATTCTGTTTTCTGCAGTGGACCATAAATTCCAGTGTCACTAGTTGATTTATTTGTCTTTGGCAACCTTGCCCTGACTTACATTCTCTCTGCAAGAACCCAACAAAAATACATCTAACATTGCTACAGGGAATTCACATGAATTAAATACAACACAGCCTTCTGTGACTTCTAAGACCCCTTCTCTCAAATTCTTTTTTTTAAAAATTCAGGGATTAAGACAGAAACTGGCAAATGCAAAAGAGACTTTCTCTCGCAGTCCTGGCAGATGTGACAATCGGCCAAACCACGACACGGTCTGCTCAGAGTATAATCCAATAGGCACTACTGCCCACCACACAAACGGGACTGCAACAAAATGAGGGTTCTGCAGGAAGACTTTACTGCGAGCTGCATCAACAAGAAGCTCAGCGCTTTGACACGGCCCAGCACAGCAAGCTTGAAAAGAGATTTGGTTGCGGGGTTTTACTAGGGTGAAACCCAACATTTTCCAGCAAACATTTTCAGTGCAAAGCAGTGGGGAAGTTTTCAACTCTATCTGGGCTCCAAACTCTAGCGCAACTTAGGCCATTTATGCTTGGTAATTAGCAGCATGTTCCACGCTGAAGTGCCCTGCATATTTTTTTGAGTTCTTTCATATTGAACTGTCATTCAGGAACTGAATGTAAAGCTGACGCACACCGGCTTTGCATTTCTTAAGAGCCCCTTTAACACAACCTTTTGTGTTTGCTCCGTCCCCACTGCGAACAATCCCCTCAAGCAAGCATGCAAAATCACAGCTGCGTGTTAGCTATGCACACGCTAATGGCTCTGCAAACAGGAACGAAGAAGCAGGCGAGTGGGGGTGGAATTTCTCCTTTTGCATCGGGACCATGAATAGGCATTTTAAAAGTTGCACTTTAAAAAAGAGCTTTGAGCGAGCATCAAAATTGACCCTGCATATATGGCCTTATAGTGACAAAGAGCTGTGCTCCTCCGGGTGATTTTGTATATTCTTATTCAGTTGTAAGAACCTGAGCTCTGCAATTTGCTCTTTCCCCCTGATATGTGTATTTATCCTCTTCCTTCAAACAAGGAAATTTCCTTTTTCTTTATGAAAGTGCCCCAAATTCAAATACACCAATAGGAAGCCAGACCCTGCATCTCATTCCCACTGTGGAACCTAACCCTCCGCACAGAACTGATCCAATGGCAGAGTCCCCTGTTGAACTATAGCCACTTCAGATCCTACTAAAGGGCACCTTGAGCCCCTCCAACTCTACAGCCTTCTTCCCCAATTTCACAGCATCTCTCCCCTCTGTGCTGAATCACCACCACCCCCTTTTTGGTTCCTGGACTTTCATTCCTCACTTGGATTCCATACTTTGTAGCTGGCTTTGTACCTGTCAGGCCTTGCTCTCTAACAGGAGTATAGGCTGTTGTTGACCTGAGTTAGGCCAGTGCTTGGCTGCGGGTCAAGTCTTCAGTTCTCATGCCTGTAAACTCTGTGTATAGTATCCCCCGTCCTGTTTTCCCCAGCTCTGCAGATGTTGGGCTGCTGTTTAGTCTTTCTCCCTGGGAACTGCTTATTCCAGGATTGCTTGCTCATGTTTACTTCCAAAGCCTGCATTGCTTTTAAAACATGTAACCTACCAACGTTTCCTCATTACAAGCCTCACCTGTCTGTAGACAGTCAGTTCTTTTATCTGTCCTGTTGCTCCTAATAAAGTATTACTGCTTCAGAGCTACCTGCCTGGATGAGTTTGCTTATGGGATGCTAGGGACAGACGCCTGAGTCTGACAGTACCTGAGCCTGCTTCCCCAACCTCACGGCTTGCTTCTCAGACTTGTCCCTTTTGCTGATTCCCTGAATCCCTCACTTCTGACCCCTAACTTCTTAATTGGTTTCAGTTCAGCTTTTTCCTTTATCCTGGACCAGCTTTTCTTGTCTTCTGCCCCAGATCACAGTCCCATGGACTCTTCTCTTCAGGATAAGCCCTTTTTTCACCCTTTATTTTAGATTCCTCATTCACCCAGGGCCAGATCTAGGGGGGGAGGGCCAAGGGGAGCACCTGTCCCTGGCGTCACACAGAGGGGGACAGCAGAGGTTCCCCCCAAATGCAACACCCCCCTCTTCTTCTCTGCAGGAAGGCGGAGGGGACAAGCCTGTGCTGGGTTCCCAGCATGAAAGTCAGGGATGATGTGAACATATGAAGCTGCCTTATACTGAATCAGAACCTCGGTCCATCCAAGTCAGTATTGTCTACTCAGACCGGCAGCGGCTCTCCAGGGTCTCAGGCAGAGGTCTTTCACATCACCTACTTACCTAGTCTCTACCACTTAAGGAAGAATCAAACCGACTTACAATCACCTTCCGTTCCCCTCCCCACAACAGACACCCTGTGAGGTAGGTGCGGCTGAGAAATCTGAGACTAGCCCAAGGCCACCTAGCTGGCTTCATGTGTAGGAGTGGGGAAACCAACCCGGCTCACCAGATTAGCCTCCGCCGCTCATGTGTAGGAGTGGGGAATCAAACCCGGTTCTCCAGATCAGAATCCACCGCTCCAAACCACCTCTCTTGACCACTACACCACGCTGGCTCTCCAAAGAGGATGCAAACATAGCAACTAAGATGTGTTTGTGCTTGTAACAAACGAACAGGTAAGATGATGTGATGATGGTAAGAGTTTTGGCCATGTTGAGAAAGGCCAAGTATGGCTTCCATTGCCAACTGCAAATTACTGGAGATATGATAGAGAGAAAAAAATTAAATTGAAATTTAAAATCAAAGACACTTCACATTACGCTTTTAAGGCACCACCTTTCAGCAGAATGACATCTCAGAAAGCATTTAACAAAATGTTTCCTTTAATTCACAGACAATTGCGGACCATTAAAAAAAGTTATAGGCTCTGTTCCAAGTGATTAGAATGCAATAATCAACACAGAGTCCCATTTATTAAGCCGATGTTGCAGAGCATCAGTTCACTGTGCAAATCTTAGTTAAAATCTCTACACCCATCATTTCCTCCAGAAGAGACCAATTAAATGTTTAAAACCCCTGAGAATCAGAAATACTAAGGACCACATGCGTGCACATTCATCACCGGATAGCTACATTATTAAGCAGTGACTTGCAGATGTGAATGGGCCATCACCAATATAACATTACAGACAGCTTCCATAAATACTCCCAAAACTTCAATGCTTTTCTATAGACATAAATCACACATTTAGATTCAAGTCAGGGCCGGTGCTACCATTAGGCGAACCAGGCGGTCGCCTAGGGCGCAGACCTCAGAGGGGCGCAGAACTGGCCTGAGGGGCACAGTTTTAAACCGATTCGTTTCTTGAAAAAAATGCAACTGACAATTTATATATATATATATATATTTATTTTAAGGTAAATACCACAACAGTGCTATGGAATATAATTAATTATAATGTATTATAAAAAGTTTTGTGCTTTTATTTTTCTACAAGACATCTGTTTTTGAAAATTGGTTAGCAATGGGGGGGCACAAGTAGTTAGCCTTGCCTAGGGCGCAAAAATGACTGGCACCGGCCCTGATTCAAGTCATACATTTATTTACTTTAGTTACTGTCTGCCTTTCTTGCTGAGACTCAAGGCGGATTACAGGCTATAAACAGTGCAACTAGACGACATAAGACAGCCAATGAATAATGCAATAGCACTACAATTACAGAATTAAAGAACAACAAGCTTGATAAGGCAAAATGTACTGTAAATGATACAGAAAGTGCCTTACAGGGTAAAGATGATGCAGTCAAAGGAGGTGATACCTATAGTAATCATTGCACTGGACTATTCCATTATAAAGGTGGACACTTAGGCAGTTTATTCTTTAAGAGGGGAGTGGACATGTTCATGGAGGATAGGGCTATTTGTGGCTACTAGTAAAAATGGATACTAGTCATGATGCATACCTATTCTCTCCAGGATCAGAGGAGCATGCCTTAACTAAATTGCTACCTTGAAAGTAAGGAAACTTGGGAGACCTGTTGAATTTGCCTCCTCTACGAAAGGAGCTACGGTTTTGGCCCCACTGAGCTCTGCGCTGCTCTGGTCTGAACCTTTGGAGGGTGTGATACAATCTAAAGGTAGTAGATTGTGAAAAAACCCTCGACTCCTTAGGGAGGCTCTTGGGTAAGGCTTTTTTCTTATCCTTAGTTTCAATGAGTATTGGGTCCAATTTATCCCCAAATAGCCTCTTCCCTTGGTAAAGGAATCCCATGAGCACGGACTTTAAGTGGTGTTCTATCTGCCATGGGGGCAGCCAGAGAGCTCTTCTGGCCGCAGAAGCCATAGCTAGGGCTCTGGCTGCGAAGGACATAGTATTAGGGCTGTCGATTCGGTTCGTCCCAAACCGAAAAACAGCCGAATTTCCCGATTCGGCGATTTTTAGTTCACATGGAACCAAACTCAAAAAAGGTGGGAAAACGGGGAGCCGAATTCAGCGAGTTTGGGGTGTTCGGCGAATAAATTCAGCAAATTCGGGGTTCAGCGCAGCAGCATAACCGTCAGTTAGTAAGCAGCATTCTCTCGCAGCCAATCGGTGGCCAAGCTGGGTCCTCTTCTGGCCAATCAGTCACGATTGAGTGCATGAGCCCAGCTTCTGCACGGCCCAGGGAGAGAAAGAGAGAGTATCTGTTTGTGTGAGAGAAAGATCCCCCTTGGGGGGGGGTGCACATTCGAGCCATTCAGTGGCTGCAGGGGGCGCACTTTTGGGGGTAGAGCCCCCAAACTTTCAGCATAGCTTCAGAGGACCCTTCTTGCAAGAACCCCCAAGTTTTGTAAAGATTGGATCGGCGGGGCAAAATATGGGGCCGGAAGTGGTCCCCCCCACCCTTAATGTGCATCTCTGACAATGGGGGGTTGCAATTAGTAGAGCTTGCCTCCCACGCCCAAAGCTCCCAGCCCAACAAACAGCTGAGCTGCGAGGAGCAAGGGCGGGGCAGGTGCAAAGAAGATGGAACAGAAGACATCCACAGTAAGACCAATTTTGGGGCTTTTCTCTATAATTTTTCTCCTGTGTGTGTGTGGGTGGGGAGAAGCAGTCTGTGTGTGTGTGGGGAGGGAGCAGTTTCTGTGGGTGGGTGGGGGGAAGCCAAAGGGGGCTTTCGCCCATTCTGCCTGGGGGTGAGTGCCCCCTCGAGTCTCTCTCTCCCTGGTTTGAGGGGGAGCTTCAGTTGTGTGTCCTCAGGTTTTCCCTCATTCATAAGATCGGTTAGGTCTATTTTGATGCTTGCTCAAAACTGGTTTTCAAATTGTGACTTAAAGAATGCATTTGCCTGGTCCAAGTCTGATGCAAAAGGGGAAATTCCACCCCCTCCTGCTCCTTATGCATAGCTAGCCTGCCTCTGTCCCTTTCCATGGTTTGCAAACTCCCAGGTGTGACGTGTTGCTTTACATGGTTGCAAACGTGTTGCTTTGCATGGTTGCAAATGTGTTGCTTTACAAACTTCTTCGCACCTGCCCTGCCCTTGCTCCCCCCCAGCTCAGCTGTTTGTCGGGGCTGGGAGCTTCGGGAGTGGGTGGCAAGCTTTGCTAATTGCAAACCCCCATTGTCAGAGATGCACATTAAGGAGGGGGGACCCCTTTCGGGGCCCATATCTCAGCCCCCCCCCGACCCAATCTTCACAAAACTTGGGGGTTCTTGCAAGAAGGGTCCCCTCAAGCTATGCTGAAAGTATGGGACCTCTACCCCCAAAAATGCCCCCCGGAGCCACGGAAAGGCGCTATTGTATTTTTAATGGCTTTATTCGGCCGAATTTTCCCCCAAACTCCAGATCTCATGCCGAATTGCATGGAATTGAAGCGGGGGAGTTCGGACTTCGGCATTTCCCGAATAAAAACGGGCCGAATTTTGCCGAAACCGAATTTTACCGAATTTTTTTTCAACAGCCCTACATAGTATCTAGAGTAGAATCCGCTAGGAATGATACAGCTCTCAATAGCCTTGATACCCGTTCACAAGCCTGTTTCTCTTCCTGTGGGATAATTTGAGCAAGTTTTCTGGCCCAAATAACAGCCGCTCTGGAAACTAGAGAGGTGATTGAAGCACTGACTGCTAAGGCAGAAGCCTCGTGCTGTTGAAATTATAGACTAGAAAGTAAACAGATTCTGGTGATCTAGGAGACAGCTAGTTGACAGCTAAGATCACATGATGAAGGGATGACTAATGCCAGCTCATCATGACTATGCAGGAAAACTGGACAGAACAGGTTTTTACCTGGGAGCTGGGCAGCTATCAGTGGATTGCCTGATAGACTGAGTCAGTATTGTGTATAACTGTCTAATATCTGTACAGTGGTGTGGGGCGTATAATAGCACTAATAGCACTAATTTAAACTGTGCTTGACTCTGCCATATTCACTTGAACTGGGTGGCTAACAAAACTAATGAACGCCATCATGTGCGCCTTTTTACATGCTTTCCTATCAGCCGGATCCTTAATCATAGTCTGGCCCTCTTCAGTGACAATATCAGAGGTGTGCAGTGCAGTTACCGGGGCTTCCACTGGGGGAACCTTAAGAAGTTCTCAAGTATTTTGGTCTAAGTTATAGAACTTCTTGGCAGCAATTGGAAATTTTTAGAGGCCATGGGTTTCTCCCATTCTGACCTCATAAGTGATAAGAAGTAGTCGGGTATTGGGATAACCCTTTCCGGTGGGTCATGCATATGAAAAAACTCTCTAGAGCCTTTTATTCTTTGAGAATGAATGGGCTCTGAATCCTCAGCTAAGTCAAGAGATGCAAGGGTCTTAGATAATAATAGAGGGAATTCCTCTGCGTTGAAAACCCTAGATTGCTTAGGTTGCTCAATGAGATCCTCTCCATCAGAACTGAATTCGCCCTCCTCTTTTTCCTCAGCTTCGTCTCCTGAGGAGGCTAGGGAGTCACCTCCCTGAAACTGGAATGCTTGAGACCCAGAGGGATCTTTCAAGGCTGCCTTAGTGGGCCATCTACCCTCAGAGTAGGTATCTGCCCCAGCCCTGTGGGCAACTCTGGGGCCCTTGATATGCTCAGCTTGGGAGGAACTGGACTGGGAGGAGGGGGAAGGAGGGGGGTTGGGCCACCCTTAGTCCTTCAGAGAAGGCTTCCTTAATCAGGTTGGAAAGTTCTGCCTTTAAAAAGGCAAACCCAGCGTCCTGCGGAGGGGACAGAACAATCCTACCAGCTGATGGAAAATCCAGAGTTCCGTCCCATCCCTGACCTGGAGGCGAGTCGCCTGCAGACGGAAGATCAGGAGGCAATGGCGAGCCAATGGCCTCAGTGCCCTATGCTTTTTCAGGCTGCACAGGAGAAGCAGCTGCCTCTGCTGTAGACTCCCTGCCGCAAGCCACCGTGGAGCAGACCCCGCTCTTGGTCGGCGCGGCTGCAGAGCGCGTGGCGGCGAGAATGCGCTTGGCTCGCTTGTTACTGTTGGCCGAACCGGCTCTCTTTCTCTTGCTGGTGCCGCTCGCGCCTCCTTTGTTTTTTGCTTTTGCTTTTGTTTCCCCTGCATATCTGCATGAGGGAAGGTTAGGATCCTGAGGCGAGCTCCTTGGAGCTGCCATGAGGAGGCTGGGGTCTAAATCACTCTGCGCAATAAACGCATCATCATGCCTGGCCGCCATTTTGTGGAGCAGCGCAAAAGGCTAACTTCTCCCTCCTTTCACTTCCCCAGAAAGAAAAAAACTAGAAAAAACAGAAGAGAAGGACAGTGAACGAAGAAAACAGAAGTAGATCCAGAAGAAAAGGAATAAGAACAGTAAGGCTGGTTATCTATCCCTGTAGAGCTAAGAGCTGCGAGAAGGCTGCTCTCCCGATAAAGGCAGGAAATAGAATGGCTATAGGGGGAGTTTACCACAGTAGGCTGGGAGGGAAAAAATTTGAATAATTGATTCCTGCCTCCCGAGTTAAGAGGAAACGGAAACACCCACTCTGAAGATGCCCTTCTGGCCCTCTGAGTGAGAACAAATCGATTTCTGCCAATTGGGTTTTATTAAAAACATCCACAGATCTAGAGGAAGCAGATTGCCTTGCTGAAAAGTAAATGGGCAGTGGCTCCTTAAAACCTATTTTGAGATACAGCCCAGAGTAAAGAATATAAATGCACAACAAACCAAAGTCACCATCTTCATAAGAGCAAATTATTGAAACACTGATGTAATCTGTGGCTTTCAGCACCTTCTGAGCACAAGGAAGCACTAGGTTAAGCATTGCCCTATGAGACTACGTTTTTGTATACAGAACCATGGTACACTAAAAAGGGCCAAGCTGTTATTGTAGGAACGTTACAGAAATGCTTACATTAGCATCAGGGCCATTTAAATAAAAGGAGTTGATGGGACTGTCCACTTTAGTAATCATTTAAATATCAATTTAAAGAGATTTCTTTGTGGTGAGAGGAAATCTTTAACTTCAGAAGCAGAACATCAATAGGCAGCCAGGTACAGCAAAAGCATTTGAGTGTCGCAAGAACCAGAGGGAAGAGAAAAAAAAACGATGGTATCAAATTAACAGCACTGAACACATTTAGCCACCAAGGGTCACTGTTGATTCGCTCACCAGCGCAGCCCAGGATTCTTCAGTTAGGAGGACTACTGATAAAAAATAAAAAGGAATCGCATGCTGTTCATGTGAGGCAAAACATGTCCATAAAACATGCCCATAATAAATTAAGATGTCAGCGGCGTTTGACACGGTCGATCGTGCTCTATTGACCCACCGCCTTGCCGATGTTGGGATGCTTGGGACAGCCCTTCAATAGTTGATCTCATTTCTCCAGGATCAGGGACAGAGGGTAGCACTTGGGGAGAGGGGTCTCAACACGACACCCTTTGGTGTGTGCAGTCCCCGAGGGGGTGATCCTCTCCCCAATGCTCTACACCATCTATATGCGCCCCCTCGCCCAGCTGGTTCAGAGTTTCGGGCTGGGGTGTCATTAATATGCGGATGACACCCGGCTATATCTGATGACAGAAACACTGTCAAAGACAGAAACACTGCCAGCAGAAGAATCACAAACACAAGGAAGACAGAGGGAAGAGGACAGGGGGATATGAAGAAATGGCGCTGGAAAGAAAAGGAAAATGTATGAGGGTTATGGAACATCATGTGCCCAGGATTTCAGTAAAGCTTTTGACAGGGTTCCCCATGATGTTCTGTTGGGTCAACTAGAGGACTGTGGACTGTAGGATAGTTAGGTGGATAGGAAACTGGCTGGAGAACTGCACTCAAAGAGTAGTTGTCAATGGCATTTCATCTGAATGATCCAATACTTTTCAATATTTTTATAAATGATCTGGATGAGGGGGGTGGAGGGACTACTCATTAAACGCACAGATGACACCAAATTGGGAGGAGTGAGGCCAAATGGCCGAAAGGTGGGCTCTCTGAGGCAAGAGGGCCCTGCCTACAGGAAGGCCTGATAAGGCCTCAGAAGGGGGCAGAGCCAGGAAGACCCGGGGTAGGGGTTAGGCAGACTCCATAATGCTGGAAAGCAGAGGCCAATAAGGAGGCCTCCCAGCTGCCTGAGCCCTCGAAGGACAAGCATGCTCAGACTCCCCCTCTGAATGGTCTCAGGCTGAGGAGTCTCACCCAGCGAGACAGAGTGGGCACGGAGGGGACCTCAGGGGCCGGTTGACGGGCACCAGTCCCACATCAGTAATCTCCTCAGAGGCCATCATCATTAGTAGCACCAGGATAAATTATTTCCCAGACTATTCTCGAGGCACTCCCATCACACGATTGTTTAGACTTCACTGTGACCCCAGAGAGTAAAAGATTTCAAAAGGTTTGTGAGAAGTAATCTGATCCCATGGGTTTGCAAGATATCAAATTTTATAAATATATGAATATATGGCAGAGCAATCCTAAGTGGGGGGGTAGTTGGGATGGGCCCAAGGACGGCGCAACTGTATCGTGTCCTGAGCAAGTTGCTGTCTCAGTGCAGCATGCCAAAAATGCTCCATGCAGTTTAATGGGGCTATCCCTCCCTTTTTGCTGGCGCAAGTTCACGCCGGCAAAAAGGGGTGTTCCCAGAATGAAAGGGCTCAGGGAGCTGACTAAAGTCAGCCCTGCCCGCAGGAACACCCCCTTTGGCACCGGCACTGGGAAAACGCTGCACCGGCGCCCATGCATAGCGCTGCCACAAGGCTCCTGCCATCAGCATAGGTAGACCTGTGTTGGCATTCGTGCCATGTTAGCTGGTGCAAAGCACCCCCCCAAAGGAATGTTCTGCCAGGCTTTTATTTTTCAGATCAAATCTTGAAACCAGCAGTGAGCAAAAAGCTAAGTCCACCGAAGGGAGGAAGTGGACAAGTAAATCCAGTGAGGTAAGAGGACACTAAATAAGGATTGGAAGGGCACAGATCAAAGCAAAGGAGGATTGTTTTCACTCATGAAGCAATATGTCAGTGCATCAGCTGCAGTCACCAGTGACAAATAGATATGGGAGTTAACAAGGGCAAACAGTGTTTGACGGCCATCAACCATGACTGAGATGAGAGGACCCATTCTCTATGTCTGGGACTATTTCTCTTGCTATTTGGCAACAACAGAATAGGTTTTTTTTCCCCTCTGACAGGTCTGTATTATTGATCCAGGCACACCATTCCATCTATCTAGACGCACAGATGGCCACTATGCTTACAGAATACAAGTGCTACAGAATCCAACGTTTAATGAATATAATGTTGTTAAAGAAATGCACTACCACCAGTATATGGATGGGAAAGCTAAGCATTGAGAAACTCTAATCTTAACCCTAACCCACAAACCAAGGAAGCCAATAAAATAATTGTATTTTAAGTCAGTTTAAATTCAAGCATATCTATATTAATTGGTTGTGAAAGATTTAAAAAAGGTAAAGGTCCCCTGTGCAAGCACCGGGTCATTCCTGACCCATGGGGTGACGTCACATCCCGACGTTTCCTAGGCAGACTTTGTTTACGGGGGGTTTGCCAGTGCCTTCCCCAGTCGTCTTCCCTTTACCCCCAGCAAACTGGGTACTCATTTTACCGACCTCGGAAGGATGGAAGGCTGAGTCAACCTTGAGCCGGCTACCTGGAACCAACTTCTGTCGGGATCGAACTCAGGTCGTGAGCGCAGCTTGGACTGCAGTACTGCAGCTTACCACTCTGCGCCACAGGGCTCCTTGTGAAAGATTACCTCAAGGATTTTATTCAAGGTCATACAGGAATTGTACAAGAGGTACAGAATGAAACATCCATGAAATACCTTGTTCACAAAAATAGATTTCTGTTTAATACTAAAGTACCTATAAAATATACAAATAAACTTTGCATTGCCTATACAACTTATTTCTTAATATTTCCAAACCCAGGTTTGTACAAAAGCCACAAACTATTTGCACCAGAACCTCACAGTGATACCTGCAGGAAAATGTCTTTTATGACGCAATCCCTTAGCAATCATAAATGGACTTTGCTAGATCAGCAATTTCTATGTATGTCGTAGAGAAAGCACTGTGGTAGTTTCACCATTATTTTTATAATCATTTCAAATATTGATTCAAGCCTCTTCTGCACATGACCCAGAAAGAGGTGGTAGAAACTGCACACGGGGAGTCGCGTTTTTAACTTCCTCCTATAATAAAAACTCACCGCAGTTTTTTAAAGAAATCACAGGGAGAAAATTAGTATGCCCATGATGGTTTTCTCCTTGTGTGTATGCTACCTGGTCAAATCGCTTCTGACTAGGTTTGCCAGGCTCTGTAGCTCCACCGGCGGGAGCTTTTCGGGGCTGTGGCTGCGGCACGCGATGCATGTGACTGGTGCACCCAGCACAACGCGCCTACATCACTTCTGGGTTTACCCAGAAGCGACGTGGATGCTCTAGCGATCTCGGCCAAAACTTTATGGTTTCCATAGAGTTTTATCTGAGATTGCCAGAGCATCACTGTCACTTTCGGGTTTACTCCCCATGTGCAGTTTCTACCACCTCTTTCTGGGGCATGTGCAGAAGAGGCTTGAATCAATATTTGAAATGATTATAAAATTAATGGTGAAACTACCACTGTGCTTTCTCTAGGACATACGTCGAAATTGCTGATCTAGCAAAGTCCATTTATGATTGCTATGGGATTGCGTCATACGTTTTCCTGCAGGTATCACTGTGTGCGCACGCCGGCAGTGCCCACTGGCCATCAGCTGGCCGGTGGGCAGCCCAGTCAATCGGTGGGATTTTACCCACCACCACCGTGCACTTGGCAACCCTACCTCTGATTCAAGGCGATCCTATGAATCAATGTCCTCCAAAATGTCCTATTATTAACAGCCTTTCTCAGGTCTTGCAAACTGTGGGCCATGATTTCCTTTATAGAGTTGATCCATCTCATGTTGGGTCTTCCTCTTTTCCTGCTGCCTTCAGCTTTTCTTAACAGTATTTTCTTTCCCAGTGACTCTTGTGTCCTCATGATGTGATCAAAGTACAATAGACTCAGTTTAGTCATTTTAGTTTATATGGACAGTTCAGGCTTGATTTGATCTAGAACCCACTGAGTTGTTTTTTTGGCAGTCCCTGGTAGGGGTGTGCATTCGGCTAAAGCTGAACCAAGAAAGACCCCAAAATACCTTACTGGTATTGGAATAGAAATACCTTATTGGTATTTTTCAGGGATTTTATATACCAGAAAAAATGGCAACAATTTAAGTGAGCTGAAAAACGAACCCCAAATAATGCCAAATGGACTTTGGAGGCAGTGGCGGTGCAGAGCCAGCCAGCAGGTAAGTGAAGGAGGGAAAGGGAGAAGGGAGCCTGGAATTTTTCAGGTTTAATAAACACAAACAAATATTTTGAAAATATCAATATTGTAATTTGGCTTTTTCCTTTTCTTTTTTTTTTTTAAATTTCCAGATCTATTCAACCCAAACCTGAAAAATACAGAAAATAATGGTGGTCAGTCCTAGTCCTGGTGTCTATAAAACATTTCAAAAGAATCTACTATCTTTATGTCATCTTTCTTCATTGTCTAACCTTTGTACCCATACATAGTCATAGGGAATACTTTGGCATGAATTAACTTGAACTTAGTTGCCAGTGACACATCCTTACACTTAAGAATAGATTCCCAGTCTTAATCTCCTTCTGATTTCTTGGTTGCAGTCCCTCTTTTGCTTGATGATGAGGCCAAGGAATAGAATGTCTTAAAACAATTTCAATTTCCTCATTGTCAACCTTAAAGTTGAATAATTCCCCAGTAGTCATTACTTTTGTCTTCTTGATGTTCAGCTGTAGTCCTGCTTTGGCACATTCTGCTTTAACTTTCACCAGTAGCCGTTTTAAGTCTTTGCTGTTTTCTGCCAGTAATATGTTATCATCAGCATATCTCAAATTGTTAACGATCCTCCCCCCAATTTTCACTCATCCTTCATCTAAATCTAAACCAGTTTTCTTTGTGACATGTTCTGCATATAGATTGAAGAGACAGGGAGATAAAATACATCCCTGTCTGACACCTTTGCCAACTGAAAACCATTCTGTTTCTCCATATTCTGTTCTAACAGTAGCCTCTTGGCCAGAGCACAGGTTGCACATCAAAACAATTAGATGCTGCGGCACACCCATTTCCTTGAAAACCAGCCATACCTTTTCATGATCAACACAGTCAAAAGCTTTGCTGTAATCTATGGAACATAAGCGGATTTTCTTCTGACATTCTCTCATACGTTCCAGTAACCAACATAATTCTCCTTACAGGGAATTATTAATGTAGAGGAACTTTTTTTTAAAAAATTTAAAAAACAGGAATCCAGTGCCACATTTTTTAAATTTCCTGCACAGAATTGTGCCAAGAGGCCCTGAGCTTCACCAACATCCTGCTATCTCATTCAGCATCCAGGGTTCAGTTGAATGCTGGCCAGCACCAAGGAAGTTTTTTCTTCATGCCTTCTTGGCCAAACAGCTGACAAGTGGTTGGCTTAGGCAAATTCCTGTAATCAGCGTATGCCACAAGGTGCTTGCCATGTTTTCCTGCCTATTACATTTTAAAAAATTGTATTTATGTATTTTAAAACTTTAACAAAAGTAATCAAATGCACAATTTTTATTTATTTATTTATTTTCAAACAAACAACCCCTAACTGCTGCAGGTTGCTGCCAGCAAGTGGCCTATCAAAACTTGGGGTGAGTCCATCATGTAGAGGAATTCTGGGGGGGGGGGGAAATCTCTCACCAGAAGTCTTTGGTAGTACAGTCGATTCTACCCCCTCAGCCCTTGCCCGTTTTCATTGGGCTTTAGGCCTCAATCTAAAGAGCTTAAATGAGTGACTGTTCGACACTGAACTTCAAAAGGGAAGGCATGCTAAGGTAAGAACTTCTGCAACAAAAAATCCCAATGTATCTCCAGAATGAGAGTAAATGGTTGTACGGATTCTCCTATATACACACACACTCACACACACATATACACATCTGATTTCTAATTTACATTTCAATTATAACCCAACCTAGTTCAGCTTGATTAAGTAGGGAAAGTAATCAGATAGATACAAATTTAAGCCTTCCAGCCAAAAGAGCTAATGTAAACAGGCGCATTCCTTTTTAAAAATGAGAGTATACAGAGTACCATCCAGAATAATTTGTTGCAAAAATCTGTTCCTGAAATACATTAGCATCTACACACACATGGCTCAGGTGTCCCAGCGGGTTCTATGTTGCCACTGATATGCTAAACAGCTACAGGAGACTCTTAGAAGAGATTATCCAAGGACTTGTCTGAGATCATCAAATACTGATGATACTTAGCTCTGCTCTTCTTTTTCCGTGAGCTCTAGTTTCTGTTCTGAACCAGCATGTGGTTGATTTGGATGTGTTTGAAGATGAATAGGTTGAAACAGAATCCAGACAAGAAGAAAATGATGGAAGTGGGATCACCTGTTACCGATGAGCTGTTGCCATGCGTGGTGGAACAGGCACTTATGAATGTCCAGGTGGCATCCATAATACAAGCATATATTATTTCAGTTAGAGTTTGTCATAAGCTGTAGCCTTTTCTGGAGAGCAGCAGTCAGTCATCCTCTCTGTTTTGCATGCATGAAGGCATGGGACCTTCATCGGATGCAGAATGCAATTTCATCTATGGAGTGTGGAGTCATGTGAAGGTATCTTAGCCTTTCTCTAGTACATCAACTACACAGGCCCCCAAGTAAGCTACCTGGTGCTGGTATCTCCCTTTAAAGTCCTACATGACCAAGACAACTTATGCATCCAACCACCTTCTGAGATTCACAAAGGAGGCTTCCTCAGTGATAGCCCTCGGTCTTTGTTATGGGAGCTTAAAATGAACCCCACTCCAAATGTGCTGACTTCAGATACTCTGAACAGAGAACTAAATCAGGTCTCCAGATCTACCTGAAGCAGACTGTACAGTTCCACATTAATGGAATAGTAGAATGTCAGTGATAATTGATTGCATATATAATGTTATTCCCTTGTCATTTGTACTGTATACTGTCCCAAGCACAGCAAATGTTAATAAAACGTGTCATAATTGGTTGGTGTCGCTTCTGACAACAATTTAAACCAGTGTAAACACATTAAACTGCTTACACTGGATCATATCCTTGGTCCAATCAGAGTCAGTATTGTCTAATCAGTCTGGCAGTGGCTCTCCAGGGTCTCAGGCAGAGGTCTTTCACATCCTTCACTGCCTGGTTCTTTTTTGGAGACGCTGGGATTGAACCTAGGACCTTCTGAATGCCAAGCTCTACCACTGACTCATGGCCCCTCCCCTGGTGTGGATAGCTATACTTTTTTTAACAATTGTGCATACAAGGCTAGTCTGCAAATAACTGGAAAAGTTCATTTCAGCATTTGCTAAGACCTAGAAAATGAAAGGGTATTTTGGGCAGCCTCCTGGTGAGTGCTCCTATTCATGAGACAAATTGAATAAAAATGCAATCTGTCATTTCGTATAATAGTAATAAAACCACCTTTAACAAGAAGACTGCCATAGGCTTAACTCCCCCCAATATAACAATAAAAGCACTGAAGATTTACAATAGCTTTTATCTAGCAACAGATAAATGATTCCCCTGTGATATTGAATTCCACCAATGTACTCTCCAACCTACTCTGTTTAAAAGAACCACCTTCTTCAGGAGTTTAGCATACCTATTCACCTACACACTTATCAGCATGAATGATGCCCAGCTGGAGAAATTTTTCAAAAAGAGCTTAGATGAAATATTAGCCCAGATACTGGACAACCCATTCCATAGTACCACAATGTCTTCTCAAATGAATTCCTGATCCTCATTTTTTCCCATCATATTTCTTTCATTTTATTTTTGGCTATTGAACTTCACTGTAGCAGCCTGCAAAGTAACTTTATAGCACTAGAGATACAAAAGGAAATTAACAGAATGGCTGTGTTTCTCTAATGATGTACAATGCTTATTTTATCTTCTCCCATATATGTATGCTTCCATGAAGTCATGGTTTAGACATCTTTAATCGTGTCAATCATCCAATTGTCTTTATAGAAGGGAAGCAATGTGTTCTATTAATGTTCTACCTGCGTAATGCAACATTTACAATATCAAGCAGGAATTTTTTTCCTCAGTACAATGTAGTGGCTAAGAACCTGAGATCAGACTTTAAATTATTTTATTTTACTTCACTTATAGCCCACCTTTCTCACAGAGACTCAAAGTAGATTACAATATTTTTTTAAAAAAAAAAAATCAGATAGCAATAAACAATGCAGTACAATCAGGATTGTGTAACTGGAAAACAACACAAAACAACAAAAACTGTCTAAGGCATGACAATGTCATAATGCAGAAAGCTGATCACGAAAGTAGAAGATGGTGCAGAAGAAGGAAGATGATACATACAATAAACATATAAAGCAATCCTCCTGAGCTATTACTTTACAGTGGGAGGGGTGTCTTCCTGGCCTCCTCAGACAAGCCGTTCCACAAGGTGAGACCCACCACAGAGAATGCGTGTGAACAAGCAGTTGCTGATTTTACACATACCTACAAGGTGGCACCATCAGAAGGCCTAGCTCAGATGAGAGAAGCCGTGAGGGCAGAGCACAGCAGGAGACGCGGTCCTGCAAGTATGTGGATTCAAGGCCATTCAATGCTTTGATAACCAGTTCCTTGAATTGAACCCGGTAACTGATCAGTAACCAGCGGAGTTCTATAGAATGGAGTGACATACATTTTCTGCTTAGAGCTTTACCTGGACTTCTCCAATTCAAATCTTGCCCCTGACTTTAGGAAACCTACTCTCTCAGCCTTGACCCTTATATACCATATAGAGATATCAATCATTTATTTTACAGTCATTTGACCCAAAAAAGAACAGATCTAATCAGAAGTAACAGAAATTTACAATAAAAACAGTATCAATCAGTCAAAGAATGCACAAAGTAAAATATATCAATAAAATCCATAACTAAAAAGATAAATACGCTAGCTTCTAAAATGTTTATCAATCAGATTTTATCTATTTATAAATTGCATCATTTTGGGCCTTATATATTGCAACACAAAAATTGGCCACACATCTCGAAGTTTGTGGATTACTATCCTCCAGTAGTCGTTGGATGCAAATTTTATCAGGTAGGCCTATATTATTTCTTAAAATTTCTTGAATAGTCTTAGCTCTTGGTTCATGATGGAGAGGGCAGTATAAGAAGACATGTTCGCGGGTCTCAATTTCTTCACCATTGCATGGGCAGACTCTCTCAGAAATACAACACAGAGATAATGATACTGACTTACTTATAAAGATAGCAGAGATAATATATGTGAGGTGCATATCCTGAAGTCCAACATAAATAATAAATCTTATTTTTGAGCCATCTTGAGTAGGTCTCTCAAGGAGCGGTGTCATGGGCATCTAAGCTACCTGGTACACTAGAAAAGGTATGCAGGACTGGAGCAAGTGTGCAGGGATGGCACACTGCTGAACAGCCAGAGACAAAATGGGGTCTCCTGGCATCCATCTTGTGTGCCTAGCTACAGAGATGACTGGGCAAATTCAGGCTTCCTTGCCTGTTTCCCCTTGGGAGGATACCAGGTGCTACCTGCAAACAAAACTGACAAAAGCAAGCCTTCTTCAGCATTTGTTTAGCCATCTCCTGCAGCCGATAAGGCACACTTCAGTAATCTCATCAGAGACAGAACTTCATTCAGATGATCGGGAATCCTTATTAGCATAGCCAGACAGACACAAATAAACCCATCAAGTTCCTACACAGCCAGGAACCAAACCCTCTGACTCACTCTATCCTTCCGCTGATAGGGGATTACCGCACTTGTATTCCCAGCGATGTATTAAGAGTTTGAAAACGTTATAAAAAATACTGTTCGCACTTTCTTTGGCCCCTTTAGCTGTGAAGACGTCTTCCAACCATTTATAAGCCGTGGTATCCAAAAACCCTTTTAAAGTGATGTTTTTTATAACGTTTTCAAACTCTTAATACATCGGTGGGAATACCTAGTGCGGTAACAGCCATAGTTTCCCAGCCTTCACCCTCATTTGGAAATCTATAGCCACTACTTAGGAATACTTAACCCAAGTACCCAAACATTATTTCTCATCTATCTCACCTCCTGTCATTTCTTACTCAAACTTCTACGCTCATCAAGAGCAACCACGCCTTTGTCCACCAGTCTATCAGTGGCTTCACACTGCCCCAAGATACATTTTCGGGTATAAATATCTCCCCATTCACCATGGCAAATTGTGAACATTTTCTTGGATCCAAAACTCAAACTACTTGTGTACAGCTCCTCTCACTTTCCTTACGAGAAACACTTGTCGTTACTCGTCCCAGGCAGCTGCCTCTCTCTCTGGACCTTGCTCCCCAGATTAGTAAATACAATCTCCCCCTGGGAACCTCATAGCCTTGTGTCCACCCCCTCCTACCTTTTATTTCCTAGTTCTTGATTGTATCGGGTTTTGTGTGTGTGTTGCTGTGTGTGATTAAAAAGTTATTTTTACAATAAAAACCAATACTTAAAACGAATCTCCTCTTTATTAGGGGTTTTCCACAGAGATCTGATCTCCGTATAACAAGGGAAAAGATTCCGGTTACCCCTGCCTCTTGCAAAATATAGTCTCCCCAGCTAATTCCTCAACCAAAAGGTGAGACTATCTAATTTGGGTAACAGCGGCATATACATTTTCTAAATAACGAAATAAATTTTTCCAAGTGTGGTTGATAAGGGTTGATTTAAAAAGAATGGATTTCTAGAGACAAGATCTCCTCCCAGAAACAGTACCCATGCAACAGGATGGAGACCTGCAGAATATGAAATCAACATTCAACTACAGGATTGCAAACTGCTGACTTCAGGAGCCAATAAAGCTCCTTTTTTGCCTGTCAATTAGATTGCAAACGGTTTCTAGCATTTACGGTAGGCACAGCCTGAAGCTTGGGTAGTGAAAATTACATATTTATTCAAAATATTAATTAATCCCATCTTGACACCTACTGTACCTGAGACATCTGGCATTCCTCTCTTAATCAACAAAATCCCCAAAGGCTTAGCATTTTAAACACAGTTACTTTAAATAACTCAGGTCATAGACTCCATATAATTTCACAGGCCTTCAGATGGTTGCAAACATAATTATGAGAGACAATCAATCAATTGCTCATTCCAGAGGGTAAATGTTGAGACGCCTGGCATTTATAGGGATCCGATAAGACGCTATGAGCTACTGAAGAAAATATGCTTTCTTAAAAGGATGATTAAAAAGAAAACTGATATGTGCATGAGGGATAGTTTAGAGAAAAGCTAGGCATGAGCCACTCTCTGTTATCAGAGACCTGCAACACTTTGCAGAAAGTCGAATTCTCAACTGCCAACATTAGCTGAACAAGAAATAAGTAGCCATTTTAGTTAGTGATCAGAACAAACTTGGAATCGGGAGAGTTCAGATTCAGATTCATTTAATAATACGGCAAATGCCATTAAAAAAATTCATATCGATTACAGAATCAAAAATGGAGAGCACACAACAACTAAAACCATAGGATATACAATTCATAGACAGTTTAAAAAAACTAGAAGACCTCGAATTAGTAAAACATCCTCTATTTTAAATTAAAATACTAAGCCCCAGCTTGAGTGACAGATCTTATATATTGCGGAACATAATTTTGCTACTTGCTTCACCCTATGTTCTGATCCATCCCATAGGAGATTCCTCAGTCTCCCATCCTCAGAGGTATCCCTCATTAGATCAAGGAGAAGGGAAATTAGCCTGCATAGAAAGGGCACCTGATAGAAAGCGCACCTGAAAAAGACATGCGCAGTAGATTCAACTTCAGGAGATTCAACTTCACCTGACTTACAAGGACATCTCCATTCAGACCTTGGTAATCTCCTAAATCTGCCTTCTAAGATCGCTGAGGGCAGGGTGGAACGTCTGGCAAGTGAAAAAGCCCTTCTTTGTTTGTTTGTTTCCAGATATGAAATATATTCTGCTGGTGCTAACACATACCTATTATTGTCTGGGGCCAAAAATGTCGGAGAGTTCACAAGCTCATTGTGACGTTCAGTGTCAAAAAGCCTCTGCCTGATTAATTGCTTTGCTTGGTCAGTGTCAAGCTCTAGCAGAGAGTGGGTGGAGAATCCTAGGATTGTGACTCTCCTTTCAGTCTGTTGCCACCATTTGTAGGGTTGCCAGGTCTCTCTTTTGGAGCGGAGCCTGAGGAGGGCGGAGTCTGGGGAGGGGAGGGACTTCAATGCCATAGAGTTCAATTGCCAAAGCGGCCATTTTTCTCCAGGTGATCTGATCTCTATCGGCTGGAGACCGGTTGTATTAGCAGGAGATCTCCTGCTACGACCTGGCAGTTGGCAACCCTAACCATTTGGGTTTAAAGTCATAACCAAGGAGCAAAGGCAGAAGGCCTTTAGTTGCACCTAGCACTTTCAGCCAAAGAATAATGGAGGAAAGACCAATCCTAGCCTCTATCTTTAACATCCCAGTCTCCAGGGAGAGTTCAGAATATGAAATCCACCATTTTGGAAAGCCTAATTACAAATTGGGCTGCATCTACCCCTACTTTCAAATCTCCATACTTCTGTTAATCTGGGGAAGAGAGATTGTAAAGCACAAGGAGTTGGATCCAGACGAAATTTTCCAGGGACAGAAGTGACCTTCCCTGCCTCCCCATTCCCACTGCAGCCCACTGGTCTCAAAAAAAATACTCCTGAGGGGATAGAGGATCCTGATGAATAACATGGGAGGGCTGCAGCAGGAAGGGGGAATCAGTGGAAACTGCCCATTTAGTCAGTATCCAACCCAAGGCTTCCATGGGGGTTACCGCACTTTGTATTGCCAGCGATGTATTAAGCATTTGAAAATGTTATAAAAAACATCGCTTTAAAAGGGTTTTTGGATACCACGGCTAATAAAAGGTTGGAAGATGTCTTCACAGCTAAAGGGGCCAAACAAAGTGCGAACAGTATTTTTATAACGTTTTCAAACTCTTAATACATCGGTGGGAATACACAGAAAGTGCGAACAGTATTTTTTATAACGTTTTCAAACTCTTAATACATCGCTGGGAATACACAGAAAGTGCGAACAGTATTTTTTATAACGTTTTCAAACTCTTAATACATCGCTGGGAATACAAAGTGCGGTAACCCCCTAAGCTGATAACAGAATTTCCCAAAATTCAGACAATCCCGTGGGTTGGTTGTTTTTATTCTTCCCTTCCTCCAACGAGCTCGGAGCTGTCTACGTTGCTGTTCCAAACCCCCCGAAAAACCAAAGAAACACAACGTAGATTAGGGTCAGACCTTCCACTAAGTGACAGCTGGACCAAGTTTCCAAATTTCCAAAGTGTGGTAACTGCCCAGTTCTTTTATTTGGAGACAGAAACATACCGCCTTAACTTAACCCCAGCTGATGACCTGCAAGTACACTGCCAGACGTAGTACCAGCAATAAATGGCTACTACAGCCACTGACCACAGGAAACATTACTGCAAATGACAGTAAAAATGTGCTTTGTCAGAGCGGCAGATACTACTTGAAGATTAAAATCCCTCATGGAAGAAGCTCTTAAAAGACAAATATTAACATTTAATTAAGTGCTGAGCATTTAAAAACAATTAAGAGTCAGAGCCTCTAGCTTTTTCTTTTTTAAAGCCATTTTAGGGTTTTTATGTTCCTTTAATTTTCCTTTGGGACCTTTCATTCTGTTTTTCTCTGAAGCTGCAAAAAAACAAAAACACTGCTTGAGCAGCAAATGGCATGCAGTAAAAATCGCCACCAGAGAAAGCAAACAAAGCAATGGTGTGACAGATTTATGAGTTAAGCAGCCTACATTTTTAACACAAAGCAATCCATAAATGAACCAAACTTCCTTCTCGGTGGGTTTCAGATGGATTCTGCTAAGTACCAAGCTTAGTAAACACACACTTTTCAACGTGAACATGAAAGAACATGAATGAACTTGATAGACCCAGCTGCTCCAGTTCCCCTCTCTTCCTTGAACTCGGAAATTTAAACAAGATGTTCCTCCGGTTCATAATACACAGACGCACATACCCAGCATACCCCATGGGGCAAGCCCAGAAGAATTAACTGTAAAGATTCAGGTAGATAACGTTTAGCAAACCCCTAAAATTCTGACTGGCATTTAGTCATTGAGCCTCCCAAAGCCAGAATTAGGAAAACTGGGTTTTCGACCTCATATCTTATATGTGAACCAACAACAAAACAACCTGAGCTAGGATAATGGGTTCTCCTACCATGTGCAGTACTGCAGTGCATCTGCATGCACTGTTGTAAGGCTCAAACAGTGACTGTAATTGTGCATAGGCACTGCACAGATACCCATGGTAGAGCTCTGCATCAGTGGTTCTCAACCTTTTTCCGACCGTGGCCCCCTTCCGACCTTGTTTCCTTCCTGTGGCCCCCCCTGTCCTACCGGTAGAAAGGTAGCTATTTAAATGTTTTGTCTGTAAATAGCCAAGGAACAAAGAAGCATAAACAGCCACACAAAATGCACACATGCCGTTCTTACTGGGAAACTGAAATTGACAAAAAATACACCCCACAAAAAGGGAACACAACACGCTAATAAACAACAATGTTCACATACGAGGGAGAACAAAGCCTCTGCCGCCGTTGCACAAGATTACAGCGATACAAAAATCCACGATGCATAGAAGTGCAATGAAGAAAGTCATGAAGGAACAGCACCCTACACACTGACACTGCTGTAGCCATGCACCTTGCCCGTGACAAACAAGATGCGGACAGCTTGGTGCGCACAGAAGTGGAGTGCGGAAGTGGGAGGGAGAAGGAAGCGGAAGCGATGTTGCCGCAGAGTGCGCATGGCGATCTATCCACTGGGAAGCACGGTCACTTCTCTGTTCCCGCTACTTCTCTGTTTTCTATTTTCTTCACTTCTCTGTTTTTTTTTCTTTTCTGTTTTCTTTTCTTGGTCACTTCTCTGTTTTCTTCATTTCTCACTTCCCTCTGTGGCCTCCTAGTCTCGTGCAGTGGCTCCCCATTTAGGCAATTTTCACCTGTGGCCCCCTTGGAATATCCTGGGGGCCCCCAGGGGGCCATATGGCCCCAGGTTGAGAACCACTGATCTACACAGACTCGTCGGCAGCACATACCATATCTAAACAGACTGCAGACGAGGGTTGCCAGCTCCGGGTTGGGAAATATCTGGAGATTTTGGGGGCAGAGACTGCGGAGGGCAGGGTTTGGAGAGGGAAGGGACCTCACTGCCATAGAGTCCAGTTGCCAAAGCAGCCATTTTCTCCAGGGGAACTGATCTCCGCCACCTGGAGATCAGTTGTAAAGCGGATCTCCAGCTACCACCTGGAGGTTGGCAACCTGACTGCAGACCCACAACCTGCAAGCGCAGGTCTTCCCTGAAATGAAGGCATCAGATTCTGTGCCAATCGTTAATCCTCCCGTGACTGCGGAAGTTAGAGGAAGGTCATTCCGTCCCCAGCCACTGGCCAGGACACGAAGGATTGGCAGACAGTAGCTGGGAAGGAACAATTACGTCAGCCAAGCCTCAACTGAATATCAATACCTGCTAATAACTCAGCTCACTGCTGGGAGTTATTTCCTTACCTCCTCTTTTCATCTATTCCTTGTGCATCATTCCTTTTAGAGTGTAAGTCTGATTGCAGAGCCTGTATTTTATTACATTTATACAATTCTGAGCTGATGTGCACATCTGGAACTGTACACACTACCGGCTCCTATGAAGCCACATCTGACAAACACCTCCGTTAGCGCATTGTCAAGACTAACCTTCAAGTCAGTGTCCTCACCTGGAGGTACAGGGGTTTTCAGAGGAACTGGCACAGCAGTTCCTACCATTAGTAGATTCCCTGAGCAATAATTCACATCTCAGTGCCAAAAAAAAAAAGGCCACTTTGAGCTCTTTGGTGTTTAAAAAAATGTGATGTCTAGTTTAATGATTTGCTTCTCTGGGTGCAAAATGCTTTCTACTCAAGAATCAAGACCTGATGTCCTAAAGTCGAACGTTTAGGCAATCACCAGTTCAAGGAATAAACAAATACTGATGCAAGCAACAAACACAATGATTAAATATAGGGATTACAATATTTTGCATCTAGTTTACTTTTCTTCCCCAAGAGTTCAGGATTCAATATCAATATCAACCATTTTCTGAGGTCAAAAGACCAGTTCAGCACAGACTTTAAAACTCTACAATATTCAGTTTTCCCCCACATAAAATGTACAAATGCAGTATTATTTAAAATTCACACACGGCATAACAGAGATTAGTTCTAAAAAGGACTGACTAGTAAAATCATAAAGCCCTGTCCTGCTAAGGGGGAAAAGTATGACTCAATTTGGCCTTTCTGGTGATACACACCAGTCTGCAAAACCTGGCCACCTGTTTTGTTATCTCTGGTGAAGCATCATTGAGAAGAAAATTTACTCTATTTCATTAAAACCTGTGCTTTTCTTTAAAAGAGGGCCTAAGCTCAGGATTCAGTTGTTATAAAAAATGTTTTGATAAGGGCTTGCTTAGCCAGGTAGGCATATTCTAATACAGCAGCAGCTGAAATGAAAGCAACCGTTTCAGCGATGAACCCCCTCGCCCAGATTTCAGGATTCTTGGGCTCTACGCTTTCTTAAGGATCGCAAGAAGGCAACAGGTTGTTGAGTTTGAAGGTTTTGCCAACATCTACTAATTCTACGAGAAGTTGGACTAGTACCCTATTATACAGTAGTTACCTTCACAGATTTACCATGGAAACCTATTTGCTCTAACTCCCCTTGAACGCCAGCTCAACCAGAATTTCTTAAGTGGTCTCACATTCAATGTTTCTCATTATCTTGGCCAATGTTTAAACCATTCATTTAACCACTTTCTCATGTTCCTTGTACACACTCTTCCTCCTTGCTACATTCACCAATTTATGGTTAATTTTACTGCTGATTATATTGATGTGTTTTAAATGATGTTACCTGCTCTGAGCCTGGCTTCGGCCGGGAAGGGCGGGCTATAAATTGCAAAAATAAATAAATAAATTAGCATTCTTACTCTTCTATTCCCAGATCAAATAAAAACCACTCTAAATCTAAAAAAACACCACTTTAAATCTTAAAAAAAAATCCCAAACAATGTTTACACTTGCTTGTAAAAAAACATTTGGTTTTGTGCCATATAAACACATAGCCAAATTAGCAGCAAACAGTTCTATGGTAAAGATTCCTATATATTTAGCAACCTAAGTAAACCTCCAAGACAATATGTAGCAGCATCTGGAACATTCAGAAACTCAAGTCTTTAGATGGTTTAGACTCCTCTCCTTTTCTCCCTTTTTGCTCTAGCAAGAAGCTGCATACTCCTTTCTGGAAGCTGATTCCATCTTTTAATGGTAATTGAGTGACAACTAGTGGTAATTCTCATTACTACACCTTTGTTTGAATCATGCTTTCTCTCTGTTGTAAACTTTGTGGAAAGAACTTGCCATAAAACCAATGCACAAGGGGAAACATACAACATACATACAAGAGAATTCAAAGCCAAAAGAGTGAATATCTTATTGTAGAAGGCTTTCACGGTCAGAGTTCATTGGTTCTTGTAGGTTATCCGGGCTGTGTAACCGTGGTCTTGGTATTTTCTTTCCTGACGTTTCACCAGCAGCTGTGGCAGGCATCTTCAGAGGAGTAACACTCCACAGCTCCAAACCACCGCTCTTAACCACTACACCATGCTGGCTCTTCTTACAACAGTGGTGGAGTCTGATCTGGAGAACCAGGTTTGATTCCCCACTCCTCCACATGAGCAGCGGAGGCTCATCTGGTGAACTGGATTTGTTTTCCCACTCCTACACACGAAGCCAGCTGGGTGACCTTGGGCAAGTCACATTCTCTCAGCCTCACCTACCTCACAGGGTGTCGGTTGTGGGGAGGGGAAGGGAAGGTGATTGTAAGCCAATTTGATTCTCCCTTAAGTGGCAGAGAAAGTCGGCATATAAAAGTCAACTTTTTTTTCTTCTTCTTATCACCGTCCCTTCCTCTCCCTACAATAGTCACCTTGTGAGGTAGGTGAGGCTAAGTGAGTTCTGAGAGAACTGTGACTAGCCCAAGGTCACCCAGCAGGCTGCATGTGGAGGAGGGGGGAAACAAACCCGGTTCACCAGATTAGAGTCCTCTTTGCCACTGGCAGAAGATTTTTGGGGGCAGAGCTTGAGGAAGGCGGGGTTTGGAGAGAGGAGGGACTTCAATGCCATAAAGTCCAATTGCCAAAGCGGCCATTTCCTCCAGGTGAACTGATCTCTATTGGCTGGAGATCAGTTGCAATAGCAGGAGATCTCCACCTATTACCTGGAGGTTGGCAACCCTAAATCAAACCCGGTTCTTCAGATTAGAGTCCACCTCTCTTAACCATTACACCACACTGGTTCTCAGAATGACCTGGCAAGAATTGCCTCTTTACTTGGGAATGAACCGACTTTAATCTTAATTTGTTATTAGTCTATTTCCCCCCCCTTGAGGTTCACTATTATGTTTTACATTTCCAAACTGAGAGTGAATAACAGAATCTCTAGACATTGTTGGATCAATGTTCATCCAGTCCAGCATTCTTTGAAAGTATCCAAGCAACCTCCAAGCTGTAAGGTGGTCAGAGAGAGGACCCTGATCTGCTGACTCCAGTCATAGCTATCGTGAATCTTATTTCAGCAGTACTCTCAAGGCAAAATTCACATATGCTGTTTAAACCGCTTTTCAACCTTCCTTCCAATGTTGGTATGCACATGTGAAAAGAAACAGAAAAGCTTGTACCACGTGTCTAGCTCCATTGACAGCCATGAAGGAATTGATAGCCATGATTTACAACCATATTTCAACCTTCTTGTGCTTTACAACTTATGTGTGATTCTACATTCAGAAGTCTAATACAAGCACATTTAAAACGTTTTTAGCACATGCACACAATGCAAATCCATTACATGACAAAATAGGCCACTATTCCAGCTCAAGTCTCAGTTTCTTTTCATCTCACCCCCTTTAATATGCCCCATTTTAAAGTATACTCAGCGGGGGGAAATGTGCAACACGTCCTTTTTTTTCTCCCTCTACATTTTCAAATTAAAAGACAAGAAGCAGAAAACGGTACTCTAGTCTCTGATTAGGGTTGCCAAGTGCCCGGTGGCGGCGGGTAAAATCCCGCCAATCCACCGGGCTGCCTGCCGGCCAGCTGATAACCAGCAGGCACTGCGGGCATGCTGCAGACACTCAGGGAATCTCAGAGAAAACTCTATGGAAACCATAGAGTTTTGCCCAAGATTGCTAGAGAGTCTGTCTGGTCTAATTTGTGGAGACCTGCTTTAAAGAGTTTGAACAAAGAAACTCATTATTGGCCATTTATGCATTGGAGGTTTTGCCTTGGATTTGCCGCTCTCTAGATGCACATTTTCTCCATCTGAATTCTCAAAAGTCTGCACGGGGGCTTATTTTTGAGTTTTGAGAATTGGGATGGGGAAAACGTACATCTGGAGAGCGGCAAATCCAAGGCAAAACCTCCCATGCAGAAAACAAGGGGACCATAGTAAAGTAGCTACAGACATACATATCATTATTGCACGCTCACAATTTACACTGAATGAAACAGCATGTTTCCATGTCAAGCACTGGTTGCTAATAGATTATGCTTCATTAAACACTCATATCTCTGCTTCTAATTCTGTGGGATGAATAAAAACAGCTGGCTTGAAATTGCAGCTGTCCCTGAACTATTCTGCGTATGTAGCACTGATAAATTCTTAAGCCGTGTTTAGAAATAGAGAATGCTTGCATGTGGGAAACGTGTACTGCAGAAATATAATCTAAACTGAAGATAAAGGATCCCACCCTTTTGGCTCTAGAGCAGCTTTCTCCACTCCAGAAGGAAATACATGATGTGCTTGAACCTTTCTGGGTAAGCCAAAGCCTCCCCACCCCTAGTCTGCATGGCAGAATAAAGAAAAAAACAATCCTGAAGCAGCTAGAGACAGCCGAAGCCAAGTTGCCCAGCAAAAGAGCATCAAAGTTGTCAGTCGGCAGGAATCAGCAAGAACTGGGTACACCCAAGGATTGCCAGGCGTAGCCTAGACACCAGTGGGAGAGCTGGGGTAGGGACATGGTGAGGGGCCAGCGTTGTAAGCATGATGCCATCACTTTTGGGGAAAACCTTGAAGTAATGGCAATAACTCTAGGAATCGCCAGAAACTATGGTTTTACCATAGAGTAAACCATAGAGTTTCTGGTGATTCCTAGAGCTACTACCATCACTTCTGGGTTTTTCCCAGAAGTGATATCATCAAGCTCGCAATCCCATTGAGGTATGTTTTTGGTTTTTGCTTCCATTTTTCCTCTGCAGCTGCTTAGAGTAGTGGCAGAATTGACAGCCCCAGCGCACCTGCATTTGGAAACTAAGGGGAAGGGCAGAAAAGTGGCAAAGAAAGAGCAAGAAGGTCCATGACATAATCAGCCCTACAAAAGCCCTACAAAAGACGGGGCCGAAGACAGCCCTAGGTACAGTTTCACTTCCCTTCATCAATGCTCAGGTAGTCTTTGCATGCATCAAAGTTTGAACAACTTTGGGGTGCGCGTGAATGAGGATGTAAAACTGTCTTCACTGTTGAAAGTCACATGTGAACCACGTGGGCCCAGAGCCCGGCTCGAGGGTCTGAACAGTCATGAGGTACAAGGTCAAGAGGCCACAGGTGCAATTTTGTACCTGACAATAATCGGTCGCCCCATAATACAGAGTGAAGCACAACAGAGACCTTCCACATTTGATTTTAGCATTCTACGTATTTCAACGCACTGCTTTTTATGACAGGCAAAAGGCTGATATGACAAAGGTTCATTTAAAACTGGATTCACAAGGACACTGTGTGAGCAGGCACCAGCACAGACTGCAGGAAGCACATGATGAACTGGTCCTCTGGACTCATTCATCACAAGGAAAAAATAATAATAATAGATCTGGTATTCCAGCTGCTCCATGCACCTTAAGAAGTTTGCAACTGGCAGCTCAAACTAGAAAATACATGTGTGACAAACACATGCATAACACAACTATGACTGAAAAAATGTTGTTGACCATGTAGAATAAGTACATGAATTGGCACTATATGTCTCTTGATAAGTCATACAGATGACTACAAAGACGTTGGTAAGTTACTCACATACAGTCAGAAATTCAGATTTTATAAAAAAAAACTCATCACTTTAAGAGGAAAACGCCTTTTCAGACATAACCATATGGAAAGATCACTGCAAAAAAAAAATCTGTCTAAGCCTGCAAATTGCCTGGGAACTGATTCAAAATGCCTATACAGGATAAACTCCCCTAGCCCACGTGTCAGTTTTAAGTAATGACCTATTTCATTATTAATGCTACAGGTAATGGGAAAAGGGGGTCATGGTAAAAAGCATTCAGCAAACCTATGAACGAAAAGAAAAGAGACCAAGCAATAGGGAAAACAAAAGTCAGAGTGAGGAAGAAATGAGAGTGCCATCAGAGATATCAAAGAAGCAGGAATATTTTTCCTGATGATGGTTCCTGATATTCCTTGGAAGCTTTACCAGGGGGTCCCTCAACTAGAAATAATAGGGATGACATACAAGCTTCCCTGAAGATGACATGTCCATCACTACCAATCTTTCCTGAATGTGCAGCATCTAAGTCACACAGTTAATTCACAGAGGACATCCTGCATGGCGGGGGGAGGGTTGGGGTCACTGGGGAGGTAGTTGTGAATTTCCTGCATTGTGCAGGGGGCTGGACTAGATGACCCTGGTGGTCCCTTCCAACTCTATGATTCTATGAAGCCCAATAGGCCAGTTCAGTGCCCTCCTAACAGCCCATTCCTGAGCTGACGACGTGCGGAGTCGGTGGGGAAGAGGCGCAGTGGCGCCTCTTCCTAAGCTGAATTGTGCATGCCGTTAAACATGGGTTTTTTTGTTGTTGTTTAACTGGGGCCTTTTGCCCCATAGAGAACAACGAGGCTGAACCGGGCTGAACCGGGATAGGGAGCAGCCTAACCGGTGGCTCCTCCTCCCGGCCCACCCTCGGAACGCCCCCATGCACCGGCGCGGCCACTGTATGCTGTGGCCTGTGCCACGGAGAGGCCATGCCGGTGGAGGGTGCTTGGGCGCCGGTGGAGCCACCCTCCCCGCCAGCATAAATGCATGTAATCTTGTGATTACACGCACTTACGCTGGCGGCAGGGTCAGGCCGCCTTCTAAGAGGTTTCGGGGGGCCCTCAGGAATGGGCTGTAAGAGTGCATACTCTAAAATGACCCAGAATCCTGTCCAATGCACGGGGTATCCAATCAATTCCAGTATTCTACCAGCCCAGGAGCAATTTGGCAAACAAGACAATGTGGGAAAGGTTCCTGCAAAACAGAAAGCTTGAAAGCCATTGGTATGCACGATACATTTTAGTGGGAGTTCTACTGAGCAATACTCACCTAAAAGTATAATATTGCCAGAAGAACTCAATCTTCTCCTCGAAACAGCTCCACGTCCTAGCTCTGATGCATTTTGCTATTTAAAACATATCCATAAATATGCTTAAAGCACTAAATTGTCAAATTACAGACATAATTGCTAACCAATCTGCCTGTGTTTTAAAGGCAAAAAGTTAAACTGAATGCTGCACATTACCACTTTCACACAGAAAGGCAAGGTTGCCAGGGCTTTAAATGTGTGCAAGATGAACCTATAAATTTTGCAGCGCAAATTTCCTCAACACAAACGATCCCTTGGCAAAGTGTACAAACATACAAGAGCTGACACAGAGTTTTTTTTTTTTTTAAACCAATGAAATAACTGGAAACCACTTTGCTGGGCTTTGAATCCCATTAGAAACATTTATATTAAGGGCAGCTGGGTTTGTTTGCTTCTCCCCAAAGGCCCTGCAATAAGTTTAAAAGGAAAAATGTGCACCACTATATATTCTCTTCCAGGTTCCACACAGCACAACATATGTACAAAGATTAGAAAAACAAAATAGTGTGATGTGACATGACTAGACAAGGTGATGGCAATATTAAAACAAACTTTGATAATTCCTCAAACTTTGCTGGCATATGTTAAATGCAGAGCCCTCCTCTACTTTGTTCTGCCTTGGACACGTTACACAGTACCTATAATATATCAATATATCTAATACTCAACATGGTCCCATCTGTGGACACTTAAATCCAGAGATTGGGGCCATGAAGGGACGAGACAGAGCTTTATATAAATCTGAAAAATGCCCCAGGATTTTTACAAAATCTGAAATCCAAATAAAAATACATGGTGGAGTTAAAAGCAAAATTAACCAAGTAGTGTCTGCACAGCTTTAAGAAATGATGAATGCCTTCAGTGTTAGTTGTTTGGCAACCACAACATTCCAGCATTCAAGCTTTGGTTTCTGTCAGTAAAAGACAGATGGAGGGGCAGAGCCCTTTCCAGGGCTATTTTGACCTTTGAAGGAGGACTCCACCAGCGCCCATTAAGTGACTTGATCCCATTTGATTTCCTTGACTCACCCAGGCCTGGATGTTTGCTATTGTTCAACAACAGCCACTCCATGAAAGCCCATTTAGTATAGTAGTTGGAGTTTCAGATTAGGATCCTTATTCTATCATGGCAGATCACTGGGTGACTTTGATCCAGCCTAACCTACCTCACAGTTGTTGTGAGGATAAAATAAAGGACAGGAGAATGATGCAAGCTGCTTTGGGTCCCCATTGGAGGACAGGGGAATGTAGGGTTGCCAGGTCCCTCTTTGCTACCGGCGGGCGGTTTTTGGGGTGGAGCCTGAGGAGGGCGGGGTTTGGGGAGGGGAGAGACATCAATGCCATAGAGTCCAATTGCCAAAGCAGCCATTTTCTCCAGGTGAACTGACCTCTATCGGCTGGAGATCAGTTGAAATAGCAGGAAATCTCCTGCGACTACCGGGAGTTTGGCAAACCTCGAAGAATGGTGTGAGCTGCTTTGGGTCCCCGTTGGGGATAAAGGTGGAGTAGAAATGAAACAAACAAGTAATATAGCAGAAGATGGGGAGGCAGTTAAAAGGTAGCTTGTTGGCGACTGGGAAGAAGAGAAAGAAATAAGGAAAGTTGAGGATATGGGGTCTGCCATGGGGAGAGAAACAGTGTAGGGAGGGGGAGTCAGGGGACAGTCAGCTGTTTCCCACAAGTCTTTACAGGTTCCACACTGTGCAACTGGACTCAGCCTGGCTGCCAGCAAGCAATTCAGCCCAGCCCAGTAGCTAGGCTGGCACAGAACAGTTGCGCCAGACTTTTCCTGAGCAGAGTCCGCCAGGGGGAGGGAAGGAGGGAAAGCTGAAGACAGAGGGTGCCAATAAAGGTAGACTGACTGGTAGGTGGGAAAGAGAGGGAAGCAGGAAAAGAGGAGAGGCGACAGTGGCTTTCAGGAAAAGGAAAGAAGAATGAGGGCAACGAAAGCAAGATGCTCCCCCACAAGTCCTTGCAGCTCCCCCACTTGTTCTAATATTTATATTCAATAAATGCTACCATGTTCATAATCTCCAAGGTTTACTGCTTTTCAGACATGAACTCTGCCAAGAAAATTAACGATTCAATGCATACTTTCAGAGCCGAAACTAGGGGGGAAAGGTCCCACATCCTTCATCACCAAACCCTTGACAAAGGTATGAAAGAAGCAGCAAGCCGCTTTGCAGACAAAACTAGGAACCTCTGAATATTTACTTCTAGTTTCGTATGCATGTGTAAGCATGCCCTTAATCAGAAGCAAGGGAACCATAAAGTGATTGAAATAGTATTAGCCTGACAATTTTTTTCCATCCTCACCTGATGGGAGCTACACCTTGTTGCAATACCGTCACTCACTCTCAGCTCCAGGACCGAAAGAGGCAATCAGTTGCCGGAGTGAAGGATTATCTTGCCTAGCAGACAATGCCTCTAACGTGGTCCAGACACTAGAGGGCCACAAATACCTTCAGTGCGTGTGAGTGTTCATTTGTTAATATACCCATGGATCATCACTTTGGACCTGATCCAATTGCTGTTCGCATTAATAGGAACCTTTCCAGAAATGAAGAGAATATGAAAAAGTACATCTCAGTAAGCAATGTGAAATAAGGGAAATTACAGCAAATGGTTAATGAAAGGAAAGAAGAAGGCTGAACCACAACCGAAAGAAATGAAATGTATACCTATCAAGGTAGATGCAGCAAGATAGCAAGAGCTGCCCAACCCACCCAGAATTTTAACATATCCATAGCAAGAGAAACAGAGGTAGGGAGGTATGATGATGTAGCAGACTTCCTAAGCCTGAGCATTAGCAGAACATGGAAATTTCATGGAAGAGACAGAACACCCCCCATTAGATGCTTCTAATGCTGATCACTTAACAGTACATTCACCCTGCTGTATGTAAACCTAACAGTCTCCTGTAGCATGTTCATCTTAGTCAGAGAAAACAAAGGTTTTCCTAAAACATTCACATCTGTGGCTAAACAAATGTGAGCGTATTATCATGAACAATATCCAGAAAGTTTTAATCATTCCTGCCCACCCTCCAAAGTAACTCGAACCCTTAGCCATGTTTTTTTCTCCAAACAATAAACTGTGAAGTTGTGACTCATGTATTCCACAGGATCTCATAGTGTTCCTGAAGCAAGATTTTCCAAGCATTCAAATGCCATTTATTTTTATCTTAGAAAACTACCATTCTTCTTTCAGACGGCCCATCCCACGGCTATTAAAATTGGGAAATTCACTCTGATAATATCAAAGCTCCCTCTTGGATAATGCCAATGACACCATAAGAGACCAGTAACACAAATCTTCCAAATGTTCAGTGACTTTCCGTGCAATCTTGAACAGGGTTGCAGTGTCTAAATCAATGTCTTTAGACTGGAATAACTCTGTTTAGGATTGTACTTGAAGTTGCTTTTTTTAAAGGACAGCTCCAGAGCATTCCCTTTCCCCATCTCTGAAGAAAAACTATTGCAGTTTTCTCATGGGTTGAAGACAATGTTTTTTCTCAGAATATTGAAGATGATATAAGAGAGTATAAGCCCCGTGGCGCAGAGTGGTAAGCTGCAGTACTGCAGTCCAAGCTCTGCTCACGACCTGAGTTCAATCCCAACGGAAGACGGTTTCAGGTAGCCGGCTCAAGGTCGACTCAGCCTTCCATCCTTCTGAGGTCGGTAAAATGAGTACCCAGCTTGCTGGGGGTAAAGGGGAGATGACTGGGGAAGGCACTGGCAAACCACCCTGTAAACAAAGTCTGCCTAGGAAACGTTGGGATGTGACGTCACCCCATGGGTCAGGAATGACCCGGTGCTTGCACAGGGGACCTTTACCTTTACCTTATAAGAGAGTGATGTCTAATGGCATGCATACTCATCCCACTACTGCTTCTGGTGCATAAGTTTTGAAGGTTTTTATATCATTCCAATTATCTGCAAAACTAATTTGGCCAGAGAGGACAGAGGGATAAAAAAAATATGAGTGTGTGTATTTAATGTGTGTGATTATGCCTCTCTCATCATATCTTCTTCAACCCTCTTAAAAAACTCTTGCCAATCTCAAGTAATAGTTGAGAGACTTGAAGGAAGATCACACAGATGAAGGAATATTCAGAAATATGCTAGAGCCTGCCCAGGTTTCCTTGCCTTGAACTCCCGATATCTGCAAAGCATTGCAGATCTGGAATAATTGGAATTTCTAATGTGAACGGCAAATAAATTTACAGACCCTGCTTAACCACCACATAATGCCAGAAGAAAGGCATAAACCCAACATACTTTATCTTCAGCAGGTCACCTTTAAGATTATAATCCATCTTGACACTGAAACAGAGTTCACTTTCCAGTTTAAGGCAATTCATCACTTAGCTAGAAATCACTGCTGCATGAAGAAAATATATTCTGGAAATATTTATTTGCAGCCTTTTGCATAATCAGTTGCAATGGCCAACATGTCATACGAAAGCATAAAGCTTTGCTTCTTTTGGGCAGTAGTTCATAATTATTTCCAATGATAGAAGTTGCTGGACACTCTAGAAGAATAAATGATTCAACATATTAAATCTTTATATACTGTATCTCCTTTAGGCTCACTGTCACCAGCTGTCCAAAGTTAACAGAAGACTATGTGTACTTATCCATTCATTCATTTCAGCATCTAAAATAACTGACCCCCATCAGCACCAAAGAAAGATTCAGAATATAAAATTTCAAAAACTAAAAAGGAATTTTCCAGCAGGTTTATTTGAGCCAGTTCAAATAAAAATTTTAAATTACTTCTTCAGGGTGTTCTGGATTTGGTTGAATCTGGACAGTAAAGGAGTACCAGACGTACAGAGTCAGCACATGAATGCTTTTGTACATGCACTGGGAATTTATTATTGCATGTATGGTCGTCTTTTTAAGTAGCCTTTTGTTGGGCTTAGGTATTACAGAAAGATGTGACCAAGTGGGGTGCATTTTTTTAACTAATTCAGAAAGTTATTACTGTCATACCAAAAGGGCTTTATTAATCTCTTATCTAACTAGTAATTTTTTTCACCCCTCCTCCAAGGATCTCAGGGTGATATACAAAACACTAGAAGGGGGAGAACTAACAAGAACCCTATGAGGGTTAGATTGAGAATGAGTAACCTAGTGAGCTATATGATCAAGCTGGGATTTGAACCTGGGTCTAGCCAGGCCTAGATCAACTCTCCAGCTACTGCATCACCCTGACTCTCATTAACACCATACAAACTGTGGAGCGCGAACATGACATGTCTCCTGAAGGCCATTTTATTTGAAACTAAAGAAATAACAGCATTAGTCCTAGAAGTACTTGGCTCTAACGTCCCTGGCCTCAAGTGAAATCTGACAGAACAGAGGGCGGCAAGCTTTTTGACCACTGCCAAAAAAGCAACATCTATTTGTGAAAGTAGGAGCCCCGTGGCGCAGAGTGTTAAGTTGCAGTACTGCAGTCAAAAGCTCTGCTCACAACCTGAGTTTGATCCCGACAGAAGTCAGTTTCAGGTACCCGGCTCAAGGTTGACTCAGCCTTCCATCCTTCCGAGGTCGGTAAAATGAGTACCCAGCTTGCTGGGGGTAAAGGGAAGATGACTGGGGAAGGCACTGGCAAACCACCTCATAAACAAAGTCTGCCTTGGAAACGTTGGGATGTGACGTCACCCCATGGGTCAGGAATGACCCGGTGCTTGCACAGGGGACCTTTACCTTTTTATCTGTGAAAGTGCTTGTAGCAAGGGAAGGGGAAACAATGTTGTGTTTGGGAAGATACTTGGTGTATACTGTATTTTTTTTTGCATGGGAGTAAGGGGCTAAAATGAGGTATCAATCCTAAATACACTTACTAGGGACTAAACCCCATTTAGCTAAATGGGATGTACGTTTGAGTACACATGCCTAGGATTGCAAGACTGCTTTAGAAATGTCAGCATGAAATATAAGCGATTTTTATTTCATTGCACACACTTAGGAATGTGATTGAACGGAATAGAAATGTTACCTGCCCAATGTATGATACTAAAAATGCTTTGTGAGTAGAGTCCTAGTAGGACCTCTCACCCTCAAAACTTCCACAGTCTGAATTCTAATTTTCAATCATTGCTGCTCTACGGGAGGTGACCCCTCCTCAGAAACCTGCTGGCTTCCAACATGCCCTTTAGCCACCCAGCTGGGACCTTAACACCCATCTACCCTTGTTTTCAGGGAACAGCAAGAGAGCTACCATGGCCCCCAAAATGGTCAAGCATGCCATGGGTCAGCATGCATGTTGCCAAACCCTGTGACAGAACAGGGATCCATTTTTCTATGTCCAGGGAAATCTAAACCTTGTTCCGGTGTTTTTCAGCCAGGGTCCGCAGACTCTCAGCAGGTCCACAAATCTTTTATAAGGACAGAGAGCAATCCTTGCTCTTGCCTACCTGTCTAAAGTGAAAACAGTAATCTCACAGTTTTCTGTGATTAGGGGCTCTCCATCTCAAATGAAGGGGACAAATGGAAGGGAACAAAAATGAAGCCCTGTTCACAAGTTACAGTGAACACATACACAATTCATGTACAGTCTACACTTGATTTTTTCCCATAAGCGTGTTGACTAATTCTCATGTTGCATTCAGTGCATGTACAGTTGAACGTGGGATAAAACCCCCACATTTATCCAGGTACTGGTCCCTGGTTTCAATGGCAAAGCGAATGCCTGTTGGCCATTTCTTACAGACTGACGTACACACATACATACAGGATATACATGTGTGCACTGTAACATGTGAACAGGGCTACTGTTGACACCTCTAACAGTCACCTAGATTCTAGATCACTTCAGAGCACTAGCCAGAAAACACACCAATTGGTTGTTAGGGACTTTAACCAACTGAGCATCACCAAGAAAGGACATTTGAAATGGCTTTCACTTTATTTTCCAATGCAAAGGGTTTCAGCAGAAACACACAGGCAGAAACACCATTCTAATAATATCCAAAAGCAGTTTTCGATTGAGTACCAGAAGTTCAGATTGTGTGTGATGCTTGCCTTTTTCTATTTCTGTGAGCATCTCTGGAAATTTTTCCAGGCTCCAACCCACACAGCCATCCTCTATCAAGAAGTTACTAACCAGGAAGAAAGTTCTGTGTTGTCTTCATAGCAAAGTCCCTTCAAAAGAGAGGTGGGGATGGGGTGATTGATTATGACTTGAGTCACAGAGTTTAAGTTGTAGCCCTAAAAAATCAATTACCTGCTGAGATCCCAGCCTTGCAGGCCATGTACAGTGTCACGGGAATGGTTCTCATATAGGGTTGCCAAGTCCCTCTTTGCTTCCAGCGGGAGGTTTTTGGGGCGGAGCCTGATGAGGGCGGGGTTTGGGCGGAGTCCAATTTCCAAAGCAGCCATTTTCTCCAGGTGAACTGATCTCTAATGGCTAGAGATCAGTTGTAATAGCAGGAGCTCTCCAGCTACTTCATGGAGGTTGGCAACCCTATTCTCACAGTATTTCTTTGAGGACACCAGAGAAAAGAGGCCTCCATGGGACAGACACTGGGCAGAAATAAAGAACAGGGTGAAGCTCTCTACACTCTTGCATGGAAGGTTCCAACAACCTATTAATCATATCAAAACTCTTGAGCCTTCCTTGCTAGGGGAACTCAGCATGAGGATGGCCAAATGACTTAACTGGCAGCTTCTGCAACTATGCTACCAACAACCCATGTTCAGGGGGTGAAGTCCCCCGAAAGAACTAGTAATAACTTCAAGTATAATACCTCCTGTCGGTCTCTAAACGTAAAGTGCCCAGCAAGGTTCAAGCTGCTGTTCAGTTCCACAGCTTACCTCTATGTTCCATACCAGTTAACCATCTGTTAACCCCCAGCTAGTCTCTGCTTCAGCTATATTAAATCTAATAGTGGCACTGCCATTCTATCATATTCAGCATTAGCTCCTGTAATGAAGTGCATGCCCTCTATTATTGGTGGTATACATAACCAATGAACCAAAAGAAATCACCAAACGTTCTTGGCTAGGTACATAAGGCAAAGGGTATTTCTTTACTGGGTGGCTACTAGTTACCACAAAAGGTAACTGAGACATTTTATTACCTCTGAAGACACTCTGCCTTGTTTCTACCTATTCCTCATTTTACGCAAGTCTCACAATCAAGCTGTTAACACTAAGGAATTCAGCTTCCAGTTGCCAGCAACAAAAAGAGATATTTGAGGCACAAGCTAAGAGGAAAAACAAGTTACTCATGCAGTAATAGCGTCATTCTGCATGTGAGAGTCTATCAAGCAATACAAGAATTTTCACTACCAAGTAGCCATAATCCTTTATTGTCTAAAAGATACTTAGAGACATAATGTTATAAAACAACAACAGTGCCCCGGCAACTCTGAGCTCGCACATTTTAGTCTCACAAAATGAAAGTTAACAGGATCAGAAAAACAACAGGTTCGCTCTATAAGGCATAATATCGATACATCACTTTGACAGACACAAAAAGAAAATGACTGTAATAGCTTTGTTTTTACAAAATTATCAGACTTTCAAGGAAAACCCTGAGAGATTTTTTTGACTATCAGAGAGATTTTAAAGATCTTCTCGGGGACAATTCAAGGACTATCACTTAGGTAGAATTATTACCGTACATTCCCAAGAGGTATTCCTCAAATTTAAACAGGATGCAAACTAGCCTAAGCAAATTGCCAATAGCTTGTTAAATAATGCATATTTTATTGTCCTCCAGTGTGCCTTTGACCTGCCTCAAGGCAGCCAGCTGGATCAGTCCCAGGACAATTCCTTTCCCTCTTGCTGCACACCAAGAAAGTCCGCTGGTGTGGATCTGTTTAAATACTTTGCCAGTGCATAGTGGGCAAGCTTAAGAATAGTCCATGTTCCTTCATTCAGAGGTCTCATAGTTACAGAAAACAACAACAAAGGATATTTACCAACCCAGAAACTATCATGGGGGGCCATTTGCCCGGGCCTAACATTCACAGAGGGCCTCAAATTTACACAGTTGACATTATTTATACAACGTTAATTATTTATAAAACATTAATTTATTAAATGTAAGCTGCCATGGGTCTGTCTTGGGGGAATGAGTCATCCTCAGAGGAAGAGTTCTACCAGGAGGAGTCAGCCCCACTGGACCTGCATCAGTACAGATGCCAGATATATACACCTTCTGAACACCTTGCAACCACACGGGCATAATACCTCACTGGATCTTGCATGTTACTTATAAGTAGACCTGATTTATAGCCAGCTGCTATTCATGCAATGGGCAGAGGGGGGGACCCCTTCAGACCCCATACCTCTGGACCCCCTGACCCAATCCTCACCAAACTCGGAGGTTCTTGCAAGGAGGGTCCCCCCAAACTACCCTGAAAGTTTGGGACCTCTACTTCAAAAAATGCCCCCCCCCCGAGCCATGGGAAAAAACCTCCCTATGGCTTTCTATGCTGGGATACTTCTCATTAAGCTACTTCCTTATTCGCGGTTAACAGACGCCTACAGTGTTAACCACGAATAGGAAATAGCTTAATGAGAATTCTCCCAGCATAGAAAGCCATAGGGAGGTTTTTTCCCACGGCTCTGGGATGGACATTTTTTGAGGTAGAGGTCCTAAATTTTCAGGGTGGCTTGAGGGGACCCTCCTTGCAAGAACCCCCGAGTTTGGTGAGGATTGGGTTGGGCGGGGGGCTGTAAGGGAGCAAGCCCTCTTCTCATAAAAACCAATGTAAAACCTTTTGCATTGGTTTTAATGGAGAAGGGGGCTGCCCCCTTCCAGACCCCATAACTCCGGACCCCCTGACCCAATCCTCATCAAACTCAGGGGTTCTTGCAAGGAGGGTCCCCCCAAGCTACCCTAAAAGTTTGGGACCCCCACCTCCAAAAATGCCCCCCAGAGGCGTGGGGGGAACACCATAGCCTAAGTTAGGCCATTTTCTTCTACCCTACCTAATAACTAGTGCACCCATACACAAAGTTAACCACCAACATCACAAACAAGGCAGCTACCTAGAAGCAGATCGACAATATGCACAACCACACCGTCACTAACAACTGTTGACCGTTTACAAAAGCCCTTAACACAACCAACTACAAAAAACCTACAAAAAAAAACTTACCGTAACCCAAATCCCACACAGAGGTACTCCAATTGCAAGGCCACCCCCTGCAGAACAGGAAAATCCCCCCCCCCAAAAAAAACAGAACAGGAAGAAACAAAGTGAACACAAACACAGGCCTGGCAGAGAGACAAACCTCACTCCAGGTACAGTTGGCAACCGACTAAAGCAGCAGAAATCTCAGTCCCAGACTCCCAACTCCCACACAGAGGCAATCAAATTGCAAGGCCACCCCCTGCAGAACAGGAAAATTCCCCCCCTTGGCCTCCCCCCCCCCACAGAATCTGCTCCCCCCCCCATACACACACACAGGAAAAAAGTTTTAGAAAAAGCCCCAAAATGGGTCAAACTGTGTGGATGTCTTCTCTTCCATCAGGCAGGAGCAGGCAGTCAGGTCAGGGTGGGAGATAGTGATCCAGCAGTCCAATTCCAGCCAGGAGCAGCGGGCAGCAGGTCACCTCAGGTCTCAGGAGCCCAAGGTTCAGCACAGCAGCAGCAGCAAATGCCAGCAATGGAAGGAGCAGAGTCGGACTCGCAGCCAGGGGTATTTAATCTCTTCTCTCTTCTCCTCGCCAATTCAGAGAAGAGGTTCAAATGTGAGAATCCCTTCTCTGATTGGCAGAAGAAGACCCAATTTGGCCACTGCTTGCTTGGTTTGGTTGTCTCTCCTGGAAGGAAAGTTTGCTTGCCTTCAGAGAGCTCTTTGAAAGGCAGGAAAAGGCAGGTTCAGGGGATGCCGAATTTGTTCCGCGGTCCCCTGAACTTGCCGATTTCGGCACCGGGGTTTCCCGCCTTTTTTCAGTTCAGCTCCATCTGAGCTGGAAACCGCCGAACCAGGGGAAATTCGGCCGGTTTCCAGTTCGGATGGAACCGAACCGACAGCCCTAGTGTTATATACACCTCTTTGTAACTTGATATTACATTTTGATCTTAAAAAAGCCGAGCAAATCTCTGCTGTTACTTTATTTAGCCTCCAGGTAGTAGCAGGAGATCTCCTGCTATTACAACTGATCTCCAGCCAATAGAGATCAGTTCACTTGGAGAAAATGGCCACTTTGGCAATTGGACTCTATGGCATTGAAGTCCCTCCCCTCCCTAAACCCCGCCCTCCTCAGGGTCCGCCCCAAAAACCTCCCGCCGGTGGCGAAGAGGGACCTGGCAACCCCATGCATCAGGCCTCACAGCCTGCAGTGGTATCAGACCCATCCCAGCCGTGTGAGGAGCACGGTAGACCAGCTGGCAGCTCTCAGGCTGCTGATTCCCCAGAGCCTCTAAAGGACTCGCAGTCTGAAGTCTGGTCAGGATCACTCCCACCCTGCAGAGAACCTAGCCCCAGTAGGCCAGCTGTGAGCCCACAAACTACTGACTCACCACAGCGGAGTCAAGGGCTGACAGGTGGAGGCAGCAACGGAGGAAGTCACTAGTTCAGGGGTTCTCAACAAGGGTGGAATTCCTCCCCGGGGGGGGATTTTAGGGTTCCAAGGGGGGGATTGGGACCACTATTCAGCAAAGTGTGATGACCTGTAGATTATATACAATCTGTAAAATTGTAGTTTGTTTTTTTGAATTAGACTATCTTGGGAAGGGGGGGAATTATATTCTGAACAATGGTGAAAGGGGGGGAATTGACCGAAAAAGGTTGAGAACCCTGCACTAGTTGCTAAAAGGCGCAGTGCAAGGCTTGAAGCATGCGATAGAGCAACAAAATGGGGACTCCTCGCAGGATGAAATCTAGCCCAAGCAAGCACAGTAGAAAAAGAGGGCTGAGCAGCGAAACCACGAGGAAGCAACGTGTGACGTACCTTGCAACTCGCCGACTCCCACTCTGATCAAACACTCTCTCTGACCTTGGACCGGCTTAAGTGACTACGTGTGTGGATTCTGATTTGGCAAGTTAACGGACTCTGATTTCTGGCATCCTGACCTCCAGACTGTATTTTCCCTGGCTCCCCTCTGCAACCGCCACGTTCCAAGGAAGCCTCTCTCCGGTGTACCAGAGATGCTCTAACCCAACACCCGGGAGTTGGCAGCCAGCCAGCACATAAGCATTGAAAATATACCACAATTTTTATAACCCTGTTTTGGCATTTTCTTCTTTTTTATATACCAGCAGCCTCAAAAAATGGTAGTGGCCTGGGCCTCTCTCGGCCTCCAAGAGGCCCTGACCACACAGGGTTCAAATTATTCCCTATAATATGTGCCGGCATGGGTGGAACTACACACTGTGTGTAGTTTTCATGATTGTTTTCCCAATCTGTTGTTACTCTTCTCAGTAAATAGAGAGCCTCATCTTAACCATGAAGACAGGCACTGCTGTATATTTATGAGGAATACAGCACCAAACTAATTGTAAAAGGGAACCACAATTTCAATTGTGTCTGCAGCCAGTGGTAGAACACATGAATTCATGAAGCTGCCTTATACTGAATCAGACCCTTGGTTAGGGTTGCCAACCTCCAGATATTAAATGGAGATCTCCTGCTATTACAACTGATCTCCAGCTGATAGAGAGCAGTTCACCTGGAGAAAATGGCCGCTTTGACAATTGGACTCTATAGCATTGAAGTCCCTCCCCTCCCAAACCCTGCCCTCCTCACGCTTTGCCCCAAAAACCTCCTGCCGGTAGCGAAGAGGGTCCTGGCAACCCTACTAGGCTGGAGATCAGTTGAATTAGCAGGAGATCTCCTGCCACTACCTGGCAGTTGGCAACCCTAAACCCTACCCTTGGTCCATCAACGTCGTCAGTATTGTCTACTGAGACTGGAAGTAGCTCTCCAGGGTCTCAGGCAGAGGTCTTTCACATCACCTACTTGCCTAGTCCCTTTAACTGTAGATGCCAGGGGTTGAACCTGGGGCCTTCTACAGAAAAGAAAACACTGACCATCATGAAAGTATCCTAATGCAGACCTTAAGCTCACAGTGGCAACAGGATTAATTGTCACCCAGCAAGCTTCTACGGAAAAGTGAGATTTTGAACCTGGGTCTCCCATATCTTAGCCAACTCTAACCACTACACCACAATGGCCAATATGTTATCCTTCTTTTATTTATGTAACACACGTGTACAAAGTTGGGAGCCTTGGGGAGATAACCACTCGAACTATATTTCTCTCTGCTACCAGTTTGTCCAAAATTGTGTGAATAATATATGAGCTGACCTCCACTCGTGAAAAACCGAATTGTACCTATTCCCACAAAAAAAATGTAACCGAGTCTTTATTAAGCATCACTAGAACCATCTAAGATGTGGCCTACCTTTACACTTGAACAAAAACCTTCTATTTTTTGTTATTAAGCCTGAAGGAAGCTTTTTGTGAATGCATGCGCGCATGTTTGTGTGTGTGTGTGGGGGGGAGGTTAGTACAGAAAATGAATTGCGGGAAAGATAATTGTTATGTCCTGACAGCTTTTGGTAAGGTTCAGATACTTGATGAAGGTCACAGGGGACAAGTAAGGTTCCAAGTGGCTGGTCAGCCAAGGAGAAAGTGTAGAGCATTGTCAATATGGTATATGCCAGGCATCAGGAATCTTAATTGGCACCAACAGGGTTGTGGCAAGTGAAGCACACTTCTCAGCTGTCAGCACCTGGAGGCATTGCTGCAGGGAAGAGCCCGGAGGGGCCAGGAGCAAACAACTTTGTAGTAGGTGGGAGAGAGCCAGGGAGACATTTTTAGCTGTGTGCAGACATGTGCAGCAAGTATCTTGGGGGGGGGGCAATTCTGCCTTTCTAGACTACACTTCCAAACACTATCACTTTGAGTAATTTACATTTAAATGGAATTTGTTCGTGGAAATTATTGTGCTAGTCATGTCTAGTACAGCTCTCCTTCCCCTTTCACTGAACTCTTTAAAACTTCTGCCTTCTAAATCTCCTCTTTTCGATTCTTTTTTAAAAAATTGGTAATTTAAAAAAAATCCTGCCTAAAATTAACTTTTTACATTTTCTTGACCCCATCCGTTCCCAGTACTTCCCTCTTGCCTAGAGGATCAATATATCTGACAACTTAGAAGGTGTCTGAATTCTGATCAATTGCGAAGAGCTTCATTAAGGTCTGTTGGCATGAGCACATAAGTGAGATGCAACCACACAAGTAGGATGCTGTTTTTTTCAGGTGCCTGACCGGATGGAGAATTGCTGCCAGCTAGGATGAGGTTGCAGAGTATGAATGAATTCACAAGAGCACCACAGAGAGACTAAAGAGGAATGATGACTCCTTTTAGTTCTGTTTTCTCCAAGGATTCTATTGTGCTTTTAAGCATTCACAAAGATGGGTAAACATCTTCTTGTAGACTGAACATATGAAATTGCTTTGAACAAATCAGATCATTACTCCATCCAACTCAGTATTGTCTACTTTGAGTGGCAGCAGCTCTCCAGGGTCTCAGACATAAGGACTTTCCCAGCCCTGCTATCAAAGATACTCTAGAGAGAGACAAACTACATGAGTTGTTTCAGGTTTCCTACCAGGTGTCAAGAGTCATGCTTATTCATGCTTATTTCTGTTCAAGTGTATCTATTGGTTTTACTGTTCAAATGTATCGAGTGTGTTTGTTTCTCTGAGATGTTCGAGCTGCCAGGAGTCATGCCGTCCATGGCTCTTGACATGAGTTAGGCCCATGTCTGGTCAAGTGTTAACCTTTGGTTTAGTTTCTCTGAACGGTTCAAGCTGTCCCCGCTCCTCTCCTCTCTGCTCTCCTCTCCCCCTGCTCTGACCTTGAGTCTAGCAGGCAACTTCAGTATTATGGCTTGCTTACTCCCTACTTCCTACCAGGCACCGTTATCTCCTAATTCCCAGGCCGCTTGGTTTTGCACCTGGGATGACTCTGTGCTTAAAGTTATGCTTTGTAGTTTGGTTTGCCATTAGCAGCTTTGAAACTGTGGATTGCTCATGTTGTACCTGCGGCTCCTGAATAAACGTTTACCTGCTTTAGACCTGCCTGTCTGAGTGAGTGACTTTTTGGGATTGCCGAGGTTGGCTGAAGAACCTCACACCAGGACTGCGACTGTCATTTTCCCTATTGGCATTGCAGGCAATCCAGAGGCTAGTATAATTTGGATAATGTCACAGGGGAGGGAGTTTTTTTTTTTTTAAGTATTCTTCCCCATTGCTGCAGTCCCAATAGATATCCAATTTCCTATATACACAGCTGCTTTTTGAGGCTAAATTACTCATGGTAGAAAAGAGCAAGAGTCCAATAGCACCTTAAAGACTAACAAAATTTCTGGCAGGGTATGAGCTTTTTTCTAAAGAAGTGAGCTGTGGCTCACGAAAGCTCATATCTGCCAGAAATTTTATTAGTCTTTAAGATGCTACAGGACTCTTGCTCATTTCTACTGCTACAGACAGACTAACATGGCTACCCATCGTGATCTTATTCATGGGGGTAGATCCCAAATGTCACCTGTACTTCAGCCTTTAAGAGGCCAGGAATTGAACCTGGGACTTTCTGCATACCATGCATATACTCTGCCTCTGAGATATGATGTCTCCCACCAGAAAACAATATGTCAGGTTGTTTGGCTAGCTGGGTACCCAAGGTTGGGTAGAAAGAATATATATATATATTATATTTTAAAACATTAAAATAGCACAATGGCATTTCCTAGGGTTGGTAACTGTAACCATATACCAAACGCGTTTCAGCCTATTGGGCCTTCAACCACTGATGAAGGCCCAATAGGCCGAAACGCGTTTGGTATGTGGTTACAGTTATCAACCCTAGGAAATGCCATTGTGCTATTTTAATGTTTAAAAATATTTTTAATCTTTACACAGCGCTTCTAATAAATTATATTTTCAGTATTTATATACATTTTTTTTATCCAGCCTTGGGTACCCAGCTTCTGTTTTCAGGTTGGGTTTTATTCCCCTCTTTTTTCTTCCACACAGGTTGTTTGGCTAGTCCATAATGCCTACCCACCAACTTTCCTCTATTCCTTGTAAGCCAAGAAGCTGATCCACCAAATTACATTTATTTCCCTCACCTTCCCCACCATTTGCAAAGTACTTAAATCAGTATTTGAAGCCCTATGAGGGCTGTTTCACGGATGATTAATTTTGTTCATGAATAGCACTTTCCATGGAGAAAACTGCACAAAATTAATGTGACACTATCACGTGCAATAACCACACTAGCACCTCTCACTGTGAGTTCATGTTCTGAGAACCTGTGATTGGCTGTGCATGCATACAGCATATGTGATTGCCACATAGAACAATATCGTTTCCTACACAGAAATGCTATCCCTGCAGGAAATAATCCAGGAATTAGCCCCTAATTACTCTGCCGAGTAGGGCTGTCAATTCGGTTCGGTCCGAACTGAAAATCAACCGAATTTCCCCTGATTCGGTGATTTTCAGTTCGGACGGATCCGAACTCAAATCTGGTGGGCAACCGGGGGGGCCGAATTCAGCGAGTTCGGGAGTTCGCGAATAAATTCGGCCAATTCGGCCCCCCCTTCAGGGCAGCCCGCTGAAAGGCGCGGGCTGCCCTTTAAACTGATCTGAGCCTCCCAGCTGGGAGGCTCAGATCAGTTTAAAGGGCAGCCCGCCTCCCTTCAGCGGGGTCCCCTGAAGGGAGGCGGGCTGTCATTGAAACTCATCTGCGCCTCCCGGGCGGGAGGCGCAGATGAGTTTCAATGACAGCCCCCCCCCTTCAGGGTAGCCCGCTGAAGGGGGGCGGGCTGTCATTGAAACTCATCTGCGCCTCCCGGGCGGGAGGCGCAGATGAGTTTCAATGACAGCCCCCCCCTTCAGGGTAGCCCGCAGAAGGGGGGCGGGCTGTCATTGAAACTCATCTGCGCCTCCCGCCCGGGAGGCGCAGATGAGTTTCAATGACAGCCCCCCCCCCTTCAGGGTAGCCCGCTGAAGGGGGGCGGGCTGTCATTGAAACTCATCTGCGCCTCCCGCCCGGGAGGCGCAGATGAGTTTCAATGACAGCCCCCCCCCCTTCAGGGTAGCCCGCTGAAGGGGGGCGGGCTGTCATTGAAACTCATCTGCGCCTCCCGGGCGGGAGGCGCAGATGAGTTTCAATGACAGCCCCCCCCCTTCAGGGTAGCCCGCTGAAGGGGGGCGGGCTGTCATTGAAACTCATCTGCGCCTCCCGGGCGGGAGGCGCAGATGAGTTTCAATGACAGCCCCCCCCCCTTCAGGGTAGCCCGCTGAAGGGGGGCGGGCTGTCATTGAAACTCATCTGCGCCTCCCGGGCGGGAGGCGCAGATGAGTTTCAATGACAGCCCCCCCCCCTTCAGGGTAGCCCGCTGAAGGGGGGCGGGCTGTCATTGAAACTCATCTGCGCCTCCCGGGCGGGAGGCGCAGATGAGTTTCAATGACAGCCCCCCCCTTCAGGGTAGCCCGCTGAAGGGGGGCGGGCTGTCATTGAAACTCATCTGCGCCTCCCGGGCGGGAGGCGCAGATGAGTTTCAATGACAGCCCCCCCCCTTCAGGGTAGCCCGCTGAAGGGGGGCGGGCTGTCATTGAAACTCATCTGCGCCTCCCGGGCGGGAGGCGCAGATGAGTTTCAATGACAGCCCCCCCCCCTTCAGGGTAGCCCGCTGAAGGGGGGCGGGCTGTCATTGAAACTCATCTGCGCCTCCCGGGCGGGAGGCGCAGATGAGTTTCAATGACAGCCCCCCCCCCCTTCAGGGTAGCCCGCTGAAGGGGGGCGGGCTGTCATTGAAACTCATCTGCGCCTCCCGGGCGGGAGGCGCAGATGAGTTTCAATGACAGCCGCGCCTCTCCAGCGGAGCCCGCTGGAGAGGCGCGGCTGCCCTTTAAACTGATCTGCGCCTCCCAGCTGGGAGGCTCAGATGAGTTTAAAGGGCCCCCGAGCGCCTTCAGGGAATCCCTGAAGGCGCGCTTCGGCCGAATTTCCCCCCGAACTCCGGATCCCCCCGAATTACCGGGGATCCGAAGCGGGGGAGTTCGGACTTCGGCACGTACCGACCCCACAAGGGTCAAATTCGGCCGAATCCGAACTGTACCGAATTTTTTTTTTTTTGACAGCCCTACTGCCGAGGTCTACAAAAATTGCAGACCAAGATGACATACATTAGTGGGCCTGCTGAGTAGCTGTAGAAACCACTGGACACTGGAAAGCAGCACACAGACAACATGTCTTTACATGACTAAAGTGTGCTCTGGCCCAGGTGGTGGTGGTGGTGGTGGAAGAAGAAGAAGAGTCAGTTTTTATACTCTGATTTTCTCTACCTTTTTAAGGAGATTCAACCCCGGCTTACAATTGCCTTCTCTTCCTCTCACCACAACAGACACTTTGTGAGGTAGGTGGGGCTGAGAGAGTTCAGAGAGAACCGTTGAGTAGCCCGAGGTCACCCAGCAGGCTTCATGAGTAGGAGTGGGGAAACCAACCCAGTTCACCAGATTAGAGTCCACTGTTCTTAACCACTACATCACGCTGGCTGCCATCGTGCAGTGCCTAGCTTATGAAGTACCTCACAAATAAATCCCAGCATCAACAAGGAGCAGAAAAGTCACATTAAGAGAATGTTCTCACACAGAATTTAGATTAACCACGAGCGTAACAAATCTCTTTTCCAGGTCAGCCTTGCTGTCATACAGTATAAACTTTTTTTTTTTTAAGGTACAGAGGAATTTTTCTTTACAGTACAGAGAAACACATTTTGGGACTAAAAACCCCAAGCAATGCACGGAGGACTTGGGCACTTTAGGAAATACCTTCTTGCGGCCACAAATATACAGGGAAAACAGTACTTAAAGATGCTGACGACACTTCAATGAGGGTACTTCTCAGTGAAAGTGCTTTGTACATTTTAAGGTTATTATCCATTGATAAGATCACTAGACAGTAGATAGCTGTGTGTGTGTAAAGTGCCGTCAAGTCGCAGCCGACTTATGGTGACCCCTTTTGGGGTTTTCATGGCAGGAGACTAACAGAGGTGGTTTGCCAGTGCCTTCCTCTGCACAGCAACCCTGGCCTTCCTTGGTGGTCTCCCATCCAAATACTAACCAGGGCCAGCCCTGCTTAGCTTCTGAGATCTGACCAGATCAGGCTAGCCTGGGCCATCCAGGTCAGGGCAGTAGATCGCTACTCAGTAGTTAAGAGAAGCCAACATTAATGTTAACTACTAGAAAGCCCACTCCCCTCCCCCCCATCTGAACAGGAATTGTTTACTCAAGTCAGCATGAATACAAACTAGGGTTGCCAGGTCCCTCTTTGCCACCGGTGGGAGATTTTGGGGGCGGAGCCTGAGGGGGTGGGGTTTGGGGAGGGAGGGACTTCAATGCCATAGAGTTCAATTGCCAAAGCGGCCATTTTTCTCCAGGTGATCTGATCTCCATCAGCTGGAGATCAGTTGAATTAGCAGGAGATCTCCTGCTACTACCTGGCAGTTGGCAACCCTAATACAGGCACTTTGATGCATGTATAGGCCGTCAGGAAAAATATCCCTGAAGTGCTTAATGTGCAGTGTTCGCTGTATATTTGAAAGTATGATGTTTCCTGTGCTTCACTCACTCTCACCAATTTTTGTTGTGGCCCAGAGGAGCCATGGGCCTAACACAAAGATGAAACTTGATTAAATATGAAGCCAAGTTGCAGTTGCATCTCCACATGCAAATACTTTCTAAAGCACAATCTGGCTTAGTCGAGCCTGGATCTCCAAACCGAGCGGGGTGGGAAATCTAAAATTTACCTTTGCATACACTTTCCCTTGGAGAATTAATCTTTGGCACTTTTGCAAAAATATGGGGAAGGACACTAGGTAGGTGAGAAATAACAGAACTAATTGGAAACCCATGCCTCCTTAACCATAATTTGGTTTAGACCAGTTTCTCTTTATTCGTTTATTTTTTTAAAAAGTCAACACACACCAAACATAAGAGAACATAACCAACGTTTACATATACAAGGCCTAATATAAACCAACAGTTAACAAGCCATCTGTTGGCACTGCAAATTAATATCCACACCTCTCCCAAAAACTGGAGACATGATATCACTAAAAACAAGATGACAGCAAACAGAATCCATACATTCCTCCCCCCACAACAGAAAAAAAATGACAGCCAACCTGGTGTTAGGGTTGCCAACCTCCAGGTACTAGCTGGTGATCTCCTGCTATTACAACTGATCTCCAGCCAATAGAGATCAGTTCACCTGGAGAAAAGAGCCGCTTTGGCAATTGGACTCTATGGCATTGAAGTCCCCTAAACCTCACCCTTCTCATGCTCTGCCTGTGGCGAAGAGGAACCCAGATCCTTTAACTGGAGATGTTGGGGGTTGAACCTGGGACCCTCTTAGGGTTGCCAACCTCCAGGTAATAGCAGAAGATCTCCTGCTATTACAACTGATCTCCAGCAGATAGAGATCAGTTCCCCTGGAGAAAATGGCCGCTTTAACAATTGGACTCTATGGCATTGAAGTCCCTCCCCTCCCCAAACCCTGCCCTCCTCAGGCTCCGACTGTGGCAAAGAGGAACCTGGCAACCCTACTCCCAGATCCTTTAACTGGAGATGCTGGGGATTGAACCTGGGACCCTCTAGATACAAAGTAAAGGCTCTTCCATTGAGCCTCAGCCCCCCCCCCAGTCAATAACATAATAAATGACAAACAACATAGGGTTGATTTTCAGATGGGAAACACATTTAAAGAGGCCTCACTCCAATGTGTGCCTTCTCCTTTAAACTGCAGCCCCAACAGCTACAATTAGTAAACACCGAATAATCTCTTAAAAGGATCAGAGAATTAATTAAACTGAACTGAGAACTGAAGAGCAGAATGGTATGTCTTTGATTAAAACAGTGGCAATATTCATTTTTAATGGTGTCCTACAGATTGAACACACTGATATTTATGTAGAACAGGACAATTCAACACCGGTGGTTGATTTGCTCAGACCAAACAATGCACCCCTCCCTCTCAACCTGGGCCCCTGAATTTAAATTTGGAGAGGCAAAAAAAAAAGGCACATGCCAATCATGAATAAAATCAGGCCATAAAATGGAAAACTGGGAGAATTACTTTAGGGAATGTGTACAGAGAGGGGAAATATACAGAACAATCTAGCATGCAGCTGCAATAAGTGACACAGAGAAAAAATATTAGCTAGAGAGTTCCAGGAAGGTTAGCGTTACAAAGCAGCAAAATATTGCCTATGACAAAGGGAGGATTTCTGAATACAGAATTTGCTTCAGCCAGCACAAAAGAAGGAGTTTCAATCATTACAAAAGGAACTAAGTAATAGGGCAGGACCAAAAAGAAGAAAGTTACAGACAGAAAAGAAAAGAAAAACTTTATTTTTTTTGCTATTTCAAAGCACTTGTATTTTTTCCCCTTGGAAGTATATTGCAATAACAACATCTGTGTTCTAATATTTTCCTTGGTTCCTAGGGAAATAGAATACCTGCTTACAGGCCCAGTTATTGAGTATAACAGTACTATATACACACTTATATTCTGAAAGCAGAGATTCACTCCTGGCAAATTTTGGCAATCTCTTGAAATACCTCCTTTACCACCCAAGGATTGCTAATGTGAATGAAAGGGGAATCTTCCCACATTTGGCTTTGTTCCATCTGTATAGGGTTGCCATCCTCCAGGAACTAGCTGGAGATCTCCTGCTATTACAATTAGGGTTGCCAGGTGCCTGCTGGTGGTGGGCAAACCCCCGGCAATTTCCCCCTCTGCCCACTGACCACCTGCATACTGCATACTGCGTGCATACTGTTCTAAACCGCCGGTTCTAATTCTGGTTCTAAAGTTCCACCTCAAACTAAAAGGTAAAGGCCCTTTGCGATGCGGCGCTTCCGCACACACTTTACGAGAAAAGCCTTCCGCCGGAGGAGGGAAAGGACCTGGCAACCCTAATTACAATTGATCTCCAGCTGATAGACATCAGTTCACCTGGAGAAAATGGCCGCTTTGGGAATTAGACTCCAGCTGGGAGGCGCAGATCTGTTTAAAGGCCCCCCCGCGCGCCTTCAGGGAAGCCCCCTGAAGGCGCGTGGGGGCCCCGAATTTTCCCCCGAACTTCGGATCTCGCCCGAATTTCGGGGATCCGAAGCGGGGCAGTTCAGACTTCGGCACGGCCCAAATTTAAAAGGGCCGAATTTTGCCGAAGCCGAACTGTACCGAATTTTTTTTTCAACAGCCCTAGTGGCAACAATGAACCTGGCAACCCTACATCTGTGTAGTTTTGAGATGCTGTCAAATAGTCCCTTTTCCCAGACTTTTCTAGTCAGCAGTGTGTCTTCGAAATATTTGCATACTAAATGTGTGCTTTTTACCCTAAATTATTTGGATAATCTGAAGAGGCATACATCTTTATATATGTACAACCCTTTTTTGTTTGTTTTTTGTTTTTGTTTTGTTTCTAAACTCTCCAAGACATCTCTGATGCATTAATTGGGAAGGGGACATAAAACTGTTCATCTACTGCAAAGGCAGGCCCAGCTAAAAGATCATGTGTATATTGAGTTCTCTTTGTTTTATCTGCCACAAAGACCGATTCCTTTTCAAACTTCTTCTGAATAAAAGCAATTACTCTGGTTCAATACAAAGTCAAAGAAAGCACTTCAAATGAAACACACAAAATGAGCCTTCCATATTCTAGCACTCTTCATGTTAAAGTGAGTTTTAAATTGTCGGTACTCTGAGGTTCTGCCAGCAGGGTAGTTGTGTTCTCCTTGGCTATATCGATTTTAATTCCTTTTCATTTCACAAAAAGTCGGTCTTCCTGAAACTTGCAATTTGCATAGAACATTTCCTACAGATCCCACCCAGCCCCCACAAAACCAAGATCTTATCTATTTATCTATCTATCGAGGACGCTTTAACTTATCTCTTTTGAGTCAACCTGAGTCTGTTTTGCCATGGAAAGGCAGCATTAAACACATACAATAAAAATCAACAATTAAACAGAACTCATGGATAATGCTTCTTACTCGAAGGCCTTCTAGCCCTGAAACAAACAGGTTTTCTATGGATGCCGGAAGGCCTGTAACAAGGGGGACAAATGAAGTTTCTGGAAGAGATAGTTCCAAGAGTTATGGTGTGGTGATGAGAAGGCCTGACTGGGTGTCTCCAGCTAAGCAAACCTGTGCAAATGTGGGTAGTAGAGTTGCCAACCTCCAGGTGGTGGCTGGAGATCTCCGTCTATTACCAATGTTCTCCAAGTGACGGAGATCAGTTCACCTGGAGAAAATGGCTGCTTTGGAAGATGGACTCAATGGCCTTGTACCCCATTGAAGTCCCTCCCCTCTCCAAATGCTGCTCTCCTCAGGCTCCACCCCCCCTCAAATATCCAGGTATTTCCCAACCAGGAGATAGCAACCCTAGTGGGTGGCAGTGAGATCAAAGTCTTATCTAAGAGCCTTTTGACAGGAAAAAGTCTGATGACATTTTTAGTTTCCTCCCTTATCCCACACAGATTTCCCCCCTCAGAAAATAAAGCCCACATAACTACAATCAAAATGTTTTGCTTTCCCAATCCTGCCCTAGGCAGGGTTGAGTGCTCACCTTTAGGCCGCTTGGAACAAACAGTGCTAAATTGTTTATCCAAGGCTACCAACTCAACAATGGCAGGTGAGGACGTGGAACACCCTCAAGTACCCACCCCACACACACATGAGTCTGCCAGTCTTCCCAATGAATGGTTCGAAAGAATATTACGCAATTCAGCTCTTGAAGCTAAAAGACATCTCACTCTTTAAGCTGCATGAATTTGATACAGATTGAGAACTATAGATGAGCAGCTGTGAGATCTTGAGGAAAAGTGCAGGGTATTAAAAAGGAGGAATAGAAATAACAAAATTGAGGCCATATTGGTGCAGTCTTTTAAAAAATACTGATTGCATACTGCCAGCTTTGTTAAAGGCTGCAAGGAACGTTTACATGTCAAAAGGAGTTTCATGGACCACAAAAAGAGGTCTGCAGTATTAGGGGACGCAGAGGAAATGCTGACCTGCCATTAGTAACAGCTGCTGTAAGATATTACTATTACAGTCAGAGCCTAACGATCACAGAGAGACATTGGGCAGACAACTGAGATTGTGGAAGCCAACGGGAAAGGGCAGTTGGGAAAATGCTCCAAGGCAAGTGGTCATGAAAGTGGTGCATCTCACAATGTCCTACTCCCGACCCTCACACCTCTCAAGATGTTTAGGGGTTTAATTCTAGACATAACCGCACACACACAAAAAAACTGCAGACAGCCATGCTCATCCATTAGAAAGAAATCCAATGACCACCAGTAGTACGACACCTTCATTATGATCCACTGAAAGCCACAGAATAGTGAGCTAGCCTTCAGGTTTCACAGGGTTGCTACTCAGGTTGTATTTTAAACACAAAAGAAGGGAGGAAACAAGAGGAAAAGATTTGGCTACTAAAAGGGATGGGAGAGGCCCATCTGCAACACGTGAGAGTCTCAGAACAAAGTGATTCCAAAAGTACTTCGCAGACTAATCAATTCAGCTTGTGTCCAGTACACATCATCTCATGTTGAAGCATGCACCATCAGACTGGGACAAAGAAGCTGTAGAAACTCTCTCCCTCAAAATATTCAACCGGTATTTGTATCTAGTCCATGCCCACAGTTCTTCATTACTGTTATTTGACAATCAATTGTGGATGAGTGATGTTTTATTGGTACATCTGGGCTACAAATACCAAGAAACTTCCATCTTGGCTTTCTGTACAATGGAACAGAAAGCAGGGGAGAGAAGGAAGGGTAGAGATGAAATGGCATAATGAGTTCTTAACAGCAGGGATCTGAAGGAGAGTGGTGAGTTGAAACCAAACATTTTAACCATTAGAAGTTGCACAAAATCATGAATGTCAGCATCAGATAATTACCTTAAGAAAGCACTGGCAAACACTTTTTTATGTCTCCCTTTAGGTTGGTGGTCAGGCCCCGTCAGCTTACGGACTAATTAAAGTGGTCTACTTTCCCAAAATGCTCAAACTAACTGGATTATAGAACTTTGTATGGAAACACCCATGGCCCTTGATTTTCATGGCCCCAGTTAAAATGGCCCACCCACAATGGTTCTTGAATCCTACTGAATCCCAGAGTGCTCTGGGGGATTTTAGGATTCCAAACACTTGTTCTGTTGAGGCTGTGGTAGGAGCTTGGAACATGAAGCTATTGACAAGATTGCCCCTTGTCAACCTCTTCCATCCTTGGGGTGGAACCCAACTCCATGGTTTACTATGGAACTGGGTGACAGAAGGCTGGGAGATGTCTAGAGCAACTCTGGTAGAAAACCCATAGTGAATATGACAGGATACCCTACAGAGCTCACTAGAAGACCCATGAAGCAGCAACAACAATGGCAAAGAAGTGTTACTTCTCTGCTACTATTGCATCTACCAGTTCACAACCATCCTGAATATTTAAAGTATCTCAACGACTCCTAAATCTGAGCCTTTATTGTCCCAGGAACAAGAAATTAGTTGTGCTTTTGTAGTTTTTTGATGACAAAATCTCTTGAATATATTCTGATTTGGATACTAGTTATAGCATGGCTCGGACAGATGAAATGGCTACTCCACTACCTGGCATGTTTGTGGGCTGTTTTGTCTCAGTTACCATGACGGCTGTTGACAGGCTCCTGGGATCTGTGAAGGCTACCACTTGTAGTCTGGACCCTTGTCCATCCTGGCTTCTAAAATCATGTAAGAACATTAATGAGCCATTGATGTCCATCATAAATCAGTCACTGACTCAGAGTGTCTTCCCTCAGCCACTCAAAGAGGCTGCTATCTATCTGCTACTGGGGGAAAAACATCCCTACAGAAAAGTGATGAGGCCCATTACCAACCTGCCTCTAATTTGCCCTTTCTGGCAAGGTGACTGAGAGAGCGGCGGCAGACCAACTCCAGGCCTTCTTGGATAACACATGTGCTCTGGACCCTTTGCAGTCTGGTTTCCAACCGGGCTATTGGACGGAGACAGCACTGGTAGCTTTAGTTGATCATCTCTGTCTGAATGTGGACAAAGACCATGCTTCTTTGTTGCTCCTGCTGGATTTATCTGCTGCCTTTGATAGAGCAGACCACACTATCTTGTTGAATCATTTGAAGGTAGAAGTAGGTATCAGGAGATGTGATTTGGGTTGGTTTATATCATTCCTTATGGACTCAAAGGATTGCTGTTGGAGACCAGTTATCATCAGTGTAGGATTTATCCGGTGGGCTTCTGCAGGGCACTGTCCTGTCCCCCACCCTATTCAATCTGAATGCAAATCATTCATAGTTTTCGAAATCAATGTGACAAATATGCTGATGACACCCAGCTCTATAGCTCTCAGTCAAAATCTCCTGGCAATGCAAATTAGGTGTTGAGCCATTGCCTGACTGTTGTGGTTAAATGGCTGACAGTGAACAAATTGAAACTGAATCCTGACATGTTGGATATAATGCTGGTAGGGAAGCCTGAGGTTGTGAAGGACATTGTGCTTTCCACTTTCAGTCAGGTTCAGCTGACCCTTGGTGACATTACATTTACATTACTTTTTATTGCTATGGCCATTGGCCAGCACAAACCCTTGATGACTCAGTGAAGAGTCTAGGGGTTATACTGGACTCAGCATTACTGCTAGAGAAGCAGGTTAATGCAGCTGCAAAAAATGCTTTCTTCCAACTTAGTTTACTCCAAAAGACACCCCACCATCTTGACTTAGCTGATTTGGACACCTCGATTCATGCTATGGTATCATGACTAGACTACTGTAACACACTCTACATAGGCCTCCCCTTGAAGTCAACTAGGATACCTCAGTTGGCATCAAATGCTGCCACTCAGTTATTATCAGGAGGTAGGTGGAGCATGCATATTATACCCATTCTACAGTCATTCTATTGCCTACCCATCAACTACCAGGTACTGGTTATCACATATAAAGCCCTACATGGCCTTGGGACCCTCATATCTGCAGGACTGTGTCTCCTCCTATGGTCTATCACAGCAACATTGCTCATCCGAGCAAAGCCTTCTGCAGATATCACCCTGATAATCAGTAAGATCAACAACTGCTTGTACATGTGTGTTCTCTGTCCCCACCCTGGGCTTCTGGCATTCCTCAAACTATGTAAAACAGAATTTTTTGGGAAGGTAACAGGGCTATATTGCAAAGGAATGGTTCAAGAGATGTTTCAAGGAAGGGAATGGGTCTGTGGTAACACATACACACGTGTAGGACATGTGTTATTGGTTGCTGTATGCATTATCTTGTTCTCAGTGTGCTGTATTTCTACTTTCACAATTCCATTTACTGCTTGCTTAACATGTCATACTTAATATGTTAGTTCCAGATTTCTGCTTGTTTCAGATATCTATTATCCCAGTCCTATACACATTGCTAATTGTTTTCATTTTACTGATTACATTAACTAGCACTGTGTAATTTACCTTGAGTCTCAGAAAGAAAGGAGGACTATAAATAGTATAAATTAATTAATTAGTAATTAAATGGCTGAGAACTCATGTTCTATATCACCTGATTGAACAGCAGAACACAGCTCTTTATCATCGTGACAGTCACTTCCATATACCCTGAGAAGTCGATACAAGATTCACATTTCCACATGATTCAAGCATCCACACGTGGCTAATAAGGTGTGGATGCAACCATAGGAGACTGGCCTTGTAGGACTACGAGAGGATAAACAGATGAAATGGCCCTGGGATGGATTCCAGAGGAGGGCAGATGACTAGAACACAAACAGTTTCACTCATAGCTGCTCTGAGCCCGACTTTCGGGTTGGGGAGAGCGGGGTAGAAATGTAATAAATAATAATAATATCAAAGCTAATTTCTTAACTGTTTAACCTGCATTAAAAGTACTCAAAATAAATAGCTGCTCTTCTTTACATCATGGTACAGTTAATAAAATCCATGGCAATAATTTTTATGCACCCCCTGTGTATAGGGTGGACATGCCAAGAGGATCTTTTTGCAGTCTTCAATGGAATTTCCTGATCTTAAAGATCCACCATAATCTGAACATTTTCCTTACAATTGCTTAGGACTTTTTGCTTTAGTTGTTACAGGGAAGCGGGAAACAAAGGGACCTGGTGGCCACAGTTATTCATGCTTTAGTGACATCCAGACTACACTGTTGTAACATGCTCTGTGTGAGGCTGTTCTTGAAGTGTGTTCAGAACCCGCACCTGGTTCAGAATACTGTCACCCAGCTGTTGACAAGGTGCCATCAGTAGCATGTTTCTCCAATTTATTACCATCTGCACTGACCACCATTTAGTTTCTGGGCCCAATTAAAAGTGCTGGGATTGTCCTTTAAAACCATAAATGACCTGGGCCAGGATTTCTGAAGTGCAGCCTCTTCCCACACAAAGGTACTGAGATACTTCGGCCATCTTCAGAAGCCCTTCTCTACATACCTTTACTCAAGACTCTGGGTCTCCCTTCCAAGGAAAGGTTGCCTTGCTCCTGTGTTCTTTCTGTGCTCCTTAGGAAGGAATTGGAGGCTGGAATTGGTTGCTGTCACCTATATTGGGAGGACATCTGTATATTTTATATACAGCTTGACTTTTAAAATGTTTTTAATGTCATTATTTTATTTTACAGTTTTGTTGTAAGCTGCCATGCTGATTCTTTTGGACAGAAAGGTGGGATATAAACTTTATTAACAGAACAACAATAATAAATATTGTGTTAAGGTGTCTGGGTTTTCTACATTTCGTTCAGCAAATCAACTTTTCTGAAAGGCTTATGTTCTGTTTAAAATATTTTATTTTAAAAGGCTGCACGTGTATGTAAAAATCTGAATACATACAACTAAAAAATATTCATATTAGATGGAAATAAATGCAGGCTTACTACGGGTATCTTATTGTATGTATGAGCCTGCACAAATCCATGTGCGCATTCTCTGAATTCTAGGCAAATATGGCATGACCAGCAGTGCAATTCTGAGCAGTTACGCCCTTCTAACACTTCAACTGTCATTGCAGCAATTCATTTTTATAACTCCTACTCCTCTAGAATCAGTGGCTGGCCTTATAACTTCCTCACTCTCTATCAGCATTCCCACTTGTATGATGAAAATGGTCCACTCTTTCATTGAGGCAATGCTAGGAAGAAGAATGCATGGAGAGGGATTCAGATCCAAGAACACCGTAAATCACAGAACTTCTTTAAATTTGGCCAAGAGATAAATGGGATATAATACTAGGGACACAGATGCCTGATACATACAGCAGAAGAAAGTACCACTGTCACAAACAAACCATTAAACTGCCTTTTGAAAGGTTTAATACTCTATGATAGCTTTGAATGTTCCATTGATTTATTGGTTGGAGAAGATCAGAAGACTGACAGAGGTAAACGAATGGTTTCATAAAGGCTAGAGAAAGGAAAATCTTTCCTTAGTATTTTCAAAGGAAGCTACGGGGATAAATCAGGTACCAACCCCCTCCCCCACTTGGAATCTCTCAAGAGCCTTTGGGAGGAAATCAAAAGCATTTAATTTTTGAAGATTTAACATAACAGAAATGGGATAGGAATCTATTAAGTCAAAGTGTCTATTGGACTGAGGTCACTGTAGGACTACTTCCCCACTGTTTTTGCTCTCTTTGCTGTGCCCACTCTTATTCCAACACCTATAAGGAACGAGGCTTCCAATTAACTGTGCTCAACTCCCAACCCCAAGCTTTCCCCCCTATATTTTGCAGATGAATTTTAATCATGTGGGATGAATGTCAGTACCGTTTCAGATTAAAGGTATCACTATGAACATAACAGGCTTTATTCAAAAAAACAATGCAACACACGCATTTAAACCTGGCCTCAGGTTTAAAAGCCGCTAGTCAAAGCATCACTAGAAGATTCAAGGCAACAGCAAGTTGAATCTCCAGCCTTGGTCTTTCCAAACTCTTTGTTTAAGGCTTAAGTTAGGGTTACCATCATCCTGGGGGTGGCTGATCTCCAGCTATTACAACTGATTTCTAGGCGATATACATCAGTTCACCTGGAGGAAATGGCTGCTTTGGAAGGTGGACTCTATGGCTTTATACCCCATTGAAGTCCCTGCCCTCCTTAAACCCTGCCCTCCTCCGGCTCTACCCCCAAAATCTCGAGATATTTCCCAACCCAGAGCTGGCAACCCTAGCTTAAGTGTATGACTATTGAGAACACAAAGGAAATAAGCCACATTTCTCTTTCAGAAATACTTTAGGCTGCTTCAGTGACAATAAAGATGCAAAAACTTACTGTTGCAAAGTTTGCCAATGATGCTGGATACAGCCTTTGACTGTCTGGAACAGTATTGGTCCTTCTGCTGTGCCACTAGAAAAAAATAAAACAGAAAAAGAAGGCCATGAAATGACAACCCATTTTTTTCAATTTCAATAGGGCAATTTCTCTGATCCAGCAATTTGATGCATGTAAAGTTTTCACATATGTAGGGATCTTACATTAAAGTTCCAATACATTGTTATTACAAGGTAAATAAAGGGCTACGTGAAAATGGATACACATTACATGAAATGGATATAAAAGTCTTCTTTTCATGCTTCTGCTATGTTCTGCAAGTAGGAAGCTAGCAGCTATTAATTCAGATTCAGCTCACATATCCCGCGGGGATCTGCGCAAGTTCCCATTTGCATCTTTCACCCGAAGAGCAAAACGTAGGTGCTAACGTGCAAAGCCACCTCAAATCATCCCTGTTTCAACACAACAATGCTCTTCTCTCCCGGAAGGGATGAAATACTACATCAAGGAAAGTTTGCTCAAAGTATTTCAGTAGAAATACACATTTTGGGTTTCACGATCTTAAAACAGGAATGACAAAATGATACTACCGATGCATGGGACAAAGTGACCACAAGTTGTACAATGCCCAGATACCAATGGTGGTGAGAGCTCCAATGTAATTGCATGGTATTATGGTATTATGTGGAAGAAAAAAAGAAGGGGAATAAAACCCAACCTAAAAACAAAAGCTGGGTACCCAAGGTTGGGTGAAAAGAAAATATATATAAGTCTATGTATAAATATTGAAAGTACAATTTATTAAAAGTGCTATATAAAAAGTTAAAATTATTTAAAATCATTAAAACAGCACAATGGCATTTCCTGAGGTTGATAGCTATAACCACATACCAAACGCGTTTCAGCCTATGGGCCCTTCATCAGTGGTTAATTAAAACCCTTTGTTAAACCTGCACACATTTACAGAAATACATTAATGAATACAAATACAAATACAAACACAGTTCAAACCCAACCAGGCATGTGTATATGTTGTAAATTCTATTCCCAAGTACTCAAACATCTGGTATAATAGGTTCTTGTTGTAATACTGGTTAATATAAGTCTCTCAAATACTATGTGTGCAGGCATCAACCTAGTAAAGCAGCTTTTAAATAATTTTAACTTTTATATAGCGCTTCTAATAAATTATACTTTCAGTATTTATACATAGACTTACCTTGGGTACCCAGCAGGGAGTATTATGCGACCAAACACAACTCTTATCTACCATGTTAGAAGTGTTATTTCTGAGCTTCATTTCTGCCAACAACATAGCTCAGCCTTGGGACATGTATGCATTGGAGCATACAGCCGGCAGTTGCCACCAGCCATTTCAGGGCTCACAGGGCCAATTTTTCTAGTCAGTCATTTAGGCACAGGCAAACAGGCTGGAATACAGGGTACTGGCAGACAGGAGAGATCACAAGAGCAATGGTTAAGAAGTGCAAGCATCAAAAAGGTGACCTTTTTAGTGGTTAAGAGCGGTGGTTTGGAGTGGTGGAGTCTGATCTGGAGAACTGGGTTTGATTCCCCATTCCTCCACATGAGTAGCGGAGGCTAATCTGGTGAACTGGATTTGTTTCCCCACTCCTACACACGAAGCCAGCTGGGTGACCTTGGGCTAGTCACACTCTCTCAGCCTCACCTACCTCACAGGGTGTCTGTTGTGGGGAGGGGAAGGGAAGGTGATTGTAAGACAGCTTGATTCTTCCTTAAGTGGTAGAGAAAGTCGGCATGTAAAAACCAACTCTTTTTCTTCTAACTGGAGACAGCTATACAGAACGGTGATGGTAGAGCTCAACAGAAAACAGCTAAAGGATACAGAATTTGCCTGGTTTTCCTCTGTGCAAAGGATGCGGTGCAGTGGCAAGAGAAACTGTCACCAGTTGACAGCTGTCAGCTGAGGACCTGTGAGTTACAAGCAGCTGGATGAGATCTGCTGCAGCTCCAACCAGAAGTGCAGTGGTCTGTGCATTAACATCCACTGTAAGAAGCCCCCTGAGATTGCAAAGCAGGATAATCTTATGAAGAAGAAGCAGGATAATCTTATGAGGCTCTAGCATGGCTCCACCCCAAGGAAGTCTATTGATTCTCCCTGGCCTGGCCTCATTCTTTGCCTGGAAAACAGCTAGATGCTCCAACACTTACTGAAAGACATATTCCTATTCTAAAAACAAGCGCTCCTTCTTTCAGCGGACACTGTTCAACCATGACTCTGGTTGGAAGAAAGGACAACATCTGTTTTGTTTTTTTCAAAACACCCTTAGCCAGAAAGTAGTTTCCCACTGATCTCACTCTGGCTATAATACAGAACTAATGGTTCCAGGTACTAAACTGTAATCATTTTCAGAGGTAGACACCAGGCAATAATGTTCCCAGCCCTCATTATATGAAGCTGTTGTCCAACATTTGAAACTCTATAAATCAAACTGGCAACGAGGAAAGTCACTGAGACATCTCATAAAGCCATTTTCGTTTATGCAGGGAATTAAAGAAGTTAACATCAAGTGTTTCCTGAGAAGAGTTAGCCACCTGACAAATTTAAGTCGTCTTGAGAAAGAGAGGAAATCTTAGTTTCAAACATCCCGAGCAGAAACACCTTGTAAGGCAAAAGGCAGCTGAATATAAAATCTCAGTTCTAAATATACATAGATCATAACATTGAAGGCTTTTTGAAAAAAACAAAATTAATTGAAGGAGGGAAAAGGATTTAGGTGATGGAAGCATAAGAAGATCTCTGTCCCACCCTGAACCTTCATGCCTCAACTGCAGCATGCTAGTGTAAATCTGCAGATTATGTCTCTCTGCTTTTGGAGAACAGCTTTAGATTAAAAACGGACAAGACTGAATATGCTCTGGCATTGAAGGGATTGAAAGGTGGTCTGGCTCTGCCCTTTGAAACCAAGTGAGAGCCAAGAATCGATTCTGTTCTCAGACTTCAGTTTAAATTCAGTAACAGCAGAAACAGAAGACAACTCAACTGATGTTGAGGGCCCATTCCATCCCATTGGAACCCATTGTGGGTTAAAGCATCAATCCATGCCACATTGCCACATAAAGAACTCCCTCATCCAGCAAGGGTTAGATATATATAGCAAGGACATCCAGTTATCATCATGGCTAGAGAAAGATAGATAAGAATACAGAATACCTAGCAGGCCATAATTCCAAAGCTTCTTGCAAAAGAATGTGTTATGGGGTGTCTGGAGAAACCTGTAGGCTCATACAAAGTGTTGAATAATTGACTGTATGGAGCAAATACAGATGGAGAGGAGACAACAGCTCAGTTGTCCCACCCATGACTATTACTACAGACTTTTAAATTGCTGTTGTCTAAGGTAATATAAACACATAAAATGGTGGTTTTCTCTGGTTTTAGACAGATAATGAATGCATTAAGAGTCAAGAAGCTCAATGACTGTCACAGGAACATATGAAGCTGTCTTATACTGAATCAGACCCTTGGTCCATCAAAGTCAGTATTGTCTATTCAGACTGGCAGCGGCTCTCCAGGGTCTTTTGCCTAGTCCAGTGGTCGGAAAACTGCGACTCCCTAGCCGCATGCGTCTCTTTGGCCCATTGAGTGCGGCTCCCCGCCTCCCCACCCTCCCGTCCGTTGGCTGATGTGGCTCCTCCGCATCCCTGCGCCCAGCCAGGCAGAGGTGCCGCGCTCCTGCCGCGCCCCAGCGCGCCCAGGTGGGAGGAGCCAGCAGGCGAGCGGGAGGCGGCGCCACCCTCCCCCGGCCTCCCCTCCTCTCTCTCTCTCTCTCTCTCCGGCGGGGAGGGATCAGAGGTGGTAGGGAGAGGCGGCGGCAGCCCAGGCTGCTGCTGCAAGGGGGGGAGAGGCAGGCTCCGCCTTGGGCTGGGCCGTCTCGAGGTTGGCGGGGCTCTGCCTGCCCAGCCGTTAGGCGGGGTGCACCGGGCTGTTTCCCTGCCCCGCCTCCTGCTTCCCCGGCTGCCGCGCCTCTTTCCCGGCCAGCTGTTCCACTGGGAGCCCGCCCCTTCCCTCAGCTTCCCTTGTTGTCTGCGAGGGGTGGAAAAGTTGGCGGAGTCGGCAGTTTGTCGTCCGGCGTCGGACAGTAAGTCTGCCGACTCGGGACAAAATCCTCATCCCTGGCTAAGCATGGGTGGACGTTTGGCTGACCGGGGGGGGAGAGAGATAGCGGAGCCGGCTTCTTGGGAGGGGCCGTGGCTCGGGGGTCGGCACGGACAGGTGAGACCTTCACCCTGCCAGTGAATGGGAGGTTTTGCCTTGGATTTGCCACTCTGATGCACATTTTCCCCATCCAGATTCTCAAAACTCTGCATGGGATTATTGGCCATTTATGAATGGGAGGTTTTGCCTTGGATTTGCCACTCAGATGCACAACTCAACAATAAGCCCCCCTGCAGAGTTTTGAGAATGCAGATGGGAAAAATGTACAGTGTTTGTCAGTCATTGTCATGATTTAATTTTATGGATACCTTACTTACTTTTTTCCCTCCTCAGAGGCCATGTCTACCCACTGGCTTTCCTGGCGGTAGACCTGGACTCCGAGGAGGGGGAAAAGTCCCCCTTCAGAGGCCAGGTCTACCCATTGGCTTCTATGGGCCTCCGGAGGCCAGGTCTACTGCCAAGAAAGCCAGTGCATAGATCTGGCCTCCCAATGGGACTCAGCCGGAGGCCAGGTCTACCAATAGGCTTTTATGGCGGTAGACCAGGCCTCCAGACGAGGACTCCGGACGGGGAGGGGGAAATGTCAGTCCCTTACGGTACAATTTAATTTTTATCAATAAATAAGATCACTATTAAGTATGATATCAGGTTTTATTCAGTGTACCTATGGTTTAATTAAGACTTAAAACTTTAATTAAAGTTTATTAAGTTAATAAACAGTGTACCTACCTATATAGTTTAAGTTTAAGAAATTTGGCTCTCAAAAGAAATCTCAATCGTTGTACTGTTGATATTTGGCTCTTTTGACTAATGAGTTTGCCGACCCCTGCCCTAGTCCCTTTAACTGGAGATGCCGGGGATTGAACCTGGGACCTTCTGCATGCCAAGCAGATGCTCTACCACTAAGCCACAGCCCCTCCCCGAGGGACTTCTTCTCAGGCTTGCCTAATCTGTGATTAAACTTTCCTTCCCATCTTTTGTGTCTCACATGTATCTAGTTTCCCACCCATTTCAAAAATGGACAATTTTTCCTCTTGTGTATTTAGACTATGTATAGAGACAAGACATAGAGGCATAGTGTAGAGTTGTCGTTGCCTGGGAAGAGAGATTTGTTTTTTTTCCTATTTCCCATCATGAGGTTTCATCAAACTGCCTTGCTAATTTTGTAGTATTTCTAGTAGTAGCTGGAAGAGCACATCACAACCAGCACTGCCTGCAAGTCTATGGCAACCCTAAGTACACAATAGACAATCCCTGCAACATTACTGGTGTGGAACACTATGCATGGAACAACTGGAAACCTTTCTTTCTTTCTTTCTTTCTTTCTTTCTTTCTTTCTTTCTTTCTTTCTTTTTCCTTCCTTCCTTCCTTCCTTCCCCTTCCTTCCTTCCTTCCTTCCCCTTTCTTTCTTTCTTTTTCTTTCTTTCTTTCTTTCTTTCTTTCTTTCTTTCTTTCTTTCTTTCTTTCTTTCTTTCAAAAAGAAATTATTAAGAACATGAATATACCCGTGAAAACTCTGCCCAGCAATGTCCCCTGGCTTGTATAAGTATCAGACCAGGAACGCGAGTTAATCATTTGTGCCACAATAATGCCAATTAGTCAGTTGCCCCTAGTGCTCTATAAATGATAATCTAAATACAACTTTATAGTATACAGTACCTGAACCCCACCCTAACAAAATTATAATAAAGCAAGAGTACTTGTACATGGTTTGTTTGCCTGGCTTGAATAAGAGGATTCCTTCCCCCCAACCCCACTTCCCCATAGCATCATGGTGCTTCCATGGGCCTCCCAGGTTTTGTCCTGTGATCTGTATGAAACCCGCTTTGCAGTGATGGTTTGGGAAAGAAGGAATAGGGCAGCAGTCATGTGGACAAGAAAGCTCAGATCTTCCCCTGAATAAAATCCAGCAACTGACATACTGTTGTAACATGATGCCTTTCCTCTTACATCTCTGCTTTAGACTTACCTTTTAACAATGAAAGCTGAGAATTCAGAGGACTGAGTAGTAGGTGAGGGGCTGTGGCTCAGTGGTAGAGATCTGCTTGGCATGCAGTAGGTCCCAGGTTCAGTCCCCGGTGTTTCCAGTTAAAGGGATCAGGCAAGGAGGTGATGTGAAAGACCTCTGCCTGAAACCCTGGAGAGCTGCTGCCGGTCCGAGTAGACAATACTGACTTTGATGGATTAAGGGTCTGATTCAGTATATGGCAACTTCATGTGTTCATGAGTTCAAGGATCTTTATAATGATAAAGATGTGTTAATTGCAGATTTAAAAAAAAAAGCCCACTGGTGGTGGGCCATGAGAGACTGGGGTAGGGAAGATGCAGGGAAACCTGTCATGTGGAGGCCTCACTGCCATGGTGCTGAACTGACAGCTGCAATGAGAAAACCACATAAGCCCATTGTTGGGTAGAAAATACCCAAATGAGCAAACAACAAAAGACCTATGTTATGACAGGTTTTCTATAATGACGCATTATATCTATGTAACCTCCTGAACAAATCTTTGCTCAAGGTTTCTATTATCACATTACTCCATATGCTACTCCTTATTCTCTGTCAGATGCGACACTGAAAGAGACAGCCCTGGCAATTCTGAGCACTTTATAGCTGCTTAACTCAACAGCTAGGTGTTTTTTTTAAGCCCATACACTGACTTAATCTCAAGGGAGCTCCTGGAAGACAATGTGGTGAATTTAGCAGTGGCACCTGAATTCTAGCAGCCTGATTACAGAGGTGTCACAGGCAATACAGTTCTCCATGGATCAGGATGTTGAGAGAGACAGGATGAGAGAAAGCTCCCCCCAAGCATGCCTTCTTTCTCCTGGGGGAAAAAAAACTCCAACCCTCTCAAAACAAACTGCATTCCATTTCGCCCACTCCTACACAAACTATTCCCCCGCCCCAGTTTCATTGTCATTGACACTTATTCTTTTTAGAAAAGGTGCAACTCGAGGCATGAAAAATTAAGTGCTAGATCTCAGAACAGATGGGACTGGTTTTTGCACAAGTTTTCTTTAGCACCATGTCCCAGCGACATGCCTCGCTCCTGGCCAGCAAATAATTTTCTCTGGCCCTCCTTCGGAAAATGCACACAGCAAGTTGTGGCCCACTGAGGGGAGACTTCAAGACCCAGCTATCCATTACTGTGAGCAGCATGAGTCTGTCAAGCATCCACTTTAAACCTCAGGAGGAGGAGGAGGGATGGGCGCACATCAGCCAGCTATCCGTGTACTGCTGTAAAAGCCATCATAAAGCAAAATTCCTCCCAGCATTTGGAGAGTACACACACCGGGACTAAAGCATTTACATACCACCACCTTGCTAGGCTGGACCCTAATGGCAAATGTGGTCTTGGGCTGCATCATCAGAAGTATAGTGTCCAGATCACGTGAAGTGATGGTATCGCTTTACTCTGCTCTGGTTAGACCTCACCTAGAGTACTGTATTCAGTTTAGGGCACCGCAATTTAAGAAAGATGTAGACAAGCTGGAATGTGTCCAGAGGAGGGCAACAAGGATGGTGAGGGGTCTGGAGACCAAGTCCTATGAGGAAAGGTTGAAGGAGCTGGGTATATTTAGCCTGAAGAGGAGAAGACTGAGAGGGGATATGATAACTATCTTCAAGTACTTGAAAGGCTGTCATAGAAAGGATGGTGCCGAGTTGTTTTCTGTTGCCCCAGAAGGTCGGACCAGAACCAATAGGTTGAAATTAAATCAAAAGTGTTTCTGTCTAGACATTAGGAAGAATTTCCTAACAGTTAGAGCGTTTCCTCAGTGGAACAGGCTTCCTCGGGAGGTGGTAAGCTCTCCTTCCATGGAGGTTCTAAAGAAGAGGTTAGATGGCCATCTGTCAGCAATGTTGATTCTGTGACTTTAGGCAGATGATGAGAGGGAGGGCATCTTGGCCATCTTCTGGTCACTGGGGTTGTGGGGGGGGGAGGTAGTTGTGAATGTCCTGCATTGTGCAGGGGGTTGGACTAGATGACCCTGGTGGTCCCTTCCAACTCTATAATTCTGTGATTCTATGATTCTATGACCCTAAAGGTTGAGTGAGATTTTTAAGCTCAGCATAAAGTCAATTTTCAGAGCATGGTGGACTTGTGGAGGAGGAAAGAAAAATCTTCCCCCATGACTCTCCTCCTCCTTTTTGTTTTTACCACAATGGAGATCAATGTCAATTCATTCTGATAAGCTTTGAAAACAAAAACAAGACAGCATGGCCCTCTCCCCCCCCCTTTTTGTTAGACCAGATAAGCCTGCATGTTTTAGATGTGGAATTTCATCCAGCACGTTTCTCTTTTCTCCCTACAGCCTAAAACAAAAGGTGAAGATGTGCAGCACTGTGCTCCAACTTCATCCTTCCCCGTCAATATTGGCTGCATCATGGGTATCTTCGCTATTGACGCTGCCTCCAATAAAAAGACTCAGGTGTCTAAGCCTACAGACAGCTGTCTCCGTTGATTCATAAATTTTCTATGTGGTCTCCCCTCTGCCTGTGATACTACCTGCTCTGTCACTTTCTGGAACTGGCCTCTTCCATGAGCTGTTCCCTTATTTCTTCCACCCTCAGCTGCCGCACTGCCAATTATATCTAGACCTTTACTGGTAGTGTTTCAAGGGAGGCTACTCTCAAGGCCCACTCACATCAAATTTCCAGTCACAAAAACCATGATATTATGGTGAGTCCACTATATACAGGAAGAAAAGTTGCAGACGACACAAGAGGAGTCTGAGGAGCAGATGAATACAGCAACCGATAGTAGCAACTGTAGTAACTACAGCTCATTGCCTCATCCTGCTCTTGCTTTACTGCTCTGTTTGGTCTCAATGGGAACAAATAAACGACCACGTGAATTGGATGAGTTTATGCTCATTCCGGCTTGTACAAAATTGATGACTTTTTCTCTCCAAGCAACAAAACAGAGTTTGCTGTCCCCATTGCAAACCGTTTCTCCCCGTTAACTAAGCTTTCTGCGTACAATCACTGTTATGTCGAGCCAGGGGAGAAAACGTTCCTGGAGCAGGAGCCTAGCAAAGGATCTAGTGAAAAGCAAGGGGGGCAAAGCTGGGGAACCAGACGCTCTCACAAATGTCCTAAACGACTATTCCCACCTGGCCGCAAAAACAGTTGAGCTCATCTTTGAACGCTTAAGACATATTGAAGCCAAACTTGCTCAGCTTACTAATATTGTCTCTGGACTTAAAGGGAGAGAGTACTCCAGATCTGGACTAACTAGTTCTATGCCTCAGGTGTATCTTCCAAACTCCATGGGGGTTAGGGCTAAACTATCAGCTGAAAAGTTATGGCGTGGGCAAACCAACTCAAACTATCAACTTAAACTGCAATCCTGTAAAGTGTGTCTCATAATCTACAAGTAAAAAAATGAAAGTCCATCATCCAAGTACGTGAGCTTGATTTAAAGCACTGGTTCCCAACCAGGGGTCCGTGGACCCCTAGGGGTCCGCGAGAACTAAATTAATGTCTGTGAAACAAAGTTATAAACCCATAATAAATTAATATTTTCAATTAAAAGTTCTCTATTATAAATATATATATATTCAAATATTATTCTAAGTTTAATGTTTAACTAACAGTTATGATTAAAGTTTATTTTCAGATTCTCAGAATTTTTATTTTGAACCTTGGGGTCCCTGCACCGAACAAAAAAGTCCTAGTGGTCCCTGGTCAAAAAAAGGTTGGGAACCACTGATTTAAAGGCTAACAAATGCTCCTGGATACGTAAGCTCTGAGGAGGGGGGAACGTTGATGGAATTGTGTGAACTGTGATGGGAAAATGGAAGGAGAGGTAGAGCACCTTTTACGGCCATCTCTGACATTAGCCCAGGGTGGGAGCTGCTTGCAGAGTATTGACTTCCCACCCAGGTCTACGTAACCCAGCAGAATCCTGGCTACACAGATCCCTCTCCTAAATTATCTTTTCCAGTTTTGGGATGTGTGTGGTTCAAATCAATAAATGACAGCACCCTTGTGGCTTGGCAAGCAAATGTGTAACAGTTTCAAACAGAAAAAATACTGTTTCAAAAGGGGGGGGGAATCAAGGTGTTGTGGGTTTCAGAGCAAAACATTCATCATATAACCAACAACTTTACAACGAACGGTAAAACTGCATCATAATGCTACAAGCATAACATTTGCAGAGACAAGATCTTCAGTACCCATCAGAAAGGGTACGACCACAATGGGTAGCTGTGTTAGTCTGTCTGTAGCAGTAGAAAAGAGTAGGAGTCCAGCAGCACCTTAAAGACTAACAAAATTTCTTGCAGGGTATGTATGAGCTTTCGTGAGCCACAGCTCACTTCTTCAGTAGTGATTCTGATTCATCAGAAAGGACACTCTGAACAAAGGAAAGTCCTGCAAACAGGTTGGTCTGGCAGTACCTGTTGGGGACAAATCCATGCTGACTTCTCCGGATCACCAAGTTGTCCTTCAGATGATCGCCTATTGATCTCTTTAACATCTGCTCCAGTATTTTTCCTGGAATAGAGGTCAAATTGACTGGCCTGTAGTTTCCTGGGTCACCCTTCCTCCCTTTTTTTGAAAATTGGGATAACGTTCACCCTCCTCCAACCTTGTGGCACATCTCCCATCCTCCAAGAGTTCTGGAAGATGATGGACAAAGGCTCTGCAAGCTCCCTACAAAGTTCTTTGAGCACTCTTGGGTGCACACCATCTGGCCCGAGGGATTTGCCAATGCAACCAGGTGCTTCTCAACTACCTCTCTGTTCATGTCAACTAGCAGCCTGAATGCTGTGGCTTGCCTGCTATCATCTCTAGATGAGCCTGTTCAGGGGGGAAACTGAGGCAAAATAGGCATTGAGCCTTTCTGCTTTCTCTCTGTCTTCTGTCAGAGTTTTTTCCATTTTTACCCAACAATGGGCCTATGGCTTCTTTTCCCTTGCATTTGCTCCTCACATATCTGTGACCTTTTGCTCCCTAGGCCCTAAATTCTAAACCTTTTAATAGAATAAAATAATATGTTCAAGTAAAAATGACACCAGAAATTAACACCAGAAATTCCAGATCAGTTAGGAAGGAATCCACATGCTGACCAGTAACGACACATTACTTGCCCCTCCACGTGATCTAGAATCGTCAACATTGCCAGAGATGGCTGTGAAGTACACTCACTACAGTGGCTCTCATGCTGTTAAGCTAAAATCAGTAAAGGCTCTAAGTACAGAAAAAAATGTGTAGGAACTGGGGTATGGGAGCCACCCCATTCTCTACATCCACTGTACACTGAATCTATTCATTGCTAGGGGGCTTATGAACAACCCACTTCAATGAAGCAGATTTCTACAGTGGCTTTAAATCCTACAGTTCTCTGCAGATAGCAAACAAGGACAACATCTATTCATACTTATACTGTTTATCTGCAACCAAAGCTTGCTGAAATTTTACAAGATTTCTTTGTTGCGTACGACAGATGCCTCACATAAATCCATGCCACAATAGAAACATGCATGCCTTTTCATAGAAAGACATTGAAATAGTTAAGGTTTCCCCCCCCCCCAATCCTTCAGTCTCATCTTATTTTCCATTTGCCCGACCATCTCAATATCAGCATGGTGCACAACACAGCAAGGATGGTTGTCCCAAAGCCAAGCTACACAAGATGGACAGTTGTGCTCTTCTTCAGCCCAAACATTCAAAAAATAAAGAAGAGTTGGTTTTATACCCCGCTGTTCTCTACCTTTAAGGAGTCTCAAAACGGCTTACAATCACCTTCCCTTCCCCTCCCTACAACAGACACCTTGTGAGGTAGGTAGAGCTGAAAGATTTCTGAGAGAACTGTGACTAGCCCAAGGTCACACAGCAGGCTTAATGTGGAGGAGTGGGGAAACAAACTTGGTTCTCCAGAGTCCGTCGCTCTTAACCATTATGCCACGCTGGCTCTAAACTACAAAGGAGCTGAGGGAGGCTAAAACTGGAAACAGAGGACAAGCAGGACAGCTTCACTCTTTCTCTTTTTCTGCTGTTAGTGCACTCAGTCATTTCCCATCCCCGGCTGCTTTTCAGTCCACTATTCATTGTAGGAGAATTGGGAACTCTCTTTCCCCCCAGATGGAAAAAAGCAGCTTGGGGAAGGGAAGGAGTTTCAGCAGAAATGACAGGACTAGGCTGCTAGCCCTCTGCTCTGATTTCAGCTTCCTATAGCTACTTTTTATTTATTTTTTAAAAAATCAGGACAAAGAACATAAAACTTGACATGGAAGCAGGCGGATTAGCAGTTATCCAGGACACACCACCAGAACTCCTTGCTTTATAGAAAACAGTGTTGTTTAATTTACAGTGCACAGATAAAAGACAAACCGTCACGTACACTTTCTCCACCAAACTTCCCAACGCAGAGTTACAGTTACACAGGCTTATATACAGAACTCCACCTGAAACCAATAAGGCCACCTGCAGACCTGGCCACAGTATTACATCATCCTTACTGCTTCAAACCGGTTAGTTGCAGTTCACCCTAGAACCTGCAAGGCTATTGCTGCCTCTTGCATCATCCTAGATGCCTCTGATCCGACAGCTACCTGTCAGCTGTCTCTGTCAGATTATTATGAGCAACTTGTTACTCTGACAAAACTTCCCTTCACATGTAGCTTGGCCCCTAGCTACATCTCAAGATTCCCCAAGTTATAGTATTCCATAGCCATTAATTATGGGCAAATGTTTTCAAACATTCTAGTATTAGGCAGGACCACTTAAGGTGTTTTGTCACCCCAAGCAAGTTAGTCGAGTTGCCTCTTCCTATGCAGTCACTAGCTGCATAGTCCTTGCAGTGATCTGTATCACCCATCTCTCCCGCTCCCAAATACCTCATGGTCCCCACCTCCTGGCCAAAACACCCAGGTGTCCCCGCACACAACCAATTGCTCATTCTCATCTCCCTAGATAACCCCTTCCTCCCAGTGTTCATCCGTTGCCTCCTTCTCTGCTACTGATGATGGGGAGCAAGCTAGGGTTGCCAACCGCCAGGTAGTAGCTGGAGATTCTATAGCAATGCTGATTCTATGACCTTAGGCAGATGATGAGAGAGAGGGCATCTTGGCCAACTTCTGGTCACTGGGGGTGTGGGAGGGGAGGTAGTTGTGAATTTCCTGCATTGTGCAGGGGGTTGGACTAGATGACCCTGGGTACTAGATGTCCCCTGGACTAGATGTCCAACCCCCTGCATTGTGCAGGGGGTTGGACTAGATGACGCTTACAACTCTATGATTACATTATTCTATCTCCTGCTATTACAACTGATCTCCAGGCAATAGTGATCAGTTCCCCTGGAGAAAATGGCTGTTTTGGCAACTGGACTCTATGGCATTGAAGTCCCTTCCTTCCCCAAACCCTGCTCTCCTCAGGCTCCGCCCCAAAAATCTCCAGGTATTTTCCAGCCCGGAGATGGCAACCCTAGAGCAAGCTGAGCCCCCAGTGCTGCAGTAAGCTTTTCAAGGACTCAGTTCTAACTAAGCTGGGGCAGCGATGACACACACATCAGTCCTCCTGGGCTCCAAGAATGCCACAGGGAGGAAGGGTTTCCTCTTGGTGGTGGTGGTGGTGATGCATCTTCTGGAGTGCCCTAACCCAGCCAAGAGTTGGGGGAGTCGAGGAGAAAAGGGTTTCCTTTGAGGTTTTGTTGTTTAAAAAATATTAGCCAGACAATCTTAGTCTCTTAGCCAGCCTCAGCATGGGAAGGCAAGAGGTGCTGAGAGGGAGATTTAGGACACCTTCTGCCTTCTGTGGTGAGATGAGTGACCTTTAGAGGAAGACTATTCTCAGTGGTATCATCTCAGTTATGGAACTTCCTTCCAGCACCAATTCCTCTAGCATCTACTCTGTCCAGTTTTAGAAATCAGCCAGGTCATTTTTATTTAGACAGGTCTTTAGTGATGCTTGACTTTGTTTTCTGTTGCTCACTGACCAACCATTTTTGTTCTGCTGTTGCTACGTTGGTTTATTAGGTATTACTCTTCCTTCTACTGTATTTTTCATATCTTTGTAAGCTGCTTTGAGAATTCTTTGTTTCTGTAGAAAGGATCCATATTTTAAACAAACCTATTCGCATAAAACACGTACACACACATACCTATGTGTGAACCGTGAGGCCAAATCTGGATCTTATTGTCCTCTAAACCTATGAGAGGCTTACTGTCAGCAACTCTGTCACCAGTTCAGTCACGTTCAGATTTTGTGTGTGTTGTTATTATATTACAGAGCACAGGCAATCTCATGTGATATATTTGGTGTCTGACAATTTCTAGCAGTTTCCCCATTACTAATTCCCAGTTATAAGTAGGTGGGATCCACATGTGCTTAAGCATATCCAGGTCTGGGCTGAAAAGGATGGTAGAAACTGACATTTTCTCGTCTTTCCTTTGTTAGCATCTGTGTTCATGAAAACAAGGATAGTGACAGCCAGAACCCAGAAGGGCAGCATATCTGCAGGCAGCTGTTCTCTCATTCGGCTACAGCCAAGTACTAGGCTTTCATGAGTTTGCAGAAAACAGCTGGCATTGGGACAGAAATACGTAGGACAAAAGTATATTTAGGAGCATACTACACCTGCTCTGCTTAGACCTCACCTAGAGTACTGTGTTCAGTTTGGGGCACCACAATTTAAGAAAGATGTAGACAAGCTGGAACGTGTCCAGAGGAGGGCAACAAAGATGGCGAGGGGTCTGGAGACCAAGTCCTATGAGGAAAGGTTGAAGGAGCTGGGGATGTTTAGCCTGAAGAGGAGAAGACTGAGAGGGGATATGATAACCAAGTTCAAGTATTTGAGGGGCTGTCATATAGAGGATGGTGCTGAGTTGTTTTCTGTTGCCCAAGAAGGCCGGAACAGAACTAACGGGTTGAAATTAAATCAAAAGAGTTTCCATCTAGACATTAGGAAGAATTTTCTAACAGAGCGGTTCCTCAGGAGGTGGTAAGCTCTCCTTCCATGGAGGTTTTTAAGAAGAGGTTAGATGGCCATCTGTCAGCAATGCTGATTCTGTGACCTTAGGCAGATGAATTTCCTGCATTGTGCAGGGGCTTGGACTTGATGACCCTGATGGTCCCTTCCAACTCTATGATTCTACACCACCACCATTACAACTACTTTTTTTAAAGGAAGGTGCTCTTGCTAACACTATATACCCACACTCAGCTTAAGTGGCTTTCCTGTATACTTGGGCTTGCTGCATAATTTCCACAGTCCTATCACAATTCATGCTTTTTACACTACCTTTGTGAATCCCTAAACCATTTGCCTATAATTTATCATAAAAGCAGCTGTCCAAGACAGAACATCTGTGTACTTTTCCAGTAAGAAGGCTATGGCTACAGAGGTGCTCTGTGTCTGGTGACCTATTTTCTACCAAAATTCTAATCAGAAGGAGCAGCAACAATAGGAAATACCACTTCTTTCCACCTTACACCAGAACAAAGAGAGATTTCCATAACTTCGCCTGCATGCTGCTTATGCAGAAAGATGCAAGTGCTGAGCATGGCTGATTTTCTGATTTCCAGAAAATGTGGCACTGGCAGTGTGATAATACCTCATTTGGAAAACTATAATAAACTAAATTTCTCTGGGAAGATTGGTACAAAATGAAAAATCATCTAACGGATGGTAGCATGTTGCCCATAGGATCTACACTGCAAGAGCCAGACACAAGGAAGAAGTACATACATTTTCTGGAAATCAGAAAAAATATTTAGAAAGAATCATGCAAGCTCAGCACTTCAAAAATGAGAACAGCTTCATGTCTCCTGATTTTACTCAATCAGGAGGTGATATCAAGTGCCCCGTCAATCATTTTTAAGCAGGCCTTCTCTAAAGCTGATTTGATTGAAGAGAAGCTTTTCTGCTTGATTCTCTGTGCTTTGGAGCAGACCACAAGGGTGCGCAAATATATTACTTGTGTTGTATATTTTCATAATGATTTTTCAAGGTTGGTTTTATAAATGCTACTGAGACACATTTAATCAAACTTGATGTCTTCCCAGGCTTATATTACAAGTGCTGGAGAACATACAACTTATGATCACAGGAGATTCTTGTTTAGCTGGAGGAAAAGCTAATGAATGGTCCCAGCCATAACTTCTCAACAGGTCTTCAGACTATGTCTCTGGGGACCATCCAAATAAACATCTTTCCTGAACCTCTCATCAAAGATTTTCTAACTACAGATGCTAAAATCTTCAGTTTAGTCCACTAATGTGCCTTAAGTCTCCTTTACAGGACTTGAGGCAACATTCTTGTCTCTCTGTTTCCCAAATAAAATAGTACTATATGTCTGATCAATGAAGAATTCGAGGGTGAGCACATCCCAGGATGGGCTTAACAAGACACTTGTCTTTTATTCTTGGATTGTCGATTATATTGATGCTTTTGTACTAATGCACGACATAGCTAAATCTGTGGATACTTATATTCAGAGACTGGAGCCACGAACAGACAAGACCCATCTTTCTATGAACCTAAAAAACGCCCCAGGTATGCAGAAAAATTTGAAATTAAAAAAATACATTGGGGGTGGGGGTGGTTAAAAACAAAATAATAATAGAAGGTGCACCTGTACCTTTAAGAAACAAATGCCCTCGGTACCTTTTGCTAGGCAACCACAACAGTACTTCTAGCCGCCTTCAAGCCTTGGTTCCTGTCAGTAAAAGGACAGGGTTGTTCTGGCCTTGAAGTGAGGCCTCATCAGGGCCAGGCCTGGTAGCAACCAACAGGCAACTTCCCTTGCATGATTCACCTAGGACTGGCTGCAGGCTACTGTTCAACTCCAGCCACCCCATGAAAGCCAGTGGCATAGTGGTTGGAGTTTCAGACTAGGATCTGGATGATCCAGGTTTGAATCACCATTCTGCCATGGAAGCTCACTGGGTAATCTGAGGCTGGGTGACCTACATCAGTGTGATGTAGTGGTGTGGAGCAGTGGAGTCTAATCTGGTGAACTGGATTTGTTTCCCCACTCCTACACATGAAGCCTTCTGGGTGACCTTGGGCTAGTCACAGTTCTCTTTGAACTCTCTCAGCCCCAGCTATCTCACAAGGTGTCTGCTGTGAGGAGAGGAAGGGAAGGTGATTGTAACCACTTTGAGATTCCTGAAAGGTAGAGAAAAGTGAGGTATAAAAACCAACTCTTCTTCTCGTCTTCTTTTGCCTCCTTGTCTTTCTGGTCAATGGCTTCTTATGAAATTTATTGACCAGAGACTCCCAAGTCCACCAAAACCCAATGCCCTGCTTCCAAGTGATGCAGTGGATAGTAACTGAAACTGAAGGCAGGGGGTAGAGTTTTGGTTGAGCTGGGGAGCTGATCTTTTCCTGGCTGTTAGACTTGGCCTAATGAGACAGAGAAAGAGTAAAGGAACTTAATATGGAGGTATTGTTGAAGGTAAGGGACACTGATTGGATCTATGATCTGATCCGGGGAAGGGGTATGTAAAAAACAAGTGATCCATGACGATCCATGTAGACTTGACTTTTTTTTCTTTTTTACCTTTTGAAAAAAAATATTTGATTTTTTTACAAACAAACATACACACAACCTTCTCAATCATCCATATACAATGCGAACAGACTTTCGGAGAGTTCATTTTGAATTAGTACTCGTGTCAAACTGAACATTTATTTAATCATTAGTCTACTTAAATCCAGTATCCATATTTCCTCTACTTTCTAAGCTGACTATAAAAGCTACAATTAATATTTAATACTTAATATAGTTCTATTTTTTGCAATCTATGCTTCACTTTTATTCTTCATCAGCTGCTCTAAACTTGATTACATAAATACAATTTTTCAGCTACTTTGATATTAGTGTTCATATATTTATTACCACATATCTACCCTTCTTTACTAGTATTACTAAGTTCTAATTTCTACTTCATATATTCAAAATAGAGTGCCCATTTCTTCTGAAATTCTTTGATCATTCTGCCCTGCACCGTTGGATAATTTGTCAAGAATACTTTATCTGAAAGTGGTAACAGAACAAACCCAATGACTTGCTTAGTCCTGTCCCCTAAGGTATGGGTGAGAAGCTCCCAACAAACATGAAGCCTTTGCTCCAAAGTAGACTTTAGGAAGCCTTCTGCAATATTTCAGGGTTGGGGGAGACTTAGAATCATAGAGTTGGAAGGGGCCATACAGGCCATCTAGTCCAACTACCTGCTCAATGCAGGATCATCCAGAGCATCTTACCGAGGAGCTTTAGGTAACGGGTATACTGACAGATGAAAGTGTACAAGCCTGGTAGAGAGATCTGAGCGGCTGACATTGGAGGCTCCGTTGGATGCATCCTCAAGGCAGTAGTGGATCCCTCAGTTTAATGACAACAAAAAGTCAAACCCAAGTTCCTCAAGTGTAACTAGCCTAAGGAGTTGAAGGCCAAACACAGATTTTATATTATAAGTAAACCTCTGGTCCAGAATTAACAGAGAATCAAGTTTCTGGGTCTGTTCCCAAAATTATTTAGAGCCAGCACACAGTTATATAGCACATAGAAGGCCTCCCCTGAATTTCACTTTTAAATATATGATAACCAAGATATATTCTTATTCCAGATCAGTTTAGTACTGCTACAATACGCCCTCACAGGCTCCAATGTTACTGGACCACCACTGTACATTTGAGTACACTGTATCACAATCATTTCATGCAGATTTCTTAACCCAAGGGTTGCTTAAAACAGTCATGCAGAGGGGCTGCAGCATAGTGCAGCCACAAATTACCACTCTCACATGATTCTTTAAATGCTCTTTGAAAAAAAATCACAAAAAAGTTTTACTCTACCCTGAACTGCTAAGTTTGAAAAAAAGGTCCTATGTGAATATGGTAAGGACTAGGGCTGTCAAAAAAATAATAATTCGGTACAGTTCGGATTCGGCCGAATTTGGCCCTTCTGGGTTTGGTACGTGCCGAAGTCCGAACTCCCCCACTTCGGATCCGTTCAATTCGGCGGGAATTCAAAGTTCGGAAAAAAATTCGGCCAAATAAAGCCATTAAAAACACAATCGCGCCTTTCCGCGGCTCTGGGGGGGTATTTTTGGGGTTAGAGGTCCCAAACTTTTGGCAGAGCTTCAAAGGACGTTTATTGAAAGACTCCCCAAGTTTTGTAAAGATTGGGTCAGGGGGGGCTGAGATATGGGCCCTGAAAGGGGTCCCCCCCACCCTTAATGTGCATCTCTCAGCAGAGCTTGCCGCCCACGCACAAAGCTCCCAGCCCCGACAACAGTTTGCAAAACAACACAACCTTGTAAAACAACACCTTTGCAACACACAACTGAAACCTCCCCCCTCAAACCAGGGAACGAGAGACTTGAGGGGGAACACACACCCCAGGCAGAACCGACGAAAGCCCCCTTTGGCTTCCCCCCCACCCACAGAAACTGCTCCCTCCCCACACACACACAGACTCTGCTTTCCCCCCCACACACACACATACACAGGAGAAAAATTATAGATTAAAGCCCCCAAAGGGGTCTTACTGTGGCTGTCTTCTGTTCCATCAAGAGGGGCTGAAGAGAGGAATTGTAATCCAAGATGATTCCAATTAGGCACGGAACGTTTTGCTCTGGAGAAGATGCACAGGATCTGATCCATTCATCCCAATAGGGAAAAGGGGAAAGAGGAAAGCCCATATCTCTGGACCCCCTGACCCAATGTTCACAAAACTTGGGGGGTATCTTAAGAACACTGGTCTGAAACTCCGCTCAAAGTTTGGGATCTGCACCCCCAAAAATGCGCCCCCTGCAGCCATGGAAAGAGAAAAGGGGGGGAGGCGATATTTCTGCCCCCACTGAACCCATCTTTACAAAACTTGGGTAGTATCTTAAGAATAATTCACTGAAGCTATGCTAAAAGTTTGGGGGCTATATCCCCAAAAAAGCGCCCCCTGCAGCCACATAAATGGAAAAAGGGGGGAGGGAAAAGGGGGAGAGCCCATATCTCGAGACCCCCTGACCCAATGTTTACAAAACTTGGGGGGTATCTTAAGAACACTGGTCTGAAACTCCGCTCAAAGTTTGGGATCTGTACCCCCAAAAATGCGCCCCCTGCAGCCATGGAAAGAAAAAGGGGGGAGCCCATATCTCGGGACCCCCTGACCCAATGTTCACAAAACTTGGGGGGTATCTTAAGAACACTGGTCTGAAACTCTGCTCAAAGTTTGGGATCTGCACCCCAAAAAATGCGCCCCCTGCAGCCATGGAAAGAGAAAAGGGGGGGAGGCAATATTTCTGCCCCCACTGAACCCATCTTTACAAAACTTGGGTAGTATCTTAAGAATAATTCACTGAAGCTATGCTAAAAGTTTGGGGGCTATATCCCCAAAAAAGCGCCCCCTGCAGCCACATAAATGGAAAAAGGGGGGAGGGAAAAGGGGGAGAGCCCATATCTCGGGACCCCCTGACCCAATGTTTACAAAACTTGGAGGGTACCTTAAGAAGCTTCATCTGAAGCTCCAGTGAAAGTTTTGTGTCTGTACCCCAAAAAATACGCCCCCTGCAGCCACAGAAAGGAACGAATGTGCACAAGCACCCCCCCACACACACACACGAGGATTTCACTCGCTCTCTCTCTCTCCCTGGCCGGGCCGCACATCAGCTGATTCCTCCAGTACTCAATCCTGACTGATTGGCCAGAAGAAGACCCAGCTTGCCCACCGATTGGCCGGGGGAGGAGAATGCTGCTTACTGACGGTTATGCTGCTTACTGACGGCCGAATTGGCCGAATTTATTTGCGAACTCCCGAACTCGCTGAATTCGGCCCCCCCGGTTGCCCGTCAGTTTTGAGTTTGGTTCCTCCCGAACTAAAAACCACCGAATCAGGGGAAATTCGGCTGATTTTCAGTTCGGGCTGAACCGAATTGACAGCCCTAGTAAGGACAAATCTGTAGTCCTGATAATATCAGCAAGTTCCCCAACCTCTGGCTGAATCTGTTAGCGGAAAAACTAAAAGTACTGGGACTCCCAATCTCTACTCCCTCTGACAACCTGGTTCCATCTCATTTAGCGGCAATCTTGAAGAGATTGAAGGAGTTAGATTGGGCCAGTATGGTTGGGAGGGCCAGACGTACTTGCTCTGGTCTGGTCTTGGGACTCCCCCCACCAGAGAAGCTTCCAGAGTTCCACTCTACCGTTTCAATATTCTCACATCGCCGGGCTCTCCTTTTAGCTCGTTTAAATGCCTTTCCATCCATGGTCATGTTGGGCAGATATACCGGGATACCTTTTCCGGACCGTCTCTGCCCATGTAACAAGGGCAAAATTGAAACGTTGGACCATTTGATGCTCCGCTGTCCTCGCTGGTCTCAAGATAGAGATGCTCTTATTGCTCCAATCCTCACCAGCTTGAACCTCCCTCTACATGCCTGGGTGTTGCCTTTTTTGCTTGGCGACTCAACTAATGGTGCAGCCACATCAAATGTTGCCCGCTTTTTGGCCAGAGTGGCTGCTCTTAAGAAGAAAGAACTCTCAACGCCTACCTCTGGCAACTTTTAATCAGTTCGCTCCGCCCCCAGTTTATTTTAGTTAGGAATTTTATTTATTGGGCTGACGCCTAATTTTTAGCATTGTTAACTTAAGATTGTATTGTATTGTACTATGTATTATACTTCCCATCCTCCCTCATCTTCCCCTCCCTTCCTTTCTTCCTCCCTTGGTCCAAGACTGCGGTCATAGACCTAAGAAATTATTATTATAATAATATCAGCAAGTTCCTGAACTAAAAGAATGAACCCGTTTAACTTTAGTTACCTTAATTGTTTTGATGGTAGGCTGCTGAGAGCAGGGACTGTCATTTCACATTTAAGTGCAGCACCTAGGGAAAGGGACCTTGATTCCAATTGGCACTTCCAGGCACTAATTAATAAGTCATTATTGGCAGTGGAGAGAAAGGAGAACTCCATTTTCACTGATATGTTGACAAGAAGAATACTTATCATGGAATTCGTAAGTGTAAGTAGACAACTCAGAGAGTAATGAAAGCAAAGTGTCAGTACAAGGCTGGCAGTCTTAGCTTTCAAACACTTCTGCTTAGCGGGCAAATAAAGTGTTGAATTTTTGTCTTTCCATTTGCTTTTCCATCTCTGAGAATTGCTTAACACACGTTACAGACGCAGATGAGATGCTAAGAGGAAGAAGATAACGAAAATCTCCAATACATCAAGCCTTTCTTTGACACGAGTGCTAAATATTTCTGCTTATTCTTGAGGCTTTACCAGTGGTAACCCCTGACAGGAATAGTCACATGACAAAACTCCCTAGTAATCATTGGTGATGGAGGAAAGTGCTGTCGCAGCCAACCTATGGCAGCCCTGTAGTTTTTTCAAGGCAGAGGTGGTTTGACATTGCCTGCCTGTGCATAGAAACCCTGGACTTCTTTGGTGGTCTCCCATTCAAGTACTAACCAGCCCCAACCCTACTTAGCTTATGAGACCACCTTCCTTGGTAGTCTGCTATCCAAGTACTAACCAGGGCTGACCTTCTTTAGCTTCTGAGATCTGACGAGATCAGGCTAACCTGGAACATCCAGGTCAGGGCCTAGTAATCATTAGCAACATTGAACTACAACAGGAATCCAGAATTTGTTCTGGCATAAGCTTTTGTGTCCGAGCTCATTTCAGATGTATAGAGCATACACCCATTGAGCTAATGCATTTATAACAACAATAGAAAGGCAGGTAGGGAAGGTGAGGAGAAATATTTTAAACCAGCCTCTATTTGCAACCTACTACTACTGAATTTATTAATTCTAATTCAGCATTTGCATTAGATTCTCCTTTTATGTTAATCCCACTTTGCTTAACAACAGTCAGAACTGGCCCTTAGTATAAATGCATCAGACAAATGGATGTATATTTCATGCTTCCAATGAACTGAGGTCAGACATCAGAAAGCATATGCTGAAAAAAGTTCTCTTATCATGCAATCCTAAACAGAGTCACAGCCTGCTAAATCCATTGACTTCAACAGAGTTCAAAGGGTGTAACTCTGTTTACGATTGCACCGTTATGAGCTCATGGTGCCACTGGACTCCTGTTTTATTTGCTGCTACAGACCCTCCATCATGCCTGAATCCAGCTCAGCTGTGAGCGAGTCCCCACTTCCAAGGAACATTTGTATTGATTTCTTATTCCTGTGAGCCAGTTGTGGTTGAAAATCAGGATTAAAATACAGAGGAGAGCAGCACAGGCTCGCCTGGAGAGAGTGAATGCACTGTAAGAACACACATTATTTTTGCTCAAAGATCCTTTAAGCTCCTATGTCCAACCTCAACCAGTGTGTCTGATCATTACTCAGAAAAAATTTACCACTGTGCATAAGGTAGAATTGCAGCTTCCCAGATATGTTGTACACACAATCAAAACTAGAAAATTAAACATTTTCAGTATACATATCTTGTCCATGTACATGGGTCCTCAGTCTTCTCGGCAGTCTTGCTATAACAGGCTCAATGCTTTGTGTCAGCTCTTGGGAACTAATGCTGACATCCCAGATACGGTCCACCTTCTCTTGCCATCCACCTTCTTTCTCCCATTCTGTCGTCAGACTCTTTCTCCTTTGAATCAAAACCACTCCTGGGTTGTTTGGATTTAATTTCTGCTATTAAATTTGTCCTGCAGGTGCTTTGCTGCACTTCAAACAAATCTCTAAAGGCTTGGGCAATACTTGCTTGTTAAAACCCGCTCACACAGCTCTAATGAAAATAAAATGCCTTTCAGTGGTTTACAAGGGCAGGATGTGCTTTCAAAAGGCCCATAAAAAAGCATCCTTCCACGTTGCTCCATGCTCCTCCATTATGGCCACAAGAAGACATGCAGTGTCGGGGAGGTGGGGGAAGGTGGCCCAGTGTTTCAGCACTGGACACTGAAACTCATCTTAATGCAGGAGAGCAGCACTTAAACAGCCACACGCTCAGATTGACCAAAGGAAAACAGAACTTGATTTTATCCTGCTCTGAAGAACCTATCAAGTTTTTATCCCACCCTTCCTTCAAGGAGCAGAGTTGTCAGGAATGGCCTGGCAACCAGCAGGAAGGGAAGGGGTGGCAGTCGGCAACATGCATCAGTTCCAGGAAAAGCCCAGAAGTGACATCATGCCTGTCTAGGAATTGCCAGAAACTCTAAGGTAAAACCATGTCCAGTAGTGCATTAGTAGGGTTGCCAGGTCCCTCTTTGCAACTGGCAGGAAATTTTTGGGGAGGAGCCTGAGGACGGCAGGGTTTGGGGAGGGGAGGGACTTCAATGCCATAGAGTCCAATTGCCCAAGCAGCCATTTTCGCCAGGTGAACTGATCTCTATCGGCTGGAGATCAGTTGTAATAGCAGGAGATCTCCAGCTAGTATCTGGAGGATGGCAACCCTATGCACTAGGCTGGCTTATTCCCACATTGCGTGTCTTCTTGTGGAATAAATGGAGGAGCACAAAGCAACATGAAATGCCTTTTATGGTAATTTTGAAAGCACATCCTGCCTGTGCTCCAAGGGACAGCAGGGAACGGGAGCTGGGGGAAGGGGCTATGGCAAACTGGCCAAAGAGGTAAAGGTAATAACATAGTTCTCCCATCCTCTCTCTGGGTCAGGACCTGAACTGAACCTCCCTTAAAATGAGAAGACTCCTCCTCAGCGCAGCAGCCCCCGCATGATCTCCAAATTTTCTTCTGCTCAGAACGAGCTCCGAGGAAGCAGGAAGTATTTGAATCCCTGCCTCTGGACATGCTGCTTTGTAATTGGCTGTGAGCGAAACTAAGCTTGCGTGCCTTGCACTTTGCCTTATGCATGGGCTTTGCTCACGGGGGAGGGAAGAGTCAGGTTAACAGAGGAAGGGGAAGATCCGGACATTGTAAGGGCTGGCAGCAAGGTCATCTCTAATGGAGGGAAAACTCATGCATAACTCCAAGGAACAACCGAGACAGACCGGGGGCGAACATGAGTGAAAGTACCCACGTGTAGACCTAAGAAGACCAAACCAGAAATTACGTGTGATCTTTACTCAAATTATATTTTAAAGTTGCCAAAGTGCCCCTCTCAGAATCTCTCAATTTCTAAATATCATAACATGAAAAGGACTCTGACATATCTCCTGAAAGAGACATGGGTACTATAAAACAGCACCCAGATCAGTTATGCCCTTCATTTCAAGAGTAATGGGTCAGATGCACTTGAGAACCCTGAGGTGAGCCAAATGCATAGTAATTTCACTTTGAACAGCAGTACAAATACCTGCTCCAAAAAGGTGTATAGATCTCTAGCCTGAGAATTTCCTCAAGCGTTCATTCCTCTTGCCATCAAACAGCAGACAGTCCCTTCTGTCTCTAAACCCTTTGCAAATGTTTTTCTGCAGCCCTACTAAGTATATATTTCCTTCCAAGAATGTGCATTGTCTGTCAGTTATTCTTTGCAAGGACGCTTGAGGAGTTAGAACAGGAGAACATTTCACATGGAAGCATCCATTTTTACCAAACTGCCCTGTATGGCCGGGGGGGGGGGATGTGTGCTCGAGTGGTCCCCCAGTAGCCATAATGCTGCACTTTCCCAGCAATGAAAAATCTGATGCGCTTGTGTTATTAGTACAGATACCTATTTGCAGTCGGCAGTTCAAGCACATCACTAAGAATTTCCTATCTACCTTGCCCCGGCTATTGCTAGCAATTCCCCTAACATCCCCTCTGCTTTATGTGCTTGATGCCAGAAAAGCATTTCAATTCTCTCCTCCCATTCCATAAAACATATGGATGCCCTTCCTGTACTGTGGCAAATAATTCTGTTCACATTACCTCCCTTAGTTTCAGTCCAGATAACTGAATTAACAGGACAGCACAAACATAAGAGTAGAGGTACAAACTCTGCAATGCAATCTGGGTTAGTGATCCCAGTGTCAACCTCTTGGTGGTAATTGGCCAGTGTTCCTTATGTGAAAGAACTGCCCCTTATTGTGGCACACCATAGTTCCACAAAACAAAATTCAGCTATCATCAATTTCATTAGCAGGGCAGTCCAATCTAGGTGAGAATGCAAGAGACAAATACCATATTTTTCGGTGTATAAGACGCCCCCATGTATAAGACGTTGCCGCTGGCCCGAAGACACCCGAAGACGTTGCCGCTGGCCGTGGGTGGCGACCGGTTTGAACGCCGGACACCAGCCAGTCGGGACCATCAGCCTCTTTCGCAGCTCACTCTTTTCCCCACCCATCAGCTGACGGGCCGGGAGGAGAGTGAGCAAGAGGCCGGTCGCCCTGGCCAGCCAGCGTCCGGCGTACAAATCGGTCACCGCCCACCCTTCCCGACAGCTGACGGGCGGGGGCCAGCGGCAACGTCTTCAGGCCAGGCTTCCGTGTATAAGATGACCCCCAGTTTTGGACCAATTTCAGGTTTCCGTAGAGTTTTAGCCGAGGTTGCCAGCGCATCTGCGTCGCTTCCAGGTAAACCCAAAAGTGACTCGTGCGCAGCGTTCATGCGCATCTGCACGCACTGCCCGCTGGCCCTCAGCTGGTCGACGGGCAGCCTGGTGGATTGGCGGGATTTTACCCGCCACTACCGGGCACTTGGCAACCCTAGCCATCTGAGAAGAATGAACTAGAGGAGGATCCCTGTGACAAATGTACTTCCTGTGCCATGTACCCTGAGGGACACTTTTTCTTTGAAATTACACTGAAATAATTTTTGCATTCTGTAAGGAAAATCTGCATTAGAATAGGATATGCCATTTTTTTAATCTTATTTTGTTTTTGCTTTCTACCCCTCTTAACAGCAGAAATTGCAGATGAGGAACTCAAGTGCACTTTGAAGTGTCACGTTTGTGAATGCAATCCTATGTCTACCTACTCAGGACTAAGCTTCATGAGTACATTCACAAAGGATCAGCTCTAACCAACTGATGGGCCACTGCAGCAAGAATCAGTAGTGGTGGCAGTGTTGCATGTTTCTTCCACAGGTGCCTCAATAATTGTGTAGTACACTTCAGAAATACAAGAACGCTAAAGAGAGGAAGGCGGCTGCCTTGCAGCTATTTCCCCCTCTATGAAATTTAAACTGAGTATTGCAAAATGTAATCAATTCATGGTCAACAAACCCAGAAAGAGGTGGGGAAACACAAGAAACGAATAATAATAAAAGCCTACTGGAGACTGCCGTTTACCTCAAGAGAGAAAGACCTCAGGCAAATTAGCCACATTTACATAATGGAGCAGCGAAGACAAAGAGGGAATACAAACAGAAAGATCCACAATAATTGAATTTTACACTATTATGAAAAGGCTGCAAATCTCAGTCACTTCAGACCCAATGGGAAACCATGGTTTATTTTAATTACCGTTACTTTGTGAAACCAGGGCCATGTCCGCACTTACCATTTGCGGCGCCGGCTTCCGCGGGCTTTCCTTGCAGGTTCCCACTGCAACTCACCCAAAGGATTCCGAGGACGTCTCCAGAGCGCAATTTCGCCGCGTTAAGCGCATCCGCTTATACGGCGAATTAAAAAAATAAAACGTCCTCCACCCCCGGTGCCTTATAGTGGGAACATGCAAACTGTGTTCGATCCATTTCCCGCTGCCAGCCTACCCCCGCAATCCCCCCGCCTCCCTTACTCGCGCTGGACCAATCGCCGTCCTTGCTTGGAGAAGCCGACTGGGCATGCGTGGGAGCGTGCCGGTCTGGGCTTATCAAAAGCAGCGGACAAAGGCGGCGCGGCGGGAACAGAAATTTAAACTCGTCTTGGATGCTTTCGTACTGGATGCGTGTAAATAGCGAGGTAAGTTGCTGGTGTGTTCACGGGCCAGGATTCAGTACACACATCCCTGGTTTGCCTCAAAAAACACGGGTTTCGTTTCCTTCGCTTGGTTGCTTGGGAGGCTGTTGCCGGGGAACAAACCACATTAAACCAGGATTAAGCCAAGATGTCCACACTGGGACATCACACACAAAAATAGTTAAGACTCACTAATTAATAAACCAGCTTCCGATTCTGGCTTGACAGATCATAACTAACCGTGGTTAGCGGCGTGGCCAGCATTCAGACAATCTCACTTACATCCCTAAATTAAACCATGGTTTCACATGATGTCTGAACTAAATTAGAGTCACATGATCACATCAATAACAGTCAAACGGCAGCTTGATGTGCAACACTGGTTTCACACATCACCTAACACAACTTTTTCTTTTTAATCATAGGAGCATAACTCTCAGTAACGAAGCCAGGCTTATCACATGAAAAACTACCATCATCTAAGATACACGCAAGTTGCAGCCCATTCCTGAAAATGCGGCGGGCAGAGTCGTCGGGGAAGAGGTGCGGCGGCGCCTCTTCCTAAGCCGGATTGCACCCGCCGCAAAACAAAAAAAAGCTGTTTTCCGGCTTTTTTTTTTGTTTTATTGGGGCCTTTCACCCCATAGGGAACAGCGAGGCTGCGCCTGCTAAAAAGCAAGCTCAGCCCCGCCATTCCCGGCACCGGCAGCGAGGGCCGAAACGGGATAGGAAGCTGCCTACCCGGTGGCTCCTCCCCCTGGAACGTCCCCAGAATGCCCCCCTGCGCCGGCGCAGCCTCCCTGCACCGTGGCCTGCGCCACGGAGAGGCCGCTCCAGCGGAGGGGGGAGGAGCCGTCCCGTGGCGCTCTGCCACCGGCAGGACTGGCCTCACCACCAGCGTTAAGTGCGTTTAAACACACGATTAGACGCACTTACGCTGGCGGCGAGGTCACGCCGCCTCCTAAGAAGTTTCAGCCCAATTTTCAGGAATGGGCTGTTAGAGTCTTACATTTTTGTCAATATTCATTAACTAGCTCTGGCTTGTGGTGCCAAATATCTCTTTAAAAGTCACCACAGATCCCAGGCTTATTTGATTAACCAGTATTCTTTCCACTGGCTTGAAACCAGGAGGAGGGTTTTTTGGGGGGTGGGGGGGAATCCAGTGAAAATCGAGAAGTGTTATGAAGCCATTGAGAAAAATGCTGTTGCCAGGCAGAAAAGCAACCCAAGTTCCTCCCATTGTGCGTGTGAGTGCGTGCGTGCCATCGAGTAACACCTGACATATGGCGACCTGTAGGGTTTTCAAGGCAAGAGACATTCAGAGGTGGTTTGCCATTGCCTGCCTCTGCATGGGCTGAGAGAGTCCAGAGAGAACTGCGACTGGCCCGAGATCACTTAGCAGGCTTCATGTGGAGAAGTGGGGAATCAAACCAGTTCTCCAGATTAGAGTCTGCCACTTTTAACCACTATACTACACTGGCTCCCATTGTACTCTGATTTTTTTAAAAAAAACCTCTAGGTATGAAATGACATACCTGGACATATCTGACCCTCAGTGTCCAAACTACTTAAGTTCACCTAAATCCAAAGTAGTGTGAAATAACAATGTCATGTGAAAAGGAGATTAATTCCCATGGTATGTCACCTGTTTCCTGATACCTACAATGGGATGCCTCTAACAACATTTACATCTTCCTGGAACCTGAAAACAGTGCCAATGATCCAGCCCACGCTTTCATAGTCCAGGAATCAAGAAGCTATGGGCTTAAAACATGTCAAATTTTCACCAAACTGACCAGTAAAGAGACTGTGTGTATAGACACACAAAAGATCAGAGAATTGCTCTGGGGCCGTCAATTGCTCCAGCTGCCCTCCATTCTGCTGTCCTAACCACCTGCATGTCATAATTTAGGAATAATTTATTCAAAACCAATGCTGATAGTATCTCATTTATGAATTTGGCATGCAGGGAGGTCAACAAGACTGACTGCCAGAAGGTCCAGGGATCAGATGTCCGAGAACTGTAGCTGAAGACGTCCTTCCTTAGGCTATATGCCTCAGCACGTTGATTGGCTGGTTCAGGATGGGCACCACACAAGAAGCTCCGGCATCCTTACAGAGAAAGAGGAGCTTGCTCTTTTACAGTGCATTCCTAAGGAGAGTCACTCCAGTCTAAGCCCATTCATTTCAATGGGCTTAGACTGGAGTAACTCTCCTTAGGAATGCACTGTATGTCTCCAAAAAAAGGTAAAGGTCCCCTGTGCAAGCACCGGGTCATTCCTGACCCATGGGGTGACGTCACATCCCGACGTTTCCTAGGCAGACTTTGTTTACGGGGTGGTTTGCCAGTGCCTTCCCCAGTCATCTTCCCTTGACCCCCAGCAAGAAGGGCACTCATTTTACCAACCTCGGAAGAATGGAAGGCTGAGTCAACCTTGAGCCGGCTACCTGAAACTCGAACTCAGGTCATGAGCAGAGGTTTTGACTGCAGTATTGCAGTTTGCCACTCTGCGCCACGGGGCTCAAACCTTCCCTCAAATCTAGGCAAACAGGAGATGGAGGGGAACTGGGACTTCTGAGGTACACTTAGCACTGAATTGACCATGGGCAACGGCAGCAGATCATGGGGCCTTCCCTTATTAAACAAAGCAGTGGTGCTTTCCCACCTGACAGTAACAGACCTAAACTGGAGGGTTTTTTTTTTTGTAAAAGATGTCAGTTAGGGTTGCAAGGGAGTTTGAATTGCTCCCTGACAAGTCACAGCTAAGGGCTGCTTTGCGGGGCTTTCCTCCCGGGGAGGTTTTGCCGTTAGTTGTTTTTGGCTCAGGCTCTTTGGGTAAAAGAGCTTCCTTAGGCCAAAGCAGCCTATCAAAACGCAATTATCCCTAAGGGCCTCATAAAAAGGAAAGTGAAGGCCACCGGTGACCTGCAAGTTGTCTACCCTTCTATTAAAACTATTATAAGGCTGCCAGCCAAATGAGTTCTGAGCTGCCCAAATGTCTATGAATGCCTGAAGCGCTGAAAAGGTTTAAAAGATGAAATGTGCATTCCCCCACACAGATTTAGTATTCAGCTTTTTATTCCTTGGGAGCCATTCTGGGGCATGTTCCACCAGGCAGAGAGCACACCTCCTTTCTTAGATTAATCTCTCCATTCTGTTAACACCTCCTGTGTAAGATCAATACATGAGGTCCCAGTCAAGTCAAAATTGCCTTTTTGCCTCTGGAGACCAAAATGGCCTTTCAAGAGGCATAATAGATTTTATCTTTAGAAGCCATTTTAGCGGCACAGGTGGCTTGTAGATTTCGTGCTGTATTACAATATAAATCTGTTGGTCATCAGCAGGGAAATGCGTATAAAGTCAGAAGCCTATTTTTTTTCCCTCCAAAGAGATGTTCAAGTAAAGGATACAGAAAAAAAAAAAGATCTTGTACAATTTTCTAAATGGCTATTGCAAATTACGCTGACGGTTAAATATTCAGGACAGGATCACATTAACACCATTGACATCCTGGTATCGCCTTGGCACCTTGGGCAAATTCCCCCACACTGAATTTTAACTGACTTGTTATTTAGACTATTTTTGTTCCACTGATGCATTTGCCTTATTAAAATGAGTGCATTGCTAGAGGACTACTGATATATGCCGATTTACACACACAAAAAGTAAAAGCCCCAAATTAAAAAAATAGACTGAATCTCTGCTAAGTTTGTTAAAAAGTAAAAGTCCCCTCCGCAAGCCCTGGGTAATTCCTGACCCATGGGGTGACGTCACAACCCAACATTTACCAGGCAGACTTTGTTTATGGGGTGGTTTGCCAGTGCCTTCCCCAGTCATCTTCCCTTTACCCCCAGCAAGCTGGGTCCTCATTTTACCGACCTCGGAAGGATGGAAGGCGGAGTCAACCTTGAGCCGGCTACCTGAAACCAACTTTCGTCAGGATCGAACTCAGGTCGTAAGCAGAGCTTGGACTCCAGTACTGCAGTTTACCACTCTGCGCCACGGGGCTAAGTTTGTTACCGGTTGAGAAAAGGAGGCAGGGACCAGACGAGCAGATGAGATTACCAGCTTGGCTGTGACTATTGTTCTGGCCACATCAAAAACTAGAGCAGGGAGGAGAGATTCCTCCACTCTGTTTGTCTTCTGTGGATTGGCTATGCTTGGTGTTCTGGTCCACCTGTCTTCTGATTGTTCACTGAGAATTTCCATAATCAATTTCAGAATTGGCAGCCACAGAATTTGCTTTTGCTGCAGCTTTCTTTGCCATCCTGTGGGTTTTTTTCCTCCAGGTAAGCCATGCACACAGGTGATTGTACACATTAGAACACCACACAGATTTTAAACGTGTGCTTGTATGCACAGTTGCAACAGTATTTCTGTGTCTCTATATCTTACTATCTGAAGTGCAACCGAATGTTTAGGGGAAGGTGGGTTCTTGCTATTCTGAAGCAGGACCCACACTTGAATATATATGCCTATCCACATTCTCATATAACTAGTCATCAAACATACTGTTTTAAAGCATGATGAGATGTTGGTCAGGATGCAAGGTTACATTCCTGTGTTCATTTATGACAGGGTAAGTTCTATTGAAAGAGCCCCGTCCTAATTGCAGTCCTAATTGAATTGCTTATTGAATATCACATCTTGTTGATTGTATTGACACTCTGTGTAATCCACCTTGAATCCTAGTGAGAAAGGCAGAATATATATATATATATGAAGTAAGTAAGTAAGTAAGTAAATAAATAAATAAATAAATAGAGTGACTTACCACCACGTTTAACTTGCTAGGACTATTTCAGTTCCCTTTAGAACACTGGTTCCCAACCAGGGGTCCGTGGACCCCCAGGGGTCCGCGAGAACTAAATTAAGGCCCGCGAAACAAAGTTATAAACCCATAATAAATTAATATTTCCAATTAAAAGTTCTCTATTATAAAATATATATATATTCAAATATTATTCTAAGATTAATGTTTAACTAACAGTTATGATTAAAGTTTATTTTCAAATTCTCAGAATTTTTATTTTGAACCTTGGGGTCCCTGAACCGAACAAAAAAGTCCTAGTGGTCCCTGGTCAAAAAAAGGTTGGGAACCACTGCTTTAGAACTATTATCTAACCTCCTCGCAGATTAACAGAACCACTGCTGGAAATGTTTTGGAACAGGAGCAAGCTGGATATTCTGACATTCAGAATGAAGAATAAACTGTTAAAATAAACATTGTGAATCAGACCATTTAAAATACAATTACCACATCCCAACGGGCTGCAGAGATCTCAGCATTTTATTCCCTGAACTGCTATAAAAATCCTTTTAAAACACTGCACCGAATGTTCTTTCCTTTTTAAAAACTCTCAGAATATCCATCCAGAGGTGGCCGACTTCCATGCTGCCAGCTGTTCAGTTTTGGCAGCCATCTTGACACATTTCTGTACCCTTGAGAGCCCCTAATGGTGTTGACCTATTGAGAAATCTTTAATCAGTTCCACATGTTTCTCAGTTGTTTTGAAGATCCAACTTCTTGAAAGAAATTGTGATGCAACTAAGCACCAGTCTTTATAAAGCTTGGTTTGGGTATTATGTTTTCAATTGTACCCCACAGTAGCAAGAACAAAACCACACACGGAAGGAGGTAAACATATTGGGAGAAGCTGAATTCCTTCATATTTTTAAGCAGAGCCTTTACGATTAGCATACATTTGTAAAGGTGCAGGAACAAAACTAAAACTTATTTAAAGGGCAGTTTTTGACCCTCTGGTAGTTTTGAGATAAAAATTATTTTATGGCTTTTACTGAAAAGGTTAGCCCAGTGTACAACTGGGATTTCCTGCTGCTCTGAGTTATGTTTACACAGCTGGCTTATCACTACATATCATTTGCATTAAAGACCTGATTTTAGTATTCTTGGGATATTTCACTTTACTCTTGCCTTTTAGTATCCCAGTATCATTTTGCATGTCTCTCATTTAGATGAACTTTTTCTTTCTAGCATTGTAGATTTGGGATTATTATTCTTTTTCCAAGTAGCACTAAATTTGCATATATGTACCAACGTACCAAACAGTGCACCATGGGAGAGTGCAGCAGTAAAAAAGAATCAGTGACCCATCAAAGTATATAAAGAGACAGCACTTTGCCTAGGGTTGCCAACCTCCAGGTGGCACCTGGAGATCTCCCACTATTGCAGTGGATCTCTAGATGACCAAGATCAGTTCCCTTGGAGAAAATGACTGCTTTAAAGGGTGGACTTTATGGCATTATACCCTGCTTACAATCACAACCCCTTCCTCTCCCCCACAACAGGCACTTTATGAAGTAGGCGGGGCTGAGAGAGTCCTTAGAGAACTGGAACTGGCCCAAGGTGACCCAGCAGGTTTCATGTGGAGGAGTGGGGAACCAAACCTGGTTCACCAGATTAGAGTATACTTGCTCTTAACCACTACACCATGCTGGCTCTCCAGTATCTGTGTAAAGTATAAATCTATCCAAGAAGGGGAGTCTTTGACAGTGCCCTCTACCAAGCAGTGCAGTGTGGTGTAGTGGTTAAGAGCGGTGGACTCTAATCTGGAGAACTGAGTTGGTTTCCCCACTCCTACATATGGGTAATCTTGGGCTAGTCACAGTTCTCTCTGAACTCTCTCAGCCTCACCTATCTCACAAGGTGTCTGTTGTGGGGAGGGGAAGGGGATTGTAAGCCGCTCTGAGAGTCCTTAAAGGTAGAGAAAAGCGGGGTATAAAAACCAACTCTTCTTCTTCATATGCATCCCCCATACAAAACTGCCAGAAACAAACATCAGCTGCGCTTGTGCTTCAGTTTGGGCACTCAGAATCTAAAGAAATCAATGATGCATCATGAATGTACAGCTAGTGTACTCTTGTTACAAACAGACACATGGCTCTACATTCATAACTCTAGTGTGTCTATTATAAGACAGCCATCTTTAAACAACTGTAGTCCGATGCGCAGTCATCAGACTTCATGCAATGCAAGCGTTGACTGTAATAAGCACGTACAGCACAAGACAGCACTGTACTGTGCTTAGTTTTATCAGAGAGAAAACAAATTAGAGGGAAAAATGGGGATGGAAGAACCCAGGGCTCCTTGCTGTTGCAAAAGTGAGGGTGAGGATTCAGGCCCCTAATCAGTCCCTCTGAACTACAGCTTTCCTTCCCACCTCCCTCTGAGAAACACGCTGCGATGACTAGAAAACAAGTAGAATGAGATCCAGCAGCTCCATATTTACTTAGGAAGTCTATTATGTGTTCCTTTACAGCACTGGTTCCCAACCGGGGGTCCATGGACCCCCAGGGGTCCGCGAGAACTAAATTAAGGTCCGCGAAACAAAGTTATAAACCCATAATAAATTAATATTTTCAATTAAAAGTTTTCTATTATAAAAATATATATTCAAATATTATTCTAAGTTTAATGTTTCACTAACAGTTATGATTAAAGTTTATTTTCAAATTCTCTGAATTTTTATTTTGAACCTTGGGGTCCCTGCACCGAACAAAAAAGTCCTAGTGGTCCCTGGTCAAAAAAAGGTTGGGAACCACTGCTTTACAGAATGACACCAGTAACTTATCTACCTTGCATGTAGCTCAGAACCGTACAACCATCTTGGCCTGCACAGAGCTTTAGTTTTCCCATCTCAACGCGACACTGGTGGCTTCTTACCAACACTTTCCCTCTGCTCACACTGAATTCCCTATTCCTCAAGAACTTATACAGAGGAAAAGAGCAAGAGTCCAGTAGCACCCTAAAAACTATCAAAATTTCTGACAGGGTATAAGCTTTTGTGAGTCAAAACTCACTTCTTCAGATACCTGAAGGTACCTGAAGAAGGGAGATGTGACTCAAGAAGTGAGCTGTGACTCACGAAAGCTCATACCCTGCCAGAAATTTTGTTAGTCTTTAAGGTGCTACTGGACTCTTGTTCTTCTCTACTGCTACAGACTAACACAGCTACCCATTGTGACCTTATAAGAAGAGTAAGTTTTTACATGCCTATTTTCTCTACCTTCTAAGGAGAATCAAACCAGCTTACAAAGTCCTTCCCTTCTTCTCCCCGCAACATACACCTTGTGAGGTAGGTGAGGCTGAGAGGAGGATGGCCAATAGAGCCCAATGTAGCAGTCAGTTCTAACCGGACAAGATTCTGAGGAAGTCAATAGTAGACAGGACTAGGAATTAGGTCAAAGTTTTAAACCAAGACCCAGCTGGAGATACAGAGTTAGGGCAGCCTTGATCCTGCAAGCCAACACAAAGCAAGCTGGGTTGTGCCAGGGCTACCTGAGATCTATGGTGCTCTGCAATGCATACTAAAGAAAATTAATGCCCCGTGTACTGTATAGGGATTTTGGTTGTTATTAGTGAAATCTGGAAGCATTTCTGCTAGGAAGGAACCAACAAGCAGAAAAATATCTAACTCTGACTAGAGGAGTTATGTGCCTATAGCAGAAGCTATTACTACAGCGTATTGTCTTGCCTAAAAAAAAAAAAATAGAGATACAGAGAAAAACAGTTTTAGTCTTTTAAATAAAGAGTAAAATGTCAGAGAACGCAGCCACCATAGAAACTCCTTCCTCTTTTTTATTATATGGTGCATATTTTCAATGAGTCATGCATTCATTTTTACTGTTGGCAGACAGATTTTAATTTCATTCTGACATGAAAGATACAATGTAGCAAATGCCAGGAATGATATCAATAACTAATGGCACAAATTTCAACAGAAATTATTTCCCTCCAGTCGCTTCATCATTTGCAAGATCTCAATAGACAGGTCTGATAACCATTTTCTTTACATGGACAACAAGCTTGTTACGTGCAGAAAGTTTAAGAAAAATTAAACATCTCTAGGACAATACTGAGAAACCTCTAAGGTCTAAAAGCCAAACCCAACTGACAATTAATTTATACACAATATCTTTAGTTCCTAACGTCACTATTTATAAAACAGAAAAACCCAGTACCAGCCTAACTAGACACAAGAATGTTAAAATTATTCCAGCCAGATGATACAAACACATGCCCTTAAAGGGGGGGGAGTCTTATGTCCATCTCTAAAAGTCACGTCCAGAAGGAGGATCTCTAGAATGTCAGACAATTTAATTCAATGCTTCATGTTATGTATACAGCGGGAAGCTGGAATCATGTTGAGCTTGGAGTCTCTCCAGGCTCCTTAGCTTGTGTGTTCTCATCGGCTCAAGGGGTTGCAGCCGCCAAATCACAGACTGGGGGTGTGTGTGGCCCCGAGTGGCCGAGTGGCCATATAAGCAGGGGTTGTTGCACAGTTCTCTAGTTCTCGTTCACCTAATAAAGCAGTTGCTGTTGGAACTCCGTCTCCGAACTCGTGTATCACCCACACATACATAATACTTCATATAAGCCACTTCACAATGACATCCTTTAGGCTTGTACCTGCAAATGTAATGTGCGAACGTGTCAAATGTGATATTGTACAGATGCACTAAAAGAGGTCATAAAATATGTTTGGCAGTGACCCTGTGCTGCCATGCAATGCGCTACACAGCCTTAGCATGTGCAGCTACCTAGGCACGGGTGGCCATTCCTTAGGCTGATCCCCAATAAGTCCAAACAGCAGGATATGAGACCCTCCAAGGTCGGCACAATGGCACAGCCCAAATGACAGGTTGTGGGAGGGCTGCAGCACATCATCCTTAGGAACCTCTTTTTGTATGTGGTATTCTCTTCTGTTTAAGTGTTGGGACATTCAACCAGCAGCAGAGCAACCTGTATATCAGTGCTCAATGATGCAAGCAGCAAGAATTGATCCAGCACATCACCGCTCTTTACGAAGAACATGACCCAAACTTTCAACTTATACTTACACCAGCATTTTTATCTGTGGTGATGTATGATACTTAACAGACTGAATACGCTCACACATTCACAGGGTTAAATCAATTTTACTGCCTCATTCTTTCAAGGGCTTTAGACTGGAGCCATTGAGACCTACAGGCTCTAAAATGACAGAGAATAGTATTACCAACTGAAATGACTAACAGCCGTGTTTACTTCAAATTATAGCCCCTAGGAGTGTTAGGTAAAAAAGGTAAAGGTCCCCTGTGCAAGCACCGGGTCATTTCTGACCCATGGGGTGACGTCACATCCCGACGTTTACTAGGGAGACTTGGTTTATGGGGTGGTTTGCCAGTGCCTTCCCCAGTCATCTTCCTTTTACCCCCAGCAAGCTGGGTACTCATTTGACCGACCTCGGAAGGATGGAAGGCTGAGTCAACCTTGAGCCGGCTACCTGAAACCGACTTCCTTTGGGATCAAACTCAGGTTGTGAGCAGAGCTTGGACTGCAGTACTGCAGCTTACCACTCTGCGCCATGGGGCTCCTCCTAGGAGTGTTATTGCTATTTAATTAGAAAGGTCAAATGGATGCCTGTTTGTCTATTCCTATGAACGGGCTTTGTCTTAACAAGCAGCAAAGTTGTTCAGCTTCTGCCACAGAGAAACAACTCCAGAGGGCTTGACTTGGCATATGTTAAAATATAGGGGTCATCAATACTTCTTAGAGCACAAAACATGGCATTTTAACAGGCTTGCATGACATCATGAAATCATGGAAAGTATGCATGCCCCCGAACAAATCAGTATAAGGGTCTCTTGCAAAAGCAGCCTTAGTGGGTTCATCAGGACAGACAGCAATCTGAAAATTCAACTCCTCACAGGTTTCCCATTATCCTTCTTGGATCTACAGGAGATCCTCAGCCTGAGAGATATCTGGCTGTCCTCAAACAGGGCTTTTTCAGCTCTGGCTCCAGCCTGGTGGAACTCTCTGTCAGCTGAGACCCGGGCCCTGAGGGACTTAGCTCAGTTCTGTGGGGCCTGTAAGACAGAGATGTTCCACCAGGCACATGGCTGTGGGCAGCGATGGTTCCAGTATGACCGGCCTCGCTGAGCCCACTGCACCTCCTATTTATTTTCTGCATTCTTTACATTGGTCAAAATCCGTCTTTCCACCTGGCTAAGATACCGCCAGTATCAATTTCAAAGGCGCCATTGGACTCTTTGGTTTAGTTGTTTAATTGTTGAGATGTATATTGATTTTAATGACATTGATTTATGATGAGACGCTGTATTTTAACTGATGAAAGCTGCCCTGAGCCCAACCTTGGTTGGGAAAAGGCGGGTTAAAAATCTAATAAATACATAAACACACACACCTGAACAGGATAGCCAAAAAGGAAGGGGACCACCTTCCAAATGTAACAAGGCTGCTATGCCCAAGAAGACTGAGAGAAACAGAAGACACAGAATCACAGAGTTGGAAGGGGCCATACAGGCTGCTCCAACCCCCTGCTCAGTGCAGGATCAACCTAGAGCATCCCTGACAAGTGTTCGTCCAGCTACTGCTTGAAGACCGCCAGTGAGGAAGAGCTCACCACCTCCCTAGGCAGTTGATTCCACTCCTGAACTACTCTCATTGTACTCGTACAGCACATTCCTGAAAGGAATGCCTGCGCCAGGCTTAGGAGGCAACCCACGGCGTTGCTTCCTAAGGAGGTTTCGGCGGTGCCGAAACCTCTACCCGGCGCAAAAAACCCGTGCAACCCTCTTAGGGTTGCACTGGAGATAGGCCAGCAAAAAGCTGCTGTATCTCAACAAAAAAAGGGACAGGCGTTCCTGAGCCAAAACGGCTCAGGAGGCCGACTGTCGGCCCCGCCCCCCGGCCGGCACCAAAACACCCCGGGAACACCTCCCGGGGCACTGGAACACCTCCCGGCTCGCCATCACGGCCTGTGGCCAGAGGCCGGTGGGAGGCTGCGGGGGCGGCCGGGCCCAGCGCTGCTGCGGTGGTGGCCGGGGATCGGCGGCAGGGCCTGCACGGCGGCACTGGGGCCACTAACGCCGGCATACGCCTTCCGGGCGCTGGCGCTGTGGGCCCCAGTGCCTTTGTCAGCCGTTGTCAGCCTCCTAAGGACTATGGTAAGTGCCGCCAGCGCATTTCAGGAATGTGCTGATACTTACTGGTGCAGTTTCTCCTATTGTCATTCGGCAGCTTGCACCTTCAGACCTCTTTCAGGAATAGAACCCTTGGCTTTTGGGGGAATCTGACTGCCTAAGTGGATTAAAGTTGTACTGTTAGTACAAAAAGAAGCCCTGTAGTAACGACCACGAGAAGCATACAAAAAACAATAGCCAGATGGGGCCTCCTGCTATCCTATATATTTTGATTGGAACACCAGAGGATTCGCCATAGATACTAAACTGGGCTGATTGTTCTTTTCTTCTCAAAACAGCAAGAGCGTTTTTATTGTTGCTGCTGTTGTCTGTTTGTTTTTAAAGCTCCAGCAGAGCCTGACAGCGGTAACATTTGCATTCACAAAAGAGGATATATGTAGAGAAACCATTTTCCCTTCTGGAAGAAGTGGGCCGTTTCGTGCTATATCCAAAAATAATAATCAAAGAAGCCAGTAATATCTGTCTCTGTCTCTGTCTCTCCCTCTGTCCCTCTCACATTCACACCGACGAGACTGAAAGCCACACATTACAGTCAAATCACCTGAGAGGCCCACTGTCAGACTCACCTGCTCACCCGGCCCTCAAACGGCTTTTAAAAATAAGAGGATAAAAATAAGAATGCCTGGCTTTCATTCTAGATGGCGTTAAAACAAAAGTGCTCAATTGGGTAATTACCCATCCACCATCTTCCCCTGAAGAGTGACCTTTAAGAATGCCAAGTATATAATATTTCAACTGCATGTATCTTGAGCAAAACGCCTAACATTGAAAACATTGTTTTCTAGCACCAGTCTGACTTTGCAAAGTTAAGAACTAGTAACTGTGGGATAAGAGCTGAGGGTAGAAGTAGTAGTAGTTTGTCACACAGACGGTACGGCTTGTGACGCAACAGCAACAAGACGTCTGAAGTGAAGCTGCTTTTCTCTTTTCTTTTGTCACTCTCTTCCCATTGGCCACTTATGTAGAGTTGCCAGGTGCTCGGGGGTGGCGGGTAAAATCCCGCCAATCCACCGGGTTGCCCACCGGCCAGCTGAGGACCGGCGGGCACAGTGTGCCCACACGCGCGCACGCTCTGCGCATGTCGCAACCTTGGCTGAAACTCTAGGGAAACCACAGAGTTTTGGCCGGGATTGCTAAAGTGTCCGCGTCGCTTCCAGGTAGACCATTGATGGAAAAATTCCCTTATGCTACTTCCAAGTCTGCTTTGAGGGGAATGGTTTTGCTAGCCTAGAATCAGATGTCATTTCATTTTATAATGTTATAACATCACAATAGCAGTGGAGTTTAGTTTTGTTTTAAAGGCCAGGAAAATAAAGGTTATCTGCTCCAGCCTTCACTAACAAATACAACTAATCGATACCATTAAAACAAACTTTGATCTTCTGGGGAAATGCTTACTAAGAAATAACACAAATCACTGAAGTCTACATTGCCAAGTGAGGAATAAAGTCACATCATGGTTTAGATCCTCAAGTAATATTAAGTAGCACAGCTGCACATACGCAAACTATACTCTCTAGAACATGGGCAGAGAGGCTCAGGCAGCCTACACTAGCTCATATCCTCTTCTCGGTGATGGACTAAAACAGAGACCAAGGGCTCTCCTCAAAGTATCCCTACATCAGCTTCTACACTTATTGCTCATGTATTTAAGCAGAGTTACAGTCCCAGTGGCAATTAAGCCATGTGTTGCAATTGAGCAATACTCTAGGAACACATGATCAAGAAAAAGGGTGAAGGAGGGTTACATCTCTAATCAGGAATAAAATGCATGTTCCTCTCGCTGCCTCCCCCGTTACAGTCTTTTAGTCAAGTGGAAGAGGCAGAGCATGCTCTCTCTCGCTCCCTCTCGAAGTACATGAGCATCAGAATTGTTGTAGCCTGTTTCCCGCAAGGTTTTAATGGAAATCAACAAAGGTGAAGGGGGTACAAGGTAGGGAATGCATGATAGGCAACTGCATAAGCAAACAGAACCGTAACACTGGTACTTGACCCCAGGGAACACCTCTTGTGTGTATAATATAAACAGCAAACTAAGGTTCCCCATTGCAATCCCTTGGCTTGCTTGAGGAAGCATCAGATTCTAGTTCTCATTGTTGTAGGTGCTCTCCTCAAGGAAAAAAAACTTCTTTCACATCTACTTCAGAGTTCCAAGGCTGTCTAAGCTTCTTGAATGACATCTGAATCCTATAAGCAGCCCTCTAATAATGTGTGAAGTGACATCAAGTTGTTTCTGAGCCTTAAAAGAATTTCAGGTAGATGAGGGGAGGAAGACGATTCTTGGAGAGCCACTGCCAGTCAGAGTAGACAATAGTGAACTACAAGGAGCAGTGGTCCAGCTTGTCATCAGGCAGCTTCGTCTGTACCCCTTTGTTCCTCTTCCACCTCTGATCTTCCTCTCTTTTCGAAGACAGTATGCTTCTGCTGGCTTTCCCCACCCCCAACCTGCAGTAACAATATGCTCTTATTCCCCATGTACAGTGTTTGCTTGAACCGTGTGGGGGAACACCCAGGATTGCGTTTTTTGTAAATGAATTCAAGGCAAGGCTTGCCCCATCAAAGCTATTAATTTGAGAGTCAGCGTGGTATAGTAGTCAGAGTGTCAGACGGAGATCTGGGAGACCCAGGTTCAAATCCCAACTCTGCCATGGAACCTTGCTGGGTGACCATGGACCAGTCACACACTCTCCGTCTAACCTACTCACAGGTCTGTAATGGAGAGGAAGGGACAATGATATTGTAAGCCACTTCAGGTTCCCATAGAGGAGAAAAGCAGAGTATAACTGTCTAAAAGAAATTAAATGAAGTGTTTGTTTAAAAGTATATTTACACCTCATGGTCAATCCGTGGCCTCCTTCTCCCACCCTTCATTTATCCGGTGAAAGAAACCATGTCACTGATACTAATATTACATTCCTACACCCCCCTCCCACACACACACATTTTAGGATCCCGAGATGATACGTACATAAGAGTCCTAGCTGGTCTCCCAAATGAGCACTAAGAGATCCTCACCTGGTTAGCATCAGCCAAGTACTTGTATCATGTACCTTCAAGACCATACACACAGCACACTGCTAGGATTAAGAATATTTTCACCCAGGAGCTCAAGGGAGCATCCATAATTCCCCCTCCTCCATTTTCATCTCAATTCTGTGGTTACAGAGAGTGGTGAGAGACAGAGAGTGAGTGGCCCCAAGGTCACTCACTGAGCTTCATGGCTGAGAGGGGACTTGAGCTAAGGTATCCCCCCAAGTCCCAGTGCACTGCTCTAACCACTACACCTTACTACTGGCTCCCGGTAGAGCTGGTAGTATAACTAGATTATTATTCAGATTTGTTTATACAATGTGCCTTCCTGTGTTTACTTTGACAGACAGACAACTCCTGTATGACACTATGCACTGAAAGCAGAGAGACTGGATACATCCTGCCTTCTTGAACAGGACATCTCTAGATGATTTTATCCAGTCATCCAATATAATATGGGAACAGGCTAGATAAGGCAAGACATCCAAGTGGGGAAAGAAGCAGAATGACAATTCACCTGTAAAGCATTAGACAATATTACTGAACCTGCATTCTCAGGATGGAAAACCAACCAGCCATGCAAGAACTTTGTAAGGAGAAGGCATTCAATTCAATAAGTTTAGTAGAATGTGACCCAAACGAAATTAGATTGGAACAATCATTGTGAACATTTTAAGGAAGGTGGGAAAAAGAAGCATGAAAGACTCCCCAGCCCTGAAACTGTCAGGGAAGACCCTCAATCCATGGGAGTTCTATGTCAGCATGCTAAGGGGTCAAGGGCCAGGGTCAGAGTGAGAAAGAGAATGCAGGTTTTAAGGGCAAACCTGAAATAGGGCTACATACAGCTCTTGTCATAAAAAAAGCTCACTTCAGCATATGAAGTATGTTGGATGAAAAACATGGTCCTGGGATGCGCCAACTATATTGCCCTTGCTCAGTTTCTACTAGCTTCAATTGGACACAAGTCCGATGAAAAATCCAACAGCCCCTCATTGCAGGCAGGTGGAGTAATTTCATACCGGTACCAAAAGGTAAATACCACCAAAAGGTTTTGCAATTTTAAATGTCAAGCCATTTGTGAACACATATTGGCAATATTAGAAATGAATTCTAACTGCAGATAAGAAACAAACACTTTTAAAGTCGGTACGATGAGAGAGTTGTCCTTAGGATCTGAGCACGAGCTTCCTGCTGCAAACACAAAACCCAATGCAGTACTGAACTTTAATGAAGTACCACCAATGCCTAGGGTATTTTTAAGATAGTCTGAGTTTATATCTTCATAAATCAATAGGGCAATTTACTACATCGTGCTCTCTCAACCTATGAGATGGTTGAGATGGTTTCTATTAATTTGTTCCCTCCCTTCCTTATACTTTCATTTGAAGAAAAAATAAAGCAAAACAGGTTTCTAGGCTTCAAGCCTTGCTTGAGTGTGCTCGAACGTGCATCTGATCCAGTAGTTCTATAAGAAAGGAAATCTCATATTATATCCCCAGTACAATACAACTGGGTATTCATCTTGCCCTGTGTGATTCTCTCAGAGGACACATACAATTTCTTTTTTTAAACATGAGGATGAATTACTAACAAGAGAAGGCGGTCTTCAGACCACGAACCAAGCCCAATGCTAAACACGCAGAAACTACAGGCAATAAAAAAGTGTGTGTTTTTCATCTCAAACAGGTTAGTAAAGGTGTTCTCTGTTCAGCGACAACTACGGGCAAGTCAGTTAAAAGAAAAACAAGTAGCAGCATTCAAAAACCACCTCGGTATTTCATTAGCATTTTACAAAATCATACTAATTCTGCATCACAAGCCAAGAGAGCTGTTTTTTAAATGATTTTTCTTTCTAAATATGAGAGCGCAGCAAGGAAGACAGATTCTTGAGTTCTGCAGATTTTGGTATTTAACTGCTCCAGCCCCTGTCATTTTTATGCAAGCTGATTACTACCATAAACTCTGATTCACAGCCCGGGTTCTAAACACGGAGAGTCCTCTAAGAAGGAAGGCACAGATGAATGCTGTAAATTGTAACGGGGGGTGGGCAGGGGAGAAGGCAACTCTCAGTTGCAGCTCTATCATTTAATTCTATTCTAATTGGTAAATTCTTGGAAGTGTAATATCCCCTCTGCCCTGACCTGGATGGCCCAGGCTAGCCTGATCTCGTCAGATCTCAGAAGCTAAGCAGGGTCAGCCCTGGTTAGTATTTGGATGGGAGACCACCACGGAAGTCCAGGACTGCTGCGCAGAGGAAGGCACTGGCAAACCACCTCTGTTAGTCTTTTGCCATGAAAACCCCAAAAAGGGGTCACCATAAGTCGGCTGCGACTTGAAGGCACTTTACACACACACAATATCCCCTCTAAAGGTTCTGATCAAAGAAGTGATTTGCAATTTCATTTCTCCCCCACCAAACACTATACCACACCCTTGACTCTGAGGCCCAATTTTTAAACCATTACCTGCACTGGCTTGCTACTGTTCTGCAGTTGCTCCCGCAGCATTCTGGTAACCAAGACAGCTTCTGCCCACACCGTTTGGGGACTGCACGATATACCATGCTTGCCAGATCCAGTAGGTGGTGTTGGCATGACACACAGTCTATGTTAATCACACGGGACGGAAGACGTTATGGATTACTGAAGCACGGTATGAGCAGCCGGAAGACCTCAACAGCCATGCCGTTTAGAGAACGCTGTTATCAAGTTTGAGATTCTGCACCTGCAGCCCACAGGATGAGAACTGGAGGTCGCAGAGCCTGCAGAAAGGACCCTGTTGTCAGGCGGGGAACCCAGCTCCACTGCCAGCACAACAGGAGGGAGGGGCTGTGGCTCAGTGGTAGAGCATCTGCTTGGCATGCAGAAGGTCCCAGGTTCAATCCCCGGCATCACCAGTTCAAGGGGCCGGGCAAGTAGGTGATGTGAAAGACCTCTGCCTGAGACCCTAGACAGCCGCTGCTGGTCTGAGTAGACAGTACTGACTTGGATGGACCAAAGGTCTGATTCAGTATAAGGCAGCTTCATGTGTTCATGTGTTCAACTATTGTGTCTGTGCTTGCCCTCCACTCATATTGCAGCATACAAGTGCCCCATAATGGTCTCACACAACACTGATAAGACCACAGCGCTGCAAAGTCCCCTTCAAGGCAAAAGAAGGCCACTTTGGTACACCTTGGATGCCATACCTGGGTTTTAATAGCGTGGTAAGGAGGCGTTCACGGCACCAATTGATTTTACTGCCAGCTGGATAAGGAGGGATCCTCTCCCCACAAAAGCAGCCTTTCATTCCCAAAGGATGGAAGCCATATCTCTGCCAGATACAATGGCCCAGTCTGTCGATTAGTGAGTTTTCAAGCTCCCAGTACAGTTGGACAAATGTCACTTATTCCGTTCCATGTTTGTGCCACAATTTTGCGGTAGGAAGTGTTCTCTTTGGTAGGCTCCCAATGACCCACTGTAAATATATGTGAACTTGCTGTAGATGTGCACACCACGTGCATTTAGCTAAGGGTTGCAATTTGTCCTTCCGTTGTAACAAGTGTCCAAATGTGTCTACACACCTTTTCAAAAAATGTAAAACACACCCTCAGAAGATGAGTGAAAACGCACCTGCAGTTGTTTCTTTACATGGACATTTCACTTAGGAAAAGCAGATTCCTGGGAGAATGTATATTAGGGAGGAATCCAGAAGCACGCTTAGCATAAAGTATGCATAAGGTTCACAATCCTGATCAGAAAGGAAAAGTGCAGGGAACCTGCCTCTGCCCTTTATGGATGAGGAAGGAAATAATATGAAGGTTTCAGATCTTGCAGGAGGCTACCAGCACTAGTCACGTGAGCTAAATTTTGGCAGAAGATTTGTTGTCCTTTTGACAAGTGGCAGCTTGTTGAAGTGTTGCTTATATTAACCCCACCAGACTGCAATCCTAAATACAACAGCTGAGACACAAAGTGGAAGAAGAAACGATGGTGCGACGATTCCATAAGGATGGGACCAAACAGAGCAAATAATAACAACTTATCCACATTTTAAATTGTGCATTCCACAATTAAAAGTTAACAGCCTACAGTTCAGCAAAAAAGGAAGTCATACCATCAGGACCAAAAATCAGTCATAAAAACCAATTAGTTCTCATTAAATGTGTGGGTGATCGGAAATGTTTTGAGACACTTCCTAAATGTCAGTATATTTGGGCAATAGTCCTTTTGGCAAGTAATTCCACATCACTGAGGCCACTGCAAAAAACAAAAAGACCTACAGCGTTTCTCACAGATTCCCACTGAACCAAGATGGCCCCGTGCAACATCACACCTCCCTGCAGAACTTAGTGAGCTGCAAGACTGAAGCTATGAGCTTCAACCTCAAAAGGGGAGGTTGAGTAGGGGAGGAAGACTGCCAGAATCCCCGGGTTCAGGCCAGAATGGCCGAGAAGGAGGGAAACCCACAATGGACAAGGAAGAGGGGGGGAAATGTCAAGAAGGGGCCAGGTCACGCAGGAGGCTAACAGCACCAGTCACTTGGGCGGGACTGTGGCTAAGACCCATGGTCCAAATGAAAGGAGGGCCATGCAAGTTGGGCACAGTCTTGTCCCACTGTTTGCAAATCACTCTTCTGCTCCAGTGTCCACAAACATCCCAATAACCTTCCGCCGAAACGTGAAGTAAATCGATGTTGCCTCCTAGCAACCTTAAAACCGTGTTGCTAAAAAACCTTCTGGCTGGGTTAGAAGGTTGGACTGGGAAGTGCTTCAGCCCACTGGCAATTTCACACTGGAGCAAAAGCCAGCTAAGCACTTCCCTCTGTCCTTATGTCTTGTTGCCATGACAACCAGATGGACCTTCCAAGGAGTAATAGACAAAAGAGAGTGATAAGCAGACTCAACAATGAATTGCCCTAGCTTTTTGCAGGAGCCAACATATTGTTTCAGACCACTTATATTAAATTTTTTGGTAAACAAGCAGCTTTAAGAAACAACAGACAGTGCAATAATCCTGACCACACTATATTGGTCTAGTTTTCTCATGCTGGAAAACTTATTTCAACTTTGGCAACTGAAAGCAGGCTAACCTTCGGAAAACACTGAGCTAGGGTTCCACTGAACTTCAAAATCATGCAAACCAGATGTTTTGCAGAAGAGCAAATGTCTCCTTTAACTAGATGAAACTTTATTCTACCACCACAACCTCCTGTCCTCCTAGAAATTAGATTTATCATTATGATAAATATATAATCAGTTTGCCTATATAGAAGATAAACAGGTTTGTTTTTCTGTTATTGTCTCAGGTGATATCGGCTCATGAAGAAATACTTCCTTTAGTCTGTTCTGAAATGATAGCTAATTTCTAGGGTTGCCCAGTTCCCCCGGGCCACTGGTGGGGAATGGGAGGTCAGGTTGCCAAATCCAGGTCGGGAAACTCCTGGAGATGTGGGGATGGAGCCTGGGGACTACAGGGACTTCAGTGGGGTACAATGCCATTGACTCCACCCTCCAACGCATCCATTTTCTCCAGGGGAACTGATCTCTGTAGTCTGGAGATGAGCTGTAATTCTGGGGGATCCCCAGGGCCCATTGATAGGCTGGTATCCCTACTAATTTCCCTGGGATATCCCAATTTCTAGAATTACAAGTGTGAGAAAACTACCTTTCTATATCACTGAGAGCCAGAGTGCTACAGAGTGTTGAACCAGGATCTGGGAGACCCACGCTCAAATCCCCACTCTGCCAAGGAAGCTTGCTAGGTGACCTTGGGCCAGGCACACACTGTCAGCCTAGCTTACCTCACAAGGTTTATGAGGATAAAATGGAGGAGAGGACAACAATGTAAGCCACTTTGGGTTCCCATTGGGGAGAAAGGTGGGGTATAAAAGTAAATAAATGCATAAGTTTATGAACTTCTATCCTAGGGGTGTCAAACATAAGAGCCAGGGGCCAGATCTGGCCCCTTGAGAGCTCTTATCTGGCCTGAGAGCCAGCCAAGGGAGCCATCCTCCCCACTCTTGATCTGGGCTGGTGAGGCCCGGCCCAACCAAGTGACATTTATGCCATATCTGGCCCTCGTAACAATTGATTTCAACACCCCTGCTCTATCCTTTGTGGGGGGGGGTGTTTCCTGAACTAAAAAAAGTTCCCAGCACTCACCAGGGCCACCAAGGCAGCTATGTTCCAACCACTTAGTCATTTTGAGTTACTGATTTCCATTTCTGCAATTTAATACCACAGCATTTATCATAAAGGATTTTCACAGCAACTTGCAAAATCCAATAAAAATCCAATAAAAATCAAACAATATCGCATCATCAGAGACAAAACCATCTTGGCAGAATGATCAGTGAAGTTCACGTTCATAATATTAAATTTCAGCCTCAGTATCTACTGGAGAAAAAGGATTTTCCAAGTTTCCAAGAAGACTAGAAGGATCAGTCTTAGTAACATCTCAGTGAATTTCGAACAATAAGAATATCTTAAGAAGGGCTTCCCAGGAAAAAGTGAAAGGCATTATAGGGGAAAAATGGGAGGAAGCACCTTCTCTGCATCCTTTCCAGCTCTGTGATATCATTATTAATAGGTTCCACACAAGTGCAGCCAAAACAGCATAAAGTCTTAAGGTACCTTTAATGGCTCTGGGTCCCAAAAGGTTAAACCACAACAAATGTGTTCGTTTTTAAGGTGCCACAAGATGCTTGCATATTTTTAGTGTGGAGGTGACCAGAATGGTACCCAGCATTTGAGTCCGGCTGCAACATGGATTTATATAGAGGCATTAATAGATCTTGCCAATTTATTATACCGGAGGGTCAGGGAGTAAAACACGCTTGCTCTTTCTCTGAGTGTACCATCCTTCCCCCCCCAGTCTAACATCTCTTTCGCCTAATTTATCTTGTGGACTAGAAGAGAGAGATTACAAATGTTTGTCACTTACCTAACCTATTTCTTATGCAGCCTTTAAAAAAAAAAGCTTCATGGGTGTTATTAATCAAATGGAAGGAGGCTTGAAAACAAAACATACATTAGTAACAGGTCTCCTGAGGAAAACACAGCCAATAGTTGACTACTGCTGAGACGTAAGTCGCTATGCACAAGAGTAGGGGAGTGAGGTTTTCAGAAATTGGTAGGCGTAGCAAGCGAGTAGATTTGGACATCTATTGACCTAAACCTCCATCAAACATCAGTAGGATCCAACTGTTTTTTCACACACTTAAGAAACAAAACCAGCAATTTGTTCATTAAACCACGTTCCTCACACCCACCGGGAGTCAGAATGCTGATACGGACCACAAAAGCTTTTGTATATTTAAGAGTATGAATGAAAGGAAGTGTTATTTACAGAAGACAGCCAACAGCATGATGCTCCTGTTTGGAATGGTGGTCGTCACTCTTAATGGCAGCTAATACACTACAGGTTTATTTGCTGGGAAAGATCCCCAGTTGGACTAAAGTGGCAGAGTGGCAGTTTCAGGGTGATCAATAACTTGGGAAAGCCCAGAGCTGGCAGTGAAATATCTTCTAAGCTGTCACAGTGCCAAGCTCTGTCTGTAAGCAGCTAAAGAGCCAGCTTGCTCCATTACCAAATGGGAGGGCGTGGCCAGCAAGCCTCCAATCCACAACTGGGAATATTATTGATAAAGCTGTTTGTGGTGGGAAATGAAATAAGCCCCTCTGTTGTCATTGGTTCAAAAAAAGAGTGGGGGGTTCCCCACTGCAGTCCCAGAAATAGGGATGCCCAGCCTCATGCCCCTTTGTCTAGTCTTTGTCCAGTCTTTGAATGTTGAAGGAATGCGTCTCAGCAAGCTGGGCGGGGAAAACTGTCCCATCTAGGGTTGCCAGCTCCAAGTTGGGAAATACCTGGAGATTTTTGGGATGGAGCCTGAGGAGAACAGGGTTTGGGAAGGGGAGGGACAATGGGATAGAGTGCATTGCCAAAGCAGCCATTTTCTCCAGGGAAACTAATCTCTATCGTCTAGAAATCAGTTGTAATAGCAGGAGATTTCAAGCCACCACCTGGAGGTTGGCAACCCTAGTCCCATCCCTAAACCCAGCAAAGTGGGAGGAATCTTCTGCCGAGTGTAACTTAACTCTAGCTAGCAGAGCTTTGTGTTTCTTTTTCTAGCCAGTCTTGCTATATTTTCTTGTGTTGTAGAGTATTTCCTAACTTATCTGAGCTTCCTGATTAAATTTGAATTATAGTAAAATGAAGCTCTTTTTAGAAACAAAAAGTTTGATCCTTGGAAATGAGGGGCTGCCTTGCATAAAAGCCTTCACTCCGTATTAGACCTTAGATTTCTCAGAAATCACACACAGGAATTGACAGTCCTGGGAGGACTGCTCTGACTCTAGTTGAGAGAGAAGCCCCAGGGGACTTCCGGTAGAGAGCTGATCTCAGCACTACGTTCCTCAGGGCACTCCCGAGGAACTCAAGAAACGTTCTAATTTAGGGTGCAACAATGCACCCCACCCCGGTTCCTAACAAGTGGACTGGGGCGCAGGACTACCCCTGCAGCCGAGAAGAGCGGTTTTGACTCCCATATCCTCTGAGAGAGCTTTCTTAAGCCCCTCGGAGGTTTGGATGTTGTCCCACCGGCATCGAGGGGAATAACATCGCCATGAGCATCTCTTCGGCATCAAGCTTTGATCTCCTCTATCTATTACCAACTAAAGAACTACATTAAAGGGAAGAAAGACTCATCTTCCAAAATCTAAGTTACAAAGACTCTTTTGTTTTTACCTTGATCTAGAAGATTTGAAGAATGGATAAAAATATGAAATCTGCGTCTCTCCACCCAGTGCATGAGTGACTTTTTGAAAATAAAAGCCATCAGATAAAATGGCAGGAACCTTATCAATTCGATCAGCGGGCAGACACAACAAATGAGACTTTTGAATGACATTATAACTACCAATTAGATACTACGACGTTGAAAGGGGTGGGAGGAAAGGAGACCCCCCCTTCAGCTTTGGTGCAGTTCCGGCTTAAGCAGGTCCTCCAGCCACGTTTTCACTGGAAGCGACTTATCTTGGAGAACCGGAAGACAGCAAGAAAGTGAACTTTTTGGTTTTTAAGGCGCCCAATAACAAAGGCAGTACCATCGTGAGGTACAAGACAAAGATTGCAGGATCGGAAGTGCATCTCCCCTGTGCAGCTGTCAAATAACTCCTACACTTCTGGGCATCGAGAGGAGGCGACAAAAGGTCCATGATCACCCAACTTCCTCTGTACTTCATGTTTCCTGACTCATTGCCATGCTAGAGCATCTGTAAATCTCGATGGTATTTTAAAGTTGAAGTTCATTTCTATATTGATGGGAAGAATTCTACACTATTTACATTGCTGGACATGCAAAACAGATTGAATTAAATTACTTATGCTACAAAACTAATGACTTTGAGACCTGCCAAATTAACTAAAAGCATTTTCTTACTGTAAACGTCTGGATTTTATTAGGATCTTCTGAAGAATTCATCATGGATAAAGCTGGCAAGAATATGCAAAAAATGATAAATAAACAATCTGATCTGTTTGCAAAACAATATGACCTAATGTCTAAGCAACAAACACAGCTATCAAAACAAATGAATAATCTAATGACTATGCTGAACTCAATCTACTAATCAAATTAATCAAAAACTGGACACTATAACAGATGAAATCAAAAATATGAAAACCCAAATCACAAAAATTAAAACAGATGTTAAAATAATGGATTCCTCAGTGAAGAAGGTAGTTGAAGAACAGAAAGAGACCAAGGAGAAACTGGAAAACCACAATAAACAACTGGATGCTATTCACATTCAAGAAGAGACTATAAAAGACCAGCTTGCTATGATAGACCTGAAAACGAGAGAAGTTAATCTTCATATGCGCAATCTCCCTGAAGAACTTGGTGACACTAAAGAGGCCATTATAAAAACATTGGCAAATTTATTCCAAATAAATGAGCAAGAATTAAACTATGCAACAGAATATATAGAATTCCTTTACCGACCAGACTGGAGAAATTGAAAGCAAGAGATATCATGATCTCCTTCTACGACATCAGGGTGAAAGATATCCTTATGCAAACTCATTATGACAATCCCCGGTTAGTAGAAGGGATCCTGTTAACGATCCTCAAGGATATCCCTTGGCACTTATTGATAAAGAGAAATATATATAAGAATCTCACCATGATGCTGCAGAAGAAAGGAATAAAATACCGTTGGATGTTGCCACAAGGACTTACTTTCACTTATAAAGAGACCAGATTTACTATCACTTCACTGGAAGATGCTGAAAACTTTATGAGAAGCTATGAAAAAGAATTAGGGGACCCCGTTGTGGAACAGGAACAGAACCGAGAAGAAGACATATCTCTGAAAGGAGCAGCTGGTGGACTATCTGGACATTCCAGACAAAAGAGACAGGAGATGAAAGATACTAGAACTGGCAGAAAAGGCAAATCACATCGCTCTGACAAACCAAAAAGACAATGTACAAGTTATGGGTGACTGGGAGGCATGGAGGACTTACTCTGAAATGGAATTTAAATGGGAAATCTAAAGAATACTTACTGATCTAATTCACTTTTCAAAGACATTGTTGGGGGAAAAATGATATACTAATTTTATTTTTAGTCTTGTATAACCTTTTTATTAGTATATATAAGGTTTAATGCTCAAAATCTATAATTGCTATGTTATGTTTGGTTTAAAATAATGAAATAAGCTTTTTGGTTGGAAATAATGCATAATTATAGTTAAACTGATCGAGTAAAAAAAATATTTTTAAAGATATTAAAAAGAAAAAAGTTGGGATCAGAATTCTTAATACAAAAGAGCAAATAGTTTTATAACCAGATGGAGGAAGATGAAGGGGAAGTTTTTCTTTTTTGAAATTTATTTGATAATTGAGTGATAATTTCAACAATGTAATGTATTTTACCTTTTCTTTTCCTTTTCTTTTTGCTACTTGTTGAAATATCTGTATAAAGTGTTTCAAAAAATAATAAAAAAATTATTATTAAAAAAGAGAGAGAGAAACCCCAGAAAGGAGGGGAAGAAGCAAGAAACTGGGAAGAGTTAGCCCAACCTCCTTTCTCATACAAACAAAAACTCACTAAAGGGGACTGGGGACCATCTCTTCCAACATTATACTGGGAAATTCCCTCTTATTGGAATTTCTCGGGGGTGGTGGTGTCACTATTCACATTCTGATCCAGTTTTGGTGGGAGGAACCCAAATAGGGTAAAGTTTCCCCCTATGAATCCCACCTCCTTAGTGCCTTAGCTCAAGCACCAAGTCCAGTAGTGGAAGGCAAAAGAATGAATTGCATGTCTGAGGGAGAGATACGTAAAGCTAAGAACTATGGACATTCTACATGTGTGTGTGTTAAGTACCACCAAGTCGCTTCCGACTCATGGCGACCCTATGAATGAAATTCCTCCAAAATGTCCTATCTTTGACAGCCTTGCTCAGATCTTGCAAATTGAAGGCTGTGGCTTCCTTTATTGAGCCAATCCAACTCTTGTTGGGTCTTCCTCTTTTCCTGCTGCCCTCAACTTTTCCTAGCATGACTGTCTTTTCCAGTGACTCTTGTCGTCTCATACATTCTACACATGTGGAGTTTATATTGAGTTTTATCTAAGATTGATCAATGGCGCACATTTTGTAGCATGGAAAGCATGAAATTCACATTAGAGCTAGTGTGGTCAAGCGGTTGATAACATTGGAACAGACCAAATCCCCACTCAGCCTTGAAGTTCACTCTTTGACTTTGGGCCAGTCATGCTGTCTGACAGTCGAACCTGTCTGACAGGATTGTTGTGAGGATAAAATATTGCCTTGAGCTCCTTGGATGAGAGGAGAAATAAAAATAACATGAGAGAGAGAGATGATAGTTAACAGTCTATAATTCTGGTATTTTGCTGCCTGTACTAACTGAGACATCTCAGTAGTACTCTGGTCCTGCCTCCAACCTATTCATGATCATTGGCTTGTGAATATGCAGTCTATACATGTAGGAAATGAACTCAGGTAGGCGCCCTTCCCTGTGATTGGGAATGCTGTTTTTTCTGACATTCTCAATCATGATGAAGAAGCCCACACATTTGAATGCCATGCTTACAACCCAGTGTCATGTGAAGATCGGGTTGGGGCTGGACTATTCCTCTCCTCTATGCATGTTGACTTGAACTTGCATGTGAGAAAGATGTGACCTTAGGATAAGTTACAAGCCAGAGTTCCAGAGTTGAGTTGTTAAAGAGCTCTTTCCTGGCTCTTGTTCCCAAGCCTCCATCCCAAGAGACATGGGGGAGGGGGGAGGTTCCTTGCAGATCAGAAGACGTGCGTGGAAGTATGAAGATTTACCTTGCATGGAACATGGATAAACTTTACAAATCAACACCACTGCTTTGAAAGGGAGAGCAGGAAGGGCTGTGTGTCAGTGTTTGGCTCTCATGGCCCTTTGTTACATGCCCAGGAAAATGCCAATCACCACTTTGGGGTCAGGAAGCAATTTTCCTCCAGGCCAGATTGGCCAGGGATCCTGGAGGATTTATTTCTAGCCATCTTCTGGGCATGGAGTAGGGGTCACTGGGGTGCGGGGGGGGGGGAGGTAGTTGTGAATTTCCTGCATTGTGCCAGGGGTTGGACTAGATGACCTTGGTGGTCCCTTCCAACTCTATGAATCTATGAACTACAAACTGACGGCTTGCACAGCTCCTTTATGCCAGGTGCTCTAGAGCTCTATGGCCTGACCCCTAACACTCTTCAAACGTAGCCTCCCACAGGGGATATTATGGTAATCCACATGAGAGCTTACCATGGCATATATGGTCAGGTCTTCATTTCCCGAGAAAGGAACGTGGCCTTGTTAAGAAAAGGATTAAACCAGTTCCTGGATGAAGGCATAGACACCACAGACACCATCAGATAAAAATAGGGGGAAATAATCTTGGCCCAGCATTTTTAAGCACAATATACTTTCCCGATCTCTGCCACTACAAATTGAGTGGATGTCCCGTGCCTACTAATACTGTAGCGCCAAGAGGCTCAGAATTCTCTCTTCCAGTGAGGCGGGGAGCTGTCCAACAGGGCTAACCAGATTTGCTAACACAGCAGAGATGCTGTCCAGCAGGTAGCTGGAGCTGAAGCAAGAATACACAGAGGAGGTCAGAAAGTGGCTGCGCAACAGCAAACTCCAGGCACTGACTGCTAGGCTTTACACCTGGTTGTTCAGCTTTCCCCCCTTCCTAGAGCACTAGTGGGCCAATAGGTATCATATTTAAGTACAAGAAGTTTCCTCCAAAATCACGCTATGAGCAGGAAGGCCTCATTACCAGACAGGCACTCATCTCTCTAATTTATGCTTATAATTGGCCTCATTAGCATCACTGTTGGGAGGAGGGATCCTGGGAAGGTCTGACATTAGGGTTTGGGCCAAAGCATTGATCCAACAGGCATACCTCTGGCTTCCTTTCCTTTATCCCTTAGAAGCTCCTTGATCCATTGATCTTGAGCAGCATAGTTTTAAATCTAATGTGTGAGGGATATAAGGATTGAGATAAATTTTTGGCACTGCCAGTGTAGCCTTGGGATCCCTATCACTTAATAAAAAAAGGCATTATATCAGCCACAGAGGCACTGGATTTATGTATTAAAAAAGGACATATCATGCTCTAAGGTCCTCATAGAAACGACATTCCAAGAGCACATGAGCTAATGAGTTGATGGAGCCAGAAGAGCACGGACAAGTCCTGTCCGAGTATGATAAATTCAAAATTCTGCCTTGCATAACCATAGAAGGGTTAGAGTTCAATCTAGCTAGAAAGAAGGCTCTAGAGAGATGAGGAAGGCTCTAGAAAGACGAGGCTCTAGACAGACGAGTAGGAATAGTAAACTTCTGGCTTCCAGGATTCAGAAAGTAAAGCTGATGTGGCTCTTGTGGTGGGTTTCTTAGAGTTCTGCTCAAGGGGGTGGTGACTCCTCCTTGCCCCAACAGGCTCTGGAGCCTGCAGCAACCTTCCCACAGGGATCCACGGGCTCTCGGGACTGCCTCGTCCACACAGGATAACCCTTCTGAATCTGGCTGCGAAGTCCTGGGACATGAGCCTGGAGGACCATGTCTGGCAGGGGAGCAATAACCAAGCCATTCCCCAGGAAGCCCCATTCAGGGGCACTTTGTTCAGGAACAACCTCTTTCTTCCTAATTCAACAACGAAACCAACCACTACCTCAATCTGCTGTTTCCAGCAATATTAATTTTGACTGTCATCATGAAGGAAGTTGGAGTAAAAAAAATTTAGACTTCATCAATACATGACCTTTAAAGAAAGAAATCATTTTTCACACAACCACAGCAAAAAATTTTCAACTGAAACTAAGTGGAAACAATGCATCTAAGTAAATTACTACTACACGAGTGGGGACCCACAACAAAATGTTGCAGCCTGTGTACAGCCCTTAATAGGAATGTTCCCATCTAAAGCAACAGTCAACTTGGAACAGGAATGTGGGTGCACTATTCAACACTCCCATTCTGGACTTGAGGAGGAGACAGATTTCCAAACGGAAGTAAAAGGGATACTTTTCTCCTTCTGATCCTCCAAAAACTTCCCCAATCAAATAGTGATAAAGTGCTCAGACTCCCGCTCAGTTAGCCTCCTGGAAATTTGTGCTGTTCTAGAAAAAAAATGGATCTGGCTACCAAAAAAACCCAAACCAACATGCCCTGTATCACTGTATAGCTAAGCATGGAAGGGAAGAGAAGAAGAAGAGTTGGTTTTTATATGCCGACTTTCTCTACCACTTAAGGGGGACTCAAACCGGCTTACAATCACCTTCCCTTCCCCTCCCCACAAAAGACACCCTATGAGGTAGGTGGGGCTGAGAGAGCTCTAACAGAGCTGTGACTGGCCCAAGGTCACCCAGCTGGCTTCGTGCGTAGGAGTGGGGAAACAAATCCAGTTCACCAGATTAGCGTCCCCCGCTCATGTGGAGGAGTGGGGAATCAAACCCAGTTCTCCAGATTAGAGTCCACCGCTCCAAACCACTGCTCTTAACCACTACACCATGCTGGTGTAGTTTTGCATGTAGAAATGGCAGCCTTCTTTCTCTCCATTTTAATGCACTTTGCCACCTTTTTTTGCATGCAGTGGAAATTAGCATTTTTCTGCCTACATGGGATTCGCACGCCTCCCCAGGTATGGAGACACCCCTCTCTCCTTCCTGGCTGGTCCCACTGTGCTGCTTTCATCATTCACATGGGGCTGGCCAGTTCAGCATTTGATATAGTCATAGTGTTTTTTTATATCCATTGCATAACTTCAGATTATTTATTTTAGCTAAAATTAAACAAATTGGTTTCGTATCATCTCCCCTCAAAGTCAACCCAAAGTCTTCAGTTAGTGCAGAACGCTGCAGCTTGGCTATTATCAGGAGCTAGGCGTGGGGTAGTGGTTAAGAGCGGTGGATTGGAGCGGTGGAGTCTGATCTGGAGAACCGGGTTTGATTCCCCACTCCTCCACATGAGTTGCAGAGGCTAATCTGGTGAACTGGATTTGTTTCCCTACTCCTACGCATGAAGCCAGCTCGGTGACCTTGGGCAAGTTACAGTTCTGTTAGAGCTCTCTCAGCCCCACCTACCTCACAGGGTGTCTGTTGTGGGGAGGGGAGAGGAAGGTAATTGTAAGCCAGTTTGATTCTCCCTTAAGTGGCAGAGAAAGTCGGCATATAAAAACCAACCTTCTTCTTCTTTGTCATAAGCACGTTGGACAATGTTCTGGCTGTCACACAATGCACTTACGTCACATTCAGATTCTGGGGTGGATGTGATGTCACGCATTGCTGAACAACATTTCCACCCATCACCCCATCCAGAAAGCTCCTGGGGATACCAGCCAGAGGGCTGGCATTCCTAACACTATCTGAGGGCCAAATTACTCATGATTTAGGAGATCTGCAGGAGATCTCCCAACTTTACAACATATACAGAAGGCTCCGAATGTGAAGGCTGGGGTGCTTCATCCCTTCCCAACTGTGTACCCTTCCCAATTTAGGCCACCACCAGTCTAGCTGCTATCAGCCCTGCAGTGAGAAAACTACTGGTACAGATTCTATACCTGTATTCTTCTCCAAAGGGGCAAATAGCAGCCTGATGACAAGGGGAGGGCTGAACATCTCCTTCCCTGCTGCTCTCGTCCTGAGCGAAAAGGCAGGATAAAAATCTTAACATCATTAAAATAATTTCTTTTTCTTTTTTTAAAAAAAGAAGCTATCTGGATATCAATAACACATGTAATTTGGCCAAAAGGAATTTAAGATTGCTAAAAAGAGTTCTTCTGCTTATTTTGGTCAACTGGAGAGTGAAAGGGTCTCTTACAGGAAACCTGTGTGACATTCCAGAATATTAGCATGATAAGCTAGGAAGCTGATTAATCAGATAGGATTTAAATTGCAGTCATAAGTGCCTAATAATATCCCAGAAAAGAAATACGTTTGCTCCTTCAGTAATGGTTGCCATCTGGCTTGCTCTGGCTAGTTGGGCATGTGGATAGGTCATTGCAATTTCTACATTTTGGAGCATCCAAACCAATGCAAAAGGCTAAACGGGGTTAATTTATGCTTTCTGACCATTTTAAATATATTTTTGGACATAACAATACTTTACATGAGAGGTTGAATCTGTGACCATTATCTCCAACGTCTAATGTTAAAAAGTAATCAAGGAACATTTGAGGTAAGTCATAGCAGTGGTACTGAGGCAGGGGTTGCAACCTCCCTTTCCTCCATAACATTCCTGATAAAAATCAGCTCCTCCAAGCTGCTATTAACTCTGGCAGGGGTAAGTTAGCCCCTGTATTTTATTTTCTGTTTATCCCTATTGGGCTAATAACAGCTGGAAGGAAGATTTCTATTGAGAAAATGGTACAAAAGAAAAGAAAGGGTCAACTCTAACCCCACGCCATGGCTAAATTAGGGGCTCCCTGACTGTGAAAGACTCCTGCCTCAGGCATTATTGAGTATATTTTTTGCCCACTTCTTCCCCCCCAACCAATTTTCACTGGAGGGCCAGTGGGAAGAGGACTGCTCAACTTTTCCCCTTCTGGCTGTTTTATGTTCAACATAACAGAAAATGAATGCTGCATTTCCACCGGCAATCAAACAACGGGAAATTATGGGAACTTTGCAAGGCTTTCTTTTTTCAGAATTTTTTCCGTGATTTACTGAACTTATTATTACAATAATCCAAAGCCGAGGTAGCAAAATAATTGGGGTAGGGAAATATTTTAAGGTTACATATAGAAAAACATAATGGTAGTCATGATACAGGGCACTACAGTTCAGCAAATCGGTCAGATATCGCCTTTCCAAATCATCCACATGGACTTTGGAGAGTCAGATATCTGGCTTCAAGTTAGCAAATGAAGGCAAGTATTATGGAATGCCCCTGCTTTGCTTGAACTTGAAGAATTAAGGTTAGTTCTTTTTTTTCTAATTTCCTCTCTTCGCCATTCTGGCTTATAGCACAGCTGTAGATCTGGACTTCCACTTGCTTTCCAGAATGGGGCTAGAACCAGACAAGTCTCAAGAAGCAAAACCAAAAAAATTATGAGTGGTTTATGCTGGAGTGTTAAGTTTATGATCCATAACATCACATGTGAATAAACGACGCTTCCATCTTGCACTGTAGCCAGGATAATTACAAAATACTTCATAAGTGTACTAGACCTTTTCAGGGGAGAAAATGACTTCACATCTACAAACCCACTTCAAAGATCTTTCCTTGATATTGGAGGAAACAGAGCCCCGGGAATTAATTAAAATGAAAAGGTTAATCAGCACATGAGGTCAGTATTCTAAACCAAGTAGCTTGTTGATATCAGTACTTCCAGGAAGACAGGCACGCATTGTGTAAAAATAGCGACATTTACCAGGCAGACTTTGTTTACGGGGTGATTTGCCAGTGCCTTCCCCAGTCGTCTTCCCTTTATCCCCAGCAAGCTAGGTACTCATTTTACAGACCTCGGAAGGATGGAAGGCTGAGTCAACCTTGAGCCGGCTACCTGAAACCAATTTCCGTCGGGATCGAACTCAGGTTGTGAGCAGAGCTTGGACTGCAGCACTGCAGCTTACCACTCTGTGCCATCAAATCCTTGTTTATTATCTTGTCAGCATGCTGCATAGTAGTACCCAAAGATTGCCCCACTCTATTAATAACCACATACCAACCTAACAGGCACATTTACTTACTAGGAAATTGTTACAATTTCTTCTATAACAAATCTAGTAAAGCAAAGCCAGTAGTAGCTTCTGCAGCAAAAAGAAGAAAGATTGCAGGCTTGACTTGTGAAGCCAAGAGCCAGGTCTGGCTCATGAGAAGAAACAGTAAAAGCACCTGTGAGAAGATAATCTGAAGAGCTGGTACAAAGGTAAAATGTAAATGAGCACTGAGTCCATAGTAACAGCGGAACTGTAAAAATGCCTTGGTTATTATAACTGTAATTCACAAAATTGTGTGCAAGCTTATAAGTTATACTTCTTGACACAAAAAGTTAAACACAAGTTCTGTGTTCCTAGTTTGTTTAGACAAAGGGCAGGAATAATTTGTTAATTACATTTCACCTTGCCCAGAAGTGAGATGCCAGATAAAGGTGAAAGAACGTCATCTCTGGTGGTACTATGGCTCATCTTGGCTGTTTGAGACCAGTGGCTTAGAACATCATTTGTTTCAGAGGGCAGAATTACACTTTATAAAAAATACAGAGCTGCTGTCAAAAATAGCATCCCCATATCTTAACCTTAACCCCTTTTTTTTTAACTTAACCTGTATCCTGACATCAACATGCTGGATGTTTCTTGTTTCTACTCTATATGGTTGGCTGTCACTGGCAGGACTGAGGAAAAGCAAAGTGAAACTCCATGAGAACACAAAGTAAGTTTTTCTAGATAGTGTGAACTGGGAGAATGGAAATTCAAGTGGTAGTTTCACCGGATAGTCATGTTGGTCTTCAGCAGAACAGCTATATTCGAGTCCAGTAGCACCTTAAGAGACCAACAAGAATTTCAGCGCAATAAGCTTTCGAAAGTCAAAGCTTGATGAAGTGAGCTTTGACTCTCAAAAGCTTATCACCCAAAAATCCTGTTGGTCTTTACAGTGCTACTGGACTCGAATTTAGCTGTTCAAGTGGTAATGACATTTTTGGTAGCAGTTTTGTGTTTCTAGTGTCTATATTCACATCAGCTAGGATAACATCACTTGGATAAGCACCTTTATTACAGTAAACAAAGATCATGCTAGAGAGCTGCCAGAGACCCACATGACTGCCTGTGAAGTCTCAGAATACAGCAAGTACCCCCCTTTTTTTGCATCTCTGCTAGGTAAGAGAAAAGCCAGATTCCACACTTGTGATTTCTCCATCTCCCTTGTCCAATACATTGGGTTATATAAAATAGCTTTTGTCCTACAAGAACAGAATTTCCTCAAAAAGTATGATAGCTGGAAATCAGAGTTGACTCCTAAAATTGCCTTACTTGGTTTGAAAGATCATGAAAATTTTTAACCAACATCTTCTGTTTGAACAATAAGGCAGACATCGCTATAAATGACATCCTCAACTGTTCTGTCTCTTGGCTGGTAAGATTAGATGCTCATTTAGATACGGATATAGGAAGAGTGATGCTGTAATTTTGTCTGGTGAGGATATTTCACTAGGTTATAAAAAGTACCTACTAAGCACTTCCCCACGCATTCTTAAGAAGATAACCGTGCCTCCACTACCCTCTTGTGCACACCTGTCAGTTTCATAATGGAAGAAGATATCAGGGTCCCGATGAGCAGAGAGCCCAACAGTCATGGTTTCAAAACTGACCTTCACCAAAAGAAACACGACGAAAAAGCGCAACCATAAATCAAAACGCTGCATTCTGCCCACATTTGACAAATGAAAAGGCAGCTAGATGTTAATTTCAAATGTACAAAAAAAGATAATCTCTCTCTCTCTCTCTCGAACTAGCAACTGAGCACAGGATTGTCCCCATTTTTTTGTGCTTGTCCTTGGCAAGAAAAAGTCCCCCATTTCTGTCTCCAGAAAGACTGAGAATGCCTTTCAAAAATTGTTAGTATTTCCACATGCGAATGGCACTTCTTGAAGTTTCAATCCACTTCCACAAGCCTTGAAAAGTTAAAGCTATGAGGGAAGCAGGGAACATATCTCCACTTGCTGACATCCACATAAATGGGTGTTCATGAGCACTAAATTTGTTTGTATTGTACCATTTGCCACTGGCAATTTGGAATTTTAAGGATAACTCTAGAATAACATAATTGTCTTTAGGATATCTTCAGCTACAAGAAACAGCACTTTCCTACAAGAAGCAACACCGTTTTTAAGCTTTATGACCAGAACCATGCTCTTGGCGTTGATCCTTGCTTGGCTATCTAAATACAAAATGCCAGTGGAATCAGTGCAATCAATATTTGTGATCCTGGGGCCCTAAGCAAGAGTACAGGATGGGACCCCAGAATCATAGCACCACCCCCACCATGGCCACCCCAGGCCCAAGAAGATGCGGTGCCCCAGGGGTAGGGTTGCCAAGTGCCAGGTGGTATTACAAAATTATCAGCACATATGACCAAAAACAAGTGCTTTTCAATGTAGTTATATTCTGTAAGCATATAACATACAAACTTGCAATCTACAATTGCTCATGCATTCTGCGATGCCAGTTGCTTATGCACAATTATCAAACAATGTTTTGCGTACATGAAATTCAATATTCCATCAAAACAGATATTGCACCATTTGATTTTGAAGTGCCAGGTGGTGGCAGGCAAACCCCCGCCAATCCACCTGGCTGCCCACCGGCCAACTGAGGGTCGGCGGGCAACGCGTGCATGCACACCTGCCCGAGGCACCCCGACACTTCCAGTTGTAAACCAGAAGCGCCGCATCGCAAGGGGCAATTTACCACTCAAACTCCTAGTTTACCACTCAAACTCCTAGTTTGAGTGGTAAAGAAAGGCCCCGTTGTGATGCCGCACTTCCAGGTTTAAATGCAACACAAGCAGGGAGTTTGAGTGGTAAACGGCCTCTTGTGATGCGTTTTACACCCGGAAGTGCCATATCACAACGGGCTGTTACCACTCAAACTTCCTAGGTAAAGGAAGGCCCTGTTACAATGCAGCACTTCCAGGTGTCAACCGGAAGTGCCGCGATCATGTCAGCGCGGCTGCGCGTGATCTCACTCAACACCCGAAAAACCTCCCACTGGAGCAGAGGGACCTGGTAAGCCTTAGCCTACCCAGGGAGCAGGCCTGCATGGCTGCCAAGCCAGCAATCTGAGCTCCAGTTGAGGAAGGCATGCATAGCAGCAGGAGGCTGCTCCCTGTTCTTTCCCCCTCCATTGGGGGGCAGGGCCGTGGGCGGTCAGGGCCCTGCCCAGCCTGAGACAATTGCCCCAGATGCATTGCAGTTAAGACCGGTAATGAGTGCAATAATTTTTTATCCTCCTCCCACCCCATCCTCACTGTACCCAGAGACTAAGGTCGTTTATGCATGGGTACTTTCACTCACCGTCTGTCTCGGTTGTTCCTTGGAGTTATGCACGAGTGGTCCCTCCATTAGAAATGACCTCGCTGCCAGCCCTCACAAATCCTGGACCTTCCCGTTCCTCTGTTAACCCAATTCTTCCCTCTCCCCTGAGCTCAGCCCGGGGGAGACATCTCTGCATAAGGCAAAGTGCGGGACATGTCAGCTGAGTTTCACTCACAGCCAATTTCAAAGCAGCATGTCCAGAGGTGGGGATTCAAATACTTCCGACTTCCTGCTTCCTCAGTGCTCTTTCTGAGCAGAAGAAAGGCTTTTTTAAAACTGAGGCTTGGATTTCTCCCTCCCCCTTTCAGATTGCTCCGTTTTTTTGTTCTATGTTCTTAAAATGCTTATTTATGCAGCAATTGGGTTGGGGAGGGGAGGGAACTTTTATCTCACTACAGCCAATTGCGAAGCAGCATTTCAAGGGGCGGGGATTCAAATACTTCCTGGTTTGAGCTTGGAGAGTGCTGGTGCATCGACTCCCAACAGGAAAGTGTGAGTCCAGCGAGCAACGAACCCCAGGTAAAACTCACATGCATAAACGACCTAACTGATGTTAAACATGTTTGAGATGCAGCTAGTCCATAATATGTGCAAGTGGGTCCTAAAAAATTAAAACATTCTGTTATACATTCTTATTTTAAACAAAATGGGGAGGGGGAGAAGTAACACGTTTGCTTTAGAAGCCACTGCAACCAGACTACTATAGAATAAATTATGGGCTGTTTACAAGATTCTCCCTATGTGAATTTCTCCTCAGATTTGGCACACCTGAATTACCTGGTCCTCTTGGGCAGGTTGGCACCACAGTGATAGTGATTTGTCATTCTTCCATTTTTTACATTTGAGCTTTTTTCATGCTGCTGCATAGGCACAGATTGCAGCAGTCTTTGGTTCCCCTCTCTTTTTTCCCCTTTACAGGTTGCAAAGAATATCCATGTACATGCACTCTAATTAAAACTAGAAGTGGATCCTGATATAAAAAGTGTGATAAAAGGCTGGATATCATATGCCTGGGAACATGCTTCAAGAAAACAGAATGCTCCTACCTGGTTGTAAACCAATTAATATCTAAATGGCCAAAAGAAAACATGATTTAAACTAGACTTTTCTTTGTGAATTAAGTCACGTATTTAAATTACCTCTCATTTAAAACCAGTCCACCCTGACAAGAAGGGTTAGGGGTCCTACAAGTACTCAAAAGTGACCTTGTTTTTAATCTGTGAAATGTTGGAGGCTATGTGAATACTGATTGAATGGCAGCACATGAAATATCACTGCCAGAACAGTACAATATGATTCATTACAATAAGGCTTTATCTTCCATCCTCAGAGCAAGACAATGCATAATACAACAGATAAGAAGTTACCCTCCTGCACCAAATATCCTCCCACATTACACTATACAGGTGTTTTTGAAACTGCACATAATACAATTTTGCAGAGAAGCATAACATTTGACTACACCCCTTTTGTATATTTTAACCTGTTGCTATATTGTTTTAGATTGTAATGGGCTATGGCCTTATACAATAAACTTGACTTGACTACACCCCAATTATTATTTAAAATACTTACATTCAACTTCAACCACTATGCAACAATACTCCAGGTCCATATCAGCAATGTGATTCTGGAGAATACCAGTTTTGAAGGTAAAGAGGTTTTGAAAGCTAAAGAGGTTCAAGAGAACTAATGGGATATACTGCACTCTTACTGCTCATTTAATAATATAGATTATTTTCTATGACCTGGATGGCCCAGACTAGCCCGATCTCATCAGAAGTTATGCAGGGTTGGCCCCTGGTTAATACATGGATGTGAGACCACCAAGCAAGTACGGGGTTGCTACACAGAGGCAAACCACCTCTTTGTCTCTTGCCTTGAAAACCCTATGGGGTTGCAGTAAATTGGCTGTGACATGATGGTACTTTATACTACCAACAACAAGGTCTGTCCTGAAACCAAGCTGGAAGCCAGACTGGAAAGTATGTTGTTCATCATCCAAGAAACCCCCACACCCACACCTTGCTCATATACGGAAACTAAGACTGGCCAAAAGTAACTAAGATCATCATTTTCAGGAGCAGCTCTTTCATAGTCTCCTTCAAAGTTAAGGGGTCCATTCCCATTTCAAGATAGCAATTATTGTTCCACTTATCACTTCCATTACCCATTTAGCAAATCAAATCACATGGGATGGCCAAGGTTCAAGTGTACTTGTGATAGGCATTCCCTCACCAAGGCAAGCCCATAGCCTCAGGTTGCACAAGCTAACAAGTATCCAACAAAGTAGAACAGCAGAAGCCCAAGAGGATTTTGAACTCTCATCTGTAAACTCCAAGTTGGAAAGGACATAGGTTATTTTATCTGCAGAGTGCTTGGCAAACTGATCACAGCAGGCTATCAAGGGTTCTTCCGACTCCCCCTATAGGCCCAGATGTAAGTAAGCCCCTAACAGCTTGGAAGAACTCCAGTAGAAGAAGCAGCCTTTGTGGAAGGGAAATGATTTCTTTACCATCACACCACCACAAGATAGTATCTAAAATGAACTCTAGTCCTCATTCAGTTTGATTTTCCATCATTGACATTCAAGCCGTAATTCCTGTACGTCAGCATCTTCAGCTCCGCACTAAATCAAGGAACTGGGCATAACCCATCACATGTCTAGGAGGGACAACCAAGGGAGCATATGAAGCCAAGATATTTTTTCCATTGTTGCAACAAGACCACTAGACATGACAAGAAACAAACAAATACAGAGCTATAGGGAAGCTCACAGGATCCATCAGTCTCTGTGTACTATTCTAGTGTTTTGATGTCTGTGAGTCTACACTTGAACAAGCAGTACTCCGTTCACAACAACAGAGCTATATTAAGGTCTCCCACATGCAGATCACTCTTTGACAGACTGCCAAATCAAGAATGAGCAGGGTACACCAGTAGGACCGCATCTACGGTACTCCAAAACGGCCTCCAGTCACTGGTTCAAGGTTTCTACAGCCTCTTTTGGATCAGCCAGAAGCACGAGACAGAGATGAGTAGTATCCGCATCCGAGTGTCATCCACCTCAAATGTCCGGATGACCTCAAACAGTGGTTTCAAGTAGATGTTGAAGAGCACAAGGAACAAGATGGAGGTCTGCAGTACCCCACAGGCCAAAGGCCAAGGAGCTAAACAGCAGTCCCCCAGAACCACCTTCTGAAACCTACCCTCCAGGTAGGACTTGAACCACTGAAAACTGACACCTCCCAGTCCCAGCTAGGATTGCCAGGTCCCTCTTCACTACCGCCGGGAGGTTTTTGGGGCAGAGCCTGAAGAAGGGAGGATTTGGGGAGGGGAGAGACTTCAATGCCATAGAGTCCAATTGCCAAAGTGGCCATTTTCTCCAGGTGAACTGATCTCTATCGGCTGGAGATCAGTTGTAATAGCAGGAGATCTCCAGCTACTACCTGGTGGTTGGCAACGCTAGTCCCAGCTCAGAAAGGAAGTCCCAGAAGGATACCATGACTCATGTTGTTGAAAGCTGCTGAAAGGTCCAGGAGAATCAACAGTGTCAAATCCCTCTGTCCATCTCTTAGCATAAGTCATCCAGCAGGATGACCATGGCTGTTTCAGTCCTATAACCAGGCCTGAAACCCGATTGGAAAGGATCTGAACATATCACCTAACAGAGGATCAGATGTAATAAAACAAATGAAACACAAACAGCCAGCTTTCACCTGGTACCCGCAAGATGCCATCTCAATGAGGACCCAGATTTCCAATGGAACACACAGAGATCAAAAGAGAGTAGAACCCTCACTTTTCCTCTGTGAATGGACAACCTGAAGGATCTTATACATCACTAGGGTTGTCAGGTCCCTCTTCGCCACCGGCGGGATATTTTGCCATAGCCAATTTGAGCAGCCTTTTTGGTGCAACAAGACTGAATTATTCTCTCTGTATTAGATTGCTATTATTGCATCTACAAAGACAAACCAATTAATATCTATGAAGATTCCAGATGATGAAGCTGCAATTTTGCAGTGAAAACGCTAGTGTGCATCCGGACCGCGTTACTGTGGACTTTTTCAGCCTTCCTCGTGTTGCTTTTTGAAGAAAACAACCTAGAGATAAGACTCTTACTTACCTTGAAAAAGACTTTCCATCTTAGATTTGCTTGTACATACTATCACTGCTGTTTTCACTTGTCTGTAGATGTTACACATTGTTCACAATATATGTTTGCATAGTTTGCTTGTGTATTATTTAAATTAATTGGTTTGAGCCTAGTACTATATTTTCACTACTACCTGGAGGTTGGCAACCCTATACATCACATGTAAGAGGACCGGCAAACTACTTGCCCAGAAGGAACAGTTTCTCCCTCTGAGCAAACTGCTCCACAGTGGGAGAAGAGCAAGAGAATCATCATTCACTTTAAATCCACATTTTCGTACATCTAATTTGGTGGAAAGGTGTAAAGAAATTTTTAGAAATGTTCTTGTTCCAGCAAACAGATATTTTCCATGACCTCAAATCTCTTTTTTTTCATTTTCTTCTAATCCACCCTTGCTTCAGACCTCCATGTATCATCATTCTTACCCTGGCACTCATGCCTCAAGACAGATGAGATACAATAAATCTTAAGAGTTTGATGAAATTTTAGATCATATCTTCATGTAATAGATTTTCCATGTAAGCCAAGATTTTCAGCAGATCTTTCAAGTGAACATCCTTAAGCCAGGCAGTTTTAAAATGTTATTAAAATGAGAAATGTACCATTACAAGAGCTGAATGTAAAGGAAGTAAAATTCATTTTTGTAGTGCATATAGATCCATCCATAAAGAAACTACATTTTCAAGCACTGGGAAACATCAGCTGAGGTTCATTCATGGTCCTTGACGACTGAGACAAAAGCTTCCCCTGCCCAGGAGTCCTGATTGTTACAGGATGATTAAGATCATGATAAATAGCTATTTTATAGAGTTGCCAATCTCCAGGTGAGGCCTGGAGATCTGGCAGTACAACTGATCTCCAGACTACAAAGATTGGTTCCTCTGGAGAAAATGGCTGCTTTGGAGGTGGGCTTTATGGCATTACATCCCGCTGAGGTCCCTCCCCTCCACAAACTCCACCCTACCCAGGCTCTACCCCAAAATCTCCAGAAATTGCCCAACTGGGAATTGGCAACCATCATTTTAGCATTTTTACCTTGAGCATTACATTAATAATACTACCCACATTAGCTGGCTAGCTGACACATTCTAGACACACTTTAGTGTCTAGAAAACTGGAAACCTATTTACAGCAGTGATTTCTTCTACCCTGTCCACCCCAAGCCCCAGGAACATCTTGTCATCAAAATATGTGAGGATATCTTTAATACATTTTGATACTAGACAAAACCAGATATTTTCTTCTTAACATTATTAGCAAAGGTTCTAGAATTCTGAATGGCAATAACGTACAACTGGCCTTTAAGGCACACCTAAGGATACTAGCTTTCCTTTGAATAAAGAACAAACTTCATGGGAATGGAGAAAACGTGTGTGTGTGGGCAAGGGGTGGGTGGGCAACTTCTGGTAAAGGTTTAAAAACCGAAGAGTGGTTTGAAACAGGCCTCCAGTGATCAAGGAACAAGGCATATTCTCTTTCCATATTTGTATCATTGCCCCAATATTCTAAAAATTCTAACCTTTCTTCCGTAATTCTTGCCCAAGGGGGGAAAGTATCAGGAGGGGGGGAGGGAAGATTTTTTAAAAGAATTTTCAAGAGAAGGTGCAAACCAATTTCATTGGGTTTTTCCCCCTTTTAACAACTGCAAAATCTGTGAACGCTTCTGCAGAGATTTCGGGATACAGTGGAAACCGAATCTAGATAGTACTCCTTTCAAAACAATTGTTAGATTAACATGATTTGGTTTTACCACACTTACTCTTGTGGTCAAGTACCATTTAACTGGGGTTATCTTCTCTTCAAAATACTTGACTTTGGTCGTTCTCCAGATTCAAAACACTTGGAAATCTCTCAAGAGAAGAGGTCATCCTGACCTTAAGTATGCATCATATACCACACATAATGTTTGCATTTAAAGAACGGGAGCGAAAATCTTGAATTGGGTACTTGTAATGCTTCTTCAGTTCAGAGAACAAACCTCTCCAGTTTGGCTCTCATGGTATCTGTAATGTAAGAACTCCCTAAAGCATAGCAGAAAACAGAGTTTTAGGCATTCGGCTGAAGCCAGGAAGAGTGATTGAGATCAGCATTATTCTTGATTTTCTTAGGGTCCCCCTCCTGACTCAAAAGGGCGGGCAATAATGGCCCACCTGCAGAGATCTTAAAAGACGCAGCATACCAAATTCTTTTACTCGAAAAGTCCTCTCTCCTACATTATATTGGGGGGGGGGGTCATCTGGCAACTGGCTGTATCCGACCATGCCAACAGCAACTGGCCCAGCAGCAACTGTCTTCCACAAGGTGATTTTTATCAGAGGTGATTTCTATCAGAGAAACAATGAACAAGTGCTGTGGTCCTCCTCCAAACCCCCATGCACAAAGCAATGCTTTTTAATGTTAAAAAAGCCCCATTAAGTCATACATTTTCCATGTATTCCAATATCTACAGAAGATCCCCTATGCAAAATGTGTTCAACCCTTAGTCCTTTAGTACTCTAGGGTCCTTCATTTGTGAATAGGCTTGCTTCTCAAGACTTCTTCCCAATGAACTGTTGTAGCCCTTGTTACTTAGGGTTGCCAGGTCCCTCCTAGCCATCAGCAGGTTTTTGGGGTAGAGTCTGAGGGGGCGGGGTTTGAGGAGAGACTTCAATGCCATACAGTCCAATTGCCAAAGCGGCCATTTTTCTCCAGGTGAACTGATCTATATCGGCTGGAGATCAGTTGTAATAGCAGGAGATCACCAGCTAGTACCTGCAGGTTTATATCACAAAAATAACAACCTATGCTGATACATACAGATATAGCTGAAAGACAAATAACAGCATGTAGGCTCACTAACAATCTTACTAGAAACTTCAATTGTACTAATAGAAATTTCAGAAGGAGTATAAATATCTTATTTACTGGATATGCAAATTCTCAGGCATTAACAGCATGCCTATGATACAAGCAACAACAAAGAAATTTTTTTTACAAATGAATATAATCACAAAACTTCTATACCGTGGTAAACGGTTCACTCAGAACCAAAACAATAAATATCTAAAGTCCAATATAGATCATATCGAGATCCTCATAATTGTCCGAGTAGTGGATCATAGGACTTTCTCAGCCAAAGGAGAACCTCTTCGTAGAAGCAAAGGCAAGAACGTGTGGTCGATCCTGACACGTTTCGGAAGCTTCGTCAGCTTGCCCACGTATCCCGACTAGACCCGAAGTTCTTCAGTCATCTCTGACTCATCCGAAATTAATTCTGTATTATCTCCATAGGCTCAAAACGTGAGGAGTGTGCCTGCTTTAGAAGGATGACATGCTGAGTCATCTGGAGGTTGGCAACCCTATTGTTACTGTCCCCCAAACTGGCAAGATGACATTCTATGTTCAAATTCAGGACAATCCATCCGCTCCACCAGATTAAAAATCGTTAAACTTTGTAGGAGGAGGAAAATAAGGCCACGCCAGTAGGCAGGAAGGACAAGAAGAACAAGGTGCAAGGTAGAAAGTTTATTTGGTCCTTCTAGATCCTTACACATTTTGCATAGGGGATCTTCTGTAGATATTTCTCAGCTCCCACCTTGAACAATTAATTGTTCTAAGCACCTTGTACTTCTTGTCGTTTAAACACACACACAATGTAGGGACAGTAAAAGGTTCCCCCCTCCCTTCTTTCCCACTGCCTTTGCTTGAGAGGTGGAGGGGAATCTGCATGAATGTGTGACAAGGCTTACCCCCACCTCTCTTGCCTTTCTCTTGCCACCACAACTCAAGCTATGCCCTTTAGTTCTCTACCAGCGGCTTGAGGCACAGATGGGGGCTCTGTGTGTGTGTGTACGGTTTCACACCATCCCTCCTCCCTGCCCAGCTGTCTGGAGCCCGGTCAGGAATTTCTGAACTTTGACCACAGTCTGATATCTTTAAAAGGAAAATATATTTACTAAAATACAGTCTCGATTCAGTTCAGAATAAGGGCTCTGGAAAACTATTTCTAAATACTACGGTATGTGACAGGACTAAAAAAAAGAAACCAAACAAGAGACTATGGGTGAAAACGCATGGTCGCTTTATCCTCCTTTAATCCCTGTTTTAGCCAGGATCGAGCGCACATTAGGCGAAATGCATGCGTTCAATCCTGGCTGAATCCTGGCTGAGACAGGGATTAAAGGAGGATAAAGTGGCCATGCGTTTTTGCCCTAAGTTGCACAGTTACTGGTGTTACCTTGGCATTTCCTTCCCTGCAATGGACAAGAACTTTGAAAATAGAGGCCGGCCAAGACAGACGTCACTCCTCTTGACCCCCTCGATCCCTGGTTCTTGGCTTGCACACTTCTAACAGGGTGTCTGGTCCCTTCTTTTTTAACCCTTCCTGTCCCAGCTGGGAGGGCTTTCATTTTAACCTATCATGAAATTGGGAGTGGGTTCCAACGTGTACTGCTCTGCATCTTTTCTCCAATCAACTTAGGGTATACATCCCCAAACCTTTATGGCCCAACTCAGGATATTCAAATGACCATCTATCTTGCCCCTTCCTGACAGGTGGGCAAACAGTCATCTGTATCCTGCTCATTTGTCTCCATAAAAGAAACTAAGTTCCTCTCAACCTATAATCTGAGGATTTGATTGTTTCATTTCCCAGGAAAGAATGTTTTCCCCAAGATCAGGGCCTCTCGGCATGTTAATCAAGGTATCCCACATTTCTCTATTTTATGTATTTTATTTGACTTATACCCTGCCTCCCGAGCAAGGGACTTTCTCCCCATCCCATGTTTCTAACTATATTTCAGACATAGCATAGAAATGTTTGTTTCTGCTGGTTCTAGATCTTTCCTGGATACCATTTCCTTTATTCCAGAAATTCGAATTGGACTACAGCTTTCCTTTTCCCCCCACGACTATTATGAAGCAGCTCTTAAGGTACAACTAGAAAAGATGTGAGAAATCCATGACCAGTTCTCCTGACATCTTTTAATTTTATTTCGAGGCAGATGGGGTGGGGGAGGGGATTTGGGGCAGAACTTTGGCAGAAAGGGCTCAGTTCTCCCTACTGTGCCAGTTTCCAGACAGACATCCCCTCTCCAATCTACTATTAGTTCTTTCCCCCCTTCTAATACCGTTTATAGCAGCTCTGGGGGAGAGGGTGATTTCTATCAAAGAAATGGCATGTGGATCATAGAATCATAGAGTTGGAAGGGACCACCAGGGTCATCTAGTCCAACCCCCTGCACAATGCAGGAAACTCACAACTACCTCTCCCACACACCCCCAGTGACCCCTACTCCATGCCCAGAAGATGGCCAAGATGCCCTCCCTCCCATGAACTGCCCAAGGTCATAGAATCAGCACCGCTGACAGATGGCCATCTAGCCTCTGCTTAAAAAACTCCAGGGAAGGAGCACTTAACACCTCTTGAGGAAGTCTGTTCCACTGAGGAACCGCTCTGTTAGAACATTCTTCCTAATGTCTAGACGGAAACACTTTTGATTTAATTTCAACCCGTTGTTTCTGGTCCGACCTTCCGAGGCAACAGAAGACAACTCGGCACCATCCTCCATATGACAGTCCTTCAAGTACTTGATGCTCTGTTCCAGCACCAATGACCCAAATCGGGTCTCTCATGGCTTTTAAATATATAAACGTGCCAGAAGACTAGATCACACATCTTGTACCATTATATCTTTAAATTCCAAAGCCAATGAGAACGTACCTGCTGTTCAACAGTCACTCATGTAGCTAACTTGCTGCTTTACTCTGAGACCCTACCATTGAACTATCACTTCTTCAAGGATGGGACTCTGCTGAATGCATAGCACTTTGCAATATCCCACTGGCTTTATGGTTAGGCAGTCAAAACGAGATCACAAGCAACTAGATCACACCTCGATCTATGTCATTGCTGATATCATAATAAAGCCTTGCCTGAAGCAGTACTCACAATAGGGGGGATTCAAGAGCCAATCAACTACCCACAACCAAAGTGGGGGACACCACAGACAAGGATGTAATCTATTGTGGAAACATTCTGTACTCCATTACGCCTGAATGAATACATTACCCTCAACATCCACAGTCAAATCCCAGTGCAGCCAAGCTTCACATTCTTCACAGTACAGAGAATGTAGTCGTATTATTATTCATGCAGAGTGGCCTACTCGTTCTATACTACATGAGATAAAGCCAAGAGAAGGCCTCCAAAGTAGGACCTACTTGGCTTTCCAATTAAAGCATTAAATCTTGCCAAAATATTCTTACATTAGTTCACGTTTTTGTAAAACTTCTATGATGAAGCGTATTCCGATGAAAATTTCCTGAATGCATGGCTGTGAAGCAAATATGGGCAATGCCAGGTAAGGTCTCAGAACTGGGGGTGGGGGGGGGGAGACTGAATGGGGTGACCAGAGGTCAGGAGGCAGGGCATTAATCTCTCACAATTCCTTATGTCGCTTCATAACTAGCAGTTCAGAAATGCACAAAAGCAAATGCAGGCACGTTTTTTCCATCACTTTCCACATCTCTACAGGAAGAATTCTCAGTTGATTTTACACAGAAATTCCATGACTTTTTAAACTCCAACTCTGATTTTAATGCAGAAGCTTTCCTTATCTTGCCCTGGTCTCTTTCATAGGCCATTTATGCATGGGAGGTTTTGCCTTGGATTTGCTGCTCTCTGGATGCACATTTTTCCCATCCAGATTCTCAAAACTCTGCATGGGGGTTTATTTTTGAGTTTTGAGAATTCGGATGGGAAAAATGTATATCTAGAGAGTGGCAAATCTAAGGCATACCCTCCCATGCATAAATGCCCATATCCTCTAGCCTGAATTTCTGGCACTGCCACTGGTATTCTATTGTGGCTGAAGATAGCTTTCTGCCAGCAGCACAACCCCTGAAACACATGTACTAGCAGTGCATGGTTTTTAAACTTTTCAATGGCAATCTCCTCAGTCAGTTGCATATGATGTGTTCAGTCATTGTGATGAGAAGGATCCTGGCTGTCTGGGGAAACTACCACCACAAAGGCACCAATATAACTTTTGTGCAGTCAGGCTCATGCGCCTTGCTGCTCATAAAAACATGGCCTTCCAGACAAGGGGCTGCTAGCTGTGCTCCATCATTACTGTCTGATAGAGAGAGATGGGTAATGCCCATTGGAAGGTGGAAGAGCCAGAGCAGAGGAAATGAAATGCCATTGATGATTAAGGTTGCGGAAAGAAAGAAGAAAATGCTGCAACAAAGAAAAAACCTTGTTTGGCTTTGTTAAGTATCAACGTCTCTTTACTCTGATTCAGAGTATGTGTGGGGAGGGAGGGAGAAGGAAAGCAGGCCATGCAAGCGATTATTTCCCCGTCAACTTTGTGATAAAAAAACTGCTAACACCTGCTTCTCAGAGGCAGAACTCACAGTCTGAGGCTGCTTGCAAATGGGTATTTTTCTCAAACTTGGCTTCCAAAGTAGAGTTCTTTTATGGCTCTTCCACAGGATGTTGTGCTGTAATTGTCCTGTTTCCAGGTCTTCCATGCCCTCAATAAGCTCATTTCCAAACCTGCTTTACTCCAAACTTGTTGGAAAGAACACAGTCCAAGCACATCAGCATGCCACCTGGAAGGACTGGTGAGCATTTTCCTGTCCTCCAAAGGACCCGCTTACATCGGAACCACTTTTCCAGTATTTTTTTTCCTGGTGCACTATCGTAGAGCTTTTTAAAAAAATCAGTAATTGCTCTAGCAGTACAACTATCTACTGCCATTTATCTAATTTAAATCTATAGCACTATACTGTACTGCCATAGGGCATGGTGGAGAACATAACAAAAATAAGGGGTGCCCCCTGAGTGTCAATGCTCTGTGGAGCAGATGAAGAAGCGAAAAGTCAGAAAACACACAGTGGAAAGCGCACAGAGAATTCCCAAGCATAGAAGCTCCATTGCTAATATATATGCCTTTGCTCTCCCTCCAGCAACTAAGGAGTGTGCCAATTTGGGGAGGGGCTGTGGCTCAGCGGAAGAGCATCTGCTCAGCATGCAGAAGGTCCCAGGTTCAATCCCCAGCATCTCCAGTTAAAGGGACTAGGCAAGTAGGTGATGCGAAAGACCTCTGCCTGAGACCCTGGAGAGCCGCTGCCAGTCTTAGAGAATACTGACTTTGATGGACCAAAGGTCTGATTCGGTATAAGGCAGTTTCATGTGTTCATGTGTTGAGTGTGGAGACTACTCGCTGAGCGGAAGTAGTCTGAGTGTCAGTAAAGTACCAGTCTCTGCTACTGGTGGCAAAATGGCAAATCACAAAATTGACTCAAAATACATGAGAATCAAATGAACCAACAACAGCTTCACACACAGTAAAGAATATTTGCATGGTTGCTCATGCATAGGAGCAGTCCCCTTTCTAGACAATGCTTCCTTGGCCACATTTGATCAAGCCATACCCATCAACTGCTGAGAGGACCAAAGTATAAGAACAAGCAGTAACCAAGTGTTTTAATGGCTCCGCCAGCCGCATGCATCTTCATGCTTTCACTAGCAAGCACCTATTCCCTAAGCCATATATATATATCACCTCTGCAGCCGCATCAGTATGACAGGCCATACTCCTCTTTTGTCACCCTTAAGGGAAAAGCAACATCTGTGCCAATTTGCTTCCTGAATGCTGAGAAGCTGCATCTATCCCTGGCTCCCTTCCTTCCCTCCTCCCTGTGTACAGAGCAACAATGCAAAGCCCTGATTGCAGCCGGGGGCATCCACAGGACCACCATGCAGGCAAAGCAATGAAACAGCGCAGTTTTAGGTTCCTCGTTTTCTTTTTGAAAGAGAGATAGACTTTAGGATTACAGAGAAAATCTTGAAAACCTGTGGACATGTGAAATCCACAGAAGTGCTAAGAAGGCCAGGATGCAGGTCGCTAGTGCCCTGTAATGGTCCTTCCCATTTTGCTACCTGTTCTCTGAGAGACAGTGTGGTGTAGTGGTTAAGAGCAGTGGTTTGGAGTGGTGGACTCTAATCTGGAGAACCAGGTTCGATTCCCCACTCCTCCACATGAGCGGCAGAGGCTAATCTGGTGAACTGGATTTGTTTCCCCACTCCTACACAAGACGCCAGCTGGGTGACCTTGGGCGAGTCACAGCTCTGTTAGAGCTTTCTAAGCCTCACCTACCTCACAGGGTGTCTGTTGTAGGGAGGGGAAGGGAAGGTGATTGTAAGCTGGTTTGAGTCTCCCTTAAGTGGTAGAGAAAGTCGGCATATAAAAACCAACTCTTCTTCTTCTTCTCTGGTCTCTGCCTGCCAAGCCCTCCCAAGAACACATGAAGCTGCCTTATAATGAACGAGACCATTGGTCCATCATATTGTCTACTCAAACTGTCAGCAGGCAGAGATCTTTCACATCACCTACAACCTGATCCTTACTGGAGATGCTGAGGACTGAACCTTCTGCATGCCAAGAAGATGCTCTACCACTGAGCCACGGCCCCTCCTGACTTTCCATTCTTCCAGTCCTTGCCAAAAGTTTCCAATTTTTTTAAATTGGGAACACAAATTGTGAAAGATGAATAGGCATTGGAAAGTTTTGTTTATTCTAATACAGAATTGGGACTTCCTTAATCGTGTCCATAGCTAAAGAAATGGTGATTCTCTGCTACAGAGAAGGAAAAAAAGGGAACCTTACACACAGTGAAGAACATTTGCATAGTTGCTCATGCATAAGAGCAGTTCCCTTTCTAGATGTGCTCACAGTTGCTGTGTGTCATCTAGGAATATCACAATTAACATGTGTTATTTCTAACTTGGCCTCTTCTAACTTGGGAGCATCCCTAAAGTTTTGAAAACTTCATGCACATCCTATAACCCTGCATCAAGCCTCCCTACCTTGCTGTCACCCAAGACCGTAAAGGGAGACCTGTAGCCCAAGGGCCTCAACCCAGATTGGTTTCAGAGGCTTATTAAAACCCAATGTTATGCAATGTACCAGTTCCCTCCGTCTGTGGGATGCCCAGGGGACCCACATGATGGGAAAACCAAGAGGCCTGGCTAGGCACTGATGGGTGTCACTGATATGTGGGGAAGAGTCTATTGGCTGTTCGATAATGTACTGCTGATGGCAGCAGGGCCATCTGAACGCATGGGCCCCATGGGCACTTGCCCGGGGGCCCCACGAGCATAGGGGCCCTATGCTAATCTGTGTGTGTTAAGTGACTTGCCATAAATAAATACTATTATCGACCATTTACTTTCTATTCCTGTGAGTGGTTGTCGTAGGGGCCCCAGCACACTGGTTTGCCCAGGGGCCCACAATGCTGTTAAGACAGCCCTGGATGGCAGAGGTCCAATATCTGTTCTGACCTACACTTGGAGAGTTGAGCCACGGACCTCGGATGTAGCGAACAGGTCTTGATCAATCAATACTTTACTAGGGGTGTGCATTCAGATATGCCTAACCGGAGAAAAAGTGCCAATTAACTAGGATTCCCCTTAGGCTTCAATATGCCTCAACTGAAACCCATGGGGAATCTTTGCAGGTCTCTGAGGGGGCTGTTTTTAAAGTAGCAGCAACAAATTTGTAGCATAGCTGCTGGTGACTCTCCTTAGAAGAACCCTGGAGTTTGGTTAGGTTTGGGACAGGGGGTCCAATTTTATCAGCCCCCATTTTCCCTCCATTAGAAACAATGGAGAATGGATGGGGCACCCTATTTGGGGCCCATAAAAGTGGACCCCCTGACCCAATCTTTACCAAACCCGGGGGTTCTTCTAAAAAGAGTCGCCAGCAACTATGCTACAAATTTGGTGCTTCTATCTTTAAAAACTGCCTCCCTGAGAGCCCCGCAAAGATTCCTAATAGAGTATATGGACCCAGAAATTTCTGAAATATTCAAAAAAACCAATATCAGTACTGGGATTTTTTTTTTTCAGATTTACCAAAAAAATCAGGTCTATTATAACCGAATTCAAAAAATACCGAAATTTTATTTTGGTGCACACCACTATACCATAAAAAGCTTGCCTCTACCTCTTCTTTGGAACCCTTTGGGCGAACCCTAGAACAATTACTCCATCATAGCACAGAAGAGATCTAGTTATGTCAGCTCTCCTTTGTGAAAATCCAATGGAGAATCAAAGCATCTGAAACAAATGATGGACAGAGAAAACCAAAAGCAAGGGTCCAGTTTAATTTTTGGAGTTAAGAGAATCATGGTTGAACAGAGAAGATGAACTGGAGCTCATAAAGCTCTTCTCAAGAGACTAATACGTTGAAAACCTGGAGAGTTCCTCCATCTGTGGTCTCATACAAAGCTGATGAGGGATTAGGACTCGATAATCCTTCAACAGCCTCAGCCACACAGGATGCCGCAATATCTCGATCTGGTAGATAAGCAAAGCTATATGTCACGTGTGCAGCCTGCAGCACCAGAGACCTCCATCTTCAAGGTCATAGCGTGGCCATATGCCCAAACAGGTCAATTTCCCAGACTCTCAACCATGCATATCTTTCCAATGGATTATTTTACACATGATGGTGCCCATAAATTCATTCTAATTTCAATCATTTCATGCAGTCATCAGATGTCCCCCCAATGGTGAGCCCTCACCATGTGAAGCAACACGCCTCATGGACTATGCAAGATTTTCCATGCTTTTTAATTTTTGGCCATGACTGGTGGCATGGAGATCAGCCTGGTGAAATGAACTACTGCAAACTACAGGCTCATGGGGTGACAGCTGCCAAGCATGCCAACTTAGACAAGCTTCAATGCAGCGTCCATGAGGCGCGTACCATCTCTAAGAGAATTGGGGGGGGGGGTTCTTCTTCATTCCTTGCAGAGAAAGGCCAATCTCAAGAAAATGAACTGCCACCAGTGCATACATTCAGCAGGGTTAAATCAAAACAAGCCATTGTCATTTATCCAAGTAGCCTTTGAATGCAATACATTAAACAGAGACCGACTCGCTTGGGAGTTCATTTACAACATAGGATAGTTCCTTTCCTCTGCATACATTAGAGAAGACAGATTTACTCAGGAGCTCATTTAGAACAAAGAATATTTTCTTTTCTCTAGCCTGCGGTGTTACATTAAGTCTCTGTTTGGAACTATTTCTTTTGTCAAGACAGTCACCATCTAAACTTAAATGGAAAGGTTCCATTTAAACACTGGCAACTTACAGAGTGGGAATGTAGAGATGCCCACCAGCATATCTCACACTTGCTCTCTTGAGAAGGGGCAAAACCATCACTCAGAACTGAATTTGACTGCCCAAGGGCGGGAGTCACTGCGAGGAGATTGCCCCGGGGTGCTGGGTCTGGGCCCCTCCACTGTCCCCCCGGTGCTCTGGGCTGGCACTTCCTCGGCCTCAAAAGTGGAGTGCAAGGAGTCTGCGCTCTCCTCATGCTCCTTGGCTGCTAGGTTGCCCGTTGCGCCTGGCACTCAGCAGCTTTCCTCTTCCCTGGCCTCAGCGTTTTTGGCCTCTAATATAAAGCTGCTGGCCCCTAGCTCCACCCCACCCTCTCCAAGCCTCCCCCAAAGTCCATAAAGGGCCCTGCCCAAATCTTCCCCATGCGCTCGGGCAGGCTTCCACCCATGTGCTCTGTGAGCAGGTTGCGCTTCGCCCTGACTGGCCACTTGTCCGTTGTTGTGCGTAAGTGTGGCCTGGGTGGCAGTCAGGTTGGGCAGCAGCGGCGGAGCCCTCCCAGGCCGTGGCTTGTTGGGTGTGCCCATCGCAGCTCAGGGGCCTGATTGGCTCTTCTCCCGCCGCGTTCCTGAGCAAGCAGGTGAGAGGGGCTCCCATTCTCCATGCATCTTCGCCCTCCACTGAGGGCATCTTGGGACAGTCAAGGGATGGCAGCATGTCTCCTTCACTGTGCTGAGAGATTATTTCAGCAACAGTGGCCACGGCCAAGGTCTTTGTGATGCTCCCAGCCTCTTAAGAGCCTACAGAATAATTTGAAAGCACCTGATGCTTCTTCCCCTTTAAAGCTAAACAGGTCAGAATGTAACCAGGGATTGAATGGAGACTGCCTGGAAGCCTCCTGCTCTGAAGACAATGGAGAAGGACTAGACCCAAATGGAACAGATACTCAAGAGCTTCTTCGAGAAATGGCATAAAAGGCCACAAGGGGGGATATACATGAAGAACCTAGACTTGACTTGTCCAGACACGATCCAATTGATCTTTTCCCAGAATCAGAAAGGAGATCTAGAATATTTTAAACTAACGGACATGATGCAGAAAAGAACAACCAAAATGATCCGGGGGCTAGAGCAACTGCCTTATGAGGACCGGTTAAAACACTTAGGGCTGCTTAGTTTCGAAAGAAGGCAGTTAAGGGGAGACATGATAAAGGTCTATAAAATTATGCATGGTATGGAGAGAGTGGACAGGGAGAAGCTTTGCTCCCTCTCATATAATACTAGAACCTGGGGTCATCTGCTGAAGATGGAGGGTGAGAGATTCAAAACAGATTAAAGGAGGTATTTCTTCACATAACACATAGTTAAATTGTGGAACTCCCAGCCTAAATTTCCGCACGGGGTTGTTTTATTGGTTTTTTTTAGAATCATACAAACCTTGCTCACAGCCTCTTTTTTCATGTACAAAATAGTGGGGCGGGGGTGCAAGGGGGGGTGGGCAGGTCAGTCCAGGCGAGCCAAGCCCCCTCCCCTAACCTCCGGCGGCCGCTTCCCATCTGTGCCGGGCGTCCATCGGTGGGTCAGTCGAGCTTGACAAAGCCGATGTCCTTGGCGTACTGACGGAAGCACTGACGGCCCATGTTGAGGCCGTACTTGCGGATGAGGCCGTGGCGGTTGGAGCAGACGCAGCAGGACCGCAACCCCTGCCCGAACTTCCTGGGGTGGCTCCAGTAGAGCTGCTGGTGGCCCATACTGGCGGCGGCGGGGAAAGGGAGGGTGGCTTTTACATCAATCAGATTTCAGACCATGCCAACAGCCATGTTAGCCGGACACTATGCCCAAATCCCGACGGCCTCTCGCTTATGTATTTACGGATCCTCAGAACTCAAGGACTTCCCCCATTACGTGTTGTATTGTTCCCTGTGCCATGAACCCAGATCTAAATTTCTTGCCTTATTTTTATCTAATATTAGCTGTTTAAGTGATCAGGAAAAGCTCTTTTTTCTCCTGTCCAATACTGACTCTGCTGTTACTTATATATCTCTTTTTGCCCTAGCGGCCAGGAAAATTCGAGCCAGTATTGTAGTTAAATCGGACAATATTTGTATCTGATTTAAATTTATTTTTGTACTTGATTTTAACTGTTTTCTTGTTGAATCTGATTTGATTTTGTCTACTTGATTGTAACAGCCTTTGGCTATATACAGTAAATCTGTACCTGTAAATCGTGGAACTACCTGCCCCAGGATGTGGTGATGGTTGCCAACTTGGAAGGCTTAAAGAGGGGAGTGGAAATGTTCATAGAGGAGGGGGCTATCCATGGCTGCTAGTCAAAATGAATACTAGTCATGATGCATATCTGTTCTCTCCAGGATCAGAGGAATATGCCTATTATCTTGGGTGCGGTGGAACACAGGCAGGATGGTGCTGCTGCAGTCGTCTTGTTTGTGGGCTTCCTAGAGGCAGACTGCTGGACTTGATGGGCCTTGGTCTGATCCAGGGTGGCTTTTCTTATGTACTTATGATGGAGTTTAGTGGAAACTAAGCATCCCAGTAGTTGTTTAGATTTTTTTAAAAAGTTTTTAAATAGCTCAAATTTTTAGAGTAGTCTTCTTATGTTCCAGTCTATGTTTCTCTATGGAGTGGTTTGACTTTGTATACCTTACCATTATCCTTTTATTTTATTTTTAAGTGAAGATACAGCAGCAACTGTCCCTGATTTGGTACTTGGAATAAAGAAAGTGTTCCAATATGACCACCCTGTCACACCTAGCAGTATCTCGACTAAGGACACATCTGTGGTGGAAGAAATAGTGAGCTAGGTTTATTTCACGATTTGCACAGTATTCACAGTCACCCCATACCATTTCTTGTCTGCCTACAGAATAACCCATTGCTCTTTTTCAGGATGGCAAGAAAGGTTTGTGCCAGTGGAAAGAGATGCTCTAGCAAAGGGAGCCTCCACACCTTGCCATTTCTTACAATCCCACTTTGGGTTCATCGTTCAAAACCGGAGCACAAGAAACCAAGAACTGGCACCAGTGCAAACATACCTTCAGTTAGTTCCCAAACACTTTAGAAGTGCTACATTGGGGAGTTTGAATAGCTCCCACCCATGCTAATCCCATACTGTGGAGCTGGAATGCATGCGTCTCGAGGGCCGTCAATCTAATGAATTTTCAAACACTCAATTAGCTCACAATTTAGGAAAGAACTAAATGAATTAATAGACCAGTGAAGCTTCGGAATAAAGATGGTACTTTGCCATCACTTGGAAACCAAGTGGAATAGACCATGAACAGCCCAACAAGAGGAAAGAATTTCGTCCATACAACTCCCAAATGACATCTTTGGGTTTCGTGATCACAACCTTTCATTATGTTTAGAACATCTAATGCCAAGAAGAGGCATCATGCTACACTGGAACAAATTTGCAAAATTCCTTCTCCCTGCTTTACTTTTTAAAAAGCAGCTTTAAAAAAAACAAAACCCACCACAGCCCCATCCACCCGCCCCTTTTGATATAATAATCTGACCTCCCCTCCAAAATTAATGACTGGAGTGGAACAAGAGCTAGGCAAATAAGTCAGCAGCTATCCCACGTAGCTTCAGCCTCAGCCTAAAACAAACTGGGGTAGTACCATCTTGGAATGTTTGAACTGGATGGGGGAAAGCCAAGCTTGAAATCCTTGCCCAGAGTTACAGCTCATAAGCAGCCGGGGCAAGTCACTGTCATGAGTCAGCCTGCAGAGACCTCCTCTGACGAAGAGGGTCATCCTCAGGCAGAAGTCCCACAGGAACAACCACAGGGCCTACAGCCTGCCGGAGTGGAGGATCAGCGAAGGTCAGGGGATGACTCACCATGTCTGCAGCCAGCCAGCTCAAGGACTCCAGTTGGACCTGACACCTTGCAACATGCAGTGTCTCCAGAGCCTCGCCAGGGCCACTGGAGCAGAGGAGAAAACAGGTCCGTCTGGCAATGCAGCAGAGACGGCAAAGTGCTAGGCTGAAGGCTTTACAGAGGAACCTTCCCAGTAGCAGTGATGAGGAAGAGCAGGGCTGAAGCACCACCTGTGAACTCAGCCTCATCAGCATCAGCTGGCTGCTACAGCAGCAGGGGAAGGGATTTAAGCCATCAGTTAGGCTTGGCTGTTGTGCAAGCAACTTGTCACCAACCTCCTTGAGTACCTGCCTTGTTTCCCTGCTATCCTTTGGATTCCTGGTATCCTGACTTCTTGGACTGGCTCTGACTAACGCTTTGGACTTCCCTTGCCTGTATTGATATCTTGGACTCTGCGTTCACTGTGAATGACCTTGGACTGTTCCCCCGACTACGCTTACAGCCCTCGCTCCTCGCCTGTACCACGACAGTCACCATGTTTGTTTATTGAGGGTGAAAATGTAACCCACTTTTCAATATAAAACATTCCTGGGGTAGGGAACATCATCGGTGCCATAACAAACAATACAGACCGTCAAATAATTTCAAAAAACAGCTCTTGGCCTAACTTAGCCTATTTCACAGGACTGCTGCAACGCTAGCATCACACATCACTGTAAGATGTGTTTCAAAGTAAGAAAGATTAACATCCCTGTTGAAAACTTCTCAAAATGGCACCAATTGCTAAGTAACGGTGCAAAGGTGTATAATTAAAACACTCAAGACTCACCAGCTCACTCATGCACAGAAAAGAGTACAAGCTAGAAAAAATCAAAGTGCATACATATGGCTTACTATAATGTCTAAACACACAGCAATTACACCCTTCAGCTTAAACACATGAAGCATATTCCAAAGGGGTTAACACTAGCTATACAGGTGAAACCTCATAGTGCTTAAAATATCTCAAAACAGAAAGTAGTCTTCTAAATAAAGTCCCGAACAATGTGAATAAAGATCAACCAGACATGATAAAGTATCTGATAACGGCAGCAAGAGTGACATTGCAGCCATGTGGAAAACGAATAACATTCAAGATATCCAAATATGGATTAGAAAATCCTTGGAATATATATCGATGGCCCAATTAACAGCATATCTGAAGGACAAAACATTTGAGTACCACCAAGAGATATGGAAATCCTTCTACAAGTTTATTAACAAAAGATAAATAACAAGACAGATTGTAGAAAAGGGCAAGAGTCCAGTAGCACCTTAAAGACTAACAAAAATATTTTCTGGTAGGGTATGAGCTTTCGTGAGCCACAGCTCACTTCTTCAGATTGAAGAAGTTTGAAGTCTTCAGATTGAATCTGAAGACAGATTGTGTTACATATATGTAGTTACAAATACAAAGCAAATAGATTAACTTGGAATATGGTATTAATGTATTAATTATGCACAAATTTAGACATAGACAAATTAATATTTTATTTTAGGAATAACACAAGCTTACTTAAAATAAAAAAATAACACTTCATAACTGATAAAGGGGGTAAAAAAAGCATCAGAACGATATTGTTATATATAATTTTCTTTTTTTATTATTTCCCTTCCCTTTTTCTTTCTGTACCTTTATATATAATATACAATAAGATTATTTAAAACAAAACAAAACAGAAAGTAGCGCTGAGTATGCAGAGATAGGCATGGCACATAGTGGCGAGCTAAATGGATTCTTGTTCCCCTTCACATACTGGAAAGGTAGCCACTAGAGTTGCAAGGTGCCTCTTCGCCACCAGCGGGAGGTTTTTGGGGTGGAGCCTGAGGAGGGTGAGGTTTGGGGAGGGGAGGGACTTCAATGCCGTACAGTCCAATTGCCAAAGCAGACATTTTCTCGGCTGGAGATCAGCTGTAATAGCAGGAGATCTCCAGCTAGTACCTGGAGGTTGGCAACCCTACTAGCCACCAGAACCATGCAACTGTGGTTGCAGAATGCAATCCACATTGTAGATGGACATGGAGTAAGAGGAGCCGACCCCACTGGTGGATGGTGGAATAGTGCCTTATATGGCCTCTGCTTATGCTCCCCCCCAGAGCCCTGTGGGGCAGAGAGGTAAGCTGCAGTACTGCAGTCCAAGCTCTGCTCACAGCCTGAGTTCGATCCCGACTGAAGTCGGTTTCAGGTAGCCGGCTCAAGGTTGACTCAGCCTTCCATCTTTCCGAGGTCGGTCAAATGAGTACCCAGCTTGCTGGGGGTAAAGGGAAGATGACTGGGGAAGGCACTGGCAAACCACCCCGTAAACAAAGTCTGCTTTGGAAACGTCGGGATGTGACATCACCCCATGGGTCAGGAATGACCCGGTGCTTGCACAGGGGACCTTTACCCTTTTATGCTCCCCACTCCTGCTTCTACCCTGCAGGTTTCCCTTCAATAGGCTGCCAGCAACCCCCGCTCCCTTGCCCTTATCTCTTGCAAGGGAAGGGAACTGAGCAGTATTTGCTGCTGCCAAATAAGACTGTGTTCAAAGCACCAACTGAAAACAGCATTGTTGTTTTTCAGCAAGCTTTGCAGCAGCAGCATTCTGCCGTACTATTCAGAAGTCTTGGATTATCATCCTGTTACGCGTGGTTATACTCCCATGAGCGGCAGAATATGACATAGGCAGTCTGCACTGTAAGATCTTCCCAAATTTGGCAAAGATGCCACAGGGATGATGGGCGCAATTTTAGCTCACTACCTGATCACTTTCCAGACTTAAAATTACAGCACTCTAAGCACCTGGATAGCCTAGGCTAACCTGATCTCATCAGATCTCAGAAGCTAAGCAGGGTTGACCCTGGCAAGTATTTGGATGGGGGACCCCCAAGGAATATCAGGATCATGACGCGGAAGCAGGCAATTGCAAACCACCTCTGAACGCCTCTGGCCTTGAAAACCCCACCAGGGGTTGCCATAAATCAGATGTGACTTGATGGCAAAAGGGGGGGGGGAAGCACATGTAACAGGAGCATGTGCCTTGCTCATTCCTCCCAATACAAGCGGTGGCCATTTTGTATGAATAGGGAAAAACATAAAGTTGCCATGTGCATAAAGTTTGGTACATGTTCCCTCAAATATGTAGGATTCTGTTTATATATAACAAAGCAGTGCACAAATGGAAAATATGCATGTTGCCCTATTTACGCAAACTGGCAATCATACATAACAGAAGGATCAATCATAGTGTACGCTTCCATTATGTGTGGTTGAAAGGCCAAAGCGAACATCAGGAAAGTGCTCTGAGTGGGGAGAAAAAAACTTGCTTCTACCACTGAAGCAGTGCAGATAACAGCATCCACCTTTTTCTTGGTAGATTTGTTGAGTCTTTCAAAATGCTTAAAGATAACGTTGTGTTCTACCATGTAGCCTGTAGCAATTGCTCCTGTGAGGAATTAAAACATCCTCCTAGGGAGACGTTGATTTTATTGAAAAGGCATGACCTTACAATAGCCAAGCACTACTAATAAACTAAGGAAAGAAAGGATCGAAGAACAGACTAGTTCTAATGTTCCCTTTGCAATTTCATGGAAAGCAACAGCATGAATACAACATGACCAATCTCCACAGGCATCCATGGCTTACCTTCAACATTTGTTGAATAGGTTTACTTAGATGCCATCAAGTTTACACCCACATGTATCCATGCCATCATGTATTCACATGTATCCATGCCATCAAGTTTACAGCCACAGACCAAAAGGGCTGTGTATGCTGCCACAACAGAATTACAAGAAGAGGAAGAAGTAGTGTTGGTTTTATACCCTGCTTTACTCTAAGGAGTCTCCAAGCGGCCTATAATCGCCTTCCCTTCCCCACAACAGGCACCTTGTGAGGTAGGTGGAGCTGAGAGTGTTCTGAGAGAACTGTGACTGGCCCAAGGTCACCCAACGGGCTTCATGTGGAGGAGTGGGGAATCAAACCTGATTCTCCAGATTAGAGTCTGCCGCTCTTAACCACTACACTATGCTGGCTCTGCTTATGCAGCGAGCATTTTCTCTGCCATATTCCAAAGACTCCGCTGTTTTATCAAGCACTGAGTTAGTCCCTTAACTGCTTCCTTTAAAATAAAAGGAAAAGCCATTGCTTTGTACACAATTCTCTTTCGCTCATAGCCAGCCGACCCATCATATGGACACGTGAAAAGCTTGTAGCACTGAGGATCAGGCCTCTAACTGTGATATCCAATGATTCCATCCTTCCACCAAATCAAAAGAGAAAACTCTAGAATGAGATGACCATCTCACCTACAAGCATGAAGTGAGAGGTCCCTCCTTCCTTGGAGTCCTCCATCATGCACCAAGAAGCCAGGGTACAATAAGGGTCTTTTGCCATTTATACACGGGAGGTTTTGCCTTGGATTTGCCACTCTTAGATGCACTTTCCCCCCAGCCATATTCTCAAAACTCAACAATAAGCCCCCATGTAGAGTTTTGAGAACTCAGATGGGGAAAATGGGCATCTAAAGAGTGGCAAATCCAATGCAAAACCTTCCATGAATAGTGTTTGACATTCAGGGGTAAGTCACAGCCAAAAAGAGATCCATCCCTGATGGAGATCTCAAGGAATTGTCCCTTGATGGGGATCTCAAGGAATTGTCCTCTGGTTAGTCAAATGACATGTCCAGATGAGTGAAACTGGGAAAACTGTCACACTCAGATGTACCATTTCATCATATGAGAAGAAAATGAAAATACACAATATTACAGTGTTCACACAAGATAATATGTCAGGGAGAAGGCTTATTCTAGCCTTGCCTTCTCTGAAACAAGCTTTGCATGTGAAAGAAGGTTTTGACATGGGAAGCCGGGGGGGCAGGGAATGAACGTTTAAACCACTGGTTCCCAACCAGGGGTCCGTGGACCCCCAGGGGTCCGCGAGAACTAAATTAAGGTCCATGAAACAAAGTTATAAACCCATAATAAATTGATATTTTCAATTAAAAGTTCTCTATTATAAAAGTATATATTCAAATATTATTTTAAGTTTAATGTTTAACTAACAGTTATGATTAAAGTTTATTTTCAAATTCTCTGAATTTTTATTTTGAACCTTGGGGTCCCTGCACCGAACAAAAAAGTCCTAGTGGTCCCTGGTCAAAAAAAGGTTGGGAACCACTGGACTTTAAACAAACAGCCCTCCGAGTGTATATTCAAGGTGCCACAGCCTAACCACAGTCCCGTGCTGACTGTTTGAATCGTTGGTGAAGTACTAGCATAACTTAAACAGCAACCGCGAAAGCAGAAAATGACTATGAAACAAAAGACAGCTTGTACCATTACCCTGACAGATTTTCTTTCCAAGGCAAAACATGATTGGGAAGACACACATTTCTAATTTGACGATGCACCACCTGACATATTTTCAAAGAGAACACTAACCCCAGTGAGGATATCCCATTGCAAGAGGCTCTAAAAGACAAATCTTTCCACCAAGCTTTTTATCTGCCGATGGCAGGACACTGGATTTCTCATCTGAGCGGCCTTGAAAGCCGCTTTTAAACAAAAAAATCTCCAGCCCCAGCTGAGCCCGACAAGCTAAGAGTTTCAAGGCAAAACTGTCAGGGAGACAGAAAGAGGAGGACAGGCTTGAAATCTTCACAGTGTGACGCAGCCTATCCAGAAAAGAGCCTTTTAATCCACCTTGCCGTTTTGTAGGAGAAAAGGAAAAAAACGGAGAAAATTGTCAAGGACCTGCCGGCACTATGAAAAATGGACTTCCGTGTCCAGCAAGGCTACTGCTGTTTTTAAAGCCAAATGGGTGCTACCTACGGAAGGCAAGCAAATGCCACCTCTGCTAAGTGCCGCTGGATGGAGAGAAAGAGGTATATGCCTTGTTGTGCGGTTTAACTGCTGCCGTGCGGGTCAGGCAAGCGCTTCACTTTATCAAAGAGCAGCTGCAGTACTGCTGACTTACTATTGTTGTTACTACAAAGCAGCCATCCGTTCGCTTGGGGGGAGCGGGGGCTCCTAGCAGAATCTACTGTGATTTCCCACAAGTTACAGCTTCTGCTGATTCCAATTCAATACCAACTTGAGTGTACTGCATCTGAAACACTCACATGAATCTGCAATCCCAACAGAATAGGCAATATTTTATCCACTAAAATCATTTATATTCTCCCCATCCGTTCATAAAAATGGACCTGCAGGGCAGTTTGCAACAAATTAAAATGGTAACTATGTTAAAAAAAGCAATCACTAGTTAAGTTCAACATCATTAAAACACTGTAACCATTATAAAAGGTCAAGGTCCCCTGTGCAAGCACCGGGTCATTCCTGACCCATGGGGTGACGTCACATCCCGACGTTTGCTAGGCAGAATTTGTTTACGGGGTGGTTTGCCAGTGCCTTCCCCAGGCATCTTCCCTTTACCCCCTGCAAGCTGGGTCTTCATTTTACCAACCTCGGAAGGATGGAAGGTTGAGTCAACCATGAGCCGGTTACCTGAAACCGACTTCCGTCGGGATCGAACTCAGGCTGTGAGCAGAGCTTGGACTGCAGTACTGCAGCTTACCACCGCTGCACCACGGGGCTCTTATAAGCATTATAGCCCAACCATTAAACAGCAGCATAACAAGCAAAGAGCCAAGTAAAAGATATATATACATTCTTAAGAATGCAACAGGATCATGACACTGACACATTGAGATTTATTTATTTATGTTATTTGTAGTCCGCCTTTCCCACTAAGACTTAAGGTGGATTGGTGGGAGACAGTGCCGTCAAGTCACACCCAACTTATGGTGACCTCCTAGGGTTTTCAAGGCAAGAGTGGTTCGGAGGTGGTTTGCCATTGCCTGCCTCCGTGTGGGCTGAGAGAGTTCTGAGGGAACGGCGACTGGCCCAGGGTCACCCAGCAGGCTTCATGGAGGAGTGGGGAATCGAACCTGGTTCTCCAGATCAGAGTCTGCCACTCTTAACCACTACGCCACACTGGCTCTCAACAGTGCCATAGGATTTGGAATGCAGAAAGCTGAAATCAAGCAGAAAGTTGAAACAGCATAAGCACACGAAACAATGCAGAAATTACATAGTAGGAGTGTACTTACAACAACAGACAGCACGTAGTATTATAATACTCGCTATCCTTTTACCATAGCATCTTTCTGGACCATTCCATCATAGTACTGCCCCATTCCCAGTGTAAAAAGGCCCTCCTGAATAATTTAGTTTTGCATAGTTTGCAGAAAACCAGGACAGCATTGAAGAAAAACAGCAACAGTCCTAAGATTCTGGCAACTAGCAGCCAAATTGTACACATATAAGCCCCGCTGCCTTAAAAAGTCGTTTACGTTTGCATAATGTAGGTAAGACGGAGGTGGTCCTGGTTGAGAAAGCTGACATTTTTTTGGGGGGGGGGGGACTGACTTGCTGATCATGGATGCAGCAAAGCAAACATTCAAGAAATTAACATTGATTAAAAAAGTAAAATCTAGCAATATATCTGAAGATGCCTGCCACAGTTGCTGGCGAAACGTCAGGAAAGAAAATTCCAAGACCACGGTTACACAGCCCGAATAACCTACAAGAACCAATGAACTCTGACCGTGAAAGCCTTCGACAATATATTCAAAAGAGTTACGATTTTATTAAAAGGTTTAAAAATATAACAATATCTGTACATAAAAACATCAGTTAGAATAAAATGTTGACAATAAAATTAAATATTTACATTAATAGTACCAATTTAGTTACACATTCCATTTCCCTTATCAGAGTTAGGCCAAGTACTTAATCCAAACCAGGCAACAACTGCAGCACTCACAACAATTTAGATAACCCTGATCATAGAAGGATTTTCACCTTATAAAGGTATGATATGCTGCCCTCAGTGATTCTTGAAGGAAGATATAGAGGTTTACCATCCAAAGAATGTGTATGTTTATGTGGAGATGGGAATATCGAGACCGCTAGAGCATATCCTGTTTGATTGTAAAATCTATAGTCATATTAGGGAAACTCTGATTTCCCCTATAGTTTCCCGTCATCCTGGGGAAAACAGAAGGACTCTTCTCTCAGTTATGTTAGCTGATAAGATTCAAAAGATCACTTTTAAAGTCGCCAAATTTGGATGGATAGACTAGGAAAACTTGGATAAGCCATATATAGGCTTTTTAGCTGTAATTTTGATAAAGCTAATGTATAACTCTGTGACTCTATAATTTTTAAATGTTCTTAAATTTAACCCGAGTCATTTGATATACTGGAAGTTATTCGCCTGAATCATTATATTGATACTATTTTTATTACTCTTGGTCTGTATTAAATAAATTTATTTATACTCACAAAAATCTCCACCCCTTATGCAGTACATTCTGTCTCTGTCCACTCCCATGCTTTTAAAATAGCGGCCCAGTGTTTTATCTTTTTAAAGGGCCTTTTCGTGAGGGAACTTTGTCATAGATAATAGACACAAGTTGTTTGCCAGGGAATTAAGATAACTTGGAGATCTTTTGGGCAAAGGGTGGGGACTGAAGATGTTAAGCTATGGCCTTGGATCCTATACTTTCTTTCTGCAGTGTGGTCGTCCAGAGGTATACTCTCCACAACCAAAGACCATGGCGCACAAGCTGAAAGAAAACACACAGGATCCAAGCCTATGTTGTCCTGACCTTGTGGTTGTATGCTACCCTGGGATAACAAAAGACAGGGTTATATATCTTTCAGGTCAGGAAGACCTGATGGACTGGAAAGGAGTATGGAAAGCATCAACGTGTGGAATGTTGTTACAAATGCCTGTGCTTTAAGGTGCAGTCATTCCTGGCTGATGTGGAAGTGGGACATTTACTTGCTTTCGTGCTTCTCAGTTACTGAAATTCAATAGGATAGCGAGTAATTATTTGGTAGAGTATCATATATCATTGCTTTCATAGAAGCCTTAAGGGCAGGTGGCTTGATGCATGAGGAAAATGTTAAGTGACCCTAGTTCTTTGTGTACCTCACCATCTTCCTAAGCCTCAAGGGGAACAGGTTGTCTCAAATCTTATCTTTCTACTCAGGTATACAAAAGATGGACAAGGGCAAGTAGCTCAAGGTTGAGACTCCTGCTCTGTTTCATATGGATGCAGAATCCACAGATGTCATAAAATCACAGACAATCATCACTCAGTATGCACATCTTCACAGGTGATTTATGTCGATACTTACTTCTTAGTTGCTTTCTGTACGATTATATACAGAACATCTAAAGAGAAACAAAAAACCTACAAATGTTAAGGCTAGAGAAACCGACAGCTCTAAGAGTAAATAAGGTCCTGTAGAAGTCATGTTTCAGGGATTAGAAGGTCAACAATATTCTTAAAGTCTTAATGTAATGGCAAAAAGAAAACAATACAAGGGACCTAGTAGATCCCCTATGGAGCAGGTTTCACAAGGTACAGAGCCCACCATTATGCCTTTGCTGATTTTACTTTAGTAACTACATGGTGAGAATCTTCTACACAGTAAGACAATAGAGATTACAGTTTGAATGGAAATGCCAAATTCCTGCCTCTTCATAATAGATCAGGAAGGAAGGAAGGAAGGAAGGAAGGAAGGAAGGAAGGAAGGAAGGAAGGAAGGAAGGAAGGAAGGAAGGAAGGAAGGAAGGAAGGAAGGAAGGAAGGAAGGAAGGAAGGAAGGAAGGATGGTGGCCCACTCAGCTCCACTGATATTATAAAATTTAAATTACTGTGGAAAAGTATGTTTTATGAATAAACCTAATTATTTTATAGACAGCATACCCTTGATGGAAACTGAGAGCGGTTTCATAGGTGAACAAACACCATTCAATACCTTTTTGCTCAATAACTTGAAGTCAAACAGATGAACTGTCTCCATTGGGGGAAAAACTCAGACATGACTAATGAAAAAGCTCTTTCTGCAGTGTTTGATCTTTGATGGCTGTTTCACGCATGTCATTGTCATGGAGGGATGAGCATTCATTTGTGATGTCACCCTGAGCCTCATGCATAAGCCAGGAAAACAGATTTTGTGACTGGTTTTTGCTCAAGACAGAGGAAAAACTTGATGTTTCTCCTTTGCAGGAAATTGATTTCAGAAATGCAGCCATTATAACTGGTTTCTTTTCAAAGGGATGCTCAAGGACACAGGCTTGCTTCATACTACAAAGACAGGATGGGTTTGGTTTGGTTTCTAACATGTACTGGGAGCTTTAAGAGGTTTACATTCCCTATAGGCAGTAGGCATAATTAAAACATAACGCCATCATCGTTTGTCATTACACGAATGAGACTAGGGCAGGGGTTCCCAAACCCTTTTGAGACTCTGGGCACTTTTCAAGTTCTTACATAGCACAGTGGGCGCAGCCACAAAATGGTTGCCGTAGAAGGCAATGCCAGCCACAAATTGGCTGCTGCCACTTACCTGAAAATCCATGTTCTGTGGTAGCAGCTGCTGCCAAAGCAGTGTTTTAAATAATCCGCACAGCCAATCAAATCTCCAATGTCCAATATCCCTACCTGGCCCTGCCCACTTTGTAAAAATACGAAGGTGTCAGCAGGCACCATGGAGCCTACAGGCACCACATTGAGGACCCTTGGCCTAGGGGATGCTTGGGCTTGCCACAGAGTCCACCCTCCAAAGCAGTCATTTTCTACAGAATAAATCGCTGTAGTCTGGAGATCGGTTATAATTCTGGGAGAGCTTGAGGCCTCACCTGGAGGTTGGCAATCCTAGTTGCACTCTACTTTCGTCTTAGCCCTATTGCCATGCCCCAATAATCAAAGAACTTTTCACTGCATGAGTACTCTCCCCTTTCCACCTAGAGCATCATATGAGAAATTTTATTCTGCTTTTCCTCCAGAGAGTTTAGGGCAGAGTACACACTTCTCCCCACCCCCTTTTTTATCTTCACAGCACTCCTCTAAATTATGTTAGGCTGAGAAAGTGTGATTGGCTCAAGGACACCCAGCAAGATTAAGGACTTCAGCCTAGGTCTCCCAGAACCTAGTCTAACACTAATCACTACATCATTCTGGCTCCCATAGGGGCAGTAAAAAATCCTAAGGGCTAGTAACTTAAATGGCCCATTTATAATGCTGTTCTGACACACACTCTTCCATCTCCAAAGATTCATCAGAATTATTTTTAAAGTTTGCTTGCTTGCTTGCTTTTTAACCAGTTACTTACCGTACTTTTGTTGTTATCCAAACTGAGTGATTTTTGGCTATCACGAGAATGCAACTTGGTTCAAGTACAGTATGTTTCACAAGTATTGCTTATTGAAATCAAACAATTAACACCACATACTCTCTGGGCAGACAGGAAGCTGAACAGATTTAAAACCTTAGTCCTCAAACTAGTGAGGACCGTTCCACATGTTACACATTTCTGATACAGAAAAAACTTTGGAGGTAGCCTGTATGCAAATACTAATGTGTGCTACATGATCATGTGTGATCTCTTGAGATCCCCTGCATTTATATAGCACCTTAACATTCCAGGTATCTTCTAGCACCAGCTGCGTATTTATACTCCCTGGAAAGGAACACACATAGGAAGGCCTATACGCTGGCCAGATGTGCAGCTCTACCATCTGCCATATTAGAAGGGAGATTTAAGAAGATCCCCAGGGTGGAGAGACTTTGCCCGTGTAACACAGGGGAGCTGGAAACCACTGAACATGTATTTTTTAGATGTCCCCTCTACAAGTCAACCCGCTTCAATATTATTGACCCTTTGATTAGGGAAATGGGCTCTGTTGATGAGGGCCAAAAGGTTTCTGCTGGGAGACAGGTCACCAATCACCCCCCAGGTTGCAAAATATTGTGCCGTAGCAATGAAGCTACGTCGCCTCAATGTTCCCTAATCTGTGGAAGTGTAAAATTGGGTGACTCCTAATTTTGTTGGCCTTGGTTGTAAACATTGACTCTGTATGGTCAGTTTCTGTTTTTTTCTGGCATATTAGCCGCAAATAAAATTTATTTATTTATTCATTTACATGATCATGCATGTCACATGGTGTACACGCTCACTGGAAAGCTACAGAAATTGTCCACATGTGGGTTTCATATCATATTTAACAAAGATATGCTTTCCTGGAGCTAAATGTCAACTCTGAGGTGGTTGGTAGAGGAGGCACAGCTCAGAGGTACAGCATGAGGTAGCATGCCTCCTAAGACTCATCCTCTACAAGTCCAATTAGGTCATGCATGCATGGGAGTTTTACCTGAGCTTGGTTGCTCGCTGGACCCACACTTTCCTGTTGGGAGACTATGCACCAGCAGTCTCCAAGCTGAAATCAAGTCCCGCCCCTTTAAATGCTGCTTTGTAATTGGCTTGCTTGCAGTGCTTACTGTAAGAGAAAATCCCCCCCAACCCAACTGCCACATAAAAAAGCATTTTAAGGACAACAGCATAAAAAACTGGGCAATCTGAAAGGAAGTGGGGGGGAGAAATCCAAGCCTCAGTTTTAAAAAGATTTTCTTTTGCTCAGAAAGAGCTCCAAAAAAGCAGGAGGTATTTCAGTCCCTGCCTCTGGACATGCTGCTGTGTAATTGGCTGTGAGCAGAACCAAGCTTGTGTCTCCCGGAATTTTGCCTTATGCATGGGGATTTCACCAGGGCTTTGCTCAGGGAAGATGGAAGAGTCAGGTTAACAAAGGAATGGGAAGACCCAGACATTGCAAGGGCTGGCAGCGAGGTCATCGCTAATGGACGGAAACTCATGCATAACTCTAAAGAACAACCGTTTCAGACTGGGGCAAAAGGGAGTGAAAGTACCCATGCGTAAACGACCTTAAAGGGCTTTAAGATAAGCAGGCTAGAAAAGTGCTTTGAGGCCTTGAAGAGCCACTGCCAACCAGCACAGACAAAGCTAGGTTAGGTTGGCCAATGGTCCCATACAACTTCACACATGCCCAAACTTCATTGCATAGTCCACAACTTATTTTTGAGTTTTTAAGCAGAGGCTAGATCGCCATCTGTCAGCAATTCTGATTCTATGAACTTAGGCAGTTCATGAGAAGGAGGGCATCTTGGCCATCTTCTGGGCATGGACTAGGGGTCACTGGGGTGTGTGGGGGGGAGGTAGTTGTGAAATTCCTGCATTGTGCAAGGGGTTGGACTAGATGACCCCGGTGGCTCCTTCCAACTCTATGATTCTATGAGTCCCGGCACCCAATTTATTTATTTAAGGAAGGAAATATGCCCAGAAATAAAAGGTTTGGTATTTCTAAATTGAGCTATATTTGTGCCTTTTCAGTGAACGCTAGAGAGAGTCAAAGTTTCCTAATCTTTATGCAAAGCAGATCAGGTAGAATCCAGCTAGAATATCCCTGACAATTTAGTCTGGAGAAATTTCCTCATTAGCAACACCTGCAATGCTACCCTTCAGAAACAATCTTGAAGACAATTGTGAATTAAACTTTTCAAGTGTTGAGCTGCAGACCAGCTTTTCAAGTGGATGTAACGTCCCTCCAAGCACCTACGTGAGAACCAAAGTAGCCAAGGAGGAAATACTTCTAAAGCATGATTTACAGGGAAACTCAACACGAACTAATCAGTTCTTCTGAAATCCACCTACCTAGCCAGGTGCCTTGTTAGAAAGCAAGCTCTTTCAAAACCTGCCTGCCAGCGCCTCTAAAAAAAGGAATGAAGAGCTTTGTAGTCTCTACAAAATTGAGTTTTAAAATGCTACCTAAAATCCCACCTATTCCCACCAACCCACCTGAATATGTGTCAGTTCCTCATCTAGACAGCATGAATTTTTAAATGGAATCAGAAAGTGAAGCGTGGCAGCCAACGAGAAACTATACCTGGCTCAAAAGAACCCAGACTAGGAACGCTGCTTCCAGATGGCATCATCTAGTTATACATCCCTGCAGCTAGTTATACATCCCTCTAGGAGACACTGTGAACCCCAGGAAATCGGAGTAGTGCAAAGTCGCTGTTTTACATAACTTTTACAAGGTCATTAATTCCCTCGAACGCCATCACACAGCATGTGCATTTTACAAAACCACACCATCCAAAATAGCGCAAGCACTGTTTAGGATGTTGTAATACAGCATCTTCGTTTCACCCAAACATGGCTTTATTTTTAACCCACACATTGAAAGCTTTATGACGTTGATGATGAGCTCAGGATACAATCCAACTGTTAAACCAGATCACACTTTCCACATCCAAATCTTACTGGGCAACTCCATGTAAGACTAACTTATACTTGTCTTTTTAATCCTCACTTCAAAAGGGGTGTGGACAGAATTGAACGGGTGCAGAGGAGAGCGACGAGGATGATCAGGGGCCTGGAGACAAGGAAAGGCTGAGGGACTTGGGAATATTCAGTCTGGAGAAGAGGAGGTTGAGGGGGGGACATGATTGCTCTCTTTAAGTAATTTGAAGGGCTGTCACTTAGAGGAGGACAGGGAGCTGTTCCTGTTGGCAGCAGAGAATAGGACTCGCAATAATGGGTTTAAATTTCAGGCGGAAAGGTACCAGCTAGATATTAGGAAACATTATTTTACAGTAAGAGTTGTTTGACCGTGGAATCAGCTACCTAGTGAGGTGGTGAGCTCCCCCTCACTGGCAATCTTTAAACAGAGGCTGGACGAACACTTGTCAGGGATGCTCTAGGCTGATCCTACATTGAGAAAGGGGTTGAACTAGACGGCCGGAATGGCCCCTTCCAACTCTATCATTCTGTGACTTTTAGGGGCCTTTCTTTTCTGAGCACAGTTTCATAACAAAACGAATGGTACAAGGAACCAAGCAGCCGTATGGTGTTTCTGCTGTTTTCCTTAAATGTGAAGAGCCAGCAGTAGCCTCACACTCTTAACAGCCAACTTGAACAAGTCCCCAACACACTAAAAAATAAAGCCACAGAGTCCTCCTTTAATGCCAACCTGTTCCGCAGCTTTCAGTTGACCAAGGGACCTCAGCGGGACATTTATAAATAACGCTGGTTTCGAACTGTCTCCGCATGGAATGTCAACAAGCCCACTGGATGAAATCCCAGATTCAAAAAGGCAAGCAAAGAGTCATTTATAGCCTTTATTTATTTATACTATGTTTCATTTAGTCTGAGTATCCCAAATTCTCTGACTCATTTCCATGCAGTATTTCCACAACATAAACAGGCCATCACAACTAGCCAATGGGTGATCCAAATAGTTTACAAGCCACTCGTCCTTCAAGTAAGAAGAGGGGCGCCCTATGTACTATTCCTTTACCCCTCTTCTAGCAACTACAGGTGTCCTTCTAGCAGACTCCATGCTGGTTCTATTTTCTTCAACCATGGATGTGTTTGCTGAAGTGGTTGTCTCCTCTGAGAAGGTGCAAACACAAAAACGAACTGGTCACAGTCAAGAGCAAACAAGGATTTGTGTTTTTTTCCATCCCTCTCTTCTGGGTGTTCTGCACACTGAAGAGAAGTGGTTAATTTTCCCACATCTATAGTATTTAGTCTGAAATGCTGGGCAAGCTCATTGAGGGTGGGATTTGTCACAATGTGGACACACCTTTTCAGTGTGAGCTTTTGGTTTCCCTTGTGGCCGAGATGGATGGCACTCCTCTTGAGTTTTTCTGAACTCTTTCCTTTAGCACAGCCTGAATGGGTTTCTCGGGGCCCTTTTCTATTGTTTCTATTTGCATTTTGGTAACTTATAAGCTTCTGCAGACGTCTATCATCTTTTGCAGGTTTAGATCAGCTCCAGTCGTTCCTGGAGTCCTTTATCACTGGCACAGAAGACAATTTTGTCTCTAATCATGTCCTCATGATCTGAGAATTCACAGGTAATTTGCCTTTTTCTTCAGTTCTGTTACAAGTGAGTCAATCCGTTTATCTCTTAATGGTGGGTGATCCCAGAACTGATAGTGCTCAAACACAATATTTCCTTGGGTTGCAATAATTCTTGAGCAAGAGTGGAGTTAGCCGAAGGGTCTTGCACCAAAGTATGGTACACCTCTAAGACCTCTTCTCCAACAACATATAGGGTGACTTGAAAGGCGGCTGACTTAGTGTCTGCTCCAAAGACCATCAGATACAGGCAAAAACACTGCTCCCACCTTCTCCAGTTTTCAGCAAGGTTTCCAGTCAGGAATATGGTTGCGGTGGTGCACAGCCCTCCACAGTAAAGAGGATGCAGTATTATTGCAAAGTTGTTGTACTGTCAGTTTTGAATTTATTTTGTCGCGTACTCACTGTGCTGTGTTTATGGTGCCTACAAACGTGTGCCGACATCTAGCACCATGTTACATCTTTGGGGAGGAAAAGGATCAGTAGTGGAGGTGGTAATGATCACTAGAACTGAGTTTATTGGAACACAACAGCCAACTAAGGGAACATGCCACAATGTGGCTTCAGGTAGCTCTAACTCCTCTTCCTGTTACGGTCACAAGACCTGAGCCTCTCCTTTGTACAGAGCCTCTAGGAGTTCTCCTTAAATCAACAGTACCAATATACACCATGTGGTAGGCCCAGTAGTTTGGAGATGTCTTCCAGAGTGGGTGAGGAGGGCACTACCTCATTGCTTCATTTAGAAACCCATGCAAGACAGTTCTGTTCCACAGAGCATTTGGTAGATGGTTAATTTTTCCAACAGATTTGGCTTTAAGTTTTGTTGATCCTGTGTGTTTTAGATCATGTGTATATGTAATGGATTTAAACTAATAGAAAAGCGATTCCACCTAAACATTAGGAAGAACTTTCTGACGGTGAGGGCTGTTTGACAGTGGAATGCGCTGCCTCGGAGGGTGGTGGAGTCCCCGTTTTTGGAGGTCTTTAAGCAGAGACTAGATGGCCATCTGTTGGGAGTGCTTTGATTGTGGGATCCTGCATGGCGGGAGGAGGGTTGGGATCACTAGGGATGTGGGGGGAGGTAATTGATAATTTCCTGCATTGTGCAGGGGGTTGGACTAGATGACCCTGGTGGTCCCTTCCAACTCTATGATTCTATGTAAATTTTGAGTGTTTTTAAATGTGTCATCAGAGTATTTTAATCTGTTTTGATTTCGTCAATTTTGTTAAATGGCTTATTATAATTTATGTCCCTTTAACTTGTTTTGCCGCATTGTTTGGTGCTTTAAGGTCAAACAGGTTGTTAGCTTGAAGCTTGCTTGTGCAGAGTGGAAAGGTGAGGATGTTTCTTTAAGAATACGGTCCATATATGACTTGTTACTTTAGGAAGGAAACAGAAGTCCATTTTGGAAAGGAACTCAGTATTTTGATAGGAAAGGAAGAATAGGCATGCTATCTAGGTAGGTTAGGATGGAGCAAGATTTCAGAAAGCGCATCTTGTCTTCATGGCAATTTGATACAGAAGCAAGAAAAGAAGGAAGTTGGGTGGAAGGAATCCCTAAGAGTAGTATTCTGAGTAAACAAAGAGATAGCAGCAGAGCAGACAAGAGGAAGGATACAGGAAGTGACCTATCTAGCCTTGCCAGCTCTACTGCCTCCTCTGAACTTAGGGTTGCCAACCTCCAGATAGTAACTGGCGCTCTCCTGCTATTACAATTGATCTCCAGCCGATAGAGATCATTTCACCTGGAGGAAATGGTTGCTTTGGCAATTGGACTCTATGGCACTGAAGTCCCGCCCCTCCCCAAACCCCGCCTTCCTCAGGCTCCACCCCAAAAACCTTCCGCCAGTGGTGAAGAGGCACCTGGCAACCCTCTCTGAACTACAGCTGTACTCTGTACAAAGGAATATTGTACAGTCCTTCACTTCCAAAAGAGATACAGCAGGATAGAGGTGTTTTAAATCAGGGGTGGGGAACCTTTTTTCCTCCAAGGACCATTTGGATATTTATAACATCATTCGCAGGCCATACAAAATTATCAACTTAAAAATTAGCCAACCAATACATTTCTCCATGGCCCGGGTGGGAAAGGGTTACACAGTTTCTTGGGCGGTCCTAGCAGCTCCATAGCTAACGACTCTTCTGCAAGGGGGGGAAAAGGTTGCTTTTCTCAGCAAAACAAACTCACACCTGCCTTGAATAGAGGCTATTCCTGTCCCCAGGAGGGTGCAGATCATCAGTCTTAGATCCTTCTGAGCTAGAGATCTGCCAGGACCCACGAAGGGCCAGACAAAATTATTTCGGGGGCCTTAAACGGCCCCCGGGCCTGACGTTCCCCACCCCTGGGCCCAAAGGAGCAGTGCGTTTTACAAAAGCATGAACTTTAAAACTGCCAATTTCTTTCAACATCATCTCGACACGTATTTAGGTGATTGGAGAAACATGGACGAACTTGAAAAGGAACCCAGTGTCCAATGGTATATAAATACATTCTCTCAACCGTTGGTGCCATTCACTAAAGTAGAAGACATTGAAAGTACAGCTTCATGGGGTGGCATTCCCTTGTCCAACACCCCGCTGTGCTGGCTGTTTCCAGTTGTATCTGCTACAGCACATATTTGACACACTGTCATGAAGCCACCTTTGGTCCCACCACTCTTTTCCTCAATGCAGTGTAATCAAGATGGCAAAACACACTTGCAGAACACAACACAGTCCCTTCCTTTCACACACTATCTCCTCCTCCTGCATCTTTCCATCCTCTTCCCAAACCATGTGCCCAGGTGCTTTGGGAAACATTTGGAAGGATCAAAACACTGCGATCAGGCTGTTTCCCTTGTACAGTGTCAATGCTCTGTCAGTGAGCAACAAAGGTTGGTGTGTGTGTTTATTTAAATAGAAATTTAAACTAAAAATTGAAATGCAAAGCTTGATTTCAGCACTTTCCATTTGTCCTCTGCTCAGGGGGATGTTACACATCAAATGCTGCCGGATCCGAAGAACCCAACTATCAAAGCCGAAACATAGCTGCATCTTAACTGTTAAACAGAATGCTCCTGCAAGCCTGCAGTCAAATAATGAACACTTCTGCGTGTCAGCTATTAATTACTGTAAAGTATGCCCATCAAGCAGCAAACACAGAAGTCAAACACACATCAAACATTAACTAGATGTTAGCTCCTGATGTTGATTGTTAAATATGTGGGAAATATCTGAAGAATATTACAATGGCAAAGATCTCCTGCACTGCACTGTGGCTATTGTTAATGTAACTTTAGGGGTGGGGTGGGGGATCACTCCCACTGCCTTGCAAAACTAATTATATGTTCAAACCCTTAGCACAGCTCAAGGCTGCAGCAATCTGAAAAAACATATAATTGTTCTTATTTGGGTTTTGAAAGCAGGGCTGCACAGTCCTTACGTTGTTCATGATTTCACACTTGGGTTGGTCTGTAACTCAGGGTGTATTTAGGTATGTTTGCCTGGGATCATCTGAGCTCCTTTGCCGTCTCCACAACGCTTGGCAACTTAACAGAAATAAATAGTTGCTATTCTTCATTGCAGCATTAAAAATTGATTAACCAAACATTGTAATGGGTTTATCCCATGTTTGGTATCAGCAAGCAATTTTATTCACTGGGCCAAGGTTTGTCTAACAAGGCATTCTGGCCCATCTACGGTAAATATGATGCAAATCAAAGTAAAGTGTTTACCCAAGGGGGAGGAGATCCAAAGTGCCAATTAAAATTGAGGAATGGAAGTAATCTAAAGTACAGACATGAATGGAAAAGTTCATTTTTTATTCCTACAGTACTGAACTATGCAAATTGCAAGCCAAGAATTCCCATAAAGGAGGTGGAACTTAGAAGAATCTAAAAGCATCTTTGTCTCTGGAGCAATACACTTGAAAACTATTGCAAATACTGATGATAACTTTACACTGCTTTGCTTGACATTTCCTCCACAAGATGAATTCATTCATATAGGACTTGGGCTGCTATAGACCTGCACAACTGTTGACTCACGAAGCTGGCTATAGCCTGCCAGCCACACCCCATGAGCTACCTCCTGATTTGAGCCCCAGGCAGGAAGCATTAACAGAGGTGTTGAAAGACCACATTACATGGATGGTCACAAGTTGGACCTGTTGCCACAATCATGGTCACCCACTGGAACAGGAATCGGGTTTTACAGGCAGGTGATTAAAGTCATTCTAGCTGCTGGAATCCATACATTTCGAGCTGCTGAATCCTTTTCTGGATTCCAAGAAATTCAGCCTTTTCTATTAAACAAAACCCTGCACTAAGTGTTCAATTCTAAACATAGTACGTCTTGCCATGCGACTAGTGCTTGCCTTCCAAAGGTTCTTTATGCATGCAGGAACTTTGATTTACATGCAGAGTTTGTGCCCACAACAGCTTCTCCCATTTACTTCAATGTTGAAGTCAGCTGTGCTCCTGGATCTAGCTACCCCCAACATGAAGGCAATGGAAACCTTCTGCACTTTGATTTACATGCAGAGTTTGTGCCCACAACAGCTTCTCCCATTTACTTCAATGTTGAAGTCAGCTGTGCTCCTGGATCTAGCTACCCCCAACATGAAGGCAACGGGAAAACCTTCTGAACTTTGATTTACATGCAGAGTTTGTGCACACAACAGCTTCTCCCATTTACTTCAATGTTGAAGTCAGCTGTGCTCCTGGATCTAGCTACCCCCAACATGAAGGCAACGGGAAAACCTTCTGACATGGGACTTGTCCAAGTGAGGGACTGGAGGCACCATCACTTCACTGCATCAGAGGCTTAGTATGGCTGGGGGTATCTTCTAGCTGTCATCAACATCCAGTAAAAAGTACCTTGAACTTCCCTTTCCAGAAAAACTTCAATCCCAGCTAGAACCCAGTGCCTGGCTACCAATTGAAGAGGAAGTCGGCACCATCTGAGATACAGTGGCAATTCTTCCTTGGCTTCCCCTTAGAGTACTTGGACAGTAGCACTGTTCAAGAAACACCTGCAGCAGTAAAGTACAGTTTACTGTTATGGCCCAAGAAATAGTCATCGCTTGGCAAAGAGGGCCATGCAGTTGCTGCCAATTAAAAACAGCAGCAGTCTCTGTAAGAGATTACAATACCAATGTGTCCTACAAGTTGGTCTCTCCAACAAAAATGTAACATTGCGACATATTAGAGATGCTCCCTTCCGCAAAACGCTCCAGAAAATACACATCAGCACAGATTAAGACAAAATTCTGCCCTCAGTGGTGCTGGATTCTCCCTCCCCGTCTTCCCTTTTTTTAATTAGATATTAGACACAGTTCGGTACATGGGTTATTTCTCTTAAGTGTACAAAATTCAGTGAGGCATCTTCAATGACAGCATTACCCTCCACTGTGATGCTCTTAAAAGGAAGCGCATAAGACGCCCGCACACCAGGCAACCTTCTGTTGACAGTAAAACGAAGGAGCCCCATTATCTTCCAGGTAATCAAGAAAGATAATGTGGTCAGCCTTGTGTCAAGGAATACACTAGTGTGTGCACTAACCAATACAGAAGAACAATCCCACTTTTTTACAGCAAGCAACTTTGAGCAGCCCCCAGCAGGGATCTCATGTTCTCCTTGCTGAGCTTTCCTGATCAATCCACGTGGACTTGAAATTACAAAGTCATGCTTTCCACCACCCTCAATTCCAAAGGCATAGCCATGGAGAAAAACAGCAGATTCAAGTCACTATTAGTAAGAGAGATCCACAGGTGGAGGCCTGGCCAGGATTAAATAAATGGGTGACTTTTTTCTGGGCTTAGGAATCCGCCACAATTTGCCATCTCTTGTTTTTTTCACAAAGCTGGGTTTTTAACTTTAAAAGCATGCATACAGCCTCCACTGAAGGTTCAACAGGTTTTAGATCAGGGGTGTAAACATAAGACCTGCGGGCCGGATCCAGTCCCTTGAGGGGTGAGCCAGCTGGGGCAGCCACCCCTCCAGTCCAGATCTGGGGTTGCAAGGCATGGCCCGGCCCGACCAAGTGACATTTATGTCATAGCCGGCCCTCGTAACAAATGAGTTCGACATCTCTATTTTACAGGATAATTCTGTCGGCCTCCCAGAGAAGAGAGAGGAGGACTTCTATGCCCCATCCCTTTTCCTTTTGCTTAATCTGTGACAATTCCCTGCTCCACTGATATTACTTACCCACTTTTTATCATTTTTTCCTCTCCGTATAACTTCTATCTTCCGTAAAACTTCTGTCAAAGATAGGACATTTTGGAGGACTTTCATTCATAGGGTTGCCATGAGTCGGAAGCGACTTGACGGCACTTAACACACACACACATAACTTTTACATTAGCTCCTCTCAAAGGATTACCTGAAAGCCATGCAAGTAAATAGGTCTGCTTAGTTTACACCATCTCAACGTGCAAAACGTCAGTTTTCTCATCACTGGACACAAACAGCCCTGTGTAAAATACATTTGGAAACATGGACTAGCAGACATCCAAATGCTGTTTACATACTTCAGCTTTTCTGCCCTCCCCATCCAATGCCAAACGGACAATGAAATGACGCTTTTTAAAAAGAAAACAAAGAGAGGATATCTTTTTTTATTAAAGAAAGTTTTAAAAACTTGCAAGCTTTCAAATGATACAAAATACAACAAGAGTACTAGTAATGCCTAACCTATTGTTTTAACTGGATGCACTAATTCCACGTACTAAAGGTGCCCTGAAAGAGTTTGATAGCTTTCGCAGCTCACTTGTTCTGGCAGGCCTTTGTTTAAAATAAAATTAAACAAAATCAGCAAAGATTAAAAACAGGCAAGTCTGCTTTTTTGGCACCAAAACATCCATTCTCCAAGGAAGCAGCCCTTTTGGAAACTAAAACTGTGCACCAGTGAATACCTAACATCGGGGTAAAAAAACAACTCATGCTCATGAAAATGCAACACCAGAAATGCCCATAATGGCCCACATCTCCCCCACCCCATGTTAAGACAAGCAATCCAGTAACACAAAACATCTGACAGTGTTCACAGTACAGTTTAGTTCCTAGCACAAAAGGACAAAGAAAGAAGTGAGAGACATTTTTCCATATCCTAGCTTAAGCTTGGTCAATCTTTTAGAAAGGATTTCAGACCTGCTTACCAAAGACAAATTAACTTCTTGGAAAGAAGGTGGGTGAATACGTTGCCAAACCTACACAACAGGCTGGTTGAAAGCAACCAAATAGAAGGGAGGGAGATTTTTTTTAAAAAAGAAAAAGAAGCATCATTACCAAAATCCTAGAAAGTGTTTTTTATGACAGCTGGCCAATGCAATGGAACATTCCTGATCTCATAATGAGCGATGGGGGTCCTGTTCAGCCTGCCAAGCCAGCCCCCATCATATTTTCATCCTTGGCTCCATCCTTGGCAACCCCATAAATGCCAAATGCTGGGAGATAAGCAGGGGAGGGCTGCTGCCTTCTTGCCCCGCTTCAGGGCTTTCAGGGGCATCTCGCCAGCCACTGCTGGCAAGAGAAGGGGGGAAATCAGGCAGACCTTAATCTGATCCAGCACAGTAAGTCTTACACTTCTATGCAACATCAACACTCTGCCCCGCAGGAACTGAAAACGTTCTCTTTTTGAGTGTGCGGGAATATTGGGAATACCAACACAGGGGGGTAGGCACAACCACAAAACGGCTGCTGCCGGAGGTGGAGCCAACCAGAAGGAAGTGAGTTTCTGCAAAACTCTAATAGTAACTTTTCAACATTTCAGGCAAAAGATCTGTTTCACAGGATACCTTTTAACATGAACATATTATTTTAAAATATTTTCTTGCATGCATAGGGTTGCCAGGTCCATCTTCGCCACCGGCGGGGTTTGGGGAGAGGAGGGACTTCAATGCCATAGAGTCCAATTGCCAAAGAAGCCATTTTCTCCAGGAGAACTGATCTCTATCAGCTGGAGATCAGTTGTAATACCAGGAGATCTGCTATTACCTGGAGGTTGGCAACCCTAGCTGGAGATCAGTTGTAATAGAAGGGGATCTCCAGCTAGTACTGGGAGGTTGGCAACCCTATGCATGCAGATCCTTGTGTTGTGGTGGCAGCTGCTGCCAAAGCAACATTTTTTTAATAAAGCTGCACACCCAGTCAGATCTCCAATGGCCTTTCAGAAGCCCCACTGGGCAAAAGCCCCACCTCGCCCCATCCACTTTCTAAAAACACTTAGTGGGCACCGGGAAAAGTGTTGAGGGTACCATGGCATCCATGGGCGCCACATTGGGTATGCCTGCTTTACAGATTCATTTCCCCAAAACCCTTCCCACTACCACCACTAACATCCAAATAGTCATTTTCCCTTCTTCTTCCCCAAAAATTGTTCCCTAAGAACCCTTTTTTGTTACCCTTCTAGTTTCTCTTACTCATGCTTCCAGTTCTTTATTCGCCTTAGAGGTTTTCAAATGACCCAGTCCATATGTTTCAGAACCCTTTTGTTCTCCCACATTCATTTCCAGCATAAAGATGGAGGATATTGCACGAGGAGCCAGCCAGCAGGCCTTCACTGCAATGCCTTTCCTCGGGAATCATAACCTCACCTGCTCTATACACACTGTAGGGTTGCCAAGAGCCCTGACCTGGATGGCCCAGGCTAGCCTGATCTCGTCAGATCTCAGAAGCTAAACAGGGTCAGCCCTGGTTAGTATTTGGATGGGAGACCACCAAGGAATACCAGGGATGCTGTGCAGAGGAAGGCACTGGCAAACCACCTCTGTTAGTCTCTTGCCTTGAAAACCCCATAAGGGGTCGCCATAAGTTGGCCGCGACTTGACGGCACTTCACACACACACATACACACAGGGTTGCCAAGTGCCAGGTGGTGGTGGGCAAACCCCCGCCAATCCACCTGGCTGCCCGCCGACCAGCTAAGGGTTGGCAGGCAACACGTGCACGCGCGCCTGCCCACTGCGCCACGTTACTGCCAGTTTACACCCAGAAGTGCGGCATCACAACAGGCCTTTACTGGGAGTTTGAGTGGTAAAAGGCCCCTTGTGATGCAGCACTTCCGGGTGTAAACTGGAGGTGTTGCGATCGTGTCGGCGCAGCCGCACACGCCATCTCTCCCTCACCTCCACCCCAAAAAACTCCCGCCAGAGGAGAGGGGGGACCTGGCAACCCTAATACCCAGTCTTCTCAGCTGCACCAGGCCATTTTCGAGGCTAAACCCTTCCCACTGTACCACTCAAGCAATAAAGCACCCATCTAGCATTTTTCTATAAGTTTCATCCAAAATGACCCTATCTTTTCTATTTTTTGAAGTGCAGAGCTCTTCGCCAGGATGTTTCGTCCATCCACATCCAATGGAAATGCAGCACCATAACATGCTTGAAGGAAGATTTTAAACACACACAAAGTTGAACAAGCTGTGCGAACAGACTGCTGGACTTGATGGGCCTTGGTCTGATCCAGCAGGGCTTTTCTTATGTTCTTAAGCTCATCATTTGCACTGGTAAATCCTGAGTATCTCAGCCAACAGACTGAACAAGATAAGCAGCAACACTTCCCCTTACCTCCTTCATACCCACTTCCCACCCCCATTATGAAATAATGAAGATTGGACCATGACAGCATGGAACATCGGTTCTCTAACGGTAATGTTTTAATGTAAATGTACTAAGTAAAATTGAAGTTTTGAATTCTATTGGAGTCCTCGTTTGTCTCACATGTCAATAAAAACTGTAAATAGAATGTTTGAAAGTAGACCTTTTCAATAGAGTTTTGTTCAAAAGGAAACTTGAACATGAATTCAAGATGCATACATTTAAAAAGAAAAAAGAGCACGGGGGGGGATTAAAAACCCAGCAACTACATGAGATTTTAAAAGGAAAAAAATATATACATAAAGACAGAAATATAACAACAGTGGTAGTAGATCTACATGTAAGTTTCTATAAATAGTTTCCAAATATCTAAAAATAAGTCCATACGCAATTGCCTTCTATTTGCTATGCATTCAAGTACTGATAGAGCTCTAAGGTCATCAATCCATTGATTCAGTGGAGATGGGATTTTATCTTCCCAAGTCCTTTACAAGTAATACAAGTCTTTTAGCCGTAATAAGGGCATGGAAGGTGCATTTTCGTTGACCACTGGTTAGCCTCCAAGAGACGGACAGATAGTTTAAAAGTTTATAAGCATCCTCAAAAATCAATGAACATTCTAATGCAAAAAATGTATTAGATTGTATCTAACACCAACAATTAGACATATTCCTCCGTATTTTGCTGAATAGTCACTGTGGCGTCCAGTGTATCCTAAATATTTTTGTTTGTTTTTTGCTGAATAAGCCTCAACTTAAGATCCATGAAGAGAATAGGTATAAACTTTAAGGTCATATCCCATTGCTTTGGCAAAATAGTGTGACCTAGCTCCTTATTCCATACATTCCTGAGACTGCACATGTGATATTTATTGAAGCGGTAAAGGTATCACAACTTATTGACATCAAGTATTTATAAACAAATATTGTTGGTTTCGTTTTCTGCCTTGATTCAATTAGAGTTTCCGTGGTCAAAGGGGACTCTGACACACTTAATGCCCTAGGGCCATATATAGATACCAACAAATGTATTACTGTCCTACAGAAGGTGACAAGTCATATCTAGACCTCAGCTGAGAAAATGACAAAAAATTACCATCACAATCTATCAATTGGTCCAAAGTAAAAATCTCCCTATCAGTCTAAGCCTTCCATAAAAATTTTAAAAATTCTAGCCGTTAAACTTTGTATCTTTGTCCTCACCCACAACTATTCTGGCAGATTCAGAACGTTTCCTCAACTCCTGTCCTCAAGTGCCTCTCTTCTACCTGGGGAAGTATTTTCAGAAACTCCAGCAGGACTTCAGCAATGTCCACCACAACATCAACCGGAGCCTGGACAGGCCACACCTAGATTAATTTGTAGGACATAACAGTACAACTACGTGATGGACATGTAGGCTTGGATGCTAAGCTTGTTTTCTGTTTGCAGGGCACTCCTCTTTACCCATTGCAGAGGTGGTCCTCCACTGTTTAGTGTATTCCTCTCACACTAGACACCTCTTCAGCTCCTTGAAAGATACTGGTCCAACAGAGCAGAAGAGTCAGAGGGCACACATGCCAGATTCAATCTCCGTATTACAACCCCTCGTGCCATATTTTATGGCACAGACATGGCTGCAGACATTTTTGGCAAAATGCAGGGAACTTCTGGGGGAAGGGGAAGATTCACTTTTCATGCACTACTTTCAACTGTGCATGGTAGGATTCAATCTTTGTTGATTGGCTGCAGCAGACTAACAGAGCTACCTCTGAGGAAACTGAGCATCAACAAAGCACAGATTCACTGAATGTTCTCTATCGGCTGGAGATCAGTTGTAATAGCAGGAGATCTTCTGCCACTTCCTGGAGGTTGGCAACCCTACTCCTTGAGTATATAGTGAAAATCTGTACATTAAGAATGTTATCTAGGGCACATAATGCAACTCAAAGTGAGCTTCTCTTCCTCACTGATGGTATGCATGAGGGAAATATACGAATACAGCCTTAAATGAAGTTGTATTTCTTTTAAGATGGTCACAAATAAGATGGTATTACAACTCATCTCCAGCCGACATTTCACCAGGAAAAAATGGCAGCTTTGGCAATTGGACCCTATGACATTTAAGTCCCTCCCCTCCCAAACCTCACCCTCCTCAGGCTCCGCCCCAAAACCTCCCACCGGTGGCAAAGAGGGACCTGACAACCCTACTACCATCCCACACGCTGTTTTCCACACCGTTTGAAAAGTCAGGAAAAAACTGACAATACCAGGATTGCATGACAATTTAGTTAAAGAGCAGTGTAGACCAGAGCCTGGGATAGATAGGTGGAAGAGTGTCTTCTTCCAATCTACATGGGAAAGGAAAGGACTGTGGCTCAGTGGTGGAGTCTCTGTTTGGCATGCAGAAGGTCCCAGGTTCAATCCCCGGCATCTACGCAAATAGGTGATGTGAAAGACCTCTACCTGAGACCCTAGAGAGCTGCTGCCGGTCTGAGTAGACAATACTGACTTTGATGGACCAAAGGTCTGATTCAGTATAAGACAGCTTCATGTGTTCATGTGCATGGTTCTAGCTAGACCTACTTATTTGCAAGATGACCTAGCACCCCCCTTTTTAGTTACTCCCCATAAGTACTGTACTCGGGGCATTCGGTGTTCTTTTCCATCAGTGCCCTAGGAGAAGAGGCAGGGGATAAACTAGTTTTGAAATCCCACCAGTTAATTTTCTTTGTATTCCCAGTGAAGTTGGGAAATAGGTATTTCAAAACAGATTTAGGAAGAGAGGCTAGCAGGAGCCAACTGTCTTCAAGGCAGAGTAACAGATGTGTAGTTTTCCCCCTCTTTTCCATTAGCTATGCTGGGAAAGCAGCACCTTCTTTAATTGAACACAACTGCACTCTCTCCTAGCCCCATACTGCTTGAGGAACATGCTGGAACTAATTCAGGGCAACAGGATTTCTGTCCCTGCTAAGAATGAATTCCCCCTTAGGAAATATTTTGATTCTGCAATTTTAAAAAACACATTTTAAAAAAATAACTTGCCTTTCTCGCAGAGATTTTTAGATTTTGAACCGATATTTTGCAGAGGCACCTGTCAAGAAGCAGTTTTCAATTGAAACAACCGTTCTTTAAAATTAAGGTTTTCTTTAGGAAACCACCCCCCCCCAAGTGTTTCAGGAAAGAAACTTAGGCATGTTGTTCCTGCATCTAAAATGCCTCTTGGCCTTTTCCCAAGTTCATTTTCTTATGTCAAGAAGCACCACGTGGAGGCCCAAAGGCATTAATAGAAACAATTGATTTTTTCATTAGTCACAGATTTAAATGGAGCTTTTAAATCAGATTTTAATTGCGGCTGTCCCATACAAGGTGTTCAGTGTTCGTGGTGCTCTGATCAGCCTCTAGGTTCAAGCAATGCTTTTCAAGGTAATGTTTAATCAAAGTAAATCATGTCCATTAAATTAGCCAGAAAATACGTATGGAGATTCTAATAATATTTTGATTGCTTAGGTATTAATTTAAGAACTACCTAAATTGAAAAGCTTTTAATTGTTTTATTGAATTGGCATTGACAGCACTTATCCATGATAAGAGCCCTTCTTACAACCACCTGGGGCCACTGACTTCCTACACCTAACCTTGGTGGTACACGCTGTTAAAATTTGCAAGAAAACTGTGTCTGCATCTTGAAGAGTTAGATGGCACTCTTGTTTGTATTATTTTAATTATCGGAGGACTAAGCCAGCCCTTGTTTTAAACCAGTGGTTCCCAAAGTGGGCATTACTACCCCCTGGGAGGCGGTGGGATTGCCTACGGGGGGCACTAAGAGTCAAGGGGGCACCAGGGGGGTGCTAGAGGTGGTCCCCTTAAACTGTGTTATTCAGTAATTTACCATAGATCAAGCAATGGCACCATGCTGGCAAATTTGCTGGAAACTATTGGAATTTTTTTTCCAGACTTTGAAAAGCTGGTACCACTGGATCAAACTGGTTCTTTAGTTTTGTTGAATAATAGAGGTCAATTAATTGTTACTGTTTTGAAATTTTATTGTCCTTATCTTCTTCTTGAAATTTTATTGTCCTTATGTCATGCAAACCCCTATTTTGAACAATGCTTTTTATAGGATAGGGTAGGGGGGCTGGGGTTGAGTTTGTGGAACCAAGGGGGCGGTGGCCCGAAAAGTTTGGGACCACTGTTTTGAACTATCCCTTCCAAAAATTTGCCCAGAAATATTAGGAAGTTGGCTGTCCAGTCCCTAAAATGCCACAAAGTACAGATAAATCTAGAAGCGAATGTCTTCTGCTGTACTTTCTTCTGTATCTCTCAGAGGATACAGAAGAAAGTACAGCAGAAGACATTCGCTTCTGGAGATGCTGCCATTCTTCTTAAATATTAGAGTAAAAAACGTTGGGAGTAGTTTTTTTTATCCCTGCAGTAGCATCCTGTCTAAGATGACATTTCAAGCAACTGATAGTGTTTTAAAACTTGCATTTATTGTACTGTTCTTGTATACTATCATTATTGTGGCTTGTCTTGAGAATACTTTTATTTTGTGTATATTGGCAACCAACAAATTCAATAAGATAAAAATAGTTATCCAGTTAAGTGCCCGTGATACTCATGCAGGTACATTTCATACCATTGCAATTGTTATCTAGGAAGTATCACATTTTCCCCGGGGTACAAAATAATGCATTTTAAATAATCAGAAAGAACACCCCTGTCCCAAAATGGCACCAATTTAAGGGAACATGTTCAAGATACACACAACAAAGAGGAAACAAAGACGCATTTATTGTACAAAAAACCTGATTGTGCAGAAAGGCCCTTCGAATCCCAGAGGCTTTTGAAATACTGCAATGGAAATATCAATTCCACAATGGGGATTGACGTTTCTTTTTCCAGTATGCTCTCTGTCTATTGATAAGCTAACTATGTTCTATCACCTTCTTGTTAAAAACACACATTGCAGCCACAATACAACGTCCCAGTTCCCAAGTTTACCCCACTCAAAACCTGAAATAGCGACAAACTACCATCTCCCAACTTCAGCTTGTTCAACGTCAAACAACTGTTTAACGCAAGACGTAGCACAAGCTGCAAATATATGCAATGTCTGCGTAATCCAGGAGGTAGCGGGTTGTAAAGAAATGACTACAGAACATTGTTCCCTCTGTAACATTACTGCAGCACTGAAAGCCCATATCCAAGAATTAATTCCTCAGTAAATGAGTCTCTCTTCCTGTCCTGTGGTGATAGGGTTGCCAACCTCCAGGTACTAGCTGGAGATCTCCCGCTGTTATAACTGATCTCCAGCCAATAGAGATCAGTTCTCCTGGAGAAAATGGCCACCTTGGCAATTGGACTCTATGGCACTGAAGTACCTCCCCTCCCCAAACCCCGCCCTCCTCAGGCTCCACCCCAAAAACCTCCCGCCGGTAGCAAAAAGGGACACGCAACCCTATGTGGTGACCTTTAAGTCAAATACTGCAAAATTACTCTCTGTTCACTTGAGGTTCCTTCAATGTGTGTGTGAAGTGCCGTCAAGTCGCAGCCGACTTATGGTGACCCCAGCAAGGGGCTTTCAAGACAAGTGAGAAGCAGAGGTGGTTTGCCATTGCCTTCCTCTGACAAGTCTTCCTTGGTGGTCTCCCTTCCAAGTACCGACCCTGCTTAGCTTCCGAGATCGGGCAGTACCAGGCCACCTTCCCTCCCTCCCCCAAAGTACGTTTTGCCTTTTTCAGAATGAAAACGTGAATTCATCCACCAGCATATTAAATATATAACATTATACAATTAAGCCTTCTATTTTTAAAAAAATCATTTAATTGGATAATTTGGAAACATGCAAAAGAAATGGCATTTTTACTAAGTTTCTTTGCCTTATTAGATTAAATGACCCTTAGCCTGCAGAATTTAAGAGGATACTTGCTTCCATCAACAAAGACTCAACCCAGGCTGCTGCCCCTTCTATTCCACAACTGCTGAAGGGGAAGGGAAGAGAATTTTCAAGACTTTGCATTGTGGGCAACAGTGAAAAGTAACCAAAAAAAAACTCCATTCCATGGACAGGGCAAAGGGGACACACAATCTTTTTATGATTATGGGGAAAGAAAGAAGAGCCCCTCAACTCCAGCTGAGTTCATTAGGTCAGTGTCATCGACAGCCTTCGCTGCAGAATTGTGAGGGCTCTTGTATCAGGTTTCTGCTGCCAGCCGTATACACCTGTATAAATATGTATGAACCTGCTTTTCGCTGAACTTTGCGTGCATATGTATGAGGTTCTTACCTGTACATATGGATGTGGCAGGCCATCACGTCCTTGAAGCTCAGGGTGGATGACAACAGCAAGAATTTTTAAACACAAATATATTAATACATCTGCTTCTTAAAGAACCCCCTCCTCATCTCTGCAGATCCCTGCCATTCCCACTGGCATCAAAAAAGTTACAGCCCAAACCAGGTTCCAGTGGCAACAAGGAAGGAGGGCGGGACACAACAACACTTCAAGCTAGAAGAATTGCTGCTATCCAACACCCAAAACAAAGGGTAGAGAAGACGCCCCAGTCCCATCGTACCAGAATTGCCAAATCCAAGCTGGAGTCCCACACTACCGATGTAGGGGGTGCGGAAGCAGCAGAGTGAAAGGTGGAGTATTAGGGACCCTTTTCTATGCCCCGATTCCATGAGCACACCAGAACCTCAAAAGCCAAGAGGACAAAGACAATGCTTCTAAGGAGGATAAGAAGAAGAAGGAGGAGAAGGAAAGTTGGTTTTTATATGCCGACTTTCTCTACCGCTTAAAGGAGACTCAAACCGGCTTACAATCACCTTCCTCTCCCCACAACAGACACCGTGGGAGGCAGGTGAGGCTGAGAGAGCTGTAAGTTGCTCAAGGTCACCCAGCTGGCTTCATGTGTAGGAGTGGGGAAACCAATCCAGTTCACCAGATGAGCCTCTGCCGCTCATGTGGGAGAGTGGGGAATCAAACCCGGTTCTCCAGATCAGACTCCACCGCTCCAAAGGGGAAGTCTTTTTATTACATTATATTATTCCAGAGCAGAAGCAAGAACAAGAAGAAGGGAAAGAAGCTCCATCTTTGAAACTTGGACAAAAAGGAACAGATATAAGAAACTCTAGAAGTGGTGGAAAAACTAAAATTCATGGCAAGAACAAATCCAAAAGACACCGTACAACCTATGGGTGAAAGAGAGACTCGGAGAGCTTACTATGGAATTTAATAATAACCAACTAATTCTAGTTATTATTGATCTAATCCTTTTACTTTAATGATAATTTTTGAAAATAACTGTTTTACTATTATTTTAAGTTAAAAGATAATATGTAACTGTTATATCTATTATAGCGATAGAAAATAGAATAGAAAATACAGTTTGGAATATCTTAGTAGGATTAGAATTTTAAATACAAAAGAGTGTATAAATTTATTGCAAGACGAAGGAAGATGAAGGGGAAGTCTTTTTATTACATTATATTTTCTTAACGATGAAAGAGCTTTTCGACAATATTGTTAAGTTTTTCCTTACGTTACCTATTCATAAAATGTATATGTTGTTGAAAACCGTTTCCTTACAGTATAATATTTTGGGGGGGGGGGAAATTGTATAGAAAGAACCGAGACCTCCTGGCTCTCCCATTTCTTCCCCAAAGATGGATATCGAGCTACAAACACTTTGAACAGCCGAAGCCCAAGAAAATGGAACAGAATTCAAAAACCTCAAGGTTTAAATTGTTTAGTTTTTTTTTTGTTTTGTTTTTTACTAATGATGAAAAATAAGACCTCTTCCATTTATTTAGGTCTAAGGGAGCCCAGTGGAAAAGCAGACACTACCCACAGTGAACTCCATCAGGCCTGGCTAAAAGGATAGGGAAAGGAGACCCAATTATTGTGCTCAAATCATAACTTTGCAAGAGAGTTCAGTCATCTCACGCACTGCAGAAGAGTTCACAAACAGCAACACCGGCGACTGCACAAGATCAGAAATAAAGCTGACACCAAGGAAGAGAGTGCCCTGACGGCTGCAACGACGATCCTGACCCCTCCTCAATTAAGAAAGGAAGACGCAAGTGGAAAGAGCCCTCGTGAAGACTGCGAGAGGCCTTCGTCACCTAGTGCCCCGTCCAACTGTTCCCGCGAAGATGGAGCTACTGAAGAGGACGGAAAGGCATCGTCACAGCGTTCCTTTTTTTAAAATCCTCTCTCCCCCGCCAAGGTCTGCCTCAACGTTTGCAAGCTCACTCCCAGCAGAGCGGCCTTCGGTGACAGACTTATCATGGGATGACTGATGCTCACAATTTCTTAAGTCCAGGTTATTAAGTGATAACTGCAATCAATATGTAAATAACCTGGCCGGATAAACTCATTTATCAGGCATGAAATGAGTCTCAGGCAATTTCAAAAGGGCTGCTCTCGTCCTGAGCTGGAGCACGAAAGGCTTCCCTCTCCTTCCAGTGTATTTAAGGTGCCAAAAGGGAGATAGATAGATAGATAGATAGATAGATAGATAGATAGATAGATAGATAGATAGATAGATAGATAGATAGATAGATAGATAGATAGATAGATAGATAGATAGATGGATGGATGGATGGATGGATGGATGGATGGATGGATGGATGGATGGATGGATGGATGGATGGATGGATATAAACCACGCAAAAGAATCACTCTCGGTGTACAGTTCTGAGGAGCCATCAGTCTCTTGTCAGGAAAGGGTTTCTCAGTCACTCCAAAGCTTCTTTATGGTGTGACCTCCTGATCAGAACATTATTTTATTATTCCCGCTCTCCACAGGAAAGCACGGCTGCAGTGGCGGATCAGATCAGACCGAGTAGCTGCTGCCCTTCAGGACAAACTCCTAAATAACTCATCCCCGATGCGTCGGGCTACGTGATTTGATCATGAACCTCAGGGGTACCAGAGCTCTAGCATGCCGCACATACCGCAATTTTACTGGGCTTGGAAGGATGGCCCGCCCTGTCTACCATCGAGAAATTAAACCTTGCAACTCTCTACGGGGACTAAGCAAAGCAAGAGGCGGGAAGCACGCTGTTCCTATGCGTCTGTGCTCAGGAGCAAGCCTCCCCAGATCCTGGGAAGAGTTCCTTTGCAAGGGAGCACGCTCAGCCCTGCAGCCTTGCGGGTCCCCGCTCACTGAATGTCGACAGTAAAGTTCCAGACGTAACTCTCCGCTTCCTCCGCACCGGCCAAGACGGAGCTGTCGACAAGCAGAGAGCGTTCAGGTGTGAATTGGCCCACGTACTGACGGCTTTCAGGCAGCTTTGTCGCCTTTCCGCGTTGCCTGTGGAACCTACAGAGAACATGCTTCGCTCTCCTTTGATCGCCTTCTGGTGTCTGTGGGTACGACGCACGCCAAGATGGGGACAGTGCTGGGCAGAGAAGCCCTCTCAGGCGTAACAACTGCGAGAGGCTCCATCCTATCTATAAAGTTAGAATAAACCCTTCAGAACTTTAAAGGAGAATGCCTTCGTCGTTCGCCTGAAGCTATTTGCACTGCCAAAAGCCTTACAAAACCTCTGCCAATGCGTGTCAGTCCTGATAAAAGACACCCAGGCGTTACCTGAATCCCAAGTACCCCCATCTGGGTTTGGTAATGCGCCTCACATCTGCTGCAGCCTTCCCTTCGTTAGCAGCTTTGGAGCACACGTGTGCGCATAGACATGGCTCATTCAGCGCACCTCCTGGTCTCACCTGCAGCCAGCCACTAGTTAAAGATGCTACTAACAAATCCTGGCAGGGGTACTTTAATGAAAAACGTACCAGAAACCCCAAAGGACTGATATCCATATTTATTAAAAGGCAACAGACAGTCTTAAGGGCTTTCTTCCTCTCTACCCATTAGAACCTAACTGTTCCTCCTCTCGAGTCTAAATACTATAATAAAAAACCTTTTGCAAAGTCATTACAGGGCACGCACAGTAGTTGCTTGAAGACTTGAAGAGTCCATTTCGAAAAGAACACGACTAAAGCAATTTGCTGTTCTACAGAGTACCCTTCTGTTGGGTTTTTTTTTTGGGAAGAAGTCATTTTAAAAGCAGTGCTTTGAGCACAGGACCCCTATGGTTACTGGATTTGCAGCATAATAACATCAGTATCTCGTGCGAGACCAAGCATGTCTCTTTAATGCATGCTTAAGGTGAGAGAACCACCATGCTGAGCAGCGTCTCTCACCCTAAGGGCACTCCAAGTGACATGCTTAATTTGTCAAGAGGAGTCAAGGCAATGCCCATTAATATTTTGTAATGCATCTGAGCTTTTGTTTTTGTTTATTAATTCCCCCCCCCCGAGTCACTGAATCAAATCTAGCCGAGAAGAGGGGTGCCAAAGCACACTTTCCATAGGGCTGCATTCTGCGCACCCCCTTACGATTCAACTATTGATCCCCTCTTCCGTGCTTTCGCAACAGCACAAAGAGTGAAAACGTCTCCTCCTGGCTTTCGACAGCTATTCGACTGGGGCAGGCAACTCCTGCCACGCGTGCCAGCAGCAGCATGCCAGACCATTATGCCTGACCGTTTTGCTCTCCACCTAAGCTGTCAAGACATCTGCAGTGCTGCTGGGGCCAGTGGTGTGGCAGAAGGCAATAGGCATGGCTTATGCCCATCATCAGGAGGAGGAGGAGGATGTGAAAGATCCTGAGTCCCTGAAGAGCCGCTGCCGGCTCTGAGTAGACAATACTGACTTTGATGGACCAGGGGTCCAATTCAGTATAAGGCAACTTCATGTGTTCATGTCAGGAGGAGGAGGAAGAGGAAGAAGAGGAGGAGGAAGAAGAGTTGGTTTTTATATGCCGACTTTCTCTACCACTTAAGTGAGAAACAAACCGGCTTACAATCACCTTCCCCTCCCCTCCCCACCACAGACACCCTGTGAGGTAGGGGGGGCTGAGAGAGCTGTGACTAGCCCAAGATCACCCAGCTGGCTTCATGTGTAGGAGTGGGGAAACCAACCCGGTTCACCAGATTAGCCTCCGCCGCTCATTAAGAACATTTCACAGCCTTCGCCACCATCCGAGGAGATTCTTGAGATGCTGGCAGCGCCGCCAGGGCTTGGCTTTCTCCAAGTACGTCTCCAAGTACAAGCTTCGTCTCTCCCTGCCCCCACCACTTTTGCTTGTTGGCACACCAACACCTTCACAGGTAGAAGTTGCTTTTTTTTTTTTTTTTAGTGCTTGGGCCGAAAAGGTTTTCCAGCCCTGTGCTAGAGACAGCATTTCATATCTACCTGTGATGGTGAGAGATTCAATGAAGGAAGGCTGGAAATTAAAAGCAGCACAGCCCAGCACTAATAAACTCCACAAATAACTGATTATCAACCATACACATAAAACAGCAGCACATCGTAGAGAAAAACAGCAGAAAGTTAACAACTGGCCAAATGTCAGCTGCTGAGATTCATGGCTGAACGGGGAATCTGAACTCAAGTTTCCCTGGTGAAAGACCAAAACAGCATCAACGCTGGTTCCCAATCTTATCATTCACAACACATTCCTGACTTCTGAGGAAGAAAGCCTTCAGGAGGCCAGGAAGGGGCTGCGCCGGCGTTGGGGGCACCCCATACCAATGTCCGGGCTACTTATGCCACCATAAGTGGCCCCAATGCCAGTGGGGAGGCCCGAATGCCAGTCTCCCAGCACTGCCATGGCAGCGCCACCCCGGGACGCCGGCAGGGCCTTCCGCCGGTGTGCCACTGGCGTAAAGGGCTGCGGCGGCATTGCAAGGGGTGTTCCAGCATTCCCGGGGGTGTTCCTGGGGTGATCCAGGGGGGTGGGGCTGACTACCCCTTTGGCCCCGGGTCCACGAGCAGGGAGAAGAGCAAGGCTGCACCTGTTTTTTAGCAGGCGCACCCTCGTTATTCTCAATGGGGCAAAAAGGCTTTTTTTCGAGGTTTTGGCAGGTGCGGAACGGCTTAGGAGGCACCGCGGCGGCACCTCTGCCACGCCGTCCCCGCATGCCAAAAGCTCAGGAATGAGCTGTCAGCCTTAAACAGACTGCAAAATGGTTATCCAACACCACAGAATTTTAAAAGGTAGTATGACCACTGTCTAAGAGCCTGACTTTATGAGTCATTGCTCTCGAGACTGCCATATGTCCATCAGGCCTGTCACAAAGATGTGCTGGGTAAAACAGATCCCAGGTGCACAGGGACCAACTTGGACTGAGACCACCAGGAGAAGGGGCTGCAGCCTTTCCCCTGCTCCATTTTCCCATACTGAAATGTCCTCAGAAGCCACAATTTGTGCCACTGGGGAAACACATATAGCCCTCAAGAGTAGCTCCTCGGTGGCCATTTCAGATGAGGAGAACAGTGCAGAGGAAAGGTTTAAGTCCTCTCTCCTCATGCCCTGTGGTCCGAATCCAAATTAGGCTCCTACATACCTAGGAATCAAGTTTCACTTTGGAACTCACAGCACATTTGCGTTGGACTCTCCCCAGGGTAGGCCTGGAAACCATATGTCATATTGTTAGGTCCTCTAAGGAAATAAAATTCAGTTTTTAAAAGTATGGACACGTAAGAATATATTATTTTCTATAGAGGTAACATCTCAAATGGAACCTGTACAACACTATCCTGCAAGGCTAAGGATAGGGTTGCCGACCTCCAGGTAGTAACTGGAGATCTCCCGCTATTACAACTGATCTCCAGCCGACATAGATCAGTTCCCCTGGAGAAAACGGCAGCTTTGGCAATTGGACTCAGTGGCATTGAAGTCCCTCCCCACCCTCCTCAGACTCCACCCCAGAAACCTCCCACCGGTGGCAAAGAGGGACCTGGCAACCCTAGCTAAGGATGCTCTGTCTCTCTCTCTCTCTCTCTCTCTTGGCAAGCCTCCATTACAACTATGTGACATTTGACTAGTGTGGGATCACCCATTGTGTAAATATGTATTTTCATAAACACTATCCTCTTTGCAAGTAATACAGCGTGATATAAGTTTAACTACTTTAGTTGCTCCCCAACATATAGGAAGAGGGGGGAAAGCCCCTGTGATCTTATTGGTTAAAATGGTGCCTTGGAGGTCTGGCCTTTTTAATTCGCGCGCACAAAGTCAATGGGCACAATTAGAAAGCAATGCATCGCGTAATAACAGCTTTTCTGCTACAAAGGGCATGTCACTCACATACCATACTATTCAGACAAGGACACGCAAAAGTGGCAGCTTTGCTATAAAATGAAGACCAGACATACCAGATAAAAGCTGTCATTAAGCAGCCTTCAGCGCTCTTGCAAAGATTATTATTTCCCTCCATCGAAATGAATCAAGTTGTACAAACACCACTGCCAACATCCCTTTGAAACGTGGACTTTTGAAATAGATCCTTTAAGCTTTTGGACTGTCATTTTATTTGTGGTGTCAAGTTACCAACAGAAAAAAGTCATCCAGCTGGTTCTGTTTCACCGGTACGCATCCCTTTTCAGAGGAGTACAAAGTTGGGAACTGGAATGAGCTAAGCAACAGCACTGCCACCTGATCATGCATGCAAGAATCTGAGCAAGGATTTAGCCTTAACCCACACGAACTCTCCCCTGGAACTTAAACATAAGAACATAAGAAAGGCCCTACTGGATCAGACCAAGACCCATCAAGTCCAGCAGTCTGTTCACACAGTGGCCAACCAGGTGCCTCTAGGAAGCCCCCAAACAAGACGACTGCAGCAGCACCATCCTGCCTGCGTTCCACAGCACCGAATATATTCGGCATGCTACTCTGATCCTGGACAGAACAGGTATGCATCATGACTAGTATCCATTTTTACTAGCAGCCATGAATACTCCCCTCCTCCATGAACATGTCCACTCGCCTCTTAAATAGGGTTGCCAGATCCCTCTTTGCAACCGGTGGGAGATTTTTGGGGTGGAGCCTGAGGAAGGCGGGGTTTGGGGAGGGGAGGGACTTCACTGCCATAGACTCCAATTGCCAAAGCAACCATTTTCTCCAGCCAAACTGATCTCTATCAGCTGGAGATCAGTTGTAATAGAAGGAGATCTTCTGCTATTACCAGGAGGCTGTAGTAAAGCGAAGGCTACAAGTGCTAAACAGGAGTCAGAATTCAAAAGTAAAGCACCAAGAAAAAACAAGCCCAAAATCAGGCTAATAAGACACAATATTGCTATTTAGAAAAATATCTTGAGAGGCAAAACCTCACAAGGTACAACCGAAGTTGAAAAGAGAAGACCAGTGGGTCTGATATTAACACAATACAAAAACGCACAAATCGTTACAATGAGGTAGAGGAAGGCGCAAAGCGCTCAAAATCATATCAGTCCATACATATAGGTTATTACAATCAAGCAACGGAACAAAGACACTGTGCAATGGGCTTCCGGTAAAATTCCCATTTCATGAAGAGTTTTTTCAAGCTTCTAATCCTTCCGTATGCCAAAGGATTCATTCATGAAGTAAAGGAGTGTACCTTCCTAGTATGCATGGACAGCTGGATAAGACGTCTCATAAAATACTTCCTTTTATCAGTGTTGAATCTCTCACCCTCCAGCTTCAGCAGATGACCCTGCGTTCTAATATTATGAGAGAGGGAGAAAAGCTTCTCCCTGTCCACTCTCTTCAAACTTGGATAAAAGGGAAGAGAGAAGAACAATTTAAGCCACTTTGGGGAGAAAAGTAGGGTAGAAATGAATTAAATACATTTTCAGTGCAAGTCCTCTTATAGGGTTGTCAACTTCCATGTGGTACCTGGAGATCTCCCAGAGTTACAAGTGATTGCCAGAGATCAGTTTCCCTAGCAAAATAGCTGGTTTGGAGGATGGATCTTAGACCCTTCTGAGATCCCTCTCTTCCCCAAACCCTGCCTTCTTCAGCCTCAGCCCCCAAATCTCCAGAAATTTCCCAACCCAAAGTTGGCAACCCTATCCAAGCAAATGCTTAGTTTTCTAATATCTGACTAACAGGCCATCTGTAGCTTAAAGACAAGGAGTATAATTTATACCTCCGAGGGTATAAATTCCAAGCAATCTTCAGCCTCAGCACTTAAAAAAACACCTTCTTACTGGGTAGTGATTTATTTAGCTTGTGACATTATTAGCAAAGAGTAATACAACTCGAGCCCTCCCCTCCAAACACTGAACTTTTTATGACTTTTTGAATAAACTGTGCTGTTTCACTTTGTTTATACTACTATTTGTAGGATTGCCAGGCCCAGAAGACTGTGGGGAGGGGGGACATCGGGGGTGGCCATTAGCTGACAGCACAACATCACTTCCAGGAAAACCCAGAAGTGACGTCAGTTTTCTCGAGGAATCACTGAAAACTCTAGTTTTACCCACTGTTGGCCAATGGCCATTGTTAAAAAAATTCTCCGACCATCACTCTGAGCAGCAGGAGGAAATGCCTGGAGGGGGCAGGACATATCCCACCCCCACTGGGGGACTGGCAAACCTATTTTAGAGACTCCTCTTTGTGCCATGTCATAAGTTCCCAGCTAGCCCTTCGTTTAAAAACAGTAAAGAAAACCTCGATATCTTTGCAGTAATGCCCTTCTCTGCTAGTGGGCTTTTTGTAAAATGCTGACTGAGCGACTTTATTTAGTTCTTTGAAAGTTGTGTTCTTCCCTTCACCAGCACCTTCACCTCCGTCTTTCTGTGGTTCCACAGATGATGTGATGGCAGGGGTCTTGTTTATAGAATCGGCTGAGCCCTAGGGTTGCCAACTTCCAGGTAGTAGCTGCAGATCTCTTGCTATTACAACTGATCTCCAGCCAATAGAGATCAGTTCACCTGGAAAAAAGGGCTGCCTTGGCAACTGGACTCTATGGCATTGAAGTCCCTCCCCTCCCCAAACCCCACCCTCCTCAGGCTCCATCCCAAAAACCTCCCATTGGTGGTGAAGAGGGACCTGGGAATCCTAACTATGGGGCACGTATCTGCCCCTGCCCTTGGAAAGTAATAAAACTATCCTCACAACAGGGATGCTGTCATAACCAGCCTGAGCAGGGAATGTACCGCGTCTTTGAACTTGCGTTGTTTATTCACCATATACGGGTCTTTTAAAGGAAGTTAAACATGTGCCAAGAACAAATTCCAAAACCTCAGTCTCAGGGCCGAAGCCCTAACCTATTATGTGGGTTTTGCGATACTGTTTGATTGGGGTGCTCTACATTTTAGCCTTTGTACTATAGCTTGAGTTGGAACATTCCCTTGCATTTGCTTCCAAAATATATGTTAGTAGGAGGAAAATAATCAGCAAAATTCCCCAGGTATGCACACACAACAGTTTTATTCCATTTATAATTTAAGCAGTATCTCCATCTGTATCAGCAGAGGAATAGGCATATATTTACTTTAGAGAAAAAATGTATGTTGTTTATCATTTTATCTCCTTTCTTTTATGTCGTCTTCTATAAGTTTTTTTTAGATAGTATTTCTAGGATCTTTTTTTAAAAAAAATACATATTTCTTTGACTGTGTTGGTGGGTGTAGCACACTGGTTCCCAACCGGGGGTCCATGGACCCCCAGGGGTCCGCGAGAACTAAATTAAGGTCCGCAAAACAAAGTTATAAACCCATAATAAATAAATATTTTCAATTAAAAGTTCTCTATTATAAAATATATATATTCAAATATTATTCTAAGTTTAATGTCTAACTAACAGTTATGATTAAAGTTTATTTTCAAATTCTCAAAATTTTTATTTTGAACCTTGGGGTCCCTGCACTGAGCAAAAAAGTCCTAGTGGTCCCTGGTCAAAAAAAGGTTGGGAACCACTGGTGTAGCATGATGGATCGGTTTCTTGGTACTAGCCAACATTCTCTAAAACTTTGGCCAATAGGCTCACCTATTTCACGTCTTCTACTGGACTTGTAAGACACTGAGAAAGTGGAATGCTTTACTGTATACAGTATAGAACCACAGCAATTAAAAGCATCTAGTGACCTGTAATTTGTGTGTGTCGATGCTTCCATTCCAAAAGTATAGGGAAAGCTGTATCTTTTCCAGAATTTAAGCTTTCAGAAATCTGGTATACCACAGTTCTTAAAAGCACTAGCTATAAATCGAAAGGCCCCTGGTTGTTAAATTTGTATCCCACCTTTTGTATCCCTAAGCAGAAGAGCCCCGGGAGCAGTTTACCCACAACAGAAGTCACATTTACATAAACCATTATGACAAAATAAAAATACAGGAGCAGTCAGAATCACAGAGTAGGAAGGGACCACCAGGGTCATGTAGTCCAACCGCCTGCACAATGCAGGAAATTCACAACTACCTCCCCCCCACACACCCCAATGACCCCTACTCCATGCCCAGAAGATGGCCAAAAAAAAAACCATCCAGGATCCCTTGCCAATCTGGCCTGGAGGGAAATTGCTTCCTGACCCCAAACTGGCGATCAGCATTACCCTGGGCATGTAAGAAGGGGCCACGAGAGCCAAACACTGAGACAACCCTTCCTGCCCTCCCTCTCATGATCTGCCTAAGTTCACAGAATCAGCATTGCTGTCAGATGGCTAACTAACTGGTCAGACACTTTTATAAAGGAGAGCCCACTACCTCCCAAGGAAGCCTCTTCCGCTGAGGAACCCCTCGAACTGTCAGAAAGTTCTTCTTCATGTTTAGCCGAAAACTCGATTTGATTTCAACCTGTTGTTTCTGGTCTGACCTTCCGGGGCAACAGAAAATAACTCCATGCTATCCTCTATATCCTTCAAGTACTTAAAGATGGTTATCACATCACCTCTCAGTCATCTCCTCTCCAGGCTAAACATACCGAGCTCCTTCAACCTTTCCTCATAGGACTTGGTCTCCAGACCCCTCACCATCTTCATTGCCCTCCTCTTGACACGTTCCAGCTTGTCTACATCCTTCTTAAATTAACCAGAGCAGAGTAAAGCAATACCATCGCTTTGCGTGATCTGGACACTCTACATCTGTTGATACAGCCCAAAATCGCATTTGCCTTTTTAGCTACCGCATCACGCTGTTGACTCATGTTCAGTGTATGGTCTACTAATACCCCTAGGTTTGGGCTGCTCTCGCAACCTCCTGCAGAATCAGGCAAATGGTGGTCCAATCAGCAACCTAACTTTTCAAAGGTGAGTTAGAGATGTCCAACGGGAAGATGCAAACAGCTTCCACCTGCCATCACAAGCAAAGTTAGCCCATGCAAAACCGAGTTGTTTCTTTCCCCATTAAGCGCTCACCACAACAAAAATGAAGAAATAGCAATTAACACTTTGTAAAATAGACTGCCTGCCACCTGCCTCAACACTTCCCTTTCCTCTTTCAAACAAGTCAAGGTCTTGGTGCAGCTTTCCAAATTGGCAATGGATATTATGTATGTATTTATTCTGCAGCTGTTCTTCCTTACACCCAACATAACAAGCTTTCCGAAGAAGGTCAATTTTTTAAAGATAAAAAAGCAAGCCACTTTGAAGCCGTAAGGCCTGCTTTTAATGAAATCAGAGGTATAAAGTTAGCATGTATTAACTTCAACAACTCTCCCAGGTTTCAACTCTCCCCCTAATTTGCTCCACTTCAGGCATTTGCAAATATGTTTCACTGAGCCTGGGAAACAAGACCATAGCTTTAAGAGAACAGAATTCCTTAAGTGGTAGAGAAAGTCGGCATATAAAAATCAACATTTCTTCTTCAGACAAAGGTCTCAGTCACCACTAAGGTTGCCAGCTCCGAGATGGGAAATACCTGGAGATTTGGGGGGGGTCGGAGCCTGAGGAAGGCAGGGTTTGGAGAGGGGAGGGACTTCAATGCCATAGAGTCCAATTGCCAAAGCAGCCATTTTCTCCAGGGGAACTGATCTCTGTCGGCTAGAAATCAGTTGTAATAGCGGGAGATCTCCAGCCACCACCTGGAGGTTGGCAACCCTAGTCACCACAGAATTTAGAGTGAACACATTTTATTTTGTCCCACTGTCCTCTGCGGTCTGACACTTTTATGAAGCATTATCAAAACCTGTGATCAGAGACAATAGTGGGATATGTGCACGCCAAAGGGCAATGTTCAAACTAAAAAATAAAAAATAAAAACTCCGAATCTATAAATTAAGGCGGCTGAACAGGTATTAAGCAACACAGGGAACTGCGGACATGCCCAAGTTCAGCAATTTCTTAATGCATTTTTCAGTCTAATAATGCAAGCTATTCACTCCGTCCTTCATCAGCTCGATCTTTTGTTCTGCTTTTTCTGCCACTTAGGCATTAAAGGTAACAAAAAGTAGGATTTCTGCTCCACTGTTAAGTCTAAGTGGGCAGTCAAAGACTTCGCTCTCGGCTTTTACGCTCTTGAGCAGCAGGGCGTTGGAGTAGTTTGGAGGAAATATCAGCAATCACTGCACAGCAGCCCTTCTGGCCCACATCCACCACTAGATAGCACCAGGCAACTCCTAAGGAAGCCGGATCACTCTCACCTCAGGGGGAGTAAGAGTCAGTTACCATTCAATAGCTGGAAGACAGAGGGGGGCTTGCTGGACATTTCCATCAATCTCTGAGACAGGCGTTGGCCTCTTGTGCTTGTTCCCTATCCCTCCTCTTAAAATAGGCAGATGGGGAAAATATCCAAACTGGGAACCAAAACCTCCTTGTCCTAGAGGCTGAACCAGTCAGAAAAGCAACCGTTTAAACCTCCCTAAGGACAAATAAAGGTCAGTCTGCATGGTAAGGAAACATAACGTGCAGCATCACACAACCGTGGCTTGGCATCCTAAGAAATTCTCTGCCTGTGAAAAGCAAGCACATAAGGGAGAAGGGTTCTAATTTAGCCATATCCCTGAAACATTAGCTCTTAGTATGTTTTGGTAAGGGGGTCACTCAATCACCCATTTCACTCCCTTGAAGTGGTACAATCCAGAAGCCTGCGCAAATACTGAGAATGCAGGCAGACTCTAGGGCCATTTATGCTCGGTAATTAGCGCGTTCCAGGCTGAATTGCCCCGCATATATTTTTTGAGTTTTTCACGCTGAACTGTCATTCAGGAAATGACTGCGAAGCTGGCGCATACCTGCTTCACATTTCTTAAGAACCCCTTTAACAAGACCTTTTGTGTTTGCTCCCCCGCCGCAAGGAATCCCCTCAAGCATGCATGCAAAATCACAGCCGCACGTTAGCTATGCACATGGTGGTTGCTAATGGCTATGCAAACAGGAACAAAGAAGCAGGCAAGTGGGGGGGAGGTGGAATTTCTTTTTGTGTGTTGGGACCGTGAATATGCATTTTAAAGGTCCCATTTAAAAAAAGACTTTGAGCGAGCATCAAAATTGACCCTGCATAAACGGCCTTAGACAAAGCAAACTATTCACCTGGCAGCAGGTTTCCCTGACCTGAGTCCAGGGGCACCCACTGAAAGACCTGCTAGCCATAAGGTTCCCCAGGATACTGTATGATCCTGTGTGTGAGTAAAGTGCCGTCAAGTCGCAGCCCACTTATGGCGACACTTTTGGGGGGGTTTCATGGCAGAAGACTAACAGAGGTGGTTTGCCGGTGCCTTCCTCTGCACAGCAACCCTGGACTTCCTTGGTGGTCTCCCATCCAAATACTAACCAGGGCTGACCCTGCTTAGCTTCTGAGATCTGACGAGATCAGGCTAGCCTGGGCCATCCAGGTCATACTTGCTAGGTGTGATCCTAGCAAGGGAGAGAGAAAGTGGCCTTTCTGGTTCCCAGCACTGGGAAAAACATAAGAACTGAGGAACACGGCATCCTCTGGGATGTTTGTGGGGAGCGTGAAGGAAACAAGCATTTTGGCACTCGGCTTCCTTTGTCCCAATCAACATATACGTTGAAGGGAAAGGGGGTCAGGAAATTGCTCGTGCCTCTGCTTGCAAGGGAATCAGCACTGACTTACTTAAAAACAAGAATGGGAAGAAATTGGTATTCATACAACGCAAGCTTTGACATATTCTTTCATAGCCTCAAACTGTCCTTTATTACATTGTTCTTTTAAATTCACACTTTTCTTCTCTGCCTTTTTCTTGCTCTTTTCCCTCACCTTCCTTCATTCAAGGATCAACAGGAAAGCAGCAGAAAAATCTTTTAGAGATGGACTAAACTCCTCAAATGACCTCCCTGGGGGGGGGGGGGACCTGACAGGTAGTAGTATTTGTGACAAAATGCAATCAACTGAAAAGCCAGCTATCCAGAACTAAGTAAGAAGGCGATTTCAACTTTCATTCATCATTAGCCGTTCACGATAAGCGAAAGAACGCACGTACTTTGTTTGGGCTGACTTTCATCTAAGGTAAACTGGAGAAATCAGATAAACCCGGCTTTCCAGCTGTGCGCAAGCATATGCCTTCCACTATCACACACAAGCATATGCCTTTCTCCGACTAAGGGAAAAGTGTGAATGCTTTTGTTTTTCTACAAACCCTCCTAGCCACTAGCAGGAGGACAGTACAGTGCTTCACACAGGGAAGTGGCAACGACCACTTTGCATCCCCAAGCTAGAAGAAGAGGAATTGGTTTTTATATGCCGATTTTCTTTACTTTTTTAAGAAGAATCAAACCGGCTTACCATCTCCTTCCCTTCCTCTCCCCACAACAGACACCTCGTGAGGTAGGTGAGGCTGAGAGAGCTCAAAGAGAACTGTGACTAGCCCAAGGACACCCTGCTGGCTTCACGTGTAGGAGTGGGGAAACCAAGCCAGTTCACCAGATTACAGTCCGCCACTCATATGGAGGAGTGAGGAATCAAACTTGGTTCTTCAGGTTAGAGTCCACCACTCTTAACCACTACACCACGCTGGCTCTACACCCTGTTGGCTAGTGGATGGGTAGGGTTGCCAGGTCCCTCTTCGCCACCAGCAGGAGTTTTTGGAGTTGAGCCTGAGGAGGACAGGGTTTGGGGAGGGACCTCAATGCCATAGAGTCCAATTGGCAATGTGGCCATTTTCTCCAGGTGAACTGATCTCTATCAGCTGGAGATCAGTTGTAATAGAAGGAGATCTCCAGCTAGTACCTGGAGGTTGGCAACCCTTTGGATGGGCAACCCTACAGGGCTCAGTCTGGAACTTGGTCTTGATTAAACCAGGTTTGTTTGTGGGGGGGAGGAACAAGCAAAATACTGCAGTTTTTTTCAAACTCAGAATTAGGTCTAGAAAGTCCATAGCCCTCCCAAAAGCATTGTTGTGAGCACCATGCGATTCCTGAAACCCTCCATTCCCCCATGTGCCATCTCTCAGTACCACCCCAACTTACCTGCTTCTACAGAGGCAGGTACTGGGAGCAAGTAGTAGCCAGTTGGCAGATGGGAGAAGGGATGATATGAGATGTCAGGTACCTGGGAAATGCCTTACCTGAGCCATGCCAACGGAGCTTCCAAGGAACTCAGCAAGATTCAGGCATGGACATTTTTGCCCCATCCATCCAGTGACTGACTGCTTACCTACAGCGGCAAGTAAGCTGGGGGTGGGGAGAGAAAAGTGTGAAGGAGGAGGGAGTGGCAGAAGAATTCTTATTTCATTTGGGGGTACAACTGAAGCCAGAAAGGTTTGGCGGGGGAATGCTCAGCTTTGCACAGCAGGTAAGTATTACCAGCCACTGAAGCTCATATTCCAAGCAAAAAGAGTATGAATTTTGGTAGCATCTCTCCCCCATACATACATGGTAGAAATGTGCATTTATCATGGCATAGTATGCAAAGGCCCCCCAAAAGTGTTTGCACCAGCAGCTTTGTTTGGAGTGGGGTTTTTCCCCCCGTTTTTTGTTTTTTACTACAAGATCTACTGCTGATACTCCAAACACTTTGAACCAGTTTAGATATATTTTTTTCTGAAGAATAATATAACTAGGGTTGCCAGGTGCCCCCCTGGCCACCAGCTGGAGATGGGGGTGAAGGGATGCCAGATCCATGTTGGGAAACTCCTGGAGATTTGGGGGTGGAGCTTGGGGAGGACAGAAACCTCAGTGGGGAACAATGCCAGAGAGCCCACCCTCCAAAGCATCCATTTGCTCCAGGGGAACTGATCTCTGTAGTCTGGAGATGAGCTGTAATTCTGGGGGATCCCCAGGTAGGGTTGCCAGGTCCCTTTTTGCCACTGGCAGAGGTTTTGGGGGCGGAGCCTGAAGAGGGCGGGCTTTGGGGAGGGGAGGGACTTCAATGCCATAGGGTCCAATTGCCAAAGCGGCCGTTTTCTCCAGGTGAATTGATCTCTATTGGCTGGAGATCAGTTGTAATAGCAGGAGATCTCCAGCCAACATCTGGAGGTTTATCAAAACAATTCACAGTGTGATGCAAAAACAATCCACACAAGGCTCAGTTCTATACATATATTCAAAAGGAGATAGTCAATACAAAACATAGTGCAAGCAATATCTATAGTTGAGCGACAGTCAAACAAGAGAACATTATACAAAAATATCAAAAGACAAGTCAAAGAACAATATATACAACAAATCTATGTCTAATGTTTCTCTTTGAGACTTTCCAGTACAATTTCAGTCTTTGTAAGAGCTGGTCCCGAAAGTAGAAAGAATTCCTACAGATTTTCCAAGAGTCCAAGTTGGAAATCAGACTTTTATATCCACTGGCTATGTGCTGCAGGTGTTTCAAAAGGAGACCAAGCTGACACTTATAGTAGAATGAAAATGTCTTCCAGGTAATAGACGCTTTCACCAATGATGGCGTCTTCAGCCTTGTTGTTTTCTTAATGCTACATAGTAATCTGGTGGTTGAAGTTTGGGGGGCGGAGCCTGAGGAGGGCGAGCTTTGGGGAGGGGAGGGACTTCAATGCCATAGAGTCCAATTGCCAAAGCGGCCGTTTTCTCCAGGTGAACTGATCTCTATCGGCTGGAGATCAGTTGTAATAGCAGGAGATCTCCATCCACCATCTGGAGGTTGGCAACCCTATCCCCAGGTAGAGCTATTGGGAAAAAAATTGGGAAAATTCAGGTTCGGGTTTAAATGGTCTTTTTTTTATTCGGGAAAACCCAAATGCCGAATTCCCCTACAGGTGGGAATTTGGCTTTAAATTTGTGATTCCTGAATACTTCGGCCATTTAAACCCGGGGGGGTGGCATTTTTGCAGGAAGAGAACCCAAATTTTCAGGGTAGCTTGAAGCGACTCTCCTTGCAAGAAGCCCCAAGGTTGGTAAAGATTGGGTCAGGGGGTCCAAAGGTACGGGGTCTGGGTCACCCCCATTCCCCCCTAGGAATGCATTGGACTGCTGTCCAATGTTTGATTGCATTGTAGTTCTGTGAAATGAACAGAAACAGAACTTCATTTGAAAAGGATAAGTCCCGTTTAGCAGTTTTAACTCAGTTATTGTTATTGCTCACTTTGTTTCCCTGAGGCCTCCCCTGGGTGATTGGGCCTAAATGTTTCTCTTTTGCCCATTTTAAGAAGATATTTTATCTCCTAGGTTTGAACCACTGCATATTGCTTGCTCAATGATTATAGTTTGGTGAGCTTCCTAATTCCCTAATTATCAAACTATATGCAATATCAACATAAGTCACAGATCCTTTTCTACCCTAACACCACAAATATGCAAACCTTTTAAAAAAGGCAAACAAGCAACGGACAATTATTCTTTCTTTGGAAGAAAGTGTCTTAGATAGTGGTCAGAGGTGACAACTAAGCTTTAGGTTTAGCCGCCTTGGGGGCCTTGGCTAAACCCACAACTAAGAGATTTATAAAATAATCTGGCTTAAAACAGCTAAACACTATCCTACCCCAACCGTCAAACAGAGCTCCCTTTCTTCCCCTTCTCAGAGTGAATGGATCATTAGGTGTTTCACTCCGCAATGCACCCTATGTTTCAGCTCTCTGGCTGTGCTCAGTCCCTCCTTACGTGGCTGCTTCCATGTGTTTTCCTTGGACCTTTCCTGGATATACCTCTGGATCCTTGTTCCGACCCCCACCCCAGTTTGTACAGATTCGACATTTACTTGGATTTTTGGCAGCCTAGATACAGAGCCCCGTGGCGCAGAGTGGTAAGCTGCAGTACTGCAGCCAAGGCTCTGCTCATGACCTGAGTTCGATCCCAATGGAAGTTGGTTTCAGGTAGCCGGCTCAAGGTTGACTCAGCCTTCCAGCCTTCCAAGGTTGGTCAAATGAGGACCCAGCTTGCTGGGGGTAAAGGGAAGATGACTGGGGAAGGCACTGGCAAACCACCCTGTAAAACAAAAGTCTGCCTAGTAAACGTCGGGGTGTGACGTCACTCCATGGGTTAGGAATGACCCAGTGCTTGCACAGGGGACCTTTACACACAGAGAAGCCATCCTGGATGACTTCCCCATGCAGAATCATGCCAAGATAGGTATTACAATTCTGTTATTCCCCACCCAACCACACCCTGCTGCTTTCTCTCTCAGATCACTATCCTTGTCTCTTGAGCGAACACACTGGACAAATGTCGAATGTCTGCGTACATTGTGGACTAACATTTCTGCAGGTACAAGGATTTCCACACTCGGAGCATGATTTTCCTGCCTCCTCTCTCCTGCAGCAGCCCCAGATGCCCTCCAAAATCCTGTTCCTGGTAGTCCCCTCTCCTCCAGGAACAGGATTTTGGGGAGTATTTCAGAGGGAGGGGGAAATCATGCTCCATGGGTGGAAACCCTTGCACCTGCCAAAATGCCTGGTCTGCATCCAAACTATTTATTACAAATATTATGACAGTGCATTTTTATTCTGCTTAAACTACCTGTATTTCTAACATATCCAGAATCGCTCTGGAGCTCCACCACTTCGTCACAGTTCCCTGGGGTTGCCAGGTCTTCCTTCGCCACCGGTGGGAGGTTTGGGAGGCAGAGCCTGAGAAGGGCGGAGTTTGGGGAGGGGAGGGACTTCAATGCCATAGAGTCCACTTGCCAAAGCTGCCCTTTTCTCCAAGTGAACTGATCTCTATCAGCTGGAGATCAGTTGTAATAGTGGAAGATCTCCAGCTACTACCTGGAGGTTGGCAACCCTACAGTTCCCTGAGACAGAGTGTTGTGGTCTAAGTCCAGGTTTCATCACTTCCCCCAGCCCAGTGTTAGATGCTCAGTCCACAACTGAGCACAAGTGAGGGACAGCAGGAGAGACGTTTTTTTCCCTATGCTTGGCTGTTTGCATGTGAGCTTGGGGATCCACGTTTGAAAGCAGATCCATTCACACAGAAGACATGTCTAACATACACATGGACAGGCCACACATGGAAACGGGGCCTGGGCTTCATGTTGAACAGAGCCAAGTTGAAATATCCCCCAGAATCACAAGCTGAAACAGAAGGGATTCCCAGAAGGTTCAAAGTTTTTTGGGGGGGAGGGGGGGACTGCCTTAATAGAAAGCCTACAACTGCTTCATTGAAGCTTTATTCTACAGCGGGAGCTACTAAATGAAGATGTCACATTTAGCTGCACTTCAAAAAATAGTTTATGAAAACAGCTTAAAAGATTATTCAGCTAGTCAAATAACTTAATTGGCTGAATCTTGCACTCTCAAGAGAAAAAGGCCGTCATTGCCCTGCACGCTGATGAGTGCTAAATAAGAGGCTACAGTATGCTATAAAAGCACATTCCATCAGTTCAGCATAGAGGAAGGCTTGCCTGTTAAAAAAAGCTGTGCAAATCCCAACTGACAGAGAAGCTTCATGAACCTAGCTATAAATATTTCTACACACTCAACTCGGACTTTGCCCAGCAAAACACTGCCAGCATCTCTCATTCAGTAGTAGATCCCAAGACATAATCAGAAAGAGGTGTACACAAATACAGTCTCTTCACACACAAAAATCACTGTTGGAGATATCGCTCCAAATTACACACCAGGAAACAATTGCTGGCAAACCAGCATAAACAGTAGTTCTGTCAAACAAACAGACCTTATTATAGCGTATTCCAGATTGTCTGGACCATTACAATCCTGTCCATTTGGAGCACAGAGGTGAATTCGGAAAGAGCCACTGAATGAAGGACACATGAAGCACTTGGTGGTCTTTGAGAGTAACTCATGGTCACAGGGTTCAGGAGACTGTCACTTAGGGCGAAAACGCATGGTCGCTTTAGCCTCCTTTATTCCCTGTTTCAGCCATTCAGCCAGGATCTAGCACACGTTCCGGCGAAAACACATGTGTTCGATCCTGACTGAACCCTGGCTAAAACAGAGGCTAAAGCGACCATGCGTTTTCACCCTTAGCCAAAGTGGTACAAGGCCAGGGAGACAGCAAAGTATGAAATCTCCATGACTCATCACTAGTACGAGAAGAAATTCTCACTTGCAGAAACAGAACTAAATATATCAACTGTAAATGTGGAGGTAAAGGGGGTGGGTATTTCCTGGAGAGAATCCGCATATGTGCGAATGATTAAATACTTTCCTCCTATTCAGTGATTCTGCCCTAAAAGTGCCCCCATTAATGTTACAAGAGGAACAAACAGACAGATACACTGCCCGCCCCCCACACCAGCTGTGGTACTTTAAATATCATATTTGCTCACACAGTCCCACTCTATCCCTGCTTATTCCCTCTCCACCCGAATCTCATTAGAACAAGATAATTGGTAGCTATCAGGCTCACATATATCTCGGGAAAGGACACACTTTCTCATGACTTGGGAAAAGTTCACTATGACCACCTTTGAGAACTGCAGGGAGACACACAAGTACACATATATATGCAGGCACCCAACACAACAGCATATTCTCCCATGCGGCAGTGTTTCCATTTCACATTCCATAAGCATCATTTATTTTCTCTAACCTTCTGAGTGTAAGGTGTGACAAAACCTTTAATTAGGACACACGCACAGGCCATATGTTGGAAGGATACTTCATTGACCAAGGGTATCAGTTAACTATGGCAATAATGCTCTTGAATTCTTAGACTAGGGTTACAATCCTGGGAACACTTATCTGGGAATACGTAACAAGTAAATACTCAATTCAGTAGGACTAACTGCCAAGTAAAATATTTGTTTATAGCTATGTTGGTTCAAAAGTAAAAGCCAAAAAACATTATCCACATATTACCTTGATTAAGACCAACCCAATGGCATAACTGAGAGCCAATGTGGTGTAGTGGTTAAGATCTCGGACTAGGACCTGGGAAACCCAGGTTCAAATCCCCATTCACACCGTAGGAGCTTGCTGGGTGACCTTGGGCCAGTCACACACTCTCAGGCCTGACCCTGGCTAGAATTTGGATGGGAGACCTCTAAGGAATACCAGGAGTATGACACAGAAGCAAGCAATGACAAACTCTTGCCTTGAAAACCATATGGGGTGACCATAAGTCAACTGTGACTTGATGGCAAAAAAAATTACATAACACTGTAATGACGAGTACTGGGGAACTCAAATGCTTACACATTTGTATGTGTTATTTGTAGTTTACTTCCAAGTAAACATGTGTATCCTCAGGCTATATACATGCCAACATAGCTTCTGGCAGGTCATTAATGCAATCTTGACCTCTAGTGTCATTACTACTCTTGAGAGGGATTTATATCATTATGTCTGCTCACAGTCATCAAGGAAGCCACTCACTCCAGTTTTCCCTGACGTGTGTGTTAAGTGCCGTCAAGCTGCTTCTGGCTCATGGCAACCCTATGAACCAAGGTCCTCCAAAATGTCCTATCATTAACAGCCTTGCTCAAGTCTTGCACACTGAGGGCCATGGCTTTCTTTATAGAGTCAATCTATCTCATGTCTTCCTCTTTTCGTGCTGCCTTTGACTTTTCCTAGCATTACTGTCTTTTCCAGTGACTCTTGTCTTCTCTAATGTGATGAAGGACGATAGCCTCAGTTTAGTCATTTTAATTTTCTAGGGACAGTTCAGGCTTGATTTAGTCTAGAACTCACAGGTGTGTCTTTTTGGCCGTCCGTGGTATCTGCAAAACTCTCCAACACCACATTTGAAAGGAATCAACTTTCTTCCTGTCAGCTCTCTTCACTGACCAACTTTCACACCCATACATAGTAACAGGGAATACTATAGAATGAATGGGAAATCAGGATCTTAACTAAATAGAAAACCCCTTGATATCTCAAGCACTGGAATGGAATATCTATAAAATGGTGGTAAAATACAGACAGGTAGGATTGGAGTTTTTATGGTCGGTGACATCTAAGCCATATTGTACTATATACAAGATTACATTTCAAACAATCATCTCTACATTTCCTCAGGTGAACTTCAGGAAGCAAATAAAGCAGCTAGGGTCTGTACAGTTTGGATTTGAACAGTATCTTGAATCTAGTGGTGTAGTGGTTAAGAGCAGCGGTTTGGAGGAGTGGACTCTAATCTGGAGAACTGGGTTGGTTCCCCCACTCCTACACATGAAGCCAGCTAGGTTACCTTAGGCTAGTCACAGCTCTCTTAGAGCTCTCTCAGCCCCACGTAACTCACAGGGTGCCTGTTGTGGGGAGCGGAAGGGAAGGTGATTGTAAGCCAGTTTGTTTCTTCCTTAAATGGTAGAGAAAGTCGGCATATAAAAACCAACTCCTCTTCTTCCATCAGTGGAGTGTGATTTTAGATCTTCCCACTGCAGCCCAAAATGTCTCTGAAGAACTACTACAGGTACTACATGAGGGAGGAAATCAGCAAAAATGCACACACACACACACACACCCAGCATATGCAGAAATCTTCTGCTGGATCCAATCCAAAATTGCAGAGGGTTACGAGTTGGCTGAAGCAGTTGCTCTCTTTGGAAAGTTGATGCAGGACCAGTAGCTATGTTGTGCACTATATGAGTATACTTGTCTTCACTGTGCTCTGTTTGCCTATTTGTAAAAGATATTACAAAGGCACCCTATGGTGGATTTTCAGACTGCCATCCAAAGGAAACACAACCCTGTATGCTGCTCCCAAAATTCTCACCAACTGAGAAAATGGGGAAGTACATAATTCTATCTGACTTTTTATATTCACTTCAAAACATATTTGGATTCAGTGTCTTAAAAATATTCTCTAAAGTACTGGCCAAAAAAGTTGGAGCACAACCCTGAAGTTTGAGAAAAATTTAACAGCACAAGGGGAAAAAAACTGTTGGGCTACAAAGATATGGCTCACGGCAGTTGCTTCTGGACTCAGTGCCAATTCAATTCCCTCTGCTCAGAGCGCAAGACAATTACTGTTCCTGGGATGGCCAAAAAAATCACATCTTCATTAGCACTCAGAATCATCAAATCATGTTTCAACACTCTTAACTCACCATTGCTTATATTGAGAGTGTGCTCCTCCACGCACAGTTCAAGTTGAGGTTGGAGATTCAGCACGTCGGGTCAATAATCCATGTATTCAAAAAACAGTCACGAAAGATGTATTAACATAAGCTGCACATTAAGGCGCAATTATTTATACACAGGGCAGTAATAGCTCTGCACCGAGCATCATTCCAACTCTCTTATGCCAGAGAGCAGCATTTTCAGAAAAACCATCACTTCTCTGAAATAAAGAAAGCCATACCATGCTAACCCACACAGCCTAACAATAAGGCCAGCCGAAAAGCACACTGTTGTTCTGATACCTATACAAGTGACATAACAAGAAAATCCCAATTCCATGAAATCCATTAACAAAAGTACGGCAGAACGCAGCCTCACAACAACGTTCTAGGCATGTTTTATTAGTACATATTAGGATTCTGTTTCACATAATACTTTCCACAGAGGTTATAATCCAGAATCTACAGGACTGAGTTCTGATACATTCTGTTTTAAGTCAATAAGGTATAGGATCATACACGTGAGTTGAAGATTGGTAAGGAATTTCACTTTACAAATTGTCATACCACAGGGGTGGGGAACCTTTTTTCCGCCAAGGGCCATTTGGATATTTGTAACACCATTCGCGAGCCATACAAAATTATCAACTTAAAAATTAGCCGACTAAGCCCCAAGCAGGCAGCTGCCCACCCCACCCCACCCCGGCACGGGGAAACAGGCAGGCATCCAACCAATGGTGCACTCAACCATGGTGCACAGGATGGTCTGTTGCACCAGCCAGGCGTAGCCATCCAGTTGCACACTGGAGTTGCTCCTGCTCCGCATAGTCGGGGCCGGATTCTACAGCCTGCTACCTCCCCTTGCAGGGATGAAATGAGGACACACTGGCTAAGAACCCCCCCACATGCATTCTGGCCCTGCCCCCTTTAACCCCACCATTGTCACCACTTCTGCCCCCAGCCCTGTTGCAGTACAGAGGGAATACGTTTCTCCATGGCCCAGGTGGGAAAGGGTTAACACAGTTTCTTGGGCTATCCTAGCAGCTCCATAGCTAAGGACTCTTCTGCAAGGGGGGGGAAGGTTCCTTTTCTCGGCAAAACAAACTCACATCCACCTTGAATAGAGGCTATTCCTGTCCACGGGAGGGGGCGGATCGCCAGTCTTAGATCCTTCTGAGCTAGAGATCTGCCAGGACCCACAAAGGGCCAGACCAAATTATTTTGCGGGCCTTAAATGGCCCCTGGGCCTGACGTTCCCCACCCCTGTCATACAAGGACAAGAAAATTCAGCCCGAGCTGAAATTCTCTCTTGTTAGAACCTTCTTTACCCAACAATCCCAATGATTGCTTGTTTAGGACTCTTATCGTTCTTCGCCTTAAAACTAACTGACTACAAGTCAGTGTGGTGCAGATGTTAAAGTACTGCACGTCAAACTGGGACGTCAGACATCTAATCCCCTATGAGCCTTGAAGATGACTCGAGGACTTTGAGACCACCAGCATCTCAGCCTATCAGACTTAGTTGTGGAAATAAAATTGAAAACATCTTATGTGCGGCACCCTGAGTTCTTCGGAGCAAGTGAGGGCTTTAGATGTGGTAAATAAATAAAGCCATTTAGGGTTGCCAATGTGTCATGTGGAAGAATCCCTGTCAGCTGGTCTATTTTGTTTTGTTGCTGCCCTGTGGGACAGAGGAACCCTTGTTGTTGGGGTTTTTTTTTATGGGTATGTTTTAATCCGGCACTCCATTCAAGCAACAGCTCAAAGCAACAGACATCTTCCTCCCCTTTTCCATTTTATCCATTCAACAACCCTGTGAGGGTGACTAGGATGAACGAACCACGGGACCAGGGTTCCCTAGTGAGCTTCATGGCAGAGTGGGGATTTGAACCTGGGCTACCCAGACCCCACTGTAAACCACTAAAGAAGAGAACACATCTTCTTCCTGGACGCCACCACTTCATACTGGCCAGTGATGGGCCATCCAAAAAACCACGTTCAGGCTCTGGCAGCTTCCAGTCAAGCAGGACTGAAAGAAACAGTTCAAACTGCCAATGTACCAGCAACAAATATTAGTCTTGCGGCGCCTTAAAGAAAAACAGACCAACTGCAGTATGAGCTTTTATGTATATGCAAGTTCATGTAAGTAAGTGGAAATATAGCTGCTGAATACAGAGTCACTTCATGCATCTGATGAGGGGCCATGGCTCAGTGGTAGAGCCTCTGCTTGGCATGCAGAAGGTCCCCGGTTCAATCCCCGGAATCTCCAGTTAAAGGGACTAGGCAAGTGGCTGATGTGAAAGACCTCAGCCTGAGACCCTGGAGATCCGCTGCCGGTCTGAGCAGACAATACTGACTTTGATGGACAAAGGGTCTGATTCAGTATAAGGCAGCTTCATGTGTATGTGTTCAAACAGGCTCTAGCCCCCCACAAAACGTCTGCTACAATAAATCTGTTAATGATGCTGGAGTACAGCTGCAAAGCTTTCTGGGATACCCTATCAGCCATATCCATGAAGGATAGAGTCATATCTGTGAAGCCCCACTCTCATGTGGGGGAGGGAATGGTTGCGGCAGGAGCTGTCCACACATATTCCTTAAGAACCACTGAGGTTAGATATCCAGTGACGCCCATAACAAGTGCGTGCCCCTCCGTGAGCCCATGGGAAATTCACATGAGTGATGGGAATGTGCAGATTCTGCATTCGGAACCAACTGACCCCTGCAAAAGGCTGCGGCAGGATCACAATATAGTGCTCAACAGCCTCCTGGCTTCATGCCTGGTTTGCAGGCTTCCCAGAAATATCTGGCTGGCCACTTCTGGAATCAAGAGGCTGGTCTAGGTGACCGGATTCATAGTCAGGAGGATCTTCTTAGGATGCAGAAGCAGCATAGCTCCTTGAACGTTACCATCTTCAGCTCTGGCCACCTATCGCAAGATGAGCATGAAAAAATGAACAATGAAGGGAGCATTTGGGGGCTTTTCCACCCCATAATCCCCAGCCCAAGATCCCTCTTTGCTTTTCCCAATGAGTGCTCACCTGGATGTGTTCCTTATATTGTTTACTTGAGCATCCATGCATGGATGTTTGTGGAGAATATCCCTCTAGGGGATCTTGTTGCCTTGGTCCTCCCATCTCCAGTTCACTCTATCAGCAGTTTGGTCCCTGCAAGGAATGAGTGCCAATGGGTGGAATATACAGTATTCCAGCAATTAATGCTTCCCATTTCCTTCCCAGGGATATGGTGGGAGCTTACCTGGGCTGGAAGATTTGTTGTCCATTAAGGCCCTAACTTGGACTTTACAGATACTTACAATGTGCCATTACAACTGTTACTGCCTTCTGCATGGGAAGTATTGAGAAGCTATAACCTGTCACCTCTGAACATCTCTTGCCTTGATGGCACACACACACAACCTGTTTTCCTAGGTTCCACAAATGTTATACCCATTACTCCCCTGTAAGGGATGCTCTATCTTACACCCACCTGTTTGGATTAATTTGGACCAAAATATTGGGGCGATTGGAATATTTGTGAGAGATGTGCACTCCCAGTATGTTTTGAGACTGTGTGGCTTCAGAGCATAGCATTGTATGGGCGCAAGACCAGGGGCAGGATACCAGTTAACACTGTCATTTCCACACCCTGAACTGCCCAGCCTCTGCCTACATAAATTCTGTGTAAGCTTTCCAACAGTTCCACTGTGTTTATTTAGTTACACGTGTGCAGGTACAATTACTCCATTTGATGGGCAAGTGCAGTATCCAGGGTTGCCAAATGCCTGGAGAAAAAATGTCCTGTTCCTTCCATAGGGACTTAATGGGATGTTATTTCCCTCTATGGTATGAAAAGCTTCAGCTGCCCGTTTCTACAGACCTCTTCTAAAGGGACAGGACATTTTTCTCCAGGCCTGTTGGCAGCTTTAGCAATATCAGTGCAACCTACACACATGGGTACAAGCAAAACACTACGACCTTGTGCTAATGCAAGGAATCTTGGTCAGCATCGTATCCCACTCATAGTGTCACAATGGACAGGACCAGCTTGTAAGAATAGTTGTACTGCTGATTTATGATACTAACACTTATATGCTGAACACACTTGGAAATATGTTTCATTGGAATAAATCGGACTAACCACTTAAGATCAGGGCAGGGGAAAGGCTCACGCCATTTACATTCAGGTGTATCTCCAGGATTTGGGAGAAGGTTACGCTTTACCTCTGCATCCCATAAAGTATGACAGCAAAGCTGGGTATGTGCCTAAGTACTTGCAAAAGCATGACTAATGTTGCTATGGTGCACAGCAAGAGGTTTCTTGGCTTGCTTATTCCAATGCCTAAAAAAAGAGAGAGAAAGATGAGAAATCTTTATTTGTAGACATTTGCCCTAGGTACTGCAGGACCTTTTTATCAATACAATAGCACAACATTAACTAGACCGACCAGACACAAGGAAATGAATCAAGACTGGTGCTTGCAAGTCTTGAATTTTAATGACTGAGTATATTACTTACAAACAACATGAATAATTTTTAAGAGCTGACCTTAAAAGAGGCACTTGGGTTGAATGAGCAACTAATTTTGAGACCCTCTTAAAACATGGGAAATTTTACTTACACCTTATTCACATCCAATAGAAGATCCTAGTCCTTTAAAGTAGGGTTGGCCAACATCTGTATTCCTGGCGGCTGCTCAATTCTCCAGACAGCGGCTTGGTGGAAATGTATCTTTTGCATCACAATCTGACCCCTTTACAGGTAGAGATGTCAGGTTTTTTTCCCCTACTGTCTCTTCTCCCTGTGCTTCTACCTGTAGCACAAGATGTACACATTTACCAGGTGAGGAGCCTTGTGGCAGAGAAGCAGAGCAGATAGTGAATGCTTCATCTGCTTAATTTGTGCTGTAAAAAACACAGATGCAGGGCCAGTAAAAAGGCTGGCAACCCTGTTTGTGGCTGGTCCACCTCTCTCATAAAGTCGGCAGTCAGAGTTTCACAGTTATGGGGCATTATGTACAGACCCCAAGAGGAAGATAATGTGAAAGTGTGCCATTTATCTCTCTCTCTCTCTCTCTCTCTCCCTGACTCCTGAAAACCATTCCCTTCTCCTTATGAGTGAAATGGTGAGCAAGCAATATACCTTTTGATAAGCCTGGTTGTGGCACTGGAGGCAAGGGAGAGTATCTTCCAGGTGGAGACGCCTTTGCAAAATTGGAAAGTCAGGGCTGGTCAGTAGTCACAAACAACAGGTATGCATGAGGAAGCTGGCTAGTTAAAAAAGACTGTGGGCTAGGAACTTGGGTGGATTCCATTGCAAATTCGACTTCAACCAAAATAAACCCAATAGAAGCGTAGTTCTAAATTCAGGTACATTTATACATCTCATCCCTTACTCCGGATCCTATTTTCCTCAGTTACTTCAATGAACTATTTCACATCAGTAGTATCCACATACTCCTTCCATTTAGCTTCTTTCATTTTCCCCCTGGCTTGCTTCTAATGTGCACCTCACGCTGAGATAAGCATTGTGGTTCTCCCCTGAATAAGGAACTGCAGGAGTAGCTGTGTGGGTCTGGGGGAGAGGCACTCTGTACGCAACAGGAAAGCTGCTGGATCCTAGAGCTGGCTCCGCTGTCACTTTGATGATGGCTGTCCTTCGTTTTTCCAGAAAGTAACTAAGTCTGGTCCAGCAGCAAGCTGCCACCGGCCAAATCCAAAGGCAGCTTCTGTGATGTGCAAGAGCAATAAGCATAGGGCAACGGCGTGATCTGACGGCGGCCACATGCATTACTGCTTCATTTAAATCAAATGCAGCCATCTGCCAATGATCCAGCTGAACTGCTGCACCATGATGATTGCTATTAGGGCTGTCAATTCGGTTCGGCCCGAACTGAAAATCAGCCGAATTTCCCTTGATTCGGCGGTTTTTAGTTCGGACGGATCCGAACTCAAAACTGGCGGGCAACCGGGGGGGCCGAATTCAGCGAGTTCGGGAGTTCGGCGAATAAATTCGGCCAATTCGGCCGTCAGTAAGCAGCATAACCGTCAGTAAGCAGCATTCTCCTCCCCCGGCCAATCGGTGGCCAAGCTGGGTCTTCTTCTGGCCAATCAGTCAGGATTGAGTGCTGGAGGAAGCAGCTGATGTGCGGCCGGCCGGGGAAAGAGAGAGAGAGAGGGAAATCCTCATGTGTGTGTGAGGGGGTGCTTGTGCACATTCGCTCCTTTCCGTGGCTGCAGGGGGCGCATTTTTTGGGGTACCGACCCCAAACTTTCAGGGGATATTCAGACAGGTTTTTTTAAGAGACCACCCAAGTTTTGTAAACATTGGGTCAGGGGGTCCCGAGATATGGGCTCCCCCCTTTTTTCCATGGCTGCAGAGGGCGCATTTTTGGGTGTGCCGACCCCAAACTTTCAGCGGAGCATCAGACTAGGCTTCTTAAGATACCCCCCAAGTTTTGTAAACATTGGGTCAGGGCCCCCCGAGATATGGGCTCCACCCCTTTTTCCTCTCCCCCCTTTTCCATTTTCGTGGCTGCAGGGGGCGCTTTTTGGGGGGTTCAGCCCCCAAACTTTTGTCATAGCTTCAGAGAATCCCTCTTAAGAGACCACCCAAGTTTTGTAAAGATGGGTTCAGTGGGGGCTGAAATATTGGCTCCCCCCCCTTTTCTCTTTCCATGGCTGCAGGGGGCGCATTTTTGGGTGTGCCGATCCCAGACTTTCGGCGGAGCTTCAGTCAAGGCTTTTTAAGAGACCACCCAAGTTTTGTAAACATTGGGTCAGGGCCCCCCGAGATATGGGCTTTCCCCTTTCCCCTATTGGGATGAATGGATCACCCTCGAGAGATGCATACATATGGATCTTATATTGGATACAAATGGAATCATATTGGATTACCCAGCCTCCCAGCCCCTCCTGCTGGAACAGAAGACAGCCACAGTAAGACCCCTTTGGGGGCTTTAATCTATATTTTTTCTTTTCTGTGTGTGTGTGGGGGGGAAAGCAGAGTCTGTGTGTGTGTGTGGGGAGGGAGCAGTTTCTGTGGGTGGGGGGGGGAAGCCAAAGGGGGCTTTTGCCGGTTCTGCCTGGGGTGTGTGTTCCCCCTCCAGTCTCTCTCTCCCTGGTTTGAGGGGGGGGCTTCATTTTTATTCTTCAGGTTTTTCCTCATTCATAAGATCAGTTAGGTTATTGATGCTTGCTCAAAACTGGTTTTCAAATGGTGACTTAAAGAATGCATCTGCCTGGTCCCAAGTCCAATGCAAAAGGAGACATTCCACCCCCTCCTGCTCATTATGCATAGCTAGCTGCCTCTGTCCCTTTCCATGGTATGCAAACTCCCAGGTGTCAGGTGTTGCTATGCACTGTTGCAAAGGTTTTGCATTGCGTGCTTGTGTTGCTTTGCAGTTGTATTGTTTTGCAAAATTCTTCACACCTGCCCCGCCCTTTGCATATTTGCAAAGGGGTTGCTCTGCAGTTGTGTTGCTTTGCAAAGTTCTTAGCACCTGCCCCGCCCTTGCTCTCATCAGCTGTTTGTCGGGCCGGGAGCTTTGTGCGTGGGCGGCAAGCTCTGCGGAGAGATCCACATTAAGGGTGGGGGGGACCCCTTTCAGGGCCCATATCTCAGCCCCCCCGACCCAATCTTTACAAAACTTGGGGAGTCTTTCAATATACGTCCTTTGAAGCTCTGCTGAAAGTTTGGGACCTCTAAGCCCAAAAATGCCCCCCCCAGAGCCGCGGAAAGGCGCGGTTGTGTTTTTAATGGCTTTATTCGGCCGAATTTTTTTCCCGAACTTTGAATTCCCGCCGAATTGAACGGATCCGAAGTGGGGGAGTTCGGACTTCGGCACGTACCGAACCCACAAGGGCCAAATTCGGCCGAATCCGAACTGTACCGAATTTTTTTTTTTTTTGACAGCCCTAATTGCTATTACACACAAGCACCAGCTATGGGAATCCATGTGTCAGTCCAACATTACGGAGCATGAAAACGGCCTTGATGTACAATATGCTGTCTTCCTTTACTGATATTCACAGGACTATTTAAGGTAAGAGAAACAAGCGAGTTCAGGTCTACTTGACTGCTCATCACAATTCCAACACCTTTTGACTTCAATTGTGTTTTAGTTTAAATTTTATTAACATATTTATATCCTTCCTCGCCTCTTGGCTCCAGGCGTCTTACAAGCGATAATTAAAGCCTTTCAAATTGAAAACAGGTAGGATTAAAAAAAAAAAAAACACCCCCCCAGATGCCTACTATTCCTATCCCATCAAAAGCGTTAGCAAACACGCAGCCTTGAACCACCTCCTGAACTCCAAAGAAGGGGTTCCTCTCACTTCTTCAGGGAGTCCACACCATAGAGCGGGGGCCATTATGGAAAAGGCCTGGCTATGGATGATGCCAGGTGGGCCACCCTAAGTGGGGAAATAGCCAGCAGGCGGCATCCTGAAGACTGTAGTAAACCCAAACTTAGGGAGGAAGGTGGTCCTTTAAACATCTTGGTCCCAGACCAAGAAGAGCTTTAAAGGTCATAACCAGTTCCTTGAATTGAGTTCGGAAACAAACTGGCAGCCAATTTAGCTGTTTCCAAATGAGCAACATCCGTTCCCATCGGCTAGCCTCTAACAATAATCGGGTTACCATATTCTGAACCAGCAGCAGTTTCCAGGTTGTCTTCAAGGGTAGCCCAAAGTAGAGAGCATTACAGAGGTTACAAAAGCACGGATCAGCATGAACAGGCCAGCTGAGGGGCTTATCGCCCCCAGGCTGGGAAACGTATGGAAAACATCTTAAAAGCGATCGTGCTGGATGCGATTTCCTATTTTCCCCCTGCACTTCTGCTCGTTCTAACCTCTCTGAAATGTTTGCTTTCAGAGCACACCTCCAATGAAACAGTGCACAAAAGAGAGAAGGGGGCGTGGAGGGAGCACCACGTAACTTGCTTGGGTTCCCCTCCACCTCCCTTAGCATTTTGGTGTGCTTGCGTGGGATCGTCAGTGCATCGGGAAGATAGGACGATGGGCACACGTTTCCCCCATGCTTCTAGTTCTCGCGGGAATGCAAAGGGACAAAAAGCAGGAAATCATTCAGATCTTCCCTTGGGGATATTGCACCAGGAGGAAAACGGGGGGGGGGGGAGAGGAAAGAAAGAAAAAATTCAGAAACAATCATTCTCCTGCAGCTCTCAAGGGAAGGGGGGACCAGAAGAACAAAAGCAACAAATTTCCTTTACAGCCTTGTCCGAGCCTCGTCAGTAACACAGAAACAAAGGAGACCTGGTGGAGAATGGGTCGCTTCTTTGCAGGCTTTAAATAACTTGCCTGATCCCTTTTTTTAAGAAGACAAAACGATCCAATGTTACTCCAAGTGCATTTATTTTAAAACAAAAAACCACATGGCCACCGGAGGGAAAGAGGAGGGGACCTGGGCTTCACAGTGGGTGTGGACAACAGAGGGGCGGAGAAAGAAACAGTGTCTCAATCTTATCTGCACTTCGGGGGAAGCCGTCTGGAAAACGGAGAAAGGGAAAACATCGTTCTATAAGTGTTTTTGGAAACCACGGGGATTACACGACTGCAAAACGGTTCCACCCCCAAAGGGAGTGAATGAATGAATAAAAAGTCTCAATAAACGTTTCAAACAGTAAGTGCGTTAGCCCTCTGAATCTAAAGGAAAGTGTTAGTGAAACTAGATGCAACTGACAGAAGGCTCTTGGCCACTAAGCCAACCTGCTTTTCGAACAGCAAAGTGGGGTCCATATAAAGGTAAAGGTCCCCTGTGCAAGCACCAGGTCATTCCTAACCCATGGGGTGACATCACATCCCAACATTTACTAGGCAGACTGTTTGTGGGGTGGTTTGCCAGTGCCTTCCCCAGTCATCTTCCCTTTACCCCCAGCAAGCTGGGTCCTCATTTTACCGACCTCGGAAGGCTGGAAGGCTGAGTCAACCTTGAGCGGCTACCTGAAACCAACTTCCGTTGGGATCGAACTCAGGTCGTGAGCAGAGCTTGGACTGCAGTTCTGCAGCTTACCACTCTGCGCCACAGGGTCCATGAGCACACCCAAAATCTTAACCTGCTCTACAAAAGCCCAATTCAAACCCATTTTCGGGGGGGAGGGCCATCAAATCACAGTTGACTTATGTCCACACTGTCGGGCTTTCAAATCAAGGGACATTCAGAGGTGGTTTGCCATTGCCTATCTCATCTTGTGTGTGTGTGAAGTGCTTTCAAGTCGCAGGCGACTTATGGCGACCCCTTTTGGGGTTTTCATGGCAAGAGACTAACAGAGGTGGTTTGCCAGTGCCTTCCTCTGCACAACAACCCTGGTATTCCTTGGTGGTCTCCTATCCAAATACTCGCCAAGGTCAGGGCTGAAAGTGTGACTGGCCCAAGGTCAAGTTTCCATAACAAAGTGGGGATTTGAACCTGGGTCTTCCAGATCTTAGTCCAACACTTTAACCACACCACCACACTGGCTCTTCAAACCACCTGAGACAAGTGAATCCAATCCCTCGAGAACATCAGCCTTTCCAACCAGTATCACCTCTGTCTTGTCTGGATTCAGATTCAGTTTGTTCTGCCTTAGCACTTGACCACAGCCGCAGGGCACCAGTTCAAAACCAAGATGGACACATACGGAGGCTTGGATAATGAAATATAGGGCTGCGTGCCGTCTGCATATTGATGATACCCAACCCCAAAGCTCCAAATAATATCATTTCAATGGCCTGAATGTATATAGGAGGGGAACCCAAAGAACTAGTGTGTGAGGGGAAGTCCAGTTTCCCCCCCATCCCTCCTTCTTTCCAGCTGTGGTTCAGGCTTCCCAGCTCATCTCTCTCCACCACTGGATTTGTCTTCCTCCCTTCCTTAGCACTGGCCCCAGTTCCCCTCCCCTCCCCTAGCTTGGCTCCACCTTCCCCCTACTATTATCAGCTCCAGCTCTCTTCCCCCTCCCCCACCCAGTGATAGCAATTGGGACTTTAGATGTCATTTTGGGTCGCTATGGCAACCCAAAATGCTAACCCAAACTCTTGGGGGGCGCGGTTGCATGCGCCCAGATTTCACTGCTAACATTGAACACATGAAGCCGCCTTATACGGAATCAGACCCTTGATCCGTCAAAGTCAGTGTTGTCTACTCAAACCAGCAGCGGCTCTCCAGGGTCTCAGGCAGGGGTCTTTCACATCACCTACCTACCTAGTCCCTTTAACTGGAGATGCTGGGGATTGAACCTGGGACCTTCTGCATGACAAGAAGATGCTCTACCACTGAGCCACAGAACCTCCAAATTAACTTGCAGAACCCTAAATGTTAGCCATTGCTGGCCTCTTCGCGCAGATGTGCCTATGTGCTCAAAAGTAAGACCCCGAGTCCAGCAGGGCTTACTTCCAAGTATCTACACACCAGGATCCCGCTGATTTCAGACACCCACCAGCCTCAAGGGCACCGCCGGGCAATCCCACAACAGCTTTGCCTGGAGCCACAGAAGTTGCTTGCCGCCACCCCCAGTAGGGTTGCCAGGCCCCTCTTCACCATTGGTGGGAGGTTTTGGGGTGGAGCCTGAGGAGGGCGGGGTTTGAGGAGGGGAGGGACTTCAACGCCATACAGTCCAATTACCAAAGAGGCCATTTTCTCCTGGGGATCTGATCTCTATCGGCTGGAGATCAGTTGTAATAGCAGGAGATCTCCAGAAACTGCCTGGAGGTTAAAGCAAAAATAAACTCGAGCAACTTTCAAAACTAGTGCAAAATTACATAGCTGCAATGGCTAAAACTTATAACAATTATTCCAAGTTGATGACAAATTCAGTAAGCTCCTGATGCAATTTGCAATCTTATGCACTTCTCTCACACAATTTGTAACCATGTATTTCACTGAATCACAGAGCTGGAAGGGACCACCAGGGTCATCTGTTTCCCGTCATATACATCACAGTAACGACATTAGGTCCATTTCATCATACATATTAAAGACTCCAGCTTCTGCAGTGAATAGTTGTAACCCAGTTTCAGTAGTGTAGCTGTAATAGCAGGAGATCTCCAGCTACTACCTGGAGGTTGTGGTGGGAAAAGCAGACACCACTGTACTGTTACTAAATAGTTAGAAAATTAGTACAGGAGCAACACACAACTTATTCAAAGTGCAAAAATATTCTATTAACAAGCTACCTAATTTCAACAAGTCACAATGTACAATCAGGGCAAAAAATTCTATCAAATCTCAGTATGTCACATTACAATGTACAATCAATGCAATAAGTCCTGTGTAAACAGGGTCACAATAAAGTCCAAATATGGTTTCTTCATAGATGTTTTACTGATGCATATCATGGAAGAGATGAACAGGGGGATACGGCCATTTCAAAATTCTTCTGTATAATTCTTCCTCAGTCCCCAAAAGTATCAATCTTATTCAAGCTTCAATGATACATGACTGCACTTAGATATCCAGGATAATTATCTTGTTCCCCATAGGGATACAGAAAGTGTAGCAGTTTCGGTGTGTGTGTGTGTGTGTGTAAAGTGCCGTCAAGTCGCAGTCGACTTATGGCGACCCCTTATGGGGTTTTCAAGGCAAGAGACTAACAGAGGTGGTTTGTCAGTGCCTTCCTCTGTACAGCAACCCTGGACTTCCTTGGTGGTCTCCCATCCAAATACTACCCTGCTTAGCTTCTGAGATCTGATGAGATCAGGCTAGCCTGAGCCATCCAGGTCAGGGTAGCAGTTTCGGTAGTGTAGCTGTAATAGCAGGAGATCTCCAGCTACTACCTGGAGGTTAGCAACCCTAACCCCCAGCCTCGCAAACCCCAGGCCAGATCCACCTTTGCAAACCCTTCCTCCCTCCCCGAGGGTGATACGCACTCTCTCTCCCCAAATAAAATATTGCCGTTGGACCCAATTTCTCCTGCGAGCATGACATGCTCATCTCACCCCCGCCCAGAAGCGGGAACATTTTGTTCCGAGGAGGCTCTCGAGGCAATCTCGCCTTTCTTGCAGAAGGATCCCAAGAATGTCCAGCCCCCTTTCGCAAGAGGCAAACAGACCACACCCATTCCCTTGCAGCCAAAGCCGGCCAGAAGGAAAAGTTCTCCTACCAACAGCAAAAAGGGCAAAAACGCAGGAGAGGTTTTGCCTTGGGTTGGCCCCTCTCTAGATGCACATTTCCCCCCCATCCCAATTCTCAGAACTCAACCATAAGCCCCGCTTGGGGGGGGGGGAGGGGAGAGAGGGGTGTGTGTGTGTGTGTGTGTGTGTGTGAAGTGCCTTCAAGTTGCAGCCGACCTATGGCGACGACCCCTTTTGGGGTTTTCATGGCAAGAGACTATAAACCCATTTATTCATGGAAGGTTTTGCATTGGATTTGCCACTCTTTAGATGCACTTTTTCCCCATCCATATTCTCAAAACTCAACAATAAGCCGCCATGCAGAGTTTTGAGAATTCAGATGGGGGAAATGTGCATCTAGAGAGTGACAAATCCAATGCAAAACCTTCCATGAATACAGAGGTGGCTTGCCAGTGCCTTCCTCTGCCCAGCAACCCTGGACTTCCTTGGTGGTCTCCCATCCAAATGCTAACCAGGGCTGACCCTGCTTAGCAGCTGAGATCTGATGAGATCAGGCTAGCCTGGGCCATCCAGGTCAGTTGCTTTAACTACTACCGGCTAACAGGGTTCCCCTTCTGGAATGCTAGAGTTTTACTAGGGTTGCTGTCTTAGCGCACGGGAGGTTTTGCCTGAGATTTGCCGCTCTCTAAATGCACATTTCCCCCCATCCAAATGTCCAAAACTCAACAAACAGCCCCCATGCAGAGCTCTGAGAATCCAGACAGGGAAAGCGGGCATCCAGAGAGCGGCCAACCCAAGGCAAACCCGAAAAGGACACTCCTCCAAACCACTTGCCCTAGAGGAGCTCCATTCATTCCAGTGGATCAACTCCAGAGTAGGCTAGGAGCCAGATCCCGCTCGAGAGGCTCGCCATTCATTTGGGCAGGCTCGCCCTCCCCCGCCCCCAACACGCATGCTGGCACATCTCATTCCCACGGGAGCCGACGCGTGTTTGACCAGAAGTCCGCCGCGCTGAACGCCCAAGGGATCGTAGACCGTCCAACAGCCCGACTCGGACAGAAGTCCACCGGTTTGAGCCCAGCGCGCCTAGGATCGCACGGCAGCCCCAATGTAATAGGCACGCGTGGGATTTTCTTGCAAGCAAACTCCGATAGGATCGGGCTGCCGACGGACCTCGGACTGCGTGCAAAACCCGGAAGATTCTTGGCGATTTATGCACGGGAGGTTTCGCTTTGGGTTTGCTGCTCTGCGGATGCGCCTTTTCCCCAGATGAGTTCTCAAAACTCAAAAAAAAAATAATATCAGGATTAGGATTTGGTGCAAAAGAGATTACCAATTTATCACAAGATGAAGGGAGATGTAAGGGAAGTCAACGATTCTTTATTATATATAATTTTTTTTAACAATGTTACCTATTTGTTTTTACTTTTTCCTGTTTATGTCATTGTTCAACTATGTGATTAATAATTTTGGGAAAATGATAAAAAATTATTTAAAAAAAAAACACACTCAAAAAATAAAATAAGCCCCCGTGCAGAGTTTCGAGAATTCAGTTGGGGGAAAGGTGCATCCAGAGAGCGGCGACCCCAAGGCGAAACCTCCCGTGCATCAGTGGCCGGAACGGTTGCCTTTTCCTCCCAAGATTGAAAGCGGCTCTTCCCTCCCGTCCCCAGGGTTTGGGCGAGCAGGAACAGATCTATATTGGGGAAGCTTAGGCGTGACGGCGGCCGAGACCGAAGCCATCAAGTGACATCCAGCGGGGGAGGGCGGTCGCTCTTTGGCTCACCTAGATCAAATGAAGGCATTTGGGGGGGGGGGGAGAAGCGTGTCTAAATGCACATTTCCCCCCATCCAAATGTCCAAAACTCAACAATCTGCCCCCGTGCAGAGCTCTGAGAATCCAGACAGGGAAAGCGGGCATCCAGAGAGCGGCCAACCCAAGGCAAAACCGAAAAGGACACTCCTCCAAACCACTTGCCCTAGAGGAGCTCCATTCATTCCCGTGGATCAACTCCAGAGTACGCCAAGAGCCAGATCCCGCCCGAGAGGCTCGCCCCGGGTGTCGTTTGCAACGCATGCACCCCCCAGACGGCCATCAGCGCTTGCAAGCAGCCCTGCCCACCAAGCACCCTCTTCCAAAACACACCACTACACCCCCTGCTTCGCTTGAGCGGTTTGGAGCAGTGCAGAAAGAAGTCGCAGATCCAGACCATCGGCCGCTGAAAGGTTGATCGGGACCCGGAGCGGCATTTTGCAGCCCAGGGATCCCCTGCTTCCTCCTCCTATCAACGGAATGGGGGGGGGGGGAGAATAACTTGGTGGGGCTTAAGTGCATGCAACACCACCAGTTGCGCTTTCCGACCCGCACCGCACATCCACATCTGGAGAGGGGAGGGGCCCCTCGCCCCTTTCAACTCTCCGGCAGAACTCCCGCTGCAAGTCTCTGCAAGGAACGCGATGCAAAAAAAAATAAAAATGCAAAAAGCAATCGCAACGACCGCAAAAGAGATACCTGACGCTCGGCCGCCGGCTCGTAGCCTCCGCTCCCAACCTCTCCCGTCGCCCGAAACCAGCGCTCTGCAAACGCGGACTCGCCAGCTGCCAGTCAGCGCGGCGCACGAGAATCGCGAAGCGCTCGCCGAACGCGGGCGTCTTGAGCCAGGTGGGGCGCCGTAACCCTTGGAATGCGCCCGCTAACGGAGAGGCCGGAACTCTTGGAACGTACCATTCCGCGCCCTCGGGGGAGGGGTTACGCAATGAGAGAGAAAGGCTGCCGCGATTTCTCTGTCCGTCACGAAGCGGGTTTCTCCGGAGCGGCGGCCGCGGCCGCCGAGGTCCGTTAGCACGGGGCGGGGACGGGCCGCGAAGGGCGCGGCGGGGCCTCCCCTGTTTTGGGTTAATGGTCGCGCCCGAAGCGGAGGGGGCGTGGCGGTTGTGAAGCGTGTAGCGGCGGTTTCGGCAGGGGCCGGCGCGTGGGGGGCGAGTGGTGCGGCTTATGGAACGTCGGCGGGAGCAGTTTGCTTTTAATCCTTCCGCGGGAGAGGGGAGTTGTGCCGCGCGCTGTCCCGTTTTTTATCACCTTACCCGGCCGTCCCCGTCTTTTTAATTGTGTGTTTTGCAGTGCCGTCAAGTCGCTTCCGACTCATGGGCCATTTATTCATGGAAGGTTTTGCATTGGATTTGTCACTCTATAGATGCACATTTTCCCCCCATCCGAATTCTCAAAACTCTGCATGGTGGCTTATTTTTGAGTTTTGAGAATATGGATGGGGGGGAAAGTGCATCTAAAGAGTGGCAAATCCAATGCAAAACCTTCCATGAATAAATGGCCATGGTGACCCTGTGGCCATTTATGCACGGGAGGTGGTGCCTTGGGTTTGCTGCTCTCTAGATGCACGTTTTCCCCATCCGAATTCTCAAAACTCTACACGGGGGCTTCTTGCTGAGTTTTAAGAATTTGGATGGGGAAATGTGCATCTAGAGAGCAGCAAACCCAAGGCAAAAACCTCCCGTGCACAAGAGTGTGATCTGATTTAGAGAGCAGCAAATCCAAGGCAAAAACCTCCCATGCACAAGAGTGTGATCTGATGTGCATTTAGAGAGCAGCAAATCCAAGGCAAAAAACCTCCCATGCACAAGAGTGTGATCTGATTTAGAGAGCAGCAAATCCAAGGCAAAAACCTCCCGTGCACAAGAGTGTGATCTGATGAGCATTTAGAGAGCAGCAAATCCAAGGCAAAAACCTCCCATGCACAAGAGTGTGATCTGACGTGCATTTAGAGAGCAGCAAATCCAAGGCAAAACCTCCCATGCATAAGTGTGTGATCTGATGTGCATTTAGAGAGCAGCAAATCCAAGGCAAAAACCTCCCATGCACAAGAGTGTGATCTGACGTGCACTTAGAGAGCAGCAAATCCAAGGCAAAACCTCCCGTGCATAAATGGCCCATGAATCAATGTCCTCCAAAATGTTCTATCTTTGACAGCCTTGCTCGTGTCTTGCAAATTGAGGGCTGTGGCTTCCTTTATTGAGTCAGTCCATCTCTTGCTGGGTCTTCCTCTTTTCCTGCTGTCTTCAGTTTTTCCTAGCATGGTTGTCTTTTCCAGTGACTCTTGTCTCACGATGTGACCAAAATACGATAGCCTCAGTTTAGTCATTTTAGCTTCTAGACTTGATTTGATCTATAACCCAATGATTTGTTTTTTGGGTAGTCCCCGGTAACACTCTCCTCCAACACCACGTTTCAAAGGAGTCTTCTTTCTTCCTATCAGCCTTCTAAATGTCCAGCTTTCACACCCATACATAGTAATAGGGAATACGATGGCATGAATTAATCTAGTCTTGGTGGCCAGTGACACATCCTTACACTTCAAAATCTTTTCTAGCTCCTTCCTGGCTGCCCTTCCCAGTCTCAATCTCCTGATTTCTTGGCTGCAGTCTCCCTTTGGGTTGATGATGGAGCCAAAGAATAGAAAGTCTTCAACAATTTCAATTTCCTCATTGTCAATCTTAAAGTTGTGTAAATCTCCTGTAGTCATTACTTTTGTCTTCTTGATGTAGTCCTGCTTTGGCACTTTCTCTTTTAACTTTCAGCAGTAGTCGTTTCAAATCTTCAAGTCTTTTTAATTAAAATGTCAGTTTTCCTCCTCAAATAACCAGCTCTCATAAAGAACTTTTTCAGTATGCAATTAATGCAGCTAGAATTGTTTATGCTACACAGCTGGAAATCCAAGGAAATTCCAGAGATAACAGAATGTATTAGTAAACTTTTTGACTATGCTTCACTGTCTAGACTAACATGCTTAGTCCACAGAAAATTGATTGATGATTTTAACCAGAAATGGCAACCACTATATGACAAATACAAACGCAACCAGTTTGACTAATTTATTGACCAGTGACAGTCAATGTTATTATAACAAATACAATTTATCATTGTTTATAGATTAGATATGGAATCGATATGTGAATGATAACACAGGCTAGATAAAATGCTGTTTCAAATACTTATATTAAAATTGTGTTTTATGGGTAATTGGTAATGATATGACTTAATAATTAAAGTTTAGTTTAGGGGAAGATAATCGGGAATCTCCAGGTTTGACTTATAGTGTAGCTGTACTTAGAGAGGTGATTAAGAGTGTATTGTATAGGCACAGGCATGATGTATTTCTTCTGATATTTTCCAAACTCTTCTTCCCCTTTTTCTTTTCTGTACCCCATATATTAAAAATAATAAATTAAATTTTAAAAATGTCAATTTTGTCCCGTTTTGCTCCTCATTACACTTCCAACATTTGTTTCCTTCGGTTATGACATTTCTTATGCTGCATGCAGGCGTAGCTGGGTAAATTCTCATAGAAAAAAAATGCTCCGGTCGGGTTACATAACCCCTGTCCCATTTTTGCCATCCCAATGTCCCGGTTTTTTCTTAAGGAAATATGGTCAACCTAGGTAGAAGAGATGCTCAGTAAGCCTCCACCAATGCTGTTTCGCTTCAGGTGGTGAAGCACAGCGAAACCGTTATCTGTAAAAGATGGTTTTGCCTAGCCCAGTTTTTATCCCTTACCGTGACTTCGAGGAGTTGAGGACAGTGTACATTGGCAGCCCCAGCAGCAGTTGGATGAGTGCCTGATTAGGACCCCAGAGGCCTGAGTTCAAATTCCCACACAGCCCTGACTGATAGACCTTGAGCCAGTCTCTCTGGGTGCTTTCACACATGCAGAATAATGCACTTCCAATCCACTGTCAATCCATTTTAACAATGGTTTGCAACGCACAGTAAACCTACCTGCAAAATGCATTGAAAGTGCATCATTCGGCATGTATGAAAGCACTCGCTGTCTCTCAGACACGCAGTGTGGATATGTGGATAAAATGTGGGAGAAAAGAGCTATGTAACCTTTTCTGAGCATCTTGGAGGAAGAATTAAATAAACACCAATGCTTATGAATTCTGTTTTTTTCTGTGAGACTTGATTCTAAGGATTGGATTACAACCTGCTGTCCTAATTCATTGTTTCAGTAACCCTGAGGGATAGCATAACATGGCAGGCTGAGAAACAAGATTTCTTGAAGGCCATCCACAGAGTTTCACTCCTGAGAATGGTATATATCTTGCCCAGAAAAAGGGGTTATTAATCTTCTTCCTTCTGTGGAGCCTTAAATAATTCCACATGTTTACTCACTAACAGGACTTCCTCCCAAGCACAAAATTGTAAATGATAAAAGTGAGCTTGTATACTGTCCAGAATGTTGATCATTAAGCATATGTCTGTATCCACTGGAAAGCTTGGAGTAATTGACATGGAATTCCCAGTAATTTACCAACCAGATACACATGCACTTAGTTTTAAAAATTCTACAGCTATAGAGGTTCAAACCATTCTCTATCAGTGACACTAACTTTATCTTTAAAACCCATGGGCTGGAGAAATAAGGGCATGACCCTACCAAAGGTAATCGCTTTTAAATCATACCATACATTTAAATGCTAGAATCAAACATGAGCTTCTAGAGATGTGAAGTCCTGGGGAGGGAGGAAAAATTTGGGAGGGAACGTGTGTTCTTTTTGGGGTGGGGGGTTGAGGCCTTTTTTCAGTTTATCTGATGGAAAAATTGAACAGTTTGAGAAGTACTGAAAAAAACTATGAAATATTTTCTCTTTTAGAGTGGGGGACGTGCGGTCAAACACAAGATGGACATGCTGTAGATGTACACAGCTGTTAAATCCAAGCTGCATTTCTGAACATAGATGAATGCCTAATCTTCATGGGAGGAGCATGCAGAGCTTTCATTGCTTCTCAACTGTTGCATGCCTTCTGTTATCCTGTTGACCTTATAACCTCTCTCCCAAATCACATATCCCCTCGGACTGCGTAACAAGGAACTTATTGCCCTACCTTGCTGTGTGGGGAGGAGGTCAGAAGTAGGGGGGCAGAAATTGCACAAAAGCCTCAGAGGAAAACTCTGAAAGTTTCATTGAGAACTGAGCTCTCCCTAACCAGTAGCCACAGAAGGAAGAAGACGGCCTCTGTCTAGAACGGCATCAAGCTGTGCAGATGTTATTTTTGAAAAATAAAAGTTTTGATTTATTGTGAATTCAATATAAAACTGTATTCAATGGTTTAATCATTATAATTTGATAATATATTGCCATTTACCACAAAGTTTGTGTTTTTTGTTTAACTTCTATTTTTTTCTACTTTTCAGACAGCAAAAATGTGCTAAGGTTTTCTCTCAAGTACAGGGTATTGTTGCAATTTTGCTTATAGAAAACAAAGGCATCCATAACTTTTACATTCCATAAATATGTCATATATTGCAATCTAATATGCTAAAGATGTGTTTATGTTGTTAAAGCAGTAACATTTGTTTAGATTTGCTAAGACAGTAAGGATTTCATGTGTGTGTGTGTGTGTGTTAAGTGCCGTCAAGTCGCTTCCAACTCAAGGCGACCCTATAAATGAAAGTCCTCCAAGATGTCCTATCTTTGACAGCCCTGCTCAGATCCTGCAAATTGGGTCTTATGGCTCAGGCTAGCCTGATCTCGTCAGATCTCAGAAGCTAAGCAGGGTGAGCCCTGGTTAGTATTTGGATGGGAGACCACCAAGGAAGTCCAGGGTTGCTGTGCAGAGGAAGGCACTGGCCAACCACCTCTGTTAGTCTCTTGCCTTGAAAACTCCATAAGGGGTCGCCATAAGTCGGCTGCGACTTGACGGCACTTTACACACACACACACACTTTTCCAGCTGCCCTCAACTTTTCCTAGCATGACTGTCTTTTCCAGTGACTTTTGTCGTCTCATGACGTGACCAAGATACGACAGCATACATTTCATTTCATTTGTTCTCCAAATTTCCTTTTTTTTCTGGGGAGGGAAGGGGGTTTTGCCCTGTGGTTTCAAAATGTTACATCTTTCTTTGAATTTGTAAGGCTAAAAAATGTTTAGCTGTGGTTGGTTCATAGCATGAATAGATTTTAGACCAATGTGGTGCCCGTGGTGTTTTTAGGTAGTGTGTGGGGCCAGGTGGGGCTTTTGCCCAGCAAGGCTTCTCATTGGCCACTAGAGATTTGATGGCTGTACAGATTTTTTAAAATATTGCTTTGGCAGCAGCTGTCCCCACAACACACGGATCGTCACTGTGTGACTGAAGGTAAGCTTCAGCAGCTATTTTGTAGCTGACTCCACCTCCCGTGGCAGCCATTTTCAGTTCCAAAGGTGTCCACAGGCTCAAAAATGTTGGGACCCCCTGTTTTAGAGTATTCAAATCGCATTGTTTTTGTTTAACTGTCCTGTTTTTAATTTTTCCTAGCTGTTGTGATAAAATGATTATACCTGTGAGGTGCTTTACTTGTGGCAAAATAGTTGGAAATAAATGGGAGGCATGTCTTGGCCTTCTACAAGCAGAATACACAGAAGGCTAGGTGTTTGTTTATTTTTGTTGTTTAACAGCTGGTTTAAGAGAGCCCCGTGGCGCAGAGCGGTAAGCTGCAGTACTGCAGTCCAAGCTCTGCTCACGACCTGAGTTCGATCCCAACAGAAGTTGGTTTCAGGTAGCCGGATCAAGGTTGACTCAGCCTTCCATCCATCCGAGGTTGGTGAAATGAGGACCCAGCTTGCTGGGGGTAAAGGGAAGACGGCTGGGGAAGGCACTGGCAAACCACCCCGTAAACATAGTCTGCCTAGTAAACGTCGGGATGTGACGTCACCCCATGGGTCAGAAATGATCCTGTGCTTGCACCGGGGGACCTTTACCTTTGTAAGAGAAGTAACTGTAAACATTTTTGTTGTAGAAAAAACCTAGCTTTCATTCACAAGAAGGTCTGTGTAGAGCAGGGATGCCAGATCAGCACATGACACCTCTGGGAGTTTTGGGGGCAGGGCAGAAGTAGGTAAATGGCATGCCTGGTGTAGAGCATTGTGACTTTTATCAAGAGTGGGACAAATATTTATTCCACCTATTGGCAGCAGAGGAGCATTCAAGACAGCTCAGTAGTCACATTTAGTGTAAAATCAGTATAAAGCCATGGTCATAATGAAAAGTTAAAATCAGTCCAAGAGATGCATACAAAAATCACAGTGAGATTAATATGGTGCTTGCTGACAACCTTCAATTGCTTTCTAAAATGAAAATGCTCCTTCAACAACAACATAAAAAGGCCCGCAAAATCATTTGGTCTGGCCCTTTGTGGGTCCTGGCAGATCTCTAGCTCAGAAGGATCTAAGACTAGTGATCCGCCCCCTCCCGCGGACAGCAATAGCCTCTATTCAAGGTGGATGTGAGTGTGTTTTGCCGAGAAAAGGAACCTTTTTCCCCCCTTGCAGAAGAGTCGTTAGCTATGGAGCTGCTAGGACTGCCCAAGAAACTGTGTTAACCCTTTCCCACCCGGGCCATGGAGAAACATATTCCCTCTGTACTACAAGAGGGCTGGGGGTGGAAGTGGCGACAATGGAGGGGTTAAAGGGGGCAGGGCCAGAATGTGTGTGTGTGTGGGGGGGAGTTCTTAGCCAGTGTGTCCTCATTTCACCACTGCAGGCGGAGGTAGCAGGAGCCGCCTGTAGAATCCAGACCCAACCATGCAGAGCAGGAGCAACTCCTGCGTGCTGCTGGACGGCTACACCCGGCTGGTGCAACAGACCATCCTGTGCCACCGGTGGGATGCCAGCCTACTTGCCCGGGCCAGGGGGGCGTCATCTGGGTCAGCTGCTTGCTCGGGGCTTGGTCGGCTAATTTTTAAGTTGATAATTTTGTATGGCCCGAGAATGATGTTATAAATATCCGAATGGATCTTGCTGGAAAAAAGGTTCCCCACCCCTGGATTAGTGTCTAAAAAGAATTCTGTGTTGGAGAACTTTGTCTTCAAAATAGCTTGATGCAGAAGACTGACTTGTGGTTAAATCCCATTCTGCATTTGAAATAAATATGAAAATAGGACAAACTCGCAAAAGTATGCTTGATTTGCATATTTTTCATTTGTATAACTTGGGTTTGTGTTCACTTTTTTCTACAGAGAACTTCTTTTGTTGCAGTTTTTCTTCAGGCAGTGGGACAGGGATGATAGAATTAATAGACAACTGATAACGACAGTGAGAACAAACCTCACTGAAATAGTGAACTGTATACCTTCCGTTCCTTTGCCTGAAAATTAGCAAGTGCCAGTTCTTAGTATGACTTGGAGATAATGGGTTACTGTTACGATGCTGAACTTGAGGTGTACGCTCATTCTCAGAATGAAACATGCAGACATGAAGTGCATGTCAAACAAATTTAAAGCATTTCCGTCTGTCAAGCAGATAAAGCTGTAAGAACCGAATCAACACTAATATTCAAGCTGTCAGTTACATTTGGTGCTTTGATTTAGCATTGCCATATGAAATGGCAAAACAATCAGTAAAGAATAGGTAGCATTACCCATCTTTTATATTTTGATCATAATGTTTCTGCAAACGCATCTCTTCTGTATGTCTGTTAAGTTTTATTTTCAAGGAACAATTCTCAGCTTAGTAGGAAGTGACAAGCCCCATCTTGCCTGCTAAATCTTCAACATAGCGCATTAAAGGTACATCTTGTCTTCGAGTATCTCAGCCATTTGCTGCCTAACTTCCAGGAAGTTTTACCTGCAGTTATAATAGCTAGACATTTTTAACGAGAAGCTGCACTTCTATTTTGGAGTATCTTTTAAATGATAACTCAATTTTTAAAATACCAATTGACACAAGTTCCTTATGGCTATAATGATGGCAGCTACTGATGTAAAATTTGAAAAAGGTTTCTTCTTTCTAGTATATCACTTTCTGCCCTTGTGTGCTAAAAATCATAAGCACTGTATTGTGGTGTTTGAACAACGATCCAGCTAATTCAGTATGCCTTTTCAAACATCAATTGGTCCATAGTGATACTTCTGTAGTAAAAAATAAGCAACAGCTTTTACTAGGTACAAATCCACCCATGGGTCATTTTAAATGTGGAAATTGTTCGTATTGTAAATTTACGTGCAATATCAAAGTATTTATGAATCCTATTGCTGGACAAAAGTATAAATTAAGGAACTTGACAAATTGTAACTCTAAAGTAGTGGTATATGCTATTTGATGCCTGTGCAATAATCTATGTAGAGGAAAAACCTAAAGGTGCTTAAAAAGACGTATTTGTCTTTTTAACCATAGTACTATATATAGACATTGTCTTTTGGGCAATCCAAAAAATACCAGACCAGAATGACAAGCTATTAAAGAAGGGAATGGATACTTAGATTGAGATCTTTAGTCCCCTACAGGCTGAACAAGAGCCTGGACCTTCTCTAGTTATTTGGTCATGGTGACTAGGCATTTTTGAGACCTGCAGTTCTTTAAGGGTTAAAAATGTGCCTGGATTTACAGCATCATACCTGCTTATAAAATACAGTGAGCTCTACCCAACCTATTCATTTTTTCAAGGTGGGAGCCAGAGAAATTTCTATGTATGGTATGTCACATTGTCTACTTCTCTACCTTTCTGATATGGACCTTATATTAAAAAGTGGGTTATTTTTAGTTCTTTTAACTTTTTCAGTATTAAAAGGGGTTTGGTTATAAAAGTGTCTAATTTTTGTATTGTACTAGAGAATATGTAAAATCCCCATACCACAGAGTGTATCTTAAGTCATATTACAAGTAAATTTAATTTTGAAAAATATTTTTCAGTTATGATTCTGTATGTACATTTTAATTGAATTTATATTATTGTATTTTAAAACGTTTTATTAGATCCACTGCCAAAGCATATAGCAAAACATGTAGGGACATAGAAGATCCAATAACCTGCTTTACCTTGCACCTTGTTCCTTTTATCTCCTACTTACCAGTGTGGCCTTATCTTCTTCCTGCTTGTGTGAGGAAACAAACTGTACTTATCCCACATTTACACCTCCTCATAACTTCTGAAACAATAAAGTTTTCCATCATGCTTTGAATGCAAGGGGAGGGAAAGCATGCAAACCCAGCAACAAGCTGTGTTTGTGACAGGCGGAATGCAGTCAGTGTCTTAAAGGCTTAGCCCATTTATGCATGGGAGATTTTGCCTTGGATTTGCTGCTCTCTAGATGCACATTTTCCCCATCTGAATTCTCAAAACTCAAAAATAAGCCCCCGTACAGAGTTTTGAGAATTCAGATGGGGAAAATGTGCATCTAGAGAGCGGCAAATCCAAGGCAAAACCTCCCGTGCATAAATGGCCTTCAAGTGTCTTTACAGGCTTAAAGAAAAATGTTTGCATTTAGATATTTCATATATACTATGTATGACATAACACATTTTTGTCAGCCAAATGACACTGACAGTATTCTGATGTCACAATAAACCACATGATTTTATAAATCGTGGTTTGATCAAACTCCAGTTTACTGTGATGCTTGAATGCAGGTTTCCCAACAAGCTGTGGCTCGCTCAGTACTAGACTGGAATTTTAAACTGTGGCTTCTATATGACTTAACACAGATTTGTCATGACATGTGACTGCAGAAATTCTATTTTTCCAGCCCCTCCCCTCTTAACCTCCTTTACACACAGCAAGAAACACAGGCAAACTGAAAACCTTGGTGCTCCAACCACATTCAGCTAGCAATAGTGGTTTCTGCAGACCCTTCTTCTCTACATTCCCCACTCCTGGTTATTGATGAATCATCAACCAGGAATGTGCTTCTCCTCTTCCCCCTTACACTTATATCTTACACTTGACCAACTGTGATCTGTAATGTAAGTCAGGTAGACTAGACTAAGCAGGGATTGTGCAGCCAAGTTGCAGAAACCACAGTTTATTATTGTCTCATCTGAATGCAGACACTATTTTTCTAATATCAATTAACTGGCCTGATTATAGCAAATCAAAATTATATATTAGGAAAGCTTGCTTCCTTGTCTGTTACCGTCTAGAGAGGGCCTATGTGTTCTGTTCTGTTGTTGTATCCACCGGTTTCTTCACGCAAGTAGGGTTGCTTCTGTTTGCAGTTCATCATGTTTGCTTTGCTAACCACAGACTTTTTATTACAAATGCAGAATTGGGATTTATGAATCTAGAATTTGAGATTAAGTAGTGCTTTAGTTCAATATTTACATGATAAATGCTCCTGAATGGGTGCATGCATTGGGCACAGATGTGATTCTCTTGCAATTTATTGCAAACAAGGCCTATTTGAGCTCCCCCCCCAGCAGCAAAGCTGCCTGTTTCAGCTAACTGCCTTCTGACAATTTTCAGGGCAGATCCATGTTTCAGGTATCGTTAAAATCATTTCTTCTGGCAAAAAATGGGGTCAGGTAAATAGAATAATCTGCTTGTCTAAGGATGCAGAGATTTTGCAGTATTTGGAAATGCTGTTTTTTCCACTTGTACAGAGTTTCTTCAATTAATCTAGAGTATTGGAGAAGGGGGAAAACATGCAAAAGCCTATTCAGTTCTGATTACTAGTACCAGCATGTACCAACTGTAGAATTTTTAAAAACTGGACCAGGAGTTTTAAAAGATAATAGTGTGGGATTTTAGTTTTCTGCAGTCATTGTAAAAATTAAATGGTCTAAGAGAATTGATTCAAAAAATTTTAAATTGAGATTACGACTCTTTATGAATCATCTGTGAAGTCATACTGTACCAAGGATTTTATATTAAAATCTGTGCTGGAAGCTTCTGAGGTCAAAAGAGACCATCATCTAGTCCTCAATTTCCTATTGCTGTTTTACAGCTCTGCTACCTATTTGATCTGTGCCTTACATCTCAAACTGAGCATTATTTCGATGCCTCATGGAAACTCTCTCTCCCTGGGTCCATCATTTTGCAACAAATCATGCCCACAATTATCTCACACCTGCAGAATTTACCATTCTCTGCCAAACTATACATCAATAACACCCTGAAAATCTCCGTGTGTAAAGGTTTGCTCTCCCTGTTTGACAACAGAGCCAGTTTGCATTTATGGCACAGTTATTTATTTATATGCCACTATTCTCCCCGAGTTAGGGCTCAAAGCATCTTAGAACATCGTTCTCCCTTCCTCCATTTTCTCACAACAACCCCTCTGGGAGGTAGGCCAGGCTGAGAGTTTGTGACAGGCCCAAGGTGACCCAGCAAGGTGACCCAGCATGGCCCAAGGTGATCCATGGTAGAAGTAGGGATTCCATCTCAGGTTGCCCAGGATCCTAATCTGCCCCTCTATCCACTACACCACATTGGCTTGTATATTTGAGGTGTGCAGTAGTTAGAGTGTTGGACTAGGATATGGGAGACCCAGGTTCAAATTCCCATCTGTCCTGGAAGCTCACTGGGTGACCTTGAGAAAGTCTCTTTCTCAGCCTAACCTATTTTATCATTGTGATGATACAATGGAGGAGAAAGCAATGTTATAATCCTCTGGGTCTACATTGGGAGAAAAGTGGGGTATAAAAAAACCCAATCAAGCCATGTGCATGCTCTGTAATTAGTTCCAGTTGAAAACCTTAATTATGTGGAATGGGAATAAAAGGCTGAGCTGAAAGAGTTTGACTGAAGCGAGGTAGGTGCTGAATGGCAAGGGGGGCATTTGGAGTATACTGTTCTGTAAATCTGTCAAGTCAGCTCACGCATGTGTCATCCCACGCTTTAGCTTTGGCCTTCACTTGGTGGGTTCGGCCTGGGCGGGATCATGCTGTAATACGATGGTTTACAATAGTGGCTGCCATATAGTCCTACGGAGTGTGAGAGAGAATTTAGCACTGCATTTAGGAATAACATTGTAATGCAGGCAAAACTTTCCCTCCCCAGACTAATGGGAGCTTCCTAGATATATATTCCATGTGCCTGCACACTGCTATTCAGTGCCTCCCCCTAGGCATACACACCCTGCACCTCGTAATGTACTAAAACATTTTTAAGACTGAAAAAAACAAAACGTTGATGAGTCTTCCCAGTCTACATATCATCCTGTTTCCCTTTCTTGCAAGCTTCCTGAACAGGCTGTTTACCATTGCTGTCCTGAATGTTTTTCCTGCTTATTCACTCTCTGACCCTTTTTAATCTGGCTTTCATCCTACACTAAAATGTTTAAAGATTTTCTCTTAATCAAGAATCAAGGCCCTTGTTTGCTTGTTGTTGTTTTGCTATTAGTTTCTGGTGGTGTTACTTACTCCTAGTTCTCTTGTCTTGATTGCTGGGTTCTGTTCTTGATTCATATATCTGTATATCCATGTTCCTTTTTCAGAATTATTTTCTCTGTTACAAGCTACTTTGGACAGGGACATGTTGGTTTTTATCTTTTTTAAAAAGCTGTAAAATAATATTGTGTGTTGCTTGTTTCAATTATTGAATATGGATCTTAGATGCATCTGTGTCTTGCCGAAAGGGACAAACTCACTGATCCTACAGTCCCAGTAATTTCAAGATACAGTACTTCTAAGCAAGTACATTTAGGACGGTAGCCAGTGCCTTCCCCAGTTATCTTCCCTTTACCCCCAGCAAGCTGGGTCCTCATTTTACTGACCTCGGAAGGATGGAAGGCTAAGTCAACCTTGAGCCGGCTACCTGAAACCAACTTCCGTCGGGATCAAACTCAGATCGGGAGCAGAGCTTTTGACTTTGGTCCCTGTTTAATCCTGGTTTGTAAGGGACATCTTCCAGTTGGCCTGTGCCTGCTGTGTTTAGATGGCAAATTGGAGCTGGAATGAAGCTTTCTCAAACCCAGAAGCTTAATTGTCCTCTGTACATGATAGGAAGGGAAGGAGCAAAGTGAGTGCATGAATATGGCCACCGTTGTGTAGTATCTAGAGCAGGGGTGTCAAACATAAGGCCTGCAGGCCAGATCCGGCCCCTTGAGAGCTCTTATCCGGCCCGTGAGGTAGTTGAGGCAGCCACCCTACACACACACGCTGTCTCGATCTGGGCTGGCAAGGCATGACCCACCTCGACCAAGTTACATTTAGGTTATATCCAGCCTTCATAACAATTGAGTTCGACACTACTGATCTAGAGTGTCTAGCTTAGATTGAAAATATTTAAATTCAAATCCCCACATACCCACAAACCTTTCTACTTGACTTTGGATCAGTCACTGTCTCTTTCTTAGCCTTCCTTATAGAGGAGCGGTGATAACCAAGTATACCACAATGAACTTCTTGGAGGAAACGGTAAAATAAAAATAAGCACAGACCTACCCCACAGAGTTACTCATGTGTGATGTTTCAGGATTGCGGACATGGCTCTGTAGAACAGAGCAAACATTTCTGTTTATTAAGTTAGTATTATTAAGAGATTTCCTGTGGGCAAGGCCTTGACTTCTTTGCCCTTTAATCTGCTGTGGTCTAATTCTAGCATACTATTCTTCCACACACACAAAAACACCCTATTTTCTCCATTCCTAGTGATACCCTAGATGCTCTGGGTCTGAAGAAATACTGCTGTTGGCGAATGCTGCTTGCCCACATGGATCTGATTGAGAAGTTCCTGAATTATGCCCCTCTGGAGAAATAAATAGGAATTTTTGATACTACGCATTGAACTAGTGTGGTACTAGAAATTCTGGAGCTAAACTGCTGGGGTTTCATGCAGACCATGTCCAGTTTCAAAAAGATTTCACTCTGGGCACACTACTGTCCCCTGCCGCTAACCTCTTCAAAGAAAATTACTGAAAGACTAAAATCCACTTACATCTGGGGACTGTAGTTTTAATTAAAACAGGGATGAAAGTTCACCAGAATCCTTTGGGGTTTTGCAAAATGGTTAAAAAAATTAAATTGTACTGTTGAGCTACTGGCAGAAATGTTAATAAAGGTTGTTGATATAGCCTACTTGTACTGATATGACTATCTTACCCCTTATGTTCCTCTCATTCAAGGAACTGAAGAATGCGAGCTACATTTAATGCCAAATAAAGGTGTGATTTGATGCTAGCTACATACTAGCGTCTTTCAGATTGCTCAGCCGTGGCATCTACCAATATGAAGGAAAAATGATTTTGAGGTACTACAATACTGTTGCATGATATGAAGTTATCTTTAAGAATTGAAATCTAGCTAAGTGACAAGTAGCATAGGCTTTCATGTGAAAAAAATTAATGAAAGAAGATGAATTTGATTGTTTAGAAGAGCATCAGACTAAGGAAGCATTCTCAGAACCACCCATCTGTATTGCTAACCCAGCCTATTTTAATGCATGGTGGTCCATTTTCCAGAGCTGGAGAGTAGACTCCAGAAGTTGAGAGAAAGTGAGCAACCACTGGAATTCAGAGCAACGGAGAGGCCTGCTTTTTCCCCTGTGTAATTTCTAAGTATCCTTACACTCAGAAAGAGAAGGGTTCATTGGTTGCTTATAGCTGGTGCCATATAACTCATAACTGCAACATTAGGAAGAGATACAAGTACATACATGTGTTCAAGTAATGCACGTTTTCATCAACTGTTCAGCCTGTTCTTGCTTTGATTACTTACCGTGAGGGTTCCTTCTACTCTGAGGAGGAGAGCATCTTGAGAATTGGGTGATTCCTACCAGATGCTTAGGGAGGCAGGATCAAACTCTCTTCCTGTCTCCTCGGTGGGAATCGCCTATAGCTCAGTTTCCTTCCTGCCTCAATAGGGAGAAGCAGCAGCAGAGGTAACTCTGCAGCTACTACCTAGAGCACAGCTTAGGGAAAAGATTTTCCTCTCACCTTTCCTTATTTGGTCTACTATTCTTACTATACCAGTTCCTTCGTTCCTTGTATCCTTTCTCATTGTCTGTAGACTCCATTTTTCGACCTCGATTCTCTCCCTCCCCTCCTTTCTTCGATTGCGAACATCACTGTGACAAAATGGTGACCAGACAGGATATGGGAGCTGACAGATTTCTTTCAGAGGGGGATCACATTGCTGGGCTCCTTACCTCCCAAACACCACAAAGGGAACTGCCCTCTGGCATCAGGGAAACAAATTGACACTGAGGCCATCGCGTTAAAACTCAAAAGGCCTGACGACACGTGCAAAAAAGGTGCAAAAAAGAATGAAACCTTGATTACTTAACATGAGGGTTCCTTCTGCTCTGAGGTAAGGAGGGCATCTTGTCCACCCTGGATGAAGATTTAAAAAAAGAGAGAAGGAAGAGACGAGAGAACAGGTACCAGAGGAAGAGGAACCAAGCCTCGACTACAGCTAGAGTGCCAGTGCCCCTCTAATGTTATTCTATTCGTTACTATCCTGTTACGTGTGGTTTACAGTTGTTGGTTTATGTTCTTGTTGTTCTGTGAGTTTCTTCCTATCTAGAGTTAGCTTGGAAAGTTATTAAACTGAGGTGCAGTTGATTCCCGCCAAGGAAACAGGAAGAGGAAGTTTGATCCTGCCTCCCTAAGTATTCAGTGGGAATCACCCCGACTCTCAAGATGCCCTCCTTACCTCAGAGCAGAAGGAACCCTCAAGGTAAGTAGTCAAGGTTCCGATTAAGAGCACCACGTAATTCAAAGCTTTGCATGTATTTTATAAGAGGCACTACCACTGTTTATTTTGCATGCAATATCTAGTTATCCGTGTAGGGAACAATTATGTTCTTAGACTAGAAAATAAATATTTGGTTGACTTTCATTTCCATTACCACTACAGAAAACAAGCCCAGCCATATGCACAAAAGCCCTTTTAAAACTTTAGCCTTCCACAAATTCTGAAACTGCAGCAAAGAGGAAGCGTTTTTCATGTGTTCTAGAAGGATATTCTAGAAACAAGGGTCAGCCATGAAAAGGTCCCCGAAGGGACAGAGGCAGGCTGCTCCTCTGAGTGGAGCTGGGTGGTTGTGCCCTGCTGCACGAGTTCATAGGGGAAGAGGTGGTCCTTCAGACACATGGTCCTGGACCAAGAAGGACACCACTAAAGGAGGCTATCTGTTTCTTAACCTCACACATACCGCACAACACATTAATTAGACAAGCAAGAGGTTACACCTTCGGTCCTATAACATACTTTTGGATGTCTTCACACACATGGCTATCAAATGCAAGCAGCAACAATGTGCAGAGATGTTCCTGGTAATTTCTCAGCTCTACCATAGCCAACTGGGAGAGCTCCAGTATAAACCCATGCAAATATGTTGTGTAGGCAATGCAGACTTTGAAAAGAAAAGGCAGTTTAATGACTGCAAAAGTGAGGATTATGTTTTTATTTAAATCTTACATTTAAAAAACAAATTCTACCCAGGAGCCATAACAAACAGGATACTTATAAACTTTAAACAATGGCTTTTAGTATACCAAGGCCAGAACATCTCATCATCAGACAATCTCTTTAATGTCATAAATAATATAATTACATGAAAAGGAGCTACTTTGCACAATGTAATCTCCATTGCAGATGAATAAAGAGCCTGCTCTGGAATTCTGAATATCCTCCTGGTTCCTCAACTACCAGCTCCCTATATTTCCACTTATTAGTAATTTTGCATCTAATTATAAATGCAGTTTCAGCCTTATATGCTCGAGGAAAACTGCTCCTATAAACCACAGTGGACTCTTGGAAATTAAATAGGATGTAAAATAATCCTCAGGCTTGGAACCCAAATAGGGTTGGGAGAATTTGTTTTCCTACCAAGGTAATTTGGCTTCTAGGTAAGAGGTGACTTCTGTGTGTTTGTCTTTGCACAGAAGGCAGGGGGAGGGGAACAGATGAACGAAAGATGTGTGTTTAGTTACTGAGACTGCTAGCTGTACACGGGTTTTTTCTGTGTAGGGGACCACTTTTGCCAAGACTTCTTTAATTGGGTTTCATCAATTTGCTTCTTAAAAAAGAAAAAAAAACTGATTGGGGAACATTATTAAGCTCCTAGCCATTATTATTCTCATCAGTTCCACAAATCTTTACAATTTAAGCCTCCTTTTTCGTTTATTACTGGGATGCGGGAGATTGCTCTTTTTCCCAACATTCAGCAGTTCCTCATTTAAAAGTGCTCTGTTGTATTTTAAACCACATGCTTTATCCTAATGCAAAGGGCATTAAGTGATTAATTCTGGCATTTGTGTTTCACAGTTGGTTGGAGAGCTTATGTTTTGTACGCTTGCCACATTATCTAGGAAAATGCCTGGAAAAACAACAGTCTGTTTCAGGCTATTTTGTTCTGGAGTGCCTAAGTTACCCATCCAAAGTTGCATCTTCAGGGAAAAGTGTAGCAGCTCCCAAGTGCCAACTTGGACAAAGCAAGACGCTTTTATATTATTTTCAACCTGACTTTTTCTGGCTTTCAGAGGATTTGCAGGTTTTATCCTCGATTATTTTACAGCTCTAACCCTGTGGTCCCACTAAAAAGGCCAACAATATGCTGCGGCTTGCACTTCCGTAGGCTAATACATATAGATAACTCTAGGAGGAGCCACTCGGCAGTCAATCTGTTGTCATGGTCACCAGACCCATGCTGTAATAAAGCTAAATGCAAGATTCTTCAGAGCAGGAAAAGGACATCAAAAGCTACGGCCAATGTAGGAATGTAAAAAATCAGGGGCAATGCAAAGGATGGGGTGCCATCATGGAGGAAAGGTGAATAACTTAACACAAACCCTGCACACAACAACAGCTTCTTCATAACTGTGTTTCTGGCGCAACAGAAGTTGGGAGATATCCTTAGATATTTGACAACAGCAGCAAGAATTGAATGGGCGAAAAAATGGAGAACAAAAGAAGTCCCCACATTGGATGAATGGCATCAGAAAGTTATGGAGTTGGCCAAGATAGCCAAGTTAAGTAAATATATTAAAGATAGTTGGGTTTCCGACTTTGTTATAGACTGGAAGGTATGGTCAGAATATATAAATCAATATTTTAGGGATTTAAAAAAATGACTGTAGGTTTTAGAACCTAAACTTATTAAACTGTAGACTAAGATGAAAATAGCTAAATAATAGTTAAGGTAAAAACAGATAAAATCAAAGTTATTCACAAAAGAAATAAGATATATAATATGTATGGGGAGAGTTGGAAGTCAGTTTCTGTACTGTTTTTTATTCTCACTTTTTTATTTTGTTCGCTTTTTTCTTTTTGTATATTATGTCTTTTTGTATATTTTGGCATAATAAAAAAAATTTAAAAAGGGAAAAAAAGGTTATGACTGTCTATTAAGTGGTGCCCTGTAGCCCTAGAACAAGGGCTTTTGTGCAGAGGAGATCTTATACTCAATGTATACTCAATGGGCACAAGCTCAGGGCATCAGTAATGCATGCACATCTTCCCAGCAGCTGCTTGAAGTCCTTTGCGCCCTGTTACCTAGCTTCTCACAAGAAGCAAGTCAGCTCCTGCTGCTCTTGTTTTAACACCGCTTCACAGATTGCTAAGAATCCCAACCACTGACTGGGCAAAGCAGACAGGATCCACAAAAATCAAGCCTATCCCAGTCCTTTGTTGCCCTTCTCCATCTCCCCCTTTACCACCACCAGCTAGGGTAGTAGCTGGAGGTAGTACCTCCAGGTAGTAGCTGGAGATCTCCCACTATTACAGTTGATCTCCTGCCGATAGAGATCAGTTCCCCTGGAGAAAACGGTCGCTTTGGCAATTGGACTCTATAGCATTTAAGACCCTCCCTTCTGCAAACCCTGCCCTCCTCCACCTCAAAAACCTCTCGCCGATGGTGAAGAGGGACCTGGCAACCCTACCACCAGCTGGGCACCCAAGGTTGGGTAAAAGGAAAATACGTATATGGTTTGATAAAGACAAGATAAATAAAGATTTCAACCATCACGTTATAAGATCAAGCTTGTTGCAGGTCTGGAAAAGGTATAAAAGAGGACTTGAACCTAAAACTCCAGGATGGCTCAATCCAATGGAAGCTTTTTCGAGGAGAGGTCCATCAAGAGATCCTAGTTGTAAACCATACTGGGAGTATATACAAAAAATTAACGATCAATGGATATTAAAAAGCAAAGAACAGTTGGATATGTTAGATTGGTTTAAATATTATCAGTTGAATTATATTTTTAAAAAAGATAAAAAATGGGATTTACAGAGAATAAGTCAAATTTGGAGACCATCTTAATTTCAGAGAATAAAGGGCTTATATCAAAATTATATCAATTGTTACTGAATTATAATTTGGAACAGGAAAGAATTAAGACAGTTATGATTGCATGGTCTCTGGATTTGGGACATAATATAGATTTGGAAGATTGGGAAAGGCTCTGGAAAAAAGAAATGAAATTCACAGTAGCTAATGAGATTAAGGAAAACATTTATAAAATGTTTTATAGGTGGTATATAACTCGGGTGATGTTGAATAAAATGGACAAGTCCATATCTGAGAAATGCTGGAGATGTAAAGAATATAGGGGGACGTTCATTCATTCGTGGTGGTCCTGTAAATTACTGAAAAAGTTTTGGAAAGCGGTTATTCAGGAAACTAACAATTTGATTCAAGGAACTATAAAAAGGGAACCTGCACCCTGTTTAATAGGTATCTTTTCTAAAGATATAAAAAATGCAGACAGAGTCATCTGTCATTATAGCTTTGCTGCAGCTAGAGTAATAATTGCTAAATCTTGGAAAGGAGAAATTAGGTTAAAATTAAAAGACTGGAGAGAAAAACTATGGCACTATATACAGATGGCCAAATTAACCAATAGCCTACAGGGCAAAGATATTGAAGAGTTTAAAAATGGCTGGCAGAAGGCCTTTGTATATTGGAAGAATACAGCAAAGATTAATTTAACCGAGACCGTGAAGGAGCTGTAAAAATGGTGCGGTTTTTTTGGTTATTTATAATAATTTAATTGTTAGAAAATATATGATTACCTGAGTGATACTTTTTCTGGAAGTCACACAGGGTGGAGGGTGGGCACTAAATAAGGGGGAGGGAAGTGGGGTGCTTTACTGTTGTAATATATTAAGAAATTTCCTTAATAAATAATAAATTTAAAAAAGATAACAGTAAACACTGCAGAAGAATGTTTTTAAAAAAGGAAAAAATATATAAGTCTATGTATAAATACTGAAAGTATAATTTATTAGAAGCACTATATAAAAGTTAAAATTATTTAAAAGCATTAAAATAGCACAATGGCATTTCCTGAGGTTGATATAACCACATACCAAACGCGTTTCAGCCTTTGGCGTTTGGTATGTGGTTATAGTTATCAGCCTCAGGAAATGCCATTGTGCTATTTTAATGCTTTTAAATAATTTTAACTTTTATATAGCGCTTCTAATAAATTATACTTACAGTATTTATACATAGACTTATATATATATATATTCCTTTCACCCAACCTTGCGTACCCAGCTTCTGTTTTTAGGTTGGGTTTTATTTCCCTCCTTTTTTCTTCCACTAACCCTACCACCAGCCCATCATAGTACTATTCCCCTGCAACCTCTTCAGCAGAGTTAATTGGTGTTCCTTTCCCAGCAGATTGAGAGAAACCTCAGCCCAGCCCAGCTGTGTGCCTGGGTGGAAGAGACAGCAGTACGCATTGGTACAGCTACCTTTTTCTGTACAGATACTTTTTTCCCCCGTCACATGGCACCAAAACTCTATGAATTACTGTCATGGCGCATTGGCTCATAGAATCTGGTATTATTTGATTTTTATTCCATGATTTCAGATTTTCTGTCTGCATAACAGAAATTTCCAAGCTGTTACTAAAAATACACCTTAGTGTCTGTCTGGGGTGAGCCAGTCCCTTTGAGGCCGAACTAGAAGTTACGAAAAGATCCAGCATTGCTACTGCTCCGCACTTGGCTCACCTTTCCAGCAATAAGCAATATAACCCAACACATTACATCATCACACTACTTGTTTCCTCACCCTAGCTCACATAATTGGCTGTCAGTGGTAGGGAAACGTGCAGTATGGTTTTTGTCGTGTCACATTTTGCGTTGTGTTACTGGATAGAACAGAAACACAAGAGCGGAAGCATTTCTGCGGTTTTCAAACGGTCTAGTTCACTGGTTCCCAACCAGGGGTCCACGGACCCCCAGGGGTCCGCGAGAACTAAATTAAGGTCCGCGAAACAAAGTTATAAACCCATAATAAATTAATATTTTCAATTAAAAGTTCTCTATTATAAAAATATATATTCAAATATTATTCTAAGTTTAATGTTTAACTAACAGTTATGATTAAAGTTTATTTTCAAATTCTCAGAATTTTTATTTTGAACCCTGGGGTCCCTGCACCGAACAAAAAAGTCCTAGTGGTCCCTGGTCAAAAAAAGGTTGGGAACCACTGGTCTAGTTCCACTCGAATGCCACACGCTCAGCTCTGACCCGTCTAAGCCCTAACATTACAAGGTAGAAGGAAACATGGAGCTTGTGATATCCAGTCCAGTCTCATAACATAAGGTGAGAACAGTTCCATTAATTAACACCACAATGGAAGATGAAGTGGTTTCAGATACAAAACTGAAATGACAGTTCAGTTTCCAATTGTTTCCATAGCTATTAAGCCTCTATTTTGCTTGCCTTTGTCTCTACTCCCCCCGACTTGGGTTTGTCATCAACCCTCTCATAGGGCTTATGAAATGCTGTTTCAGGGCAATTCGCAATATAACTGGAAGAAGAATAGGAGTGGAGACACCCAGCCCGAGGGTATTATAGCCATATAGAGGCATAATGGTAACCCAAAGAAACCTGCTAAGCTCATAGACCTGTGCAACGAAGCTCGGAGAGAAACTGACCCAATCACACACTGAAATCTCTTAGGCATTTACTACAGTCATTTTCAGTTCTATCCAGATACTTCAGCGAGCCAGCGTGGTGTAGTGGTTCAGAGCGGTGGTTTGGAGCGGTGGAGTCTGATCGGGAGAACCAGGTTTGATTCCCCACTCTTCCACATGAGCGGTGGAGGATAAACTGGTGAACCGGGTTGGTTTCCCCACTCCTACACCCGAAGCCAGCTGGTTGACCTTGAGCAAGTCACATCCTCTCAGCTTCACCTACCTCTCAGGGTGTCCGTTGTGGGGAGGGGAAGGGAAGGTGATTGTAAGCCAGTTTGAGTCTCCCTTAAGTGGTAGAGAAAGTAGGCATATAAAAACCAACCTTCTTCTTCTTCTCAGCCCTGGCCTGTTGCTCTGCCTCATTCCTTTCTAATAAAAGAGATGTTGGTGACATTCACCTTTCATTAATAAAGTGTAACTTTTTATTTGTATAGTTTTCCTTCAGGATTCCTGGTCATGTATTTGCAGCCATAGACCATCAAATAAAGCAAATTTACCTAGTTAAATAATATAGGGTAAAACAAATACAAAATGGATTTGCTATTAAAATGGTTAAAAATGGCAAAATTACCAAAGATACATACCTATTTAATATCAAAACAAATATAAATATGGGTAAAATTACAATGCTTGATAATATCCGAAGATTACCGAGGATAAAACTAGTAAGGAAAATAAAAATAAATAAACATGCATTAAATCTGTAGGATCAAACAGTATTCATTCTCCATTTCGTTGGCTATTGTAGGTTCTTAAGCAATCTCTGCCCGATTTCAATTGCTAGCCAGGCAAATCTAGCCATGTTTGCAGATAAGTTAGCCATTGTATCCGATAGGAGGAGCGCTAGCCTGGTCATGTAACCAGGATTGCCCATAGCACACCTTTTTCCCACCCCAAGCCTTATTCGTTTTCCTTCTCTGGAGAAGTTCCTATGGCCCAGGAACTCCCATCTGACAACCCCCCTCCACCAGAAGGCTGGAACTGAGCTTATTGGCATTCCCACCCCCCCAGCCCTCATAAGCCTGGGGAAATAAAAATGTTCTCTGTTACTCCCCTGCTCCTCTATCAGAGGCTGAACCAACTTCCCAAGTTGTGCTCAGTGCTCAATCTTGCTGGATTCCACTAGTTTTAGTTTCTTTCAGTCATGTCCCCCTCCCCCTCGACATGGCTGCTTCCATAGGCTTTCCCCATGTACCTCTACTTGGTTTCTCCCTGAATCTTTGCTTGGGTCCCTATTCTGATCCCAGCATCCCTAGAACTCCAAGCCACCTGGTTTTTGTGATGTGCAAGTCCAGGGCCTTCTTGTATGTTTGGCTGCCCAAATGCTTAGAAACCGCTTCTCGTGGCTTTCCCATGCAGAATCATACAAGGATAGGTACTACACTCATCCTCTGCTTTCCCCACTATTTTCTGTAAGAGAGATTGGGTGTCATCCACTATTTTCTGTAAGAGAGATTGGGTTTCATCCAACCAACCTTTCAGCTGGTGAAAAAGGAAGGAGGGGCCCTCTTTGACCACCAAAAAGGCTGTCCTGGGGATCATGGCACTTGCATGTACAAAAGCCACGTGGGATGGAATCTATAGTAAAGATGGGAGCTGCGTAAGATTGAGTGGGGGAAAAACTGGCTGGATCCAACCCACTGCACAGAAAGTTCATAAAAGGAACGCCAGCTATCTGTAAGAGGATCTATCGGACAAGGTGACAGGTGCCTTCTTCTCTGACTTGACACAAGTTTTCTGTAGAAGAAAAATAATGCTTCTATTGAGTGAGGAGTCCTGCAGAGAGAGAGGAATCTATTGAAGTGCTAGTGGCAAACAAATGTTGAGACAACAAAAGGCAGGCGGTTGTGAAAAATGAGCCACAGGCAAGCGAGCCGCCTCTTTTTCTGCTGCCATTCTAGCTGCCACACAGAACTAAAAAATGAGTCCAGCTTTACACCAGTGGGTGAGAATCTGGTCCTAAGTTGGCAAAATAGATTTTTATCTGTGGGCTGCAAAATTAACATATCTCATACCATGCACCTGAGAAATGGAGTGTGATAGGTCCCTGAACATTTACAATTCCTTGACACTCAGCAGAGAATTTGACCCTGTGAGTTTTAAATATGCAAATAGAAAGTGCTTCCTTCTAGCAATTAAGCTGTGAAAGTAATTAGTGTGGAAGACATGTTCATATTTCTTTTTAAAGGGATACAGTAGGGTTGTCAATAAGCTGGCAACACATCTGTTTGTTCATTTGTTTTTGCCCAGTGTCGGGAACCTAGATGTTTCAATTAGTACACCGGTAAAACAACAGATAAAATATCTTTGCAGTATTTTACCACTGGTTTCAAAATAAAGGGACTTATCTTTCAGACAGAGAATGCAGTCGCATTGCATTAAGTGAAATTTAATCAGTCTCCCTCAAGGGAAAAATATAAGCAGGCCTGTTTGTGAAATGAAAGGAATAACACAACCACAATGATCTGCTTCACATATTAGAGGAATTAAGAGGTCCTGGTCTGTGTATCATGTGTACTCTTGGTATTCCTCATCATATGCAAGAACCATACTCATCTTTGTTTTCTTAATTGTGTGAGTCCTGCATGAGAAACTTAAAAAAAAGGTAGTATCGTTTTCACAAGATGTGCAGAACATGCAGTTCATATAAATGCACAGCCACTTCCCCCTGAACATGTGAAGCAGCATTAACAGGGTGCTTCCACACTTAGGTCACGATGCAGGGGAGTTTTAGCAGACTACTAGGGGAAGTGAGCTCCATAGCTATAGACAAGGAGCCACCCACTTTTACACGCAGACCTTTTGAAAGGGAGTTGGAGGCTTGCACAGCTGACCTACCTACAAACCCAGCTATCACGCCCCTCCATATCTTTTCCTTCATACTGCTGGAAATAGGAGGGGGCAAGGATGGGGAAAATGAGGGTACGGAGAGTCCCTCATTTCCCTGGGACATCCCGGTCTTGGTCCCCTTCTGCTGACGGTGGAAAAGGCCAAAGGCCAAACTCCATCAGCGAGAGGAAGCTTTCTTGCTTAAGGCTGAATCTTCTTAGTTGCTTCAAAAGTGATGAGGAGGGTCTACCTGGTAGCTGGAGGTGGAACAGTACCCACTGGGGGCTCAATTCAACCCATACCAACTCTCATTTTTAGAAATAAAGGGGACAAGCTGATGAACCTTAAATCTCAAAACCAGCACCACCAATTGCTCCCACACTAGGAAGACAAGCTTCCTTGATACAGTGTGCTCTTTTTTTACTTATCCCCATCCATAACATTTTGTGTTAATGTCTCTACCCAATTTCAATCAAGGATCTACAGCTCCAAGAGAAAAGCAAATTGGTGACAGATGAGACAGGAAATTCTCTAGCCACCACAGTTTACTAAGCCTACTCTTGCACCCTTCATGCTAGGAATCTTCCCTTTCTGCCCTTTTTGGTACCTGAGCATCCAACATTTTTCACTTATATAAAACATTACTTGCCACCATAATAACAAGGAAACTATGACAGTCATTTCATGGGTTCTCCTTTTCTTCCTGGAGGCCAGGAAGAAAAAAGGTAAAGGTAGTCCCCTATGCAAGCACTGGGTCATTCCTGACCCATGGGGTGATGTCACATCCCGACATTTACTAGGCAGACTACGTTTACAGGGTGATTTGCCATTGCCTTCCCCAGTCATCTACACTTTCCCCCCAGCAAGCTGGGTACTCATTTTACCGACCTCGGAAGGATGGAAGGCTGAGTCAACCTTGAGCCGGCTACCTGAAACCGACTTCTGTCGGGATCGAACTCAGGTTGTGAGCAGAGCTTTTGACTGCAGTACTGCAGCTTACCACTCTGCGCCACAGGCGTCCACCAGGAAGAAAACTATACTATATATATATATTGCCTTATATGGTATAGAATTTGAATTTGTTGAGCCTTAAAAAGGAATTTGCTGTTAAATGTTGTTGTTTTTAATTTGGAAAGCATTTCTCAAAGCCAGATACAATATTTGCCTTAGAAATCTATCTTAGCAATAAGAATAAGAAAACGGCTTGAAATGTCTAGGATTGTTGGTGGTTTACTTGTGAGTAAATGTTTTTAGGGCTGAGAGCCTCCTTTGCCATGTCCCATCGCCATGACAGGATTTTTAGGACCAAGAGAAGCTCGAGATGCCTTCATCTGCCCAGGGTTAACTTCAGGCATAAATGCTATGGGTGACCATTTATCAAGAGGTAAATTAGTGCAGAACGAAACATTACGTGAAACACAGGCTTTGCTTCACTGGAGCGTTTCTTCAGATTGAAGGAATTCTGCCTGCAGATTGCAACTTCCTCACCCCATTCTGCTTCTGGGGGGACATTTTGGACTGCAGCAAGATGAGGGAGGCAAGAAAGTAGGATTCTGCAGGCAAAAAGCTGTTTGTGAGGACACACCAGTGGATCCAAGCCACACATTTGCTGCTGAAAACAGCTATCCTGTGTTTACCTCCCCCTCCATGGCATGCAGAGGAAACTTGCATTGCAACCTGATACTTTCAGTTGCCTGCTACTGCTTTTGTGTGTGTGTGTGTAAAGTGCGTTCAAGTCACAGCCTACTTATGGTGACCCCTTTTGGGGTTTTCATGGCAAGAGACTAACAGAGGTGGTTTGCCAGTGCGTTCCTCTGTATAGCAACCCTGGACTTCCTTGGTGGTCTCCCATCCAAATACTAACCAGGGCTGACCCTGCTTAGCTTCTGACATCTGACGAGATCAGGCTAGCCTGAGCCATCCAGGACAGGGCGCTACTGCTTTTAGGGGTAGGAAAATGCTTAGCAGAACAGCATCTGGATACTGGACCAGGTTTAAAGGGGGAAAGGGAAACATGCCATGGAGCTGCCATTTGTAGTAGCAAACTCATTTGAAAAACCCTCTAGAACAAGGTGAGGCAGTAAACTCATTTTCTGATTGAACCACTTCAGACTAGAGGTGGAGGCTCATATGACTTAATGGTCCTCAAGAGGAAAAAAATCCCTACACATAGGAAATGATCTGCTGGCATGTCAAAGAGAAGTTTAGGTTAGAACTGTTCTCCTTGACAGAGGAGCATTCAATTGAATGACCACACACACAAACTCACCTGCACTCTAAAGCAATAGAGTTGGGGGAATTAATGGGTGATCCTGGGAAAGTTCCTGTCTCCGATCTCAGTCCATTAAAAATGGGTACCCCAGGCCTACCTCACAGGGTTATCACAAAAATAAATCATGACACTATGAACTCCAGAATTTCTTTTAAAATGATTAATAACATTTAATTCTATTGCTGCTGAATACTTAACTTAAAAAAAAGAAACCCCTTGAGTGTAGTAACCAGATAAGCCATTCCTTGTGATGTATTATAATTTATATGCACACTTGTACACTAAAGGTGCTCTCTGACATGCTGCTGGCAACCTACAATAAAGCAACACCGCTTGCCTTTTGAGACATGCCTCCTTGAACGCATTAGCAACAGACTGCAGGCAGCAGCGGTTCAGGCTCCCTGTTGGTGCACTTCAGGGAATGCGCAAATCAGTAATAACCATGTTGAACTCCTTCCACCCATCCCATGGTGCTTGTCAGCAGTAGGTCAAAACCACTGTTAAGGTATTATGGGGGAAGCCCTAGGAGGGGGGAGACCCACCGCCAGCGAGATGTGTAAAAGCATCCTCAGGACTCTGCAGGTTCTCTGCCTGCTTGCCTTGGAGGTTTGCAGAATGCCTTTGATTATAATCAAGCAATCTAGCAACTTGGGGGAACCACCCCCGGCTCACTGCCTTCCTAAAACCCTCCTTTAGCCTCAATGCTTTTTCTAGCTAGTCAGTTTTCGTCACAACTGCAAATGCCCAGAAGCAGTTTACTAACAGTGCAATCCTTCACTGAGATACTCCAGTTTAAGCCCAGTGATTTGCACTGCATGTCATGCCAAAGGAGGGTACAATGAATCATAGAATCATAGAGTTGGAAGGGACCACCAGGATCATCTAGTCCAACCCCCTGCACAATGCAGGAAATTCACAACTACCTCCCCCCCCCACACCCCCAGTGACCAGAAGATGGCCAAGATGCCCTCCCTCTCATGAACTGCCTAAGTTCGCAGAATCAGCATTGCTGACAGATGGCCATCCAACCTCTTCTTAAAAACCTCCAGGGAAGGAGAGCTTGCCACCTCCCGAGGAAGCCTGTTCCACTGAGGAACTGCTCTAACTGTTAGAAAAGTCTTCCTAATGTCTAGACGGAAACTCTTTTGATTTAATTTCAACCCGTTGGTTCTGGTCCGACCTTCTTGGGCAACAGAAAACAACTTGGCACCATCCTCTATATGACAGCCCCTTAAGTACTTGAAGATGGTTATCATATCCTTTCTCAGTCTTCTCCTCTTCAGGCTAAACATCCCCAGCTCCTTCAACCTTTCTTCATAGGACTTGGTCTCCAGACCCCTCACCATCTTTGTTGCCTTCCTCTGGACACATTCCAGCTTGTCTACATTTTTCTTAAATTGTGGTGCCCCAAACTGAACACAGTACTCTAGGTGAGGTCTAACCAGAGCAGAGTAAAGTGATACCATCACTTCGCATGATCTGGACACTATATTTCTGGTGATGCAGCCCAAGACCGCATTTGCCTTTTATCACAGCCAAGTATGGATCTTAAAGAAGAAGCAATTTGTGAAAGAAAATGTGTGTTCAAAAGAAGCTTTCCAGAACACAATCAGGTTCAGGTCGGTCCAGGAATCTACTTTTACTTTGGGTCAATGTTACAGAGAGTTAAGAGTTCCATGTAGTATGATCTGGTGGTGCTTGCTGTTACACTCATCCCTGGCAATTTGCTGTAGTTTGGTGAAGATGCTGCTATATTTATTGACTTAATTTATAGCCTGCCTTTCACACGAAGCCTCAACATGGATAGTCTGAACGGGACTCCTGCCTCAGCCTCGTGATACTTCGTTGGTGTCGAACACAGGGAAAGCATTAGCTACTTCCTGAGACCATTGGGGAATCCTACCGCATATAGCAGAGCCAAGCATTTCTACAGTACAGGGGCTCCGCTGGGAGCCAGCGTGGTGCAGATCATGACCAAGGGAGATGCATCTTCAGATCCTCAGTCATTAAACTGAGGGCTGAAACAGAGGAGAGGAAGATCACACATCTCATCCTCTCCATGAAACGCAAATTTCTGGCTCCCGCAGCCTCCGTTTGCCTTGGGGCCACACGGACCCTTGATTTTGCTATTTGAAACTGGGCTCCCTGTTTTATTATTAGCATTTTAAAGGAGAAAAGACATATCCTTTAAAACACATAATTTGTTAGTAGCATTTTAAAGGAGAACAGACTTCCTTTAAAACACACTCCTTTCCCCCTTTAAAATGCAGGAAGCCTAGGAGGTGGTGGGGGGGCAAAGGGATTCTACTCCCTGAGACCACTGCCACCCCCTTGCCTTGCCGCCCCTTCGCTGCTCAGACCCTACCTCCCCACTCCCATGCAGGGAACTTTGATGGCATAATGCTTGTTTCCTCTTTTCTTCTCCAAACCACTCCAAAACCAGAGTAGTAAGCCATACGGGCCCCATTGTGACATTTTGGGAAGCCCTAGAAAGGGGAATCTCATGAGAGCTCTGCCATTGCTTCAGTTCCCTTGGCAGCTCTGCCAAGCTATCCAAGCAACAACCAAAGAAGAAGAAAAAGAATTGTTGTTTTTTATACCCCGATTGTCTCTACCTTTAAGGAGACTCAAAGTAGTAGTATCACGAAGTTTCATGAAGGCTTACAGTTGCCTTCCCTTCCTCTCCCCACAACAGACACCTTGTGAGGTGGGTGGGGCTGAGGGAGTTCAGAGAGAACTGTGACTGGCCCAAGGTTCACCCAGCAGGCTTCACGTGGAAGAGTGGGGAAACCAACCTGGTTCACCAGATTAGAGTCGGCCGCTCATGTGGAGGAGTGGGGAATCAAACCTGGTTCTTCAGATTAGAGTCCACCACTCCTAGCCACTACCCCATGTTGGCTCTTACAAGAGGAAGAAATCTCAAGTCACAAAAGTTTGGGAAGCTCTATAGGGCACAAGTGGCTTACTCCATGGGTTTTAGAGAAGCTTGGGGGTAGGGTTGCCAAGTCCCTCTTCGTCACCGGCGGGAGGTTTTAGGGCCGGAGCCTGAGGAGGGAGGGGTTTGGGAAGGGAGGGACTTCAGTGCCATAGAGTCCAATGGCCAAAGCAGCCCTTTTCTCCAGGTGAACTGATCTCTGTCGGCTGGAGATCAGTTGTAATAGCAGGAGATCTCCAGCTAGGACCTGGAGGTTGGCAACCCTACTTAGGGAAGAGGAAAAGCATTTGCTCCTCTGGCTCCCAGGCAGCGGTAGGGAAAAAGTAGGGGTGAGGGCAAGGAGGGAAGTTGCTGCCCCACAAAATACACTTCCTGAGGCAACCGCCAGTGTTTTAAAAAGGATAATGGCTCCAGCCTGCCACACAGGGCTCTGATCCAGATCAGGGAGGGGGGATGCTAATCGAAGCAATTGCTGCAACCCCTCCTCGTTGTGCACACTTGTTAGGGGAAAAAGAGGGGAAAGTGAGGGTGCCTGTTTACAAACATTATACAGATTCACTCTTGCAACGAATACAGCATTCCCCATCTCCCGTGGGCAATATCGGAGCAGTAAGACCCTCGGTCAGCCAGCCAGAGCCCTTTAATAACATCCAGATGCATAACTGTGCGCCACAGAAGTCTCTCTCCATCTCAGCAGATTTCAGTCGCCTGACCCATTTGTCATGACCCCACAGCACAAGCATCAAGCAGAATATAATCGTGATGCTTTCTAAAAGCAGAATTAGAGATATATGTATGCAGGGAAATCCTTTATTTATCTTCACACCTCACTCTAAATGCAAGGGCACGTGCTTTGATAAACTGGTGAGGTCTGCCTCTGGGATGAGAACAAATGCCACCGTCCATAAATATCTGTTTCTAGGAATCAAAAAGAAAGCAGTTCCTATGGTTGAGGACAGTTACGATTTACACCAGAGTTGGTCTCCCTACCCTCATCCCCACTGTATTTTATACTATGGTAACCGTATGGGGAACCTGGCTGCTGGTAAGCCACAGAGGATTTGGGGGGGTTAGGTTTTTGTTTTTTTGTTGTTTATGGGATACAGAAAACCACTACCAGCGTTAAAAGTTATAAAAATGTATTAAAATACCCACATAAAAGTGTAAACACACAATTACTCTGTCCCTCCCTCTGTACACCCTAGTGCAGTCATGGCGAACCTTTTAGAGACCGAGTGCCCAAACTACAACCCAAAACCCACTTATTTATCGCCAAGGGCCAACACAGCAATTTAACCTGAATACTCAGGCTTTAGTTTAGAAAAAACAACTCATACATTAACGTCATTTGTCTTAAAAGAAAAACACAATAACAGAGCTTTATATACTTTGCACGCTCCTTTGCACACTTTCACCACATGCATTTGGAAAAGCAAACCTTTTTTGGGGGGGGAGAGGGATAAAAACCAATACTAAACAGACTTTGGACCAAGGAAGCATCTTTAAAAGTCTCAGCAAACCCTTTTGCACACTTATACCACATGCCTTGAAAAGCAAACCTTTTTTTTTGGCGGGGGGGAGATAAAAACCAACACTAAACAGATATAAAAACCAACATTCCACAGTTTTGGGCCAAGGAGGCGTCCTTATGGGTCAGAGCAAACCCCTTTGCACACTCATATCACATGCATTTCAAAAACCAAACTTGGGGTGTGTGTGGAAGAGATGAAAATCACCACGTCTAAAAAAGGTGCGGGGAAGGCACCAGGCTCAGTGCCTGCGCTCTCCCCACGTTTGCTGCCCAAGCAGGGGAGAAAAGAGCCAGAAGGGGTGGGGTGGGAGGAGAGCTGCTTGTTCAGCGGACCATTTTGAATGGGAAGGGCAGACAGACAGGAACCTCTGTCTCCTGCTGAAGCCGGGACAAGTCATCTGCGCTCTCCCCGCGTTTGCTGCCCAAGCAGGGGAGAAGAGTGCCAGAATTTGCAAGAATGCAAACAGGAGCAAGAATGCAAACAGGAGCAGCGTGCGCCCCAAGAGCAACCCAGGAATTTGAGATTGCCTTTTTGCCTCTCTCCTTTCTCCTGCTGCAGCCTGTTCAGCGGGCCCTTTAAGAGTGGGAAGGGCAGACAGACAGGAACCTCTCTCCTTTCTCCCACTGCAGCTGGGACAAGTCGCCTGCTCTGCTCTCCCCACATTTGCAGAGCAGAACTCTGTGCTGGGGCGACGGCGCATGTGCCCACAGAGAGTGCTCTGAGTGCTCGATCTGGCACGCATGCCATAGGTTCGCCACCACGGCCCTAGTCTTCAACATAAGTTACAGTGTGTCTAAAGGGTTATCATTACCTTGGCGTCTCTGTTCAGGCCTGCCATTCCCCATGTGGCAATGGCCACTTTCAGCAGACCCTTGAAGGAATCAGCACTAAAGAGACCTCCTCCTCGTGCCAAGGTGTTTTAACCACCTCTGTTTGCCCACCCACTGGGCAGGGAAGGTCAAAGAACCTCTTCCTGAAGCCTCTAGGAAAAGACTACTCTAGGATTTTTAGCTTCCCATACTCTGTTCCCGGTTAGAGGACACCTTTCTAGCTGGAGGGATGCATGTGTATGACTTGACTATCTCATTGTAGCTGGCCAGGCCAATGATGTTTCTAAAGCCTTGCTGGACGAGGCTGGTGAGCAACTGACTTCGCCCCTCCTACCTGTTCTCTGCCAAGAGAGAGAAAAACTTTTTTAAAAACTAAAGGTGAAGTTTTTGCTCTGTCCAAACCTCCAAAGAAAAACACATTTCTCTTCATGGACATTTATGGCGGCCAACCTCCAGGTACTAGCTGGAGATCTCCTGCTATTACAACTGATCTCCAGCTGATAGAGATCTGTTCACCGGAACAGAATGGCCACTTTGGCCATTGGACTCTATGTCATTGAAGTCCCTCCCCTCCCCACACCCCACCCTCCTCAGGCTCTGCCCCAAAAACCTCCCACCGGTGGCAAAGAGGAACTTGGCAACCCTACGTACATTATACATTTCATGACTATAGCAGAAGATGTGCCTCTCAAAATATCATCTTTTTAGGCTTCCTTACTGTCCTGCTTCATATTGCAAAGACAGTGTATGGACTGTGAAGGGGAACAATGGTGGTTACATGATACTTTAAAGTGTAATGTAATGTTTCACTGGCAAAAAAAGCAAATACCCTAGAGAATAAGAAGGTGTTGAAAATGGAGTAACAGCCAGTGCTTTCTTTTTGATTACGAAAACCCACCACTGGAATCATTCAACAACCTGTCAGCTCTTCTTTCTGACCTGAGGAAAACCTTTTCAAACCCTAATGCCACATTCTCTTTGACCACCGTCTCTTGCTGGCCTCTTAAATCCACCCACAGTAGTTCTGAACCCCAAATGTGTTTTGCAAGCCATGATCAGTGATGATCGTGGCTCAGAAATTTGCACTGGCTTTAAATTCTAAAGAACAAATTTACAGGTATAAACTTGGTGGGAGGGGGCTACCTTGTAGCTACATCTCAAGCTCGAGATGGAAGGATTCTGATCACCGCTTTGGCTTTACCGGTGTGTTTAAGAAAGTAGCTTAACCCATGGCTCAGTTTCCAAGCCTGTAAATAAGAAGCAAATCATATTTCCCCCCCACACAAATAGGTAAGGCGCTAATAGCCTCCTGCCCAACACTTTATATGTGCCAGTTACACTCTATAAACCATGTATTCTCCCATCCTGACTGGCTCAAGACTAAGCCTCAGGCAGCTTCTAGGGCCTTTCCTCGGGATCCTTTTTATTATATGATCAGTCACCTTGACGCAACAGCCAACGACTCCCCTCCAGGCTTTAAGAGCTGTATTTTCCCCTCCCATCAGTTCTCTCATCTTGCTAATCTGGAAGCAACAGGGAGGTGGTAGCTTGCATTTGCAGCACCTGGGGAAGCCTAATTTAGAGGGACAGCAACCCATACGCTCAGGTCACTTAACACCAGGCCACTCAGGGATGTCAACAGGCTAACACGTAGGGGGTGGAAAAAACCAGTTGAGGTCCCCATAACTCTCTCCCTTTGCCAGGAAAACTGTCAGCTACTTATTTTGGTTATGTTAGGCTTCTGTTACAATCATAGGAGAAGAGCCGGAGGGGGCGTGGGGAGGAATGACAGCCTCAAATCCACATGACTACTCAAGCACTTAACTGCCCAGATTACACTGTGTTCGGTTGCACAAACTGAATTTGCATGCCACCGGGCGGCCCATTTTGGCTATGTCTGTGGTGATATACTAAACTGCTGCTCTGTGCTTTTGAAGAATGGCCGCGGCGCATTCTGGCTGGAACGAAAACTGACCCGCTGTGAGTAGAATGGCTGTGTGTACTGGCCCTGGTTTCGTCCATTACTCTTAAATATAGGGTTGCCAACCTCCAGGTAGCGGCAGAAGATCTCCTGCTATTACAACTGATCTCCAGCCGATAGAGATCAGTCCACCTGGAGAAAATGGCCACTTGGGCAATTGGACTCAATGGCATTGAAGTCCCTCCCCTCCTCAGACCCCGCCCTCCTCAGGCTCCGCCCCAAAAACCTCCCGCCGTGGCAAAGAGGGACCTGGCAACCCTACTTAAATACTGTTCTTATAGGGTTGCCAGGTCCCTCTTCACAACCGGCGGGAGGTTTTTGGGGCGGAGCCTGAGGAGGGCGGGGTTTGGGGAGAGGAGGGACTTCAATGCCATAGAGTCCCATTGCCAAAGTGGCTATTTTCTCCAGGGGAACTGATCTCTATCGGCTGGAGATCAGTTGTAATAGCAGGCGATCTCCAGCTAGGACTTGGAGGTTGGCAACCCTGTGTTCTTAGGATACCAGTATGAGTCAAGCCCAGGTAAAGTTTCAGGTAGATAGTCATTTTCCAGTTCTTCTAACTCGTCCTTTGAGCAGAATGAAGCCTATCACCAGCTCTCAATTCACATTTCCATGAGCAACTGCTGATTGACAACACCATCCACAAACAATAGAGAGAAACCTTTTTAAAAAATTGAAACAAAAGTAGAAATTCCTTCACCACGATGAAACCTATGCAAGGAGGTCAGCGCATGATAGAGTCTGGTGTGTCTCAACGCATAGTGAATACCCTCCCCTTCACCTCAATCTTCCTGTGGTTCCAAAGATGATACATTGACAAGGGTCTTGTTTATAGAATTGGCTGAGCTCTAGGGTTGCCACCCTCCAGGTACTATCTGGAGATCTCCTGCTATTACAACTGATCTCCAGCTGATAGAGATCAGTTCCCCTGGAGAAAATGGACGCTTTGCCAATTGGACTCTATGGCATTGAAGTCCCTCCCTTCCCTAAACCCCATCCTCCTCAGGCTCCATCCCAAAAACCTCCCACCAGTTGCGAAGAGGGACACCCACAGGGTGATGTTCCCTGACAGTATTGTATAGTTATTTTAACATGATTCCTTAAGGAAAAAGCTTTTCCTTTAGTTTCACTTTTCACTTGTTATTAGGGTTGCCAGGTCCCTCTTCTCCACCAGTGGGAGGTTTTTGGGGCAGAGCAATGCTGATTCTGTGACCTTAGGCAGATGATGAGAGGGAAGGCATCTTGGCCATCTTCTGGTCACTTGGGGGGTGGGAGGTAGTTGTGAGTTTCCTGCATTGTGCAGGGGGTTGGACTAGATGACCCTGGTGGTCCCTTCCAATTCTATGATTCTATGATTCTATGAAATATTAATCAACAAAGTATAAGGCAAGCAGTGTTTTTCATTCTTTGTAGGATTTAATAATTTTAGCAGATTTTTTTTAGATTTTTAGATTTAATAATCTTAGCAGAACATTTGTTTCTTCGCTGACCAGTGACTAATACATTAAGTTGTCTTGTGTTGGGTGTTGTTCTCAAATATAATTGGGAACAGGTAAATTCTGGCCCGAGGAGTTTGCAGCTTAGAACATTTATAATACATTTCAGAATGTAACAAACAGTAATGAAATACCAAACATCCAAGTTGGGGACATGATATAATAGAGCAAGAAGCGTCGCTTAAAATTTCAAAATCAAGACGTAATTAGCACTGAAGGCCTTTGCCTGTCATGATTTGTGAAGTTCAAGCTATTATTAACTTTACTTTTTCTGTTCTCAGTACTGTTTGCACTATGAGGCCTACCTCCAGGAATGATCTATTAAATTAAACCATTAAGCTAATAATAGCTTGAGTGCTTCACATTATTACCAGAGAAGGCCTACGGCTCAGACAATAACTAACTTTATTTTTTCTTATTGTCAGCTGAGCCAGAAAACCCCCCTTTGCTTTCAGTCACTAGTAAGTGCAACTTTGATAAATGGATATCTTATTCCATGGTGCATAATTTCCAGGACAACTATAATTAACTTCAACAGCTGAATTATTGTTTGTAGGGCAAAAAATAAATAAATTCCAGGAACATTGTTGACTTATATCACCGGAATTCTTGCTGACAAAACGAGCCCCCATATATGAAAAAATTGAAAGAAGGCTAGTTCCAAGAGAGAAGGCTAGTTTATAATACTAGGTGATGCACAACAATGAGATTCATGGCAATCTTAGTTATAGGTAAAGGTAAAGGTCCCCTGTGCAAGAACCGGGTCATTCCTGACCCATGGGGTGACATCACATCCCGACGTTTCCTAGGCAGACTTTGTTTGCGGGGTGGTTTGCCAGTGCCTTCCCCAGTCATCTTCCCTTGACCCCCAGCAAGCTGGGTCCTCATTTGACCGACCTCGGAAGGATGGAAGGCTGAGTCAACCTTGAGCCGGCTGCCTGAAACCAACTTCTTTTGGGATCGAACTCAGGGCATGAGCAGAGCTTGGACTGCAATACTGCAGCTTTCCAGTCTGCGCCACGGGGCTCTTACAACCTTAGTTATATGTGTAATTAATTTCAACGGCAAATGCTGTTTAAGAGTCAGCAGCATGGATAAAAAAGAATAATTATTGGACTAAGGTTCCATAGGTTTACAGGATGGTAAAAAAACACTGTTTAATAATATTTTTGTTTGCATCATAGGGATTGTTCCACTCAGTGGTCACATCGGTGTGGTATAGTAATCTGAATGTTGGACTAGGACTGGAGAAACCAAGTTCAAATCCATAGATATGAAGCTTGCAGGGTCACCATGTGGATTAAATAGAAGAGGAGAGAACAATGTATATTGCCAACTGATATCACAAATGCCCCGACTAAAAGTGGTCTGACTGGGCTGCATTTGCCACAAACATCACTTCAATTTGCACAACGCATTCTGAGTTCTTAATACTCCTTCCCCATTGTTATAATGGGGAATTAAGCACAACCTGTGAGATTGGCACAAGGGAGTAGGGTTGCCAGGTCCCTCTTCACAACTGGCGGGAGGTTTTTGGGGCAGAGCCTGAGGAGGGCGGGGTTTGGAAAGAGGACTTCAATGCCATAGAGCCCAATTGCCAAAGCGGCCATTTTCTCCAGGCAAACTGATCTCTATCGGCTGGAGATCAGTTGTAATAGCAGGAGGTCTCCAGCTAGTACCTGGAGGTTGGCAACCCTGCAAGGGAGTGAGTAGCCACAGTGCTGGGAAGAGGCCAAAAATCCTCATCAAACTTTGTGGGCATATCACTAGTGGGCATATCGGGAGCCAATGTGGTGTAGTGGTTAAGAGCAGTGGTTTGGACCAATGGAGTCTGATCTGGAGAACCGGGTTTGATTCTCCACTCCTCCTCATGAACGGCGGAGGTTAATCTGGTGAACTGGATTTGTTTCCCCACTCCTACACACGAAGCCAGCTGGGTGACCTTGGGCAAGTCACATTCTCTCAGTCCCACCTACCTCACAGGGTGTCGTGGTTCAGGCGAGGAGCGAGGGCTATAAGCGTAGTCTGGGGAACAGTCCAAGGTCATTCACAGTGAAGGCAGAGTCCAAGATATCAGTACAGGCAAGGGAAGTCCAAGGCGTTAGTCAGAGCCAGTCCAAGAAGTCAGGATACCAGGAATCCAAAGGATAGCAGGTAAACAAGGCAGGTACTCAAGGAGGTTGGTGACAAGTTGCTTGCACAACAGCCAAGCCTAACTGATGGCTTAAATCCCTTCCCCTGCTGCTGTAGCAGCCAGCTGATGCTGATGAGGCTGAGTTCACAGGTGGTGCTTCAGCCCTGCTCTTCCTCATCTCTGCTACTGGGGAGGTTCCTCTGTAAAGCCTTCAGCCTAGCACTCTGCCGTCTCTGCTGCATTGCCAGACGGACCTGTTTTCTTCTCTGCTCCAGTGGCCTTGGCGAGGCCTCTGGAGACACTGCATGTTGCAAGGTGTCAGGTCCAACTGGAGTCCTTGAGCTGGCAGGCTGCAGACATGGTGCATCATCTCCTGACTTTGGCGGATCCTCTATTCTGGCCTCTACTACCTCTTCATCAGAGGAGGTCTCTGCAGGCTGACTCTCTGCAGGCTGACTCATGACACAGGGTGTCTGTTGTGGGGAGGGGAAGGGAAGGTGATTGTAAGTCAGTTTGAGTCTCCCTTAAGTGGTAGAGAAAGTCGGTATATAAAAACCAACTCTTCTTCTTCTTCTCTTCTAGTTAAATGTACAACTATAAACATAAGAGGCATAAATAAGAAGGTTCTGATCTAGGCTTGCCAGGCCCCGCAGCTCCACCAGTGGGAGCTTCACCGGGCCGTGGCCTTAGCACGCGACACACACGCGCGCCCACTTTCACGCACGTGATGTGCCTACGTCACTTCTGGTTTAACCCAGAAGTGGTTTAACCCAGAAGAGACGGGGACGCTCTAGCGATCCTGGCCAAAGCTATATGGTTTCCACAGAGTTTTAGCCGAGGGAGCTAGAGCGTCCGTGTCCCTTTTGGATTTACCCAAAAGTGACGCGTGCACCACATCCGCTCGCGTGCCCACAGTGCCCGGTGGATGGGCGGCAGTTTACCCACCACCACCGGGCAATTGGCAACCCTATTCTGATCATCAGTCACATAATTGCCAAAAAATGAGATTTCCCTAGCTCCATCAGGAAGGCTGAGTGCAAATAGTACAAGAGTTTTCACCACGCTGATCTGTGGTATACCCTCAAGTCTGGGCCAGTCATGAGGTCAGTGGGAGGCTCTCAAATAGCAAATTTGGAGCTCAATTTAAGAGAAGCAAATTTTGTCCAAAATGTGCCATCTCAAGTGCATGGAGTTTTGTACAATGGTTACTTCATACTAAATGCTCGTGGTGCTTAGGGAAAAGCCATGGTATGTGAACAAAGACTAAAGCTTTTGGGATAATCTGTCCAAAAATTATAAGTCCTGATCCAGGACAATACATATATGAGTTCCTATTGGCAGTTGGCAGGTCAGACCTTCACAGTTCCACCATGTGTGGACTTGTTCGTAGGCATGGTGGATCAATGGATGAGTCCTATTTGTAATTAAGTTTCAAGGAACTTCCAATTAAGTTTCAAGGAACTTTCCAATAAATGTGTGTGTGTTAAGTGCCGTCAAGTCGCTTCTGACTCATGATGACCCTATGAATCAATGTCCTCCAAAATGTCCTAGACCTCTAAATATGGACATCAGAAAAAACTTTACACAGAAGTCCTTAGAAGCCCTTCAAGGCTTATCCATAGAGTCTTCTTTTTGCCAGACTTCAAGAAAGGAAAAACAACAACACAACGTACGTAAAGTTTTAAACAAATCATTAGACTACCATCAGCTAGCAATCCATCCCAGCATCAGGGAGAAAAATAAAAGGGTAAGATATTGGAAAAGGAGTATACAAAGACCCAGAGAATACTGTGTCTATTTCTAGATGTGCTATTCATAAGTCAAACTTGATATCACAATGCCATATTAGTATGTGCTATTGATTTGTCCTTAATACAGTTAAATGCCCTAGTAATGAACTCTGCAATACCCATAATGATTTCATATCATGAAACGTTATGTGCTTTACACATAACCAAGAAACAGTGGTACCGAAAATAGCAAACCTCATAATAAAATGTTATTGCGGATCTTGGATTTCAATATAAAAAGGACTTGGCCATACTCAAAAGCTTACTAAAAACAAATGTGTGCTTTAAAGAGTCGTATTAAAGTCACACCATTTGCTGAATTGCAATTGCATGGGGAGATGAACACATGAAGCTGCCTTCTACTGAATCCGACCCTCGGTCTATCGAAGTCATTCTTGTCTACTCAGACCGGCAGCGGCTCTCCAGGGTCTCAGGCAGAGGTCTTTCACATCACCTACTTGCCTAGTCCCGTTAACTGGAGATGCCAAGGATTGAACCTGGGACCTTCTGCATGCCAAGCAGACGCTCTACCACTGAGCCACGGCCCCTCCCCAATTATACTCCGCCTTTCTTCCCACCGGGGACCCAAAGTTCTCCTTCTCCTCACAACAACCCCATGAGGTAGGCTAGGCTGAGAGCGTGTGACCGGCCCAAGTCGCCCAGCCAGCTTCCATGGCAGAGTGGGGATTCGAACCGGAGTCTCCCAGATCCGAAGTCAGACACTCTAACCACTACACCACCACTACCCCATTGACAGTCCCCTGCCAGGCTGAACATGCCTGCTATGTCAAGATCCCCCAAACACTTGCAAGAGAATGAGGATAGTGGTAGTTGCTGTTCCTTTGGAATAGACAGGGCCAGGTAACAAGAAAACACTGAAGTGATTGGCTAAGAAAAGAGAAGAGGTAAATGCAAAAGAATCCAATTCAAATAAGTATTGCACAGCCGAAGGTTTGAGTACAATATGGTATAAATGCTGAGTTGCTAGTTGCCAATACAGGAACTGTGCCTTTCCCAATTAAAAATCCAAGGAAGGCACAGCCATGGTGCCTGCTGCCCGGCTCCTTGCATAACGTTGTAGCCAGAACATTCTCTTCTCTGAAGTAGGTTCTGCCAATTCTGTGTTTTTTTATTGTCAAGCACACCATATCATTAATTTCTTGCCTCTGTTTCCCCTATCTTTAGAATGCAAACAATACTCATATTTTAACCAGCTTCTGAAGGGACATAGTGGTTATTCCATTTTTGAATTTGTGACCAGGTTTTTCTAAGGATCCGGAATTTTCATTGACTAAGTTAGCATCTGTTAATGGTGGCTAGATTTGTTCGGCTTGTACCTTTGTGGAATTTGTTCATCATCACAGAACTGATTTATGCAAAATAACCAGTTCTACTAGCAAAATAATACCAAAATATTTTGCTTTATTATTTTATATGAGCCAAGAGAAATATCGTACCTTCTGAGACACTATTGTAAAATGTAATGATGATCATAATGATTTTGCCCAGACAAAGATACTGATGGTAGCAAGGAGAAAGTATCTGGGTAGGGACCTGGTACTGAAGAACTGGAGGATTTGTAGGCTGCTGCTTCTCCCAGTTTGGTTTGTGGCAGAAACTGTCTTTGGCTTAAAACAGGTTGGTTTTTCTGATTTCAATATACATTCTCCTTGCAGGAGTTGTGCTCTAATGTGCTGCTGCCCGTTATCACCTGCATTGCAGAATATGGAAATGGATGACAGAATAGTGCAATGGTCACTGCTGTACATGTTCTGGTAGCTTCTTGACTTGGCTACTACAATGGGGAATAAGTGGGGCTGCCCTTGGGGAAAAAAAACTTCATCCAAGATGTAGCAGGACAGCTTGTGGTTGAGCTGATCCACAGGCTGTATATAACATTATTTTCAGTCTTCACTGGTTACATCTGTTTCTGGGCAGAGGTCAAGAATGTTGGCTTTGATTCTGAAAGCCCCGAATTGCCTGGGTCTGGGATACTTTAGGGAGGGCCTTCTCCCATATGAGCTTCTTGGCCCATCAAGAGAGAGTCACTGCTCAAGATGCTGCCACTGTTTATAGTGAGGTTGTCCTTGACTAAAAACTGAGCGATGTCTCCAACATTATAGAATTCCTCCAGTAGAAAAAACCGTCAGGCTCCCTCTTTAAACAGCTTGGGTGACTGGTTAAAATACAACTTTCCAGCCAGGCTATAGGTTTGCTAAGTTTTACTTTTGTCCTGCTATTAGTTTTGGATGGTATTGGTTTTAAAGGTGTGGTGAGATGGTTCAGAGGAAAATGGAATGTTATAGTATAGCCTGATCTCGTCCGATCTTGGAAGCTTAGCAGGGTCAGTACTTGGATGGGAGATCACCAAGGAAGACTGCAGAGGAAGGCAATGGCAAACCACCTCTGCTTAATCACTTGCCTTGAAAACCCTATGGGGTCGCCATAAATCGGCTGTAACTTGACAGCACTTGAAACACAAACAAACAGGATGGTTTAATTTTATCTTCTTCTCATGCTCATGGTTTTATTGCTTTATCTTAAGCTGCCCTGAGAGCCATTTCTTGGTGGGAAAGCGACAGATAAATATAAATACAAATAAAACAGAAACACATACCCCACCCTGAGTTTCTAGGAGGAAGAGTGAGATAAAAGTTCCTGCAAATTTCTTCTGCGAGAATTACTATTATTATTATTATTTATTAATGTCTGATATTTTATGAATTGAGGCTCTCACAATTGTATATAAGAATTACAGGTGGTGTGGAAGGAGAAGCCAAGAATGGAACTCATTGTAACTTGTAGATTCATTGCACCAAAGATCTGCAGTACCAAAGACAGCACCGTACATGGGACCTGCTTTTAGCAGCAGTGCAGAGGTGGACTTCTCTAAGATAATGGGAGTCTCCAAAGGAAGCAGATGCAGGGTTTATGCCCAACTAATCTTCCTGATCAGCAATAGCTGCTGAATTTTAGCATGTTTTCACAAGTGAAGCAGACAATGTATTCGTGTTCCTAATATAATGTTTTTAGTCAATGGAAAGGTGATTCAGACATGCTACTGAGAAACAAACTTACAAATATGGCTAAGATGCCATGTCATGGATAAACATCTGTTTTTAATTTGAATGAGAGTTCCTAGAAATGTGGCTCTTTAACTGGAATAACCCAGTGGACATTCATTCTTCTGTTCCTGGGAACAGGCACGATCTTATAAGGGATGCATATTGGTTGCCAATTGCAACCTTTTTTTTTTAACTATAAGCCTATCATCTTGCATCTTCTCTTTGAGGTGCGACCTCTCCTGCTAGAAAATCAGGAGGGTCACTGTCCTGAGACCAAGAGAAAATATTTCTAGGGCTGATGTTACATAATTGTAGAGAACTGGACTTTTTGCCCTTACAAAAAAAAAAACAATAAACATGCCCTGTATATTTTGGCAGCCGTTGGCATTTTCTGCGGGAATTTTGCAAGAGCTGCCAAAGTTCTGCTAACACGCCTCCGATTCTAGTATCTACGGCAGGGCTGTGTTTACAACCAGCCTTTCAGAAAAATGTTCTATTATATGCAAGGTGATGAAAATGTGCTGAAAACCTGGCCCCTGATTAAAAGCTCATTAAGGAGAGCTGAACTTTTGTTAAACAACCAAATAAAATAAATAAATCAGACCTACAGTGCTGAACCCATGCAGTTGCCTTACACTGAGTCAGACCATTGATCTACCAAGGTCAGTATTGTCTCTTCTGACTGGTGGCTTCTCTCCAGGGTCTCAGGTGCAGGCCTTTCATGGTTTCCCATCACCTACTACCTGATCCTTTTAACTGGAGATGCCAAGGAGTGAGCCTGGGACCTTCTGCATACAAAGATGCTCTTTCACTGAGCCACAGGTGTGTCCCCCCCCCACAGCTGAACAACTGATTGAACAACTGATGTACTTTAGTCATTTGCTGGTGCACACATCTTTCCTCTAAGTATCACATCTGTTGTAGTAAAGGTGTGTTTTCACAGCACTCAAATATTTTATCCTTAGCAAAATCCAATTTAACCCCACAGCCAGCTAGTACACTTATGGAAATATGGAATGTGGTTGCACAGGTATCGTGGAAACTTATTGGATAGTGTCTATGGCATCACAGAAGAGGAATGATGGAACTCTTCTAATTCCTCACACTGTTGTGATCTTTAGATACAATTTAACCTATTTACAGATTGAGTACTTTTACCCCACTACTTCTCCAGCGCATGATTGATCTTTGTGGAACCCTCTAAAAACAAAATAAAAAAGGAACAGAATACCAGCAAGGCTACCTTCCCTCTGCCATCAGACAACAGTGCCTTTTTTGTGTGAAACGCACACATATATATACACACACACATTACATGAGGGTGGAATATTACTTGCAGCAGACTGAGAGGGGATAGGATAACCATCTTCAAGTACTTGAAGGGCTGTCATATGGAGGATGGTGTTGTTTTCTGTTGCCCCAGAAGGTCGGACCAGAACCAATGGGTTGAAATTAAATCAAAAGAGTTTCCATCTAGACATTAGGAAGAATTTTCTAACAGTTGGAGCGGTTCCTCAGTGGAACAGGCTTCCTTGGGAGGTGGTAAGCTCTCCTTCCCTGGAGATTTTTAAGAAGAGGTTAGATGGCCATCTGTCAGCAATGCTGATTCTGTGACCTTAGGCAGTTCATGAGAGGGAGGGCATCTTGGCCATCTTCTGGGTGTGGAGTAGGGGGTCACTGGGGTGTGGGGGGGAGGTAGTTGTGAATTTCCTGCGTTGTGCAGGGGGTTGGACTAGATGACCCTGGTGGTCCCTTCCAACTCTATGATTCTATGATTTTGAACCCGTGATGGTCAAAAAAAGGGCTTGCTTCATTTGCTCAGTGTTTCTTGCTATGTGGGGCCCAACAAAACCACATTATTCTAGATTAACATAATTGTCTGTGAGCTTTCATGGGCTTATAATTCCACAAAATAGGGCAGATACAAGAGAAAGGGAAATGAGCCTGATGCAACGGAAACGTTTGCACTGTAAGAGGGATGCAGCGGCAACAGCAGAGTCAGCACCAAAGGGCTGTAGGACAGGCTAGCAAGATAAAAGGCACAGGATTAACAGCTGACATCCTCCTATAAAGCATGAAGGCGGCAAAGAAAGCTAGAGATGTATGATGCGTGTTGGTCTGCAGACATGCCACTTACAAGGGCTGTTGATTATCAGCCTATTTGCCGAGCCACAACTCAACTGTAAACCCATAGCTCAAGACTGTCTTGAAGGGGGAAGAGAGTAAATTCTGAAAGCAAGGAAGTCAGGAAGGTTCCAGGAGCTGAAGGCATGAAGATTTAGGGCTTTCCCCCAAAGGCACTTTAATCCCCAGGCATAGATTTAGCCGGGCATTAGACGTGACCTAAAGAAAAATCGTACACTTGGGCAACAAGCTGAGCCAAAGCTTAACTGCTGAAGACAATCAGCCTAATGTTGCTTTTAGAAATCTTGTCTAAGCCCAGTCCTCAGGGCACTAGCACAGCCCCCTGTGTTCACACATTCTTTTACTGTTCCAGTGATTTGTTAAAGGATTTGGGAGGTGTCTGCTCTCAGGTCACCCTAGGGTTGCCAACTGCCAGGTACTAGCTGGAGATCTCCTGCTATTACAACTGATCTCCAGCCGATAGAGATCAGTTCACCTGGAGAAAATGGCCGCTTTGCCAATTGGACTCTATGGCATTGAAGCCCCCCCCTCCCCAACCCCCCCTCCTCAGGCTCCACCCCAGAAACTTCCCACCGGTGGCAAAGAAGGACCTGGCAACCATAGGTTACCCTCACGTTATCCCAGAACGCACTGGCAAATCCTCCAGAAGCTTAGTCATGTTTTCCAAATCACTTGGGAAGACCACAGCCAGGATGCAAAGTTTGAAACACCTATGCCATTTATACATGGGAGGTTTTGCCTTGGATTTGCCACTCTAGATGCACTGTCCCCCCAGCCATGTTCTCAAAACTCAACAATAAGCCCCCATGCAGTTTTGAGAATTCGGATGGGGGAAAATGTGCATCTATAGAGTGGCAAATCCAATGCAAAACCTTCCATGAATAAATGGCCAGAGGTAGAGTTCAAAACTGTTTAACACCAGAAAGGAATAAACCAGGCATCCCACGGTGATCATTTTCCATAGGACGTAGTTATTTAGAGTAACAGCAGAACAGTAACATTTACTTCATAGCAATACACAACACAGAAATGACAAGTGAGCACCCCCCTCAAGACCAAGTACCCCATTGTTGTTTAATAAATAATATTTAAATAAAATGAAATAAGAAGGACCAAGCGCCACAGACAGCTTGTCCCCATTTCAGAGAGATTATGCCAGTGTGGTGTAGGGGATGTAGAAACCGTGGACTCTAATCGGGAGAACCGGGTCTGATTCCCTGCTCCTCCGCCTGAGTGGCGGACTCTAATCTGGTGAACCAGGTTGGTTTCCCCACACCTACCCATGAAGCCCGCTGGGTGACCTTGGGCTAGTCACAGTTCTCTCAGAACTCTCTCAGCCCCACCTACCTCACAGGGTGCCTGTTGTGGGGAGAAGAAGGGAAGGTGATTTTAACCTGTTTGAGACTCCTTAAAGGTAGACAAAACTGGGGTATAATAACCCCCTCTCCTCCTCCTCCTCTCCCCACCCCAATGTTTTATCCTATAGATAATTATTCCTGAAGAACACCTATCTTTCCCACCATTTAACCAAAAGTGGCTATTGTTTAAAAGTACATGAGCCCATCAAATCATTTAAAATGATTTGATCGGCTCATGTACTTGGTTTGCATGCCGGAGGCACAAATCTCTTTGCTAAAAAAAGGGGGGGATGCAAGTGTGGCCTGTACTGAAAAATTGCTATCATTATTTTAAGGAATAATAAAAAGATAATAATTTAAAAATTCTCTTACTGCTTTCCTCCAATTTTATCTTGAATATAACCAAGAGAAGGCCTTTAAACTTATTGCAAATCCCCCTTCAAATCCCCCCCTCCCACAACAAAAATCTGTAACCAATACTCCTGGCAGATATGCTGTGCTTTTAAAACAGGTAAGAATTCAATCCAGAAAAATAGGTGCTCTTTTAATTAAAAATCAGGATTGTGCAATATAACCACTTCCTGCCCCAGAGCCTGTTGTTCCAAGGTGCTGGGAGAAGGGGTTGGAAGGGAGGCAGTATTTTTTTTCCAGGGCAGCTCAGTGGCTCTTGAATTCAGTGACTCCATGTGGTTGCCTTTATTTAGGGTTGCCATCCTCCAGGTGGTAGCTGGAGGTCTCCTGCTATTACAACTGATTTCCAGGCGTCAGAGACCAGTTCACCTGGAGAAATGGCTGCTTTGGAAAGGGAATCTATGGCATTGTACTCCATTGAAGTCCCTCCTTTCCTCGCCTTCGTCAGGTTCCAATCCCCAGATCTCCAGGTATTTCCCAGTCAGGGGCTGGTGGCGGCTTTATCTGCATTGCCTATTTTGTAGGGCTGGCTCTGAGCTGCCCTGAGCCCAACTTTGGTTGGGAAAGGGCAGGGTGAAAATCAAATAAATAATAATTATGCTGGCCAATGGCCGTAACAATAAATGGAAATGGAAATAAATAATAAGGCTGTCACTCTGCAACCCAAGAATGAAACGACAAATGCACGTTACATCTTCCTTTGCTCGTTTCAACAGCAGGATAGATGCTCTTCCTTCCTAGCACCTGCAGATAAGAGCCTTCATATACTAGAAGCGAACATAGCGCTAGAACATCTGCATTGCTCTGCTACTGCTTTGGATGGCCTGAGTTGCCAAGAAGCATGCTCTTCCTCCTAGCAGGTGCAGAACAGGCCTCCCTCCCTCTATGCTATAAGAAAAATGTGCTGTCCTCACCCAGCTTGTCGATTCCACTTACTTGTGGCGAACCAGTATTTCCATATCGGGATCAATGTTTCAGCCCTTATGAAAGAACAGCATGGTGAGTGATAAGCAATTTGGGTTCATAAAGAACAGATTGTGCCAGACAGACCCACTGGCCTTCTTGGACAAAATTGCAGATTTAGCTGACAAAGGGAATTTAATATAGCTTGATACAGAAAGGCTTTAAGCAGGGCCCCTCACAAAACATCTTTTTCTAATCAGGAAGCATCAGAGTTTCCCTTATCAGTGTGCTGCAGAGATAAATATTAATGCCACACACACAAGCCAAGGGTGTTAAAAAGCTCTGAATGCACAAGGCTTATGGTTTTATACGGGCAGATGGTGCTGAAGGACTTCCCAGGAAACAGCTGGATGATAGGAAAGGAGGTTCTCTTCAGCAGTTGCTATTTCTACACCACTGTAAAGCCATCTGGTCCGCTCCCTCCTTTTACTACCTTATCCCTACGAGCCCAAACATGTCTCTGTATTTCACCACGTTGTCGCCTCCTTCTTCCTGGAGGTCTGGCTCATCTCTCTCCTCCTAAAGAATTCCCCAGTCTTCTCCATCTGACCACGTGCTCCTTAACAAAGGACCGAGATTCTCGATCATAGCCCATGAGGCCCTTCCCTGCTTGGTACCTAGGAGAAAATTACCAATCAAATGCCAGAACCCAGATTAACGTATGGGGGACAAGGGAGAGGAATGTGTCCAATGATGAAAAAGAAGATGAAGACAACATGATTCAATCCACCCATTTTCAAGCTGTTTTACCACTAGAGATAGCCGGCAGGGTTTTGTGTGTGAAGCTCCATAGGAGTGAGACAAGGCAGTAACTTAAAAGAACAAACTAACGGGAGTGTTGTGCCACCTAAAGGGTTTTCTAGCAGAAGCTTTCGTGGCCTTGAGTTTATTTCGTCTGACGCTCATGCGTGTCTGCCAAGCGAGGACTCACCTCACCCATCTAAGTAAAATAAATTCTAATCCACAAAGGCTTAAACTAGATTTAAAAAATTGCCAGTTTGTCCATTTCCTCCCCCTGAAAACAGACTAACAGTAATATGCTAGCGTTATATTTTTAAAAAGCTTCACTCTCCTTGGCCCAAGATTGCACAACTCTTAAAATTGTGAGGAACGACTGAAATCTCCTCTTTGAGAATATCGCCGTCTGACCCGAGAGCTAGCTGACAGCCCATCAACAAATCAATTATGTACACAACCTCTGGAACCAGGCACCAATATATTAGCAGCAGGAAGCGCTGGATCACTCGCAAGCCGCCTCCTCTCTAAAATCTTCATTAATGGCTTTGGAGGTGCAAAGACATTGCAGTATTGATCCTGCTTGTGGACCAAACAAGGAGAGCTTGCAGAAACAGCAGATTAATAGAATCACTTAGTGATGGAGAGACCTCAGCTAGTTCAAATGGGACGAGATTTAATTTAGATACAGTAAATGCAAAGGACTTTATAATCGTGCCCTGCGTGGGGATGCATAATGGAACAGGAACACGTTCCCTTCACGCAGCACAGAGAAAGACTGGCTGGGAAGGGAAAGGACAGGACAATATGATAGTTTCCAAGTGGGACTCATGCAAATGGAGTGTCTCAGAAAAGGCAGCTGGAAACGTACCGTGTCTGATTACATCCTTGACATGCAACAGGAGAGCACGTGTCCTTTATATGTAGGCTGGCCATATTTCCTTGAGGCAAAGACGGGACGTTGGGATGGCAAAAATGGGACAGGGGTTATGTAATATTAGTGTAACCCAATCGGAGCACTTTTTCTGTGAGAATTTACCCAGTCATGCCTGCATGTAGCATAAGAAACGTGAGAACTGAAGGAAACAAAAATTGGAAGTGTAATGAGGTGCAAAACAGGACAAAAATCAACGTTTTAATTAAAATGACGGGACAGCCGGGAAATATGATAAAAACGGGGCTGTCCCTTTCAAAACGGTACATATGGTCAGCCTATTTATATGCACCCTTCTGTTCTAGAAATAGCTGGGTTTCTATAATGTCCACTGGGAAAGAATAAAGATTAGGATGCAGCCCTCGAGTATATAGCAAGCCACCAGGTTCCTTCCCACCAAAGTAGTATGGTACATAGAGCAATTTTACATATCACTGATGTATTGGTAAGCTGATTGATTTGTTTATACAAATCCCATATAATTTTCTGGATTGTCTGTAGAAAATTCTCAGCATAAATTTTGATACACATACCATTAGCTGCCTTTCAGGTCTAGTGTGAATACCACTTTTGCTGTATCCTGTAGCACAAATTAAACAAACGGATAGCGTTTCAGGGTCTGGAGCCTCAAGTTGCAGGGAACTTACAGTAATTCTGTTTGCTTCAGTGCATGCTCATTTACCGCCTAGCACAAGTTAGGCAAGGGTTTGCCAATAAGGGAAAGGTGGATTGAGAACCCTTAATAACTTTAGGCTCTGAGTGAGTCCACCTGTCTTGGTTAGTGGCTGGGATAATTGGCTCTACTGAGAAGATAGCTTGGCTATCAATCTGGGATGAGCTACATGGTTAAATTGTTCTGAAGGCTTGTCACCAGCAGCAGGTGAGGTTGTAAATCTGTGTCTGGACTTCATTTCAGACTGGAAAAGCTCCCATGTCTGAAAGCTTTTCCATACAAAAAGAATCTCTACACATAGAAAACTGGATGTCAGGAGAAGGATTCTAGGTTAGTCTTCTCTCTGACACTAGCTTCCTATGTGCAGAGATTTTTGGGTGTGTGAAGACAGGCACTGAATAATTTGCTTCCCACCTACTGCTCGGAGTGGTACAGCCCAGAGAATACACCTTAACTGCTCTTTGCACAAACCTTATCTAGTTCTAAGACCAAGAAAGAGACAGGGTTTTTTGACACAGAGGTTTCTCTATGGTTTCTCTATGGCCGCCAGTTCAGTGCAGCAGCTTTAGGGCTTCCACATTTTTCATGGTCCAGCCTCCTGTGGCCACCATTTCTCACTCACAGGGTTAAAAAATGGGTATTGCTAGATTGCTATAGCATTACAACATAACGATATATTGTAACAGTGTATTAGTTCCCAGCTTTCATTTTAAAAAAAACTTCTCTAGACCTTTTCATTATGGATTTATAAGGGGAAATGTGCAACTTGTTCTTTATAACTCTGGAACAAAAAGGGCTGTCTACTTAAAAAAAAATGAAATCTGATCATTGTTTCAATAGATCATAAGAATGTTACAGCAATCCCCAACAAAAAGCCACCAAGTATGAAAGGGAAATGGTGGCCATGAGGGATGGGGCAGGGGAAAAGGCACCAATGTGGGTGGGACTACAAAAGATCCACACAGCACCCACCCTGGCTGTGATCTTTCCAAACGTTTGGGGTGAAACAGGTTTTGGAAAGAATGCAGAAAAGCTGTAGAAAACCTACAAAAACACCACAATGCTGTGGGTAAGTGGGGGAGGAGGAGACTCACTTCCCAGCAGTATCCTAGCCAGGGCAAACAGCCAGTGTGTAGGGGCCCATAGAGCTGAGAGGAAGGGTAGTGGTGTATAAGGGAAGAGAGTATGGTAAATAGAGTCAGTCCGTCATTATGGCAAGCTATGAAGGCTGGGTGGACCTCTAAGCAGGCACTGGCTTTGTGAAAGAAATACTGTCCATAATTGTTGCTTAGGAGCATCATGTTTCTCTGAGGGCTTGGTGAAGTCTGGAAAAATGGGTCAGAAAATGAAAGAATCTAGACTAATAGATGCTAATGAAGGGAAAACCTATATTCTGTATGCTGTAGAGAAGCCCCAGGCAAGAGGCTGAGAGGGAGCATTTGAATCTGTGCCTTCTTTTCAAGGAGAAAGGAGTTGATCCCGCCTAACGGCAGTACACTTGACATTCAAAGACCTCATACACAGGACCACTGGGAGTAGGGTTGCCAACCTCCAGGTAATAGCTGGAGGTCTCCTGCTATTACAACTGATCTCCAGCCGATAGAGATCAGTTCACCTGGAGAAAATGGCCGCTTTGGCAATTGGACTCTATGGCATTGAAGTCCCTCCCCAAACTCCGCCCTCCTCAGGCTCCGCCCCAAAACCCTCCCACCGATGGAGAAGAGGGACCTGGCAACCCTAACTGGGAGTGCCCTCAAATATTAATATTAACAGTACTAGCCCTCCTGCATGATCTTAATAGGGTTGCCAGGTCCCTCTTCGCCACTGGAGGGAGGTTTTGGGGCCTGAGGAGGGTGGGGTTTGGGGATGGGAAGGACTTCAATGCCATAGAGTCCAATTGCCAAAGCGGCCATTTTCTCCAGGTGAACTGACCTCTGTCGGCTGGAGATCAGTTGTAATAGAGGGAGATCTCCAGCTAGCAAGCCTAGATCTTAATGAATATAGCCATTGCTTATGTTACTGTCATCAAAACTCCTCTGAGGACAGAGAATTTATCAATTGACAACAGTTGTGTTAACACAAGAGCCTGCCTTCAGGAACAGCCGAGCTTTCTTTCAAGCCTTAAGCTCTCCCACCAGTCTCCCTCTTCTGTTTCTTCCCGTGAAGAAGCACCATCAACAGCTCGCCCCAAAAGTGCAGTTTTGGCTAGAAGAGGGTCATGTAATGGAGGGCACAGGAATGACAACAGAGACATACCTTAAGCACATACACATTATCTTTCAAATTCCCCACTGCCATAATCTTATCACCTTTGAGAATATTACAGCACTTATTTCTGAAAGTCACACTGAATCCTGCAGAATCTAGTGCACTTATACTTAATAAGTTTCTCTCAAGAGAGGGTATACAAAGCACATCATTGAATGTATGGTTTAAACGTCCAAACATTACACTTCCTTCACAGGAAACAGTTGCAGAACGTCCATCTGCCAAACTTACATGACCTAACGCCGATTGATGTGAGTTCATTAGTAGTCTTTCCTCCCTCACAAATATTTGTGAAGCTCCTGAGTCAATTATCCAAGAGTCATTCAGGGAGTCTGGACTTGCTCTCACCAGCGTAGCTTGTTGTTTGGTCACAAATTGAGTCCTTTTTCCTTCTTTGTATTTTCTTGCAGCAAGGCAAAATCTTTGAATGTGTCCCTCTTTCCCACATCTGAAACATCTCCTCACGCGTAACGCCACAGGTATAGGCTTACTTGCTTCACAGCTGGGGCTTGTATCCTTCCTTATCTCTTGCTTGGCACAGCTCCTGGTCTGGCCGGCTGCCAACTCCCGTTGCATATGTCGCGCCTCTTCCTCTAGCAATCTGCCCGTGACGTACTGCAAGGTCAACTTAGCTGCATCCACAGATTCAAGGGCTGAGATAAGTGGGTCGAAACGCTCCGTCAGGGAACTTAAAACTATAAACACCTGGTCCTGGTCAGAAATCTGTTTTCCCCTCTGAGCCAGCAGTTGAAAATACGTGGCTAAGGTATTCAAATGAGCTCTAACACTCTCATTTGGCTCCATAGTTTTTCTGTAAATCCTTCTCATCAGGGAAATAAGGGATCCAGCCGTGTCTTGCACATATACAGCCTTGAGGCTATTCCAGGCATCTTTAGCTGACCCCTGTCCCGCCACATGCACCAACTGGTCATCAGCAACACTTAATATCAACGTGGCCAATGCCTTCTGGTCTTTTAAACTTTCCTCAGGCGTGGGAGCTTGTGGGGGAGAATCCACATACGTCCACAATGACTCACGCTTAAGATAATGCTCCATTCGCAGAGACCACACGGCATAGTTATCTGCGGTCAGTTTATCAACCAGCAGGGCAAAAACAGCTTGCGCCATGATATCTTCTCTCACCGGCAGTAGCTGATTATCTTCCCCCGGTTCCTCCTCCGACTCTTTGTCAGAAACAACTGAACCGTCTTCAGACTGTACATCAAGGTCCTCAGCGTCGCTGGCCTCTGTAGACATCCAAACCGCTCACAGCAGCAACTCACAGCAGTAGCTCACCAACTCCAATAGAACCTCCAGCTCTCAGCGCAGTCTATCTGGGCCCATAACCCTGTCACGCACAGCTTGTCTGGACTTCAGGAGTTTACCTGGTAGCAACTTCACACCACGCAGTTCTGCTATGTACAGTTTATTTACAATATCTACACAGAGTTCTTTGGCTGTTAACATTCACAGCTCTGAGCATCAGCATGCTCCGCCAGCATATATATTTCAGGCAATAGGTAACTTACATTCACTATACAGACTTATATACACATTCATGACCAATCACAGTTCACCTGAGATGAGTCATTCTGGAAATCCCCATTCCTGGCTGTACAAACTGGATCAGACCAGCCTCATCACATGACTTAGCTGTCACTCTGATCAGTATGATCTGTTTAGCAAACTGCCGACTAGGCATAACTTTGACATATGTTGACACTCTCTGGACTGCCACTTTAGATTGTGGAGGAAGGGCTTGTGTGTTTGAATGCTCCCTGTGGTCATTTAAGCATGGGAGTTTCACCTGAGGTTGGTTGCTCGCTGGACCCACTTTCCTGTTGGGAATCTATGCACCAGCAGTCTCCAAGCTCAAATCAAATGCCGCCCCTTTAAATGCTGCTTTGTAATTGGCTTACTTGTAGTGCTTACTGTGAAAGAAAATCCCTCCCCAAACCCAATTGCCACATAAAAAAAGCATTTTAAGAACAACAACATAAAAAACGGAGCAATCTGAAGGAAAGGGGGGGAGAAATCTTTTTTTTAATTACTTTTTATTGCTTTTTCCATAATAACACAATCCATCTTATTCGCTATTTCATAAAGCTTAACTTCCATATGTTAGTAAATAGCAATATATAGCTTAATGTATACCTTCATTGTTAAATACATCTAATAGTTTGGACTTTCCCCCCCAGCTTCCTCTTACCTATTCATAATCTAGTCACTCCTTTATATTAAAAATTATCTATTCTTACTAGACTAGTATATAATTATTTATAATTTTCTATTCATTCCTAATATCCATTATATACCCACTGTCGGGGAGCAGAAATCTAAGCCTTGGTTTTAAAAAGATTTTCTTCTGCTCAGAAAGAACACCCAGGAAGCAGGAAGGATTTCAGGCCCCACCTCTGGACACGCTGCTTTGTAACTGGCTGTGAGAGAAACAAAGATTGCGTACCCCGCAATGTGCCTTATGCATGGGGATTTCACCCAGGCTTTGCTCAGGGAAGATGGAAGAGTCGGGTTAACAGAAGACCCAGACATTGCGAGGGCTGGCAGTGAGGTCATCTCTAATGGACAGAAAACTCATGCATAACTCCAAGGAACAACCAATTCAGACCGGGGGCAAAAATGAGTGAAAGTACCCATGCATAAATGACCTGTGAAAGGGTTCCCCGCACACAGAAAGCCAGCATGTCAGATGGAAAGGTTTAGCTTTGTTTCCTCTCAAAATGCTACTCTATATACTCAGATTCTTGCTTTCTTTGGTGGGGAAGTCATTTCAACATGTGATTCCCTTTTCCAGTATGAAACTTGAAATGGTAGTCCAGGAAAAGCTTTCCCGTGGTCGTGTAAACTGTGATTGTGTAAACTAGTCATAACTGAGAACCACACTAGGTCAAAATGGATGTTGTGCTGGTGCAGAGCCAACGGATGGCCTCTCAGATCAGGTTCCTCTTGAGTACATCTCTCCTGGTTTTCAGGATATGTATAACATATCCCTTTGGGATTCAGTCAGTAAAAGAATGTTTTTCTGGCTGAAAGGGCTGGCTCATCCACCAGGTGAGGTAAGACAGTTAGTTATCTCTGGGGAGTAGAAAAGAGCAAGAGTCCAGTAGCACCTTAAAGACTAACAAAATGTCTTGCAGAGTATGAGCTTTGGCTCATGAAAGCTCATACCCTGCCAGAACTTTTGTTAGTCTTTAAAGGTGCTACAACCCTTGCTCTTTTCTACTGCTATTGACAGACTAACACGGCTACCCATCAGGCTCTACCTCTGGGAAGGTGTGTGTGTGTGTGTGTGGAGGGGGTATCACAGCGAGGGGTGAGGGGCTGTGGCTCAGCAATAGAGCATCTGCTTGGTATGCAGACGGTCCCGGCATCTCCAGTTAAAGGGATCAGGTAGATGATGATGTGAAAGACTTCAACCTGAGACCCTGGTGATCCGCTGCCAGTCTGAATAGACAAAGCTGACCTTGATGGATCAAAAGGTCTAATTCAGGAGGGGAAGGTGATTGCAAGCCGGTTTGAGTCTCCCTTAAGTGGTGGAGAAAGTCGGCATATAAAAACCAACTTTTCTTCTTCATCATCAATACAAACCTCAGCACACTGTGTTGTGTGTTAAGTGCCATCAAGTCACTTCCGACTCATGGCGACCCTATGAATGAAAGTCCTCCAAAATGTCCTGTCTTTGACAGCCTTGCTCAGATCTTGCAAATTGAAGGCTGTGGCTTCCTTTATTGAGTCCATCCATCTCTTGTTGGGTCTTCCTCTTTTCCTGCTGCCCCCAACTTTTCCTATCATGACGGTCTTTTCCAGTGACTCTTGTCGTCTCATGACGTGACCAAAATACGACAGCCTCAGTTTAGTCATTTTAGCTTCTAGGGTCAGTTCAGGCTTGATTTGATCTATAACCCACTGATTTGTTTTTTTGGCAGTCCACGGAATCCGTAACACTCTCCTCCAACACCACATTTCAAAGGAATCGATTTTCTTCCTATCAGCTTTCTTCACTGTCCAGCTTTCACACCCATACATAGTAATAGGGAATATGATGGCATGAATTAATCTAGTCTTGGTGGCCACTAATACACTTGGTGGTGGCACACCAATACAAAATACAAAATCCAGTTGGCTCATAATTTGTACCACATAGGGCGGCAGCCAGCCTGGAGAAAAGTGGTCACCCCCCCCCCAATCAATCTGTTCAATCAAATGAAGAAAGACAGGGGGGGAAGGGAGGGCAGCTACGCTGGAAAGCTGTCGCTGCCCTCAACCATAGGCCTGGCAGAACATCTCAGTCTTACAGGTCCTGCAAAACTGCATCAAGATCTGGAGAACTCCATAAATATGCTTGTCAGGAGTGTGGGACTGGCTTTGGGGGGGGGGGGTCTTTTCATTTTAAATACCCCTTCAATATCCCATCGTGGGAGGTCGTGGTGGAGGAGGCACGCTTGCGTTATTTTTCCTGAAAAGACAAGGTTGGAATGTCAGGGACTCCCCTCCCCACCTTCAGTCAAAGAAAAAAAGCAGTCCTACGGTGCACTGGCAGAATGGCGGTAGCAGGTTGCAGGGGGGAGACTGTTTAAATTGGAGAGATCATTATCTCGGCTATGCGGGGAATCTTTCACTGTGCAGAATGTGCTCCTTGCTGCTCAAAAGTGCCCTGCTCTCGAAAAGCCTTTTTGTCTGCAAGAGGAGTGATTAGAAAAGCCAGCGAGTGAGAGCTGCTGGTTCTAATGGCCTTCGCGTGAATAGGAAATGGCGACGGTGTAAAAGGAATGTGCTTCCCTTGCAGCAAGTCAAGGAGCTATTAAAATTCCCTGGTAGCGAAACTGTGCGATTGAATGATTCACCGACTCTATGCAGTGGGGGCCTGGCCATCTCTGCCGCTTGTATGATTTTAGCCCATTTGAGAAATAACCTGCTCCTTCCCGATCCCCCATACTGACCTGTCCATCGGACTCTTTGGATCTATCGTATTTTTTGTCCTCCCCTCCCGTCGCACGGTAAGTCACAAGACAACGCTAACATATCCTTGGCTTCCCTCAGGTGGCATGGCTTTTCAAGAGCTAACGCAACGCCTCTTGGCTGCTTCCCAAGAAGGAGATGGATAGAATCCAATTCCCGGTGGTAGTTTTGTAGCACTGAGTTACAACGGTGCAGCTGACATCCTCCCATGCTCACTTGAACACATGAACACATGAAGCTGCCTTATACTGAATCAGACTCCCGGTCCATCAAAGTCAGTATTATCACTCAGACCAGCAGCGGCTCTCCAGGGTCTCAGGCAGGGGTCTTTCACATCACCTACTCGCCTAGCCCCTTTAACTGGAGTTGCTGGGGATTGAACCTGGGACCTTCTGCGTGCCAAGCAGATGCTCTACCACTGAGCCATGGCCCCTCAGGCAAGCGACAAGGGATGTGTCAGGCCTTGGCTGGGCTTCCTTAAAGTCAGGCCTTGGTTGGGCTCCTTTCGGAGTTAAGATTTGGCATCTGCAGACCACAGGCTGGCCTCCTGTCAAGGCCAGGTGTTGGCAGCTGGTCAAGGTTATGATCTCATGCTGTTGGTCCTGTCTCCGTGTTATGGCTTTGATTCTGTGAGAGCTGTGAGAACCGTTATCTTTTAGTAACCTTAGTAACCTGTGGTTTCACTTGTCTTACTGTTTTCGCTTTGCTTTTATATTGTAACCCACCTGCTTTACTTTTATTAACGCCCTCTCCTGCGTGAGAGGCAGTCAACTTCTTAAACCTGTCTTTTTGCTCCTAATAAATTTGCATTGCTTAGGTTCACCTGCCTGAGTGTGTCCATTTATGGGAAGCTAGGGATAGACGCCTGAGCTGACAGGATGTTGAGGGATGCTGCCAAAGTCCTCTGTGTCAGGGCTCTTTCACAAAGAGCTTGCACTTGGCTCACCAAGGTTAAGGTTACAGACGGTGGCTCTGGGTCATCCAAATGTAGTATATGTGTGTTTGTCTTGCCCTGACCTGACCTCTGGATGGCCCAGGCTAGCCTGATCTCAGAAGCTAAGCAGGGTCAGCCCTGGTTAGCATGTGGTTGGAAGATCTCCAAGGACGTCCAGGGTTTCCGTGCAGAGGCAGGCAACGGCAAACCACCTCTGTTAGTCTCTGTTGCCTTGAAAACCTTGATCTCCTGGGGAAAGGATGGGATCATGAAAACATATAAAATACACTAATACTAATTTAGCATAGTGGCTAAGGGTGAGGATTTTTTCTCATTCAATGATGATATATAGTCCACCTTCCAAAGCTGCCATTTCCTCCAGGGGAACTGGTATCGGTGGTACAGAGGTCATTTGTGCTTTCAGGAGAACTCCAGGCCCCACTTGAAGAGTGTTAAACCTTATGGTCAACAATCATGAGGCCTTGAGGAGACAGACTATAGGGTTGCCAGGTCTCCCCCTGGCCACTGGCAGGGGGATAGGGGGGTAGGGTTGTCAGATCTAGATCGAGAAACTCATGCAGATTTCATTAAGTTTAATTAATTGACTGTAATAGTAGAAAAGAGCAAGAGTCCAGTAGCACCTTAAAGACTAACAAAAATATTTTCTGGCAGGGTATGAGCTTTCGTGAGCCACAGCTCACTTCTTCCACTGTGAATTGACTGTAAGGAAGACTATTTTTTAATTGTGCAGGGTGAAAAGAATTATGGACTAAGAGTCACATTCCAGGAGCTGCAAGATTGCAGCCGGGTGAGTCTGTAATATTATTGTATTGGTATGAATTCCAACATTTAATGTAACATGTGTGTTGTTATAATATATATTGTGCCTATTTTAGATATATGAATATTCTGAGGAAGCCTACGAAACAAGATATAGCCGGAATCTTGTCATTATTGGGGCGTTGGCCCAGATTTTGGGCATCAAGGCATTAGCCGGAGTCAATTTTGTAAAGAAAACCGCATCATTGAAGGCACGGAGCTGCATAACACAGGTCGGGAAGGAGCGATGTTCTGATTGGATTAATCAAACCAGCTGACTCGGAAGCAAGTGCACTTTCGGTGTGGTGCACAGGATCCACACACCCACAACGGACTTATCTTTTGGAACTTTTTGACAAGTTTGGTTTATATATAGTTAGAATTTTATAAGGGACATTGTTCTACTGAAGAAGAATTATCATAAGAACAGTGATATATTCGTGTATATATATTTCCCTGCATAAACAACACAACAGCTTTCTAACATATTGTATAAAAAGTGTATATGATGGTTTATCTTGTATAATAAGTATATGATTGAATACCTGAAGATTTTTTCCTCTCAAAAGTAATAGAAATAAGTGTGTTGGTGGCTGCGTACTGAATAATTCCTTACCCACCTGGAGGCTGGCATCCCTAACTATTCACCATACACAAAAGTAAAGCAAAACCACATCAAATTAGCTACATGCTAAATGTAAAATGAAGGTCAGATGTTAGTTGCTGGGGTATCTCATTCCATGTTCAATTTAGATATGCATTACCGCAAGCACAGAAGAAACCATCACATGTATGCAATAGCAGACAGCCCTGAGATTTCAGCCTGTTGTCCTGAGGCCCTGAGAATGAGTCCCAAAACCTCAGGACCAGAGATTGAGATCTGGCGATCCTGGGGGAGGATATCAGAAGTCAACTCGAAAAGCAAAAACTTAAATCAACCTGATACTTAAATGTAATTAAATCATTTAAACTGAACTGAATTTAAGCCCCAGATGCCCACATGTTCAGGACCAATATTCTAGGCCAGGGGTCTGCAAACTGCGGCTCCCAAGCCGCATGCAGCTCTTTGGCCCGTTGAGTGCGGCTCTCCGAACTTGGTTCGGAGCCCCTGCTCTCGCGCCCGCTCACGCCGACAGCCGGGCTGCGGAGCCAGTGTGCCTGAGAGAGCGAGAGAGAGCAGGCGAGTGGGCGCGCTGTCTCTCCCCCCCTGCTGTGGAAAATGGCCTGGTCCCCCTTTCCCTTGCCCTCAATGGTTGGGAGGCTAAAGCCTTCCCTCCCCTCTAGCCGCGCGATTGCTGGGCGGGCGGCTCAGCGGTTCCTGCCCCCCCGCCTATCAGCTGTTGGGTGGGGCGGGCTTCCTTTGGTAGACCTGGCCTCTGGCTGAGTCCCATTGGGAGGCCATGTCTACCCACTGGCTTTCTTGGCGGTAGATCTGGACTCCGAGGAGGGGAAAAAGTCCCCCTTCAGAGGCCAGATCTACCAATTGGCTTCTATGGGCCTCCGGAGGCCAGGTCTACTGCCAAGAAAGCCAATGGGTAGACCTGGCCTCCCAATGGGACTCAGCCGGAGGCCATGTCTACCAATAGGCTTTTATGGCGGTAGACCAGGCCTCCAGACAAGGACTCCAGACGGGGAGGGGGAAATGGCAGGGACTTACAATTTAATTTTTATCAATAAATAAGATCACTATTAAGTATGATATCAAGTTTTATTCAGTGTACCTATAGTTTAATTAAGACTTAAAACTTTAATTAAAGTTTATTAAGTTAATAAACAGTGTACCTAGCTATATAGTTTAAGAAATTTGGCTCTCAAAAGAAATCTCAATCGTTGTACTGTTGATATTTGGCTCTTTTGACTAATGAGTTTGCCGACCCCTGTTCTAGGCTGACCACTGATGGCTTTTTTAAAAATTCAGTTCACTCTGCCCAATATATCCTTACTTGACTAAATAGTGTCGGCATTGTGCAAACATGAAGCCACGGACTCATTAGTGGCAGTAATAATGTTTCATCCAGTCATACCAGATGTCTCTAAACAGTTGGAGGAAAAACACTAACGTAGAAACAGAAATAACGAATCCTGAATTCCTTCTCAAAATGAGCCAGTGGAGAAGAGCTTGAGCCTCAGTTAAAGGGGGAAAGGAAAGAGAAGATGCCAGGGCCAGTGTGGCAGTACAGATAGGGTTGCCAGGTCCCTCTTCGCCACTGGTGGGAGGTTTGGGGGGCAGAGCCTGAGGGGGGCGGGGTTTGGGGAGGGGAGGGACTTCAATGCCATAGAGTCCAATTGGCAAAGCAGCCATTTTCTCCAGCTGAACTGAATTCTGTCGGCTGGAGACCAGTTGTAATAGCACCATTATATTTACTGTTAAAATTCTTTACTTAAATGCTTGCCGCCAGTGTTTATTTTGTGTTAAATTGTTTCAGCAACATTCTTTATGTATTTGTCTCCATACTGTGAAGTTAACAGCTATAAAAACGTTTCGGCCGTTCTTTTAGGCTAATTGTGTTCACGCTGAAATATGTCTTCTTTATTGCTACAGTGAAAGTTATTTAGTTCCTTAATTACTAAGAATGTATTAGGTAAATACAATGTGAAACTTTTGGTTTGGTTTTTCATTGAGGCATTGTATACTATGTTGATTACTGAACTTCTGGGTTAATTTATTATTGCTACTTTGTAAATAAATAACTACATGCCTAGCATAGCTTCAGTTCTACATTACCTGGAGGTTGGCAACCCAAAGTACAGAACGCTGCCCAGCTATACCTTATTCAGTGTAAAATATTTTACATTTTTTTTTGTGGAACTTTATTTCATGGTTTGCTAGTTTTTAAAAGTTCTTGTTTCTTAAAATTTAAATTCTTAAAAATGACCACCATGTGTATGGGACCTATGACGTCACAGAGTGTACAAAGCTAGTGCATGGCATCTAAGGGGGGAATGATTTACTTGTAATCATATTGTATGTCTTTTGTAGATTTAGAGAGTGTCCCTACATTCTTCTGTTCAGAGATGTTGCAAGGTAAAAGACTGTGGGGTAGGATTCAACAATGTGTTGCAAAACTAGACATGGGGGGGTAACAATTAACCAGTGCTTTAAATGATTTTTAAAGTGGGAGGTTGCCGAGTTGAACTTGCCTGCAAAACATTTCAGCCTCCCAAGATATTTATCGCCTAATATCAAGTAGGCAGATATGTATGGTGACTCTACAGAAGGGGAAAAACAGGCTGTATGTTCAGAATGTTTGCAGGTATTAATAGTAAAGCTGCCAACAGCCTGGAGGAAAAAATGTCCTGTCCATTTTAAAGAAATTTAACAGGATGTTATTGACCTCCATGCCATGAAAAGCTACAAGTGTTCATTAATATACATTATGCTTATATGAAAGAGACGGGACATTCTTTTTTTCCTACCAGGTTGTTGGCAACCCTAATTCATACCAGGAATTAGTCTTAACTCAGATTTACTTAGCCTCTCCCAAAAAACCTTGTTTTTCTGTAGTGAGAGGTTCTGGAGATTAAGCCTTCCAGAGCATTATATCTCCTTTACTTCTAATGCCAGATTTTGGGGCCAGGTGAGCAAAGAAGCTTGACAGTCAAGCTTCATTGGTCAAGAAAAGGCATTCTGCACATGCTCAGAGGCATACATTTTACGCAGGCAACGTGCAGCAAGACAGTTTGCAATTAACATTTGAAAATAGAAACCAGACTGAGTGAAAGTGGGCACATGGTTTTGCTCATACCTTACATATTGCTGAGGCAAATTCTCAGCGGAAAATAAAGGAGGCAAATTCCCAACATATTATGAATCCCATTCCAGTTTTTTGCTGACTGTTCTCACTTGTCACTACGGAACTTCAAATGGAGAGAAGCAAACAAGAAAAGAGCAGAGGGCCCCAAGGAAAAAAGGCAATGAAACAGAGCAGATGCAAATTAATTTGGACAGTGAAAGGTTGACTGTCTCAGCTCCAGCCGACTTGCAGCTTCCCCTCTGTGACATGCCCCTTTTTTCCTACTGCTTCCTAAGATTTTCAGGATCGGGTTTTTTTTCCTTGTTTTTTTATTATTTTTCAAACGATATAAGCAAACAGTTCAACAATTAATAGAAACATCGAAAAAGGTAGAAAACATTGAATTATTGTTGAAAATACAAATATATTTAAATGAAATATAAAGACTTCCCCTCCATCTCCTTCTGTCTCATTATAAAGTTATATACTCTTTTGTATAAAGTTCTAATCCTAATATTGTCACATAGATGTGAATAAATTTTTTTCAAAATCAAATAAAATGAATTCATGATATCAAATCATATATAATTAGTAGCTATCTTGAAATCGATCTTATTAAATTAATTATATATTTTAATATAAAAACATCCCTAATAATAGTACAAAATGGATTAGATCAGTGAATAACCCTTAAATTCCCCCATTTGAAGTTCTTTCTCACAATAGATTCTCCATGCCTCCCATTCACCCATAAATTGCATATTATCCTTTTGATTTATGAGTGCCGTAAGTTTAGCCATTTCCACCAGTTCCAACATTTTTTGTATCCAATCTTTTTTGTCTGGAATGTCTGTTGATTTCCATTTAGCTGCATAGATCAATCTTGCAGCAGCGGTGGCATAGATTTTCGGGATCGGTTTTAAACTACAAACCTTCCCCTGGGTTTCCAGGTGTTCTTCAGTTAGCAAGTGTATAGGCTTTGGGTTCACTGCTGTGAAGTGTTTTGTGATGCATAAGGAGATTACTGAGATCACTGAGGCTGGATTAATATATTAACAACTAAGAAGATTTCTTTATTTACAGGTTGGTTTTGAAGGAACAAACCAGCAGCACAGGTCTCCAGGGAGACAAAGTGGAAACCTGGCTGAGGCACAAAAATTTAAACTGGTTACGACTTGAGTAGTTAGACTTTTCTACAATGCTTTCAGGCACAAATAGTCTTTTATTGACTAGGCCACTAGGTTGGATCCTCTCTCTCACACAGGATTCCACCCACCCCAGCCTGCCCTTCACCACAAGTCAGACTAAATTGTGCAAGGTCTGGTCATCACCAGAGACAGGCCTAACCATGGAGCACTCTCTTCTCTCCCAGAGATAGAGCTAAACCGCTCTGCCCCACCACCAGGCAGCACTACCCCTCACCCTGTCTGCTCTTTTTCCTGAGCCAGGCTTGAGCTGTCACCGGTCTTTTATGCATGGGCTGGATCTCCCTGCTTGGACCTGGGTTCATCACACATTAAAGTAACCCGGGTTGGGGAAAACCGTATGCATTGGCTGGAATGATCAGGGACGAAACTGTGTGCTAATCGAACCATGAATACAGAAATGCAGTCTCCCAAGCTCAAATCAAGTCCCACCCCTTTAAATGCTGCTCTGTAATTGGCTGACTTCGCAGTGCTCCACGTGAGAGAAGATTTCCTTCCTCCCAGACCCAACTGCAGCATAAAAAAGCATTTTAAGAACAAAATACAAAAAATGGAGCAATCTGAAAGGGGGGGGGGAGAAATCCAAGCCTCGTTTTTAAAAAGCCTTGCTTTTGCTCAGAAAGAGCTCCAAGGTAGCAGGAAGCACTTGAATCCCCTCCTCTTTACACACTGCTTTGTGATTGGCTGTGAGAGAAGCCAATCTTCTGTTTTCCCATCTGCATGCTGCTTTGAGGAGGGGGTTGGAAAAGGGTGGGGCGTAGGGTTTCCAACTGCCAGGTAGTAGCAGGAGATCTCCTGCTAATTCAACTGAACTCCAGCCGATAGAGCTCAGATCACCTGGAGAAAAATGGCCGCTTTGGCAATTGAACTCTATGGCATTGAAGTCCCTCCCCTCCCCAAACCCCGCCCTCCTCAGACTCTGCCCCAAAAATCTCCCGCCGGTTGAGAAGAGGGACCTGACAACCCTAGTGGGGCGTGATGGCGGGGAAGCTCAACCCGAGAACGGAGTATGCACGGAATGAGCCAGGATGAACGGTTTAATTTGGGCCAGAAGAGGAATGGGAAAAGCCAGGTTTGTTTTGCGTTGAAGCAGCATTGAGCTTCCAAGGAATGATGTATTGTGCATACTGAAAGATTTGATCCTGGCTGAAACGGGGAATAAAGGGAGGTTAAAGTGACCATGCATAAATGACCACTGAGGCATCCCCCTTCTCCTGTGTTCCCTCAATCATCTCATCCTCCTTCTCTCAGATGATTGGATGCTGGAGCGGCACTCCTATGGGCTCACCTGAGTGGCCAATTTTCCCTTTGGGGGCAGGACAGCCTCCTGTCCATCATACTGTCCCTCATTCCTTCCCTGGAAACCTGGTCAAAAACCGCTAGCGCATTTTCCATTGTACCTCCGCAGGGGTAAAGGCTAGAGAGTGACTTTTAAAATAATGCAATCTGGAAATTTGGAGGAGGGGACGGAGACATTTGGAAGGGGGCATTGTCCCCATATGCCCTCTGTAGCTATGGACTTGTTCTAAAAATGCCACAAACGAAACTTCAGAACCAGTAGGCGCAGAACAGGATGGCTGAACGTTATGTTAATGTTGTTAAGGAAATCTATGAGCATCAACAAGGTTTGAGCCAGTTGCTTAGCCCTCATGTTTACTATCTGAACAGTCCCTTTTTCTAATTGCTACACATTCATCATCTCAGTAATTTTGAGGTTGGGTAGTAATTAGGATAGCATGTTTTTTCCCATATTTTAGTTTGGGGAAGGAGGGTGTGTGTGTGGCGGAAATATGCAGCTTTGCCAGAGAGCATATAGCTCGCAAGGAGATTCAACTGGGTTCTCAAGATCATAGCACTTGCTTTTAACCACTACATCCAGTGGGGATCTGTACTGAAATGTTATTAGGACAATTTTTTATTTATTTTGTTCCTCAGTGTTTTGTATCTGCTTTATTATAATTATCACACTTGTATAGCTTTATTCATTTCCATTGGTTTCAAGTAAAAGCATATTTATGCTTGTAAGATTTTTGCTTTCTACTCAGTTGGAGTCAAATTCTCAAACTCTGTACCCCCATCCATGGGATCCTTTACAGCTTTCAAATAGAAGAAAGGGATCCCCTTGTTGATGTGATTAGAGTTCCCATGTATAGCAAGGACAGAGGGACATGAGATTGTGTGAACTGTTCCTCCTTCCCCTGATGGTTTTCCAGCTGATACAAACAAGGTTTTGATCCTGCCTGGTTGGTACAGCTTTGGATAACAACATGGTGCATGCAACCAGGACCTATGGTTACAGAGAATTAGGAAGCGCTCCCAACGCTACATAGGGGATACCATGATTATCAGGAAATGGAAACATTGTGTTCTGAATGGCCAACTGGAATGGCGCTGATCAGCAGGAACATAGGCAAGTTCTTCTGGTTGAGCAATGTGACGTTCCTGTCAGGAATAGCTGATAACACATGGTTTCCTCCTTGCTGCCTCTCCCATTGTGAGAGGAAATGAAACCAAAGAGTAAGGTGCCAGAATAATGGTCAAGATTATTTCCAAAAGTGACCAAGCACCAGAAATTGTTGCAGTTGGGTTATTTACATTAAAGGTGGATGAGATATAGGCTAGATCTTGATTTATTATATCTATGCACATCCATAATAATACTTTTCGATGTTTGTGGAATACTTGCCACTAGTATTACCTTACTTGATGTTATGAGCGCCTTAAATATATTTATTTATCATGGCACTGGTGGTGGTAGTGGTGTCTTCAAGTCACAGCTGATGGCAACCCAGTAGGATTTTCAAGGCAAGAGACTTTTGAAGGTGGTTTGCCATTGCCTGCCTCTGCATGGGCTGAGAGAGTTCTGTGACTGGCCCAAGGTCACCCAGCAGGCTTCACGTGGCAGAGTGGCAAATCGAACCCGGTTCTCCAGGTTAGAGTCTGCCGCTCTTAACCACTACACCACGCTGGCTCTACAGCCAGTTTCATCCTAGATGCCTTTAGAAAATAACATCTCCATGTGTATCCAGTTGAACAGCAAAACAGGATAATGGTCCAGGACTGAGGGACTTCCTAGTGAGGGATTGTTACTAGATCCTCTTAGATAAAGAGCACATTCACTTTGGGGCACCCCATCACATTGTCCAAGGTTCAACCCTCCCGGTTTTCCATCTTGGTGCCATCTCATCGTTTTCTCACATTTCATGTGCTTCTTCCAGATGTCCAGGGCATTCTGTTCAGGTTGAAACAGCCCCCGGGGAGTCTCTGTGCATCACCATGCAGCATACTTGCCTGTCATGCTATTGTAGAAAACATGTATCAGCAGAGGGGGGAAAAGGCACAGCCATATTACTTTGGCATCGAACAGCTGCTGCTCTTGCAGCAGCGGAATTAGTTGGCTCACCAGCCAGTTTGTTAAATGCAATTGGAAGGGCATCAGGGATAATTAGCTGCAGTTATGACAGAGCACTTATTGCCGATCAAAGAGGAGGTTTTGCTCGAAAGTGTTGAAGGAAGCAGAGAGAAAGTTCACTGGTATTTACTTTTTTTTACTGATAGCAGCATGTGATCAGGCACATTGCCACTTTCCAAAAGAGGGTCATTATTTGACCACAAGCTCCCAGTGGTTTTGATGCTCGGTCTCATATTGTCACCTGGCAAAAACCAGTTCATAACAATACTTAGTATTAGCCTTCTGTTGGTTGGCAGAAAGATCTTCAAATCCTACTATATGTGGACATGATTGGGCCCAGCACAACAGAAGACTCAATGATCATTAAAGGTTTTGATGAGTGACTTAAGCCACAGGGTGCACTGTGGACTTAATTCAGTTACCTTGCCCTGTTTAGTGTATACCTTAGTTGTGATTGCCAGTCGAAGTTCTCCACTGCCATTTTCAGCTACGTAAAGGTAGTATGAAAATATGGATGGAGTTTTTAGTCTGGGAAAACTTGGGTTCAAATTCTACCTTCTCACAGGGGGCAATTTCTGATGTTCAGGTTCTGTTTCTGAACAATTTTGACCTAGCTCAGAAGGGTTATCACAGATGAGGATTGCAAAGCGTTCCCGTACCATATCATTCACTGACTTCTTGTGCTCCGAGATTCCTATTCACCCAAATCCAGAGGCTGTAACACGGGTTCACAGCAAACCTGTGTGCGTGCAAAGTGCTGCCAAGTCACAGACAACTTATGGCGACCCTGTAGGGTTTTCAAGGCAAGAGATGTTCAGAGGTGTTTTGCCATTGTCTGCCTCTGCAGAGCGACCCTGGAATTCCTTGGTGGTTTCCCATCCAAATACTATCCAACTCTGCTTCACAAAATAAACTCTGCTAAACTGAGAGAAGCTGCAGCTCTGATTCATGGGAACAAAGGTGCTACACAGTGCCACCATGCGGTACAACACACTGACAACAACCGGATTCAGCTAGATAGGGGCTCGGTGTTGACAAACTATTTATTCAAAGGTTGACCATCTAAAACCTATGTGTAGGACTAGCCATAAAAAACATACAGGCACCTTTTGGTGGCATGAGCCACCCTGTCAAAACAAGGCCAACTAATTTGGTTTCCACTGTACAATGTAGGTTATTCAATTTGTGTCTTTTTGTTGACAACGATGGATCGTATACCACAGACTGGTGCAGTTCACTATAACGACAAAGAACGTAACATAAGAAAAGCCCGGCTGGATCAGACCAAGGCCCATCAGGTCCAGCAGTCTGTTCACACAGTGGCCAACCAGGTGCCTCTAGGAAGCCCCCAAACAAGACAACTGCAGCAGCACCATCCTGCCTGTGCTCCACCGCACCTAATATAATAGGCATGCTCCTCTGATACTAGAGAGAATAGGTATGCAGCATGGCTAGTATCCATTTTAACTAGTAGCCATGAATACTCCTCTCTTCCATTTACATGTCCACTCCCCTCTTAAAGCCTTCCGAGTTGGCAGCCATCACCACATCCTGGGGCAGGGAGTTCCACAATTTAACTATGAGTTGTGTGAATAAATACTTCCTTTTATCAGTTTTGAATCTCTCACCCTCCAGCTTCAGCAGATGACCCTGCATTCTAGTATTATGGGGACAGCTTCTCCCTGTCCACTCTCTCCAAACCATGCATAATTTTACATACCTCTATCATGTCTCTCCTCAGCCGCCTACTTTCCAAGCTAAACAGCCCTAAGCTTCTTGCCAGTGCCCTGCTGTTTGGCATTGCATTTGTAAATATACAAGTGAGGGAACGTGTCCAGAGGAGGGCAACAAAGATGGTGAGGGGTCTGGAGACCAAGTCCTATGAGCAAAGGTTGAAGGAGCTGGGTATGTTTAGCCTGAAGAGAAGACTGAGAGGGGATATGATAACCATCTTCAAGTACTTGAGGGGCTGTCATATTGAGGATGCTGCCGAGTTGTTTTCTGTTGCCCAAGGTCGGACCAGAACCAACGGGTTGAAATTAAATCAAAAGAGTTTCCGTCTAGACATTAGTAAAAATTTTCTAACAGTTAGAGCGGTTTTTCAGTGGAACAGGCTTCCTCAGGAGGTGGTAAGCTCTCCTTCCCTGGAGGTTTTGAAGAAGAGGTTAGATGGCCATCTGTCAGCAGTGCTGATTCTGTGACCTTAGGCAGATGATGAGAGGGAGGGCATCTTGGCCATCTTCTGGTCACTAGGTGTGTGGGGGGGAGGTAGTTGTGAATTTCCTGCATTGTGCAGGGGGTTGGACGATGACCCTGGTGGTCCCTTCCAACTCTATGATTCTATGACCTGCAAAGACTTGTGACGGCGTGATATTTCCCCTCCCCCCACTATTTTCTTTCTGTCTTTCCTGAAAGCTCCCATAGCCTCTCCCCCTTTCCTGTTTCCCTTCCCACCCACCAACCAACCTCCCTTTATCTGCTCTCTCAGCTTCACCTCCTTCCTTCTCCCCAGGAAAACTCTGGCCAAGTTGTGTGGTCCCAACTATATTTACTTACTTCGTTTATACCCCAACTTCCTCCACAAGGGGGACCCGAAGCAGATTACATCATTCTCTTCTCCATTTCATCCTCATACCAAGCCTGTGAGCCAGGTTAGGTAGAGTGGGTAACTGAGCCAAAGGCATCCAATTCTTTCTCAAAATGACATAGGGCAAAAGACAGACACATTAGCTTTATTGGCCAGCAACATACTCTGAAAGCACTTTATATGAGGAAAACTGAAAAGCAGACAGATTGCTGACTAGCATACCTGGGTCTCTCTTACCATGGCACAATACAAATTCCAAAAAGGAAAAAAAAAAACTAGCCATACATATATACACTGAAATAGTGTTTCAAGCAACGGCAGTCAGTAGTTTTTTTGGTTAATAGCTTTTCATGGAATAAACTTCAGAGCTGATTTAGTAACTTATCCTGCAGTAGTTTAGATAAGTTTCCACCTGTGTACTTCGAACACTGCAAAATGTTTCTCCTGCATGAAGATTTTTTTTCATGTTGATGGTACAGACACAAACACCCCTTTCTCCCTCTCCAGCTGCTGTCTGAACATAGCAGTGCCTTGTAACCTCCTGGCTGAAGCCACAGAGACACGCCCTCTGGAAATATCCCAGGAAGTGAAGGTTTTTTAAATACTTGTCTGCCAGAATCCACAGAAAGCTAAAGATGGCAGTAACTCAATTAAGATTTTTAAAGAAACGTATTCTTTAGTCTCCACTTCAGTTATGGAAAATGAGCCCTCGTGGTGTAGTGGTTAAGAGCAGTGGACTCTAATCTGGAGAACTGGGTTTGATTCCCCGCTCCGCTACATGAGCGATGGACTCTAATCTAGTGAACTGGATTGGTTTCCGCACTCCTGAACATGAAGCTTGTTGGGTGACCTTTGCCTAGTCACAGTTCTCTTAGAACTCTCTCAGCCCCACCTATCTCACAAGGTGTCTGTTGTGGGGAGGGAAAGGGAAGGTGATTGTAAGCTGCCTTGAGGCTCCAACTCTTCTTCAATATAAACCCCTTAAGAAGTTATTTGGGAATCTGTGTTGGGTACATGACCCCATTTGGAGTTGTGGTGGGAATTGTATGGGGCTAGCCTTTAGAAAGCATTGTGCTCTCTTGTGGCACCAGAACTGTGAATGGAAGACAGCAAAAAAAAAAAAAAAAAAAAAAAAATTGAAAGTTTAGGCAGATGCCCTGCACAAGCTTTCTCAGAAGTTATTTGCCAATACAGAAACTGGATGTATGAAGTTGATTTATACAAATCAAACCACTGGGGAGGGGCCATGACTCAGTGGTAGAGCATTTGCTTGGCATGGAGAAGGTCCCAGGTTCAATCCCCGGCATCTCCAGTAAAAGGGACTAGGCAAGTAGGTGATGTGAAAGACCTCTGCTGCAGACCCTGGAGAGCCGCTGCCGGTCTGAGTAGTCAATACTGACTTTGATGGACCAAGGGTTTGGGGGGAGAGCATGGCTCAGTGGTAGAACATCTGCTTGGCATGCAGAAGGTCCCAGGTTCAATCCCGGGCATCTCCAGTTAAAGGGACTAGGTAAGTAGGTGATGTGAAAGACCTCTGCCTGAGACCCTAGAGAGCCACTGCTGGTCTAAGTAGATAATACTGACTTTGACCAAGGGTCTGATTCAGTATAAGGCAGCTTCATGTATTCACCTAGTTCAGTGCTGCCTATACTGTCTGGAAGACGATCTTCAGTGTTTCAAGACAGAGATCTTTCCTATCACTTGATTCTTTTATCTGGTGATTGAACTTTGGAATTAATGTATGCCAAGTATGTGATCTGCTACTGAGATATGGCCCTTGCCCCTGCAGAGGATACTCTGACATGACTAAAGGGCAGATACTACAGCTTTCATATATATTAGATATATGGAAGGGGGGAAAGTGTTAACTGAAGATCACCATCACTGAAATCAGACACGGGAGGCAGCAGCACAAAGCACAAACCTGTGAAATGAGCAAGGAGTATTCAGGCTTACCTCCGGATATACCTTAGAAAGGGAAGTTCCCCATGACAACCTTTAGATTGACTCCTCTGTTATTGGGCAAGTTAGCAAATCCAATGCTGGAAGCCACAGCTAGGACAACAACCTGTCTCTTAGAAGATGGAATAACTGCAGACAGAAAGGGCTGCCAAGCTCTTCAGTATGCTTAAGGCCTCACTGCCAATTTCTGAAAGGCAACTTTTTTCTCCATTGCTCAAACTTTGGAAATTAATGAGAGCATGGAAGTGACGGGTTCCATATCTCCTTCAGCCAGATCGTGCCCAATGGTTAATGAGACTACGAGGATACAAAGCTCCCAAGTGCATCTCCTCTCCCACTAAATGACTGTCAGTTCAGAGACAGAGGCTAATTCGTATGCAAGAGGCCGGCTCCGTTCCACGAATGGAGTTACCTTGACAGCATTCTAGATATTGGAAGCCATTTTAAGTGAAAGGCCTAAACTTTTTTTTTTAAAAATAGACCCCGACTTCAAATTAGGGAACAGAATGTCCTCCAATGCTTGGCTTGAAAGGCACAGGACTTTTCTCATATTCAGAAGGGAGAGAGGCACTGTGGAAGAAGCAGCAGATTGATATGGGTAACCTAGTCTGTCCATAAGGCAAACAAGAGGAGAGCGTACCCAGAAGGGGCAGCCCCTCTTGGATGAGATACAGATGCCATCAGAACCTCTACATGTCCAGAGAGCCCATTCATATGGGGTAAAGCAAGAGAGAATTTAGCTCCTGATCTGACAGGCATCATGCATTCTTGGGGACAGCTGTCATCAAAGAGAACCACCCTGCTGATTACAAGAGCTGAGAAGGAAATATGGGAGGCACTGGGCCCTCAAGGCATTGAAGATCTCTCTTTCAGATTGCGTAGCGGGCCTGTTTTCTAACAGGTGGGGGGTTGGGGGGTTTTTGCAGAAAAAAAATCTGCAACTACATTGCTTTTGGACCACAAAAAGAGACTAAGTGATCCCTGGGTATCCTCTGCTGCATCCCAGAGAACTGGAAGATGCATCAAGAACAATTTCATTAAGCAGCAAAAATCCTTGCAGAGTTGTTTTTGCGCTGCTGAGCAGAGAACAATAGGTGGTGATCTGGAGGGTGGTGGGATTTGAGCAGACGGGTGGGCTTTTGACTCCTAGTAGGGTTCTGATTTCAAGCTCCTGTACAAGCAGCAAGTGAAGATCATCCCAAATATCTAGAAAGCAAAAAAGGAATACAGATTAGGGCATAAGACAGATATGGATGGATCGGGTTGTATGTCGAGCCAACGTCCGAGTCATGCATTGAAAACCCTTTGTTTTGCGTTGATGCTCGATGCTCAGGACCTCCCCCTGAAAGTCCCAAGATAAGACATTATTAGCCACTGCAGTTGGAGCTATAGGGTTGCTCAGGACTTAACAGTGTTAAAGAGCGTTCTCTCCTAACTGATTTTGCGGCGTTCAGTCTGAGCTGCTGTTGCAAGGCTCCACCGGCAGAGGTTGCCTTCTGCCTGCACTACAGACGCCAGCAGTCTATTTGCATTAACCTCTGTCTTTACAGCGCAGCCATCATTTTACTGAGTCATCCGTATCCAGGGCAAGAGCCGCCAAACGTTCAGAACCGCCCTCCTCCACATCATAAAAGAGCACTTCTCTTATTAGGACTTCAGTTTAAACCTTTAAGGAAAACCCATGAGCTTAAAATAGTGGATAAAAAAATTCTCAATTGCTCAGTGAGATCCAGAATTAAGAAATAGCAACCCATGTCTAAAACCAGGAATTTCTTCATCAGGCTTCATGGCAGATACATCTGCCATGAAGCCTGATGAAGAAATCCCTGGTTTTACATCTGCCATGAAGCCTGATGGGAGAAATCCCTGGTTTTAGACATGGATTGCCACTTCTTAATTCTGGATCTCACTGTGCAATTGAGAATTTGCACGCTCTCGCTCTGTGCAATTGAGAATTTGCACTCGCTCTCTCTCTCTGCCTTGTGCCAAACTGCCTGGAAGTTTTTGGAAAAGGACAGACCCTTTTTTCCTTAGTCAAAAAGGGCAAGAGTCCAGTAGCACCTTAAAGACTAACAAAAATATTTTCTGGTAGGGTATGAGCTTTCTGAGCTAGGGTATGAGCTACTGGACTACTGCAAACAGACTAACACGGCTACCCACTGTGAATTACCTTTTTTCCTTTTCAGACTGCTGGTGTGCCACAAATGACTGGCACTGGCATAGGTGGGAGGGCATGCTGGCTACTCATCGTTTTTCTGTGGGCAACTTCTGGGCACTCATTTGAAGGTTTCGGTTATACATTTCCTCACCCTGTTTGCTCCAGGAATATGTGATGATCAAAACCTGTGTTGTTCTTTACCCACATGATTTACACATTCAGGCTATTTTCGAAAAATGTAAGTATGAATAGGAACACTCTCAGATGCACACACCATGACGTGAGAAGAAGACTTAGTTTATAGTATAAGGTCAGAGCTGGTACCTTGTTTAACCACGTGCTTTCTACAACCAAGAGACTTTTCAGGGCACAGAGGTGGACTCCAGGTCTAAGCAAGGCCTAAGAAGCCTCTAGAACAGGGGTGTCGAACTCATTTGTGAGGAGGGCCGGATCTAACATCAATGTCTCTTGGTCGGGCTTCCCCCCACACACAGAGGCCAGGTCTACCCATTGATTTTTATGGGCCACCACGGAGAGTGGGGGGTGGCGGGGAGGGCAAGCCTGGCCCCCATTGGGGACAGGCGCGCCTGGAAGAGTGCGGGGGGTGGCGGGGGGCCGTGCTTGGCTCGCAGGCCGGTGAGAAGCCCCCCGGGGGCCAGATCCGGCCTGCGGGCCACCAGTTTGACACCCCTGCTGTAGAATCTTGTGGCACTCACGTCCTAAGAGAAGCACACTTGACCTTTGCTGTACTTATTCTCTTCAGGGCTGCAAAGCTGTAATTAGTAACTTACAGACAAAGGCACAGGGAAACTGGCTTCCTTCCTATTTCATTATAGAATAGTTGGCAGCTAAAACAGGCAGACAGCTCATCTGGGGAAAACAGGCTATACTCCACCCACAATCCCTGTTCCCTACCTCCTGCTTCTTGGAAAGTATGAATCCTTCAAGATATCCTCCAAGGTGGGGGGCGGAGGTGATGAAGGTGGTGGAAGGATGAAGAGGAGAATCTTCCCCTTCACTTCCGGTGGCTTACTGTCTATATATTTTGTAGGTTTGGGTCTTTAGAAGTTTTCAGTGACAAGCATCCTTTAACCAGACTTTACCTAAAGGGTAAACGTCCCCTGTGCAAGCACTGGGTCATTCTTGACCCATGGGGTGATGTCACATCCTGACGTTTACTAGGCAGACTTTGTTTACGGGGTGGTTTGCCAATGCCTTCCCCAGTCATCTTCCCTTTACCCCCAGCAAGCTGGGTACTCATTTTACCGACCTCGGAAGGATGGAAGGCTGAGTCAACCTTGAGCCGGCTACCAGAAACCAACTTCCATCGGGATCGAACTCAGGTCGTGAGCAGAACTTTTGACTGCTGCAGCTTACCACTCTGTGCCGCGGGGCTCCTTAGACTTTACTTAGAGGCTATAATTTGTTTACCATCAGCACACAATAAGCACCAGGAGAGAATTAAGGCCTACTCTCCCAAGCCTACACTTACATAATTCAATCTTCCATACTAACAGTGCATACCTGTACACAAGCAATGCCAATTCCTACTGCTCCAATAATTTTCAGATGTTCTTGGATGAAATTTTCCAGTTTAGTGATGCAGCCACCCTGGGAAAAAAGGAATTCAGTTATTCTGTTGTATTTTAACACTTGTTCTTGTGTGGTATGATATTCAGATTATCCGAGACACATACATAAAAAAAACAAAAAGGGGGAGGGAGGAACTCATATTGGTGAAGAGAGAATTTGCCCCTGCAAGAAGCACATTTTAGACAGGGAGCCTCAGCTACTGATCATTGTATTATTTTAGGTAATTTGGCAAAGATACACGCACTGTGCTCAGGGAAGGTTATGTGTGGCTTTCATGGATTTGAAATCTGCATTCAGTTTGATTCCTAGGATATGATTATAGCAAAAACTTAGGAAAACCACGATAAATTGTAGATTACTGTGGTTGATACAGATGCTTTATGATAACCCAACAGCCCAGGTTAGATGAAGGCCAGAAGGGCTAATGGCAGGAAAATTTATTATGAAGTCTGGAGTAAAGCGGTGGTGTCTGATGGCTCCACTACTTTTTAATCTGGTTTTAAATTATTTAGTGCCTGCTTTCAAACGAGACAAATCTCATGTGCCAGAACTTGGGGCCCTAGAAATACTCATTTTATTATATGCTGATGATGGAGCATTATCATCACAATCTCCTGTTGGGCTACGAAGATTAACGTGGTTCTTCTCTAACTACCATCGGGAACGAGGTCTGACAGTTAACTCTGAAAAGTCAAAGATACTGGCTTTACAAAAGCGAGATGAGATCTAAGATATAAATGGGTTTTAGTGGGTAATGCAGGTTAAGTCGTTTAAATCTCTGGGGGTAATTTTCAATGCACATTTAACTTAGAAACCTCAGTGTGAGGTTGGAATGCCATCAGTGGTTTATTCTAGCACAGCAATAAAGTGCTTCTTCTACAGGAAAGGTGGACAGTACCGTCTAGCAGGGCTTACAGCTTTCAGTGCTAAGTTATTGTCTCAACTTTTATTGGAGCAGCAATCTGGGGCCACAGGAGAAATGAGACTATAGATCGGCCGCTAATACAATTCTTGCATTAGATCTGGGGCATCCCGAAATATGGGGCTGGTACTGCCCTTACACTAGAACAGTGATGGCGAACCTTTTAGAGACCGAGTGCCCAAACGGCAACCCAAAACCCACTTATTTATCGCCAATTCACTTTTGCAGCTGCTACAATGCTAGAAAATTCCTTGTAGATTTCATGATGGCTTGTAGGATTGTCTGCAAATGTTGTAGAATTTTCTAAATGCTTTTTTAGATGGGCGGGGCCCCAGACAAACTGAAGACGGGTGGGGGGCCCGCAGCTCAGCTGAGAGAGGGGGCGTGGCAAGGTGCTTGGCCACAGCCTCCTGGTCTAAACTGAAGACGCGCGGGGCCCCCGACGAACAGCTGAGCTGCCCCGCAGCTCAGCTGAGAGGGGGGGGCGTGGCAAGGTGCTCGGCCACAGCCTCCCGGTCCAAACTGAAGAGGGCGGGGTCCCGACAAACAGCTGAGCTGCGGCTGCAGCTCAGCTGAGAGAGAGGGAGGGCGCCAGCGTAGGCTTGGGGAGCATGGGCTTGGGGACAAGGAGCACCGCCCTCAGCACCCTCACCACGGCAACACGGCACAGCCCTAGGCAGACGCGACGGGTCTGCGCGTGCCCACAGAGAGGGCTCGACGTGCCGGCTGCGGCACGCGTGCCATAGGTTCACCAATACGGCACTAGAACTTGGCAAGCATTCTGTTGAATCTCAGACTTGGATACTGGTGTTAAACCTGAAACTCAAAATAATGTTCTCTGGGGATACTAGCTTATTATATTATATGAAACAAGATAATTTCTCCACTTAATGGAATCAGGCTATAATAGAAAAATTGAATATCATACAATGCCCAGAGAAAGTAGTTTTTGCATTAAGGTGGTCCCCTAGCCCATAAGACTATCAAGCAGTTGATTATGAAGATTGATATCAATAGTACCATCTGCCAGGCTAGGCGTGTTTGCTCTACTCCCCGTATGGGAATCCCACCGCTCTTACAATCCCAAAATACTTGTTTAACCTTACAGTCTCAAGATATAGCTGAGCAATTATGCTCGCAAATTTAAAGCACTACCATCTGCGATCTCTGAAGGCTATATATTAGGAATGCCATTTTCAGACAGATATTGCAGTTGTGGTTTAGGGATCATAGAAACTGTGAAACATGTTTTATTGAAAGTCCAAGGTATAAAGAGGCTAGAGAGAAATGGATCAAGCCACTTATGTGCTAGTGAAAATAAACAAGCCCCTGCAAAGATTTCTTTAACCTCAGTGAATCATCACACATTGAATCACATGTGGCCTAAATAGAGACCATCTATGCAATTCAAGGCTACGAACACATGAAGCTGCCTTATACTGAATCAGACCCTTGTTCCATCAAAGTCAGTATTGTCTACTCAGACCAGCAGCAGCTCTCCGGGGTCTCAGGCAGAGGTCTTTCACATCACCTACTTGCCTAGTCCCTTTAACTGGAGATGCCCGGGATTGAACCTGGGACCTTCTGCATGTCAAGCATAGGCTCTACCACTGAGCCACATCCCCTCCCAGCTATGTTATATCAGCAACCGCCTTTTAATCTGGAATATAGAAGCAGAGTACCAAATCCAAAAAGGTGCCAGTCTCACTCATGGAAAAGCCTTTGAGCTGGTTTGAGACCCAAGCAATTTTTAAATAAATGGTTTGATACAGCAAGGCACATTTCCCAGATTATGACATTTATATCCTACCCTTCTTCTAAGGGGCTCAAGGCTGCACCCAGACAACATTGGATGTTGTGTGATTGTTGTGTTATGTCGGCCATTCACATGGGATTATCCTGTGCAGACAAGTCAATCCACTTGCAAATGACTGTTGACGCAGCCCAACTCTCCTGCCCACTTTAAACTCATAATAAGAGGGGAGACCAAGTTAAAATCCCTGTTCAGCTATGAAGCATACTCTATAACCCCAGCACAGTTTTCAGCATAAACTACTTCAAAGAAAGGGGTGGGGTGTAACAGTGGGTAAAACACTGTAAGTACCTCTCTGAAGTGTAAGCATGTGTTACTGGCCATCAAGATCAAGTTAATTTATGCCATCTTATTCCCTATTACTATGTATGGGTGTGAAAGCTGGACATTGAAGAAAGCTGATAGGAAGAAAGTAGATTCCTTTGAAATGTGGTGATGGAGGAGAGTGTTACGGATACCGAGGACGGCCAAAAAAACAAATCAGTGGGTTATAGATCAAATCAAGCCTGAACTGACCCTAGGAGCTAAAATGACTAAACTGAGGCTGTCATGCTTTGGGCACATTATGAGAAGACAAGAGCCACTGGAAAAGACAGTCATGCTAGGAAAAGTTGATGGCAGCAGGAAAAAAGGAAGACCCAAAAAGAGATGGAGTGACTCTATAAAGGAAGCCACAGCCTTCAATTTGCAAGATCTGAGCATGGCTGTCAAAGATAGGACATTTTGGAGGACTTTGATTCATAGGGTCGCCATGAGTCGAAAGTGACTTGACGGCACTTAACACACACACCTCTCTGATCCTCCTGAAGGAAGGATAGGATACAAACAAACCCTTCCTACTACCTCCTCTTGATACCATACACATTTTTACTCAGAAAAATTTATGCCACCCCTCCATATCTGCTCAAAGTGGCTCACAAGTAAAACAATAACACGGGCATTTCAACACTACAAATGTATATCAATTTTATACCAGCTTAACTGTCATGGCTTAATCCCAAAGAGACCTGGGACCTGTAATTTGGCAAGGACATCAACTTTTTCACAGAGCTACTGTCTTGGGATTTCTTAGGGGACAAAATGATTATTAAAATGAGTTTAAATCTATAATATAGACATTCCTCAAGTTGCTCTTTCCATGTATATTTTCCAGCCAGTCGGAGATCAGTCCAGCTGAAAGGCAATTCGGACAGAGGCGTTGAAGCATGGAAAAACAGCACTGTTCTTTCTAACGCTTTGGGAGCCGGCCCCTCTTTCCTTACCAAAAGTCTCTCTGCCACCCCACTAAACTCTTCTGGGGTCATTAGACAGTGCTCATGCCCTGAGGCAAAGGGTTTAGTCTGTCTCGGTCTGACCAAAACAAGCTTAGTTGCTGAAGTTATTCACGCTCCTCATATTCCCAATCCCTTGCTGAGTCTGCTGAAAACAGTTTCTCTACCGTCATCATCATCATCTGGCAGCACACCCTGACCCAAAGCTTTAGAGAGATCTTGGGCTAAATATCTTGCCCGTCTGTTGCCTCTTTTGAAAATCAGTGGATTAACCTTTTTGTTCATGTAGTCATCTCCCAAATCTTGTCAGCTACCTCCCTGGCACCAGCCAGGATTTCGAGTGGTTAAGAAATTAGCTGAGCCACAGGATAACTCAGACTAGACAGAGCTCATACACATTTTCACGCTGGCATGAGATGAACCCATGGGAAGCTCTAGAGGAAAACCATACTTAGCATCTGAGCACTTCCGATGTTCTGAGTGCTTCACATCCATCACCTCAGACATATGTACAGCCCCCAATTTGCATTGTATCATTACATTGCAGAGGAAGAGCTGAGGCGAAGAGAATAGCGGCGTGCCTCAGACTCTCTAGAACACTGTCCCTGTGTTCACATGTCTCCAGAAATGACATGCCCAGAACCTGAGCCCCCAATGAACATACGAACCAGTCTCTCTCAAGTGGCTTGCTTGTTTGAACAGAGATGTTTTTGGCATTTCATTCTCTATTCTTGCACAACCATCTTCACAACTATCTTCTGCAGCAGGACAAAGGCTTACATGCAAAAATAAAAATCATGCTTCCCTGTGAGAATGAGAGCACCTCACATATGTCATTCTTCTGAACCACCCTGTAAGGTAGGTCAGTACTATCTCCGTGTTGCCAACTGCAGGTTGGAGAGACGACAGATTCCCTAAAGACTTCTGGTTCACAGCTCACTCTCTTAGGCACTCAACTATAGTTCTCTTTCCTAGAAGACTAGAAAGAAAACACACAAAGCAACCAAACCAAAGAGATTTTATTCAAAATCCTACTGAAGGTCAAAATTAGTTTTAAAAATGTGAAATTTAAATTTTACATAGGGATGGAGTACTTTGCTTCCCATTCCAATCAAGTACACCCAAAAGCTTGGTGGTGGTGATGAAGCAAAATGACCAGGTAAGGGCCAGCTTATCTGTAAGGATTACTCAATGGTGAGAACTTATTTCACTCAGCATTAACACTTCTGTTACACAATGGACACCTAAGAAACCAAGGAGAAGACTCTATATACTGACTTTCTCTACCACTTAAGGGAGACTCAAACCGGCTTACAATCACCTTCCCTTCCCCACAACAGACACCCTGTGGGGTAGGTGAGGCTGAGAGAGTGTGACTAGCCCAAGGTCACCCAGCTGGCATCATGTGAAGGTGAGGGGACACAAATCCAGTTCACTAGATTAGGGTTCGCCGCTCATGTGGAGGAGTGGAGAATCAAACCCGGTTCTCCAGATCAGAGTCCACCACTCCAAACCACCGCTCTTAACCACTACACCATGCTGGATGCCATTAAGGGTAGCAGTGGGAGAGACGTCTTTAACATGGGACACAACCCACTGGGAAATTCTTCAGTGCAATTCTCACTGGAGTACACCTGTGCCAGGGCAACATATTTTTGTCCAGCTCCCAATACTTTAAATTAAGAATATGCAAAGGAACTCTCCAACAGACTACAATCAGCTTACAAGAGGGAACCGTTTGGATTTTCTGCTGCAAGTGCCAAAACATGTCAGGGGCACCAAGTTTTACCTCTTTATAGATATTTGAAGGATGATCTCTTCGGCCACACAAGTCTGTTGGGGTCTTGCAGCAACTGTCGGGAAATTTCCTCATCGAAGCCTCAGGGGATTTGATCCAGTCACTGTCACTCCAATCCGAAGCATTATGGCTGCCACAACACTTAAACTATACACACATGCACGCACATAGCCACACAGAGACAGACAAACAGATTAATAAAAACAAGCAAGTTTGCATGGTCTTGCCAGAAACCAACATCTGTGTCTCTACGGTTAGATCAGCAATCTATCAGCAAAAGGTGCTGACCGTCAAGGGCCTTTTCTGTGCTCCCCTCCCCTAGCAGCCATTTCCCCCAAGAAAATTTATTCCTAGGATTGCAAGATTTGTATGTACTAAGCCATGTGGCTCATCCCGCAGTTCCCACAACATCTGCCGTATAATCCAGCAGGAGATCGGCTCAGGGTGCAATAGGACATCTGAGACCCATATGTGCTGAAGGGTTTTACGATGAGGTGGATTTTGATCTTTAGAGTGCCAACCTGATGGTTGGAGGCAACGTACACAAAACCACTCATCGACATTTTATTAACCTCAGCATACAATGTCACAGTTGTAAAATAGTTTTACTAAAAAAAAAAAAAAAAAAGAGACCACAAAATTAGTTCTATGAAAAGGCTTTTTTAAAAAACCCATCACTATGTCTGTTTTTCTAAACTGGGAAATCTAAGCATATCAGACACGGCCATCTAGAACAAAAAATGTTGCATGATGGACTGACATGATCGATGAAAGGGATGAAAAGCGCCCTTTCTCTCTTAAAAGATTCTGCTCCCTTGTGTGTTACATCTCCTATAACAATTCCTCTGTAACCGGGGACAAATTACGTCTAGAAAAATGTGACAAACATGAAAAGAAGTCTATCTTCCATGTTCAAAAGGGCCTTCAGTTTGGATGCACGTGGTAATGTATTTACATTCCCCCTTTTAAGTCCTAATGAGGTCATTAGGAGGAGACTGGGAGGAGAAACATGGAACGGTGCCTCAGCAATTCGGCCACCAAATTCAGCCTTCTATTTTAACCAGCACCACTTGCATGACTCATTTGCTATTTCCTACCTCAGGAATGAGGCCAAGGGCCTGCAAAGTGCTAAAGTTATACATGCCCTTGTGCAGCACCTCTTAACTAGCATTTCAAGAGATGTCAACTCAAAATAGGAGGCATAGAAAAAAGTGATCTATGGATCATTTGTCAACAATCCAGCGTCTCCCAGAGCTCCTCTGTGCAGCCCTGCAGTCTGTATTTGTAACGTAAAGTTCAGACGCATCTCTCTAGAAATTCAGATCTGTTAGGGCACCATTTGAACCAGCCTCAATCAATAGGTTCTACCCACAGCAGAGTAAGCTTCGCACCCCCACAGCCATGCGCTGAATATGCTGAATGAATAGAGATCCACATGTGCATATTCATATGCCAACAGACATCCCCCATATAATCTGTCACGAAAAAAAGGGGGTGGGCGGGCTACTTGAACAGGATGCGTTCATGCAAGGAAGTTCGTATGCAGGTTCACACAAAGATGTTCCATGCATGTCGGAGGGGTGAATTCACAAGATTCGTTCCTATATTGGTTTATGGCAGGGGTGGGGAACGTCAGGCCCAGGGGCAGTTTAAGGCCCGCGAAATCATTTGGTCTGGCCTTTCGTGGGTCCTGGCAGATCTTTAGCTCAGAAGGATCTAAGACTGGCGATCTGCCCCCTCCAGCGGACAGGAATAGTCTCTATTCAAGGCGGATGTGAGTTTGTTTTGCCGAGAAAAGGAACCTTTTTCCCCCCTTGCAGAAGAGATGTTAGCTAAGGAGCTGCTAGGACCGCCCAAGAAACTGTGTTAACCCTTTCCTACCCGGGTTGTGGAGAAACATATTCCCTCTATACTACAAGAGGGCTGGGGGGGAGTGGCGACAGTGGAGGGGTTAAAGGAGGCGGGACCAGAATGTGCGGTGGGGGCAGTTCTTAGCCTGTGTGTCCTCATTTCACCCCTGCAGGCGGAGGTAGCAGGAGCTGGCTGCAGAATCTGGCCCCGACCATGCGGAGCAGGAGCAACTCTGCCGTGCGGCTGGACGGCTACGCCCCGCTGGTGCAACAGACCATCCTGTGCCACCAGGTGGGCAAATACGCCACCGGTTGGATGTCTGCCTGCTTGCCTGAGCACAGGGGGGGTGTCATCTGGGGCAGCTGTCTGCTTGAGGCTTGGTCGGCTAATTTTTAAGTTGATAATTTTGTATGGCCTGCGAATGATGTTATAAATATCCAAATGGCCCTTGGCAGAAAAAAGGTTCCCTGCCCCTGGTTTATGGCACCTACACATCATGGCACAAACTGGCCTACGCATCATCTCAACACAGCAACAACCCCTTGCAATAGCAGCAATGGGGTACTATTTCAATAATATCCAAGAGAATGAAGACTGAAAGGCTTTTGCCTTAAGTAATCCTTTCAACTTCAGGACCCTCCACCTTCATAAAAACTGTCCTTCCTTCTTCTAGGAAAGGCTACAGTGCTAGATCTAATAAACAACGGCACTGGTGCACAACAATGGAACACAAATAAGGACTCTGGTTGGTGGCAAGCTACCCAAGAAGAACTTCTTAACCTCAGGAGGGAGGATGGGGAGGAAATAATTTCTTTCTGGAAGCTGGATCCCCCCCATATGCATGGACCAAGCCCTCAGTCACTGGCCAGGGAGAGTCATGGGGAGGCCAAGAGGGTGAATCCTTGACATGCATCTGAAGAAGTCAGCTCTGACTCACGCAAGCTCGAGCTGGAATATATACTAGTCTTTAAGGTGCCACTGGCCTTCTAGTGGTGTTGGGAACAGTGACACAAGGCACATGGGATGCAGTTCAGTTTACCGCCATCTACCAAACATGCCATTTCTCAGCCCAACTCTGCCATCTGTTAAGTCACACATAGAAAACAGGTGTCACAGACCGTATTGCCCAAGGTAAAAAAGGTAAAGGTCCCCTCTGCAAGCACCGGGTCATTCCTGACCCATGGGGTGACGTCACAGCCCGACGTTCTCTAGGCAGACTTTTGTTTTACGGGGCGGTTTGCCAGTGCCTTCCCCAGTCATCTTCCCTTTACCCCCAGCAAGCTGGGTACTCCTTTTACCAACCTCGGAAGGATGAAAGGCTGAGTCAACCTTGAGCCGGCTACCTGAAACCAACTTCCGTCAGGATCGAACTCAGGTCGTGAGCAGAGCTTGGACTGCAGTACTGCAGCTTACCACTCTGTGCCACGGGGCTCATTGCCCAAGGTAGCAAAAAGAAATGATACACTTGCTTCCTGCATAGTGCCATGGTCCAAAAAGGATGTTTTTCATCTCTCTCTCTTTTACTCCCTATTTTATAGACTTACCTCCTGCTGCAGTTTGTCCACAGCATTTGTAACGCCTTCTTCTCCCGGCTTTCGGTACTTCTGGGTCATGGTGTCCTTCAGGTTTTGTTTCAACTCCATACTCAGCTATGTAGAAAGTGGTGGTGGGGGAATGGAAAGGAAATATGATGATCATAATTTTTCGATTCAGTGTCTGTCATTTTTTTTATCATTTCTGTTGATATGCCATCTTTTCTGAGGAAACTGAATACTTCCACATAATGAAAAACTGGCCTTAGACCAACTGAACCAACCCCTGGTCCAATTCTATAAGATGTAAAGGGAATGAACATAAGGCAAGACGAGGCGCAGTGGTAGCCAAGTAAATGACATTTGCTTCTTAAATGAATAAATGCAGGCCTACATTTCCCCCTCTTCTACATCTACTTCTGAATTTGCAGGCCTCTTTCTCGTCTTTTCTGCATGCAAACAGGCAGTTCTTTTTTTCAAGCCAACACAGGCAAAGCACTTTAACATAAGCTAGGGTAGACTAAAGCATTTTAGCTTGATAGGATTCGTGTTGTAGACTGTCAGTAACCCTGATGTTTGTGCAAGTCCGGTTCTGCTCCATTCACCATGAGAGACATGCAACATGCATGTAGTTGCTGACTGAGGGGGTGGTTCCCGGGGAGGCCATCGAAGGAACATGCTCTGTGCAACAAGGCCGGTGGATACAAGGAAATACATTATTCTAATTTAGACAAATGGTCCATTTAGCCCAACATGGATTGGCGGCAGCAGCTCTGTGGAATCTCAAGCCAAGTTCTCTCTCTGTCCCACTAGCCAAGACCCTATAAACATCAGATGCCAAGAACTCAATCTGGGACCTTTTACATTAAAAGACCATGCTCTTCTACTGAGGCTGGGGGAGGAGAGCACGTGCCCAAGAAAACAAAGCTAGGATTTTGCACTAAAATACAGCATTGAATTCCACAGGAATAGGGCAGAACACAAGAGTGGCTGGAAACATATTTGTTTGTGCCAAATAACTGGAACCCAAAAGATGTGAGGCTTTATGGACTGCTAACTAGCATAAACAGAAGGGGGGAATAGAAGACTCGTTGGCATTGAAAGCAAAATTACAACACTGATCAATTAGCTTGGATGGCTTACCCGGGAAAGACAAAAAAGCAATTACCTGTGGGTTCATAGGAAAGAACTGCAGCATGGAACAGAGGCAGCAAAAAATAAACACAGTTTATACACATATTGGGAGAATGCGGCAGCAAGCGGAGAAGTCAAGAGGAGGAAATGCAACAGAAAGCACCTTGGGTTTGGGGAAGAAGGGAAAAGGAGGCTTACAAAAGAGGGAAGGCAGGCAGGCAGGCAAGACAAGTGTCATTCACAGCCTGTGGTGCTGCCCCACCAAAACTACAAATCTCCACATTTAGTGCTTTACACTGACTATCATGAAAACTGATGCCATGCAAACCTTTAGTCTTGGATTGTGATCTCTATTATGTGACTTCTGGATCTCCAAGAGTGAGCACTGGTGATCTTAGACATTAGGGTACTACTAACATTTTACACCTCATAATTATATTGTGCACAACTCCTTGATACCTGCATATCCCCAGTGCAGATACTCACTGGATACTCATCTATTCCTAATTCATGCCTTGTCTAACTTTTCGCATATCATGGTGAAACCATTGTTGACTGTTGTGAACATGCTTCAGAGCCCCACATTACCTATACCAGGCCTCTCCTCCCTTCACAGAGGCTGACTCCCTTCTTCACGTTCTAGTTTTCTACAACACACAAATTGGACAACTTAGTTAATTGCCGAATTGGAATCAAAAGGTGAGTCATGGGTTTCTGAGTCTGCTTCACAATTAGCCATAACCATAATTTGCCCAGTTCAGACATCATAGCAATCTATGATTGCCAAGAACTGTAGAAGGAAACCGACACAGGAGAGGGAAGACAGCACTTGCAGTCACAACACATTCCCACTGGCCAAACCATGAGACAGCCATGAGTCTGAACCAAGCTTCTCTTTCATTGTACTCTCCTTGGTGGCACAATCTGCTTTGTCTTTCAGTAGCCATTTTTGGCTAATGACAAGCCGTCTCATTCTTTCACAAAAGCCTTATGCATCGGCATCTAAGTGGCTTGTGCCATACCCACAGGTTTTCCGAAGCAAGAGACGGTCAAGTTTATTTGCCATTCTTTTGCTACTAAGAAAAGAATACTGTTCTAAAGTAGAAGCACATGGATTGATAGTCACTCCTAGTCATATCAGCATGTTAAGGTGAAAGACAACATACTGGAAGGAAATATGTATTTCGTGCAGATGTAAGTAGCTGAATGCTTGGTTAAAGGGTATTTCCACATACAGTGAAGCTGGCTCTGAAATTAATGATTAATTTCATGCTGTATTACATTCAGAACAGTATGGGAAATCCTGGGCAAAGATAATGCCAGGTGTGTTTTATTTAACTTATCAGCTATAAACCCATGTTATTTGAATCAACTGCCTTCCCCAAGATTTTTTACACGGGAGAATGGTTCTATTGGTGCCAATCGCTCCATACAAATGCCCCTAAATAGAGCTTACAATGAAGTGTGGTTGTTTTACATTGAAGTAGAATGCTGACAAACACAAGAAGAGGATCATGCACTAAACCTTTGAATAACCCTTTCCCCTGGCATATGCAGCACAGTCCATATTTCTAGAGTACAGAATGTGGAACTTATTTCTGTCCCACACAAATTCCCAGGTCAGAATATCAGTCTCTTGCAGTAGAATGCAGAGTTATACCTTTCTAAATAGGCTTAGAAGGGTTTAACTCTGGTTAGAATTACAGTACTGGTCACTTTTGGCTTTTTGGTGTGCTCAGCTTTCTGTCCAATAGAACCCCCCCCCCCACACACACACACACACAAACACACACAAAATGCTGACATGGTCATTGTACAGAAAGCTGGAGACTCCTTTAGACTCCTTTAGACTCCTTGTCAGCTGAGACATGGTTGTTGCTACTCCTGTAGACATGGGAATACTGCCCTATATTGAGGGAGGAAGGGAAAGAACCAAACCACAGCAGAATGACCGGAGGGGAAGGGGTGTGTGTGCTCATGTAGCAATGCAATCACTGGGAAGGAGACCTACAGAAAGTAAAAAGACATGGTATTCACCTTGGCAAACACTGCCCCTCAGGACAATGGAGCCTTTGCCAACTGCTACCAATAGTTGCTTACCTGCTGGTAATAGATATAGGCCAGGATTCCAGCAATTATTTCAAGGAGGAAGATGCACAGCAGCAATATAAAATACTGCAAAAGTTAAAAAACAAGAGAGAGAAAAACAAGGTTAAAATGCAGCATGAGGGCCACCTGCAAAAGACAGCCCTGGGAAATTAGTTTAACGCAGAAGGAAGATGCTCCCAGCCCTCTAAAAGAGATTCCATTTCCCCATCAAAACATGTTGTGACAGAACAAGCAAAGTCAGGGTGCCAATGGCATGACCAACCCTGAAAAAGAACAGCACAGAACAAGGAAGAAGGCGGTTGGGCTGCGATGTAGCGGCAAACCTGGATATAAAATGCTGGGTTCTGGAGATTTGCTGGCTGTAGCTCAACACTATCTGGGGATGGAAAGAAAATGTTGATCTAGATTTCTGATTTTCTTCATGGTCCACGACTCTATGGGCCAAACGAGTCGTGACAGGCATCCATAGATGCCACCACCATTTTAAAGCAATTTTAAAAATGTCTCAAAGGCCCAATCCTGTTCGGGCCCACAGCTCTCACGCCCATGGCTGTTTCAGCGCTTGAAAAGGTGTGCGGAGGGGAACAAGAGCGCCTAGTAGGCTGCGTGCCCAAACAGGGCCGGGTCCTTGCGGCTTTTTTAATTGCTTTTAAATGGTGGCAGCATCCGCGGGTCCGACCTGGGGATGCTTTCACGTCTAGTTTGGCCCTGTGTAATTATCAGAAGAATGTTTCGTAATGAATAATGGGATTCTTAAGTTTCACCTTGTTTACCAAATTGGCTCGGTCAAATCTGCTAGAACTATGATTACTTTGCAAAAGAACAACACTCTTTTGGCAAAACAGAAGGGTCAGACTTCGGATAACACAAGGGGGCTCATTCTACCATGAAGCCTGTATCTCCTATGGGTTCAGAGGTGAGTACAGTGTACCTAGTAGAATAAGATCACTCTGAAAATGTGAATACTGTGGAAGACCAGGATCACAAATTACTCCTACTTGTGCTTGTGATACTTCCTCCAATGAATCTACAGTGAGGGAAAAAAAGTATTTGATCCCCTGCTAAATTTGCCCGTTTGCCCTCTGACGAAGAAATGACCCGTCCGTAATTTTAATGGTAGGTTTATTGTAGCTGTGAGAGACAGAATAACAACAGGAAAACCCCCAGAAACCCAGGAGACAAAAGTCAGAGATTGATGTGCATTATAATGAGTGAAATAAGTATTTGATCCCTTTGCAAAAGATGACTTAGTACTTGGTGGCAAAACCCTTGTTGGCAATTACAGAGGTCAGACGGTTCTTGTAGGCGGCCACCAGGTTTGCACACATCTCAGGAGGTATTTTGTCCCACTCCTCTTTGCAGATCATCTCCAAGACAGTAAGATTTCAAGGCTGATGTGTAGCTACTCAAACCTTCAGCTCCCTCCACAGATTTTCGATGGGATTAAGGTCTGGAGACCGGCTAGGCCACTCCAGGACCTTAATATGCTTCTTCTTGAGCCACTCCTTTGTTGCCTTGGCCATGTGTTTTGGGTCATTGTCATGCTAGAATACCCATCCTCGACCCATTTTCAATGCCCTGGCTGATGGAAGGAGGTGCTCACCCAAGATTTGACGATACATGGTCCCGTTCATCGTCCCTTCGATGCGGTGAAGGTGTCCTGTCCCCTTAGCAGAAAAACACCCCCAAAGCATAATATGTCCCCCTCCATGTTTGACGGTGGGGATGGTGTTCTTGGGGTCTTAGGCAGCATTCCTCCTCCTCCTCCAAACACGGCGAGTTGAGTTGATGCCAAAGAGCTCGGTTTTACTCTCATCTGACCACAACACTTTCACCCAGTTCTCCTCTGGATAATTCAGATGTGCATTGGCAAACTGCAGACGGGCCTGTACATGTGCTGTCTTGAGCAAGGGGACCTTGCAGGCTCTGCAAGATCTCAGTCCTTCACAGCGAAATAAGTATTTGATCCCTTTGTGTTACCAACTGTGTTCATGGTGACTATGGTCCCAGCTGCCCTGAGATCATTGACAAGTTCCCCCCGTGTAGTTCTGGGCTGCTTCATCACCGTTCTCATGATCATTGCAACTCCACAAGAGGAGATCTTGCATGGAGCCCCAGACCGAGGGAGGTTGACAGTTAGGGTTAGGGTTGTCACCTTCTCATCAAGCTGCTTGGCAATCGTCTTGTAGCCCAGTCCAGCCTTGTGCAGGTCTACAATCTTGGCCCTGACATCCTTGGACAACTCTTTGGTCTTGGTCATGGTGGCTAGTTTGGAATCTGATGGATTGATTGCTTCTGTCGACAGCTGAACTCTAACCCTAACCTGGCTGGTTGATAGGGGATCAAATACTTATTTCACTCATTATAATGCACATCAATCTCTGACTTTTGTCTTCTGGGTTTCTGGGGTTTTCTCTGTTGTTATTCTGTCTCTCACAGCTACAATAAACTACCATTAAAATTATGGACTGGTCATTTCTTCGTCAGAGGGCAAACGGGCAAATTTAGCAGGGGATCAAATACTTTTCCCCCTCACTGTATGACAATATAGACAGGGCCCCAAGGCAGCCTCCATCAAGGTTTCAGCCTAAGTAAGGTGCCTTCAGAATATTCTCTAAACATTTCCCACTCACGACCTCTTTTCGCCTGAGAAATTTTTACACAACCCCAGGTATATAAAATAGGTATACAAATCAAACATTTACTGATAATACATCAAATTTTTCGTGATCCCCACATTCAGTTACGCGACCTCGTAGGGGGTCGCGAACCACAGTTTAAGAAGCTTTGCTCTAAGCCAGGCCTGGCGGCTGGTTTAACAATTGACATTTGATCTAAACAATGCCAGTAAGGAAATCCCTGCAGCCACTAGGTTGAGAAAATTGGAAAGGGTACAGCTATGAGAGATAGGAGTGTCTCTCACAGAGTCCGAAGTAAGAAGTACTTCCAAAGGAGAAGAAAAGATACAACTTTTTGTGGCAGAGGAGAATTGTTTTAACATCCAGATTCTTTTTCAGCAAGCATATAAATTCCTACAAAGCTCTGCTTGTTCAAGAACAGAGCAAGTTTACATTTTGCTTGACATCTGCCAATAGATCAGGTAAATATTTGCTTATTAAGAGCGGGGAAACCCAACAACTGAACCTGTGGGGGTGCCCTAAAATATAGAATATCCTGATAGAAATGAGCAAGATTACTACACAGTCATTTCATTTCACTTTGTGATTCAAAGAGACCCCTACTGATTTTATTCGCAGGCATTTCATACTGGTTCTAGTCTAGTGTCCCTAAGCTAAAGAGGCCATAACTGACCACGGTACCGCTTCAATTATAGCTAGCTTTCAACATGCAAGGAGAAGGAGATTTTTTAAATACTGCTAGCTTATGAAAGAGGAAGACCCAACAAGAGATGGATTGAATCAATCAAGGAAGCCACGGCCTTCAATTTGCAAGATCTGAGCAAGGCTGTCAAAGACAGGACATTTTGGAGGACTTTCATTCATAGGGTCGCCATGAGTCGGAAGCGACTTGACGGCACTTAACACACAGAGAGCTTATGAAGCTGCCTCAGCTTGCATTGTGCTGACTAACAGTGGCTTTGCAAAGACTCAAGAACAGCTTTTCCCTAGGCCTTGTACCCAAAATTCTTTTAAAACAGAACAAAGAGTATTGTGGCACCACAAAGTATTAACAAATTTATTGCGGCATCAACAACTGTGTACCAGAACTCTCATCTTCAGGGCCAAGGGACTGAAGCTGGGCCCACATATATGCAAAGCATATATTTTGCCACTGAACTATGGCCTTCCAACGGTTTTCATGGCTGTAGCTCCTAGTTCTCCTTTGCCAATGAAATGTAACCCCTTCCACTGTCATCACTCGTCTTGAAATGTAACCCCTTCCATTGACACCAGTAAAAACTCATCATAAGCTTGTTAGGTGACAGTGGAATGTTTAATTGCTTGGGGCAGACAGGATGTTGGAATAGTTGGGCTTCTTGTCGGGAGGGTTTCCCAGCTGGGTAAATGCCAAGGATATGGCTTGCCGCATAGTAGTCTGCAGAAACAGCTTCGGGAACTTTGGAAAGAACTGGCAGACAGCGGTTTCAGAAGAAGTAACAGTGCATGCAACAACAACAGACTTTATTTGTAGTCACAGACCATCAAATATCCCCAAAGACTGTAATTAAATAGATACATAAATAGTTATGAACTGATGATACAAAAGATAAAGATGTAGTGGAGATTAAAAACTGGAATAAAGGGATAAAAATCCTCCAAAGTATACATAAAAAGTAGAGACTCTAATCATAGATTGTTTATTCTAGAGCCTTAAGTGCATTTTGTCCTATTTTAGTTGCCAGCCAGGCAAATCTAGCAATACTAACAGATACATTTGGTATTGTGTCAGACAAAAGGAGCTCTAGACGATGTTTTCCGAAAGGTCTGGGACAATCCACTAACAAGGCAGTGAATGCCAGGATCTCCCAGCCCAAAATCCTCAGGGACCCCTAAAATCAGACAAGTCAATTAATAGCCACACTTGGACTCAACTGGGATTCTGTGTTCAAGAACTCACAGGGATTCGATCAGTTCAAAGAAGCTGCAAAGAACTCACTGCATATTTACGGGTATAAAATGAGTATGAATCTAGAAACCTTAAGTCTGGACAGAATTTTTGTGTTACAGGTAACACAAATGTATAATTTCCATTATGTGTTTGTGTGTGTGTGTGTGTGTGTGTGTGTGTGTGTGTGTTAAGTGCCGTCAAGTCGCTTCCGACTCATGGCGACCCTATGAATCAATGTCCTCCAAATTTCCATTATACATAAGAACATAAGAAAGGCCCTGCTGGATCAGACCAAGGCCCATCACGTCCAGCAGTCTGTTCACACAGTGGCCAACCAGGTGCCTCCGGGAAGCCACAAACAAGACGAGTGCAGCAGCACCATCCTGCCTGTGTTCCACCGCACCCAAAATAATAGGCATGCTCCTCTGATACTAGAGAGAATAGGTATGCAGCATGACCAGTATCCATTCTAACTAACAGCCATGAATACCCCTCTCCTCCATGAATATGTCCACTCCTCTCTTAAAGCCCTCCAAGCTGGCAGCCATCACCACATCCTGGGGCAGGGAGTTCCACAATTTAACTATGCATTGTGTGAAAAAATACTTCCTTTTATCTGTTTTGAATCACTCACCCTCCAGCTTTAGCAGATGACCCCGTGTTCTAGTATTATGGGAGAAGGAGAAAAATTTCTCCCTGTCCACTCTCTCCAAACCATGCATAATTTTATAGACCTCTATCATGTCTCCCCTCAGCCGCCTTCTTTCCAAGCTAAACAGCCCTAAGCGTATTAACCGCTCCCCATAGGACAGTTGCTCTAGTCCCCTACATGTTTTGAAATACAATTGTACTTTTAAATTTTTGTCATTATTAGTTTAAGTTGTATAGGATGGTTTAGCGAAGACAAGACCGAATCTTTGACCAAACAAGGAAACCGATCTTGCATCCTCAAGGTTTATATTTCCTAGAAGGAAACAGTTCACGGTTTGTGACAAATCTGTATCTGCAGCTCTTCAGAATGCTTCAGTATCTACTGATCAAATTATCTGTTTCGTCAGTGCTGGGATTCTGCAGCTGTGCATTAAGGATGACTTGTATAAATATTTCTGGACAAGCCAGGTACCAACAGGTTGCACAATCTCAGCCATTTCTACTCACACTCCATGAGCTCACTGCTGAAGCCCAGCCCATCTGCATGCAGCAGCAAGATACCCTTTCATGCCACGGGAATGACTAACCTAGCAGCACCGGCTAACAAGAACTGGACCCCATGCTATGGAAAAGAATAGAAGCACACCTTAACAAAAGGGTCTGCTCTTCTTTTGCCGAAGGCAAAATTACACACTGCTGCTGACATCATCCCTTTGTCAGTCTGATAAAGTACAGGAAAAGAATCCACCAATGAGTTGTACTTTCCTATGGTCTCATACATTATCTCACTTTAAAGTATACCACCGCCCGCCCCATACACACTTAAGTTATCATTTTTCCCTCCACTCAAGCAGGGTGATCAGGGCTGTCAGATCAGCTCTTAATGAACATCTGCAGAATCAAACCCTCTTCCCTCCATAAAGTGTTCTTTATTATTATCTCCCCCAATTTTGATTTGGCAACCCCAAGAAAATTTGATACAGGAATAGTTAGAACAACAGAGTCAGAGGATAGCTGGAAAACTGTGGAAGTTCAAGTCAACTCGATAACCTCCCCCACTCAAAAGGAGAACCTTCTGCCTTACCCAGGATAATCCAGCCAAGAAAAAGTGCATCCCACTGAAGAGCTTATGAATCAGACCGCTACAGAGCATTCAAAGCAAATGACTGAAGTCACATGTTATGGAGATTGGTGGATGGAGACCCCACCCCCACCCCATACACACAGCCCCTATGACATTGAGGAAAATATTCCTTCCAAATGTCAAGGTCAATGAAAAACTGAACATGAAACTAAAATAATCCACTAATGAGCCTTTAAAAATGTATTTATATCAGGGCCACCAAAGCAGCTAACAAATTAAAAACAGACATAATGAAAACACATCTGAGAAGCCGTTAAAACCAAATACAAAGAAACCATTCAAACAATTAAAACCAACTTAAAATACACGTGTGTGTGTGTGTGTGTGTGTGTGTGTGTGTGTGTGTGTGTAAAGTGCCTTCAAGTCACAGCCGACTTATGGCGACCCCTTTTTTTGGGGGGGGGGTTCATGGCAAGAGACTAAAAGAGGTGGGTTGCCAGTGCCTTCCTCTGCACAGCAACCTTGGACTTCCTTGGTGGCCTCCCATCCAAATACTAACCAGGGCTGACCCTGCTTAGTTTCTGAGATCTGACGAGATCAGGCTAGCCTGGGCCATCCAGGTCAGGGCAAAATACACATACAATACCATAAAATACATACAGATAAAAGCAACAGTTAAAAACAGGACAGGAAAAAGGAATCACCGAGGGAATGCCAGATGAAACAAAAAAGTCTTCACCAGCTGGCGGAAGACAGCAAAGGAAGGGGACAGGCAAGGCTTTCTGGGGAGAGAATTCCAGAGTTTTGGTGCCACGACCGAGAAGGCACTCTCCCAGATTGTCACCTGTCTAATCTCAGACGGCAGGGGCACCCAAAGCAGAGCCTTGGATGAGGAAGGTAGCAATTGGGTAGGTTCATAAAGGAGTAGAAAGGTGCTCATGTATGCTTGTCCCAAGCTATTTAGTGCTTTCAGGGTCAACACCAGCACCCTGAATTGAGCCTAAAAACAGATTGGGGGGCAATATAGATGGAATGGTATGGTCTCTACAACCCATTCCAGTCAACATCCTAGCTGCAATATACATTCTACATCAATTGACATTACTGAACACTTTTCAAGGGCAGCCCATGTAGGGTGTATTGCAGTAATCTAATGTAGATGTAACCCGTACACATTGCAGTGGCCAGAACTTTTCTGGCTACAGCTGCTAACCAGTCAAAGCCCATAAAGGGCACTTCAGGTCACAGCTGCCACCTGCAATAGGCCTAGGTCCAACAACACCCCCAAACTTCAGACCTGTTCCTTTGAGAGGAGTGTAACCCCATACAGAATGGGTGACACCTTAAGTCCTAGGTCAGACCTTCTACCCACAAGTAGCACTTCTGTCTTGTCTGGATCAAGCTTGTTTATTAGCCTGCATCCACTCCATAGCTGCCACCAGGCACCAGGGTTTCTAGAGCCTCGTTGGTATCATCTGGAAGCACAAGACAGAGCTGAGTGTCATCTGAATATTAGTGACAACCCAGCCCGAATCTCTGGATGACCTTATCCAGCAGCCCCATATAGATGTTGAAAAGCATCAGAGAAAAGATGTAGCCTTGTGGGATGCCACAGGCCAAAGCATTGAGCAGCAGTTCCCCCAGCAGCACCTTGTGAAACCTGCCCTCCAGGCAGAACCAGAGCCACTGCAAAACAGCACCTCCCAGCCCCATCCCAAAGAGATGGTCCAGAAAGATACCATGATTGATGTATTGAAAGCTGCTGAGAGGTCCAGGAGAATCAACGGAGTTGCACTCCCTCTGTCCATTTTCCAGTGGTCATCCACCAAGATGACCTTCAGAAGAAAAATTTCAGGGCCCACAACTGCTCCTTGCCTAACATTCTGCTCTGGTTGTGGTAGCACCTGATATTGCACAGCGATATGGGGGTGAGAAGAAGATGGGAAACCATTATCTTAGATGTGTATGGAAGGGAGGGGGCAGAGAGCAACTCCTTTCTGACTTCAATGGCCCACTTAGGTAATTTCTCCTGACCATAATTATGGAGCATTTTCTAGTTTTGAATTACTAAATTACACTGGAGACAAATGCTTGCTCTGTTTGTGGATCATCATAACGATGAAAAGTATCATTTAACGTGACATTCACTGTCAATATCTCAGTACTTAGTAGATAAAGAAACTGGGACTTACTGGCGTTCTTTAGCCTTGCTGGCAAGATGCTTTGGATATACACTGAGCTCAGATCTGGTAAAAACATTCAAGCCAACTCAGCCTGGGTGGATGGCACAAAGTACGTTTTGTGTGTATTTCCTTGTTACTAATGGCCAACTAAAGTGGAGGCCAAGTGACAGCAGACAATAGATCTGTCACAACCAGCCACTCACAGAAAGGATGAAAAAAAGGATCTTTTGTTTTTAAGGGACAATTATTCATTTTCTGTGGCAAAGTAACAAAGAGCCAAAATAACAAAGAGTAGCAGATTTTTCATCTGTAATTCCTGGCTTAGAAAGACAAAAACAAAAAGGGAAAACTCTCGCACTCAGTGAGCTATTGTGTGCGAGCCAAAATGGACTGCTACGGCCTATAGGCTACATCAGCTCCACTATTGTCATGAGTCGCCAGAAGCAGTGTGCGTCACCTTTCAAAATAACTTCACAAATCTTGATGAAATTTTCATCCTTGCAGCATTCATACACATGACAATAAAAGGTCACACAGCAAAAGTGCAGAGAGACAGCTTCACCATTTTTTTTTGCAGTGCCAGGTAGTTCCCCCCCCCCCCCCGCCATACCTTGTCTGGAGCAAAACTGCCTGTCCCTCCTAAACTTTACATGCTTTCTGCAACATAGGCATTAACACCTATGTTAGGCAGGCCACCACATGAAGCAGCAGTTAGTGAGAATGTGTCTAGCCCACAGATCCTTTTCTACATCTGTTTCTGTTCATTCATATTTCCCGGCTGTAGCAATATGGTTCTCCTACTATATGCGCATTCCCATATAAAAGGCAAAGGTCACCTGTGCAAGAACCGGGTCATTCCTGACCCATGGGGTGACGTCGCATCCCGACGTTTTCTAGGCAGACTTTGTTTGCGGGGTGGTTTGCCAGTGCCTTCCCCAGTCCTCTTCCCTTTCCCCCCAGCAAGCTGGGTACTCATTTGACCGACCTCGGAAGGATGGAAGGCTGAGTCAACCTTGAGCCAGGTAGCCTGAACCCGACTTCCATCGGGATCGAACTCAGGTCGTGAGCAGAGCTTGGACTGCAGTACTGCAGCTTTACCACTCTGCGCCACCGGGCTCTTTACCGTGCATTCCCATTCCCAAGTATTTATGAGAAGAAAACACCTACCACTCTCAGCAGGTTCCGCTGCTCTCTGAATGTGGCACAGCAGCCTAAGATGCCAGTGATCATGACGACAACGCCTGCCACCACCAGGATGTAGGCTGTTGCCATGTACGTATTGGACTGCAGAAGGCTTATGTAGTCACTCTTTTCTATCAGGGTCCAGATGCCTACTGCCATCACAGCACCACCCGCCAGCTGGGAGGGGAAAACAAAGTGAGAAAAGTTCAGATGGGAACAAGACTGACCCTTTTTAATAAAAGACAGGCATCCCCTTTCGGGGGAAATGTATTCCCTTTGCCAGTGGTGATTCACCAAGGCCTGGTGAAGGTCCCCTTAATTCTAATGGGGATCTACGTCTATTGAGTACTATTCCACTCCTACTGTTGTCAGTCTCCTGTGAGTGGATGTACCAGTATCGAATCATAGAGTTGTAAGGTACCAGCAGGGTCATCTAGTCCAACCCCCTGCACATGCAGGAATTTCACAACTACCTCCCCCCACACACCCTCAGTGACCCCCTACTCCATGCCCGGAAGATGTCCAAGATGCCCTCCCTCTCATGAACTGCCTAAGTTCATAGAATCAGCATTGCTGACAGTTGGCCATCTAGCCTCTGCTTAAAAACCTCCAGGGAAGAAGAGCTTACCACCTCCCGAGGAAGCGTGTTCCACTGAGGAACCGCTCTATCCCATCAAAAATATCCCATCAAAAATATTCATACCATATCAGGATGTCCAATAGATCAATGTCAGCTCTTTCTATGGCTGGCATTCCAGTCAAATATTATCAATAGACTATTATTTAATCATAGTCAAATATTCCATAAAAGAAGGAATGCCAATGCATAGTTTCTGGTTTATGTTTTAAAAAATTAATTATGATGCCATTTGTTAGCAAGTTCAGTTACATATATGGCCAAAGAAAGAGCTTATTAAATAATCTTAGCACAGAAACAACAAGCCTCTTTCCCTTTTTGATTCACAAACAGTTTTGCAATACATTAGGTCTCAAATGAGGCTGCAGACTCAGAAGCAATGGACTTCTGGAAGCTGGCTGGTCTATAGGTGATGCAGGCAATGAAATACACAATAGATAAGATGATAACCTGGCCCAGTATATGAAAACAGGTGATTTATAATAAACGCCAAAGACCTTTCTCCCCCAAAATGGGGGGGGGGGGGCTTGTAACAACAGTCTTTTGGCTTTTGCTAGAAAACAGACATCTAAGGAGATCAACAGAATCAAGGCATTTGCCAAGGACAATCTTAAAGGATTTCCTCTGGCCACACTTCAGATTCACAGCGCATAGCAGTGAGGTACACAAATGGTTAGAGCTAGCATCTTACCCAGAAAAAGAAGTTGAAGATGAAGAGCAGATATTTGAGACAGATGGTCCCACATGTCTCCTTGTTTTCATTGTATTCACGCATTGTCACCCCCAAGTAGAGCTGTGGAAATGCACGAAGAAAAAGAAAAGTAAGCCTGTTAGAAATCTTTTCATCTTCTCATCAGACTACTCTTCAGAGGCATCATGAAGTCAACACAGAACTATCACAGGTAGAACCATCTTATCAGTGTATCAGTTTGAGGCCAGGTCTGGAACTGAATCAGTAGAGGATCACTCCTTGTGGCACCCCACATGCCAAAGGATGTCACTTTGATACCTTCTTCCCCAGCGCCACCCTCTGTCCCTGACCTTATAGGAAGGAGTGTAACCATTGATGGGCTGTGCCCAGGATCCCAATATCAGCGAGGCAGTGGTCCAAAAGCTCATGATCGACCATGCAGAATGCTGCTGATAGGTCTAACAAAATCAGCAGCTCCGACCCACCTTGATCCAGCTGCCACTGGAGATCGTCCGTGAAGGTGACCAGAGTCGCCTCTGTCCCGTGGCCAGGGCGGAAGCCAGACTGGAAGGGATCCAGAGCCAACGTATCATCCAGAAACCACCAAAGTTGCTCAGTGACCGCTTGTGTGTGTGTAAAGTGCCGTTAAGTCGCAGCCGACTTATGGCGACCCTTTTTGCCGTTTTCATAGCAAGAGACTAACAGAGGTGGTTTGCCAGTGCCTTCCTCTGCACAGCAACCCTGGTCTTCCTTGGTGGTCTCCCATCCAAATACTAACCAGGGTTGACCCTGCTTAGCTTCTGAGATCTGATGAGATCAGGCTAGCCTGGGCCATCCAGGTCAGGGCCTCAACTACCTTACCAGGTATGAAAGATTCAATACCAGGTGGTAGTTGGCAAAATCCTTAGGATCTAGGGATGACTTCTTTAATCTCTCCCACGAGTCCTCGTACCACATCCAGATTGGCCTTAACCAGCCAAGATGGGCACGGGTCCAGGAGGCAAGAAGTAGGCCTTACAGCTAACAGGGTCCTGTCCACATCGGCTTCTGAACGCCAGCTGAAGTGGTCCAATGTCAGACCAGAAGATGTGCAAGCGGCCTCTAGCTCCCTTACTGTATCAAAGCTGGCAGGGAGGTCATGGCGGAGCGATAAGACTTTATCCACAAAATAGCTCGCAATAGCCTCACAGCTATGTGCCAAATTTGTACCTACATTTGAATGTCCATCTAGAGGCACCAAGGACCAAATCACGCTAAACAATTGAGCTGGGCGAGAGCTAACGGACGCAATTTCGGCTGCAAAGTATACTTTATATGGGTGAAAGTATTCTTGAAGGTACACTTGGCCAAGTAGGGTGAATCATCACTATTATTAAAAAGGCCCAAGAAACTGTAAGTTATGGGTCGAGTTCATGTTTTCCTGATATTAGAAACAACAAGCCGTCGTTATATTTGCCATGCAGTTGCAGTTTGCAGCACAAAGGCATTTTCTTTTGTTTCCCTCCCATTTCGAAACTATGCAGCCCCCTCGGGAGATGGTACATAATACTGGGAGGGGGGAAGAGGAAACCACAGTGATAGGAATGCGCTCATCCCCAAAGCAAATCCATTTCACCCTGTCCCTTCTGTCCAATTATACAAGAAAATATTTCCTTTTTTCTTGGCAAATGTGACAGCATAGCTGGCAGGAGAGAGCATTTACACGAGGGGAGAGGCTCTGAGATGACAGCATCCATCCAAGATAGTATCGGGTAGAGAAAGACGAGGCTCTGCTCTTGGCTCCCGGACAACACAGCCGTCATGAAAAAAATGTGAGAGGCAACATCAGATGCATCCGTTTGTCCTAGAACCTCGCTCCTACCTATATTTTTTTTTAATGAATTTACTGCTCATAAAAGATGAAAGATTTACTGTCCTGGGGAGAGAAGTTTTTTTTTTGTTTATCTGTATCAGAGAACATATTACTCAGTGGCCCCAGCCTCTAAAAAGGACGGCTGTGCTATACAAATAAAGTGACTCAACTGTCATTGCACACCACAAAGGAATCCTGGGAACTGCAGTTTTACAAGGCTGCGGAGAGCTATCTGTTAGTGATCCCAAGCAGCATACAATTTCCAGGAGTCCTTGGAAGAAACAGGCCAGTGAACCTGGCTTGAAAAGACTACAGCACAGGAATGTTGGCTAAGCCCAACACAGACTCATAGAGTTGGAAGGGGCCATAAAGGCCATCTAGTCCAACCCCCTGCTTAATGAAGGATCAGCCTAGAGGAGTGGTTCCCAAACCTTTCGGGGTACCGCCCCCTTGGTTCCACAAACTCAACCCTAGAGCTCCCTACCCTATCCAACAACACAGCTGAAGGGGGCCACCTCTAGCACCCCCTGCTGCCCCCTTGCCTCTTAGTGCCCCCCTAGGTAATCCCACCCACCCCCAGGGGGTGGTACTGCCCACTTTGGGAACCACTGGCCTAGAGCATCCCTGAAAAGTGCTTGTCCAGCCTCTGCTTAAAGACTGCCAGTGAGGGGGAGCTCACCACCGCCCTAGATAGCTGATTCTACTTACTGTAAAAAAACACACACAAAAATCCTAATATCCAGCTGGTACTTTTCCGCCCACAATTTAAACCCATTATTGCGAGCATGTATCTTTAAGACGGTGACGTCTGCATTTTGAAAGCAGCAAAGGGCAGCAAAGGGTTTCAATATTACCAGATGGCTGCACAAGGCTTTAGGCAGGAAAACTAAGTGGTCAGCAATTGTTTGTTCAGGGCCGGGGGGGAAAGAGATTCGCGTTCAGTCCCGAGGGGATTTTCATATAAAGTACAAAGATACATAGTCTTCATCATAGAATGCACATTGCTACTTTTCCCTCTATGAGAACTTACAAATTGCAGTACCGACATTGATATTAAATGAATGGCCAAAATATTTCTGACATTTTATTTGGACACTGAGAACACAGCAAAACCCCAAACTGGATGGATATTTGTCATGTCTCAATCTCTTGAAATATAATTAAGCAGCTAAACTAAAAAACATTTCATAAATGGACTCACTCTGATTTTTTTTTAAAAAAACTGTCAATTTGAGCATTTCTAGTCTAAGTCATTTGAAATTTAGTTGGGGGTCTTCAGATTAGAGGGAGGGAATATGTTCTGTGCAAATATGGTGCCATTATCTTTATAAACAGCTGCCCCAGATTGTCCAATAGATTCCCTCTTGAAACGAATGGACCTAAAGCACCTGAAAAAATTATGGATTTGAATCCTGTGCTGGAAATGTCCGACATAAACATAAGCAATCAAGGGAATAAATCCCCGCCGAACCCCAGAAAAAAAAGTATAACGAGTTTTTTCTTGGTGCACATCCTTTACAATGACAGTAGGGTGGAAGATAAAGGAAGAACAAGAAATTCAAAGTAATCGCCATTCGATTGATCCCAAACAGCTGTTTTGAAATATTATTTCCATTTTAAAATTGCACTCAACTGAATAAATTAACAATGTTCTGAGACTTTCTCTTCTCAGTGAGCAGCAACCATTTCAGTTATTCAGAATATTTCTATGCCACTTCTCCAGAGAGCCTGCTCAAGGTGGATTACAATGTAAAACATGGTAAAAATATAACAGAATAAAATATTAAAAATTAACAAGCTATTAAAATCATGGCACAGGAAATTTAACAACTTTAGATGAATCTCATGTCTACTTTAATTCCACATACGTGACAGACAGAGAACGCTACGCTAGGCTGAGTGTGGTGGAACATTTGTATTTTGCAATATCTGGGTTCTGATCATAGCACATTAGACAGCAGAGCTTTATGGCAAGTCATGCATGCGCGACAGCCAGTGAGTCATGTAACAGCCATTTCAGTCACCAGTGGTCTTGTTCAGTAATAGTATCTCATGGTATAACATGGCTATTCTTGCATTTAAACTGATAAATAAATAAAAAGTATTGCGGGAACTTAAACATCCTATGTAGATCACCCCGTTATATTACATGCATATTATTTTCTTTGACATAGTATTGTAGGAGATAAATTCACTACATCTCTTAGGAACAGACAACCTAGCACCAGAGCTGTGTATAGTTCGCACAAAGGGGGAAAAGCCTCAGTGGCAGACCACATGGGTTGCTTGCAGAAAGTCCCAGGTTCAATTCTTGACATCTCCAATTAAAAGCTTCTCTATGAAAAGGTGCTGGGAAGATTTTGCTCGGCCTGAGACTAAAGAGAGCCACCACCAAGCAGGGTCGATAGTACTCAGCCAGACAGTAAAAAGGAGGTCCACCGCATTATGTATCAAGCTGGATTCTGCAGCCAGAATGAATTATGCAAATAAAGCACATGATTGATTGATTTTGAATATTTAGTCAGCTTCTGTTAGCTACTGGGAGAAGGAAAGAACTTAGAAGACAATGAAGCTTTGTCTCAACACCGGAAAACCTGCTCAGCTGTCAGGCCCAGCCTGGCCTGAGAACGGAGTACTGTGGTTTAGCCAGGTGCGAAGCCAAGGTAGCGAAGGTTATGCTGTCATACTAATGTTCTGCCTAACTTCTGTGGGAAATGAAGGGTTGCCCTAGCAATCGGAGGTGGTCTGAACTTGCAGCCTTTCTTCTATATATACAATCCTCTGTCGACTGCATCCCATTAGAGTCCTTCTAGTTTTCGAGCTTCTGCAACTTGTTGCATGTTTCCAAATAAATCAGCTTTCTTAGGATTTCCTGCCTTTGGAGTCTGTTTATGGATTTGTCAATGAGCACAGAGCTTACCGTATATACTCGGGTATAAGCCGACCCGAGTATAAGCCGACCCCCCAAATTTGAGGCCAGAAAAGGGAATTTCTTATTGACCCGCGTATAAGCCGAGGGTCAATAAGAAATTCCCTTTACCGGCAATGCTGCCCTCTAAAATGGCGGCCGCCATTTTAGAGCGCAGGGCCCCTGCCCCAGGTCGCCCTCCCGCCGGCCTCCGGGCCCTCCCAACCCACCCCAACCCACCCCAACCCACTCCGACCCCAGTGCCATCCAAGGGGGGGAGGGGGAAGAGCCCCTGAACCCCCTACTTACCTGAAGAGGCGGCGAATCGGCGGCTGTGGCGGTGTGGCCTTCCTGGGCTGGCAGGAGGCCCCTCCCGGCCAGAGAAAGGCGGCCAGGCGCGTGGGCGGCGGAGGCGCGGTCGGCGGGGGCCTCCTGCCTGCGCAGGCAGGCCCCTCCCGGCCAGAGAAAGGCGGCCAGGCACGCGGGCGGCGGCGGGGGCCTCCTGCCTGCGCAGGCAGGCCCCTCCCGGCCAGAGAAAGGCGGCCAGGCACGCGGCCGGCGGCGGGGGCCTCCTGCCTGCGCAGGCAGGCCCCTCCCGGCCAGAGAAAGGCGGCCAGGCACGCGGCGCGGCCGGCGGGGGCCTCCTGCCTGCGCAGGCAGGCCCCTCCCGGCCAGAGAAAGGCGGCCAGGCGCGCGGCCGGCGGCGGCGCGGCTGGCGGGGGCCTCCTGCCTGCGCAGGCAGGCCCCTCCCGGCCAAAGAAAGGCGGCCAGGCGCGCGGCCGGCGGCGGCACTGCCGGCGGGGGCCTCCTGCCTGCGCAGGCAGGCCCCTCCCAGCCAGAGAAAGGCGGCCAGGCGCGCGGCCGGCGGGGGCCTCCGCAAGGCCCCTCCCGGCCAGAGAAAGGCGGCCAGGCGCGCGGCCGGCGGCTGCGCGGCCGGCGGGGGCCTCCGCAAGGCCCCTCCCGGCCAGAGAAAGGCAGCCAGGTGCGCGGCTGGCGGCGGCGCGGCCAGCGGGGGCCTCCTGCTTGCGCAGGAAGGCCCCTCCCGGCCAGAGGAAGGCGGCTGGGCCCGGCGGCGGCGGTGATGGAGGTAAGTTCCCCCCTCCCTCCTCCCTCCTTCCCCCTCCCCTCGCCTACCGTATTGACCCGCGTATAAGCCGAGTTCGGCTTTTTCAGCCCTTTTTTTGGGCTGAAAAACTCGGCTTATACGCGAGTATATACGGTACATCAGCCTTACTTGCCTGGAACTTCTAATATTCACCCAGCATTGCTTGAACACTTTCAATATTGGTCATCACAGCTGAAGGGGATGCCAATTCTGCAGTGAGGAGGCTAGGATTTTCAGGACTTTGAATTCTGCAATAACTAGTATATTTTGGACCTATATACAATGGTGACATACGCACAATATTGCCTAGCGCTTATAAGACCCACGCAAACAAAGCCATAACTAGGGGTCCATTATAGTCACAGTACATCTGAAGAAAGGAGATTTGACCCCCTCTCCCTTTAGGCACATTGTCAGAGGAGACCACAAATTTAATACCACCCAAGGCATTCTTCTCTTTTTCAGCTAAGACCCTGTCTCCTTATGGCCAATTCACTTATCAAAACTTGTGGGTTGAGAGCATCATTTGAGTGGATCTCTGCTGGAGTTTAGTATGTGGCTTAATGGCAACTTCATCCAAGTTTCAATTCAAATCTCCGGCACTTTAAAAAACTGGACCTAGTTACTACTTTCCTCCATCCTGTCACAATTCTACGTGTACTAGCAGGAGGGAGAGGAAAACCACCCCTCCAGCCTCCCAGCTTGCAGGGAGCTGCCAGGAAGAAGAGGATCTCTCTCTCTCTGCAGTCTGCTGAGCCTAAATCTGAGTCCAGGCACAAAACCTCAACAGTTATCGAGTCATCATAAGGAAGTCACATTCTTTGTAGGATCTTCAGCACAGTACTTGAGCCACTCCTATCTCCATAAGCTTAATGCTCCAGGCAGTGAAATCACAGAATTGAAAGTAATCACAGAGACCAGCTAGTCTAACTCCAGAATGAGAGGATCCCACTCACTCCAAGTCATGAAAGGTAACAGTAACTCTAGGTAGTGTCCAGAGACCTATGACACCCTGATAAGGGTTCCACCCCATACCCTCTGTGCTACCTTGCTTTGGCTAGATCCTGTTCCATACGAAGGCATTCTGTTCTCATGTAGCATACAGGGTCTGAGATACCAGCTCCCAGGCACCACACACAGTTGTGCCAAACACGACAAGCAGAAATCTCCGGAGTTTGTTGTTTATACACATCTCGTAAGACGAGAATAAAAGCCTGAAGGCAATGCTTCACTTCTTATTGAGACATATGTTCATATAAAAGACTCTGAAGACATTACTGATAGCTTATCAGAGTTTGATTTACGTTATTTATAATCTGCCTTTCTTACTGGGACCCAAAGTGGATTACACAATAAAAAATGCAACAGGATTTGGATTGTACAACGTAGGAAGAGCCCAAATGGATCAGATAAGTGGCCCATCTAGTTCAACGCTCTGTCTCACACAGTGGCCAACCAGTCCCACTGGAGGGCCAGCAACAGGGCATAGAGGTCAAGGCCTTTACCAGATGTTGCCTCCAGGCACTGGGATTCAGAGGTTTACTGCCTCTGAATGTCAAGGTTCCCTTTAGTCACCATGGTTAGCAACTACTGATAGACCTATCCTCCATGAATCTGTCTACTTCCATTTTAAAGGTGTGCATGCCTGTGGCTATCAGTACATCTTTTGGCAGCTAATTTCACATTTTCATTGCTTGCTGTGTAAAAAAGTATTTCCCTTTGTCCGTCCTGAATCTACTGCCTATCAGCTTCATTGGATGCCCTCGAGTTCTAGTATTTTGGGAGAGGGAGAAAAGGATTTCTTTGTCAGCTCTCTCCACCCCATGCATGTTATAAACCTCAATTATGTCTGCCCTTGGTCATCTTTTTCTAAACTGAAAAGTCCCAGACTCTTCAGCCTTTCCTCATGGGGAAGGTGCTCCAACCCCCTAATCATCTTTGCTGCCCTACTCTGTACTTTTTCCAGCTCTGTTATGTCCTTTTAGAGATATGGCGACCAGAACTGCTCACAGTATTCCAAATGATGTCGCACCTTAGATCTATATAGCGACATTATAATATTGGCCATTTTATTTTCAATCCCTCTCCTAATAATCCCCTACGTAAGAGTTCTCCTCTTTTTTTTTTTACCACTGCAGGACACTGGGTTGACACTTTCATTGAGCTATCTGCTATGAACCCTTTTTGCCTCTCAGTCTCAGCAATTTCAGACCCCATTAGCCTATACCAGAAGCTGAATTGGTTTTTTTTGTTCCAATGCGCATCACCTTACACTTCCCAACAATGAACTTCATTGCTGCCCACTCACCCAATTTATGGAGCTCCTCCTGGATCGCCATCCTGAATCATTTTGTGTCATTTGCAAACTTGAGCAAACTCACCCCCAGTTCCAGATCATTTACACACACATTAAATAGTACTGGCCCCAATACCAATCCTTGTGGGACCCCACTGCTTACTTCCCTCCATTGTGAGAATGGTCCATTTATCCCTGCTCTTTGCTTCCTGACAATGAACCATTTTTTAATCCATAAGAGAACCCATCCTCTTATCTCATGACCGCTAAACTCACTCAGGAGTCTTTGGTGAGGGACCTTGCCAAAAGCCTTTTTAAAGTCTAAGTATATAATGTCTACTGGGTCACTGTTGTCTAAATGCTTGTTCACTTTCTCAAAGAACTCCAAAAGACTGATTAGGCAGGACGTCCCTTTGCAGGAACTATGCTGATTTTCTGAACGGGCTTTGTACCTCTATGAATCTAACAATTTTGTCTTTGATTACCGTTCCTGCTAGGCTTACTGGCCTGTAATTTCCTGGTTCCCCCCTGGAACCCTTTTTAAAAATCAGCGTAACATCTGCTACTCTCCTGTCTCCTGGTACAGCGGCTGAATTTAGCAATAAGTTACATATGTGGTGGCGGAAAGCGCCATTAAGTCATAGATTGCTAACGGCAACCCCGTTGGGCTTTCAAGGCAAGAGACGTTCGGAGGTGGTTTGCCATTGCCTGTCTCTGTGTGGGCTGAGAGAGTTCTGAGAAAACTGTGACTAGCCCAGGGTCGCTCAGAAGGCTTCATGTGGAAGAATGGGGAATCGAACCCGGTTCTGCAGATTAGAGTCTGCCACGCTTGACCACGACACCACAAGAGCCACAATCTCACATCTGAGATCCCCTAAGAACTCAAAATAGGGGACCACGGCAAAACAAGGCCACCTACAGACAGCCCATTAACCATTTTCTATCAACTAGGCTGAATTGACAGCTACAGTTTGATACGCTCCTGCATCTAGTTACTTGCACTGCAGCTCCTTTGGGGATGCTCTGCAAGCAAACACCTACTCTACCAAATCAGATAATTATAGTCTGTGTACATTTGTTCAGTCGCACACACCCCTTGCCAGATACACTTGCCTCTACTTGCAACAAAGAAACCCTGCATGAAAGCTACTTCTGCCTAATCTGCCTTGAGGTTACACTGAAACCCTCTGATTGTTTAATTTCAGTAGCCATTTAGAAGAAAATGGCAAGACAAAACACACAGAAAATAATCATTAGTAACAAAACGTCAATGGGACGTTCTCTTCCCGAACTCCTAGGAACTGTGTCCTATATCCATAGGTCTCTGGACAGCTTAGTACATTTCCCACCATTGTATAATTAAACACAGGATTCACCTCAGAACAGTAGACTTGAGTTTGCTTTATCTATTGTCACCTTTGCAGGGCTCAGATCAAGCTATTTGGTTTATTATCCTGCTAAAAGTCTTCTGGGTAACAAATGGTGTCAAGGGATCTGCAGAGACAAATTTGAGCATGGAACCAAATTGCTTGGTCACCTTAATGGTACTTTTTGTGTGTTAGCCTTTCCCAGAACATCCCAAAATTAGCAATGGGGCGAGGGATGAACCCCATGGAACAACTGATAATCAACTTGAACTTTTTAGATGCTTTTAGATGCTTTTTGTAAATGCTTTTTAGATACTTAATATCAAGTATTGTCAACTCTTCTACAGTAACTGTTCAAAGCTTCAGGAATGTCCTCTTCTAGCCCCACAACACAAGACCCTTTAAAAAGGTAAAGGTCCCCTGTGCAAGCACCAGGTCATTCCTGACCCATGGGGTGACGTCACATCCCGACGTCTACTAGGCAGACTTTGTTTACGGGGTGGCTTACCAGTGCCTTCCCCAGCCATCTTCCCTTTACCCCCAGCAAGCTGGGTCCTCATTTTACCGACCTCAGAAGGATGGAAGGCTGAGTCTACCTTCCTGAAACCAACATGAAACCAACTTCTGTCAGGATCGAACTAAGGTCATGAGCAGAGCTTTTGACTGCAGTACTGCAGCTTACCACCTCTGCACCAAGGGGCTCCTTCAGCCAGAGATAACTGAGGATTAAAACTTGGGACCTTATGCATGCAAAGAATGTGCTCCACCAATAAGCTATGGGCATTGCACTTATCTGCCTTTACCCACCCCTCTCTCCTTCCAATTGCAAAAGTAATTTAAGCAAACTGTATTTGAGCTTAAGACTGAGTTTACTGGTTTGCTATCAAACCACAGCTGACTTATGGCAACCCCGTAGGGTTTTTCAAGGCAAGAGACCTTGGGAGGTGGCTTGCCACTGCCTGCATCTGCGTCATGCCCAGGGTGGATAAAAATCAATTATTTTTTTAAAAAATAAATAAATCAGATTTTTAATTTAAATCAGATTTTTTTTATTTAAATCATATATTTTTATTTAAATTGGAGTTTTTAAAATAAAATGCTTTTGGAGAAAAAATCTTTCTAAAGATAGTTTTCTATTTAAGTTACATTATAGTCCAAAGGCTATTCATCAGGAAATAAGGATTTGTTTGTAATTATGTAGAACAAGGCTTTATATTTATGCAATGTTTAAATTTTTTGGTAAATGAATTCCATTAATCCATTCACAATGTCATGCTCTTCCAGAGGTTTCTGTAAGATTATTTGGGGTAGTTTTTCTAACAAGAAGATATTATCACAGATGCTTGTTTTTGCAGTTCTCAAAAGTGTGAATTTGTGTCTGCAGAGTTAACATGCCTTTTCTTCACAGGAAAAATGTTATAAAATAAACATACAGAGTTGAGGGAAAAACCTTAATCCCATTGTTCCTTTGCAAATTTATATACACAGAATCAACCCCTTACCTCTTAAATGCTAAGTTCCAAGAGGTTCAATGAATAGATTGTTTGGAGTGGAATAGATCTGCACAAGTAGCTAAGTGTGAAGCAGTAAAAATGAAAGTGCAACCTTGTGAGCAGAATACTCCACAAGTCTTGGGATCTTTGTGTAATAATTGTGCAAGTCAGTTGCATGTCTGTGCAACTCAGACTTGAGGCAAGTGCTGAAGGCACTTCAGGGCTGACAACCTCTTCCCAATCCGACTGGGTTCCAACAACTGCACTAACACTTAACTGTACAGAATAGGCACTTGAATGTAGAAGCAAATCCAAAGGGGTGGTGGTGGAAATAGTAACTGGGATCTGTAAGTCCTTGGCAAGACCTTGAAGTGCTTGCCAGTCAACTAATAAGAGTTCACTGGTTCCAGGCCCTTCTTCCCAGGGCTCGCTTGACATTGTCCAAACAATAAAGTCTCTACCTGGAACTTCAGTCCTGCAGCAGGAATCCCTGAAGTTCTCTGCTCCAGTCCTTGGTCCCACTTTTCCAGCTTTCCACCAGCCTGTTTCTCCTCGGCCTGTTCTTTCTGCAAGCCTGTTCCAGCCTAAACCTACCAACTGTATCTCTCCTCCTCCCCTCTAGAAAAAGGCAGGCCAGCCTCTCCAAAACCAGGGCTGCTAGGAGATATAGCCCCTCTGAGATTCCATTACATTTGTGTGTATAGCCTGAGATTTTTCATAATATTCTCTCCCTGGAGGAGAAAACTTATAATGGTAGCAGGCCGTAAAAGAGACCCAGTTTGGGAATATCTTAATGAAGTTCCTCTACCTAAGGGGAAGGCGGGCATGAGTGCAAAATGCAAACACTGCAGCAAAGAAATGCAAGGTCTGGTGGCCCAAATGAAGCAATATCATAAGAAGTGATGTTTATGTAGAAAACCATTATTTAAATCTAGTCTTACTCACTAGTGATTTAAATGGTGAAAATCTAGTCTTACTCACTAGTGATTTAAATCGATTTGATTTAAATCAAATCCACCCTGGTATTCCTCGGAGGTCTCCCATCCAAATGTTTGCCAGGGTCAAGGCTCAGAGTGTTCGACTGGCGCAAGGTCCATGGCAGAGTAGTGATTCGAACCTGGGTTTCCCAGATTCTAGTCTGACACCTTAACCACTACGCCATGCTTGCTCTCTCTAAGTCTGAGTAGTCTTTGTAAACTATTTGAATGAGCTTATGGGGGAGTGGAGGAGGAAAAACCTGCCCTCAGTCAAACACCCACTTGTATGACAAAATGACGCCACATTATTCCATGCATCTTATCCACTTGAGAACTTACCTTTTTATTAAATGAGTACAGAATGCAAACAATTGCAAAGTCTCTTGATCATGCATCTAACAAAAACTTTACCCATAATTACTGTGTTCCTCTTTAAGAGCAACCCTCGTGTACCCAAAAGCCAATCATGCTTATTTCCTTGTCTGGTGATCCCATATTAGATATGCAGCATAATATTTAATATTAAACAATGTGAAAAGTGATTCAAGCAGAGATTAACTCTTTACTTGTCAGAAAGAAAGGAGTAAATGAGCTAACTGAGCCTCTTGTTTCTTACAGATGTGTTTTTCATGAAGGCACTTATTTGGGAGGAATAAAATTATAGGGTATTGCTTCCAAGAAGGGGAAATTGCCAAGACACGTTGCCTGTCTTCACTTCCCAGCTATTCTATAAAACCAGCAGTAAAGACAGTCAACACTACACTCCTTTGCAATGGCACCAGGAAACTGTTACCACAGCATTCCAGGGAAGAGGATGCAAGTTGTCAGAACTAGCCCTCTGTCTAGATCACCTCAGTGACTCACAGTGTAATCCCATGTACACTCAGAGAATTATATAACAGACACACTTCTGCAAGCCCCCCATTCACTGCCATCTGTCCTTACAATGCATCACAAGACAGACATTTAACATCCTAAGTTTCACATTATTTTCTCCTATGCTCATGATATCCTCTTGGCACATGAAATCTCAATGCACCCTCCTTTAACCCCTGGCCAATGTTTTCGCCAGGGTAACTTGACTTGAATTCAGATAATTTAGGCAGTGATTTAAAATTACAATTCAAATCATCAAGGGGGGGGGAAAGGCCCATTTTAAGAAGAAGAAGAGTTGGGGTTGTTGTTGTTGTTTGCTTTATTTACAGAAACTTTATTCCACTTTGACACAATAAAAATATTAAACTTAAAAGAGGAAAAGGAAATTTGACATAAGAGAAAATTATCATCTGTCAACATATGAATTGGTTGGCAATAAATAGGAGAGGCACAAATTGTGCTACAGCAGATCTAAAAGAAGTCCCGTACTTCTTGAGAAGGGTTAAAATCTTCAAGATTTTTTTTTCTTTAAACCTCAATTTATATAGCAGTTGACCAATTTACAAACATTTACACAGAAATAGAAACAAAAATAAGAACTTGGCTTATTATAGCAGCTGTCTTGAGCAGTTATCACTATTATTTCCTTTATACGGAGAAGAAACTGCTGAAAAGGGACCGGCCCTCATACCACACAACACCTCGGGTAGAAGAGGGGCAACGCTGTCTTACATTGCTATTTTGCTTTGGGAGTGGGGTAGAAGAGGGGCAACACTGCCTTACATTGCTATTTTGCTTTGGGAGTGGGGGGGAGAGAGGCAAGATGCGCAATTCACAGTACCACCTCTGCACATTTCTTTTTGTCCGTTCCGCTAGTAATAATGTAGGAGGAACTGCAACTGTTGCTTCTGTTTCCTCCCCTGCCTATTTCCTCGTCACGTGTGACGCCACCCACTGCTCTGAAATTATTATTTAAGCTTTTACTACCGAGAGGGGCTCGCCGCAAGCCAGAGCTGCACAGCCTGAGGCTCGCCAGCCAAACAGCCCGCCAAATGTAATAACCCCGTGGTGGTTTTTCCCGAGGGTTTTCTTGTAGCCCCAGTAGGGAGGGTGCGCAAATGATTCATTGAGCCCGGTAGGGCTGGATTCAATTTGGTAAGTCACAAGCGGTGTAGTCCTGCCACAGATCGGACTGCCCTGTAGTAGCTAGGCTGCTTGCAAAACCCAGTTGGCATTACAATTCCTGGCATCGGGCGATTCGCACCAAGGCAATAAACTCTGTTTAGGCTGTACACCTCCAGACTGCAGACAGGGCTCCTTCATACAGCAGACTCCTTCTTTGGAACATCTGTCTTTCTATGTCCAAAGGGCAGGTGGCAAATAGAGAAGCGCTCCGTCATGAGGAGGTGGCAGCTGCCGTGGTTGTCTGGTCAGAAGAAGAAGAAGAGCTGGTTTTTATATGCCAACTTTCTCTACCACTTAAGGGAGAATCAAACTGGCTTACAATCGCCTTCCCCTCCCCACAACAGACACCCTGGGAGGTAGGTGGGGCTGAGTGTGACTAGCCCAAGGTTACCCAGCTGGCTTCGTGTGTAGGAGTGGGGAAACAAATCCAGTTCACCAGATGAGCCTCCACTGCTCACATGGAGTGGGGAATCAAACCCAGTTCTCCAGATCACAGTCCACCGCTCCAAACCACCGCTCTTAACCACTATACCATGCTGGCTCTCACCTGGAACAGGTGTCCAGGCCCTTGATTGGCACTCACAATCAGACTGTGAGCCTATCAGGGTTTTGTTCAACTGCCAAGCAGGTTTGCTGGGGAGTTCACAGCATCTCTGAGCCACGCCAATGTTTATATTTGTGTGTATATATATATATATGTGTATATATATATATATATATATATATATATATATATATATATATATTTAAGTTCTTGAAATAACACAGAAGATCTTGCTATGAAATTGTTTATCAAGTGCATGCCAATGGCAGTGTTTTACAGAGATCAACGGAACCCTCAAAAGAGACAGTCGACATTGTTGGGTTTGTATCTGAAAGGCAGCTTTAAATGTGCACTCGGAGAGTGGCTGATGGATGTGCTACTGCATGGTACCAACATCATCTCCAATAAAGCCCCATTCATTCTGAAAGCCCTTTGCATCATTGATATACAGAAGCCACTTCAACAGCTATTGAGATGGAAGGGATAACAGTTTTTTAAAATACTAGCATTCCACTGAAGTTTCAAGACTCAGACCCTAAAAGTTGGCAGGGAGCGGCTTTAAATGAGGTCTCAGTTTGCTAAGCCCACCCTAACCACGCTTTTGTTCGTGCAAAGTTCATTTCTCCCTTCCGATCCTTTTCACACACCACGGCGTGCAATTCCACCTGTGACAAAATCAAGCTTCCAAAGACGAATTAATTAACTAATGAAACTAACTAATGAAGACTAATGAAACGCCAGGACTTATATTTTCAAAGAGTTCAGCTCCTTTTGCCCCAGAGTGTATTACTGAAATCTGGCCCAGTATAAAAGCTGAGGAAATGCAAAACACTCAATGCTTCCCCCCCCAAAAAAAATTGGGGGGTTACATATGTACATATGAAGCTGCCTTGTACTCCATTATATTAGTGGTCAATCAGGGTCTGTACTGTATACTCAGATTGCCAGGGGCTCTCCAGGGTCTCAGGGAGAGGTCTTTCATATCACCGACTACCTAATCCTTTTAATTTGAAATGCCAGGGAGTAATCCAGGGACCATCTATCTGCATGCCAAGCCGATGCTCTACCACTGACCATCCCCCCGCATTGTTCTTAAACTAGAGCTGCAAACCTGCTGTGTACTATCGGTCCCATCCATGTCACGTGAAGTTTAAAAAAGGAGGGTATCTGCCTTTCAAAAAGAAATCAGTTGAATGGGGCCAAAGGCCAGTCAGCCGTAGCACTTAACATGGTCAACCATCTACCAGCATCAGACTCTGGCTCTGGGTGAATCACAAATATGTCAGGGAATGGGCTACACCAATTTAGCCTGGATCCTGAATCAAAGAGGTGTGAAGAACAGCACCCAGACCTAACTATCATCATACATTATCCATTAGGCACCTAACGAATAACCCTGACCTGGATGGCCCAGGCTAGCCTGATCTCGTCAGATCTCAGAAGCTAAGCAGGGTCAGCCCTGGTTAGTATTTGGATGGAAGACCACCAAGGAAGTCCAGGGTTGCTGTGCAGAGGAAGGCACTGGCAAACCCCCTCTGTCAGTCTGTTGCCATGAAAACCCCAAAAAGGGGTCGCCATAAGTCGGCTGCGACTTGACGGCACTTTACACACACACCCCTAAAGAATAAGAAGGCACCTGAGAATCTAAAATTATCCTGCAAGGGAAGAAAAAGAGCAATTTGCACTTCAAATGCTTTGGGAAGTGATAAGCAAATATCAGAGGAGGACAGGGGATTCCAATCCTAAAAGTGAAGTACATAAGGAAAATGTGCATGTAGAGATAAAGGCAGAAATATTATACACATATGCAGGCACAGGAGGCCATGGAGGTAACAAAGAAATGAAGGTAGGAACAAATGAGATGGAGATATTTAAAGGCAAGCAGGAGACATTTTGCTTGACCATAACTCTGATGCCCTTTCTTGTTGGAATAGAAAACTTTTGACAGGGATTGAGGAGTATCTGCCAGACTTTTTGAAGATATAAAATAGATTAAGTCTTGCCCAAAGACATGAAGCAGAGCAGTCTTGCTTTGTCTATAACATAAACTACCGAAAATGAATTACCTGGACCTACCAAGCCAACTCCCATAGTCGGAGTTCCATCATTAAGCTAACTACAAAGAGTGGAGAAGAAAATTAGACTATAAGCATCAAATCCAATGTATATCCACACAAGCTGCTACTCCTTCACATATCCAGGTGGTCAGGGTCAGAAACACAGACTAGTGATTGTATTCAGCACTGTGCCGGTTTTTTCAGTCAAACTCTGACCCTGCTCTGTTGCTACAACAGTAGCCACCATCACCAAGTAAACCCAATCCTAAAATAAATCTTTCAGAGAACCAAATCTAACAGCTCTTACGGGAGTGGGGTGTGTTTTATGTTTAGCAACCTGTCCAGCATAATGTAGCTTTGAAAGGGCCCACCGAAATAATTTGCACTGATGTTTCCAAGAGCTGTTTCTAAATATAAGAGGGAGATATCAAAAGGCAGCCTAGCAAAAGCAAGGCTTTGGAAGTCAGAACCAGCATGAAGTGGAGGGAAGCACACCTGAACCCCACAACACATATATGCAGCCAAGTGAGAAAAGCACATTGGTCGGAAACACCACACACCTGCCACAAGCCCAGTTCACACAGCAAATCTCTTACAGTAAGCCAACGGGATGCGGACATGTGAAGGGAACAACACAGGTTTATTGAACTACTCAGAGAGGCTACCAAAGTTGTTGAAGTTAGACAAAGCTATTGCCGCTTGACATCTCTTATTTCCCCAGTATTAGGATTCTAAGAAAGTTTAGAAAATGTATGTACTACCTCTCCAGAAACCTGACTTTTATGGTTCACAAGTTCCTTGCTCCCCAGCATACATTGGTGGACTCCACAAAGAGCTTGGTTGTCTGGCTGGAAACTTCACTTACGTTGGACAAACAAGTGTCCTCGATTGTGAAACTGGCATTTTTCTTTCTCTGCCAGGCTCGTCAGCTGTCCGCCTATTTGTCCCAGTTGGACCTGGCCACTGTGATCCATGTGATGGTCACCTCCAGACTGGACTATTGCAGTGCGTTCTCCTCAGGGCTGCCCCTGAAGATGCTTCAGGGACATATTCATGGAGGAGAGGGGTATTCATGGCTATTAGTTAGAATGGATACTAGTTATGCTGCATACCTATTCTCTCTAGTATCAGAGGAGCATGCCTATTATTTTGGGTGCGGTGGAACACAGGCAGGGTGGTGCTGCTGCAGTTGTCTTGTTTGGGGGCTTCCTAGAGGCACCTGGTTGGCCACCGTGTGAACAGACTGCTGGACTTGATGGGCCTTGGTCTGATCCAGCAAGGCCTTTATGTTCTTATGTTCGGAAACTTCAGGTTGACCAGAATGCGGCTGCCAGGCTGTTGACTGATACATCATAGTTTGCGCATATTCAGCCTATTTTGAAGCAGCTGCACTTGCTTCCAATTGGTTTCCAGGTCAAATTCAAGGTGCTAGTTCTGACCTTTAAGGCTCTAAATGGTTTGGGACTGTCATACCTTAAGGATATCCTGTCTAGGTCCCACAGGGCCTGTAAAATGGAATTATTCATCCAGGAATTCCATTGAGGCAATCTTACTTGGCCTACTATCAGCTTTCCTTCCACTAAGGGGTGCCACAAAGTCACGGGGGGCCAAAGACTAGCATCAGAGCAAGGCACTGCTCCCCACAAAATGGATGCCTCTCAGAGGGTTTTGGGATCCATCTTGTGTGCCAAGCCTGGGCAGGAAGACCATTGGCCGCTGAATTTTTCTCCTGGCCCTAAGATATATGGGGTCAGCCCTGGTTAGTATTTGGATGGGAGACCACCAAGGAATACCAGGGTTGCTGTGCAGAGGAAGGCACTGGCAAACCACCTCTGTTAGTCTCTTGCCATGAAAACGGCAAAAAGGGTCGCCATAAGTAGGCTGCGACTTGACGGCACTTTACACACACACAAGGTGTATGGGGCTAGCTAATCCCCATTGTGTCACCCTAAGGTAATTTAATCAGTGCTCTGAGCAGACCATTACTTACCCTATCTGCACCCATCCCAGCAATCAATCAGTATTCAAAAGGCCCAGGCATTCTCTTGGGTCCTGATGACTCATCAAGCTTTTCCTACTATTTTGTAGGAACCTCAATAAAGCAACCAATTCTTTGTCTCTGGCTTTCCTGCCAGCTTACCTCATAACGACTCAGGACCCATTTTGGGGTATAAATATTGGTCCTTTGGCCATTCAGGGTGTGTGTGTGTTCTGGATCTATGCACGCACCCCCACTTGTGTGGGCTCTTCCTTTTGCTCCTGGAAACGCTGGTAGTTTTCCTCTTCAGCGCTGCTTTCCCTGGACGTCCCTTCAAGACTGGTAACTATAACCCATCCCTGAAACTCTACCAACTTCTTCTCATCTTCTCTTAGCCAGCTCTTATATGCTTTGCTCATTGCTTAAATATACATTCCTTGTTTTCATTATTTTATTATTAACAAAACTCCGTTGTTAACTGTACAACGGCCTATTCATTTGAGAGTTTTCACCCAGGACTATCTTGGTATACATAGGTTATTGATCCCGGTTACCCGCCCCCCAGTCTCCAGCTAATTCCCCCAAATTAAGTGGAAACCACCTGTTTAGGGTAATACTGTCCCCAGGCCAGAAGCAAACCATTTTAAAAAGCTTTTAAAATCTGGGTAAAGAAATGTTTGGCTTGATGCCTAAAGGGCAATAAAGCAGGTGCCAAGCAAACTTATAGGGGGAGAGCAATCCAAAGCAGAGGAGTCACCACTGGAAAAGTCCTGTCTCTAGATATAATCTGTTTCATCTCCGCAGGTAGGGGCACAGAGAATAGGGCTTGGGAAGAAGATCTTCTGGTAAACAGGACAGTACTGTTGCACTCAGAGGCAGACCCGTGTCAAGGTACACACTCATGCAACTGTCCCCAAACATTGAAGTCGCACACCTTGCCTGCAAGGACCATTAAGTCTTTATGTGGCTTAGGTTTTATTTCACCCAACAAAAAGGGAAAAAGAGAGAAGCTTAACCAGTTTTACCTTTACTGACCTAACCAAAATACAGAATAGAAACAGGGAAAGGATAGTCAGTTCTAGACAGATAGCCTCGGAGCAATTCTAAATATGCAAGCAGTTCTCAAGAGGACAAATTCATGCGATTCAGCAGTAGTAATTTGCTCAAGGTTGTTCCAATAAGCAATCGCTAACCCCTAGAGTCCAGATTACTACAGAATTTATCTTAAGAAGTGGTCCACCCAGTCTAGGAAACCCCTCCAGGGAAGACGGAAATGGCTTGTATGCAAATACAGCTCTATACAGGCACCAAGCAAGGTACAACATAGGGCCTCTGATTATGAGAGGCCTCTAAATTAATAAAAAATCCCTAAAAGTTACTGAAGTACCACTTATTTGGTAATGCTATGGGGACTCTTAAATTTGACATAATTTAGGCCTCAGAGTATCTTAATCCGGTCCAGTGCTTGAGTGTCTAGGGAGGCCAGGCTCCCCACTTTGGAAGGAGACCTCCCATCCCTGCTGGCTCTCCTTGCTGCTGCTCAGCTGAGTGGGGAAAAATCTATGAGAAATGGGGGGGCAACTGGCATCAGCATGATGTCACTTCTGGTGCAACCTGGAAGTGACATCATTGCATCAGGGAGCGCCATCTCTGGGTTGAGAAATCCCTGGAGAATTCAGGGTGAAGCCTGGGGAGAGTAGGGACTAATAACAGGTATAATGCCATAGTCCACCCTCCAAAGCTGCCATTTTTTCCCAGAGGAACAGGCCACAGAATCATTGAGTTGGAAGGGACCACCAGGGTCATCTAGTCCAACTCGCTGCACAATGCAGGAAATTTACAACTGCCCTCCCCCCCACACCCCCAGCGACCCCCACTACAAGCCCAGAAGATGACCAAGATGCGTTCCCTCTCATCATCTGCTTACGGTTATAGAATCAGCATTGCAAGCTCAAGACCTTAGGTCAAAGGAGCTAGTAAATAAATGGAAAAAAAAATAAATGGATAGAATCAGCATAGCTGTGTAGTCGGTGTAGTCTAGAGATCAGATGTAATTCCAGGAGATCGCCAAGCCCATTGGGAGACTGGGAACAAGCAAAATGTTAGAGGCAGCAGCAAAAAGAATGTCAACAGTAAGGTTTTTTTTTAAAAAAAGCAACTGGAGGTCTTTCTTTAGTCTTTTGAGAGGCCGAGCTAAAAGATCTCTTGAAATCCAAGGCAGGACAAAAGGAGGTGCAGCCTCCCCCTCTACTGTCTGGTGAAAAACACAAATGAGGGGCTTGACCTGGAAGGACCATTGCCAACTGGGACAGACAGACCCTATGCCTCCATACAGCAGGCTATTTCTGCTCCAGGGAAAGTGAAATCAGACATGGGAGTCTCCACAGTGAAAACAGAGGAGTCTCTATATGCAAGTTAGTGTATGTGCTGACACACACACACACACACCCTGAAAAAAGAAAGCTTTCACCTGCAGGAAAACAGAAGCAGTTGCTAATTCCCTCTTTGTGCCACTTCTGCTTTCCCTGGGGGTGGTTATATTCGGTGGCGAGACAAATTGCTAGGAAAATCATTACGGGGAATGGTTCCTCCACTGTTCCTCCACAAGGTAGATCAATGGACACCCCCCTCCATACCTTCAGGTTACACATACCACACAATTCCGCAAGAGCCTGTTGTAAAATTTCCCTACAAAAGTCTCCGATAGCAGTGGGAGGACCCGTCTTTTTAGTTTTAGTTTGTTATTTTGGGAGAAAGGTCTCCCGGGAGGGCGGCACATCAGTTGCTCTCCCAGACTTAGTGAAAAACAGAAATGGGGGGGGGGAGAAGAAAGCAAGCAAACTAAAAGAGCAACTGAATGTATGGAAAGAAAAACTTCCTGGAGGAGAAGAGGGGGGGAAACTCCTGAAAAAAGAGTTCATATGTATGTGCACTTGGGTTGTCTTTTCAAGTTATGAGGAAGGGGCTGCGTGCCTCTAGGTTACACACAAAGCCAATTTCTCCCATGGTTGTACCTTTCTATTTTTAAAAAAAAAATTATTTCAAAAAAAGGGATACAAAAAGGGGAAAAAGGAAGGAATAGGGAGCCATCTACATTTCAGCATATAAAAAAAAGATTACAACATAATTACCACATCTATTTATTGAGTTATTTATATAACGTATCTTATTCTAATAGAAAATAGCTTCATTTTACTATAACCAATTATTGTACCTTTATTCTTGTTCTACTAGAAAAGAGCTTCACTATACTTTAGGCAGTGTTTATACCATTTAAACTGGCATTATTATAGAGTTTTAACTATTTGTTTCTATATATCTACAAAACAAACTCCATTTTTCATTAAATAGTTCAAGAGTTTCCTCATCAGTTGCGTTCATCATGTGGGTCATTTTAGCCATATTTTAGCATATTCCATCATTTTATCTTTCCAGTCGTCTATATCTGGCCAATTTGATTGTCTCCCCCTTTTTGCAAGGACTACTCTTGCCGCTGTTGTGGCATATTTGAATAAATCTTTTAGTTGCAAAGACAGTTCGACGGCATTATGCCAAGGTACCTTTCTATTTTGGCCCCCTTGTTATTGCATTGAGAGTAAAGGTGACATCCAGATCCCACATATACACCTAGCAGAATAATGGAGTGAATTTCCAATATTGCCTTCACAGATGGTTAGGACAAACAATCATACGCTGCAACTACCAAGGGCATAGGAGGCATTCAGGAATTTTCACAGGAGCTGGCATTCAATTTTACTGGGTCTTAGGGGATGTTTAAGCATCCGTCTGACTTTTTAGGGCTATGTCTCCTTGCATTGCTTCTCGCACAGTACTAATTACAATGTTTTAAATTTTTGTCTTGGTCTGTCTATAGATCAGGGGCATGTACACATTTCATGGTAGGGCCTGTACACTGGCAGTGATCAGCAGATCATTTGGCTTCCCCAATATTTGCCACTGGGGGGAAATATTGCTAATGCTATGCTGAGTGCCAGTCAATCTGTTCTTTTTAAGATATAGTGGCCAGAACTACAATATTTCAAATGAGGCAGCACCTTAGATCTACACAGGACCTTTCAATCCCTTCCCTAATATAGAATTTATCTGTTTCACTGCTGCGGCACATTGGGTTGACACTGTCATAGTGCTATCCGCTACGAATGCAAGGTCTCTTTCAGTCTCAGCAAGTTCAGACCCCATCCGCATACACTTGAAGTTGGGATTTTTTGTTCCAATTTGCATCACTTGACACTTTCCTACATGGAATTTCATTTGCCACATTGTTGCCCACTCACCCAATTTGTGGCGATCCTGCTGGAGCTCTTTACGGTTGTCCTTGTTTTTCACCATCCTGAATCATTTTGCGTCATCTGCAAACATGGCCACTACACTGCTTACCCCCGGTCCAAATCATTTACGAACAAATTAAATAGCACTGGCCCCAATACCAATCCTTGTGGGACCCCCACTGCTTACCTTCTTCTATTGCGAGAGCTATCCATTTATTCTTACACCGTGCTTCTTTTTGTTTAGCCAATTTTAAATCCAGAAAAAGGACCAGCCCGCTTATCCCGTGACTGCAAAGCTTACTCAAGAGTCATCGGTGAGGTACCTTGTCAAAAGCCTTTCGAAAACCCAAGTACATAATGTCTGGCTGGTCACTGTTAGCAACATGTTGGTTCACTTTCTCAAACTCCAAAAGGTTGGTGAGGCAGAAGCCCTTTGCAGAAGCCATGCTGATTTTCTCTCAGCGGGCTTTTTGCCTAATAATTCAGACTCTGATAACAGTTTCTACTAATTTCCCTGGGACAGACGTTTAAGCTAACTAGCCTGTAATTTCCTAGTTCCATCCATCATAGTAGGTGTCACCTTTTTAGAACCTAAAAGCATTCCCTTTTGTGTTTCTCTCATTTTTTGGTAGCCCTTAAGAGTACACTTGAGAGTAAGATTCATTGGGTTCAGTGGGACTTCTGGACCCCTTTTTTAAAAATCAGTGTAACATTTTTGCTATTCTCCAGTCCTCTGGTACAGTGGCTGATTTTAGTGACGCATTACATATACTGGTTAGTAGATCAATAATTTCATGTCGGAGTTCCCCAAGAACTCAAGCATCGTCAGGACCCAGAGACTTTGCTGTTGAACGTGGAAGCGACAGGACTGATCAGATGCTTACCATCAAGAGAATAGAGGTTTCAAAGTAGACGCTACGCATTTAGCCAACATCAGGCCCCAAGTCTTTTCCCACGGTTGCTTTTCCCACACAAACATACCTTTATTTTTTACCACTATCATAATGGAAGGAGACACTTTCCTTCAACACAGTGCTTCTATATGTCTGTGCGGGGATGGGGAGCATTTCTATTGCATTTATTATTATTCCATTGTAAGCATTTTATACTTGGGAGAAATGCAGCTCTTCTGCCACAAAGCACATTGTTAATATGTGGAATGCTATCTGTTGTTAAACTGGGACGGGACGGACAGGAGACTATTATGCACAAACTAAAATGTGACGGAGTCATGAATTTTCACTGACCAGCTGTCTCAACAGCCATAAACAAACTCCGGTTCCGGTTGACCATTGATCACTAGCACATCATATTCCCCAAAGTACTTTAAATACATAGTTAGCTTACAACCTGAGCCTGGTGTAGTTAGGGAAGGGGTATAAATTGAATAAAATAAATTTATAGACCACCTTTCCACTAAAAAGTCTCCAAAGCAAGTTACAATAAAAACCAGTATAACACAACAATAAAAGTCAGCTTTCTGGCAGCGCCACTATCCTGCTGCCACTCCTTTTCATATAAATATAATTCAAAGGACCCTTTAGGGGCAAGTCTCAACCCATCAGGAAGGCCCTCCACAAAGTTAGACAATCTGGGATGGGAACCTTTGTTCTCCAAAGTAGATGAAGTCCAGTCAAATGGAACCGGTTGAGGTGCCTAGTTGCATGCCATCAGCTGTCTCTCCAATGCTGTCTTTACATGGAAAGAACAGCCAGAGAGTCCGATACGCCAAATAAAACTGCAGTCCAACAGCAACTTCTGCCTCTTTTTAGTAAATGCTGTATTTCAATACAGAATCTAAAGATTCGGTCCCTTCAGGTTCAAAGTCATCACATTCATTTATTTTATTTTTCCTTTGAACTGAAAATGTTTTTAACTATTATTGCAAGCCTCCTTGAACCATCAAAAAAGGTGGGATATAAATGTTCTAAAGATAAAGGCCCCCTGTGGAAGCACCGGGTCATTCCTGATCCATAGAGTGACATCACATCCCGATGTTTACTAGGCAGATTGTGTTTACGGGGTGGTTTGCCAGTGCCTTCTGTATACACAGATTTGCAATGGAGCAATGGGATTAAGATCTTTTTCACAACTCTATGTTTATTTTATAACATGTATGCCATGAAGAAGAGGCATGTTATCTCTGGAGACACAAATTCACTGTTTGAGAACTGCAAAACCAAGCATCTGTGAGAATATCTTCTAGACAGAAAAGTTGCCCAAAATAATTTTACAGAAACCTCTGGAAGAGCATGACATTGTGATGGCCCAGAGATATTGGAAGCAAATTCACAAAGGGATCATGGCAATACTCCAGCTGGAATTCGACTTAAGCCCAAAATCTATGCTTCTAGGGATGACTCCAATTCAACTGCAAGCCATGCAGAAGGAATTCTTTCAGTATGTGGTCACAGCAGCGAGGTGTGCAGTATCTATATGCAAGATACTGGAAAAATAAAGAGACACCAGGACTAACGGAATGGATTACAAAAATGACGGAATTTGCCGCCATGGCAAAGCTCACTAATCAATTGCAGGGAAAACAGAACGAAGAACATCAGCAGAAATGGCAACTGTTTTATAACAAGTACGGATGACAATGTTTGTATTCTAGATTGGTTTATGAAATCATCATGAATAGCACTTTTATTTTATTTTTAAAAATCCAATTTAAATTTTAAAAATCCAATTTTATTAATATTTTTAATCACTGGTTTTTATCCACCCTACTTTCTTGACTGCGTTCCAGCTCACAACAAGGAGGATGCCCTCCCTATGGTCCCTGTGGCCATAACAACTGTAAGGGATGGTGCTACTCAGCAAACTGAGGTTAGCAGATTCAGATGTCACGCTAAACCACAATTAGCATAAACTGTGCTTAACAAACCAGCTACAACTGCTAGATGAAATCTCAATTTGTGGTTTGTCAGGATATCTGAATTCTGGTGTCTGCCAACCAGGGTTTGCTCAAATCACCTTTTATACCTGATTTATTATGCAATCAGGATACAGGTTTATGGTGTGAAGTCTGGTACACAGCAGAAACAAGTAGTGAAGAAACATTTGCTGTGTGCATGAAAGGAATGGACTGTGGATTCGGGATGTTAGGGCAGAATGTAGGTTTGGCATGCATGTAGCACCACAAACTGTGTGGGTTTTGTGTTTACATTGCACTGATTTTTAGGAGACCTATAAAACATATCCCTCCACATAACTAGCATCATGGTTCATTCCACCCACAGGAGCGGCTGCTCTCAAATGGCATTTAATACTTGTTGTTGCTCACAGTGTAGGAGGCCCAGTTGAGGTATGCTATTTTAAGGCAACTCCCAGTGCTGCCTTTGGGGGTTGTATTCAACAGTACTAAGGCAGCACGTTTCCTTTAGGAACACATGGAAACAAGGCCTAGACATTTTGCAGCTTGTAGATGGAAGCAATTCCTCCCATGCATACTTCACTGAGTAAGGCTAGCCTTAAAGGTGATGGGAAACAGACTGCAATGGTTAGCAGATTTTAGAGGGAATACTGTTACCTGGTTCCAGCGTAAATGTCTTCATTCCGTTAAAAAAAAATCTGTTCTTACCTAGAAGGGAGATTTCAGACATTTTCTTGTCTAAATTTTTTTTAAAAATTATACAGCTGGTACTGGGACAAAGTTGAAATATCAACCCGCTTCTGACTCCAAGGCTCCTAGCATCTCAACTATGAAGCTTGACAAATAATATGTTTAAAATGCTGCCATGAAGTACATGCTAGCTCCATTAAAAAGCCCAATTCTATACAGCCTCCAGATTTTTTTTTTAAAGTAATTTTCTGCTGCATTTCTTTTAAGCATGCAACTTCTTTGCCGAAAAGAAACAAACGATTCATAGATGAGGGCAACTGCAATTTTAAAACACCAGGAAGCCCTTTCTTATTAACAAACTCTTACGAATTTGTTCTAGGTGACATTTCAAAAAGAACAAACGCGCTCCCTAATTATTAATTCCTGCCCCATTGTTTTTTTCAATTCAGCGAGAACATCAACCATCACAAGCTATGAGCTACGGTACGAAAGACACATCAAATGAGCTCAGAATCACATGATGATCAGTACTTTTGTCCCATCCGCTGCAGCCTCAGCACTTCGCTGCCTCTCCCCCCAAAGAGCTGGTCAAGGGATCCCATTTGTAGTGTATGTTGGACTTGTACATTGTATATTGGCAACTATGAACTTTGCACTTTTTTGCTATCAATGATACATAGGAATTTACAACTTCTGCTATTTGCACATGTGTAACAATTTTTGGAATGCTTTGTTGTTACTTGGAATATATTCACTTGGCATATGTGTGCTAGTGTGAGTGTTTTTCTTGCCAGCAGTGCTTTGGTAATTGTATAACTTTTCTACAGCAAGCAAGAATCACTTGTAGGTACCCATATGTGGAACTATGGGAAGAGGGCTGACTCTTTCTTTCAGCCCATATGGGTAAAAGAGGTAATAAGAAATATTTGTGGCTCAGTAACTTTTGTTGTCTTATCTGCAAGATACTAGTACCAATACTGGCTTTCTGTCCTGTCTCTTGCTACAAAAGAAACTGAAAGCAGAGTGGATTGGGCCACAGGTGGCATACTTCAAACGGCTCCAAACTTCATCCCAGAGTTTCTACTTGAGGAAGGGGCTTCTGGCAAGCCTTGATTCAGCACCAGATACTCCTTGCCTAGGAAAATGCACTTAAATAAGGGTTTTAACCCACAGTTTACTGAAGTGGCATCAAGACAAAGGTTCAGTCAATCCTATTCAAAAGTAAGTACATTTAAACCATTGAAAAGAACGGGCTTAGAAGCCTCTAACTCTGCAGAGGGTCAGGCTGCACATAAAGCCCATTCCCACCCACCCCCCGACTCAGAGGAGGCTTCTGCCGTTCAAGACAGGTGAATGTACAGTTCCTTGTGTCGGTCTACCCTTTAAAAATATGAACCAGATTACACTGAGCAACCCATTTTATTATGATATTTATATCTACTCCTGAAATTATATTTGCACCTCATTGTTAACGTGGAGGCCACCCTCCGGGGCAGATATTTTCTTCAGGGGGGCTGATCTCTAAAGTCTGGAGATCAACTGTGGTTGCAGGAGATCTCCAGGCCCCACCTGGGGGCTGGAAACTCTACTCCTGCTTAACTTTGATTCCCAAAAAGCATAACAAAAGCTTTTTCTTCCAAGTCAGATTGGCCAAGAATCCTGGAGATTTTTTGCCATCTTCTGGGCATGCAGCAGGGGTTACTGGAGGTGTATTATAGGGGGAAGTAGTTGTGAATTTCTGTATTGTGCAGGGGGTTGGACTAGATGATCCTGGAGGTTCCTTCCAACTCTATGATTCTATGTTTTCCAATTATTTCCCACTCACCAGAACTTTGATATAATTGGATACTAGAATCTGATACAGTATTCCAAGCGACAGAGGTAAATGTTATTTCTTGTGCAGGGTTAAACATGGACTTTGTTCCTTTAACGTTCAGTTCCAGCCCTAGAGATAGATGGAAGTAAATGCCAGCAAATTCCACTACACCCTGTTTTTGGCTTTGCTAGTTCCTAAGATACTGTTTCCCAGAACTGCCTACAGGTCTGGCTGCCCTTTTTGTTCTGTACTTTCTTCCAAAAAAATTTCTTCTCACGCACTCCTAGCCCTTCCCTTCACTGGGATACCACACTTTCTTCTTCTCAATTCTGACATGCACATTCACACCCACAATACTTTTGTCAGCTCAACTACTGTAGGCAGGAACAATTATACATCAGCAAGAATCATACACCCCTTTGATATACCAATGTGATCTTTTACAATGCACTAGATAAAAGGACTATGGCCAAGAAATGTCATTTATTAGTGAGCCTGCCACTGTGGATGTAAATGGGCTACTGGAAATCAGGATAGGCTTGACAACCATAATGTGAAAGGAAGATTCCTTTTAGGCTTCACAACCCTAATGTAGAAGAAAAAGTCCTTTTATGTTAATGTACGTGTAAAGTGCCGTCAAGTCGCTTCCGACTCATGGCGACCCTATGAATGAAAGTCCTCCAAAATGTCCTGTCTTTGACAGCCTTGCTCAGATCTTGCAAATCGAAGGCCGTGGCTTCCTTTATTGAGTCCATCCATCTCTTGTTGGGTCTCTCTCTTTTCCTGCTGCCCTCCACTTTCCCTAGCATGACTGTCTTTTCCAGTGACTCGTCGTCTCATGACGTGACCAAAATACGATAGCCGCAGTTTAGTCATTTTAGTTTTTAGGGTCAGTTCAGGCTTGATTTGATCTATAACCCACTGATTTGTTTTTGGGGCAGTCCACGGAATCCGTCACACTCCCCTCCAACACCACATTTCAAAGGAATCTATTTTCTTCCTATCAGCTTTCTTCACTGTCCAGCTTTCACACCCATGCATAGTAATAGGGAATACGATGGCATGAATTAATCTAGTCTTGGTGGCCAGCGACACATCGACGCTATGTCGACGCTATGCCATTACTGAGGCTGTGTTCACAAAAGCAAAGCAAAACTGGCGAAGTACTTCTGTAAGTCAAAGACCAGAGGGAGCCATTTAAACCGCTCCCTGTGATTGGCTCCGGTTTTCTTCGTGTCACACTGCACAGAAGCTCCAACCCGCCCCCCCCCCAAAGAAACAACGCTAACCTTCCTGTTCATCCCTTTGTGACCCTGATCCAGCAGTGGAACCTTTTCGGGGGGAGGGGGGCTTCCCCCTTACACTGAAGCAGAAAGCAGGCTGGCGTGCAAAGATAAGCCGGGGGAAGAAGGGCCCGCGACACCTCTTGCATGCACGCGCGTTCAAAACAAATGCAAAACACGTCCTGTCGGCCTTGTGCCGCTAGGGTTGCAGCAATGGGGGGCCATTGACGCCAGGGAGGTTTTGGCTTGGATTTGCCACTCTCTAGATCACTGGTTCCCAACCAGGGGTCCGTGGACCCCCAGGGGTCCGCGAGAACTAAATTAAGGTCCGCGAAACAAAGTTATAAACCCATAATAAATTAATATTTTCAATTAAAAGTTCTCTATTATAAAAATATATATTCAAATATTATTCTAAGCTTAATGTTTAACTAACAGTTATGATTAAAGTTTATTTTCAAATTCTTGGAATTTTTATTTTGAACCTTGGGGTTCCTGCACTGAACAAAAAAGTCCTAGTGGTCCCTGGTCAAAAAAAGGTTGGGAACCACTGCTCTAGATCAGTGGTTCTCAACCTTTTTTGCTCCATCCCCCCACTTTTACCATTGTTCAGAATATAATTTTCCCCTTCCCAAGATAGTCTAACTCAGTGGTTCCCAACGTGGGGCACACGCCCCACAGGGGGGGTGGCAATTTGATTTTTAAGGGGGGGGGCAATTCGAGAATGAGTTAGTGATTTTTTTGCATTTCTTATGGGTCTAGGGGCCTCCTATACCAGTGATGGCGAACCTTTTAGAGACCGAGTGCCCAAACTGCAACCAAAAACCCACTTATTTATCGCCGAGTGCCAATGCGGCAATTTAACCTGAATACCACCCCCAGAGGGGGCCCAGAGGGAGAGGCTAGGGTTGCCAAGTTCCTCTTCGCCATGAGTGGGAGGTTTTTGGGGTGGCGCCTGAGGAGGGGCGGGGTTTGGGGAAGGACTTCAGTGCCATAGAGTCCAATTGCCAAAGTGGCAATTTTTTCCAGGGGAACTGATCTCTATTGGTTGGAGATCACCTGTAATAGCAGATCTCCAGCTAGTACCTGGAGATTGGCAACTAGTTCCTTAGTGTTTTCTCTCTACATATCAAGATAAATGGAAAGGTGTTTGGAGGATGGCTTGTGGGCACTTCAAAGGTGGAATAGGACTGCACGCCCCTCCGCCCGCACAGACCCAGAGGGTGCCGGAGAAGCCGCTGGAGGGAAAGAAGGAAGGAAGGAAGGAAAGAAGGGAAGGGAGGGGGAAAGGGAAGGAAGGGAGGGAGAGAAAGAAAGAAAAAGAGACAGAAAGGGAGAAAGAAATGGAGCAAGGGAGAGAAAGAAAAGGACAGAGGGAGACAGAAAAAGAAAGAGGCCATTTATGCATGGGAGGTTTTGCCTTGGATTTGCCACTCGGTGGGGCGCGGCGGCAGGCTTGTGAGAGGCAAGCAGGGTGGGGCAGAGGGCGCCTCCTTCGCACCCACCGACCAGCCATGCCCCTCCGCCCGCACAGGCCCAGAGGGTGCCGGAGAAGCCACCGGCCATGCCGAGTGTGAGCGCTCGGCTTCTGTTCCCCGCTCTCCCACCCGCCTGGCTGGCCGCGCACGCTCCAGCGGCGGCAATGGCGGCAGCTTCTGTGGGAGAGTCCGGGGGCCACCGCCAATCATGTCGGAGGTTCCCCACCCCTGGGCTACAGCCTCCCCCATCCGGGGTGGGGCAGAGCTGGAAAAGCCAGCGGCTTGGAGGAACCGTGCGTGCCGGCAGAAAGGGCTACGCGTGCCGGAAGTGGCACCCGTGCCATAGGTTCGCCAACACGGTCCTATACAGTACCTAAATACATATTGTGACATACACATTTTACAAATTAAAATCAGAATGTCCATGGTGGTCAGCTGGGGACAATGTCACGGGGGGGGGGGCATCAGGATTTTTGGGCATGGCCCAAAAAAAGGTTGAGAACCACTGCTTTAGATGCACACTTTCCAAACTCCCAAAACTCAACAAGAAGCCCCCCCCCGTGCAGATGCACACACACACACACAAACCCAGCCACAAAGCGCCCCTTTCCTTTGTTGCCCGCCCAGGTGGGCGCCTTCCCTTCCCCCCGGGCTCCAGCACATGATGGGCCGTTTACGCACGGGAAGTTTGGCCTTGGATCTGGCGCTCCCCAGATGCGCGTTTCCCCACCCGGATCCTCCAAACGCCCCCGTGCAGAGTTTGGAGAATTCGGAGGGGGGGAACGCGCATCTGTACAGCGGCAAACCCGATGCAAACCCTCCCACGAATAAATGGCCCAAAGGCCATTTTTTGCATCGGGTTTGCCACTTTATAGATGCACATTTCCGAGTTCTCAAAACTCTGCACGGGGGGGGGCTTATTGTTGAGTTCTGAGGATATCGATGGGGGGGGGAGTGCATCTAAAGCGTGGCAACCCCAAGGCAAAACCTCCCAGGCATCCATGGCAGACAAGAAGCCCCCCACCCCCACCCCGTGCAGAGCGTTGAGAATCCGGATGGGGGAAACGTGCATCGACAAAGCGGCAACCCCGATGCAAAACCTTCCACGAATAAATGCCCCAAAGGCCATTTTTTGCATCGGGTTTGCCGCTTTGTAGATGCACGCTTCCCCCATTCTCAAAACTCTGCACGGGGGGGGGGGGCTTATTGTTGAGTACTGAGGACATCGAGGGGGGGGGAGTGCATCTAAAGCGTGGCAAACCCAAGGCAAAACCTCCCAGGCATCCATGGCAAACAAGAAGCCCCCCCGTGCAGAGCGTTGAGAATCCGGATGGGGGAAATGCGAACCCAAGGCGAAACCTGCCGTGCGTAAGGGGCCCTTGCGCTCCGGCCACGCGCAACCCGGCCCCGAGAAACTCGCCCTTCCCTACCTTCTGCACGCGGCCGGGCTTCTCCGCGAGGCTGGCGGGGACGGGAGGCGAGGGGGGGGTCCCGGTGACCCAAACGGCGGAGGCGACTGGAGAGACCCCGCCCGCTTCCCCGGCTGCGCAGCTGCTGCGCTCTTTTTAACTCTTTGCAGAAGCTCCCCCGGCCTGGCTCTCGGGGACGCCTAGCGGCAGAGCGGCGTCGTGACGCCTCGGTGCGAGCAGAGGAAAGAGGGTTTCCTGCCCGGGGTGGAGGTGGCTGGGCGGGCTGCGGCCACGCCTCGCTCCCTCCCGCAGGAACAAAGGCTAGGGAAAGTTGCAAAGGAGTAAACGCTAGGAAAAGAGGAAGACCCAACAAGAGGTGGTTGGACTCCATAAAGGAAGCCGCGGCCCTCAATTTGCAAGATCTGCGCAAGGCTGTCAAAGATAGGACATTTTGGGGGGGCTTTCATTCATAGGGTCGCTGTTGCAAGATCTGAGCAAGGCTGTCAAAGACAGGGCATTTTGGGGGACTTTCATTCATAGGGTCGCTGTTGCAAGATCTGAGCAAGGCTGTCAAAGACAGGGCATTTTGGGGGACTTTCATTCATAGGGTCGCTGTTGCAAGATCTGAGCAAGGCTGTCAAAGACAGGGCATTTTGGGGGGGCTTTCATTCATAGGGTCGCTGTTGCAAGATCTGAGCAAGGCTGTCAAAGACAGGGCATTTTGGGGTACTTTCATTCATAGGGTCGCTGTTGCAAGATCTGAGCAAGGTTGTCAAAGACAGGACATTTTGGGGGACTTTCATTCATAGGGTCGCTGTTGCAAGATCTGAGCAAGGCTGTCAAAGACAGGGCATTTTGGGGTACTTTCATTCATAGGGTCGCTGTTGCAAGATTTGAGCAAGGCTGTCAAAGACAGGACATTTGGGGGGACTTTCATTCATAGGGTCGCTGTTGCAAGATCTGAGCAAGGCTGTCAAAGACAGGGCATTTTGGGGGACTTTCATTCATAGGGTCGCTGTTGCAAGATCTGAGCAAGGTGTCAAAGATAGGACATTTTGGGGGACTTTCATTCATAGGGTCGCTGTTGCAAGATCTGAGCAAGGCTGTCAAAGATAGGACATTTTGGGGGGACTTTCATTCATAGGGTCGCTGTTGCAAGATTTGAGCAAGGCTGTCAAAGACAGGGCATTTTGGGGGGCTTTCATTCATAGGGTCGCTGTTAAGCCCGCGTGGGAAGGAGTCACGAAATCAGAGGCGGAGTTCAGCAACACAGCTTTATTGGATTTCAGCCCAGAACTCACTGGGACGCCTAGCGGCAGAGCGGCGTCGTGACGCCTCGACTGCAAGCAGAGAAAGGCGACGGACTTCCTGCCTGGGATGGGGATTGCTGGGCAGGCTGCTGTCGGGCCATGCTCCCTCCTGCAGGAGCAAAGGCTCTTCGCATGAGTTCGTCCAGCCTTTGGCTACATGTCAGGCCCTGGTTCTCATGCCTGTAAGCGTCTGTGGACAGTTTCGCTCTGAAAAGTTCAAAGAGAAAGGGCCAAAGCAGGACTACAGCTGAACATCAAGAAAATAAGAGTAATGACTACAGGAGACTTACAGATTAGTTTCCTAGAAAATAAATGCAACTGACAATTTTTATATTTTATTTTAAGACAGCAGGCTTCTCATAGGGTTTTCAAGGTAAAGGTTAGTTAGTATTCCCTATTACTATGGATGGGTGTGAAAGCTGGACAATGAAGAAAGTAGGTTCCTTTGAAACGTGGTGTTGGAGGAGAGCGTTACGGATACCGTAGACAGGCCAAAAAAACAAATCAGTGGGTTATAGATCAAATCAAGCCTGAACTGACCCTAGAAGCGAAAATGACTCAACTGAGGCTATCGTATTTTGGTCACATTATGAGAAGGCAAGAGTCACCGGAGAAGACAGTCATGCTAGGAAAGGTTGAGGGCGGCAGGAAAAGAGGAAGACCCCACAAGAGATGGATGGGCTCAATGAAGGAAGCCACTGCCCTCAATTTGCAAGACCTGAGCAAGGCTGTCAAAGATAGGACACTTTGGAGGACTTTGATTCATAGGGTCGCCATGAATCGGAAGCAACTTGACTGCACATAAGACACACACACACCACAGCAGTGTTATGGAAAATAATTCATTATAACGTCTTCTAAAAAGATTTGTAGGAATGCATCAGGCTTTTATTTTTTCTACAACACATCTGTTTTTGAAAATTGGTTAGCAATGGGAGGGGCACAAGTAGTTAGCCTTGCCTAGGGCGCAAAAAAGACTGGCACCAGCTCTGCGGCCACAGCCAGTCAAGACTTCCTAAAGTAAACATGCAAGTGCTAATGGTATGCTGCGTGAGTCTTTCCCCAGCGGCTGAACTGCATTATTTTGTCACTTTGGGAAAATGTTACATTGACACACATACACATCCATCTTTTTCTTTAATATAATTTTATTCATTTATTCATTTTTTATAAAGGGTACTGAGAGCCCTGTGGTGCAGAGTGGTAAGCTGCAGTACTGCAGTCCAATCCCAATGGAAGTTGGTTTCCTTCCTTTTATCCCTTAGAAGCTCCTTGATCAATTGATCTTGAGCAGCATATATGTAGTGTTGGAGGGATATAAGGACTGAAACAAATCTTGCCACTGACAATGTAGCCTTGGGGTCCCTATCGCTTAGTAAAAAAGGCATTATGTCAGTCACAGAGGCATTGGATTTGTATGTTAAAAGGGGGGAAATATAGTGCAATCGAAGTTCCTCGTAAAAGTGGCATTCCAAAAGGGCGTGAGCTAATGAGTCAATAGAGCCAGAAGAGCAAGGGCAGATCCTGTCTGAGTATGGTATATTCAGAATTCTGCCCTGCATTACCATAGAAGGGTTAGCATTCAATCTAGCCAAGCAAAAAGCTCTACAAAGATGAGGAGGGAAGCTGGTTTCAGGTAGTCGGCTCAAGTTAGACTGAGCCTTCCATCCTTCTGAGGTCGGTAAAATGAGGACCCAGCTTGCTGGGGTAAAGGGAAGATGACTGGGGAAGGCACTGGCAAACCACCCCGTAAACAAAGTCTGCCTAGTAAATGTCAAGGTGTGATGTCACCCCCATGGGTCAGGAATGACCCGGTGCTTGCACTCGGGAGTCGGGACTACCTTTACAGAGTCACTGGAAAAGACAGTAATGCTAGGAAAGTTGAGGGCAGCAGGAAAAGAGGAAGACCCAACAAGAGATGGAGTGACACTATAAAGGAAGCCACGGCCCTCAATTTGCAAGACCTGAGCAAGGCTGTCAAAGATAGGACATTTTGAGGGCTTTGATTCATAGGGTCGCCATGAGTTGGAAGCAACACACACACATACACACACAGGAAAAAAAAGGGAAAGAGACAGGTAGGGGAAATTTTACAAATTGTACTTTGCCCGTGCCCAAGCTAGCTCATCTATCTTAACCCCCTAATAACTTCTCCGATGTTAATTCCAAATTTAACTATTATTCCAAGAACTATTGAAAATTATTAGCTAATCTGCTTGTGTTGGTCTTGACTGATAAGTTATTATAAGCATAAACCCTAAATAATAGCTGTATCGATGCTTCCGTTATAGAGTTATATCAATTATAAACAAACTATAATAAGCTCTATCATAAATTCTTCGAGGCTTAGTTGCATCTACTATCCCGTTTTGTAATTAGAATACCAATGACCCTTCTTGTAAACGTTAAATATCCATCTTTTTCTACGGCGATTCTGACCCTCTTTTTTATGTGCCAAGGGTGCTCATTGGATAGATACTCTCTGTATGCATAAGTTTCAGGGAGCTGCCTTGAGAAAAATCCAAAATCAAAGCCTTTAATTAAGACAAACCAAGTTGTTTGTTAGGCTGCAGTTATGAGAGTTAATCCTATAAATGAACCAAAACAAAACTTACTTAGGCCTTCAGAAGAAAGGCCTTTGGGCATGGATTTCTACCATTGCTGAGTTTCTGGCTCTTGAGATTTCATCACAAATTGTACTGTTTTCAATGATAGACAAGTGCTTTGAAAGTGAACATAAAATCTAAAAAGTTAATGCATGGGTACTTTCACTCATGTTCACCCCAGTCTGTCTTGGTTGTTCCTTGGAGTTATGCATGAGTTTTCCATCCATTAGAAATGACCTCGCTGCCAGCCCTCACAATATCCGGGTTCTCCCATTCCTCTGTTAACCCGACTCTTCCATCTTTCCCAAGAAAGTCAGGGTGAAACCCCCATGCATAAGGCAAAGTGCAGGGCATGCAAGCTTGGTTTCGCTCTCAGCCAAATGCAAAACAGCTTGTCCAGGGGTGGGGATTCAAATACTTTCTTCTTCCTCAGAGCTCTTTCTGAGCACAAGAAAGGTTTTTTAAAACCGAGTCTTGGATTTCCCCCTCCCCTTTCAGATTGCTCCAGGGAGGGGGGTTTGTTGTGGTTCTTAAAATGCTTTTTTATGCAGCAATTGGAGGGGGGATTTTCTCTCACAGTAAGCACTACAAGAAGGCCAGTTACAAAGCAGCATTTAAAGGGGTGGGACTTCATTTGAGTTTGGAGACTGCTGGTGCATAGATTCCCAACAAGAAAGTGTGGATCCAGCAAGCAAAGAACCTCAGGTGAAACTCCCATGCATAAATGACCTTACACAGCCAGTGTGGTATAGCGGTTAAGAGCAGTGGACTCTAATCTGGAGGACCGGGTTCGATTCCCCACTCCCCCACATGAAGCCTGCTGGGTGACCTTGGGCCAGTCACAGTTCTCTCAGAACTCTCTCAGCCCAAACAGAAGCAGGCAATGGCAAACAACCTCCGAATATGTCTTGCCTTGAAAACCCTGCGAGGTCACCACCATAAGTCAGTTGTGATTTGATGGCACACTCACAATTTACTACATAGTTAACGCACATAGGATTGGGCCCAGGGGTGAAAGTAAGTATGGGCTTCCACAGAACACTAGTAAGTGGCACCTCTCATCTTACACCTTGAGCTCTCCCTGTCCCCCAACTCAGATAAGAAATCTGAGTTAATTTCACACACACACAGGACTGTCTTAATCACCCACCAATAAGTACTATCTTAGCTGAAGTATGGCTTTCACCAAACTAGCTCATCTGCCTTTCAAATAGTAGTTAGCCAATTAATTGTGACCTAATTTATTCCACCTTACAGTGACATTTCCACTTGGAGCATCTATGCTGTGCTCATTTGCATGGAAAAATTATGCTTATTCTTGTTAAGGAGAGTTCTCTGGTGCATCTAAATCAAATTACCAGTCACAGGTTTCCTCATTACCTCATCTCCCATAAACTTTAACCTACATATCCACACTAGCACAATTCTAGAAACCGCCCTTCAGAAGAAAGGCCCTTGGGCATGGATTTCTACCATTGCCGGGTGTCTGACTCTTGAGATTTCATCACAAGTTGTACTGTTCTCAATGATAGACAAGTGCTTTCAAGGTGAACATAAAATCTAAAAAGTTTTAAATAGTGGTCTTTTAGCCTTCCAAACTGCTGCTGGGGGAAAAAACCATTCCCCTGCACTACTTCCCTGGCAGAAATCCACCACAGTTACTATTATCTGGTGGGGGAAAGTGCCATCAGGTTGCAGCTGAATTATGGTGAACCCCATAAGGTTTCAAGGCAAGAGACCTTTAGAGGTGGTTTGCCATTGCCTGCCTCTGTGTAGCAACCCTGGACTTCCTTGGTGGTCTCCCATCCAAATATTAACCAAGGCCAACCTTGCTTAGCTTCTGAGATCTAATGAACTCATGCCAGCATGCTTTTAAGGCAATGCCCACTGGTTGGCAGTGACTGGCCCTTTAACAGGCCACTCCTGAACAATCAGCTGAGAGGCAGCCTTGAGCCAGAGATGGGGAAACCAGGGGAAGGAATGAGTCACAGTTGAGAAGCGGGGGGGGGGGGGGTCCTCTTGGAAAAATGACTCAGGGGGAGGGTTAAAGCCCTTCTGGCCCAGCATCAAAACCCCAGTCCAAATTTCCACCATGGCTGCTTTTAAAGAAAATCAGAGTATCCATGAATGGATCTCAAACATCACATCTAGTTGCATCCTAAACCCCGAATCATCTTAATTTCAAAATAGCCTGGAATACCTTGCCACTAACATTGTGATGACACAAAAGCACCCATTACAGAGAATACTCTTGAGTTTTACTTTCTCTGATTCCTGCCTGAGACCTGAATGATATTGGAAATGCCAAGTGAGGGGGGATGTCTCATTCCTAAAAGTAACTTAAAAAAAAAAAGATCGCTTTTGGTTGCTTTTATAAACTGAACCTTGTACACAGGGCTTAACTATCAGTAATCTAACCAATAAACTGCTTCAAATACCTCAGTCTTGTGTAATTATTGTTCTTGGCATCTGCATTGATCAAGAGATTATCCAGCCAAGCACCACCACCACCCCCCGCCAATGTTTTTATCTGTGTTAGTGAATTATGATTCTGCTGGGGCTGTGAAAACCAGCAAAGTGACTAGTTGGCTAGAGAGCTCATGGAGGATATAGAGTTGGCATTCAGCATTGATGGATTAGTCCTTCAATGGATAAGTTTTATAACAGCCCTCCACCCTACAACTGAAGGATACAAGGCAGAAGATTTACCTAGTGAAAAGCTAAGTAGCAGGGGAAAGTCAGCCAATCCCACAGCATGCTTTTCAAATGAGAAAAGATTGCAAAAACCAAGAGCAACCTTGGTTTTAGCCCTTTCCTGTATTCAAAGGGGCAGCTGAGTTCAGTCTTGGACTGGTCCCTTGCTCCAACGAAGTTCAGCCCCTGAAAAGAAACTGCAGAGATTCACATAGAGACTTGGGGAAATGTTTATAGTTAGAGGACTGGTTAAGCTTTTGAATGTTGAGTTTGGTGGATTCTACATGATAATTAATTTGATCTCTAATCCAATGTCCTCATTTAGAATCCCAATTCAGTTTAGTCCCTATATTTTCCTTTTAATGGAGCCATGTGGCTACTGGGTTTTTCCAGTATTCTGCAGGCTCTGTGCGTCTACTCAGAACAGCTAAACTCAAGACAAAGCAAAGGTTAACTTTTTCTTTGGAGAGCTCCTGCAGCTCGCTCTCTGGGGTTTTGAAGCAGGGACATGTTCAGTCAGCAAGGTTAGAAGTGCCGACTATCCAATATTTAACTTATGAGGCCTTAGAAGGATCTATTTCTGGGAAGCACCCTAGCGATAGGTCAGTACCTTCCCCTAAGGGGCAGCTCAAAACTCATGGCTGGTAACCCGCAGTGCCCAGCTCTGATTTTCTTGTGCCACCATATTGGCAGTGTGGACCCAAGTAAGCTAAAGTCTTCACTGCTGGGCTTAGAAATCATGAATCATTCTTGCTCCTTGAAAGTAGAGCTACTTGAATGTGTTCCTAACCTTTCAGTAGTGTATGGCACAGTTTGTGTGACCTTTCCCCCCACCCCTTTAGCCAAGGTACATTCAGATACATCTAGTTCCTGGGCAACCTGACGTCAAACTACAGCAACAAAGGAACATTTTTTTTTTTAAGTAAAGGCTGGTGTGGCATTTAATTAACTGTAACCCACTGTGCATAGCAAATCTATAGCGGCGTGGTCTCACTTTTTCCCCACCCATTCCCGTCTCCAAGCAAGAAACAGAACAAATTGATTCTGTACTTGAAAGGTCAAGACACGCCTGGAATCCTGAAAGAATAACACCAGGATTGCTTTGCTTTATTCATCCTTGAACATATTACATTGCATAGGATCTGAGATGCAATTCTAGAACTAAATGCCAACTGGCTGCCCAGCCGTGATCACCAGAGATCTTCAAAATGAGCACCTGATGGTTTATAGGTAGCAAGTTCTTTCCAGAGATTATCTTGATAGAGGTAGTGACCTTTAGTCCTTCCATCGCAGCAAGAAACAAAGTCCAATAGGGAAATAGAAGTGATATGGAAAATACAGAATGAAGAGAGGAGAATAGGACCGTTGGAAAGAATGAAGAGAGCAGAAACAGCTGGTTCTACTTTGTAGAGAAAGAGCTGAAACGCAGCCACATCTGTGCTATCATGGGTGACTTCCTTTTCTTAGCTGACCCACCTTTACTTAAAAAGTCCAAGTTCATGGACTCAGGAAATAATATACCTTTCTAAAGCTATTATAGGAGCCCCATGGCGCAGAGTGCTAAGCTGCAGTACTGCAGTCCAAGCTCTGCTCACGACCTGAGTTTGATCCCGACGGAAGTTGGTTTCAGGTAGCCGGCTCAAGGTTGACTCAGCCTTCCATCCTCCCAAGGTTGGTAAAATGGGTACCCAGCTTGCTGGGGGTAAAGGGAAGATGACTGGGGAAAGCACTGGCAAACCACCCCGTAAACAAAGTCTGCCTAGGAATCGTCGGGATGTGACGTCACCCCATGGGTCAGGAATGACCTGGTGCTATTATAATGCATGCAACAGTCTATTTATGAAGTTTTAGACATATAGAATCGTTACTTACAATCTGATCAACGACTACAAACAATTACTTGCCTGAAAGGCAGGGTACAAATTCTACAAAAATATAAACAATTACTCTGTGCTCGAGATGGAACTGCAGGCTACATCTCCATCTAAGGTGCCTAACCATTATCTTTCTACCAGCTGGCAAACGGAGGGGGGGCGAAGGTGATCGAAACCACTGATATTATCGTACCCTGTAAAAGTAAATCAGCTGGCCCCCATGCTGATGATGATTGCAGTGCAAAGAAGCGAGCCAGAAAGAAGAAATAGGTTTCTCTCCAGGTCGGCAGAAAAATGTGAGCTTCCTCACTCACTCCAAAAGAGGTGGTACAACAGGAGTGCGAGACAATTAGCTGCATAGCTATAGCATTCCTAGTCTGAAAACAGTGGCTGTGGAGGTTAAAGAGCTGCGCTGTTGCAATATGGTTTCTTAAAGGCAATGGTATCAGTGAGGAGCCAACCTGCCCTCCAACCCTGGCACCTCAAGGTTAATCCTCGATGGAGCTGACTTTCAAAGCTGGGTGTAAAGAACCCCCCTCAGAATGCCTTTGGGGCACTTTAAACCCAGAAGCTCTGAAATACAGTCCTATAGAGAAATTGCCCTATGGAGATGGATCACGATGGGTAGCCATGTTAGTCTGTCTGTAGCAGTAGAAAAGAGCAAAAGTCCAGTAGCACCTTAAAGACTAAGGCCATTTTTGCATGGTAATTAGCAGTGCATTCCAGGCTGAATTGCACCGCATATTTTTTTTAATTTTGCATGCTAAACCGGGGCATACCTGCTTCGCATTACTAAAGAGCCCACTTAACACGACCTTAGGAGTTTGCCGCGAATCCCCCTCAAGGAACAATGCAAAACAACAGAGGTGCGTTAGCTATGCATATGCTAATGGCTATGCAAACAGGAACAAAGGAGCAGGCGAGTGGGGGGAGCGGAACTTCTCCTTTTGCGTCGGGACCATGAAAAGATATTTTTAAAGTCGCATTTTTAAAAAGAGCTTTGGACGAGCATCAAAATTGACCATACAAAAATAGCCTAACAACATTTCCGGCAGGTTATGAGCTTTCGTGAGTCACAGCTTTGTTATCTGAAGAAGCAAGCTGTGACTCACAAAAGCTCATACCCAGCCAGAAATTTTGTTAGTCTTTAAGGCGCTACTGGACTCTTGCTCTTTTCTACCGCCCTATGGAGTTGAGGCTGGATGCGTTCCTTACCTGCCCCCAGCTCCGCAGTTTTTCTGTGGGGCCCAGTTCGGTGTCTTGTGCAACAATACTATCCAACATACCACATATTGGGAGATAACAGTCATGGTCAATTTCATTTCCTGTGTCTTTGTAGACAGGAAAGTGACTCACCATTTTCCAAATTTGCTGTCTAGAGGGAATTTATTTTCACTGAGAAAAAATAGAAACTGACTATGAGAGAAATGCATGTATATAAAAATAACAGGAGCCTTGTAGCATCTTTAAAACTAACAAGTTTATATGCTAGCATGAGTTTTCATAAACTGGATCCCATGTGCATGTGACAAAGCAGACTCTCATAATCTAAAGCTTACGCTAGAATAGTATGATTCGTCTTTATTAGGTTCCACAAGACCCCTATTTTCTGCTGCCCTTTTTGGCTAGCACTTTTTGGGGGGAAATTTTACATTACAAGTCAGCTTCTGCTTTAGTTTCATAACCGTGAAGGGGGGTTATTTTACATTTCTAAATAGGTCAAACATTTATAATTGCATTTACAAATGGATATAGTGGGTGGATAACCTAATTTAAACAGGGAAAAAACATTATGTAGCCCTGTTTATCCATGGAAAAAAATTAAAAAGTATATGTTATATACATTTTAATACGTTATATGTTTTATTATGTTATATGTTTTATTAGGACCAACCAAAATTTCATAAAACCGCAAGGTGGCAGCCGTCACCATAAGCGGCCAGGTGCACGCAGGTGCATCTTCAAGTGAAGGGCCCAAGCCCAGAATGAGACAGGCACCCATAGTGTGGGTGCGAGCAGCCGCTGCTGTGTGCCAGCTGCCCCAGCCCCATAGGAGCCAGTTGTTCCTCCTTTTCCCCCTCTTCTGAAGGTGGCAGGGCCCCGTCCTAGGACATTTTTGCTTCCTAGTCTCCCCCCACTAGGTGTGGGGGTAGAGAAGCTTCAGGGCAGGGCCCAGCCACAATCATCTGTAGGACTGCAAGTTGAGGGTACTGCTGTATGTGACTGTGAAGAAAGAGTAGGGTTGCCAGGTCCCTCTTCGCCAGCGGCGGGAGGTTTTTGGGGCGGAGCCTGAGGAGGGCGGGGTTTGGGGAGGGGAGGGATTTCGATGCCGTAGAGGCCAGTTGCCAAAACAGCCTTTTTCTCCAGGTGAACTGATCGCTAACAGCTGGAGATCAGTTGTAATAGCAGGAGATCTCCAGCTAGTACCTGGAGGTTGGCAACCCTAGGGAAGAGCCCCTCCCTAAGGTGGAAGGGGAACAAATGCAGCTCCTATGACCAAATAGTTAAATTTGACTGAAAGGAGTACATGCCTAAATGATGAGGATACATGCCAGTAAAATGAATGGATGCCCTTTTAAGGCATTAAGCAGCCATACTTCTACATGTTCATCCTTATTTACATTTCAAAGATGAACTAAGGCTAGTACAGACTAGTTCCCCCCCTTTAAAGAGCTTTTGTATGGTGACTGTTGTGCATAAAACAGCACCATCTTGTGGCTACCTGCATTCACTAAGAAATTCAAGCAAAAAGGGCAGTGTCCTTGTATGCCTAGATGCACAGGGCCAGGGGAAACACTAACTGGGAGGCAAGGAAGAAGAGAAATCTTATACTACATACCCAGGCTGATGCAAAGCAGTGGGGGATGGAAGAGTAGGGCTGCCAGATCCAGGTTGGGAAACTCCTAGAGATTTGTAAAAGGAGCCTGGGGAGGACAGGGACCTCATAGAATCATAGAGTTGGAAGGAACCACCAGGGTCATCTAGTCCAACCCCCTGCATAATGCAGGAAATTCACAACTACCTTCCCCCGACTCCCCCAGCGACCCCTACTCCATGCCCAGAAGATGGCCAAGATGCCCTCCCTCTCATGAACTGCCTAAGGTCATAGAATCAGCATTGCTGACAGATGGCCATCTAACCTCTTCTTAAAAACCTCCAGGCAAGGAGAGCTTACCACCTCCCGAGGAAGCCTGTTCCACTGAGGAACCGCTCCAACTGTTAGAAAAGTCTTCCTAATGTCTAGATGGAAACTCTTTTGATTTAATTTTAACCCGTTGGTTCTGGTCCGACCTTCTGGGGCAACAGAAAACAACTCGGCACCATTGTCTATATGACAGCCCTTCAAGTACTTGTGGGGTACAATGCAATAGAGTCCATCCTCCAAAACATTCATTTTCTCCAGGGGAACCGATCTCTGTAGCCTGGAGATGAGATATAATTCCAGGGGATCCCCAGGTCCCACCTGGAGACAGGCATCCCTATGTTATACCCAGATATGTTTGCAACTTATGACTTGTTTATATGTTCATTGTGACACAAACGGAAAAACTGTGTCTGAAGTTTCTAATGTTGCTAAATCATTGGGTCCCATTTTTCTGAAAACATTGTTGGCATAACTGAAGACTCTTTTCAATTATGCTTTGAGTACTTAGTAAACCAAAATGATCTTACCAACAAATGACATTGCCACACGTCTTATGTATCCATTTCTCCCTTGCTGTTTTTCATTCCTCTGGATGAGTTGGCATGAGTCTGCATTACAGACTTAGCCTCCCCTTTATTCCAAAAGGGTGAGCAACTCAAAATAAATGCCACATCAGGGTAGTCAATCTGTCTGCAGATCCGTACTCAAGGTGTGGCCTTGCTACTTCTGGAGTATTCTTGATGAAGGCTCATAGGCTAGTGGTAAAGCATATTCTGCACATGCTCAAAGTCCCAGGTCCAATCTCTAGCGTCTCATTAAAAGGTAGCAAGGCTGTGAAAGGCTTCTGTCCAAGACACACAGGAACACACGTGAAGCTGCCTTATACCAAATCAGACCCTTGGTCCATCAAAGGCAGTATTGTCTACTCAGACTGGCAGCGGCTGTCCAGGGTCTCAGGCAGAGGTCTTTCACATCACCTACTTGCCTGGTCCCTTTAACTGGAGATGCTGGGGATTGAACCTGGGACCTTCTGCATGCCAAGCAGATGCTCTACCACTGAGCTATGGCCCTTCCTTGAGGAATGCTACAACTCAAAGTAACCAATGCTAAGCTTGGTAGACCAGTAGTATAATATAAGGCAACAATATATAAACAAACTGGTGCTTTTTGGTTCAAGTAACCTCTTTATTGTTAATCCAGCGCAGTTATTTATGTATTGTGTCTTGTTGCTTCAGAGTGTCATTTTTAGACCCTCTAAAATGGAAAGGGTTTTACAGCTTCTTAGAGAAAGTGACACTGCTACATCCCTGAGCTATTTACCTGAAGCAATGTAGAGAAAGTTTGGGTGATTTACAACTACAAATGACAATATGACATTTTAATGCAATGTTCTCTTCTGCTGCAGAGGAGGATCATCAGTCTCCTCCTTCCACTTCCAACGCAGCCAATGCCAGTTGTTCTTAACTTGCGTGGAACCCACTCTGACTGTCTTTTAGGCTCCCTTCCAATACGTTCATGAAGCTTGGCCGACATTCTGTTACCAACAGCATCCCTTTCTCATGTTGTACTCCTCCAGGTGCCAAGTCTGCTCTCTCTGCCTGTCTTTATGCACTGTCAGCAGCCTGGAACAAGCAGCACATCAGAGGACTAAGATTTTTTTTTGAACACACACAAACATAGGGGCAAATTGTGGTAAGTCAGTTAAGTGGGAAGGAAGTTATCCAGGTCGCACACAACAAAAGAGCAGCATTGTGCCAAGAAGTTGTTTACAGCCATGTCAGTCCAAAAGTAAAAAGCCCCCCCAAAAGAGCACAATCCACAATCCTTGTATTAGGATCAACAAATGGCACAACAGTGTGTGAGCTTTCTAGTGCTCCAGAGCTCGTCTTCAGATTGGTTGTTACCCAAAAAAAAGTTTAATAAAAGGGTCTGGGGGCAGAAAGAGACTTCAGGGCATGGTGTTAAGTCCTGCTAAAGTCTATATTGTGGACAGCTCGCACACTGCTCTGTGCCATCAGGTTGGTTCTAATAAAAGGTATTACATGGATCGTGTTCTTGGTGTTGTGCAGCACTAGTAATTCAGAAAACCAAACTGCTCTTCACTACAAAGTCTTCCAATATACAACAAGGCAAATTCAGGAGCAGACTAATCCAGAAGACTGAATTGCATTGAAGTTCTAGAGGCCATAGGTGCAACGTTTCCCCATTCTGGCTTCCATATAATCTTAAATCCAAGCGCTCTCAATAAATTTGGCTTATGAGTTATGTACATAGACCATGTTTCTTCCTCTCCCTAAATATTAAATGGAGTTGTCATAATTCTCTTATTTTATTGGGGGATATGTGGTAGAGGGGGGCAATGCTGTAGCGTCTGAGCTTTTCAAAGTCTTTAATATAACAGTACCAATTTACCAACTCCAAGAGCCAGAGTGCTGTAGTAGTTGGACTTGGATTGGGGAGATCTGGGTTCAAGTCTTTGCTTGGGCCAAAAACAGGGCTGCCAGCCTCCACATATTGAATGTAAGGAAGCAAACACAGGAGTGAAAATATATCACAAAGTGCAAAATGTTATATTATACAAACTACACAACATGGAAAACAAAATCAATGACAGTACAACTATATATTTATCCTAATAGCTATAAATAGCCAGGTAAGTAACATGAGATTACTAACACCATGTGTTATAAAAGTCCAATCCTAGTACAAAAGCCTGTAAGAATTCATATTGATGCATGTCTTCTTATTTTCAGATGTCCTTCAGCCAGGTACAAGAGAAAATGCACTTTGTGATACATTTTTGCTCCTGTGTTTGCTTCCTTACATTCTGTACTTACACAGTGGTGTCTTTTTTGAATAACCTCCAGGTACTAGCTGGAGATCTCCTGCTATTACAACTGATCTCCAGCCGATAGAGATCAGTTCACCTGGAGAAAATGGCCGCTTTGACAATTGGACTCTATGGCATTGAAGTTCCTCCCCTCCCAAATCCCGCCCTCCTCAGGCTCCGACCCAAAACCTCCCACCGGTTGCCAAGAGGGACCTGGCAACCCTATGGATTTTGCCATTTCATACAGTAAAATCTAGCTGCGAAGCGCACTGAAAGTGGATCGAAAGCGCATTTTTTACAAATGGCCAAATTAACTAATAGTATACAAGGAAATGATGTAACCTCCAGGTACTAGCTGGAGATCTCCTGCTATTACAACTGATCTCCAGCCGATAGAGATCAGTTCACCTGGAGAAAATGGCCGCTTTGACAATTGGACTCTATGGCATCGAAGTCCCTCCCCTCTCCAATCCTGGCCTCCTCAGGCTGTGCCCCAAAAACCTCCTGCCAGTGGCAAAGAGGGACCTGGAAACCCTAGCCAAAAACCCTACTAGGTGACTTTAGGCCAGCCATTTTCCCCCTCTGCCTAATCTACCTCATAGGGCTATTGTGAGGAAAAAAATGTTATCACTCCATCCATTTATATATTGCTGAGCTCCCTGGAGGAAAAGTGGGATATAAATGTGAGGAATTAGTGACATAATCTTACAGATGCTCTGTCAAATTCTCCTCTCTATAGGAAACACAGATTTGTTTCTCTTTACAGTGTGGCAGTTCTGAAAATGCAGCAGGTTATTGCCAAACACAAAGAAGATTATTCTCATTTTTTTAAAGCAATGGGGACCACCAAAATGCTTTCATTTCTCTTCGTCTGGCATCCAAATGTCAATTATCTAGCCTAGATCCATGCAGTTATAAGAGCAATAAAGAAAAGGTTCCTGTTCCCTTCCCATCCTTTGGAGGAGTCTGCACCAACCTGGCCATATGTAGCATCGGTTCCAGAATGTTATAGCCAGTCATTGCACTACACTCATAGAAGACAGCCTGGTATTCCTGCCAAAAAAAGAAGAGCAAAAGGTAACTTATATCAATATTGAAAGATCAGCTAACCTTACAGGGGAATGACACATCACCTACAAATGTAAAGCATGCAAGGGATTCTTGTCCCAATTATCCTTCGTAAATGCTGAAGATGCTTTTGCTTTACCAAATGCTGCTTACAGTATAATTCCTTGTAAGGTGCCAGTGACATCATCCGACAGTGCAGGAAAGATGACAAAGGAAACCTTACTATTAGGGCCACTTCACACGTTATTTTAGGTGCATGCCTAAGGAGTTTTGAGTATGCATTTCGCTTCTTTTAAAGGTATAAACGCAATAAATACTTAATACATGCATCATACAGGTTATACCTATCAGGGAGGTATACTTAGATGCAGCCCCATGTTGAGCATACATTCAGTGACGATGTGGATTTGGCACCCTGATATTAATGAAATATCTAAAGGCTGGGAGCCTAAACAGAAATGTTTGCCATACAGAGGAGAAACTGAGCGTGTTTCTCCTTTGTATGGCAAACAGCTCTATCTAGGCTTACAGCCTTTAGATATTTCATTAATTCTGGGTGGCAATTTCACATTGTCACTGACCATATGCTCAACATGGGGCAGCAGCTAACACTGACTCCCTGACAGGTACAACTGGTATTTGTGTGAGTTGAAAGTATGCGCGCGCACACAATACAAAAGACCTTGGTCATTTATGCAGGGGAAATTTGCATTTGGTTTGCAGCACAGTTTTCTCCTCCAAATTCTCAAACATCATATGCATGAGGGATTCCCCACCACCACCAATTCCAGGAGTACCTTGTGGCTAATTAGGCATCCCCAGTGAATCAAGGAGCTTCTGAGACCCTCCCCCTGAAAACACAGCCTTGTTGCACTTTACTTGGAGAGGGTGGGTCAACTCTTAAAGGGACTGCGTGTGCTTTTGCTGGGTATTCCTCCTCACCTTTCTTCAACAGCTCCCTGCTGGGAGCTACCTTCCAATCTTTGCAGCCTTCTTCAGTGTCTTCCTGCACATTTCATAAAGGTTTAATTCCCTCTTTTGTGCTTTGCTGTGAGGAAACAGACCCATGTGGGATGGAGAAGCCAAAATGGGCGTGGGGAGAGAAACCCGAAGTTAAGAAATATGCATGGAAATAGGGGGGATTTGCGTTGCTCTTGCCTCGAAGTAGTATTTAAATTCGTCCTAAAACAGGATCTTAGAACTGCGGGGGAACAACGAGGCCAGAGCAAAGTCATGCCTGAAGGTCGGTATAATCATGAATAATGCAAAAGAAGCCTCAAAGCAGTCCAGCAGGGACTGCAAAATAAATACCCTTGCATAAATGGCCACTGTGTGACTCCTCAACTTTGTGACCAATGTCGTCCATTGGATTTTGGCACAGCTCTGCAACCGAATATAGGGAGAAAACCTATTTGCAACTGTTACTGGAAGGAACACTGAGCTAATCCACACACCACCAAGCGCTCAGGGGAGCTGCGCTCTCACAGCTGATTTTCATGCTGTTCCTGTAAGCCATAGGAAGCAATCATACCAGTTTACGTTTATTTCCCACACACCACCAGCCAAGTCCTCCTACACGTTTACTCTGAAGTTCCCTTGATTGCAGCAGCACTGGCTTCTAAGGTACTCTTAGGATTGGGGCATTAGGATTGAACTTTCCAAGACAGATGTCGCATTACCAATTTCAATACACTCCAGTGGTTGCTGAAGCACTTGGAAGAACTTCCATACATAGAAAAGCTCTCTTGCTGTTTCCAAACACTGGTGCTAGCATGGGTGAGGCTACAAACTTCATTGGGGGAGGGGGTTTGTACCAGAAAATTAGGAGTCACACCTTCGCTAGCCTTTCCCCCTCAGTCCTGGACACATTTGGTGGCTTCTTGTCTGATGCATCCATTTTGTTTCCTAGCAGAAATACCACGGCACCATCTTCAATCCTATCCTGCAGAACAAAAGCAGTCATAACAATGTTTTTTTCAAAATGACATCCTCAGGCTTGAAGGGATAATTTCCTAGCCCTGCCACCAACTGTATGATACAGCACCAGTTCCCAGGAGCACATCTGGCAATGAAGGCCTCCACTGGAAAAAAAAGGACACTTCTCCAGCAGTCTATTTCTTCCCTTCTTCCCTGGCTCTCTCTTCAATCATGACAGGAGTCATCAAGGATTCCTCCTGTGTGTCACTCCAACAAGGCTACTATTAGTTGCACAGCCCAACATGTCCCATCCCCTCATTCCAAAAGCTTATGACAGGGGTCCCCAAATGTGGTACCCGAAACCTTTACTGCTGCCACCACAGCACAAGGATCTGCACCGTGTTATTGAAGTTAAGCTGTGGCAATCATTTTGTGGCTGGCGCCACCTCCTGTGGCAGCCATTTCGTTGCTGCGCCCACCATGCCATGTCAGAATTTGAAATGTGCCCGCAAGTTCAAGAAGGTTGGGGACCCCTGCCATGAAATATCCCACTCTCACCAGCATAGATAGATAGATTGTTTATTTGCGGCCCTTGGCCAGATAAAACAAGATACATGGACTAAAATGGTCTTGCCGACAAAGGTTTACAGACCAAGCCTTAAATCACTTAAATAAAATAAAAATAATAAAATAAATAACAGCCAAGTTACACCTGCCATTTGGACTAAGAGACTACTCTGTGGTCTCACCAGCATAGGTTTGCTGTCCTATTGCTAGGGAGAAAAGAAAATTAACTCTGCTTGTGCAATGGCATAACGACAGTGAGGACTGCCCTTCCTTCCCCTGGTTTGCCAAGGGGTAATTTGCCCTCCCCAAACAGACAGTATTTGGAAGCTCCACAATATAAAAGGACAAGTTGGGGGCCCACAAGTACTTGTGGGGAGGCATCCTTCTCCCCCACTATTTCCCCTTTCCCTGCCATGAAAGCCCCCATTACCTCTCCCCCTTTCCTCCTTCCTTATCTCCTTCCCACCCACCAGCCAACGTACCTTTATATTTGCACTTGTCTTCAGCTTTCTCCCCTTCCTTCCCCCTGGAAGCCTCTCCTTGGGAAAACTGTGGCTCAGTTTTGTGCTGCTGACAGGGTTGCCAGCTCTAGGTAGGGAAATACCTAAAGATTTTGGGGGTGGAACCTGAGGAAGGCGGGGTTTGGGGAGGGACCTCAGCAGGGTATAATGCCATAGAGTCCATCCTCCCAAGCAGCCATTTTCTCCAGGGGAACTGATCTTGGTCATCTGGAGATCAATTGTAATACTGGGAGATCTCCAGGTACCACCTGGAGGTTGGCAACCCTAGGTGCCGACCACCAGGCCAGGCCCAGTTTCATGGTAGGGAACCCATAAAGCAACTTACCTTTATCCGCCCCCATCTTCAGTAGGGTTGCCAACTTCTAAGTACTAGCTGGAGATCTCCTGCTATTACAACTGATTTCCAGCCAATGGAAATCAGTTCACCCGGAGAAAATGGCCGCTTTAGCAATTGGACTCTATGGTATTGAAGTCTCTCCCTTCCCCAAGTCTACTCCTCAGGCTCCGCCCCAAAAACCTCATGCCGGTAGCAAAGAGGAACCTGGCAACCTTAATCTTCAGTTTCCCTCCTCCCCTCTCCCAACAGCCTTTCCCTGGAAAAACTGTGTGGTGCTGGCTGTCAGCCCAAGTAGCACGATGGGGAACCCACAGAAACTTTTGATACTTTCCCCTGTATCCCCTCCCCACACTATTCCTTTTTTTCCCTCTTCCTGGCAACCCCCATATCCTCACCTTCCCATATTTCCTTTTCTCCTTCCCAACCACCTTTTATCTGCCCCCTCCATCTCCTCTATTTTATCCTCAAAACAGGAGATGGGATAGGTTGAGAATGTGTAACTGGTCGAAGGTCATCCAGTGAGCTTCCATGGCAGAATGGAGATTAGAACCTGGATCTCCCAGATCCGGGGTTGAAACTCTAGCCTCTACACCATGCTGGGGTTTCGTGGGGTGGCTACTGTTGAACAGCAGCAAGCAGCTAGGCCTGGGTGAGTCAAGCAGTTCAGGTAGTAGCAAGTTGCCCAGTGGTTGCTGCCATGCCTGGCGACATAAGTCTTGCTTCAGTGGCCACAATAGCCCCATAAAGAGCCCTGCCCCTTCCCCTGCCTTTTACTGACAGAAACCAAGGCTGGCAATGTTGTGTGGTTGCTTAGCATTGGCCACTGAGTACATTTGTTTCTTAAAGCTACAGGCTCTGCTTCTATTATTTTGGGATTTTAAAAAACGCTAATTATTTGTTTTGTTTTAAGATTTCAGATTTTTCTGAAAACCCTAGGCTTTTCTCTGGTTTGTAGAAAGATGGTCTGTTCTGTCCACACACATAGTGCTTTCAAAGACTAGCACGTGTACGTACAAGTTGTTCTAACCTGGACACATGTCATCCAGTTTCGGACTGCCACGAAAGAGCACTCTGCAGTAATGTCATACATGACCAGGATGCCATCCACCCTTCGGAAATACTGTTTGGTGACGCTCTGGAACCTAATGTCAAACCAAATTCAAGAACATTGATTGATTCACATATTTACAGCCTCCTTCGCCAGGTCCTTTGTATTGCTCACTTGCAGTTCTTAAAACAGGCAATTTCTCCACTCACAGATGTGAAGAGATTGCAGAAAGGTGCTTTGGAAGATTAACACAGCATTTCCTAAGAAGGAGCCTGGGAGAATATCAGATCGGTGGAACAACCGATTGTGGGGCATGCAGATAACCATTTCCCTAGTAATGCTATTCTGCACTTTTCTTGCTGTTCCATATGGATTACTAGTAATCATTAAAGGGAACAGCATGGTTTCAGCACATGTCCGATTGCTGCACCTGGGAGAATAACCCATAAAGAACCATTAAAACTGGCAAGAGGGGCAGAGGGGCACCTAAGATAAAAGGCCTCATTTATTTTACAGCAAGATTACAAGATTATTCTTTTTTAAAGAAAGTTAAGACATATTTTAAAGAGGGGTATTTTAAACAGAAGGAACACTTGAAATAATGCTCATGTATTTGACACCTGGTATGTTCTCATTCATAATATTATTGTTCTCTCTGGTTTATGCATATCATATGACCACTAGTGAGATTTGTACATTTGTGCATACATCTACTGTGTGTATGTTTTCTAGCAGGCACACCCCATCCCCTAGTTGTTCTACACACAATCTGGGGCTTCCCATTGTATTTTGGGCTATGTTGCCACCACTACTGCAAATACTCAGGGAGACCTGCTAGGATTGTGACACTTCAAAAAACAGATGGAAGAATACACATCCCCATCACATTTTTACCTTGCCCTTCTTCCAAAGAGCTCACAACAGTATACTTTATCTTCACAACAACCCTGTCAGCTAAGTTATTATCCCAAGATCGCATTAAATGAACTTCATGGCTGAGTGTGGATTTGTACCCAGATCCGAAACTAACACTTGAACCACTACAATGACTTCTGAATGGTCCCCAGAATACTTCAGACAGAAAGTGAGAGTGTCAATAGCTGTCTTCCCCCTGTCGCAGTACTTTCCTACTCCGGGAAAGCTTGTTTCCAGGGTTGTGTGACCTAGGTAGTGTGACAGCCCCCCTGTCCCAAAGTTCACCAAACTTCGGTGAGCGTCTAAGGAGAGTCCCTTGCAGCCATGCTGTAAATTTGGGGACTCTACCTCCAAAAATGCCCCCACAGGAGCTTCGGAAAAAATCCCCATAGACTATAATGGGCCCAAATTTTTCAGTAATCCCTGAAATAAGCCGAATACCAATATTTACCAGATGGGTATTCGGGTTATTCCTGGTTTACCCAAAAAAAAAAAAAAAAAAAAAAAATCAGGCCCAATAAACCCGAACCCAAAATTTAACTTTTTTTTTTATTTTATTTTTTTGCACAACCCTATCTGTGACCCTTGGGTGCTCCTCATACTGCCTCCAACCCAATGAGAAGGCAATATTCGATAGTTTTCCTTTTTAAAACAGAAAAGACAGAATAGTGGTGATATTAGAGAAGCAGCAAGGTACATGAGAGTGCTCATTTGTTTCTCCGACTATTGCTACGCCATTGCCAATCACCTTTATATCAGTTCCCCTCCACACACACACGTTTGTGGGTTTATTCTTCGAAACGCAGTTTCTGGAACTCCACAGCAGGAAAACCAACTTGTTAAGGCATTGGACCACATAGAAAAAACGAAGCAGAAACTGCTAATTTGAGACTGAATATCATCCTCTTGCAGTAGCTTTCCCCTCACTTGCTGGAAGCGATCCATCACCTGTTCCCTGAAATGCTACTGCTCTGAGGTTTCTTTTAGCAGGGGTGGATTTGAATATTACTTTGGCAGTTACCAAGTTTTCCCCCCAGTTGATTAAGATTAAAATTATTAATTTTGCACTGTTTATACAGATCTATTTTCCTTTTTTCCTTTAGTCTTAGTCGTAGTGTGACACTGCTCAGAATCGAATTGGATGTATGAGCAGTATCATTGAAGTAATTGCAACTGTTCTCAAAGCCCTGACCTGGATGGCCCAGGCTAGCCTGATCTCGTCAGATCTCAGAAGCTAAGCAGGGTCAGCCCTGGTTAGTATTTGGATGGGAGACCACCAAGGAATACCAGGGTTGCTGTGCAGAGGCAGGCACTGGCAAACCACCTCTGTTAGTCTCTTGCCATGAAAACCCCCCAAAGGGGTCCCCATAAGTCGGCTGCGACTTGACGGCACTTTACACACACACACACTGTTCTCAAGAGATTGTACCGCGTACTTTTGCAGAACATTTTAATTGGCTCAGCCAGAGAACTCTAGATCACTAAAGAACATATCATTCCAGCAGCAGAGAAAGCCCTGAATGGCCAAGGAGAGTCTGTACTGGGAGAGTGCTGGACAGAAAACAACAGCATTGTTAGTAGTACAATGCGGTGGAACAGAGAACTAGAACAGATGGAAACACACACTATCTAAAGCCATCTTTTTTTCCAGACAGAAGTTAGGTGGTATTAATGACAGCACAATGAGCAAAGAAAACCCCACCACCACAACCAGTTATTTGCAGCCAATCACAGCTCTGTGATTATTGTACCTGCAAGACATACAAAGTTGCATACACATGTGTCCCACATTCACGCTGTATGTTTTTAGGCGGATAGGTGTTTCACCTTGTATGCACATTTGGGAGGCTAATTTCACATCTGGAATCTTGTGCGGTTAAAAAACAACAACCCTGGGACTAGATTTAGAGCAGAAAAGCAGTGGTGAGAAAAGGGTTTGGAGTTCTTCTCTGAGGAGGAGGAGGAAGAGGGTTGGTTTTTATACCCCGCTTTTTCTCTACCTTTAAGGAGTCTCAAAGCGGCTTACAATCACCTTCCCTCCCCCTCCCCACAACAGAGACCTTGGGAGGTAGGTAAGGCTGAGAGAGTTCTGGGAGAACTGCGACTAGCCCAAGGTCACCCAGCAGGCTTCATGTGGAGAAATAGGGAATCAAATCTGGTTCTCCCAATTAGAGTCTGCCGCTCTTAACCCCTACACCACACTGGCTCTCAAATTGCCCATTGTTGAAGCAACTTTTAAAAAAAAAATCTTTAGCCACATGTATTTCCATGCAATTTATAGAGCTGCCATTAAGCGTACATCCAAAAATGTAATGTGTGAAGTGGCCAATGCTACAGTTAAGAATCTTCTGTGTGAAAAAGTACTGGGCATTTGCAGGGCTACCCTAGCCCCTTTGTAATCTCAGAGGCCACAAAATGCATCTGACATTTTGGACTATCATTCTTGTCAAAAAATTTTACCTTCAGGAGCATTAGAGTCTTTACAGGACGCATCAATATGTATTTATCTATTTGTATATAATATACAAATAGATGTATTTATCTATTTGTATATTTGTATATTTGTATATATATATTTTCTCTTTCTTATTCCCTTGCCCTTCTTTCCTTCTGTATCCCATTTATTATTATTATTATATATATATATATATATATATACACACACACACACACACACACACACACACACACACTGCACAAAATCTTACCTCTCCTGCCCAGCTGTATCCCACAGCTGTAAAAGCACCTGTGTGTTATCAACCATCAAACTCTTCACCTGGTAATCAATGCCTACGGAGGAAACAATAGACCCAATGAGTAAGTGGGGCCCATGCTGCCCAAGGGACCGTGAGCTGCCTTTTGAGATTTGGGAGCCCTAGGCCGATATCTTGCTTGGGTGCATACAAATGTACAAAAACAGAAGTCACTGCATCCCTTGTATTATGGATGGATACACTTATTCATCTTCAGGACTGAGCACAAGAGAGGAATGGTTCTATGGGGTTTGCAGCAAAATCAGTTTTCATAATATTGTCGAAGGCTTTCACGGTCAGAGTTCATTGGTTCTTGTAGGTTATCCGGGCTGTGTAACCGTGGTCTTGGTTACACAGACCACAGTTACACAGCCCGGATAACCTACAAGAACCAGTTTTCATAATGTTTTCCGCCCAACAGCTGCAATCCCTTCAGTCCCCTTCCCCAGAACAACATCACAATGTTTTACACTCGGGTTGTGCTTTCTTAAAAAAAAAAAAAAAAAAAAAGGTATTGTTTTTATATAGGTTGCCTAAATTGCCTATAGACTGCCAAAATCAGTACTTAACCACTGATTCATGAGTGCTTGAAGAGCTAAAAATACAAAACCAAAATGAAAATTGCAGGGAGGACATTTACTGAAAGGGACGATGCCTCCAGGGACAGATTTTTATGGGCAGTATAGCACTATATTAGAAAGAGCCCCGTGGCACAGAGTGCTAAGCTGCAGTACTGCAGTCCAAGCTCTGTTCATGACCTGAGTTCGATCCCGACGGGAGTCGGTTTCAGGTAGCTGGCTCAAGGTTGACTCAGCCTTCCACCCTTCCAAGGTCAGTAAAGTGAGTACCCAGCTTGCTGGGGGTAAAGGGAAGATGACTGGGGAAGGCACTGGCAAACCACCCTGTAAACAAAGTCTGCCTTGGAAACGTTGGGATGTGACATCACCCCATGGGTCAGGAAGGACCCGGTGCTTGCACAGGGGACCTTTACCTTTATATTACAGCTTGGAACCAGTCTTTCATTTTTATTTGCTGCTAAATATAGAAAAGGGTTCCTATAGCAATACCAAAAGATTGTAGCATGGAACCACCCATTTTCTTCTACCAAAGTCCTGACAGAGTTGTCAACTTGGCTTGCCCTCAATTGTGCCTACCTGTGAAGCATAACTTTTCCTTAACCTCAACATAAATCACCAATTTGCCTCCCTCAAATGCAAAAACAAAGCCATGTAATATTTTAAGACCAACCAAAGTAACTCAACACAGGAGCCCCGTGGTGCAGAGGTGGTAAGCTGCAGTACTGCAGTCCAAGCTCTGTTCACGACCTGAGTTCGATCCCAACAGAAGTTGGTTTCAGGTAGCCGGCTCAAGGTTGACTCAGCCTTCCATCCTTCCGAGGTCGGTAAAATGAGTACCCAGCTTGCTGGGGATAAAGGGAAGATGACTGGGGAAGGCACTGGCAAACCACCCCGTAAACAAAAGGCGAAAACTCATGGTCGCTTTAGCCTCCTTTATTCCCTGATTCAGCCAGGATTCAGCCAGGATCGAATGCAGTTCAGCAAAAACGCATGCATTTGATCCTGGCTGAAACAGGGAATAAAGGAGGCTAAAGTGACCATGCGTTTTCGCCCAAAGTCTGCCTAGCAAACATTGGGATGTGACGTCTCCCCATGGGTTAGGAATGACCCGGTGCTTGCACAGGGGACTACCTTTACCTTTAAAGTAACTCAACACAGCGCTACACTTTTCAACAGGTCATTAAAAAGCAAGCTAAAGGATATATAGATATCTCAGGTCATAATGGCTTTGTCCCCTTTCAATTATTTGTTATGGAAGTACATACAGTGCACCACACAATAATGAACGAAAGTTGGTAGTTTATAGATACTCCTGTTCTGAACATTCAACCATTTATACAAAGATCACTTTAAGCATCGTCCCTTTATGACCCTCACTTCTGGAAATTCTAGTTACCAACGGTCGCGTTGATCTTAGCCATAAATCTGTTGTAGCAGAAACGATGGATAAAGGAGCTCTTGCCAACTCCAGAGTTCCCAAGAAGCACGACTTTGAAGACACGATCAGGAGACAAACCAATCGTTTCATGAGTCTGCAAACAGTACCAGTCATCAGTGGAAGGAGAGAAAGAAAAATTTATAAAATCAAGATACTGTCAGGCCTTTGCTGCTAGCAGGGGTAAAGACTCTTGACATGAGCAGGCCAGCTTCTGGCTACAGACCGACCTTGATTCACATGCCTGTAAACTCTGTGTAGTTTCCTCCATCCTGTTCCCACAGCTGCGGGGATGTTTGGTCTTCCTGTCCTGAGATTCTTATCTCGGGGATGCTTAGCCGTGTTTACCTTCGTAGCCTATAACGCCTTTAAAACTGTAACCTGCCAATGTTTCTCATTACTAGCCTTACCTGTGTGTAAGCAGTCAGCTTCCTTAATCAGCCTTTTTGCTCCTAATAAAGTATTACTGCTTCAGGATCACATGCCTAAATGAGTTTGCTTATGGGATGCTAGGGACAGATGCCTGAGCCTGACAGATACGGGTTTCACTTTATGAGCTAGCTGGGGAAAGTCAACAGAAACATGGGTGTGAATAAATTTATGCCAATGCTTAATTTAGTAGAATCAGTGCCTTAGGCCAAGGTCACGTCCAGATGTTGTTATTCCTCCCCACTTTGGAATGCACCTGGGGAAAGATCGGGAGAGGGCCTTCAGGTAACATGATGGAGCTGGTGAAGAACCTGTGTTCAAACAAAGCCGGGATTACCTTTTTCAGGCAATCACTTCTTCCTATGGGGAAATGTTGGCTCTCCCTATGGTAAAATGTTGGCCATCTCCCATTTCTCCCTGGGCACAATCTGGGGAAGGGAAGAATCATCCAAACAGCATTCCACACCAAGCCAACAAAAAGAGGTTGCATGAAAGCTGCCTACGGCCAATTTTTAAAATAAAAATATATCACTGGGGTATGGCCACACCCCTCTGAAAAATTTGTTCCAGGGTCACATTTCTTGTAAAATGTTGCCATGAGATGTACTCTAGCTAACAATACTCACTAAGGCCTGATTTTAAAGCTCAAAATATCTTTCAAAAATATGCAGTATGCCAAATTGAGCAGAAATGCAGCAATAATTAATGGCCAAACATTTGTAGGAAGCTTCCAAATTTTCAGGAATTTCCACACCCATCATCACTTGTGTGCAATCAGATCCACTGCTGGTTTTTAATGCTGATTCTCCTACTAGTGATTAGTTCATCCAGCAGATTTCATCGTAATATTGTCATGCTCAGATGATGTTTTAGCCTGTAGAATTTTTGAAAATACAAAAGTTGCCCGCTCCCCTCTTCTGCCATCAATATGTTGCAAGGTACTGTTCAAAATGCACTTGGTTTGGTAGCTTAGGATGTATGTTTTCAAATATTTTAGAGACACTCAAGAAATATCCAATTGTTTTACAGCATTAACTAAGCGGGATCGGGATGTGTAAAAAACAACAACTTCGAACATTTTGCACGAGAGCTTCTTATTTTTATTAAAATTTCAGCGAAATAGCTCTTCAGTATTAGGGTGTGAAAACTCACATAGAGGGAAAAAATCATCCTTCCTCCAAAGCCAGTCTTCCTCTCTACGCTATCTCAAGCTTCCCTCTCCCTCATAGTCCCTGCAGCTTCTCCCCTATTACTATCTGCTTCTTTACCTCATAATCTCATCCCCCATCTTGCCTCATTTCTTTTTCCTTCCTCTCTCAACTCAAGCTTTGCTTACTCCTATTTTCCTCACCTTGCCTGCCAGCCCACTCCTTCCTCCCCTCCCACACTCACATCTGCTGCAACCATTTTGGGATGACCTAGGCAACACTAGACAACCAAATGCTTACTGTGAGGGTTTCTATCAACTATCCGGTTGTCCTCAACTAGACAACTATCCGGTTGTCCTCAAGCAGGGCCAGGGCCTTTTTGGCGCTGGCCCCAGCCTGCGCTCCCCTTCCCCGGGTCGAAGCAAGAGGAAGCCGGAGGCAAGTGGAGGCTGCGGCGGCTCCTTTCCCCGGGCGCCACAACCTGCACTTGCTGCCGGCTTCCCCTCGCCTCTACCCACTTCCAGCGGAGGTGGGGAGAGGCGCGAGGTGGGGGGGAGGAAAAGGTGCCACCGCTGCTGCCCCTGCCGGCCCGGAAGTCTCCCAGCAGGGACTCGACCCGGAGGAGCATGCACAGGTGGACTCCTTCCTTTGTTACGGTAAGTCGCAATAACAGAGGAATGGGTTCTCCCGGGGATATAGCTAAAGCGGGAGGACTGAACACGCATGTGGGCGAAGCCCGTGTGTGCAAACCTCCTCAATTCGCTGCATTCCCGGGGGGAAAGAGGGAGAAAGCGGCCATGCGTTAATGGCCTCTGTCTAATGAGACCCGTGCCCTGCAGGACTTAGTTCAGTTCTGCAGGGCCTGTAAGACAGCGATGCTCCACCAGGCATATGGTTGAGGCAGCAAAGTTTCAGTAGATCAGCTGGTCTCCCTCCCCTTCCTCTCTTCCCTCCATGCCCTCCTTCTTCTTCTCCTTCCTTCTCTTTTCCCTTCCTTTTGTTCCTTTTTTCTTTCCCATTGGTCTTTTTTTCCCTTGTCTCATCTCCTTGGAAGACCTGTGAATGTTTGGGTCATCGTTGGTCATGTGCTTACCATCGTTTATGAACCATCTCACCACTAGGTATAATTAGTATTGTATATAGTAGGTATGTAATTTAGAATGCCATCTTTTAAGTTAAATTAGTAATTATAGTTTTAAATGGTGTGTTTTTAACTTACGCATATACCTTACATTGTATGTATTGTTGGAAGCCGGCCTGAGTCTGATTTGGTTGGGAAAGGGCGGGGTATAAATTAAATAAAAACATTTTACAATAAAAATAAATTAATGGATTGGAAGGTATCCTTCTGTGGGTTGTGCTTTTTCCTGAGGTTGTGTTTGGCAGTAAAGTCCTCTAAAAGGTAGTCCCTCGATAATTTCTCTCTCGTTTTCCCACCTGGGATAACAGAGTACTTCAATATCCCATACAAGTATGACTTTCTTCACTGATGAAGAACGAAAACATTGGACTTATTGTGAGGATATCTTCTACTCAGTAGACTGAAAGGTATTCTTCTCCACCCTAGCTGGCAGAGGAGGAATTGGAGAGGAACTCCCTGGGTCCACATGGAGATTATGATTGTCATGCTAGAGATGGATCCATTTTCCTCAGAAGCTTGGCAAGACATGAATTGGGGTGGGTCAAGCACTTTCTCAGGATAGTGGAAGCCTTTGCAAAAAATCTGCATATGTCCTGCCCACGGAGCAAGGAAGAGGCACAATCCATACCAGGGTACCTTCCTCCAAATGATGCAGAACGTGGCACTTTAAAACTTTGCTTTATTTTATCAATTGTAATTTAAGAGTTTCCTGTGAGCCTGGGGGCTCCCCTCTGATTTGCAGAACTATCTCCCCTGTCTGTACGTAGTCACACTGAGTTAGTTCTCTCATTTGCACTCTGGGGCCCAGATTCATAATTAGATACAAGATGGTAATTGCTGCCAATTTGCATACAGTCCTATATGTTAATGCAGGAAGCCCGGAGAAGCATCAAATGATCTAAGATTCAATAATAAAAGTCAATGCATGAGGCTAGGAAATACTCTCCAGTTGCGAGACTCACCACAGTTTCATTGCCAATGGGCTGTCCCCTTGGATATAAACAAGTATCCACAGCATTGCGGGTAATTTCTTTCCAGCCTGTGTTGTCCTTCAGAGAACTTGGCTTCCCACCACCTCCTGCAGTTGCTTTCCTAGGGGCTGCATATTTCACCATGCATGGATTCCCTCTTCTTCCCTGCTTCAAATGGTTCATGTCGGTCAAGAAGAATACACAATTTTTCTTCTTAGGCTCTTCCAAAGTTGCATCTTCTGGCAGAACAAGAGGAAGATCTCCAAAGACAGGCTGCCTGTGATCAGGCCTGCCAGCAGTGGGAAGAAATGACCATATAGGATCAATTCAAACAACAAGAGCGATACAGAAGTTTTAATCAAACTTGCACATAATGTGAACATTGAGATGGAGGAAGGAAACCAACTATTTTTCATGTGATAAGGGAAGAGAATGCAGCAAACATATAGTGAGCTCCAGAGGCCTTCAAGCCTGGATACTCTACCAGTGTTAACTAGTTCGTAAGATAGTTTCTGCTATAATAGCTCCACCCCATCTTCTCAACAAGCACTGATGACCATTGGAGAGCTGCAAGAGTTCAAAACAGGCTAGCATCCAGATGAGGCTATGAACAAACACAACAAATGGTCTGGGCAAGTCTGGATAAGATCAGTAGAAGCTCCCATGATTTTTGGCCAACCACTTTTGATCACCCAGATTAGTTTTAGCTAGAATCTGATCACTCAGACCCCATATTACCTTTTATGCATACAGGTATTCCCAAGAAAAGCCATGTCTGCTTGCGTAAGTAAAAAATGTATTGGGTGAACTGGCTCCAAGTGTCACTACATTATTTCTGATGGCATTCCCTTCCCTCCTACCAGAATGCAAGATACTGTGGAAATTATACCAAATGTGAGTTTTGTGTCAAAATTCCTCATGGTGAACTCTCTCACCCTCAACACCATTTGACAACGAGTGCCTGTCTACCACAGTTGCCCGTTCATCTGTGAAAAATTCAGTACAGAATACACATTACACTGGCCTACTACAATGCCCAACATTAATCCACATGGGGAGGAGAAAAGGAGAAGACAGTTTGACCCAACAGCTTGACTGTAGTGACTGACAGCATGCAGAGAACAACACAACAGACTCTATTCTAACCGTTTAATTGGCTTCTCTACTAAGTAGCTGCCTACCACTGACCCCTTCTTCTTTAATAGGGGCCTTTCGTTCAGAGGCACCTGAAAATTAGAAAGATTAAGTTAAGATTCATCACTGAAATAATTAAACGAGAACAATTCAACAGATCTTTGACAGCTAAGCTCTGCTAGATGTAAACTGACCCAGCAGCTTCCATTTAGCCACTAGTAGACACTGCCTTTATAAAAGTTTTGGAACTAACTAAAGAACATTTCCATGCCCCATTGCATGTGTGTTTGTGTTATCTGGCATGCTTTTACCACAAGGACTCGCAAGAGATTACAATAAAACCATATATGTGTGTGCTCCAAGTTTATTCAGAACCCATGCTTAAACAACTTGTTGAGCCTCAAGGTGACCTGATAAACCACAGCCATATAAAAGAAAAACATTTTATGCAATGCAAAAATGACAATAATATTCTGGCTATTTCTTTAGTCCTAACCAACTTTTATTGTAACTTTGGCATTTACACAGATGGTAAAGAAACAACATTGATTTGAAATACCCGAACACACAAACATGAAGGGTTTGATAATGATGATGGCAAAACACACATTTTATCATGGCAGAAAACAAAGAGCTTCTCGGGCACAGGTACACATTTCAACAATGGAATGATTTCTGAAGTGTAGGCTGAGGTCACAGTATCGACAACAAACACACCGGATATATGTAATGGGACGCACAGACAGAATGCGGCTGCTGAAGACTGAATCCAGGGCTTCTGGATCTAAAGCATGACTCTTGGCTACCTTAGCTAGAAAACACTCTGGGCAAGAATCACGAGTCAATCTGTTAACCAGACTAGTAGCATGTCTCTGTGGGACTCATCACAGTAAACATGCACATTTCTCTGAAATCTACTCAAGTACATTCTTGTGAAAATCCAGCACTGAAGCGAGCAAGCACGGTTGATGAGGCATGGTATTAAATCACACATGGGTTCCAATCTTCATCAGCTCTAGGCCTGCTCCAGAGCGGGATGCTTCGAAGACACACCAGGCCAGTTTAATGAGGCCTGAAGGATGAATGATGCTCTGGGACGGGCATGTCCAGCTGTCTGCATTCACATGTGGAAACCTGCTCCCATGTGCAGATCTGCTGTGAGTCAGTATTGAGGTATTTTCCAGCCAAAGTGATTTTTTGAAGTGCAGCAGTTTGCAAATGCCCCAAAAGTAGGTTTGGAAGAACTTCCTATTATTAGTGCCGTTTTTGATAAATATTCAATACTAGACCCTACAAATGGAAGTAAAAGAACAGCAGTCTTGGCAAAAAGTGAAAGACATTATTTATCACTGAGAGGCTTCCAGAGAGAAGCTTTTGCAAATCGACATACTGCTGAATCGGCAAACCGTTTTCTTTTCACTTGGTGTTAGTTATTGTTGCTGGCAAAAGAAACTGTCTGAAAATGTATACAGGGAGGGGGGTTCAAGAGTGCTGCTGGTTATATTCAAAAACTGGCATTTTAAACACTTTCTCTTGATTCAAACCAACTCTTTCTAGAGAACAGAACAGGATATCATTTTCTATGTGTATTCATATTTGAAAGGCAGCATGGGGTAGTGGTTAGGATAAGCGGACTCTAATCTGTAGAACCGGATTCAGTTCCCCACTTCTCCACATGAAGTCTGCTGGGTGACCTTGAGCTAGTCACAGTTCTTTCAGAGCTCTCTCAGTCCAAGTGGAGGCAGGCAATGGCAAAATCACCTCTGAACGTCTCATGCCTTGAAAACCTTATGAGGTCGCTGTAAATCAGCTATGACTTGACAGCACTTTCTGTCACCACCGCTCATATTTGGGGTGATTTTCTTGGAGCTCCTGATCATGCAATTAACCTCATGTCCTCACATGCCCTGCCAAATAGGTCACAAGGATGTGGTATCAGCTTCGAATGATCGTTTGACTAATGCCCAAGAGGCATGCAATCGTATGACGGCAGGCAAATGCAAAAATTTTGCATTAAATGTGCGTAATATGGAAGACATATATGTATATATATATATACCCTCAACTTATCTGACAATGCAGCTACATGACAAGTAATAACAAAGATGGAGTGGAAGTACATTCAGGCATGCAAATGAGCTCAAAGATACAAGAAAACCAAGATGTTAAACTAGGAAAGTCCCTGTTTTCCATTTATATCAACCTGCTTAGCAGCTTTAGCATCCTTAGTCAAGTGTCATAAAAAAATTCTGATCTGTGCATGCACATCATAAAAACAAGATAATTATTTTATCAACAAACTTTTCCCTTTCCTTTATTTCATTCCTGACCTTCTTTCAAAAGTAGGCAAATCAGCAGCAAGAGGAATATTTCACAGTGGAACAAGAGATGCCTTCTTGGAGGTGAACTTCACATTTTGGTCATGACTTGCTAGTTTATACTGGAACTACTGAAGCAATTTTTCATGACCATCATCTCCCCTTTCATTATCCTCAAAAGGAAGGGGGAGAAAAGGACAAAAACATATCCTGGTGTTTCTCCTTCATAGTTGAGGAAGCACATTCAATAAGCCTACAAGGGGGAAGTGACAAGTTGACACAGCAGAAGAACCACCAGGCAGAACCGACGGCTTCAGCCTGAAGCAAGTTATGGCACCAGCAGAGAGAAGTTTCGGTCTATCCTCCAGAATGGTGACAGAAAGAAATGGAATACCTTGAGGTACTCTCTAAACCAGATTATGGTTTTTCAGCCGTAGTTCCTCTGCATCGAGTGCCCAAAGCTCAAATATGTACAACACACAGCATCTCCTTCCAGGTCCACTCAACTAGAGACCCTTTCCTTGTAGGTCATATTAGACGGCTTCTATTACAATTTACAGTTGCCTAGGTTTAAATATACAGCTCTCCCTATAACTTAGGGAGGCAAAGAAATGCCCCTCTATTAAAAACACAAGGCCTCGGTCAATGTCCCCCATGTAACTGGAATGACCCCATGGGATGGCAGCAACAGCAGCAGGCCAAGGGAAGATGACTGGAGGCTACAATTTTTGGTCTCAGACTAACCAGCTTCTTGGCTTCAAAGGCATCTCTCTCATCGCGCAGCTTCTTGTTCATCTCCCTGCTCCGAAGGAAAGAGACACAAGAAAAATTGCAGATGTTATTTTACACATGCTCATCCCTTCTTCACGATCCAGCCTGCGACAGAGCAAACTATGCACTCCGGGGGGTGCCCAGAGAGAGGCAAGAACAATTTGTAACTTCAGAGTCTCAGTTCACACATCACCCAGGATCCCGAGTCCCCTGTGGGGACTTGGCTGAAGGGAGGCATGGAAGTCAGGCCATCTTCAACCATTCAAGCCAAAGGCTTTATTTGGGCTGTTGAGCTCAGCCTGACTCATGCACATACTGCTCCTTGGAAGCAACCACCGTCCGCAGTGAGTGGCAACTGGGTGGCCTGGGTTCGGGCAGCAAGCATACCAAGATAATGCACAGTGGGTAGCCGTGTTAGTCTGTCTGCAGTAGCAGAAAAGGGCAAGAGTCCAGTAGCACCTTAAAGACTAACAAAAATATTTTCTGGTAGGGTATGAGCTTTCATGAGCCACAGATAACGCAGAAGCTGGGCTAAAGGGGATTTCCTTTTTGAGACCCTCATGAGCCTGAAGAAATCAACTCAATACCCTGTTAAAGTGGTACAGCCCTCCCTGTTCCCTCTTCCTGTCCTTATTCCTTGGAGAAACTGGGATGTTTTGGGTCAATGTTGGTCTCCTGAGTATCACCCCAGACCATCCTTACCATCGAGGATATTCTTGTTATTTCTAAGAAGCAGTTATGAAGTTAGGATGCCATCTTGTTAATCTAAACTGGACAATTGGTTCAAAATTGTATGTTTTAATCCTACATTTATTGTAATTCATTGTGAGTTGTTATTGTTATTAAGGAATTTAGAGAATTCTTTTGGACAGAGTTAATTAGAAATTTGCACATTTGCTGTGCATTGTGCTTAATAAAAACCCTTTAAAAAAAGTAGTACAGCCCTACGTGCAACTCCGTCTCCAAGAGATGGAGGTCCTTTCACAGCCGCCTCCTTACCTGAGCAGTTCTAGTTGTCGCAGGAGGCTTTGTTTCTCTTTCTGCATGTTCTTGGCAACTCGAATTACAGCCCTGGGTTAAGGGGAAGGAAAAACGAGTTAAAAGATGAAACCACAGCGTTACGGGTTTTGCCCTTTGTAAACATAGATAATGTGTCCAAAACACAAAGCCGCTGGCAGCAATAGTGTGTGGAAGCTTGGCTAAACAAATGAACCTTGGGGTTGAGGATTAATTTGCTAGTCCTACTCCTCACTGACCTGATGCATGTGAACCATTGATATACTATAGAGAGTCTTTTTTTAAATTAATTTCCCCCCAACATATTATAAAACATACAACAACGTACAACCAAAAACATACATACCATATGACATCACAATTCTGCCTATCAATACCTCTCTAGGACAAGTTAGAAGAAGAAGAAGAGTTGGTTTTTATATGCCGACTTTCTCTGCCACTTAAGGAAGAATCAAACCGGCTTACAATCACCTTCCCTTCCCCTCCCCACAACAGACACCCTGTGAGGTAGGTGAGGCTGAGAGAGCTCTAACAGAGCTGTAACTTGCCCAAGGTCACCCAGCTGGCTTTGTGTGTAGGAGTGGGGAAACGAATCCAGTTCACCAGATTAGCCTCCACAGCTCATGTGGAGGAGTAGGGAATCAAACCCGGTTCTCCAGATCAGACTCCACCGCTCCAAACCACCAGTCTTAACCTGGCTGTGTTTGTGAATTCACGCTGGCTCTGTTTGTGAATTCACTGTTTGTGAATAACTGCAATGGGTTTATAATCCTTCTAACCTGGACTAATATAAAACTATTAAGTGCTTACACAACATAATATTGATTAGTTAAAACTACATTGACCTGCTATATATTTATCTATATATTGTACTTTACTAAAAGATTACCCTTTCATATAAATGAATAGTTAATAGAATTAAACTCAATTTGCTGATATAAAAAAATAGCTTATATGGAATTTAAAAAGCAGGTTTTAAAAAAAATTGTATGCAATATATACTATATACTATAGAGAGTCTTGTGGCCCTCCCCTGTCCAGCAAATCTTTTGTGGCATAAGCTTTTGTGACCCATCCACATCCTGGCATCAGAATGACAGCGGAAGATTGCACCGGGGGTGGGGGGAGCCTCCTGGGGAAGGCTATTCCTCAGTCATGGTGCCACCACTGAGAAGGCGATTTCCTGGGTAACTAGCATTCAGCAAGTGGGGACACCAGGAGAGAGACCTCCAATGAAGATCTTAAAGCGTGGTCTGTTTGCATATAATGTGTACTTCAGCTAGAAAAAAACAAGACTCTGCATTCTATATCTTGAATTAAAATACCCACAGCAAATCCTAACGGCATTAAAGGCTTTGCACTGGTGTGGAATGAGCTATGGAAGATCTCCTCCAATGCCTATTGGACCATCATTTATTTAGACATTAGATCCAAATCCTTAACATGGTTATGACCAATGATATTTTTGGCCAGTTGAACAGAAAAGAAATTTAATATCTTACAAATCAAAAGACGTCAGTAACGGAGCTGACTGTTTTTTTCGCAGTAGCGACTTCCAAATGGTGTCATCCAATTGACTGCTATGGAGACAGATATTAGAGTTTACTGTACTGTTTTGTCGAGAGGCTGTTATGACCTCTGAGTGTGGACAACAGGAAGCTTCCAAGTGACCCTTAATTTAAGAACACACCCACCTTTGTATTTCTACCATGCTAGCTACCTATGCCGATTAACCATCACAATCTTCTGCTGATTGTAGATGGGAAAGGAACATCATCATTGCTTTATACACAGGAAATGAAACATGCTAGTGTAGAATCTCAACACAACATAGGAAAGCTTGTGGCAGAGCAAGGCCCAGAAAGCGCATTTTCAAATGCTTTAACTCAGGACTCCTGCGAATGGGTTTGTAGACGGTATCAATCTGCAGCAACAACAAAGCACTGCTAGTAACCTATACATTTCTGTGTCATATACAAATGCCCGACTGATAATGGCCGCGCCCATGAATCACCATGGGCGCCCTTTGCAGCAACGGGCAGGCTCTGGAGGAAAGGTGCGCTCCACTGGGGCAAGCGTTTCCTCCTTGCCCCCTGTGCGTGGCCAGGCATTCCCTGCCTGCCCCTTCTAACTTGCAGCCTATTGCTGCGTTCGGGGCGGGCGAAATAAGGTGCCAGCATCGGGGGCTGATGACGCAGGCGCCCCTGTATCGCTCTGCCCCCGTTCCCTAGATAGGGCCAGCCTGCCTCTAGTCATGGTTTGTTCCTGCTTTTCTTTTGCCACAGCTTGGGCGGTTTTGGGCATTGGGGCAGATCCAATTGGGGGGGAAGATGCGCCAGCATGCCTGCCTTCCCCCGACCCCCTTAAGGGGTCTTGGGATGGAGTACATCATCAATGCCCAGCTCGGGTGCTGTTATAGCTCCACTCCCCAGGCAGGTTGGGGTCAGTTTATCGGTGTATCGGATGACAGGGTGGTCAGCCGATGTGTGGATCTGCTCCCTATGCCTCGCCAGTGCTCCATCTGTTGTAATTAATAAAGCTGTGTCTTTTGTTAACCCAATAATTATTGGTTCTTGTAGGTTATCCGGGCTGTGTGACCGTGGTCTTGGTATTTTCTTTCCTGATGTTTCGCCAGCAGCTGTGGCCGGCATCTTCAGAGGAGTAACACTGAAGGACAGTGTCTTTCAGTGGTACCCCTCTGGAGATGCCTGCCACAGCTGCTGGCGAAACGTCAGGAAAGAAAATACCAAGACCACGGTTACACAGCCCGGATAACCTACAAGAACCAATGAACTCTGACCGTGAAAGCCTTCACCAATAATTATTGTCTGTGTATTTACTGACCTCCTTTCTGACGGGGCCGCTTTGGCCACGGGACCGCAATTAGCACTGCTGAGGTTAATTGGCAGCTTTCATCACATATTCTCTAACTCCACCCTGACACACCTGTCCTTCTGCTGCTGTTCTAGCTGAGCTTCTTTCTGCAACTGTTCCAGGTGGCCCCGGGCGACTTCCAGCTCCCATTTGCTTCTCTCCAGTTGTTCCAGGAGATTTTCATTTAGAAGCCGCAGTCTCTCATTTTGTACCCGCATCTCCAACTGTTCAGAATTGATAGACTGCAACTGATGTTCTAACTTAAGGGAGGGGGGAAAAGAAATTAAATGAATACGTTTTGAAAATCCATGCAAAACATCTCATCAGTTGCCACTGTCTGAAAGTTTACACTGTAGGAGAAGGACAAAATGTATTTTAAACAATAGATAATTTCAAGTTGTCCACCGCAAGTCAAAACAGCAAGCACATCAATGAAACCTAGGGTTGCCAGGTCCCTCTTCTCAACTGGCAGGAGATGTTTGGGGTGGAGCCTGAGGAGGGCGGGGTTTAGGAAGGGGTGGGACTTCAATGCCATAGAGTTCAATTGCCAAAGTGGTCATTTTTCTCCAGGTGATCTGATCTCTATCGGCTGGAGATCAGTTGAATTAGCAGGAGATCTCCTGCTACCACCTGACAGTTGGCAACCCTAATGAACCCGCTGCAATGCATTTAACTACACTGTGAATTGGGCCAGGGCCAGCGGTTGCTGTTGACCCTCACAAACAATTGTACCTGCGTTTTTCCTAAGGAGCTATTTGCAACTTCAAGCAGCGATTTCATCTGGGGGCAAGGCATGGAAGGAAAGGGTGTGTGTGTCCATTTCCAGTAACCTTTCCCTGATCTTAAAGCAACCATTTGGGGCTGGGAATCATTTTTTTTTTAAACCACAGGAGATCCTAACCACTGATCTCCGGAGTCAATTCACTCTCTCTCAGACATGTCTCCCAGTCTATTGGAACTGGAATTAACTTTCTTTAAAGGATTGTTGTGACCGAGCTCAAGAGTAAATATATATACAAATTAAAGAATAGCACTTCAAGCCAATGTGTTGTTGTTGTTTTGTTGGCACATGCTCATCAACCTGAAGCAGCCTTTCATAGTCCTAACACACACACACACACACCAATTGTGGCACTGAAACATTTCAGACTGGATTTTTAAAACTTTCCCTTTGGGACCCTCCTCCAGCTTCTGCCTAACTTTTAGCACCTGTAAGAGGCCAGGCAAATGCACTCCACCAAGAATTGCATACATGTATTTCTCACTAGCTGTATGCAGCATGTAGGAGCCCCATGGCGCTGAGTGGTAAGCTGCAGTACTACAGTCAAAGCTCTGCTCACGACTTGAGTTCTATCTCGATGGAAGTCAGTTTCAGGTAGACGGCTCAAGGTTGACTCAGCCTTCCATCCTTCCAAGGTTGGTAAATTGAGTACCCAGCTTGCTGGAGGTAAGGTGTAAATGAGTGGGGAAGGCAATGGCAAACCACCCTGTAAACACAGTCTGCCTAGTAAACGTCATGATGTGACGTCACCCCAACGGGTCAGTAATGACCCAGTGCTTGCACAGGGGACTACCTTTACCTTTATATGCAGCATGTATTATTTGTCTGTTTCATCCGACCTCTCAACCAATTTGTACCAGCAAGCCATAATCATAAAGGGCATGTGAACACATGAACACATGAAGCTGCCTTATACTGAATCAGACCCTTGGTCCATCAGAGTCAGTACTGTCTACTCAGACCGGCAGCGGCTCTCCAGGGTCTCAGGCAGGGGTCTTTCACATCACCTACTTGCCTAGTGCCTTTAACTGGAGATGCTGGGGATTGAACTTGGGACCTTCTGCATGCCAAGCAGATGCTCTACCACTGAGCTCTGGCTGCCTTCATACAGTTTAATTTAACCAGATCTTGGAATTCTAAAACAGTCCTCGAAGGCACTCTCAGAAGCCCAACACATGGCTGCCCAACACACTGTGACACAATAGCAGCCAGACACAACAGCGGCCAGAACAGGCCCTTTATAAGACTCTGAGAGATTCCAGAGAGTGGATGTTTACCCGAGGGCCCCCTTTCTCCTCTTTTTTTCAAAGTTGGAAAGAAAACAGAAATGCACACAATCCTTCAAAAACCACCTAAACTTGACATCACAATTTAATACAATAAATATGTATAGCTTTAAGTGAGCCCTCAGGAATCTGGTGTTCTCCTCTCAAAGCCTTTGTAGGAGAGGCCTCACTTTGGTCTTGTTTGGCCTTGATTGTAATCTCTCAGTGTGTACTAGTGTTTGCCATTAGTAAATATTCTCTCTCCCAGCTGCGAGCAATAAAGTGACATGTTGTTGAAGGTAACAGGAGTATCCTGTTTGTAGGCTACACAGCAGGACCGATGGGTGAACTAGAAGCAAGATTGGCAAATTCATCCCTACCCACTTCTCAGAAGATACTACAATAGCAACTGCCCCTTCTCAAATAACTAATAACACAGCTCCTAGAAAGGAATCCATGCTGCACATTTAATTTAGATAACATATTTAGCATGCATAACCTTACAACAGTCTTCAGAGGTACGGGATGGGGCCACAACTCAATGGTAGAGCATCTGAGTTGCACGTGGAAGGTCCCAGGCTCAACCCCCAGAATTGCTAGTCAAAACGGTTAGGTTGACCTGAAAGACCCCCACCTGAGTCTCTGGAGAGCCACTGCCAGCCAGGGTAGACAAGACTGCCCTTGACAGACCATTGGGATCTGACTCAGTATACAGCAGCTTCATGTACCCTCAAAAGGAAGAATGATAAGGGATGACCCAAGACCATTAACTAAGTCCACTGCAGAGGCAGAATTTGAACTCTGCTCTAATCCCTGCACTTTCTCCACTGGAACACACAAGCCCACTTCTCCTGCTCCTCAAAAAGAGGGCTAAGGTTTCCAGAAGAGCCCAGTTACTAGTCATGATAATATATGCATTACAGAATACTTAATCCCCTGCTGAGATACCCCAACATAACTGCTCTATAGCAAAGATAAATTTAAGGATAAGCTAGGTAAACTTTAGCTTGGGTCTTTATGTGTGTATATGAAGTGCTGTCAAGTCTCTTCCGACTTATGGAGACTTCTAAATTAATGTTCTCCAAAATGTCCTGTTGTTAACAGCCTTGCTCAGGCACATAAGAAAAAAGTTAGAAGAAGAAAAAGAGCTGGTTTTTATATGCTGACTTTCTCTACCACTTAAGAGAGAAAGCTATGGGAGCCTCAGTGGCAAATCTGAGTCTGCCTCTGCCCAATGTGCACACAGCCTGGGCCATGACACACACAACATGTTGCTCAGGAATGCTATATATTGGCCTCTGATAAACATGAAAAAGCCCTGACCTGGATGGCCCAGGCTAGCCTGATCTCGTCAGATCTCAGAAGCTAAGCAGGGTCAGCCCTGGTTAGTATTTGGATGGGAGACCACCAAGGAATACTAGGGTTGCTGGGCAGAGGAAGGCACCGGCAAACCACTTCTGCTAGTCTCTTGCCATGAAAACCCCAAAAGGGGTCGCCATAAGTCGGCTGCAACTTGACGGCACTTTACACACACACAAACATGAAAAACAGAATATAAACTGGATCAGTGTTAACTGATGCAAGAGTCCTGTGATTTTCATTGGGGAGGGGCAAAGTAGCATGGAGTTATTTTGCAAGAGGGTCTTAAGAATGGCAGTAAGTTTAGAAGAAGGTCCAAATTCAAACAGTTGCAGAATCACTGGCTGAGGGCCTCCTTAAAGGCTACAGCTAAGGGCCTCATCATGTCATAATACGGCCCTGCTCTTTAGGTTTTAAACAATTCAGGACAAACGGTAACACAATAATTACCCAAGCAGACATGATAAGGTAATGCAGGGTGCGTTAGCTCAGCACTACATTCCTAAGAGATGATGTAACTGCACGATAACAACCTGTGTCAACAAAGCTAATGGCCTTGGGTCAGGAGGAAAGGATTCACCTGGCTGAAGTCAATATGTCATACCAAGGCCCTGGAGGTCACAGAGGGACATGGTGCTCTTTGTAAGCGAGACAGCAGACAAAGCTCAAAAAAATAAAAAAAAAACACCAAAAAACATCACCTGAATGCTTGACACTAGAATGCTGCTGAATCCCATGAGGCTGTAAGGTTTGTGAGGCTGTTTTTGTCAAGACTCTATAAACAAAGCTCAAGTAGGATGCTAAAGAGGTTCCCAGGGCTGTTTAAGGCAGTCAAGCAGGTCAAGAGAGAAATAATCATAGCCAGTACAATGAACACACATGAACACATGAAGCTGCCTTATACCGAATCAGACCCTTGGTCCATCAAAGTCAGTATTGTCTACTCAGACCGGCAGCGGCTCTCCACGGTCTCGGGTAGAGGTCTTTCACATCACCTACTTGCCTAGTCCCTTTAACTGGAGATGCCGGGGATTGAACCTGGGACCTTCTGCATGCCAAGCAGATGCTCTACCACTGAGCCACAGCCCCTCCCTCCTCTACTATGGGAGGAAGGGAGGTGATGGGGCATCTGAAACATTACTTGCCCTCCCCCACACTGCAAGATGGAGTTTGCCATCTCAGAGCCCACAGGGCCCTCCTCCAATTATTTTTCTCTTTAGTGTCGGTGCTCGGCAAAGCAAGTGAGAAGGGTCTTTTATGCATGGCTGTCTCACTCTCCATCACCCCTCCGATGACTTTGGCAACCTCTGACCGTCAGAGGTTGCCTCGCTCTCCCCCTGAGTTTTGCCTGTGTATTCAGGGACCTGTTTTATCTTGAATTTGAAAATGTGAACAAAATGCGGGGGAATGCAGGGGGAGAGCGTGGCAGCCTCTTATGGTCGCAAATGGCATGCATAATCAAAACAAAGACTCCAAGTAATCGGAGGGGTGACCACAAGGAAAATAGCCACGCATAAAAGGCCAAGGTCTTCCTTTCATTGACTCTTATCTAATGGATGCGATGTAATGTCAGAGAGAATAAGCTGTGAACCAGGAAGGCCGGGCCTCAGGCAGGCTGCACGCCCTCTCTCTCTCTCTCTCTGCCTCCAATCCCCCCCAAATAATATGGGGATTATAATACTTGCTTACCTTTACAACAGGGTTGTTATTGAAAGGAATACGTGGTGCACTTCTGAATGCTTAAATATTTATTACAAACTAGAGTACAGCTTCATCACACAAGGACCTCAAGTTTCTGAGACAATTTACATCTGTTAAGAAGCCATTACAGGTCAAGCCGATTAAAATAGACAGCATAAGTCAGAAAAGTGCAATATATATGTCTATCAAATAGTACCCAAACCATAAAATATACACAATTATATATGTTCTCAGACAGAAAAAGGTAAGTGATGCATTTGTTTTTCAAATCTCCTGAAAGAGATAGAGAAAATACTACATGTTGGTCTGAAGACTTCAATATAATATAATATAATTGTATGTTTGTCTATTACTCTGTCTAAGAACCTATGTAATTGTTGTGTATATTTTATGTTTTTGGTACTATTTGATAGACAACTATATAGCACTTTTCTGTTTCATACTGTCTATTTTCGTTGACTTTAGCACAATAGCATAAAGGTATTCCTGTCTTGTAGCATTACAGGTCAAGCACCATAGACAAAGGTTTCATTTCATCTGTCATCATCTCAAACACTGGGGCTCCCCATCCAGCTCTAGCTAAATGCAGGTTGTCATGAGGAACAAGTTGCAGCATTCTCCATGTGCATCAAAAGACACATCTTGCCAATTCAGTGAAACTCAGATGAGCATCAGGGAGAGTCAGTAGGGTGAAGCCGTTAGAAGGAGGAAGAAGAGGAAGAAGAAGAGTTGGTTTTTATATGCCAACTTTCTCTACCAGTTAAGGAAGGATCAAACCAGCTTACAATCACCTTCCCTTTATCTCCCCACAACAGACACCCTGTGAGGTAGGTGCGGCTGAGACAGATCTAAGAGAGCTGTGACTAGCCCAAGGTCACCCAGCTGGCTTCATGTGTAGGAGTGGGGAAACCAACCCGGTTCACCAGATTAGTGCCCACAGCTCATGTGGAGGAGTGGGGAATCTAACCCAATTCTCCAGATTGGAGTCCACCACTCCAAACCAACGCTCTTAACAACTACACCACAAGTGGGGTTCAAATCCCCTCGGTCATGCCAGCTATGCTCTCTCTCGCTTTCAGCCAAACACGCCTGATGGGATTGTCATCAGGATTGAGAGGGAAAGGCGAGAGCCATGTTTGCTGCCCTTCGCTCCTAGGAGGAAGGGGCTTTCACCGATGATGGAATCCAGCAACAAGAGAGATGACATGTTACATGGTGAACTCGCACATGCAAAGCAACCCAAAATCACCTTTTTCTGCCGGTAGAGGATTTTCTCAAAGTCTTGCTCTTTGTTCTGCAGCTCTTTCTGCAGCAGGTTGCTCCTGTCATGCCTCATCGACTCCTGTAAAAGGCAGACAAATAGGTTTCCATTTCTCCCTCTAATGCCCCCCCCCAAAAAATACAACCTGACACTTGGGGGAGGGAGATGACTATAGGGCACAATCAAAGACATGGCTCACTGATCTAGCAATTGAGCTAAGGGCCCAACTCAGGAGCCTCGAGAGTGAAAGAAGAGTTTACCTGGCAGAGCAGCCGTTCCCTTTCTGCTTTAATTTGTTGCTCCATTTCTTCATAGAGACACCTGATTTCTCTGTCATGGTCTCCCTCCCTCCTATAAGACCAGATTAAGAGGGATGAGATGTGGAATGTAGGAGACAGTCGTCATGAGAAACCAGGGAGAGGGAGAAAGTAACTTCCTGTCTCTTCCAAAGACCAAATAAATAAATAGCAGCTAACATCAGATGTGCATCATCACACTTCTGGAATTGTAGAACACATGGAAATCCTTCTGCTCTTGGGGGCGCCACTGAGGTCATACAATTTATGCAGAGAGTGAGTTTTCTAAAACAGAAGTCGCCTTGCAACTAAGCTATTTATACTTCTTAGTTAGAGAATGTTTGCTACTGCTGGGGGAAAAAACAGTTACTCAGATAAGGTGAATCTTTCTTTCCTATTTAAAAAGCACTACATAAAAATACAATGTCCCTAAAGTAATAACATAAGAAAAGCCCTGCTGGATCAGACCAAGGCCCATCAAGTCCAGAAGTCTGTTCACACAGTGGCCAACCAGGTGCCTCTAGGAAGCACCCAAACAAGATGACTGCAGCAGCATTGTCCTGCCTGTGTTCCACAGCACCTAAAATAATAGGCACACTCCTCTAATCCTGGAGAGCATAGGTATGCATCATGACTAGTATCCATTTTAACTAGTAGCCATGAATACCCCTTTCCATGAACATGTCCACTCCCCTCTTACTGGTGGTGGTGGTGGTGGTAAGGAGGAGGAGGAGGAGAAGAAGGAGGAGAGTTGGTTTTTATACGTCGATTTTCTCTACCTTTTAAGGAGAACCAAACCAGTTTACAGTCTCCTTCCCTTCCCCTCCCCACAACAGACACCTTGTGAGGTAGGTGAGGATGAAAGAGCTCTAAGAGAACTGTGACTAGCCCAAGGTCTCCCAAATGGCTTCATGTGCAGAAGTGGAGAAACCAACTCAGTTCATCAAATTAAGAGTCCACCGCTCAGGCAGAGGAGTGGGGAATCAAACCCGGTTCTCCAGATTAGAGCCCACCACTCTTAACCTCTGCACCACGGTGGCTTAAAGGGAAAGAGGGGAGAGGGGGGCACAGTGCTTCCAATAAGCAGGTTCATCCTAAAAATGTACCCCCGCTTTCACTGCTGTCCACAAGAAATAGAGGAAATTGGGGAAGGGGACTCTCAAGTCCGTCCACCTGCCTTCTTCTCCTTTTGGTCTCAGATAAAGTACCTCCTTAAAGTTGGGGTGGTGGTGTCAATACAGGCTGACAAGGTCAGGCCCTAGACAAGCTTCTGGAAACAAGCTTTCTGTTCCAAAAAAACGAACGGACAATTTCCCCAAAGAAATGGTTAACTTTTCCTCTACCTTTTCCCAACTCATAAAAGCAATTCAACCGACTTCGCCCCACTTGTTTCTAATTATCACCAGAAAAACACGTACCGTTTCAGAGCCTGTTCCATGGATTCCTTCTCATGGTGCACTTCTTTGATATAAGAAGAGATGCGGAACAGGAACTCCTCAAAACTGGTCAGGAGCTCGGGCTGTTCTTTCTGGAGTCGAGCCCAAAGCTCCTGAACGTCACTCTGGCTAGAGCACAGAGAAGAAGAAAAACTTCAGTATTAGAACAACGTTGATTTTTTTTTTTTAAATCCCACCCTTCTTCCAATAAGGGTAACATCCATGGCTACCTCCCTCCCTACGTTTTGTCCTTATTATAATCCTGTGAGGTAAATTAGGTTGATCCAAGATCTTCTGTAATAATCTTCATGCCCAGGTAACAGACTTGAACAGGGTCTCCCAAGTTTGGTATTTTAACAACTGTACCACCCTTATAATAATAATAATAATAATTTTTAATATGGTCACTGACAAGCAAAAACAAACAAACAGCCACAACAGATAATAAGAAAACCACATCAACAGCTACTACTGCTACTACAAATAATCTGAGCCTAAAAATTACATATTACATGTATGAATAAAATTGATATAAACATTCACAGTGGGTAGCTGTGTTAGTCTGTCTGCAGTAGTAGAAAAGAGCAAGAGTCCAGTAGCACCTTAAAGACTAACAAAAATATTTTCTGGCAGGGTAGGAGCTTTCGTGAGCCACAGCTCACTTCTTCAAATACAGCTAGAATATTTTTGTTAGTCTTTAAGGTGCTACTGGACTCTTGCTCTTTTCTACTGATATAAACATTGTATAACTTGGTGTGACCCCCTTAATATTTTGTGTAATAAAGTATTTCTGTTACTCGTACCCTGTCAGGGTACAACGCATTTTAATAGCTGCAGCACAGAATTTAGCAGTCAAGAGTGTAAACTGTGATTTTCCATCTGTTAGGAGCTTCTTAGCCAGAAACTCATCTGGTTGGTCAGGGCAAGTGTTAAGCAAAGGGGAAAGAACCCTTGTGTGGACTTCTTGGTAGCGGATCAAGACATGTTCTGAAGTTTCTATATCCCCTGACCCACAAGGGCAAAGCCTTTCTGCTATAGGGACCTTCTTATATCTTTCCTCCAATACCGCCGAAGGTAAGACCTAGTACCTAGCGAGGGTGAAAGCTTTCCTATGATTAACTATACCACCCACACCAACTATCTGGTCAGGATCCCAAATTCATAAATTCACACATTCACACAAGGTTGGAAGAGACCACAAGGGCTATCCAGTCCAACCCCAACCCCAATTCGTTAAAGTGATTAAAAAGACAATACACTAGTTGTGTGTGTGTGTGTTAAGTGCCGTCAAGTCGCTTCCGACTCATGGCGACCCTATGAATGAAAGTCCTCCAGAATGTCCTATCTTTGACAGCCTTGCTCAGATCTTGCAAATTGAAGGCTGTGGCTTCCTTTATTGAGTCCATCCATCTCTTGTTGGGCCTTCCTCTTTTCCTGCTGCCCTCAACTTTTCCTAGCATGACTGTCTTTTCCACGGACTCTTGTCGTCTCATGACGTGACCAAAATACTATAGCCGCAGTTTAGTCATTTTAGCTTCTAGTTAGCCCTCCTCTTTGTGATAGAGATTATAGTCAGATGACTAATCCAATGACTCAAAGAAAGCTGTTTGCATCTTTAAAATCTTCCGAATGGGCACACTGCAGGAGGAAGCAGCCTGCCTGCCCCCACAATTGGTTTGAGCCTCATCACTTCCCTAACCCAGGTCTTCCCTTTTCTTCTGCCTCGTGCCAACAAGGTCACTTCACAGCACTAATTGACCTATGTGAACTGAAATACAGGTTTGGATGAAATAAAAGTAAAACAGTTGCTAGCCACACTCTAGAGAAGGGTCCCCAACCTGGTGCCTGTGGGCATCATGGCACCCACCAATACCTTTCCTTATGCCTGCCAAGTGTTTTTAGAGAATGGGTAGGGCTTCTGATTGGCTGTGCATGTGTTTTTTTAAACTGTCACCACAGCAAAAGATTCTTCACTGTGTGGCTAAAAGTAAGTTGTGCGTATGCAAGCAAATATTTTTAAATACGCTCATTTTTAAAAGACACCACGTTGGGTAGTGCCGCTGAAATGCTCAAGAGTTACTGTGAGAGTTATGCATAACCTCACTCCTTGACATTTTGCTCTATAGAGAATGCAGCACATGAATTTTAACAAAAAGACCATGACTCAAAACTTCAAAGCAATGGCAGATGATAATCAGGTTGGAAGTGGCAAAAGAGCATAATTTGGGCAGTTCCAACTTACTCTTCAAAAACCTGGGATGCTTCCAACTGCTCCATCATGGAACAAAACTGCTTCTCCTCCTCATCTGCCTGGTCCAAGTCATCAGACCAGCCTGATTCAAAGGTCTCCTCATGTCTAAGGCTTCTAGGGCTCTGGTACTGCTCAATTCCTACGAACTTCCCTGTGGGGGCAAAGGAAACACAATAATTTTTTTAAAAAATCAGCTTCTGGAGTAGAGATAGGAGGCAAAAGACCAAGACTGGGTTTTATGCACTGCTCCAGCCCCTTTTCGTGACTAATCTCTAAGAAGAGAGATGTGTCTGGGAGCTATGCTTCTGACACAGAAACAATGCTCGCTAATCCCAGCAATATGGTGGTGGGCTATGGGTATTCTGTGGATAGAAAAGTACACTCCACCTGAGCTTTGAGATATTCCTCACTTCCATTACTTCCAGAGTTTCAGGGCTACATCACAGTATTCAATATAGATAAGTAACAAAAACTCACTGAAAACTGCAAAAAAGCCACTGTATAAACTTGTCTCCTGTTTCAACACTTATGGTTGTCTTATTCAGGCAGATGGCAGAACATACACCTCACCTTCCCCCTTGAACATTCAACAGTATAACATAACTAGCTGGCTTCCTCACTTGTGACTATGTTCCACAATAGAGCACATGAACACATGAAGCTGCCTTCTACTGAATCAGACCCTCGGTCCCTCAAAGTCAGTATTATCTACTCAGAAGGGCAGTGGCTCCCCAGAGTCTCAGGCAGAGGTCCTTCACATCACCTACTTGCCTAGTCCCTTTAACTGGATGCTAGGGGTTGAACCTGGGACATTCTGCAAGCCAAGCAGATGCTCTACCACTGAGCCACAGCCCCTCCCCAGAGCAGAAATCACTTTCCAAGGGCTTTGAACATATTTCCTCCCCCACCCGCAAATACTCTAAGATTCTTCTGAATTTTCTAGACTTCTGTTTGCCTGCCCTTTTGTTTTCATTACACGGGTGAGGTTGGCTCAGAATGCCTTGTTATGACAAAATTTGAAAACTCCAAGCCCAGAGAATGGTCTAAAGGTGCGGATATAATTCCATCTCTGAAGCTATACAGAGCTGGCCCAGTGGGCCCCTGGAAGGGAGAATAACTAGAGACCTCCATCTGGTCTTTTCAGAGTTCCTGAAAGAGGCTGGAATGCAAATCTAACAGTAACTCTCAGTTCAAACTATGCTTATTTTTCTATTTGTAACATGGAAAAAATAGGAGTTTAGTGTATCTCAAGGTCTCTTTCCTCCTCTGTGTCCCACTGAGACTGGTCAGTCAAGAATTCCCTCTTCAGGTAAGGTCACGCATGCATAGTCATCACCAAACGCTTGGCAGTATCGAGCAATCATCATCACAGGTCAACAGCACAAGAGAGCTTTTCATTTTATTCAGTATCATGTCCAATATAGCTTTTAATAAAGGCTGCTTAAATGTCCAGCTGCAAGTCTCCCAGCCTTTCATGCCTACTTGATGGTTGTCTGCAGATGACTCACGCAAAATACAGATGCAGCAATAACTTTATCCCTAGCCCTCTTACTCTGCTAGTTGCCCAAAGTTCAGAAATACGGTAATAGTAGAAAGGTTTTTTTAAAATCTCCATTTGCCCTTTTCACTTCCTCTTCTAAAGTTTTGTCTTGTTGATCAATAAATCTTTGTGCTGAGGTTAAAAACAGGGTATATTTGATCTATTCATTAATATCTGCCTTATATGTGCTTCAATGCAATCCTTACCAAAGTCACCCCATTCTAAGCATACTGAAAACAATTGGCTTACACTAGAGTAACTCTCCATAGGGTTGCACTGTCATGCCTTTATCCAAATAATCCAGAGAATTATAATTCAGCAGGTTCTCAGAATTCAGTGACGGATCCCTACTTCCACCTGAGTTCCAGTTCCAGGATTCACTTGGGAGGTCAAATGACTAATAAAAAATAATAATAATACTGACCCATGGGGTGACATCACATCCCGACGTTTACTAGACAGACTATGTTTACGGGGTGGTTTGCCATTGCCTTCCCAAGTCATCTATACTTTACCCCCAGAAAGCTGGGAATTGAACACATGAACCTGCCTTATATTGAACCCATGGTCCATCAAAGTTAGTATTGTCTACTAAGACCAGCAGTGGCTCTCCACGGTCTCAGGCAGAGGTCTTTCACATCACCTACTTGCCTAGTCCCTTTAACTGGAGATGCCGGGGATTGAACCTGGGACCTACTGCATGCCAAGCAGATGCTCTACCACTCAGCCAAAGCCCCTGCCATTTTACCAACCTGGGAAGGATGGAAGGCTGAGTCAACGTTGAGCCGGCTACCTGAAACTGACTTCTGTCGGGATCAAACTCAGGTTGTGAGCAGAGATTTTGACTGCAGTACTGCAGTTTACCACTCTGCGCCACAGGGCTCAAAACCAGCTTAAATCCATACTGAGGAAGTGTCTACAAACTACGGAGGCTCAGAAGAGGATGTTCTTAAGGACAAACAATTCACTCTCTTTTAACAACCCAAGTACTAGTTCACATATTGAGACTGCCATACAGAAGCAACCATAGCTTCCTGTGATGCTTTTTATCCTGCAGTGAGCCTATTGCCTGCAGTGGCCGACATGCCAATAGGTCATAAAAAAGGTAAAGGTAAAGGTCCCCTGTGCAAGCACCGGGTCATTCCTGACCCATGGGGTGACGTCACATCCCGACGTTTCCAAGGCAGACTTTGTTTACGGGGTGGTTTGCCAGTGCCTTCCCCAGTCACCTTCCCTTTACCTCCAGCAAGCTGGGTCCTCATTTTACCGACCTCGGAAGGATAGATGGCTGAGTCAACCTTGAGCCGGCTACCTGACTTCCGTCGGGATCGAACTCAGGTCGTGAGCAGAGCTTTTGACTGCAGTACTGCAGCTTAACACTCTGCGCCACAGGGCAGCCATAACAGCCACTTAAACACCCTTTCTTTTGGAGATTTCTGCTAAGAGACTGAAACTCTTCCAGACTTCATAGTCAGCAGTTACAAATGACTACGTTATGCAGCTTCCATGCTGACAATGCTTTTGAGTTAACTGATGCTGCATTTAGTACCAGGTGCATTTAGTACCCGATGACCTGGTACCAGTAGCCACAGGCTTTAATGTAAAGCAGCATCACCCTAGTGACTATGGCATGTACAATGGCCCAGATAAGTGGAGAGGGGCAGCATTCAGTATCCTGCGCAAGCACACGCACAGGAAGGTTGAGCCCTCTCCGCTTTGATCCCAGGTGCGTCACTGATTTGATCTCTCGAGGGCAAGTCCTCTCGACAGTTTGCCACACAGGCCAAGCATTGTTCGACTTCGTCATTCCCGGCTTCCATACGTGCAGCTTTAGTCAAGCCCTTCCATTGTATGCCTAGCATTAGAATGCCAAGACACTCACAGTTTGTACCAGACATACTATAACACCACCTCCATGTTCCAGCAATAACAAGATCCTGTTATTGCCTCCCTGCCCAGCTCCCTCCCCTAATAGCTTTGAGCAGTGCTCTTCACGTCAGACTCCTAGAAGTGTTGACTTTAAACTGTTTTCTTAAGAAAAAAAGGAACTTGGCTGGCTGTAATCAGCAGCAGGCCACAGAAATGCCAGAGGAGCTTCTGCTCTCCTTCCAGGCGGCTCCCACTCAGCACACACAGCCTGGACTACACTTGGCTACAGGTGCACTTCTTCAGAGCAGGCCCTGCTGTAGAATGCCAGTGCAGGAGCAACAGGAGCGGGGAGTTTTAACATGAAACTGGAAGCATAAAAAGCAGCCTTTTCCACCACTGGAGGAACAGGGAAAAGCTTTCTTGGTTACATAGGCCATTTTTGCACGGTCAATTTTGATGCTTGCTCAAAGCTCTTTTTAAAAATGCGACTTTAAAAATGCCTTTTCACGGTCCCGACGCAAAAGGAGAAGTACCACTCCCCCTCTCGCCTGCTCCTTTGTTCCTGTTTGCATAGCCATTAGAATATGCACAGCTAACACGCCTCTGTGGTTTTGCATTGTTCCTTGAGGAGGATTCTTCGAGGCAAATCCCAAAGGTCGCGTTAAATGGGCTCTTTTGTAATCCGAAGCAGGTATGCGCCGGCTTTGCAGTCACTTCCAGAATGACGGTTCAGCGTGCACAATTCAAAAAAATATGCAGGGCAATTCAGCCTGGAACGCGCTGCTAATTACCATGCAAAAATCCCTATGGAGAGACAACTGGTAGTGTTGTGCTACTAGTAAAAGTGGCTACTAGTCATGATGCATACCTATTCTCTCTAGTATTGGAGGTGCATGCCGAATATATTAGGTGCTGTGGAACACAGGCAGGACAATGCTGCTGCAGTTGTCATGTTTCTGGGCTTCCTAGAGGCACCTGGTTGGCCACTGTGTGAACAGACTGCTGGACTTGATGGGCCTGGGTCTGATCCAGCAGGGCTTTTCTTATGTTCTTATGTTAACACAGGTCCACCTCTGCACCACCCACTGGCAGGGTGTGTGTACATTCCACACTCACAAGCTGTAAGCAGGAAATCTGGTATTGGGTACAGAATGTACCAAAATGAATACAGCACCTTGTAAAGATAAGCTGGGGTTGGGGGGAGAGACAACAGAAGGTGGACAAATCTCTCTCATTACCACAAGACCTCTCATTGTCGATTCCTGAGTGTTACCCCCACCCCCCGGAACTTCACTGTCTAATGTTTGCTGCAAGTGATCTGGGCAAAGCTGTACACTGTTGGACTCTGCACATGCTCAACTGGTCTGCCTGCCTATACATATTATCTGACAACTCCTCGTCTCTGTAGAGCTTTTTGCTTGGCTAGATTGAATGCTAACCCTTCTATGGTAATGCAGGGCAGAATTCTGAATATACCCTACTCAGACAGGATCTGCCCTTGCTCTTCTGGCTCTATTGACACATTAGCCCATGCCCTTTTGCAATGCCGCTTTTACGAGGAACTTCGATCGCACTATATTTCCCCCCTTTTAATATACAAATCCAATGCCTCTGTGACTGACACAATGCCTTTTTTACTAAGCGACAGGGACCCCAAGGCTACATTGTCAGTGGCAAGATTTGTTTCAGTCCTTATATCCCTCCAACACTAGATATATGCTGCTCAAGATCAATTGATCAAGGAGCTTCTAAGGGATAAAAGGAAAGGAAAGGATGTAGCAGACATCCTTGTGTCACATGTATTCCGCCTTCCTCACTCCTCTTACCTAGTCCCATACTGAATTCAACTGGTGTGAGATATCCATTATTGTCTTGCTCTAGGCTGTCAAAAACAGACTCCAGTTGTTCGGTAGTCAGGGGCAGTTCACTCTGCAGCCTCTGTGGGAGAAGGGGGGGAAAAAGATCCAAGATTTTGAAACATAAAACAGAACAGGTAGGGGGGGAAATCTCTTCATCCCCTTTCCTTCTGTCACTAAGGCCGTCAACTGAACAGATTCACATAGAGCAAGTTGTACTTTTTTTTTTAACTCAGCTGTTCTCGACTGCACGCCGACCAAGCCCGGGCAAGTCAACTTCAGGGAGGAAGAAACCTCTCCCAGATGAGCATCCAAAGAGGAGAGAGACCTCCCATGAGGAGGGAAAGTGCCTATGAAGTGCCTATCTGTTCATCTGACAAAACTCGCCCTCTTCTCAGCCTTCAAAATGTTATCCTCATAAGTAAAAGAAAGTTATAGTAGGTAAAAGATTTAAAGAAGGAGTATTAGAACGAAGAATTGATGCAGTATTAGAGAATCGTGTTAGATGTAGGAAATAAGGATATTAATAGACAAGAGAGACATCAAGTCCCTATTTCTATGTAGGGTGATGAAGTAGTCCGTGTGCCGGTGAAAAGTAGTGAATGTAATTCTATTTTCCTTTCCCTATTTTCCCTTTTTCCTTTGTATTTTGAAAAACCCAATAATATTTTTTAAAAATGTTATCCTGAGGATGTACTGCTTCTAAATACCAGGAATGATGGCAGGGTCAACCATTCAATTATCAGCTTTTTTTAATGTTAGATTTCTACAGGAATGGAGTTTTGAACAACATGAGGTGGGGAAACTTTTGTGGAATGCATAGCTTGACCCACAAATTCACTGCACACTTGGGCAATGTTCAAAACTCCAGGTTGCAGGACTCAAGGTAATGGAAAGGCTTTGAGAGACTCCAGTTACACAAAAATGGATTCTATACAGATGTAATTGGGGGGGGGGGAGAGAGAGATGTATCCCACCTTTGTGCTTTAAAAAAGTATATTTTATAAAGCACAGACTAAATATAGCAATTTTCATTTTATTTCATTATAATTTATTGCAGTCCTTGACCAGTATTACAAAGTTAAAACATCATTAAAACAACAATAGTTCAATGCAACAACAAAAATAGCTGCATGAACATTTGAGCTAGTCAAATGGGTTTAAAACTCTGCAAGAAACTAAATACAGCAAGAAAACTTGAAATCAGGCAAAATCGAAAGGAATTGAAATGCAACACGTATCAGGTGGTAACAGCAAAAAGCAATGAAAGCAGCCCTCTCTGCTAGAAAGCAACAGCTCAATTATGAGGAAGTAAAACAGTTCCCCAAGCCTGTCTTGATCCAGGTCCCCGGGCACAATTGTACTATAAGGCAATCTGTTCGTGATCATCGATCATTTGTGCCAACTGATTTTGATAAATTTAACAGAAACGTGTATGCGTGTGTATGCATGGCTGCACACAAAATCTGGCCCTGCATAATTTGTTATGTAACAGCTCGCCAGTTAGGACAGCTCTTGTTTAACAAATAATCTATTCTTACAATCAGCATTTTGCCAGCTACACATTTTTCATCTACAGAATTTTAATCACTTCTCCCCCCGCCCCCTTAGTATTCTAACACAGCTGCACAATATAGTGGTGGGGAATCAAAATTCCAAAACTTGCAAGTCACACAAAACCACTTCTATTCCCAACACAAGTTCTGCCTCCTTCTCTTCAAACTACTCCTTGGTATTGCATTTCCGTACATTGCCTTTCCTGCAGGGAGCCACCACAGGCCCCTGGATAACTATTTCCTCTGGGACCCTCTTACACTACCCAGATGCAACCAAAGCACCATATGGAAGCAAATCACATGATTCATCTGGGTTTATGACTCCACGTTACCAGAGGCCCCCCAAATTCTGTCTCCCTAGTCCGCTTAGCAGCACTGTCCCCAGAAGAAAAAAACATGCTAAGAGCTTTATAATACTAATGGCAGCTTTTGTTAAAATGTTTGACAGCTTCCCCACTCATATGTTAACAGAAGTGTATGGCACACTCATGAACTGTTAAGCGGTGAAGACTTCTGAGATGTGGTTTCTCTACCAGGATATTGCCCAAATTCACCTCTAAGGGCGAAAACGCCTGGTCGCTTTAGCCTCCTTTATTCCCTGTTTCAGCCAGGATTCAGCCAGGATCGAACGCAGGCGTTTTCGCCAAACGTGCGTTCAATCCTGGCTAAATCCTGGCTGAAACAAGGAATAAAGGAGGCTAAAGCGACCATGCGTTTTCGCCCTAGAACAATAGAAGGTACCTGAACTCTGCTCAGAGCAGAGTACATGGAATTCCAATGACTGTGGACTTGCAACTTAGGAGAACAAGAACATCCCCTCTGCACAGATTAGGAGGCACAGTCATCTCCTCTACTTACCTGCATGTCAAACTTGGTTATAAAGCCCTTCTCTTCTTTGTCACAGAGTCGGAAAAGCTCCCTGGCCTTCTCCAGCATGTCTTCCTGCATTTTTTCCACATTGTTCAAGCACAGATTCGAAGAGATACTGGAGGCTGCAACAACCTCTTCCTCGTCTTCCTGAAGGCAAGTCTTACGGTGTTCTTCAACAGGTCTTTCCATTACCCCACAGCTCTTTCCTTGCTGGGGCTGGAGTGCATCTAGCTACGAAAATGCAAGCAGTTATTTATTTTGAAACATTTTTGTACCACCTTTTCTTAAATAGGTTCAAGTTCTTTATTATTACAGTCCACTACCAGTATATAAATAAAGGAAACATTCTTAAATAGTTTATAGATAAGCCATAAAACACCCTTGGTACAAAACAACCCCTCTAATTTCAGATTTCTGAAACTTAACACCGTATAATTTAATTACTTGTCCTTCTCAACGAATTAAATTAAAGGTTATCATTATATGCCTTAGTAACATGCCTGTTTGATCATGAAGCAAAGTACCAGGGATGTCTTTTTTCCCTTACTAAAAGATAATAAAAAGGAAGGAAGGACCTTCAATTTTTTAAAAAAGGATTAAACATGCAATTCCTTCACGGACCCCTCTCTATCTCAAAGACAGCATTCTTCAACAAATGAGGACGAGGGGCACTGACTATGATGCACAGAGGGGATCTCTCAATCTCTCCTCTCAGTGTTTGCTTTGTTCTCAGCTGGCAGTTGCCAAATAAAGAACAATAATGAAGATGAGATCACGACAGGATCAAATTAGGAGAAGATGGGACAGGAGGGAGCCAGGCAATTGCTGAAACAGACATGGTGAACTGTAACATACGACAACATTTTACACTTAACGGCTCTGCTGCTTTAGATTCAGGGGAAAGGGAGTTCAGTTCCTAAGACTGCCTTACCTCCCTGGACAACCTGTTGGAAGCCACGCATGATTTACTTGCATGAAGCACTTACAGCATTGTTTGACTAGGGGCGAAAACGCATGGTTGCTTTTTCCTCCTTTAATCCCTGTTTTAGACAGGATCGAACGCACATTAAGTGAAACGCATGTGTTCGATCCTGGCTGAATCCTGGCTGAAACAGGGATTAAAGGAGGATAAAGCGACCATGCGTTTTTGCCCTAGGTTGATACTTGCACACAGCTTATATGGGAGTAGGGTTGCCAGGTCCCTCTTTGCCACCGGCGGGAGGTTTTTGGGGCAGAGCCTGAGGAGGGCGGGGTTTGGAGAGGGGAGGGACTTCAATGCCATAGAATCCAATTGCCCAAGCGGCCATTTTCTCAAGGTGAACCGATCTCTATCGGCTGGAGATAAATTGTAATAGCAGATCTCCAGCTAGTACCTGGAGGCTGGCAACCCTATATGGGAGAAATAGACAGCCCAGCATAAAATTTTTAAACAATCTTACCAGATGTTGGTGTAATTGGTAATATATACAACTTATTACATGCCTGGTCTGTTTTATATTGCCTGTATATGTAAATATATTTGTAATATGTGTGCTTGTTTTATATGGGTTTCAAATAGACCACTGAGGCAGGCCATATAGGCCGAAACGCATTTGGCATGTGGTGACAGATATCAACCTTAGGAAATGCCATTGTGCGGTTTTCACGTTTTAAAAATAATTTCAGTCTTGACATGGCGCTTCTAATAAATTATATATTTTCATTATTTATATTTTTTTCATCCCACCCAACCTTGGGTACCCAAGCACTTAACAGCATATCCATGAGACAGCCTTAAACTGTCTATCATTCCTTTTCACAAACAACCTGGGAAGAGAATTTCTGTGAAGAGAGCTTGGGATCTTTATCAGCAGCACTGGCTACAAGTATTTTGGGGATCCACAGGGAGGCCTACACTACAGCACACACACACACCCATTTTGTCGATCCTTTCCTCTATAACCCTACTGTGACTCCACTAGAGAGCGCAGAGCAGGATTGTGCCAGCTCTCCCTGGTTCCAGGGGAGCTAATGAACGCCTGGCACGGCTACTGCTCCACTCCTTCTAGTGCGCCAACCATTAAGAAACTGAATGCTGCAGGGGCCTCCGGGGCAATCTCCCATTTCCCGGAGTCACACACTATATTATCTGCAGTACTCCTTCCACCAGGAAGCGGAAGAGCACCCTAGAACCTCCCACGAAGCGGAAAGGTCCTCTGGGGTGATCTCCCATTATTTAATGGGTAGGAGTGCTTGGATTCCGTGGACTGCCCAAAAAAAATCAGTGGGTTATCGATCAAATCAAGCCTGAACTGACCCTAGAAGCTAAAATGACTAAACTGAGGCTGTCGTATTTTGGTCACGTCATGAGACGACAAGAGTCACTGGAAAAGACAGTCATGCTAGGAGAAGTTGAGGGCAGCAGGAAAAGAGGAAGACCCAGCAAGAGAGGGATGGACTCAATAAAGGAAGCCACAGCCTTCAACTTGCAAGATCTGAGCAAGGCTGTCAAAGACAGGACGTTTTGGAGGACTTTCATTCATAGGGTCGCCATGAGTCGGAAGCCACTTGACGGCACTTAACGCACACACACATAGGAGTGCTTGGAGGCAACACTAGAGCATGGTTTTGTTTTCTCCAATACTGGCAGGTATGCCTCCTACCAGGAGAAGGGGAACATGTTGGCAGTGGGTCCTGCTGGGCCTTGGCAAGTGCTGAGCTGTGCTGACCCTCAATACTGGTCCAGCTTCTCAATATCTGCCTACTACAATTCCCAGAACTTGGGGATGATAGTATTTAACTGGAGCATGACAGCAAAGCTAGTATAAAGCCTACATAACTCTGTAATTAGATAGGTTTGTAGCACAGCTAGTCTATCGCACAAATGACCACGTTTGTGCAAGTAGTCGTAATTCTCTCTCGCACACACATACAGGCTTGATTTTCCTGGATACTTACTCCGATGTGAGTGGAAATTAATACAACACCACTGATAGGAACCAAGTAGTGTTATTTTCCACTCACACCAGAATATTTATCCAACCATTTCCTCAGTACACTGTGGTGTAAGGGTTAGTTGTCAATGAGGACTAGGGAGACCTGGGTTCAAATCCTCACCCACCATATAACTTACTGGGCGACTGTGGGCCAGTCACTCTCCTCCAGCCTATTCTACCTCACAGGGTTGTCGTAAGGATAAAATGGATGTATGCTGTCCTGAGTTCCCTGGAGGAAAGGTGGGTAGAAAACGCACCAAATGCCAACAATTACATGCCAGCCCAGCCTAATTTCCATGTGCGTTGCCGATTGAAGCAGTACATTCTCTTCCTAGATCACTTACACAAACAACTGACAGTAGACAAAAAGGGTTAGGCATTCACTGCTGTTGCTAACAGAGTTGAGCGTATATGTAAAGTGCCGTCAAGTTGCAGCCAGCATATGGCAACTGAATAGGGTTTTCAAGGCAAGAGACTAACAGAGGTGGTCTGCCATTGCCTTTCTCTGCATAACCATCCTGGTATTCCTTACTGGTCTCCCATCCAAGTACTAACCAGGGCCGACCCTGCTTAGCTTCTGAGATCTGACAAGATCAGGCTAGCCTGGGCCATCCAGGTCAGGACATTAACAGAGTTACTGACCAATTAATGGTTTTCAAAACAAAAATGCAGAACATTAATTCATCTTCTGCAAAGGAAGATCTCCTTTAAAGAAACTAGGGTACAGAAGTATTTTATTTATTTAGAAAGTTTGTATTCCACATCTCCAGAGACCTACGCAAGGCGGCTTGCAATAAAAACCAAAATATAAAACTATGAGATTTTCATTACAATCTTATGCACGATTACTTCGACGAAGTCCCATTTTGTTCCATGGGGTTTACAGATAAATGTGCAAAGGATTGCCATCTCTCTCCCTTGCACCAAAAAAAAACACGTTCATGTTTGAAAGACTGTGCTCAAACCATCCAAAACTTTTCTATTACTGTGATCCCCGTGGCCTAGAACTTCCAATCAGAACTTGTATGTGGTTAAAGTTTGGAGAGAGCAACTGCAAGAAAGGTTTTGCCAGCGAACCACCACAATTTTATTTTATTTACAGAAATGGGAACAATTTCTTCATCTTTACTATTAAAAAAAGTCCCAGGATACATCGGTTAGTTCAAGAAGAATATGCATTATGCTAGAAAAGTAGAATAGTACCTACCTACCTGGAAGGCTGCTTCAGAACTGGCCAGAGGAGCGACGGGTGTTTTTCAATTCAGTGGGTTGTTTCTCCTTCAAGGAAAACAGGAAAGACCTGTGTGAAGCCTTAGAGGTGTACACGGCATGGAAGAGGATTAACAGGTAAGGTAGCAGGCTGTGCTCACACCACCACAATGTTTATCGATCATCAGTCACTGGAACCAGCCAGAAGGAGAATCTGGCAGGTTTCGCACAGAGGGAATATAAAGAGAGCTAACTGAAAGCCTCTGAATCTAACCGGTAAAACATCCCACCGCAGAGGCAAATGGGGGAATTATCATTACGTATTAAGTACCGTCAGCGTGTGTGGGATTTTATTGCATTGCATAAGCAAAACAGTGACAGAAGGGAAGGAGCTGAGCAAGGACTGGAAAGTCGATCAAGGCTTCACTTTGTCTGGGAATGAAGATTATTGAGTTAGACACAAAAGTTGGCACACTTTTAGGAGCAGAAAGGAAGAGTTTGGTGACCTGATAAGGAGTAATAAGGGGAAGCGAGGCAAAATGCCTGATTTATGTACATACTTCAGACCGAAACATGCCACGCCAGTAATTCAGAAAAGCGTCAGCCACCACTACATAGGCAAACTTCAACCACCAGACTACTATGTAGCATTAAGAAAACAGCAAGGCTGAAGAAGCCATCATTGGTGAAAGCGTCTATTACCTGGAAGACGTTTCCATTCTACTATAAGTGCCAGCACATAGCCAGTGGATATAAAAGTCTGATTTCCCACTTGGACTCTCGGAAAATCTGTAGGAATTCCCTCTACTTTCGGGACCAGCTCTTACAAAGACTGAAATTATACTGGGAAGTCTTTAAGACTCAAAGAGAAACATTAGACAAGACATAGATTTGTTGTATATATTGTTCTTTGACTTGTCTTTTGATATTTTTTGTATAATGTTCTCTTGTTTGACTGTCGCTCACCTATAGATATTGCTTGCACCACGTTTTGTATTGACTATCTCCTTTTGAATATATGTATAGAACTGAGCCTTGTGTGGATTGTTTTCGCAACGCCAGTAACCTCAGCACAATATTATTCCACCAGAACGTAAGAGCTGGTAAAGATATTCGTTTACCAGCAGTGACATAATTTTGGCAATTGCTAACAAAATAAAGTTTTCACCAAGCTGCGGTATCAGGGCTCAGGACACTGGCTCCTCCGCACTGGCTCTGAACAAGTAATACAGGTGGCTTTTGAGTACAAGCGTCATCTAACAGCAGCAAAGGAGTTAGTCGAAAGGGCAAGAAAGTCAGCATACACCTGGAGCAGTTTATAACAAATAATGACCAATTTGGATCCATATATTGCTCCTACCCAGTTTACCTAACTGCTGCTCCAGACAAGATAAAAATCAAATGGAACTAGCACTTGGCAGCTCGAAATGTCACCCGGAGGTGGGGGAGAGGAATCACCAGATGGGGACTCATCATATCCTTTGAAAAATGTATTCAACAGACATGCAGGAAAGCCCAAAAATATTGGAAAGGGATACCCCAAGGAATTCAAGACATGCTACACGTTAAATTCGAACTAATTGCTAAAAATATGTTGCTTGGGATGGAACCAGCACAGATTAAATCTTTCCATATAGACCTATTCCAGTATGCACCTGCTGCGGCCAGAACTGTATTCGCCAAACATTGGAAAGCCAAAACTCCACCAGAAAGAACTGAATGGATTATAAAGTTACAAGACTACGCAACAATGTCGAGACTAACATACCTTCTCAAAAACCAATTCATGGAAGATTATAAAAAGAAGTGGCAGCCATTGTTTGATAGACTTCCATGACTGAATTATGTATATAATGGAGCAGCAAATGGGCGCAGAAGATATATTAGCAATAGAGAATAGGTAAATGTATCTAGTTGTAAGGCTAGAATGATTATAGGTTAACAGACTGATTAGTATAGACAAGTATGATCTAACTACCAGGAAGAAAGGAGAGTGCAGGCTTGCTAACTAAAGTTTAACTATAATTATTAAGCATAGCAATTATAGTAAAGACATTAATGATAGAGATGAATGAATTAAATTAAGTAACAGAAAATTAAATTAAGATTAAATATGGGGTAAGACTAAAGTCACAACTGAGTTTGGGCTGGAGATAACAAATGTCTTGTTAAAATTCCCTATCTGTTTATCCCCCCCTATTTCTTTTCTGTACCCCTTTTATTATGAAAATAAAGAAATAAAATTTTTAAAAAGAAAAATGTGTTCAACACATGGAGGCAGAATTCAGTTTTCCCATGCCCTTTAACACAACACATACACATGATCACATGAAACTGCCTTATACTGAATCAGACCCTTGGTCCATCAAAGTCAGCATTGTCTACTCAGACTGGCAGCAGCTCTCCAGGGGCTCAGGCAGAGGTCTTTCACATCACCTACCTGCCTAGTCCTTTTAACTGGAGATGCCGGGGATTGAACCTGGGACCTTCTGCATGCCAAGAAGAGGCTCTACCACTGAGCGGTGGCCCCTCCCCAAACAACCTGCTTCCTTAGCAGAAAAGTTATAAAAAATGTCTACAGATGTTTAATTTCTTGAGAAGGAAAGATGACAGGGCTCAAAAGCCAACTGGAAACAGGACCCGTTGATGATCTCCTGATGAACAACCCATCCGTAGTTACTCCAACTTTTTGAGCCTGCGGGCACATTTGGGATTCTAACACAGCATGGTGGGAGCAGTAACAAAACGGTTGCCACAGGAGGTGGAGCCAGCCACAAAACGATTGCCACAACTTAACTTCAGTAACAGAGGGTAGATCCTTGTGTTATGGTAGCAGCTGCTGCCAAAGCAACATTTTAAAAAATCTGCAAAGCCAATCAAATATCCAAAAGTCAACCAAAAGCCTTGCTGGACGAAAGCCCTACCTGACCCCACCCACGTCCTAAAAACACTCGGTGGATGCCAGAAAAGGTCTCCGCGGGTGCCATGGCACCCACGGGCACCGTGTTGGGCGCCCCTGAGTTAGAGAAAGGCACTTTGAACCTATTTTTCATTTAATCTTATTTCACATGTTCTAAAGTTCAGCCCCAGCACTAGAAACCGATGGTAGGGCTGAGGCCTTTGGAGACCTGGCGCACATTTAACCCCCATTACAAAAGCACCTTTCCCAAGTCAGCAAAGTATTTAAATGCATTATCTTAGTAACCCTTACAACAACCCCCTTTAATGTGAGCCAACATTCTCACCTGAGTATTATAGCCAGGGGCTAACAGACCGAGCGCAAGGCTGATCAATGAGTACATGGCTGAAGTGAGATTTGAACCAGGGGCTTCCTGGCTCACAGGAATCACTAGCAACTTAATGTTAGGCTTAAAATTCATTTTTTTTTTTGCATTTTATAAGCCAACACGCTTAAGCATGTATTTAAAGCAATGCTGCTTTATTTACAGCACCAGACAGTTTACTGCATTTTACGCAATAAAGGTGCTAGTGATTTTAAAACAGCCAAGTTTACAAGTACATAGCTTACTAGGCAAAAAAAGGCTAAACAGTAAAGTCATTTTTAGCAAGAGGTTTTTAGGAGAGGGAGGGAAAGGAGTTATAACAACTGACAAAAGTAAAGCTGTACACGGAAGCAAACGCATAAAAGTCAAGGCCGTGGCGTGGCGCCAACTCCCCCTGGAAAAAACTCAAAATTCAAGCCAGCTGCAAGGTGTTAAAAACCAGAATAAGCCAAAGATCAAACCGACCTTCTGACAATACTACTCTATAGCACCATGTGAAAAATAGTCATCTAAGTCCAGCTCTTGCAGCAGCCTAAGCAAGTGTTCTGAACAGAGAGCTCAGTGGAAGAAGAAATAGGACCCTTCCAAGTATCAGAGCGTGGTAACAGAAAAGGGCAGCGTGCGTGGCATAGTTACTGCCTCTTCAGAGGCTATTCACCCAGTACTGTTCCCTTTGGAGAGGAGGCACATCTTGTACCGGCCACCTTTTATCAGCAGAATCAATCCGTTGGCTTTGCAGAGTTTTCCTGCCTAAAGCCCTGTAAACTGTCCGCAAGATCCATCGTGATCCCAAGAAGCCAGAGAAGCCGGCGGAGGGTTAAAATTAAGAACCATCGAGCAAGAGTCCCAACTCCGTATTTCAAAGTCCTTTCCGAAAAGGAGAGAGGAAGATCGTCACTTTAGTCGTGGTTTTCTCCCCCCCCCCCGGCCTTTGCAATGTGCAGCTAGCAGAGAGTAAGAAAGTAGAGATCGCAGCCCGAAGAACCCTTCACTTGCTGTTCATAAACTTCCAGAAGGGTGGATTGAAAAGGGCAACCACAGCTTGTTGAAATTAAAAGCAGAAGGGAAGGCTCCCAAATAAGACTGCTTCTCACGCTGTGCTCGGTGCTGTATCAGCGTCACCCTTTCTGGAGAGATTAACCTTTTAACATGTTCCATAACAAAACAGAGAGGAGGGTGCAGGTGAGCCCTGCTTGCTGTCCCCCTCCTTCCTGACTTCAGAGAATTAACCCCTTTCCCACTTACGGGAAATCGGATCCTCATGCGCATATATGAGACCCTGTCTTGAACATTCAGGCAAAGCAGCGGTTTTTCGGCTGAAGCTCTGCTCTGGCAACAGCGATCGCAAAGCAGAGGTTGTTCTTTGGCCAAAGAGAAAACGGAGCAAGAGACTCAGAGGGTTAACTTTAACAGTCAAGCCAGAACCTGGAGCACTCCAACTTCTAGAGGGATTAATTTCCTTAAGACAAAACTTGTTTTAGTTCCTAAAGCACAGATGTTGCACATTATCTCCACCCCCAGCTCTGCATGCTAAGTACAACACAATCCTTTCCTCTTGCTCTCCCCCTGGGAAGCTGTAGGGTGGGGCTGGGAAACATAACTGCGCCCCAGTTCGGTTGATGTTGTATCTGGGAATCCTTTTCATGGCCCCTAAAATATCTTCATTTGTTTCTTGGTTCTGTGTCTCGGGGATTTAGGGGGAAACGTACATATTTCTACCTTAACACATTTTAACGTTTTGTGCGCGCGCACACACTCCCCACAAAAAATAATAATCCCAATTTGGGATAAACAGGATTTACAGAACGCCACCCGACCTACAACATAAAGCTGAAGTTAGTTTCTACACACACACACACACACACACACACACACACACACACATATATATATATATATATATATATATATATATATATATATATATATATATGTAGAAACTAACTTCAGCTTTATGTTGTAGGTCGGGTATATATATATATATATATATACACAATAAAGAAAACATAACGAAATATAAATCACATAATCAAATGACTAAAAATAAAAAATAAACAAATAAAATACTAAAATACAAAAAAATACAAAAAGAGCACTTATACTACAATTGTACATCTTCTATTGTGAAATTATTAAGCTGAAGTTAGTTTCTGACTCCCCAGGTGCTTTGACTTGTGCCAGAACAAAGTCGTCAGGGACAGACTAGTGGATGGAAGGATGGAAGTGAGCAAGTGAGAATGGAAGAGGCGCAAGTATTGTGTTTCAGAGGTATGAACTGCACTGTTCCTTTTTCCTAAGCACTGGCCTAGAAAAGCTTATTGTTTAAAAACAAATGGAGCTTTGGACGGCAGACAACGCTAGAGCATCTCTAAGAAGACAGTTTGCCAGCCAAACCACGGAAGGCATTCCATCCGAATCCTCAATAGGTTTCAGCTTCCATTGTGTGTGTGTTAAGTGCCGTCAAGTCACTTCCGACTCATGGCGACCCTATGAATGAAAGTCCTCCAAAATGTCCTATCTTTGACAGCCCTGCTCAGATCCTGCAAACTGAAGGCCGTGGCTTCCTTTATTGAGTCCATCCATCTCTTGTTGGGTCTTCCTGCTGCCCTCAACTTTTCCTAGCATGACTGTCTTTTCCAGTGAATGTGCAGAGGGCAGAGAGTAAGGTTGTGTGTGTGTTAAGTGCCGTCAAGTCGCTTCCAACTCATGGTGACCCTATGAATGAAAGTCCTCCAAAATGTCCTATCTTTGACAGCCCTGCTCAGATCCTGCAAATTGAAGGCCGTGGCTTCCTTTATTGAGTCAATCCAGCTCTTATTGGGTCTTCCTCTTTTCCTGCTCTTTTCCATTACAGCTGAACAAACTGCTGCATTCACTTGGACTGGTAATGTGAGAAATAAGACACAAAACCCAGGTAATATCAGAGGGAAGCATAGAGAGAAAAACATTCTAATTTAGCTTATCGGTTCTTGTAGGTTATCCGGGCTGTGTGACCATGAACTTGTAGGTTATCCGGGCTGTGTGACCGTGGTCTTGGTGTTTTCATGGTCACACAGCCCGGATAACCTATAAGAACCGATGAACTCTGACCATGAAAGCCTTCGACAATATTCTAATTTAGCTTAGTTTAGTACATCCTTTTAACACATTTCGCCGAGGCAAAGCTGCCCTTGTCTGTCTCAGCAGCTATCAAGGAGCAGAGGTTTTCTCGCAGGGCCATGAGTAGGACCGCCACATGGGAGTCCTTTCACGGGATAACCCAGCGTCTCATGGGGCTTCTTAAGGCTCTTTATTTTCCCAGCTGGTCCCTGGTCAGTCTCCGAAGCAGCCCTCAAAGATAATATTTGCTCAGCGAAAACAAACATAACTTCGAGGTACAAATACCAGCACAAGTACAGTGCCTGGGTTATTCAGAGAGTCTACTTCCCTCTTTCATTATCCGTTGCTATAAGATGCTAACATGAATACGAACAGAATTTTTTTAAACAATAACATTGCAGGATCACATAGGTGACAAGGGATCATTTATGCAGGGAAAACTCTGCGTCACAACCAGAGATTATATACACTTTGCTTTCATTTAATGCTCTTCAATACAAAAATGAGGTTAATTAAATATAGAACTTTTTTTAAAAATCCAGGGGATAAGGGAGAAGAAAGCACTGGGTTACCCATCATGTGAAAAATGAGAGCTAGGAAGAGCTCAGACAGTCAGACACTTGAGTGGAAATCGGGACAGGAGACAGAAAGGAAACCAAGGGAGCAGGGGACCATCTGAGGCTAAGCCAGCCAAACCTTTGCTTAAGCATCACTGGAATACAGTACCTGTAGTGTTTCATCACTGCAACCTATGGGCAAGCCCTTCGTATGAAAATAGCGTGGGGAAAACACCGCACACACAGAAAAAGGCTGCCGGAGAACTTGATCCGAATTCATTTCCAAGTTCTGCTACCCAACGGCTGCATAACCTAGGCTAGGTACTTCAACCTTGCCAGCTCCGAGAACTACCTTTAAAGTTCAACAACAACATGGAGCAATCTTGGGTTTTTTTAATTGCATATGTCACCCCCTGGCCATCCTGTTCTTTCAAAAAAATTGACAGCGCCGTCACCAATGCAATTCAGTCAGGGAGGGCACAACCTTGATGCGGGGAAACGAATAGAGGCATGCTTATTTTTAACCTCTCTTATCACTTGAATTTGCTAAAAGTCCTTACTGTATAAGCACCTCAGCTGAGTTCCAAATATGCATGCTAAACACAGTTGTTTACTAGAACTGCAGATCCCATTCCTGCAATGGAAGAAGCTGAAGAAACTTACAAAGGGCACTCAATCAGGATCATAAGTGGGCAAAATGAAGATGGCACAGCTCTGATTTGCAAGAGGCCCTATAGATTATTGAAGCATTGCTGAAGGCGTTGCTTTCTATACGGGCCTCGTCGAGTGAGAGACTTCCTCCTAAAAACAAATACAGAAAAAATTAAGAGGAGCCAACATCCCTCAACTCCATTCCCACTGTATGCAGGCATACACATCTTCCAGCACAGTAAGATCCACGGACTTCCAGTGCTCACATAATATATATTTCAGTTTTAGAGTTGCAAATCACTTTTCATGGTGAAGTATCCAAAACAGGGTACTCAGCGTGTTAGTCCGACCAAAAGATCTGCATCCACAACAACGTATATTGGTGTGTTAGGTGTTTTAGAAGCAAATCTTCATCGTTCTACATCAAGGTGTAGTGGTTAAGAGCGGTGGTTTTGGGGCAGTGGACTCTGATCTGGAGAACTGGGTTTGATTCCCCACTCCTCCACATGAGTGGTGGAGGCTAATCTGGTGAACTGGATTGTTTCCCCCACTCCTACACATTAAGCCAGCTGGGTCACACTCTCAGCCCCACCTACCTCACAGGGTGTCTGTTGTGGGGAAGGGTTTGATTCTTCCTTAAGTGGTGGAGAAAGTTGGCATATAAAAACCAACTTTTCTTCTTCTACTTTCTCTCTTTCAGACATGTTTCGTCATTTCTTGTGGCTTTCTGCTCAATGCTTCACCTGAGAAAGAACTGACCCAAGATGCAAGAGTAGGGCATATGTGTGGGAGCAATTGGTATACAAGGCCCTGTACTTTGTTAATTAGATGGACTATTCAATAAAAAATCTTTCTGAATAGGTACAGGTTAATTGAGAAAGATCTAACACAATACAGTGCAGGAAATATGGGGATTAAAGAGATACATGCAAATATACAAATCTCAGTGACTCAAAATAGACCACACAGGCAAATACACTCTCTTCCACTCCACAAATGGATTTCAGCCAGATCTCCTTGAACTATTGGAGGAAAGAATGAATGCGCTTTGTTTCCCTCCTCTCTTCATCAAGAAACCCATTTGCTTCCATTTCATATTTAAAAGAGTGTGCCCCCTCACCCTTTTGTCAACTGCATTCATGTAACATGGCTAAAAATCTGCCAGTCACATCAAAAAGACCTCTGCCTAGAAAGTGAGTCATCTGCAATTTGAAGCTCCCTTTCAATTTCAGATTTTATATATAGTGAACAGGGGCCCTAAGAGATTCATTATTGATTTCTGTAGCGTTTTTAGATTGCTATGATCTGCCAGGGCTTTGAGAGCCAGTGTGATGTAGTGGCTAAGAGCGGTGGTTAGGAGAGGTGGACGCTAATCTGGAGAACCGGGTTTGATTCCCCTCCCTCCTCCACATGAGCAGCAGACGCTAATCTGGTGAACCGGGTTAGTTTCCCCACTCCTACACATGAAGCCAGCTGGGTGACCTTGGGCTAGTCACAGTTCTCTTGCAGGGAAGGCCTTACAATCATCACATCCCTGTAGCATTAAGGCAACAGGCAATACCAAAGCTACAGGATAGGATTTGAACAGGGATGTATTTCCATGACTACAGCAATTAATTCGAGATGTGCTCTATCAACGACTGCCCTGTAATTTTGCTTGTTATAAGCGCTTACATAGCTCTTTAATTTGTCCACACAAAGAAGTTCCTCCGTCCATCCTTATCCACATTTAACTCTCAATATATGGCATCATCTGAATACACTACACAGTGCAACTCCGAGAAATTTAAAATAGAAATGTCAAGCAACTGGATCTCCCTTTTTTTCACTCAGGAGGCCCACACCCTTCCACACATTATTGATTAAAATGCCCTATCACACAATCTTCCTCCACCCCATGATTCATGTTTAGAGTTTATGGTAAAACAGACTTTTATTATCAAGAATCATTAACTACTACTACAAATGGCAAAAGGAGAACAGCTGTTGGGAACACCCAGCATGAGGAGAGGCAAGGATGACCATCCTAACCAGGCTGAAGATCATAGTAAAATGATAGGGTTTCCACCTATTCATGCCCATAACCTAACAGAAGTAACACTGATTACACCTGTCCTGCACCTATTTGAGATTCTAATGTGTACAAAGAACTCCTGTTTGAGTTGGCTTTCCCATGCACACAAGCAAAGAATAGCTGCAGTGGGGTGCTGCCCTCTGAGAAGGGTTATTGCACAAGTTCAGGTGAAATCAATGGGGCCTAAATAGCAGCAGAAATTCGCACAGAGGACACCACACACACACAAAGGAGCTGTACGAACGTACGGGACCGAAGCACTGACAAGATAGTCAACGTTTAACGGGGCAGAAAGAAGAGTAGGAGCTCAGAATCTCAAATATTCATGTAGTTTCTTGACGCTTGTGTGTGTAAAGTGCCGTCAAGTCGCAGCCGACTTATGGCAACCCCTTTTTGGGGTTTTCTAGGCAAGAGACTAACAGAGGTGGTTTGCCAGTGCCTTCCTCTGCACAGCAACCCTGGACTTCCTTGGTGGTCTCCCATCCAAATACTAACCAGGGCTGACCCTGCTTAGCTTCTGAGATCTGTCGAGATCAGGCTAGCCCAGTGAGATATGTGAGGCTCACACATGAGTCATGCGGCCATGCCCGCAGTCATTTTACCCACATCCCTATATGCATCTAGAACTCAGTTCTGGCAAAATGGCTCATCTTGTGAGTTGAATCTGTTCGTGGGCTGTTCCAGCAATAGCGCCAGAGGGGGGGCTGTGGTTCAGCGGCAGGGTAACCTGTTCTGCATCCCAAAAGTCTCAGAGTCAGTCCCGGCATTTCCAGTTAAAAAGGTTCTCAAACAAGTGTTGAGAAAGCCCCCCACTCACCTTTGCCTGATGGCAGACAATGCAGAACAAAGTGGACCAATGGTCCGATTCAGTACGAGGCAGCTCGATAGGTTCAGCTGCATGTTGCATCTCTCAGCAGTTTTGGGAATGCATATTTGAATTTATTCATATATTTATACCCCAATGTAGAACCCAAACAGCTTATATAATTATCCTCACATCTTGTAAGGATATAGGTTGGACAGAGTGGCCTAACATCACACAGTGAGATACCATGGCAGAGCGAGGATGCAAATTTGGGTCTCCCAGATACTAGTCTGATAGGAGAACCATTCATAAAAAAAAAAACACAGTAGAAAGCTAGATGTCAATAAACAAATTTAAGTGTGAGGATGCGTTCAATCAGGCAGACCTTACATCTGCAGTTTGAGGCGGCATTGTCCAGGCTTACAATGCTATTCTGTCCACATGAGGCCATAAAGCACACAAATAAGGAAGACTGGCCCAAACATAAGCTCCCTTGCTCAGTCTTTGCCAGCCACATGCTGCCGCAATCCGGGGCAGGGGGGCAGATTGAAGAGAAATCGGCCAAAACGTTTACAGCTGCACTAACCGTCTTCTGCAAAATTCATTTTTCTAAATCTCATGGTTTTCGGTTGTTAAGAGCAAAACCAAAATTAGCAGTTCATGCAACTGGCAGATCAGGCCCATTTAAAGGAGCCAAGAAGACTATGCTCTCTAAATACATTCTGCACCAGGGGTGTCAAACGTAAGGCCTAAGGGCCGGATCCAGCCCCTGAGAGCTCTTATCTGGCCTGCGAGACAGCCGCCCCCTTCCTCAATCTGGGCTGGCAAGGCATGGCCCGGCTTGACCCAAGTGACATTTATGTCATATCCAGAACTCAAAACAATTGCGTTTGACACCCCTGATCTACACTCTTCGGGATGGAAGTGCTCTTTTGCCACACCGGAAGCAGGACACTGATAAACCACAGCTTTCTTAAATAGGGACCCAAACTAACATGGCCTCAACAGTATCTCCAAAGTACTGAAGGACCTCAAGTCATCCTAGCAACAGAACTGTCCGGTTGATCATTAATCTGCATATTATGCAATATCAAGTCCTTTTCAATTACTACCTCTAATCAGATTTTCCTTCTTCGCAGCTTGACACACCTATAAGCAATGACAGATACATCTCCATTATGTAGTCAGGAAAACAACTTGGTCTGATTCTATAGGGAACCAAGGGTGAGAGTTTACATAACTAATTTTTACAAAGAAATCTTCCCACAAGACAAGATCTCTGCCACTACTGGCTTGCCCATAAATGCATTCCCATGCAACAGGGGCACAGTGGTATGAAAAGGTATTTCTTTTCTTGAAGGAAGAAATTCCATGTTTCATTTTATCATATGAAGGTGCATTTATAAAAACACGTCAATACGAAACAATTACAGGGATTTATGATCTCATTATGACCCCTGCCCAAAAATGGATCACATAAATTCATAGTAATGTCGTCGCAATACCAATTATACTTCTATAGCAAAATAAACAATCCTTTTGGCATGAGCGCTGAAAAAAATACACATCTACTAGTGAAGGTGAACTGGCAAAAAAGGGGGGAGGAGAAAGGGTTGTACTTAGTCAGAAATACTGGGAGTAAGTTAAGCCTCATTGGTATTTGCCAGAACTTCAGGGACACACCTCAAGCCTGGATGAGGGCTGTAAAAGTCCAGAGACAATTGGGGTTACTGCATTATGTATTCCCAGCTATGTATTAAGAGTCTGAAAATGTTATAAAAAACATCGCTTTAAAAGGGGTTTTGGATGCCACGGCTAAAAAATGGTTGGAAGACGTCTCCACAGCTAAAGGGGCCAAACAAAGTGCGAACAGTATTTTTTATAACAGTTTCAAACTCCTAATACATCGGTGGGAATACACAGAAAGTGCGAACAGTATTTTTTATAACATTTTCAAACTCTTAATACATTGCTGGGAATACATAATGCGGTAACCCCGCATAAGTCACACCTGTTACCTTAGGGTGGGGCCGTGGCTCAGTGGTAGATAATCTGCTTGGCATGCAGAAGGTCCCAGGTTCAATCCCTGGCATCTCCAGTTAAAGGGGCTAGGCAAGTAGGCGATGTGAAAGACCTCTGTCTGAGACCCTGGAGAGCCATCGCCGGTCTGAGTAGACAATACTGCCCTTGATGGACAAAGGGTCTGATTCAGTATAAGGCAGATTCATGTGTTTTCATGTGTTCCTGTGTTACCTGCTCCAGTGTCTCAGGGAACTTGCCTCAGCTGTTTGGGCAGAGAACCTTGGCCCTGAGCCCAAAGGCAATGGTTTGGCATGCCACTGTCTGACACATGTGCTAGGGGTTGCCCACTGCTGCTCTAGAGCCTCGGTTCTTCATTCATTTGCTCCCCAACAGCTGGTAGTGGGGTTGATTTTTTTTTAAAAAAACGTTGACATATTACATTAGCCGCCCTGAGCCCAACTTGGTTGGGAAAGGGCGGCGTACAAATAAAATAAAGAAAGGACTCTCTTTAGTTCTGGGAGGAAAACCAGCAAAGAAAGCCAAAAGCCCCCTCCCAAATGCATGATGTCTCAGATTCAAAGAAAAGGCATTGCAACAAGCTGTCCAACAGCTTAGGACTTCAGCCTCATCAGCTGGATCTTGTCTCACCATGAAGTGTCTTCTTCCTTTAGCTGTTTTGTTTATACTGCTTCCAGTATGGCCCAGGCTAGCCAGAAGCTAAGCAGGATCAGCCCTGGTTAGTACTTGGATGGGAGACCACCAAAGAGATCAAGGGTTGGTATGCAGAAGCAGGCAATGGCAAACTACCTCTGAACATCTCTTGCCTTGAAAACCCCATGAGGTGTTGCCGTAAGTCAGCTGGGACCTGACAGGGCTTTCCACCACCACCAGTTCAGAAACCTATTGCTAGAAGTTATCGTTCCACATGATGGAAACATCTTATCCTGAATCCGCACAACATTTAATCAAGCAAACACACTTTGCATTTTGATGCAAAGAACTGAACAAATATTCTCCAAAAGTCAAATCAATACACCTCTTTGGCAAGATGAGAAAAATTGTCTCTCATGGACAGTATTCAAGGTAACGGCTCCTCCATTGATCCTACTTTCAATAAATCATACAGCACAAGATGAAAGAAGAATTTTCTAGAGGTCTCAATTATTAGCACTAAACAACTAGTGCAGCCCTTTTTATGAAATAGTGCTTTTTTATTCATATGTATACCATGTCTTAATGCACATCACCTTTCAAGAACATTCTTCCGATATGTAAATACAGCAGACCATGGCACAGAATTAGAGCTAAAAAGGATCAAATGGCCAGCTTGACGAATTCTTTGCATAAAGGACCACTAGGCTTACAACATCACTCTTCCCTCCTCCTTTTCATCCTCAACTAGGGGAGGAAAGTTAGGCTAAGAGAGTGTGACTGGCCCAAGGTCATGAAGCAAGCTTTCATAGTAGAGGTTTAAACCACACTCTAACCACTATACCAGGAAGGCAAACATACCACCAGATGTCTCAAGCAAGGAAGCCAAGCCATACACTTTTTGGGATACCCCCCAACCTAATTAAATTGATTATTCCTGCTATTCCTGGACATTCAGTAACTTTTGATTCTGAAAGATTCCTGCCCACTCATTTCAAGAAGCTACTCAGGATAGAAGATTGTACATGCACAGCTCCCACCTTTAGACCCATTCATATTGTTTAATGCTGCCCTATCAAAAGATTTCTGCATGTACTGAACCAGCAATTCAGGGAGAGAGCTACGATTAATCTCTTGTTTACTACCTGCAGAGAGCTTCTGAGGTGCAGAATGGATTAAAAAAAATGAGCTCCCACCTGTAGTGGCACAGTTCAGAATTGTACTACCTCATTCTGCATGAAGTATCAAATTTCTGAAGAAGTCTGACTCACAAAAAGCTCATACCAGAAATTTTGTTGGTCTGTAAGGTGCTACTGGACTCTTTTCTACTATCAAATGACTGTTATACTCTGTTATACTGCTAAAAGAGAACCCCCAAAGGTTCAAACAAGCCCATGTTTCACAGATTTCCAGAAGAAGATCATATAAGCATCACAAGAGAGTTGTTATTGCACAAAGACTACATGCATATTCTCCTAGCAATGCTGTCCAGGTAAGTATGCAAAAAGATTTTTTAAAATGCCACTGTTACAAAAAAGAGCTTTCAAAAAGAATGGGGATAAGAAAAATATAGTAGCAAATAGTAGATCTCATCCTCCCAACGTGGGAACTGCAATCCCAAGTAAAGTTCAATGAAATGTACTTTACTGCAATCCCAAGTAAAGTTCAATGAAATTTACTTTACTACCACTAGGATACATTGGAAAACGAGTACTCCGCACCAATTAGACTGGCCCCAAACTTCTTGCTCCACCCATACAACTAACTTCACATCAAGGCCACAGCTCAATCACATGCTAAACACACTCAAATCAATGAGCATCAGCGTTCATCAAGCTTTGTACTGGATTGCAGCCTGAATGTTGCAGTTCAATTAAAGGGGCAATCTTTAACATACTTTCCAGAAAGTAGTAGAAAAGGGCAAGAGTCCAGTAGCACCTTCAAGACTAACAAAAATATTTTCTGGTAGGGTATGAGCTTTCGTGAGCCACAACTCACTTCTTCAGATACCAGCTGTGGCTCACGAAAGCTCATACCCTACCAGAAAATATGGACTCTTGCCCTTTTCTACTACTGCAGACAGACTAACACGGCTACCCACTGTGAATTATTTCCAGAAAGTAATCGCGAAAAGGGCACGGGAGGTTTTGCCTTGGATTTGCCGCTCTAAACGCACCGTTTCCCCCAGCCAAATTCTCAAAACTCAACAACCAGCCCCCAATGCAGAGTTCGGAGAATTCAGATGAGTGATGAGAAAGGCTTTCCCGGAGGTGTGCAAACTCTAACGAAAGGCGCAGGAGCACAGCCAGGGCAATGAAATGGACTTTACGACCACTCGGATTCATTGGCAAACGAGTACTCCGCCCCAGTTAGACTGGCCCCAAACGTCTTGCTCCATCCATACAACTAACCCTCCCCTGCGCCTTTAATTAGAGTTTGCATCACTCATCTCAAGGCCAGGAGAAGCTTCCGCGTGCAAGTTGTGTTGCCCACCCAGGGCTATTTATTCATGGCAGGTTTTGCATTGGATTTGCCACTCTCTAGATCAGTGGTTCCCAACCTTTTTTTGACCAGGGACCACTAGGACTTTTTTGTTCGGTGCAGGGACCCCAAGGTTCAAAATAAAAATTCCGAGAATTTGAAAATAAACTTTAATCATAACTGTGAGTTAAACATTAAACTTAGAATAATATTTGAATATATATTTTTATAACAGAGAGCTTTTAATTGAAAATATGAATTTATTATGGGTTTATAACTTAGTTCTCGCGGACCCCTGGGGGTCCACGGACCCCTGGTTGGGAACCAGTGCTCTAGATGCACATTTCCCCCATCTGAATTCTCAAAACTCTGCATGGCTTATTGTTGAGTTTTGAAAATATGGATGGGGGGAAAGTACAAAAGAGTACAAAGAGAGTTTAATACCGTCCAAGACCAGCATAAAAACATACCCGATATACATACATCACATAACACACATAAAAGTGCATCAGGTGCGAGAACCCTATAACATCTTACAATCTCTCACTCATAGAAGCCGTTAAGCGCTCAAATAAAAAAAATATCACGTTTGGAATTAGTATAAACATAAATATAAAATCGCTCAAGCATTAAGTTTGACCCATGCACGCCTGATCCTCATTGCTTAGGATGGGGGAAAAGTGCATCAGCAGTGGTTCCCAACCTTTTTTTGACCAGGGACCACTAGGACTTTTTTGTTCGGTGCAGGGACCCCAAGGCTCAAAATAAAAATTCAGAGAATTTGAAAATAAACTTTAATCATAACTGTTAGTTAAACATTAAACAGAATAATTTTTGAATATATATTTTTATAATAGAGAACTTTTAATTGAAAATATTAATTTATTATGGGTTTATAACTTTGTTTCGCGGACCTTCATTTAGTTCTCGCGGACCCCTGGGGGTCCACGGGCCCCTGGTTGGGAACCAGTCGCAAACCCAATGCAAAACCTTCCATGAATGAATGGCCTGGCCACAGACTGTTTTTGCAGCAGGTGCAACAACACCGGCAGCAACCCTAGTGAAACTGTAGCATTCCGGAGGGGGGGGGACACCCCCTGCTCGCCGGCAGCAGCTCAAGCCAAGCGGACCACGCCGGCTGCGAGTTCTGCCCCCGCCGGGCAGGGTCCACGAGGCAGCCGCCGGCAGATCGCATTACCTGATCCCAGAGGCCGGCTGGGAGCGAGAGGAGATCCCCCCAGCGGTCCGCGCCCGGGAGACGCACCCCGACCCGGATATGGCCGAAGCGCCGCTTTCCCACTCGCGCCTTGGGGCGGCCCGTTTGCAGTCCGAGCCGCGGGGGGGCGCGCGCGCGCAACCTTGGCCTGCCCCCCCCTTTTTTTTGCATTCACACGTGGCTCGGCTCGAACGTTCCGTGTTTGGCGTGCGAGGAACAGCCCCTGGAGGGGGACTTGCACGCACGCTGGGGGGGGGGAAAAATGCAATTTTTTTCTTTTTTGAAATCGAATTTTTGTGGGCAAGGAGAAACTTTTACAATAAAGAAATTACAAGGAAAAGAAAAAAAAGAATTTTTGTGGGCAAGGAAAAACTTTTACAATAAAGAAATTACAAGGAAAAGAAAAAAAAGAATGTTTATGGGCAAGGAAAAACGTTTACAATAAAGAAATTACAAGAAAAAGGAAAAAAAAGAATGTTTATGGGCAAGGAAAAACTTTTACAATAAAGAAATTACAAGAAAAAAAAGAATGTTTATGGGCAAGGAAAAACTTTTACAATAAAGAAATTACAAGAAAAAGGAAAAAAAGAATGTTTATGGGCAAGGAAAAACTTTTACAATAAAGAAATTACAAGAAAAAGAAGAAAAAAATGTTTATGGACAAGGAAAAACTTTTACAATAAAGAAATTACAAGAAAAAAAAAGAATGTTTATGGGCAAGGAAAAACGTTTACAATAAAGAAATTACAAGGAAAAGAAAAAAAAAGAATGTTTATGGGCAAGGAAAAACTTTTACAATAAAGAAATTACAAGAAAAAGAAAAAAAAGAATGTTTATGGGCAAGGAAAAACTTTTACAATAAAGAAATTACAAGAAAAAAAAAGAGAATGTTTATGGGCAAGGAAAAACTTTTACAATAAAGAAATCACAAGAAAAAGAAAAAAAAGAATGTTTATGGGCAAGGAAAAACTTTTACAATAAAGAAATTACAAGAAAAAGAAAAAAGAGAATATTTATGGGCAAGGAAAAACTTTTACAATAAAAAAATTACAAGACAAAGAAAACAAATATTTTAAACAGAATTAAAACCAAGTTCACAGAAAAAACGAAAGGTCATATAGAATTTTCCCTGACCTGGATGGCCCAGGCTAGCCTGATCTGGTCGGATCTCAGAAGCTAAGCAGGGTCGGCCCTGGTTAGTATTTGGATGGGAGACCACCAAGGAAGGCCAGGGTTGCTGTGCGGAGGAAGGCACTGGCAAACCACCTCTGTTAGTCTCTTGCCATGAAAACCCCCAAAAGGGGGTCGCCGTAAGTCAGCTGTGACTTAACGGCACTTTACACACAATATAGAATTTTGGTCATGCCATGAGACGACAGGAGTCACTGGAAAAGACAGTCATGCTAGGAAAAGTGGAGGGCAGCAGGAAAAGAGGGAGACCCAACAAGAGATGGATGGACTCAATGAAGGAAGCCACAGCCTTCAACGTGCAAGATCTGAGCAAGGCTGTCAAAGACAGGACATTTTGGAGGACAAACATTCATAGGGTCGCCATGAGTCGGAAGCGACTTGACGGCACTTAACACACACACAATATAGAATTGAAAGTGAGAGTCCCTTTCACTCCCTCGTGTTGTGTGCCCCCGCACCCACCCCGTTGGGACTTCCGGAGAAGTACCCCTTAGCTTTATATAATCCATTATTTATTTTGTTTCCCTTTACTACAATATTTTATTCACAACTCTTTCACAATCTTTGTACAATCAATCTTTGCCGTGTTAGCCCAGTGTACAAAGGCCTTATGCCAATCTCTTAAACTCTTCTACATCATCTGGCTAGCCTGATCTCGTCAGATCTCAGAAGCGAAGCAGGGTCAGCCCTGGTTAGTATTTGGATGGGAGACCACCAAGGAAGTCCAGGGCTGCTGCGTAGAGGAAGGCACTGGCAAACCACCTCTGTTAGTCTCTTGCCATGAAAACCCCAAAAGGGGTCGCCATAGGTTGGCTGCTACTTGAAGGCACTTTACACACACGCGCGCACACACACACACACACACACATCATTTCCATGTAGACTATTAGTTAATTTGGCCATTTGTAAAAAATGCGCTTTCGATCCACTTTCAGTGCGCTTCGCAGCTAGATTTTATTGTGTGAAATGGCAAAATCCATAGGGTTGCCAGGTCCCTCTTGGCAACCGGTGGGAGGTTTGGGGGGCGGATCCTGAGGAGGGCGGGATTTGGGAGGGGAGGAACTTCAATGCCATAGAATCCAATTGCCAAAGTGGCCATTTTTCTCCGGGTGAACTGATCGCTTCCAAGACCACGGTTACACAGCCCGGATAACCTACAAGAACCAATGAACACTGACCGTGAAAGCCTTCGACAATATTTTGATCTCTTATCGGCTGGAGATCAGTTGTAATAGCAGGAGATCTTCTGCTATTACCTGGAGGTTGGCAACCCTAAAAATCCACTTGTAAATGATTGTTAAAGTGCATTGAAAGTGGACTGAAAGTGCATTTTTCAGTATGTGTGAAAGAGACCCGAGAGAGAAAGGGAGGCTCGGAGAACTGAGGGAGTATCTGAAGCCATTTGAAAACCTACCTAGGCCCCATTTACGCATGGGAGGCTTTGTCTTGGATTTGCCCCTCTCTAGATGCACATTTCCCCCATCTGAATTCTCAAAACTCTGAGGCCATTTATGCATGGAAGGTTTTACCTTGGATTTGCCACTCTATAGATGCACATTTTCCCCATCCGAGTTCTCAAAACTCTACATGGCGGCTTATTTTTGAGTTTTAAGAATTTTGATGGGGAAAATGTGCATCTAGAAAGCAGCAATTCCAAGGCAAAACCTCCCAGGCATAAGTGGCCTCTGCTTGGGGGCTTATTGTTGAGTTTTGAGAATTCGGATGGGGAAAATGTGCATCTAGAGAGCGGCAAACCCAAGGCAAAACCTCCCGTGCAGAAATGGCCCTAGTTAACCTTGAATGCTTTTCCCACAACACAGCAGCAGCGGCCAGGAAATGCGTGGCGAATGGGAATAGGGCAACATCCCAGAAGGATGGGAGACAGCTCCTGGTGACTATTTGCAGGTGGGCACAGCCCCTACCCGCTTCAAAAGTCAGTTTATCTGGGTGTTTCAGGGGCACCTCCTATTGTCACGTTTTTCCTTGGCATCGACGTAGTCCTTTTTCGTTTCCAAAATGCATTCACCTTGATTGTTAGGGTTGCCAACCTCCAGGTACTAGCTGGAGATCTGCTATTATAACTGATCTCCAGCCGATAGAGATCAGTTCCCCTGGAGAAAATGGCCGTTTTGGCAATGGGACTCTATGGCATTGAAGACCCTCTCCTCCGCAAACCCCGCCTTCCTCAGGCTCCGCCCCAAAAACCTCCCACTGGTGGCAAAGAGGGACCTGGCAACCCTAATTATTGTTGTCCAAACCCAATTATCACCACTAATCATGAAACATGGCATCTGAGGTCTAATTTATACATGCAGGAAAATGAGGTGATAGAATGGACTGCAGCACTCAGACTTCAAGGTGGGGTTGCCAACCTCCAGGTACTCTGCAACGGAGTCTCCAGTACAAAAGTAGCAAAAAATTCTTATTGGTGCTTACACATGTAACATTAACAATACAAGAGTGAAAGATACATATAAGAACAATCAAAGTTATATACAGTATGTACAATCTAAGTAAGGTGCAGTCTCAATGCACCAATTGCCATGTTCTTTCAAGTAAATGTATTTTCTTCAAAAAGTCCAATAGTAGGTACTATCCCAAAAGCACACTTTTTGGGAAAAGGTGGGGGACGGCCGTTTCAAATCTTTTCTTCAGCCCCAAACTTAAATTAAATAAAGCATACAGTGTTGTATCTAGTATACATCTCACGAGTAAGCTGTTTATATATCAATACACTATGCAATACTTACAGTAAACATATCCAAATCGTACCCAATAGTAAAATCTTCCACTCTGTTCTTAGTTCCCCGAGGGATACTCTAAAGTGAAGCCGAGTACAAAGTTTCGCCACTAAGCATGCAGTTTAAAGCAGGTGTTGAGAAATCACCCCGTCAGCTCACCTCCGTCGAGGTTACCGTATAACATATAGTATAAGAGGCACTTTGGCAGTTGGACTCTATGGCACTGAAGTCCCCTCCCCTCCCCAAACCCCACCCTCCTCAGGCTCCGCCCCCAAAATCTCCAGGTATTTCCCAACCCGGAGCTGGCAACAATGCTTCAAGGGGAGGAATCAATTTTGGAATGCTAAAAACTTTCAAAGAAATTCCAACACAGCAGATATAAGATATAAAAGTTATAAGATATAAAAACATTCCCCCCCCTGCTGTGCTCAACTGTTATTTGCATGGAGTTTTTAAACAAAGGAGCATTCAAAATTTGAACGCACCCACTGCAGTCTATTTTATCCCCTCTTTCTGCTGAGAGTATAAATCAGGCCTCCGACGGACTTGTGAAAGGGTTGCTCACTCCATGTCGCGTGGAAATTCCTGAAGATTTGGGGGTAGAGGGTGAAGTCTGGGGAAAGAAGTCAGCTCAGCAGGCCTGTGATGCCATATAGCACACCCTCCAAAGCTGCCATTTTCTCCAGAAGACCTGATTTCTGTAATCTGGAGATCAGCCATAATTCTGGGGGAACATCGGAATTAATACTAATAATAATGAAAGGATCCCTCTGTCCATGGCACACAAAACTCCTCACAAATTTAAGCTAGGGGTCTCAAAACTGGCCACCAACTTCAGGTTGATTGTGGGAAGTGTAGTGGTAAACACAAAGAGAATTGCAACTCATAATCTTCATAAATCCTTCCCCCCCCCCCGCCCCGGGAAGCCTTGGCTGTCTCCAGCAACCATTACTCATCCAGAAATAAAGCTGGGGGACTCAATATTTGTCCCTAGTTTTGGAATTATAATTGGAATTATAGTGATCAAAATTAAGGGAACTGGAATATCCTTGCCTGCGTCATCGCAGGAAGTAGAGGTATTCTGCTTGTGGCAGACATAATCCCTCAGAAAATAAAGCTAGGATTCTAATAATTGGCCACCAACTTCAGGATGATGGTGGGAATTGTAGCTGGGAAAATGAAGGGAATCCAACCATCCTGGCACAGATTAACTCCACAACATCTCTCTATTATTTGCATAGAAGCAAAGGTTTAGCCAGGAAAGGACAGCCAGCACAGCTGGAAAAATCCCTTCTCCGACAAAACTATGGTGGTTTAACAACTTCCCAGACCCATCAAAGCCCGTGTTGTGTAGTGGTCAGAATGGCAGACTAGTATCAGGGAGACCAGGTTCAAATCACCACTCCACCATTTAAAGTTGCTTGCAGACCTTGGGCAACTCACACCAGGGCAACTCACACCGTCCGCCAGACCTGCTTCACGGGGTTGTTATGGAGGAGAGGAGACTATTATGTAAGCAGCTTTGGGTCCCCACTGGGGAGAAAGGAGAGATATAACATTTGTTGTAAAGCTCATTTAGGCTAGGATTCTCCAAAAAGGGGGGACCGGTATTGCTGTTGCTTCCCCTGCAACTCTTTTGGCAGGGGACAACCACTCGTTCAGTATTCAAACGACTGTTGTATAATGGGGAACGCAGGGAGCTGTGGGGCAGAGCCCCTAGTAAAAACGTAAGAAGAGCACTGCTCCGTCAGACCAGCTGCCCATCTACTCGAGTATCTTGTCTCACACAGTGGCCAACCAGTTACTCTGAAGGGTCAACAGCAGGGCATAGAGGATGAGGCTTCCCCTGATGTTGCCTCCTGGCACTGGTATTCAGAGTGTTACTGCCCCAGAATGTGGAGGTTCTCTTTAGTCATGATGGCTGCTGGTAGACTTATCCTCCATGGATCTGTCTACTCCCCTTATAAAGCCATCTGTGCCTGCATCCTCTGGCATCCTTTGAAAGCAGTCATAACTGCATCCTCTGGGAGCAAATTCCACATTTTAATCACTCATTGAGTAAATAAATATTTCCTTTTGTCCTCCTCCTTTTGTCCGTCTTTAATTTACTATCCTGAATCCCACCAACTTAATTGGATGCCCTCAAGTTCTAATATTTCAGAACAGGGAGAAAAAGTTATCTTTCCACTCTCCGTTTTTATAATGCCTTTTAATAATGCAAGCATCCTTTTAGACTTGGCAGTATCTTTCCTGTCATGGGGAATGCATTCTACGTGGGTTTCAGTTAGTGTCATTTTAAATAGCTTCCAAGCATCCTGTAGGGATTTGACACTCTTGGGTTTGCTTTTCAGCTTTCTTCTAACTAGTGCCCTCATTGTCGTGAAGTTCCCACTTTTTAAATCAAATTTTACTGTTTTGGACTTTAGGGGTAACTTTCCATCAACAAGAATTCTGAACTTAATCGCATTGTGGTCTCTGCTCCTAACTGGTGCAACATCATCTATGTCTCACGTCAGGCCTCGAGCCCAACTCAGAACCAAGTCCAAGATCACTCACTACCCCTCTGGTTGGCTGTGCGAGCAACGGTTCCAGTGCAGTCATTTACCATGTCTAGGAATGTCATTTCTACATCAAGATTTAAGCAAATGTATACCCAGTCCATGTGAGGGTAGTTGCACTGCAGGCCCCTCCTCAAGGCTGGCAACCCTAACTTGTGAAGATTAATTGGAGGCATCATTCATACATTTGCGTATTTTCAATTGACAGTAACACATCATGAGCTACTAAATTTATTGAGAATATTCGTATGCTGCCTTCTACTATACTACACCGAAAGTGGCTGACATAGCAATCAGCTAGAACTCTGGCAAGGATCTGATTCATGATTAGATATCTAAAAGTATTAAAGGCAGAAACTTGTTATAGCTGTAGGAATTCTAAGCTGCGCTCAGAGCGATGCATTTTTACCAGGTGCCGTTTTTTCCAGGTAGTAACATGTTCTAGCTGTGTCCATCTTGTATGCTTCAAACAATTTGTGAGGTTGGAAAACTGTTAGTAGCATGATCCTAAAATCATTGCATGAAATAAATAAATCTGATTTAGTAAGTACTTTGCTCTGTAATGTGGTAAAGTGACTGCAAAGTGATTTTTACTCATTTTTCAGAAAGCACTTGCCTTTTGGCCATTAAGACCTACAGAACTTTATCTTTCAGAAATACGATACAATGTGTGAATCTGCCATTTTGATGGTCAACATCAGGACAACTAATCTGCTTTTCAAAATTCTGAAGAAACTTGCCCAACCTTCCAGAGCAGATGCAAAGCTGAAGGGTTTGCGACAAAAGGGTTTGTCTGGTCTCAAAACAAGATTTTCCTCCATGAAATCTAGGTCAAAAATAATCTTTGGTTTTCCCTGATGCCATCCTTGTGTGTTTTATGGGAAAGCTGTCTTCACCCAACTATCTACTACTGAAATCGAGGTTATTTCCAACAATCTGGGGTGGAACAGTCTCCTTAAATTTATTTCCTTGCTTGGTTTATAGTCTGCCTTTCCCTCTGAAACTCAAGGCAGATTGCAGAGGTTTTTTTTTTTTTACATTTAATTAAAATAGTGATTTTTGTGTTATTGATTGCTAATTTATTCATGTATTCTTTCATGCCCTTCCCAATAGGTACCAAGGATGCTCTGCTTTCTTCCCTTAAGAGCTATGACACACACACACACACAAAAGCAGCAACTAGTAACAACTGTTTCTTTATTGGATCAGAGCCATATGATTCAGATAGCCACAGCCCTTCAGTCTCAGAGTCTTTTTTTGCATGAGCTGGCATTAGAGATGTAAAATTTCTGGATATTTTGAAGCCATGGAAAAGAGCTCCCCCTTTTCTTTCTTTCTTTTTTTTGGGGGGGGGAATCCAAAATTTTAGGAAAAACTGAAATACATGCAATACTTGCTGTCCTATCAAACCTAAACTGTACTGCTTTAACAACAGAAAATTAATCACTTATAACTTACTTAGACATATTTATGGAATTTAAAAATAATAAATGCCTTAGTTTTCTACAAGCAAAACTGCAAATGTACCAAATGCTTGAGGGAAAACCGCAATCCTATGCACCCTATGCTACCTTAGCCCATATACCTTAATTTTTGATATTTGAAAAGCAGAAAAGACAGGTAGAAAAATAGGAGTTAAACAGAAAGCACAAGCTTTGTATTAAATAACCTAAAATATATTATTTGGTCAGAAAAAAGGGACAATAAAAATATCTGTACGTCTAGATGTAGTTCCAGCAAGATGCTGTCTTCTTCCTTCTGTAGCTACTGGTTACAGAGAGCGCAGTTCTCAATGAAACTTTCAGAGTTTTCCTCTGAGGCTTTTGTGCAATTTCTGTCCTCTTTCTGATCTCCCCACCACACACACATACCAGCAATGTAGTGCAATAAGCTACTTGATATCCAATCTATGGGTATATGTGTCACAGTGGTTTGAGGGAGAGGTGTAAAGGTTAACCACAAGAGAACCATCAGGGCCATAGAAGCAATTAAAATCCTACATACTGCTCTTATAAAGATCAGGTATCTTTCTATGTGTAGAAATGTATCTTGTATTTAAGAGCTGTCTACGTCAACAGCATGCCAACTTTGTCTTTAAAAGCATTTCACTCATTCTAAAAGACAAACTATTTCATAGGAGTTTTTTTCAGTACTTGCTAATATGTCCAATTTTTCCATCAGGAAAACGGAAAAAAGGCCTCTGGGGGAAACAAAACAGAAAAAAGTGTACAAATGTTGTACAAATCTATGGTGAGACCACACTTGGAATACTGTGTACAGTTCTGGTCACCACACCTAAAAAAGGATATTGCAGAGCTTGAGAAGGTGAAGAGCAACCAAAATGATCAGGGGGCTAGAGCAACTGCCCTATGAGGAGCGGTTAAAATGCTTAGGGCTGTTCAGCTTGGAAAGGTGGTGGTTAAGGGGAGACTTTATAAGAGGTATATAAAATTATGCATGGTTTGGAGAGAGTGTACATAATACTAGAACGCGGGGTCATCTGCTGAAGCTGGAGGGTGATTCAAAACGGATAAAAGGAAGTCTTTCTTCACACACGCATAGTCAAATTGTGGAACTTCCTGCCCCAGGATGTGGTGATGGCTGCCAACTTGGAAGGCTTTAAGAGGGGAGTGGACATGTTCATGGAGGATGGGGCTATCCATGGCTACTAGTCAAAATGGATACTAGTCATGATGCATACCTATTCTCTCTAGTATCAGAGGAGCATGCCTATTATTTTGGGTGCGGTGGAACACAGGCAGGATGGTGCTGCTGCACTCGTCTTGTTTGTGGGCTTCCTAGAGGCACCTGGTTGGCCACTGTGCGAACAGACTGCTGGACTTGATGGGCCTTGGTCTGACCCAGCATGGCTGTTCTTATGTTCTTAACTTTTTTTCTGAATTTCTCTGATTTTTTCCAGGCCGTCACATCTGTGACGGCATGCCTTCAGATATCTTTGGGAGTCATCAGTTTTGCATAAGCGTTGGATTGAAGTGTGTCTAGTAATGAAATATGGAGGGCTGGTTCACACCTCTATAAACTGAAGCCAGAGCACACATCACTAGGGTACTTGTGAGCTCATGGAGATGTTACTTGGAATGGTAGCAGCTTCTGCCAACATAACTGCATCATTAAGGTGTGACACATATGGGAATGACTGCTGGATTGGTAATTAACTTTGTGACTGTCATTGAGAACTACTTGGAGTCTGAGGATCTTTTCCATCTTGTGAAAGAGAAGAGGTTTGTCTACGAAAAAGACTATACTAGAATCATAGAAGCTGAATGAATGAAAGCTCCATGGGATAGGGCCTGTAGTAAGGAGGAGAATTAGGCTAGATTTAGTGAGTCCAAACCAGGAAGCATTGTATGGAAATTCAACTATATTTATTACCCATTGAAGTCTACTGTGTTCTTTGGCTGCAACAGTGCCTGACACCTCAAAGTGGATGCAACATTTTTAGGTTAAGTTCAATGCCCAAATAGATTATTTTTAACAAAATACGTTTTTAATTCTGCTTGAAATTGGTTAGTTTGGCCTAAACAGTGAGTCTGGAAAGATCCTGTGTTACCCATGCCTGTCTCAGTTACCTGGTTAACACACACACGTGTTATCTACCTAGTTAACACAAGCATAGGAGTATTCGGTAGATAATATACCCTCTCTGATTTAACAGTCTATAGGGCGAAAACACACGGTCACTTTAGCATGCGTTTTGCCGAATGTGCGTTCGATCCTGGCTGAATCCTGGCTGAAACAGGGAATAAAGGAAGCTAAAGCGACCGTGCATTTTCGCCCACTCTGAACTGACAGTTACCCAGTACAAAAAGTGCAAACGTTTATTCCTCTGCTTGATGTTCAAGTCACATTGAGGCAGGATCTGAAAGAACGAAACATTGTGGTTCATCCGGATCATTCCCTGATTTCTTGGCAATTGATAATAAAAATCCACCACACCCATCTGATATTGTTTAGGAAGTATTTTATTAGAGGTATATTCTTTCAAAATAAATACTTTACACATTGCCAGCAACACATTAGAGGAACAAAACAAGGAACAGAAAACAAAGCATAAAAAATCAACAACTTTCAAGTGGCTATTAAAATGCTACCTAACAAAAGTGCCATGTAAATAAATCAATTGCTTGTTTCCCAACAAATCTTGTTGCCGCTTTCTGTTCAAAAAAAAAATTGCATAGCAGCAAGGGCTAAAAATTGGTCTACCACAAGCTGTTAACAGAAGTGTTCTCAGGGAAAAGAACCATTTTATTCAGAGAAAGATTTAACTTCTTTGGCATCTTCGATTTTGTGTCATTTGTAGGAAAGGCAGTTGTTTATCAGCAGAATTGGGAAGAGGACCCACAGATGGATGGTGACTAATCCAAATTTTGGCATGATCTTGCCTGTCCAGTAGCTACAACTGAATTCAAGAAGGCTCGACATAAACGATTATGAGAATAGGACAGAAATGGCTACCATAAGGATAGCAGCAGCAGCAGCAAATACTAGAATGATTGGTACTCCCGCTCAAAGGCGGAGTGGAAACTTGAGTACAGTGCTACACTGCCAGATGTACCTAACTCGTCAAGCCAAGCTGCCTTTCCACAGCTTTCTTATGAGAGCAAATGCCGTTCTTCAGTTTCAGCAAACTAAATGTATATATATATGCCAAAAACAAAGCTTCATATTCTCAACATCTTCAGTTTTTACCCAGGAGATTCTCAAAAGTTGACATAAAAAATCATTTCTGATTTCCCTCGCTCTCAACACAAAAGGGAGGATGGTTTCTTCCTGGTCACACTCTGCTCTCCTTAAAAGCTTCCATAATTTTTGCCTTTTAAAGAAACAGCTATGGACATTATTAAACCTGAAATTAATCTAGCCCAGAATTGCACCAAAACCTTAAATTTTAGATAAAGATCATTGCAAATTTTGCTTTTCATCAAAAGTGCAGTGCATGTTGCAGTATGAAGTTTTGGCGCCAGTGTTTGGATTTTAGTACAAATAAGTGTGTGTGTTTTTTAATTCCAATGCCTTTTTTAATTAGAAAGGCTATTTGGGATTAACTTTATAAACAAGCTTATTTTATAAATCTGGTTATTTTCCCAGCTGGTTCATGGGTAGCCTATAGAAATGGCCTCTCTAGATTAGCAGCAAAGAGAAAGCCAGAAGTACAATCATTGTGACTTACCGGTACGCAGCAGCTTACTAGAAAAACCTAAATTGCTGTGCAAGATGTTTAAAAATAGGATACAGTGTTGAATAAGTTAGTAATTGGTTATACATACACAAAAACACAAATTCACTGTTCGCCTCATTAGAAACACAAAAATGGCATTTACATGACAAGTATTTTAAATGGCGCTAACTTGTCACAACAGTGGGAAAAAATACTTGTTTTTCTGGATATTTAAAACTACACTTAAAAAGAGGTTACCTGTAGCAGATTAGGCAGACAACACTTAAACAGCAGCAAGTCTCTAGAGCCGTGTTGGCGAACCTATGGCACGGGTGCCACTTCCGGCACGCGTAGCCCTTTCTGCCGGCACGCACGGTTCCTCCAAGCCGCTGGCCTTTCCGGCTCTGCCCCGCCCCAGATGGGGGAGGCTGTAGCCCAGGGGTGGGGAACCTCCGACATCATTGGCGGTGGCCCCCGGACTCTCCCACAGAAGCTGCCGCCATTGCCGCCGCTGGAGCGTGCGCGGCCGGCCAGGCGGGTGGGAGAGCGGGGAACAGAAGCCGAGCGCTCACACTCGGCATGGCCGGCGGCTTCTCCGGCGCCCTCTGGGCCTGTGCGGGCGGAGGGGCATGGCTGGTCGGTGGGTGCGAAGGAGGCGCCCTCTGCCCCACCCTGCTCGCCTCTCACAAGCCTGCCACCGCGCCCCACCGAGTGGCAAATCCAAGGCAAAACCTCCCATGCATAAATGGCCTCTTTCTTTTTCTGTCTCCCTCTGTCCTTTTCTTTCTCTCCCTTGCTCCATTTCTTTCTCCCTTTCTCTCTCTTTTTCTTTCTTTCTTTCTCTCCCTCCCTTCCTTCCCTTTCCCCCTCCCTTCCCTTCTTTCCTTCCTTCCTTCCTTCCTTCCTTCCTTCTTTCCCTCCAGCGGCTTCTCCGGCACCCTCTGGGTCTGTGCGGGCAGAGGGGAGTGCAGTCCTATTCCACCTTTGAAGTGCCCACAAGCTATCCTCCAAACACCTTTCCATTTGTCTTGATATGTAGAGAGAAAACACTAAGGAACTAGTTGCCAATCTCCAGGTACTAGCTGGAGATCTGCTATTACAGGTGATCTCCAACCAATAGAGATCAGTTCCCCTGGAAAAAATTGCCACTTTGGCAATTGGACTCTATGGCACTGAAGTCCTTCCCCAAACCCCGCCCTCCTCAGGCGCCACCCCAAAACCTCCCACTCATGGTGAAGAGGAACTTGGCAACCCTAGCCTCTCCCTCTGGGCCCCCTCTGGGGGTGGCATTCAGGTTAAATTGCCGCATTGGCACTCGGCGATAAATAAGTGGGTTTTTGGTTGCAGTTTGGGCACTCGGTCTCTAAAAGGTTCGCCATCACTGCTCTAGAGATTCCAGGAATGAGGGACTTTGGGTATAAAACCTGTCCTCATATTTGCCAAACTACACTTTAAAAAGTCTCCACTAAGGTATTCTAATCACAGTCCTTCTGCTTAGTGATGCTCATTAATTTAAGGAACTTCATTAAAGTGTTTATTGCTACAAACAAGCATTCAGCTTCATGTGCATTTCTCCCCCACTACTGGGCCATAAGTCTTTACATGTGACAGAATAGCTAATACCATCTTCTAGTAAGTAATAATGTTTCTTCCTCCAAATAGAAGTTCTGGTGTTTGGTTAAGCTGTTCATGAAATAGCACCTCAGACCATAGTTAAATGCAATAGGTATCTATTTTTATAGTTCCACTGGGCAAACATTTGCTAGCTGGGTTTGTCTTGTTTGACAATGAAATCAAGCACCCAGCATGGAGAGAATTCCACAAAGCAAATTCCCATTGGTGAATGAGAACTATGACAGAGAACCAGATTTTTTTGGTGCTGTAGATCTTTCACAATTTGCCACAAGTGCTGTAACACAAATACTTGCAGAGACAGAAATGCCACCCACCGTGTTCACATAAACAATATGACAGCAGCTATTCAACTGGCCCCAGTGCCAAACCCTGACCACTCCCATCCTGCCTACTCAAAGATTTCACACTCTACGGGCTTGACTATTCCAAACTATGTAAAATAAGGCGGATGCAACAACAAAACAGGCAATTAAGCAACCTGAGTGGCCAATCAAGGATTGAAAGAGTTTTCTGTTATCACCAGCACTGCTTGTTCACAAAACACCGAGCTGTCCATCACAGCAAAAGTTCTGTAGGTGAAGATCTTGGTAGAAGAAACCTTATTAGCCAAACTCTTACGAGCCGGAAAGTTTGTGTGCTAATGGGACTTTAACCATTGGTAAGGATACTTCCCTTCAAAAGGAATTAAGAAACCCAACCCTAAGCAGACATACCTCATGGACCTCTGCTAATAAAGAGTCACATGCAGCTCCGCTTTGCAAAAAAGTGATACAAATTAAATCTATTACATTTTCTTCTCTGGTTTAATCACAGGTACAATGAAGTATACTACTTATAAAAATCCACATATTTGTTCTCTAACGGCACTTGAAAATTAACACTGCTTTGCTCATATGTATTAGAACCCTATATATACCCCCATCCCCTAGCTGTGTTTGTGGATATGGCAGATTGTTGGTGATATAAGAGAAACAGTGACAGACGTTTGGTTAGAAATAAGAGAGGAGAATTTCTTGTTATAAATATGCCAAACCCTTGTTTTGTTTCTGTAGCGTAAAACTCTCCTTGTGCTTCTACAATGCAAATCACAATTGTGTGTGTGTGTGTTGGGGGGGGGATAGAAATCCCCAGCCCTGATGGAAAACAGACCAGGTGAATAGTATTGCTACAAGAAGTATGAAAGGGAAATGCTCCCGCTTTGCTATCACAATAAATCTTTGCCATGTTACGCAGTAGTGGGCATAAGGCACAGACAGTGAAACATGTGACAAAAATTCAGTGCTGGTGGCAATTAGTAGTAGTGAGATCACACTTATAAGAGGTAATAAGAAAAGATTCTACACAACAATGGACAGCACTCGTTCTTGCTACCTGGAGTGCTTCATGTCTAATGCAGATACAGTGGGCGACTGAGGAATTTAGAAAAAGGCATCAGAGGCAGATTTCAGCGTTGGATAAGCAAATAAATGCCCTTCTAGACTATATGGGGAAAATATTTTTTTTAATTGGAAGAATGCCAGTTTAACCTAGAGGAAAGAATTCCTATTTATTGCATGTTTATTAGGATCTGCACTTTGTTATCTTAGCAGGAAAGGATAGGATCCAAGAGCCACTGATCTAACATGCAAAGAAGGAGATACATTCACATTTGGCACCTCACTACTTTCTGTGCCCCTCCAATTATCACTATACAGTCACAGCCAATTAGGAACTCCAACTCTAGTTTATCCATATTCACTAGATCACCTGTATTCACCAGAACCACCTACAGAGCAACAATAGCCACAGTCATGGCAGGGACTATAAGAACCATCATTTTCACAAGGGATCAAGCTCTCTATCGGTACAAGTGGATGCAAGTTCATACACTTCCAAGTTCAGCTCACTGGAACCATTGGTCTCCAGAGTACAAATACTTCATGTTCTCTTGCAAATGAGATCAAATCCCTTCCCTCACTTCGCCATCTCCAGCAAAACTTGCATTTGATCACAAGCCTTTTCAAAACATACATTAAACCATTTCACCTTCTTCCACCCTTTTTTTCATCCCTACCCCAGTAGTCAGGAACTAACATAGATTAAAAATTATTTGGGGGAAATACAGCACCAAACTGCATTGATTGGTTTAGAGAAGGAAAAACAGGCCTTATTATTGAGAAATAGTTCTAGCAACAAAATGTCTCCACAGCAAGAAGTCCCTTAGAAGGCACAAGCTTCAGAACTTCTAGGGGCACTCAGTCAAGTTTACAGTTTGCCTTCTTCAAATCCATATTAAGAGCAGTGGCACCATGAAAGATGTGCAAGAGAACGTGGAGAAGATTTCACAACATGCTTCCATTTACAGTTAGTTGATAAGAAGGAAAGACTCTGATACAAGACTTGGGTTTAGCTGGCAGCCAAGACTGCCTTGCTTCTAGTATCCCATAGTGTTGAAGGCCCTAGGGGACTCAAATCTTTTAAAAACACAAAATATAAAGTGACACATTTCACAATACTGATCTAAAAACAAAGAATGCCAGGGCATGATTGAAACACAATCTTCTTAACACACAAGTCTGAGATAACTTCTAGAGGTGTCCTAAAATCAAACTCTATAGTTCAACCAAGAGAGAGAACAGCTGTGTTGCCATCACTAGTCTTTATACACCATCATCTCAAAAAGTGAACATGAAACCCATCAGAGTGTGTTGGGGTATAACACCGTGCCAGTCACCCGCTTAATGGTGGCCCAATCAGGTGTTTTTGGTATCAGTTCTCTCTCTGTTCATGGGGGGAAGAAGTCCCCTTAGAAGGTATTAAGGATACTACTGCTGCTGCCCCACCCCTCCCCTTCTACTTGTTCAAATACTAGTGGTGATGGCTTTAAAAGAGCTGGAGGCTCTCTTGTGAGCAGCCTGGTGGGGGGTGTCTCATCTGAAGCCCTTCTGATGGGAAGATAGAAGCCTGGAGGTCCACATTAATACAGAACAGCCCCAGCATCAGCTGGCGCTGGTATTCTTCCCATTTTGTCATAACGTCTGTTAGGGAGAGGTTATTCCGCAACCACTTGGGCAATGCCTCTCCATAGCCAACACTTGAGGGTACAGGCAAGCTCTGGGTCTTTCTGAGTTCAAGATGGTAGTACAGCCTGGAAGAGGGGGAAAAAAACACACACAAGATTTTCAGTCTGTCATGCCATGTTTGTACGCAGTGTTTAACACATCAGGGCTTGCAGCATAGAAAGAAATACAACCCATAGATAAACATCAAAAGAGAAAAAAAATGAAGAAATAGGTAAAAGAAAAAGGTTAAAAAATAAACATCCCATCACAATTTCTGCTCATCATAATACCAATATCACATACTGCTATGATGGCATAGATAAAGCCAGCAGAACAAGCTAGGGCCACGGCAAGATGCAGGCGAGCACGTTTATGCTCTTGCTGCGTACCTCAATACTGACCTTTGACACCCTCTGGCTATCCTAGTCCTGCCCTTTGCTGACCCATGAGCAGAAAGTGCCACTTGAGCTGATTTATGTTCAGAGGAAACTTTGAGCCTCCAGAGTGCTCCGGCTGGCGATCACCACACAGTGGAGTTTCACTGCGTCTGAGGAAGGGAGTCAGGTGGACAAGTGAGAACGGCACAAGCTGCACAGAGCAAACTGCTCTCTATGAAAGATTCTTTAGTGGCAAAATGGAATCACTGTGTCAACAAATCTGAAATAGTGCCATGCTTCTGAAATAGTTAATAATTTATTCCCAAGAGGGAAATAAAAACAGTAGCTTTAAAACAAAGCATATATAAAACTATATTTTAACAACATTTAGAGCATATATGCTTGCCAGGCTAAATGCACTGCCCTCCGCCTTGCTATATGGAAGATTTAATAAAATCCCATTTGCGGACAGAGTTTGCCCCTGCGGGAGTGGTGAAATTGAATCCCTTGTGTGTGTCCTTTTCAATTGTTGCTTTTATGCTTGTAGCCAATCCTAATTCATTGACCCACTGTTTGTAAACAGGGAACGGCTCTCTGGTGAAATAAGGACATCCTATCTTATGACCACAGAAAACCCAAAAATAATTGAATGTGGCAAGGTTCTTACAGCTGGCAATCAGGTATCGTGAATGGTGTGTGGCTTTCCTTAATGGCTGATTTGGGATGGTTTTATCCAATTTTATTTATTTGTACTCAGTTTTATCCAAATGTATGTTCTTCCTTTTTATATGCCAATAAAGGCTTGTGTTGAACAACATTTAGAAAACAGCAGTAGGTGATAGTCTCAAAAGCAAGGGTTGCTCCTTGCTTTCACAGCCTCCTGGACTACTGTAACATGCTCTACATACATTCTGTACCAACTGAAGCTTCTGGACAGTCTTCAAGGGAAGCCCTATGTACACTACAACCATTAACTACTTTGCCTTGCTGATCTCAATCCCAGAGCTGTGATACTCCCAGGAAAGTAACGGGAAAGAGATTATCCTACCGGGCTGAGAGATGACTTCCTAGCTTCTTCTTGGCTTTTCTCATGAGATACTGACAAACTTTCCTTGTCTGCTCTTTCATCCACTTAATGTCTTCTGGAACATCTGGCAGCCATTCAAGCAACCTGAAGGAGAGAATAGCATACAAGACTATGGTTATCTAGAGTAGCCACTGAAACATTACAGGCATGAATAGAAACATCTCATAGTCACACTAGGGTCTTTTATGCATGGCTGTTTCCCTCACTGTCACCCCTCTGACAACTTTGGGTCTTTCTTTGGATTAGGCATACCGTTTCCAACCACCAGAGGTCGCCTTGCTCTCCCCCAGCATTTCCTTGCGTTTCCAAATTCGAGATAGAATAGGTCCCTCAAAATGCAGGGAAAAGCAGGGGGCGAGTGAGGCAACCTATGACAGCCAGAAATGGCATGTAGAATCCAAACAAAGACCCGAAGTTATCAGAGGGTTGACATGAGTGAAACAGCCATGCATAAAAGACCTAAGCCTTCTCAAGGAGGAGACAGTCCGTAAGTATTCCTTGCATCAATGACCGGCAGGCAAACAATCCACAGAGTACAGTGATCTGCTTGCCACCGTTTGTGGTTCCCATGCAATCCGAGGAAAAACTCTTTAAAATAGCTTGATCTAGTTTCTCTTGTCAAGTTTTAAGTATGATTTGTTCACCGAACACATAGTTTCAATGACAGCTGCCTACATTATGTTTTTTCTTTTAATGTCTACTTGGGGGTCAAATTTTGATGGAAGTTTTTTAAAAAACAAAAAACAAAAAAACCCACAAATTTTAAGCGCCTCATACTTGATATTAAAAAAGGAGATCTGTTTCACTGTAAACTAAAAACTGTATCATGAAAAGCTAGATTTCAATTGATTTATTTGGTTAGAATAATTTATTCTACCTTCAGAGAGGCCCTTAGCTCATAATAAATTCCTTCCCTTGATTCTCTCCCTGCTTCATTAGGAACCACATTCAACTAAACATTAAATCTTTAATCTTCCTGCTGGCACAGCAACCTACAGTCCAGCCCCCCGGGTCCTATCAACAACATTCCTTCCCGTAATTGAGTTTCAAAAGCAGGGACAAAACCTACCTGACAGTGAAGGAGAGAGCAGACTCTAGAGGGAGGGTGTATGGGAGCATCAAGGTAGATGCTAGACGCATAGGCAACAGGTTGGCAATGCTAGTGAAGAACCCTCTCCTCTCTGCACAGGCTTCTAAAAGGGCTGAAGATGGGAAAACAAGTGTTATTCCAGTCACCAGTTCAGTGAAGAAGCCATCCCCTTCCCATGTTCAGAAGAAAACCAATCACCACTATTAAGTTCTCTTGTGGACAACCTTTTTATCCAAAAAGGCTGGAATACAAGTATTGAGCAGCTTTACTCTTGCACTACACAGCAGACCAAACAGTTGTGTCTGTTGCATGGTACTGTAAAAAAAGGGACCATTCACTGCAATGGCCTTCTGAACTTTTAATTCAGTTAATTTCACAACAACTTCATGAAAAAGAGAGGCTTGGGGGTTCTGTCATTCTAGAGCCAGTTCAGCCACATGGTAATTGCAGTAAGTTCTATCTGCAATTCCCCACCACACATAATCTGAAATGAGGATTTGCTGATCATACCTATGGCAACATTCACAAGCTCATGGACCTACCCTCAAGAAAGATCCACACAACTAATTTCAGATGCTACAGCAGAAGTGGAGAATTGGAAACATCAATTACTGACACTTCTGAATGGCCAGAAACTACTGTCTCTCTAGACCAGTTTAAAGGCTGAAGGTATGCCACAAAATGTGTGGGTTATGGGCCATCAGGTCACTTCCAACTTATGAATTAATGACCTCCAAAATGCCCTAAGGCATTTTGCTACAGTCTTGAAAATTGAAAAGTTGAGGCTTCCTTGACTGAGTCAATCCATCTTGAATGTTTTGAATGTATCCAGAACTGCTTGCACTATAAACTGATCTAATAGCCATGGCTTTCTGTAAACCATGTATTAGAATAGCAGCTCTTGTGCATGCATACACACACACACACACACAAAGTTAATATAGAAAAATGTGCATAACATGGGTCTTCCAAATCCAGAGTTACTATCCTAACTACTCAGCATTCTGCTTTCCCCATCATTTTAGTTTCTGATATATAGGAACAAACCATTCCCTGGAGAAACACCCACATCCTGATGTGTTTAAAGAGGACACAGATTACACAATACTAATCAGCACTACACTGTACACATTAATAAAGATTAAAATACCTAATGTAAATATGCTTGTACAAAAATACATATCACTTGCAGCTTGTACGGCCTAGTGCTCTTAATACACTTGTGTAAAAAATACATAACACAGAACTATACCATACAAGCTGCAAATGATATCATATACTGTGTACCTCCTTTTTTAAATTACTGTTTAAAGAAGAGACACTTGACTGGACAGAGGTATAGTACAGTATATACTCCAATGAAATATCATACCCTGGTGCAATTTAGGAGGCAAGTGGTCAAAAATATGGTCTTCAGCTACTGTCAGTGCAGAGTTCTCTTCCAGCTGATCCTCTTCTTCAGCGTTTTCCTCTTCAGGGTTCTTCTCTCCTGGACTATCTTCTATGGCCAGCAGAGGCAGCATAGGTCTTGGATGATGGAGGAGACCTGAGCAGAGAAGTCAGGTAAGTGATATCCTTACAGGTCAAGCAAAAGCTTTACATGTCTATTGGCTACATTTCTCCAACATCTCACATTGTGGGGAAAAGCTTCGGTCCTACCCAAGAACTCTGGACTTCAGAGATCAGTCACGAAAGGTCAGAAGTAGACTTGCTCATATCTATAGTTGTGACAAGACTTTGGGTGCTTCTGAGCCAATTCTCTTGCTGCGGATGAACAGAATTACTCATGTGACGGTATTTGTGGCAGTGCTTAATGCCATAACATGCCTAACAGCTGCATCAGTCTCCCAGTGCATGCACATAACACATGAGACATCAGGACAAAGACACAGTGGATAGGTTTGTTGCACTACAGGTAGTCCACCACAAGATGACACCACAGGCATTAGCAGTTTGCACAGGGTCACAACAGACGTTTACTGCATAGTAGGTGGAACGCTGTAGAAACAGGTGTTTCCATGGAACAAAAAACAGAACACCGGTAAGACCTTTCAACATTTCTAAGCATTGGAAGTTGAGAAGTATACTGTCCTGCTCTTATACAGTTCACATTCATTTCAACTGCGCTTATGCAGTAAAATATCTGGCTGGATTGTGTCAGTGGCATTATCTCCTGCAATTCAAGACACAGGTACAACATTACGCAGAGCAGTTTTTCTGGTCATATCTAAAATTCAAAAGCACGGGTCTCTTTTGGGTGAAGTTCTGTTGGTGCAGATGGGTATAAAGCTTTCTGGGATACTCAAAGCTTGTGCAGGCAAGGCTGCATGGGAAAGGACCTCAACCTCACCACGAGTCCTCGTTAGTTCAGCCTAGCTAGTTGCATGATATGTGTTATGCATAGCAACAAAATGAGTAACGTGGTCTCTCTTAACTGGGACTAATATTTGGCTATAGTATGAGACTTTTCAAAATACCCAGAACGTCTTCCACTGGCAGAACTGAAAAAGATCCCAGCAACAAGGAGACTCAAAACAAGGCCCTCAGTTCTAGGTACTTACCAGTCCTCTTCAAGAAATGCAAAGCATCCCTGTAGCCCTGCTTGCACATGTCCCGCATAACCTGCACACAGACATAAAGGAAAGGCACGTTGAGAATGCAGGAAGGCTGAGCCTAAACAGTGCTTTGTTGACCAGGTGTCAGTACAGGAGGAAATGCGAGAAGTGCCTGTTCTTCTGCAACCACTACCCCACCCCAACAACATGATACATTACAGCAATAAGACAGGGAGGGGATAGAAAATACCAGCGGAACAAAGAAGCAATGTCTGAAGATAGCATTTTTGGCCCTACACACAGCTGCAAGAGGCATGAGTACACAGACATGATCTGTTAAAATCTTAAGATGTATAAAAGATGAAAGCAGGCAGAGCTGGCCAGTAGAACATTACCACTTATCACTGTTCTAGTCAGACCTGAATGTTAACTGGGAGAGAAGCTGTGGAATGAGTTGTAAGTGGCTTCCTACTACTTGTTGCTTGGCAGGTGCAGCAGGGTGGAGACACTTCACTCCTGGCAGTAGGCTCTAGAACATACTCCCTCTTGTGCAGCATACAGGGGCACAGTTTTGGACTCCAAGGGGAGGGAGAAGTTGAGGCAATATGTGCACCCCAAGGTCCTCGGAGAAAGGGTGTGATAAAAACATAGCATAAAATGTTACAATAAGCATCTTCCACATGGTGCAGCAAGGATGTCTATCCAACCATGCTAGCGGAAGCCTGGGAGGCCCTGCCTAGTCTATGTGCTCAGCACCCTTTATAGAATAAAAGTGAATCTCCGAAGAGTGTGTTACTTATAACCCCTGAGCTGATCAGTGACTTTGTTGCTGGTTTCTGCAGTTATTGAACTACTAAATGCCTTACTGTCAAAATGGGTAACTTATGGAAGCTAGAAAGGTGTGTGTCGGGTCTGGGGGGGGGGGCGTGGATCACAACAGATTTTGCAAGCGGGCATAAATTTAAGTTATACTTTTAATTAATCCCAGATGCAAAATGGGAGGTTTTAAGCAGAATTTTTGCAAGTAGAAATTGGAGCGATAGTTGATAATATGCACATAATCAAGAAAGGGAAGGGATAAGAGGCTCAAGGTTATAAAATGAGTCATAGAATGAGTCATGTTGTGTCACAAGCAGCCACCCTTCACCCTGATCACTGAAAGCCACAAACACATTTTTGGGGTGATGGCGCTTTGGGGGAAAAGAGGCTGATCACATGCATTCAAGCTTATCCCCATTGTCATCAGGAAGCAGGAGACGGGAAACTATGAATATCATCCCTTAACTTCATTACTGTGCTTTCTTGTAATGGTTAAGAATCCCATACCAGGGCTGCAATTCAGATGTCAAAATGAATTATGCTTTGTTTAAATGGTGGTCAGTGCAACTAACTCTAGTTGGAAATCCAGCAGGGTAGCCATATTAGTCTGCTGAAAATAGAAGTCTAAAAGCACCTTAAAGATTAGGAGATTTTAGAAATACAATGGCTTCCATGAACATAAACTCTGGTTACCGTACCAGACATAACTTGAGTTTGTACAGGCAACTAGGCTGTGTGCTTATTACTTCTTCTCTTGTCTCCCACTATACTCTGTGCTAGAAAGCTAGTGTGACCTGCGCTCAATTTTCTCACGGCTTTAGATAGCCTGCTATCATTTAGAAGCGTAGCTGAACTGGGTGGGGTTTTTCAAAACAATTAAGAGAAGTATAGGGATCAGGCCCTGACCTGGACAGCCCAGGCTAGCCTGATCTCGTCAGATCTCAGAAGCTAAGCAGCGTCAGCCCTGGTTAGTATTTGGATGGGAGACCGCCAAGGAATACCAGGATTGCTGTGCAGAGGCAGGCACTGGCAAACCATCTCTGTTAGTCCCTTGCCATGAAAACCTCAAAAAGGGGTCGCCATAAGTCGGCTGTGACTCGACGGCACTTTACACACACACACACACACAGGGATCAGAAGTGTTTTGGATTTTTTCGGATTTTGGAATATTTGCACATACTTAATGAGATACCTGGGGGATGGGACCCAACTCTAAGCACAAAATTAATTTATGTTTTATATACACCTTATACACATGGCCTGAAGGTAATTTTATACAATATTTTTAATAATTTTGTGCATGTGGGGCATCGTGGGGAACCTGCCATTGGTGCGACCGGCCTGCACATGAGCCATTCTATTACCCTTTGTGAGCGCTCAAAAAGTTTTGGATTTTGGATATCGGATTTTCGGATAAGGGATACTCAACCTGCAGCTGCTTTTTAAATATTATAGGATTTTTCTGAAGTTCCTTCATCAACTGATGAGAGAAATAATAAAGTTTCACCCACTATGGAGGTGTGCCTGTGACATGAACACAGATACATAGACCCCCCCCCCCCATTGTTCTCAAACAGCGCTCACCTGAGGCTCTGGTGGAAACAAGGCTTTTGAGAGGCGGTAGAGGTTGCGCAGATTGAACTGAATGCTGGTGTTGGTGACTCTCAGCTCATGGATGTTTGTGGAACTGTCCCGTGGACAGATATCACTCTCTCCTGAGAAGGGGGACACTGTAATGGTGTTCTTCAGTTCATACTGTGGCAAGTTGTCAGAAATTCCTCCATCAACGTACCTCTGGGATGAGAGCAAAACAGAACGAAAGGAACATTGAGCTTGTTTTTTCTCTTCACACAGCTTGGATTTCTTTCCTCCTGTCTCCGAACACCACTTACAAGTGATGACAAAGAAACAGTGTTACCCAATAATTGTTAGAGTGGAAGTTCAGCCAGCCACTCTGGAAGATCAATCAGTAGGCTACAACATTCAAGAACTCAACAGATTAGCTCTCCCCTCCCTTTATGGAGGTCCCCCCCCCCCGTGGACTGCAACCGTAAGAATTCAGAATCCTTTGACATCGCTTATAGTGCCCAATTATTTTATATGTTGTTCCCTTTTTAGAAGTCATAGATTTTCCAATCAGAACTGGCAATTAAAACCGCTATAGTCTTTTTTTAATATAATGCTTACAATGTCTGAAAAAGAGCCCTGTGGCGCAGAGTGGTAAGCTGCAGTACTGCAGTCAAAAACTCTGCTCATGACCTGAGTTCAATCCCAACGGGAGTCAGTTTCAGGTAGCCGGCTCGAGGTTGACTCAGCCTTCCATCCTTCCGAGGTCGGTAAAATGAGTACCCAACTTGCTGGGGGTAAAGGGAAGATGACCGGGGAAGGCACTGGCAAACCACCCCGTAAACAAAGTCTGCCCAGTAAACGTCGGGATGTGACGTCACCCCATGGGTCAGGAATGACCTGGTGATTGCACAGGGGACTACCTACAGTGTCTGTGGAAGGTTTTTTAAAAGTATAGAACTTTGAACCTTTGTTCAGGGCTCGGGACAGGAACTATGAAAGATATGCTGAACACGGTAATGAGGGGGAAGTATGGAGAGTGAAAATACTAGGGGACAAGACCTGATTTGCTAAACAAAGTGTATTGAGTACGTTTTAGTTCCCAACATTTCATATGTCTTAATGGGAATTAAAACAAACGATATATAAAATCCTTCTGTGATCTCCTTCACATGTTTGTAATGGCCTATGGCTAAATGCAAATAAAACCATTCATATCCACCATATTATAAAATCTTGGGGGGAAATCACCAGAGCTTGGGCAAGATAAAAATCTGAATAAGCAAGCTAGCCCACAGAAACCCGGCTTTTAAGAGGAATACCCATCTGTTTTCAAGATGTCTTCAGAGTCAGGTGGACTTCTGGATTCACAGTCTTGTTTTAAAACAACCTAGCATGCTAATAAAGAGAAGCTTTCCAAAGCAATTCAAATGACACCAGAAGCCTCTTGTAGAAACGCCTGGAGCCCCCAGTCATATTCTAAGATTCAGTGTGCAACCGCAAGCCTTTGCAGACCTTATCTGGACATCTCCATAACACACAGAGTAGTTTGAAGGCTAAATGCTCCTTTAGAATGCCACACAACTGGCTCAGTAGAAGAGAGGTGCCTATTTTGATACTGGTTTAACTTTCGTTGTGTGATTCTATTGGTTGCACTGAGAGTGGCTGGAGACGAAACATTCAGTTGGCTCTCTTTTCTGCGGAAAGGCCTGCGGATAGTGGGTGCAAGACTTTGGGGGTTACCGCACTTTGTATTCCCAGTGATGTATTAAGAGTTTGAAAATGTTGTAAAAAACATCGCTTTAAAAGGGTTTTTGGATACCACGGCTTATAAATGGTTGGAAAACGTCTTCACAGCTAAAGGGGCCAAACAAAGTGCGAACAGTATTTTTTATAATGTTTTCAAACTCTTAATACATCGGTGGGAATACATAGAAAGTGTGAACAGTATTTTTTATAACATTTTCAAACTCTTAATACATCGCTGGGAATACAAATGTGGTAACCCCCCTAGATGCCGTTTTTCTCTAATGCTAAAATAAGCCCAGAGAGAGAGAGAGAATGAAGTCGATATGTCTGCTCTGAAATAACAAGGCACAGTTCCCTCACAGCTGTCATTCACATCCTTACATAAGAGCAAAAACAAACGAAAATCCTTCTGTCAGTAGCCTTTCACCTAGTTCCCAGTGAGGAACAAATAGTACAGGCTGCTCTTCTCTGCAAGCTTCCAGACCCCAGGAAAGGAGTTCAGCTGCATGGCATATACCACGCATGCACACAGCAGGGTGAACTCATTAAATGGAACAACATCAAGCTCCTCAAGAGACTAGGGAGGGTTTTTCCTGCCCTCCCCTAATGGGTTGCTCTCTGGCATGGGTGGATGTTGAGCAATTCCAATGACACTCGAGCAAGAGTTCAAGGAGAGGCTGCAAGCAGCGCCCTCAACTCAAGTGCTGGCTTGTTTGCTTCCAGAAAGGCAGCTAGCGCCCAGAACACAGAGGCTGCTTGGAAACAAACAACCGATACCACCACCACGCGGTTTGACCGCTTACACTTACTATTTGACCACTCCTCGTCTTTCTAGAGCCTTCTGTTTAGCTAGATTGAATGCTAACCCCTCTATGGTTATGCAGGGCAGGATTTTGAATATACCACACCCAGACAGGACCTGTCCTTGCTCTTCTGGCTCTATTGATTCATTAGCTCATGCCCTCTTGGAATGCCCCTTTTATGAGGAACTCCGATCACGTTATATCTCTCCCCTTTAAACATACAAATCTAATGCCTCTGTATCTAACACAATGCCTTTTTTATTAAGTGACAGGGATCCCAAGGCTACATTGTCAGCGGCAAGATTTATTTCAGTCCTTATATCCCTCAAACATTAGATTTATGCTGCTTAAGATCAATGGATGAAGGAGCTTCTAAGGGATAAAGGAAGGAAACAAGCAACCACTTAATGGAGGGAGAAGTAACCTCCTTGGGATGTTAGGGTCCCAGCCACCTGTTCCTGCCCCATGTCCCACCCCCTACCATTTTAAAAGGGCAACACAGTTGCCTCTCTTGCTTGAAGTGGATAAACACAGCATCAGACCGCACCACCGCTTTACGCAGATGAGCTACTAACCTTGCCGCTGCAGCAAAGAACTGCAAAGTAGTAAGAGACAAAATGAGCACTAATAAGCACAGTCCTCTTTAACCAGGGGCTGTTAACAGTAGCCTATGCCACAAGGCCACCCTAACCACAGGTATCAACTGCCACCTGGTCTATCCCCTCAGGAGCCTCACCAGCCACCAGGCAGTTCTTTCTGCTTAGCAGAAGGAGAGAAGGAAACTTCCCATTAGCTTGCCTGGCACAACTCCTACCTATCCTATCGGGCTGACGCCTGGTTTTTTAGCACTGTTAATTTAATATTGTCTTATGTTTACTATGTTTACTACGTTTTAGGTTTCCTATCCTTCTTTTGTGTTCCCCTCCCTCTTTCCTTGGTCCAAGACTGCGGTCATAGACCTAATAAATTATTATTATTATAACTCCTACCTATTGCTCTATCAGCAGCTAGCCGCTGTGCAGAGGAGGAAGGAGATATAGCCAGGCCTTTTCTATGGACTAATTTGTACATTAAAAATTTTTGTTAAGCAACTTGGATTTTTCTTCCGAAGAAGGTGGGAGTATAAATGCAACAAACAAAACATCTAGTTGACAGGCATAATGTTATATTCAAGCAAGTACCATCTGCTTTCATAACAGCAAGGCTCAGATGGCACAGATCAGTCTGAGCACGAACATGATGTTGTTTAGAAAAACCACAGCATCCAGGCATCAATGGTGTTTAATCTGACATAAGTAGTTCGTGGAACCTGAAGGTCCTCATAACATTCAGCTGCCCAACCCTTAACTGCAGGGACTTACTGTGACATCGCATGAACCTGAATTCATTGGTCCATCTAGACCAATATTATTTACTCTGCCTGGAAGTGGCTTTCTGCAGTCTCCAGAAGAGAAATATCTTTCCCAGCACCTGCTACTTGAGATCCTTTGGCAAGAGATGCTGGAGGCTGAACTGGAACCTTCTCCATACAAACCCCGTGCTCTATGACTTCAGCCAAGGTCCCTCCCTCAGTCAGGACAGCTAAGGCATTGCTGGTTGTGAAGCTCCACTGTGGGAGAAAAATAAAGCTGCACCAGTGGGCTGGAGAAGACAAAAGAGGTGCAAGCTATGGAAACCGGTAACATTCACCGACGGGGATACAAGGCAAATACCCTTAAGAAGGATGAGAGACCGCACGTGCAAAAGGTGTCAGTACTCCTTACAGCCCTGATAAAACCCGTAATGCCTCCCCTTCACACAGAAGAGCCTAATATTGCTTCACCACTGGCTTTAAAATTAAGAAGATTCCCATAAGTCACAAGCCACTAACAACATCAGCTGCAGAATCAGAATAAAGTTCAGTCTGGAGCTGAAGATGATGGGCTGGGTTTGGGGGAAGCACACTGTGATCTAAAGCAACAGGCCTCTTGCAGCGCCTCCTCCCAACGCTTATTCCAGGAGGCTCAGCACATTCCAATGCACAAGCTCATTTAAAGTGACAAATATGGTAAGTCCAGCACTAGTTATTACACATAGGAAATACAGTTCCTCTCTTGTGAATTGGCAAAAAAAATCAGCCCTTTCTTTCCTCTTCCTCCCCATCCTATAAAACAGCATGGTGTAGTGATTAAGAGCAGTGGACTCTAATCTGGAGAACCAGGTTTGATTCCCCAACTCCTCCACATGAGCGGCGGACTCTAATCTAGTGAACCGGGTTGGTTTCCCCACTGCTCCATTTGAAGCCTGCTGGGCGACCTTGGGCTAGTCACAGTTCTCTTTGAACTCTCTGTCTCACCTACCTCACAAGGAGTCTGTTGTGGGGAGAGGAAGGGAAGGACATTGTAAGTCAGTGTGATTCTCCATTTAAAAGGCAGAGAAAATCAGCCTATAAAAACCAACTCTTCTTCCTTTTTCCTACTGTTTTAAGGTAATCAAAAGGTCATGAAATAGGGAAATGAAGAGACAGCAAGCACAGAAGTCCAAACCTCTGCCTGAGACCCTGGAGAGCACTGCCAGTCTGAGTAGACAATACTGACTTTGATGGACCGAGGGTCTGGTTCAGTATGAGGCAGCTTCATGTGTTCATGAGAATTATCTTTATCTTTCATAGCCCAGGTCATCTTCACCTCCATATTATGGGTGCGGCCATGTGAACCGCAACCAAGTGCATATGCTCAACAAGACCACAGGTGACCAGGAGATGGTGGACAGTGGTGAGCCTGGCACCTGCCCACTTCTCAGATGGCTGCATGACAGCTACTGTAAAAACAAACCAGACCTTTATTTTGGAAGTGCAACAGGAGCCACTGCCATTACAGGCAGCCACAACATAGTGGACACTCCTGCCTCCCTACTCAAACCAGCCCTCTTGCTTGATTTCTTCTCCCCCTCCTTTATTCTAGCCTGAGATAGTTTCCATTGCAAATCTTTTCTTGCTGCCCGGAAAGGAGAAGGCTTCAGTCTAGATGCCAAGAGATTCCCCCTGATGCACTTAAGAGCAGTTGTAGTTTAGAAGTGGTGAGACCACACTTGGAATATTGTGTACAGTTCTGGTCACCACACCTAAAAAAAGAATATTACAGAGCTTGAGAAGGTGCAGAAAAGAGCAACCAAAATGATCAGGGGACTAGAGCAATTGCCCTACAAGGAGTGGTTAAAACGCTTAAGGTTGTTTAGCTTGGAAAGAAGGCGGCTAAGGGGAGACATGATAGGGGTCTATAAAATTATGCATGGTTTGGAGAGAGTGGACAGGGAGAAGCTTTTCTCTCTCATAATACTAGAACGCAGGGTCATCTGCTGAAGCTGGAGGGTGAGAGATTCAAAACTGATAAAAGGAAGTCTTTCTTCACACAACGCATAGTTAAATTGGGGGGCTCCCTGCCCCAGGATGTGGTGATGGCTGCCAACTTGGAAGGCTTTAAGAGGGGAGTGGACGTGTTCATGGAGGAGAGGGGTATTCATGGCTACTAGTTAAAATGGATGCTAGTCATGATGCATACCTATTATCTCCAGGATCAGAGGAGCATGCCGAATATATTAGGTGCTGTGGAACACAGGCAGGATGGTGCTGCTGCAGCTGTCTTGTTTGGGAGCTTCCTAGAGGCCCCTGGTTGACCACTGTGTGACCTGCTGGACTTGATGGACCTTGGTCTGATCCAGCATGGCTTTATCTTAGGTGGTTCTTATGTTCTAAGTCAGGAACTGGGACGTCTCTTGGCTCCAAACTCACTACACTGAGGTAGGCAAACTACATACACAATCACTATGGCACAGTTAATATCATATGGGCAAAAGGAATGAATTGCATCTTACGCTGGAGGAACTTCCTCCAGCCAAAGGAGCCTTCCTCCAACTTAAGTGGCACTTCCACTGCAGGAAGAGCCACTTAATTTGGAGGAAGCCTCCTTAGGCTGGAAGACGGCTTCAGACTTTGTGCAGTGGTATGGTAGGACACATGACAATAATTCTTATCTGCTTCACAACGATAAAATCTATGCTAAGTGCTTTGGAAGTCACTATGTAAATGGTACATATGTATTTTTATTATTAGCAATCCTGACTTGTTACTACTCTGGCAGGGGCAGGAAGAACCAGGAATCCTGAATAAATATGCTTTCTCCTATTAGAAGGGATGCAAATCATCTGAGAACACTAAAGAATTGGCTCCTGGGAGCCCCAGGGGCTATCGTGAAGCATCTTAATGCAGCTGTGGGTGGTGTTTTGGACACCCAAGCCCCAGGCAACTTTATCTCTGCCACTCCTTGGTAGTCAGGTCCAGCTTGCTCATCTGTCACGGCATCAGTCCTAGCAGCTTGTTTATGGTTTACAAGTCAGGGTTATGCTTTTGTAGCAGCAGGTGTTCTAATGCTCCTTTCAACAGATAAGCGAGTACGGCTGAAATAAGACATTCAATCTGGGAAGAAGTGTCAAATGTTAGAATTTTAGCAACTCTTTTCTGACATTTCAGAAAAGGAATATGTCTCGTTTTACTAAAATGAAACCAGAATTCCAAGCCAGACTAGCGCATTTACTTATTTAATTTCCATCCCAATTTGTTCCTTCATGGGATTCAAGGTGGATTACATAGGATCCTCAGAAGGTCTCCCATCCAGGCACTTGCCAGGCCCACGCCTACTTAACTTCAGCCACATTTCCCGTATTGCGTCTTCCAGTCATAGCCCAGGACCCATTACAATCAGCGGCTCATCTTTTTGATGTGTTTTCTTCTCCAGCACAAACATGACATCTCTTTTGAAAGCAATGCTTTCTCCTTCCTTCATGGTAATTTTGCTGCTTCCCCCTCCTTGATGCACAAGCATACTTCATGAAGGCCCCAAATAGCAGTATACACATTCGGAAAGCCTACTTACCACTCCTTGAAGACTTGGAGGGATCAGGCCACAGTACACAGGGATGAAAGTGCTGCAAACACATGCCTGAAACAAACAAAATACTAAGAAAATGTCTACGGAAAAACTGAGTATTGTGTTCAGTTTTGGGCCCCACAATTTAAGAAAGATGTAGATAAACTGGAATGTGTCCAGAGGAGGGCAACAAAGATGGTGAGGGGTCTGGAGACCAAGTCCTATGAGGAAATGTTGAAGGAGCTGGGTATGTTTAGCATGAAGAAGAGAAGACTGAAAGGGGATATGATAACCATTTTCAAGTACATGAAGGGCTGTCATATAGAGGAGGGTGCCGAGTTGTTTTCTGTTGCCCTAGAAGGTCAGACCAGAACCAACGGGTTGAAATTAAATCAGAAGAGTTTTTGTCTACACATTAGGAAGAATTTTCTAACAGTTAGAGCGGTTCCTTGTTGGAGCAGGCTTCCTTGGGAGGTGGTAAGTGCTCCTTCCCTGGAGGTTTTTAAGCAGAGGCTAGATGGCCATCTGTCAGCAATGCTGATTCTATGAACTTAGGCAGTTCATGAGAGAGAGGGCATCTTGGCCATCTTCTGGGCATGGAGTAGGGGCCACTGGGGGTGTGTGGGGAAGGTAGTTGTGAAATTGCTGCATTGTGCAGGGGGTTGGACTAGATGACCCTGGTGGTCCCTTCCAACTCTATGATTCTATGAAGTGGAGGACTTACATATCAAGAACACCAAAGTAAAGAGTATGATGGACCAAGTCATAGTTACAGGACAGTTTTCGTAGTGAAAATATAGCCATTCAAGCTTCCCAGTCTCTGACTGGTAGGAACATACAGTTCCATATGCAAAACCAGTAAGCAGACAACTTGTTAGTACTTGCCTGGATAAGTTCCTCCTTGGAGTTGAACTCTGATAATATGACATTCTCTCCATCTGAGACCCGTGTCAGTGAAATGCCTAAGCGTCCGCTGGCCAATTCATGACCATTGACTGGCAGGGTCTTGTATAGGCAAGTGCGGATGATTTTCACCAGGTTGAAGGATGGGTGGAGAGGGCCAAGAAACCTCTTCCGAGCTTCTTTAGAGACATGGATGATATTTGCACCAGCCTCACCTACAACATGGAAACCAATGCTCATTAAAGGGATGCCACTGCTGCATGCCACTCTATGTAGATTATCTTTAACCACCCCCCGCCTCAACATATACACCACAGTGAAGAAAGCCTACAAGATATGCTGAGAGAATTTATACACCAGACACTAATTCAACCATCTGAAGAATAAAAAAATGGTAGTGATATTCAAGAGGGCTTGTGAAGACGAGATGATTAGTGGAAGAACATTTAAACCCAGGACTGCCTACTATGTTCTGTCTGCAAACCCTATTGGTACATTCTACAGTAGCCTTACCCTCACAATCTGGTAGTTACTTTTATACCATAAGATACAGATGAGCAAGTAAGGTCACTTCACACGCGCACACACACACAATGTGATAAAAATACATGGTTTGTCCAAATGGACTACACACCACAGGAAGTTGCAGTCACTCAGGAATTCCTTGTGACAAATGTTTGTGGCAAGTTTTTCGTGTACAGAAAACGGGACAAGTGCTAAGGACAATCTCTGATGCAGCCAATTGACTCATTAGCTAAGGCATTCAAAACACAATTCTCATGAAGCCAACTCTCAAATGGTAGCTTTTTTTGCCACCCGTAACCTTTGAGTCATTCAAGAATGACAACATTGATATAGGACTCATAATTCCAAGGCACTGTGAATTCACATGCTTTTCATCCCTAGCCTCAAGTTAAATATATCAGCCCATGTGAAAATCCCAACCATTAGCATAATCACTCTATCCTAGGGTTTCTTCTCATCTGACATGAAGGAGAATCCCTCACAGCTGCTTGTTGTGCTTAATGGCTTCCAGTGGTCTTTTTATTCTAAAGTTTGTATCAAGTCCTTTAACCACTAAAAAGTAGTAAACATATGAACTGTAAATTCTGCATTTCATCTCCGGTATTGTAACAAGTATGTTAACAGTAGTAAAAATTCTCTGGTAAGTCTGAAAAACAATTGTAGTACCAGCTATTCTATTTCATTCACTTCCAGGTCAGCATTTTAGTGGACAAATGGGTGCCTCTTGAAACCTACTTAAAACACAGCCGAGAGAAACACCTACCAATTATAAAGCTACATGTGTCCCCCAGCATAATAAAGCATCCATGAAAGTTTGCTCCTAAGCTTGCACTGTGCCTCATTATATAAACCATAGCTTTCCAGGCAGGCAAGGTAAAAATTCAATAAACCAAATATAGATTTACTGATTTGGAACAAACCTAACAAACCCAGTTTCACTAAGGGAGAACATATAGGGGTAGTAACAATTTACAAGTGCTCTAACACACTGACAGTTCTCCAGCTATGAAATATGGTATCCCTTCACATATACTTCAGAACTGTAGTTGTTCCGTTGGCCCAATGGTCAATTTCTCCCTCTAGGGAGGGGGGATCTTCCAGCTGGCCCAGTTCGGCCACAATGTCCAAGCGATGTTGTAGGCATGCACGTTTCCTCTTCATCTTTTTGTCCCCACCCCACTCCAATCCCTTATTTCCTCATTTGCAGGAACTACAGTTTGCCGTGACATCCGCAATAGGTACATTATGGTTACCACAAACTATTTACCACAAACTATTATTTGTCACCAAACCAGAATTGCAAGCTACAATTAGGGAAGCCCAAATGACCCATCCATGGCTTATCCAAGACATTTTAATTTACCTTTTGCCCTTTTCCTTGTGATTAGAGTAATTTCCATTCATCTGTTCTCCCTCTTGCTCATCGCAAAACATGAATCAGGGTTAAAATATTGTAAATTTAATTATTTTATCATTTTTTTAAAATATGATTTTAAAAAATCTGAATACAAGATTCCACTTAATAAAATAGTCAGCAGAAGGTACACTCTTAGCTTAAGACTACTTTTTGAAACCTGGTCCTATGCTGTTTTGAAATATTCTTTATTCTACCACAAACCTCAATATTCACTTAATGAAAAGACTATTTTGATTTTTTTTTTAATCCCATCCTCCAAGGAGCTCAGGATGGGATACATAGACTCCCTTCCCCTTTACAGCAACTCTGTGAGGTAGGCTGGCCAAGGGAGAGTTCCCTAAGGATTTTTGAGCATCTGAACAGGTTGTGTATCTCAGGATGCCAGCTGCAATCAATAAGGTTCTATGATTCCTTATACCCAAATAAGAGTGTCTATGATAAATGTCTGATACACACTATTACCCTACACTTACAGCTAAAAGCCCACAAGCTTTCTGTTCTGACAAAAAGCAAAGGAGGGGAGGCTGACAAATCAGCATTAGCCAACGGGAACTCCATTTGGCCCTCCCTATAAAAAAATGTTTTGATAGCTACTATCCTTTTTAAAAAAATATCCAAATCCTCATGAAGGAAGACCAGTTTCTTCAGAGCCCAAACTTTAACTTGAGAAGCAGAGCTTTCCCTATTTGTGATAACTCCACTGTTTGTTGTCATGCGCCTTCAGAAACAAACATTTGTGGGAAGTAAAACTGAACAGACAGCCCAGTAAATGGGAGTGGGCCAGAGGCCTGTCGTAGTAGAAAAACAAGGAGACACCCATTTCCCCCACTGCCTTTGGGGCATCTAGCTAGAAAGACTTGCTGTAGGAAAACAGTTGGGTGGGGTAGGGAAGCTCGTAGATTCCAGCTGCCAGACCTCCAAAAGAAAATCCCAGTGCAACTTGTTAGGGCTTGAACGCCTATCTTCCACCCTCGCAAGCTTTAGCAGGTGCAGGTGAGAAAGTGACACAAACAAATAATATGAATCTAGTCAAGGGTTTAGGAGCCCCGTGGCGCAGAGTGGTAAGCTGCAGTACTGCAGTCCAAGCTCTGCTCACGACCTGAGTTCGATCCCGACGGAAGTTGGTTTCAGGTAGCCGGCTCAAGGTTGACTCAGCCTCCCATCCTTCCAAGGTGGGTAAAATCTTCAAGGGAAGATGACTGGGGAAGGCACTGGCAAACCACCCTGTAAAACAAAAGTCTGCCTAGTAAACGTCGGGATGTGACGTCACCCCATGGGTCAGGAATGACTCGGTGCTTGCACAGGGGGCCTTTACCTATAGTCAAGGGTTAAACAAAGGGGCTGTTAGTAACGGTGTGCCAGATTGGCAGCCGAAGCCCCTACCCCACTCCTGCTCATTCATCATGCCCACTCTAGTTGCTGAGAACCACGGTCACAGCACCAGAAACAGTAGCACAGCAGAATTGTGTGGTTGTTTCAAAAGACAAACCAACATCAGGTTACTTAAGAAGTACTTTTTTGTTTGCTAAATTGTCTTCCCTGCTGATTGCAAAGGGGGAAAGTGCTGCTCATTACAAATATTTACAGCAGTTTAAAATCTAATTAATTAGGAGACTCCTGATTGCAGCACAAATGTCTTCGTCCCAAAGAAATCCTCATCAACCAACCTCAACACTAATTAAAATAGCCTACATTATCATTCTGTTAGTGCTACCTAGGGTAAATTCACTCAATTAGGATATCAGTCTTCACATTTCTAAAGCAGGCATAGGACAGTTGCTCTTCCTATTGCTATACTTGACCTAAGTTAGTCTCCAGGACTTCCTGCAATCCTTTCAACTGGATCCCTTCCCCCTTGATCACAGTCCACATAGAGAAGTTTGGTATCACAGATCTCCAAGAAAGTCATTTGTGTTGGCATTATTTGGGCATGCAACAACAGCATGATAGCACATCACTGACACAGCCTCAATTCTCTCCCACAATTACAGGATGGTAGGAGGGGAAGGAATAGCTCCTCCCCTCAACTACTTGACCTTTGAGTCCTGTGGAAAGCGGCTCTTGCCAAACACGTAAAATGCCACACTTCTGCGTAAGAGATTTCTCTTACTTCATTTACACAAGCCCACTAGCTGGCCGGGCAGTGCCAAAAACTCCCTAGAGAGAGGGGACTGACTGAGTGAACTTCAGGCTTCCTAGAAAAGAGGCCCTGATTCAGAGCATAGCCAGCAGGGGACTGGGTTCATTCAGATGGGCTCCAAGGTATATGACAGCAGCAAAGATTCATGAGCCAATGTTGTAATCTTTCAAGATACTATATATACACAGGGAAAACCAACAGGCTGAGCTTCAGGAATGCCACAGAGGACTATCAATAGGCATGCTGGAGCAGAAGGGGTAGAGAGAGAGAAGATGTGCTCGTATTACATTTCACCTCAACCTTTCTTCAAGCAGCTCAGGACAGCATAAATGATTCTCCCCTCCTCCATTTTACCCATCAGGTACATTAGGCTGAGAAAGAGAACAACTAGCTCAAAGTCACCAAGTGAATCCAGGTCTCCCCAGTCCTAGCTTGACCCCCTCCCCCCAACAACAACAACACCCACTGACTTCATATTAAGGAACAATATTATTCCCAAAATATGTCATTACCAAATTCTTAGTAAAAGGTAAAGGTCCCCTGTGCAAGCACCGGGTCATTCCTGACCCATGGGGTGATGTCACATCCCAACGTTTACTAGGCAGACTTTGTTTTTATGGGGTGGTTTGCCAGCATCTTCCCGTCATCTTCCCTTTACCCCCAGCAAGCTGACAGGTACTAATTTTACCGACCTCGGAAGGATGGAAGGCTGAGCCAACCTTGAACCAGCTACCTGAAACCAATTTTCATTGGGATCGAACTCAGGTCATGAGCAGAGATTGGACTGCAGTACTGCCGCTTACCACTCTGCACCACAGGGCTCCTAAATTCTTAGTAGAAGACTAGTAATAACAGAAACAAATACTGGATATTCTCAATTTTACCTCCCCTCTTCTGAGTTCCAGTATTTGGTCAGCCCGCAATCTTCTTTTAAGGATATTTTGGGTACTGTGTGAATATCACAGTTGATCATCCTCTTCCCTCCTTTCCCCCATATATCCTCTCTCAGAAGTCTAGAAGGTCTTTAGGGAAATCCTTCAACTTTTTACAGTCTCCTAAGACTTAAGCCAAGACCCCACCCTGAAGAAATCACCACAGTCACTTTCTTGCCAGCAGAGTTCAGTTTGGTCTATAAAAATATTTGAGTATTTGACGAACAAAAAAAGAATTAGTAGCAACAGATAAGACTTGCCTGAAGGCAAGAGGCAGGACGGACACAGATGCTGCTCATTTTTGGAACCTGTGGCTCTCTTGGAGTGGCTCCATCTTTGAGCAAAGGGCAGGGACATTCCAGCTATGTTTGCTATTCTTGGCCAGTATACAGGGGAGTCTTAAATCAGCTAACAGGAATGTAAAATCTCTATTGGACAAAGTGAGCATTCAACTGAATAAAATATTTCCCCTTCACTTTCTAGCCTGAGTTCACACCAGACAGAAAAGGCTCCTATGTATTTCTGGGAGCTGAGTGAAAACCTGCCGAAGTCTAAGGCTCAATCCTCACACAGTTTATTTAGAACACTAATTTCTCCCACAATCTGACTTCAACAGCTTCAAGAGCCAGTGTGGTGTAGTGGTTAAGAGCGGTGGTTATGAGCGTTGGGCTCTTAATCTGGTGAACTGGGCTGGTTTCTCCACTCCTGCACATGAGGCCAGCTGGGTGACCTTGGGCTAGTCACAGCTCTTAGAGCTCTTCTCAGCCCACCTACCTCACTGAGTGTCTGTTGTGGGGAGGGGAAAGGAAGGTGACTGATTGTAAGCCGGTTTGATTCTTCCTTAAGTGGTAGAGAAAGTCAACATATAAAAACCAACTCTTCTTCTTCTTCCCCTTTTTGTTTATCTTGTTCCAGTCATAATTTCAGCAGTCTTCCATGGCCTATCCTGACTCACTGGCTGGTCTCTACACCATTTGGCAACCTGCTTTAGGCTATAGCCTTCCCATTTGCACAAGTTCCACATTTGTTCTTACTTCCTACAGCTTGTTTTTGCTGAACTTGTTTTTGCCCCTGCAGCACAGTTGTCTTTTCACCAGAGAGAAATGCACCATGAATAGGAAGATTCAGCCAAGTTACCAGTAGCAGAGCCTGGGAGAACTTCTGAGGAGAGAAATCCCAGCTAGAGATAAATGATAAAGTCCAAAAAGGCACACAATTTTGGAAAGGGAGTCAAATATGCAGCAAGTTGACTGCCCAGTCACTGCCGCTCATCATCCACATAACATCTCTTAACTACTTGTTGAAAATACTGTACATACTGGTTCAAAGGTGGGTTTTTTTAAAAAAAATAAATTCTGTACCACAGCTGCTGCTTCCTCCCAGTCCCATTTCATCCCTGCTGCAGACAAATTTCAAATCCTTCCCAAATTGGGGAACAGGTAAAGGTGATCTCCTGTGCAAGCACTGGGTCATTACTGACCTATGGAGGGACACAAATGCCTTTGTGCCTTTAAATCAGTTATAAAAAGGCAATACTGAAGGAGTGATTGTCAGTGAATGAGAGATCAAAAGGATCTCATTTTATATCACATTAAAATGTATGTGTCCTAGAGCAGGAGTCCCACAAGGTATTATGGACAATGATTCAATTCAGACATCACATCAAACCATAGTCAAGGAAGATTAACTTTGATTTGGCATGGTGTTCGAAGGGACTAGGCATATACATGAGGCTGCCTTATACTGAATCAGATCATTGGTCCATCAAAGTCAGTATATTGTCTACTCAGACTAGCAGCAGCTCTTCAGGGTCTCAGGCTGAGGTCTTTCATATCACCTATCGCCTGGTCCTTTTTTAAACTAGAGATGCTGTGGATTGAATCAGGGACCTTCTGCACACCAAGCAGACGCTCTACCACTGAGCCACAGCCCCTCCCAAAGCCATGCTTTGCAACTCTCCAGAAAACCATAATAAGATACCAGAGTTTCAAATGAGCATCCATGATTTCTACTAACTGCAGTTTGGCTTCATGTATGAGTTGAGTCAATACAAAAGGGAGGATTACTACAAGTGCCAACCAGGCAAAACATAATTCTAATCCACTGCAGGGTTTTGCTGCCAACCCTGTAATAAGATAATAATCTTCAAGTCAGAGGCTGTCCATCTACTAAGATTAAGAAGGTATGCCAGCATCTGCATATAGATGCTGCCTTTCATTTCTGTTCTACAAGTTAGGAATTGCTCACAGGGCTTTTTACCTACCTACCTACCCTTCTAATTGAGGTCCGGACTCCCCAGCTCTCTTTCTGAAAATCATTAGGAACACAGTTGGGTACCAAGTCAAAGTACTTCTTTTGAGCCCCAAGGAGATACTGAATGCTACTACAAACATGCTTTATTTTTTGTAGAGATCAGAATCTAAAAGATTAAAAGGAAGAAGTGGGAAGCACAAGAGAATGGGTTTTCCTAGTAGTCCATGCCTAATCCAAGTCCGATAAAATGGGGGAGGATTCCAAATTGAACAGACACATCTAATATCTGTTACACATCTAACACAAATGTTCCAATTTGTCCACCTAAATCTGCACACTGTTTTCAGAAGAGAAAGAACCCAAGTTGACTGAATGCACAAGCTATTGTGGAAAGCTAACTCCTGCATTGAGAAGCTTAGGAAAGCATGACTGATATAGCGTTCTAACAGCTCTGATGGTGCTTATCAGACTTGCAATTCCAGCCTCCTTGCAAAAATGCTGCAGTTTAGGATCACTCAGCATTATTAAGACCTCTGGCTAAGCTCCTCTTTCAGTTCCCTCACATCAGATTTCCCCACCACCACTTTTGTTTTCCTTCTTCAAACTGATTTTATTACAACGTTACAGAATGAGGTCCACTCAAGCCTCTTGCCTCCCTATGAGCAATTCCCAATTACATAACTTGATTTCCATAAAGAAATAAAACCTTTTCTCATGGCAAAAAAAAAAATCTGCATTCCTAGTGGTTCAGAAGGAGCCTGTACACTGTCATGATCCAATTCATCACTTTTCCTTGCTTGGACAGGCATTTCTGACTCCTTCATTTTATGGTGGCGGGAGTTGAAAAAACATACTTTATTTCAAAAGGGGGGGAGGAGCAGTGGAGCTCCGGCCTTGCCAACCAGCCAGCCACTGTGAACAGACATGAGTCATCTGTTGTCTTCAGGAAGAAGTGGCAATTCTAGTTCGAAGCACCAGCTGCAAGTGCTAATTTAAACACTTCTTATGAACTGCTTGGTATTTTTAACACTCTTGGGGGAAAACCAACATTGAACACATGAAGCTGCCTTATAGCGAATCAGACCCTTGATCCATCAAAGTCAGTATTGTCTACTCAGACCGGCAGCAGCTCTCTAGGGTCTCAGGTAGCGGTCTTTCACTTTACCTACTTGCCTAGAGCCTTTAACTGGAGATGCCGGGGATTGAACCTGGGACCTTCTGAATGCCAAGCAGATGCTCTACCACTGAGCCACAGCCCAGTTTTTCCTAAAAGCAGTTGGAGGAGGTTTGTGTGTGTGTGTGTGGAAGCCTACATTTTTAAAAGCGGTTGCGTGACAGGCTTTGACATGGAAAGGCACAACACAGCAAAGGTTTGGGTATTACTTTGTTGACACTCTCAGAATGACAGGTCACGCTTTCCTACAAATATGGAAAGAGCAATAATAAGGACAAGTTCAAATTTGCAGAGATAGTCAGTCATGAATTTCAGCTAGTTAAAACTTGCAGTTCTTTAATATTCATGACATGGCTCTTTTATACAAACATTTAACTACAGGACAATCTGAGGTTCCTCTGCATCTGGAAACCTGTTTTAAAAGGTACTACCCTCATCAATCCCCAGCATCTAAAGATAGGGCAATGATTGAGGACAATACATTGGCCTCGATTTCTGGCTCTATAAAATACACCTGGTGAATAAAGTTAGGGAGATCATGACTTCCCTGCCAACTTCTTCATACATTTGGAAGTACCAGGTTAGGATTCAGCTACAGCACCTTCTGCCCAGCTCTGCCCAGACTCATCACACAAGAGTCAAGCGTTGCCTGTCTTGCTATAGCAGGAAGGAAAAAATCAGGAAGGGGGGCAGAGAAGAAGGAACAGACCTTTTTGCTGCTTCAGTCCTTTTTTTATTTTAAAGGGGGGGCAGGATGATAACCTTACTGGTCAGTATGTCCCTCCCTAAAAGCTCTCCTCAAACTGAGGAAAAACACTAAAGTGTAGAAACTGTAGAAGATTGGTAAACAGAAGCTTTCTTATTATCACTTATATGGGAAAACAACACTCCCTTGCAGGCATTAGACACTCACATGACCATCTCATTAAATGGTTTAAAAGGGATGTTCCCTCAGGGTGTTGAGAAATACATGTATTAGAACTATTTGTTCCTCAGATTTATCCCCATGTGGAGGTTTCTACATATTATCTTTCTGCACTTCCAGGTCCTACAGCTACTCCATGGGGGATGGGGAGTTAGCCATAAGTCTTCCTGCTGCTCTCGATTTAAAGTGTAGCATGAAGAGGCAGGGCCCTTCCTGTGCTAAACAGAAAGGACTCTGTAAACACTCAAGATAGGGCATTGCCCAAACAAATAATTCTGTGGAAAAGGGTTCTTGGAAAGCCTGGCTTTGAGCCATGACCCAAGTTTCTTTCATATTTGACTCAACCAGATGTCTTAGGATTCTGACACAAGGCAGCTTTAACAGGGGAAGGTCCTAAAATACAAGAGTGCCTACTTGCATGGCTTACAATGAATTAAATTTTCCCTGTTTTGACAAACCACAGCTTGCTCAATTTTTTTGCATTACAGCTGTCTAGATGGGCAAGTATTTCTCCATCAATTGGGAGTTAATATTGGGGTGGGGGGATTACTTTCTATTGAACCTTTTGCCCAGGTTGCCATATGGTTTTATGAGGAAGTTCTTAATATGACCTTACTGGCAAGGATGTTGACAATACTGCCATATTTCATCATTTTGACATTCTACAGTGGTTTTTAATGAACAGGACCTGCATTTGCAAATCCAGCCTATTCAAAGTACATTTCTGAAACGCACAAATGACAAAGCTCAAAACAGTTAATGCAAATAGTCAGCATTTCAGTTTAGGGAGAATATACAACATTTGAAAACAATTATAATTATGCAGTACTTGCATTAATATGCTGCAATAATATAATAATTAAAGACAAAACTGTAGTCTCCAAAAGGCTTTTTCATTGTAATGTAAGCTAACTGAAAATCCATAAATTCATTTCAGCCACAGACTATATTCTGTTTTTAGGTATAAGGTGGTTTTCCAGTTTCCTTACCAGTTCACATACTTTACAAGGTATTAACCAACAGTTCGGCTGATCTTCCAACCTTTTAAAGCTTATTCCAATGTTGCCAAACGTGTAATTAAATTAAAAAAGGCAGTGCAGCATCTGGAAGGGCCAGAAGACTGTAGAATGTATCCTTAGAACTGAAGTATTCTGAGGGGTCAGCCATGGTAACGAAAGGAATTCTATCTAAGAACCTTTGGCCTGAAGGATGGAATGAGGTTGTACAACTATGGCTCAGCCCATATCAGTTAATAGTGCCTTGGAGTCGGCAGTAACTGAGCCAGCCCCGTGCAAAAGGGGGAAAGCATGTACTCCTCCTCCTGCAAAGCCCCTGCCAGATGCATTGATGCAACTGCCATTGTACAAGTGTAGAGTGAATGTGAGTGTAGCCTTCCTACACAAACACACACACACAAACATTGCAACACTGGTGCTGCTACAGGAAAGCAAGGGAGGGGGACTTTCCATTACAGTGTGGAACAACAAAGACCTTCCTCTTCCTCGTGCCTCTGTGTGTCATTCTTGCCTGATCGTTGCTCTCCTGCACAGAAATAATTTACTGATATTACGACACATGTACAGTAACACAAACTGAACTTAGCACAGGCTGGTATCAGAATCCTTCTGCTATTAGAATATAATAATTCCAAGAGGGACTCTGCAAGGACTTGCAGGAGGCGTCTCTTTTCCCCCTCCCCAATTATTTCCTCTCTCCCTTTCCTGAAAGCCCCTGTAGCCTCTCCTCTTTTCCTGCTTCCTCCTCTCCTTCTATGGTTACCAACCTCTAGGTGGGGCCTGGAGAGCTCCTGGAATCACAGCAGATCTTCCAACTACAGAGATTGGTTCCCCCTTAGGGTTGCCAGCTCCACGTTGGGAAACTCCTGGAGATTTGGTGGTGGAGTTCTGGGAGGGCGAAGTTTGGGGAAGGAAGTGACCTCAGCAGGGTATAATGCCATAGACTCCACCCTCCAAAGCAGCCATTTTCTCCAGGGGAACTGATCTCTGTCATCTGGAGACCAGTTGTAATTCCAGATGATATCCAGCTCCCACTTGGAGGTTGCTTGTTATTTTCCTTCAACCCACTTGGAGGTTGGCAACCCTAGTTTCCCTGGAGGAAATGGCTGCTTTGGAGGGTGGAGTCTATGGCATTATACCCCTCTGAGGTCCCTCCCCTCCTCAAACCCCCCTTCCACAGGCTCCACCCCGAAATCTCTAGGAATTTCCTAACCTTGAGTTGGCAACCCTATGTCCTTCCCACCTATCAGCAAACCTACCTTTATCTGCTCCTCTGTCTTAAGCTCCTCCCCACCCCAGCAACTTTACCTAGGAAAACCGTAGTGCCAGCTACCAGGCCAAAGCCCATTTGCATCATAGGGAAACTTCAAGGACTTGTGGGATGGCACCTTGCTTGCCTCTGTATCCCCCTCCCCACACTATTTCCTCTTTCCTTCCTCCTGACAACCCCCATATCATCTCCCCTTTCCCTGCCTCTCTCTGTCCTCAGCCATTCACCAACCTACCTTATATATGTCTCCCATCTTCAGCTATATTTATTATTTACTTACTTCATTTCTAACCCACCTTTCTCCACATTGGGGACCAAAGCTGCCGATGTTATTCTCCTCCTCCTTTTTATCCACAGACAATCCTGTGAGGTAGGTTAGGCTGAAAGTATGTGACTAGCCCAAAAATCACCCAGTGAGCTACCACAGGAAAATGGTAATTTGAATCTGGGTCTTCTGGACCCTACCCTGAAGCTCTAACTGCTACACCACAGCAGCTTTCATAAGATTGCTGCTGTTGAACAGTAGCAAGCAGCCAGGCCTAGTAGAGTCATGGAAGTTGGGTGGTATGAAGTCACCCAGAGGCTGCTTCTGGGCCTAGGATTGCCAACCTCCAGGTGGGACGTGGAAATCTCCCAGAATTACAACAGAACTCCATACAACAGAGATCTGTCTCCTTTGAGAAAATAAATGCTTTGGAGGGTGAACTCTATGGTATTATATTCAGCTGAGGCCTCTTCCTTCCCCAAACCCTGCCCTCCTCAGACTCCACCCCAAAATTTCCAAGAATTTTCCAACTTGGAGCTGGCAACCTTACAGGCCTGACCCCAAGGTGCCCTTCCTTAAAAGCTAAAATTGGCCTGGAAAGGGCTCTGCCCCTCCTCCTTGCTTTTACTCAAAGAACCAAGTTTTGGAATACTGTGGTTGCTTAGCAACACCCACTGAGGGAATCCGTTGCTTAAAGCTACAGGTGCTACAGGCACTCCTTTGATCATGTTCGGGATTTTTAAACTCCCCAATGTTTATTTTTTTAAGATTTCACATTTTTTGGGCAAACCTGGGGCACTTTTCAGGTTTGTAGAAAGATCTGTCTTGCCTGTTCAAAACTCCAGTTACCAGATTTAAGTATCCAAAGATTTGGCCGACTTTGCAATTAGAATATAAGATAAAATGATGATAACCAGCCTGATCCATCAGTCTTTCGTCATAAAGATTATTGTTATGCAAGGCTGAATATGGTAAGTAGCACGAGAGAACTGCAGCTATGGCACCAAATTAATACAGAAACAGTCCAGAAGAACAGTAGTGAGACCTAAAATGGGCAAGATACTTGTTTGTCTGAATCTCCTCCCTAACTCTTCTTAAGTAGTCAGACTGTGGCACAGGTGCTGAGCACAGCACAGACTGCAGGGAGGGAGAGGTTGTGGTACTCCTGGTGAGAAGTAACGGGGCTCACGGGACTGTTGAGTCAGACCTATACTTCTGCCAGTTTTTTCCACGGGGGGGGGAGCAGGGCTGCATATGGAACTGGTCAAAGAAGTTGGCCACAACTGCTGTACTCTACCCCATCACTGGAGAAGTCTGATGGTTTGAGGTGGCAACAGCGGGCACATAAACATTTTTGGTGGGGGGAAACCCACATGGCCCAGTTGCCACTGTCCTCATGAGCTTTCCAGTCATCCAGGAAGACTACATATGTGATGCATATACCGCTATAGGGTTGCCAGGTCCCCCCGCCACTGGTGGGGGATGGGGGGTAGGGTTGCAAGATCTAGGTTTGGAAACTCTTGGAGATTTGGGGAAGGAGCCCTGGGGAGGACAGGGACCTCAGTGTGGTGAAATGCCATAGAGTCCACCCTCCAAGGCATCAATTTCCTTCCGGGGAACTGATTTCTGCAGTGTAGAGAGGAGCTGTCATTCCGGGGGATCCTCAAGGTCACACCTGGAGGCTGTCATCCCTATAATGTGTCACACCAGGCCACCACACAAAACAGTCCACTTTCACCTCAAGTGACTGGAGACTGTGGGATATCCCTACCCTGGTTAAGGAACCTCTGAACCCCATCTGACTCAAAATTGCCTTAAATGGCTCTTTCCCCTCTGCTCCTCCCCCTCCCTCCAAGTGTTCCAAGAGCCTTGATTGGTCGTTTCTGTGGATCTCTCCAGATCACCAGGCTACAAAGGGCATTGGCAGATAATGGAAAAGGGGATAGGCTTGGCTCTGTCCATCACAAAGAGCTTCAGGCTTTTAGCTTAATTCAGCTGCTTCAGAATAATCATCTCCTTGTTCTATTTAACACAAGACAGAGTCAGGAAAAACTCATGGGAGGTTGCGCCTTGGATTTGCCGCTCTCTAAATGCACATTTTCCCTAGCCAAATTCTCAAAGCTCAAAAATAAGCCCCCATGCAGAGTTTTGAGAATTCAGATGGGAGAAATGTGCATCTAGAGAGCGGCAAATCCAAGGCAAAACATCCCATGCGTTTTCGGCCATCAACTGTGTGTGTGAGTCCTCAAAGCAGAATAATCAGGATGATTTTCTGACAGAGGACTGATTCTCTGTATTCAGACTTTAAAAAAATATATGTACCACTATAGACAAACCTGCAGAACTGTTTCCCAAGATGAAGACTACTGTTGATGAAAATGATTGATCAGAGGTATGGATATGACGCCAGGCTGAGAAAATGTATGTTACTGCTTGGCCATCCACACCCTACCCTCTTAAGGGCCCAGCACTACAAGGACAAAGGTATTTTCTTCTTTAGTCAGCTGGCAAGATTGAGCCCTTATCACTGAACTTTTCCAGTCAGACCAGGAAAATCCCAGCTCTTTTTGCTGAATGTACAATTAAGGTCTCAGCATATTTATTTTGCCCAGCCAGCTAACCAATAGAAGAGCCCAGTGTATAGTACCTTACTTTCAGTTTTCTGAAGCCCTTCAACCTACAGTCCTACCCTGCTTTTCCTCTTCGAACATAGCTCTTTAGTCCTATCAAGGTTCAAAGGAGACATGATGGGGGAGGGGGAGATATATCTGCATCTAAAGAAGGGTGGGGCGAGGTCTAAGGTTTTTTTATTTTTTGCAATGAAGATATGCATGAATATGAGGAGCTGAACCCTCCCCTGCCTTTCCTCACTATGGTCCGTGGCTTGTGGTACTTTCTTACCCATCCTGGCTGGGCCGTGGGGGAAAGGTTCAGCTCCCATATCCTCAGGCACCTAATCTACTATTTATTTACCTAAAATATTTTTCTGCTGCCTTTTGATCCCATCAGGTGCACAAGGCAGCGAACATTTCAAACAATTAAACACATTTAAGCAATTTAAAACACATTAAAAATTATAAAATGATTCAATTAAAAGCATATAAACAAGCAACACCAGAAGGAGGGCCAGTAACCATTATAGGGGGTATACCAGTTAGAGCTGCCAGGTGGGGTAGGGTGCCCAGATCCAAGTTGGGAAACTCTCAAATCAGGGAGGGAGCCTGGAGAGGACAAGTACCTCAGTGGGGTACTATGCCACAGAGTCCATCTTTCAAAGCATCCATTTTCTCCAGGAGAACTGATCTCTGTAATCTGAGATGAGCTGTAATCCTGGGGGATCCCCAGTCCCACCTGGAGGCTGACATCCCTAGCCAAATGAAACAAAAATGGTCTTCACCTGCTGGTGAAAGATACCAATAGAGGGACACAGATGAACTTCCCTAGGGAGGGAGTTCCCAGGTTTTGGTGCCACAACTGAGAAGGCCCCTTCACAGGTTGCCACCCATCTAGCTTCAGATGGCAGGGGCAACCGAAGCAGGGCCTCTGAAGATGACCGGAGCATACAGGAAGGTTCATAAGGGAGAAGGTAGTCCTTAATGTATGTTGGTCCCAAGTTGTACAGAGCTTTAAAGGGTAATACCAGTACCTTGAATTGAGCCCAGAAGAAAATTGGAAGCCAGTGTAGATAGAACAAGAGTGGAGCAAAATGGTCCATATGACCAACTCCAGTCAACTCTCTGGCTGCAGCATTCTGTAAAATTGCAGTTTCTGGAGAGTCTTCAAGGGCAGCCCCACATAGAGCACCCTGCAATGATCTAATCTAGATGTTACCAGGGCATGCACCACAGTGGCGAGATCTTTTCCGCCCAGGAAGGACCACAGCTGGTTCACCAGCCAAAGCTGTTGAAAGGCACCCCTTGGATACAGCTGACACCTGTTTATCCAACGGGAGGCCTGAGTCTAGGATCACCCCCAAATTACAAAACTTCTCCTCCCGTTTTCTGGGTCAGATCGTCCCACCAGGAGCAATTCAGTTTCAGCTTTTTAGCCCTTGTGCGTTCTAAAACAGCCTCCAGGCTCCTGCTCATGGTTTCCACAGCCGCTCCCATTTCTGCTGGTAGCCTGAGATAGAGCTGAGCATCACCCGCATATTGGTGGCAACTCAACCCAAATCTCCGGATGACTTCTCCCAGCAGCTTTACATAGATGTTGAAAAACATGGGGGACAAGATGGAACTCCTTGGGCAAGGGGCAGAGCAGCAGTCCCCCAGCACCACGCTTTGAAAGCTACCCTCAAGGTTGGACTAGAACCATGGCAGGACAGTGCCTCCCAGTCCCAGATACCATGACTGATGGTATCAAAAACTGCCGAGAGGTCCAGGATAATTAATACGGTCACACTCCGCCTGTCCATCTCATGGTACATGTCAACCACCAGGGTGACCAAGGCCATCTCAGTCTCATAACCAGGCCTGAAACCAGATTGGAATGGATCTAAACAATCCATTTCATTCAGGAATCTCTAAAGTTGACCAGCCACCACTCATTCAATCACCTAGCTCATTTATTTACTTCATTTATACTTCACCTTTCCCCCCAATGGGGACACAAAGCAGCTTACATCATTCTCCTCTCCTCCATTTTATCCTCATAACAAGCCCTCTAAGAAAGGTTAGGCTGAGAGTGTGTGGCTGGCCCCAGGTCACCCACTGAGCTTCGGTCTCCCAGACCCTAGTCTGACACGCTAACCACTACACCGCTTGAGCTGACTACAGAACACACAGAATAAAGGGGTGTGGCCTTGTGTATAAATTAATCCATGCATACAACAACTCAGTGTGGATTAGCACATATACAAAGATATAGTGAAAGTAGGAGAGTATTGGTATTATTTAAGAACAACTCTGGATGTACAAGGGAGTACAGAATCACTGTGCAGATGGGTGAAACAGGAGTTCAAATCCAAGCAAGCTCTCTAGGAAGATCAGTGTGGCCTTGCACAACTTTGACCAGCTAACTTCAAAGGAATGTTATCAGGATAGAACGCTGGAGGGCAGATGCATCGATACATCTGTTATCAGCATATGAGTATTAAGAGGTAGTCAATCTGCATGTTAGTGTGCCATATGCAAAACAAAGCTACAACAGGTTCTTTCAATCCTAGCGGTCTGCCCAATAAATTTAGATTTTAGCAGAAAACAGAGTTGCACTTACCTGTAACTGCTGTTCATTGACGTCTTCGGTGCAGACACACATGTGGCAGGCCTGCCGCCGGAAACTTTTATTAGCCTAAAACCTCAAAGTGGGGATGCCCCTCCCCTTAGCAGGCGGGAACAGCCTTGGCGCCGAACGTCCGCATGCTCCTGGGAGGAGCATCCCCCCCTCCCTTCAGTTCCTCGCCCGCCGCCAACCAAGTAAGGAAGGTAATGATAGTTAGGCCCCATAAAGCACAATACGTGGCCAGGTCAGAGGCCCTCCAAGTAGTGCCGAACATCTGCTCGGACAAACACTCTTCTAAATAATTCCTTTCTTTCTTTCTTTTTTAGGTCAACAGTGGGGTCAGAGGGAGGGATGTGTGTCTGCACCGAAGACATCAATGAACAGCAGTTACAGGTAAGTGCAACTCTGTTTTCATCTTCCGTCTTCGGTGCTGCCCCACATGTGGGATATTAGCAAGCTTACCATCAGGAGGTGGGTGTCGATCTTAAGTGAACAACGTCTGTAGCACCGCTCTGCCCACATCTGCATCTCTTCTGGCTTGCAGGTCCAGCACGTAGTGCTTAACAAACGTATCTTCACACGCCCACGTCGCCGCCTTACAAATGTCACGGATGGGAATCCTCCTATGTAGAGTGGCAGAAGAGCCCTGGTGGAATGGGCCCTAACTTCTAGTGGACATGTAACCCCTGCCTGTTTATAGGCAGATTTAATGGCCGAAACTACCCATCTGGCTATGGTCTGAGAAGACACAGGTCTTCCCTTCTTGAGTCCCTGACAGCAAATAAAGAGCGAATTTGACTTTCTAAAATGTTTCGTCCTATCAATATAGTAAAGTATGGCCCTCCTGAGATCTAGCGTATGGAGGGTCTTCTCGGCTTGAGAAGTTGGATGTGGGAAGAACACTGGCAGAACCAGGTCCTGTGCCATATGGAAATCAGAGATGACCTTAGGTCTAAATTTAATACTGTAACACCATCTTTTCATTGTGTATCCTGAGAAAAGGGCTATCAATCCTGAGAGCTGCTAGTTCACCTACTCGTCTGGTCAATGTAACCGCTATAAGGAATGCTACCTTAGTTGAACAAAAAGACATATGCGTGGAAGCCAAAGGCTCAAACAGGTGAAGCATGAGTTTCGCCAAAACAGTGGAAAGAGACCACTGAGGTGTCAACTTAGGAATAGGGGGGAAAAGATTATTGAGCCCTTTTAGAAAACGTTTGGACAGTGGATGTGAGAAAATGGTATGACCCTCAACCTTATCATGAAAGGCAGACAAGGCCGCGAGGTGTACCCTTACAGATGAAACCGTGAGCCCTGTCTTGGTCAGGTCCAAGAGATAGTCTAGTATCCTGGGAAGTGGGCAAATGAAGGGGGATATACCCTTAGCTTTAGCCCATTTGTCAAACCTCTCCCATTTCCTATCATAAGAGTAACGGGTAGAGGGCCTTCTGGCTTGTAATAATACATCTTTCACAGGAGAGGACAAACCTATTGAAGGGTGGGTAGGATTCTCCATGCTGCAAGGTGCAGTCTGCTCACGTTGTGGTGGACTAGGTCCCCCCAACGCAGCAACCCTGAGTGATTGGGGAATGGGACAAGGACCCCCTTCGCCAGGGACATTAGTTCCGAGAACCAGATTTGGCGGGGCCACCTGGGTGCGATCAAAATGCATGAGGTGTTGTCTGCTTTGATCTTCCCCAGCACTCTTGCTAATAGGGGGAACGGGGGAAAGGCATAGAAGAGGCCCCCCGACCACTTGATTTGGAAAGCGTCTCCTAGTGACAAGCAATCGCTTCCTGCTAGGGAGCAGAAACTGGTGCTTTCTTGTTGGACCTGGTGGCGAACAGGTCGACCTGAGGGAATCCCCATCTCTGAAATATAGGTAGTAGGAAGTGGTCTTGTAGTTCCCACTCGTGATTTCTGAGAAACTCTCTGCTGAGAGAGTCCGCCCAGGTGTTGTGAACCCCCGCTATATGGATGGCCCGCAGGTGAATGTTGTTTTGGATGGCCACCCTCCAGACTCTCTGAGACTCTCTGCAAAGGGGAATGGATCCCGTGCCCCCTTGTTTGTTGATGTAAAACACTGTGCAGGTATTGTTGGACTGTAGAAGGGTCTTGGAGTCTCGAAGGATATCTGCAAAGGAGGTAAGTGCATTACATACTGCCCTTAACTCCAGCATTTTAATGTGCATGGAGGTCTCATACGCATTTCATTTTCCTTGAACTGAATCAGTACCGCAATGCCCTCCCCACCCTTCCATGGATGCATCGGTGGTGAGGGTAAAATCAGGGTTCCAGTAACCAAAAGGCATGCCCTTCAACAGATTGGGGTCAGATAGCCACCACTGAAGCGATCTGAGAATCCCTCTTGGGATTGATAGTCTGTGCATTCGGGTGTGACGAGTAATGTCATACGTTCTAATAAACCAGTTCTGTAGATCTCTCATCTGTAATCTGGCAAATGGGGTAACAGCTGTGGTGGAGGCCATCAGTCCCAAGAGTCTCTGGATAGAAACCACGGGTTGGTGCCTACACCTGGTGAAATGATTTATCAGACTTTTAATTGCTATGATTCTATCTTGGGGCAGGAATGCTCTCCCCTTGGAGGAGTCCAGTACCGCTCCTATAAATTGGGCTCTAGGGGAAGGGATCAGTTTGGACTTCTTTACATTGACCATTAATCCCAAACTCTCGCGCGTCGAGAGAACCAGCTTTAGCTGGTCTGTAAGCACCGTAGGGCTAAGAGCTGTGAGTAGCCAGTCATCAAGGTAGGGGTATATACTACACCCTAGGTCTCTAAGATGGGACATGACCACTGCTATGCATTTTGTAAATACCCTAGGGGCTGTAGCAAGCCCAAACGGGAGAACAGTGTAATGAAATACTCTCGAACCATACCTAAACATTAGGAATTTTCTATGGTCTTGATGTATAGACACATGAAAGTATGCGTCTTTGAGGTCTAGTACAGCAAACCATGTGTCGGGAGATGAGCTCCATAACAGAAGTCAGGGAAACCATCCTGAACTTTGAAACTCGTAAACATTTATTAAGAAGACGAAGGTCAATAATGGGCCTGGAACCCCCATCCTTTTTGTCCACCATAAAGATTCTAGAGAAGAAACCAGAACAGTATGGTGAAGCTTCTTGTACAGCACCCTTCAGGAGGTGCAAAGGCAGGGAACGGGTTGTCTCTAGCAGAGTCTGCAGGAGAGCAAACTGGGGTAAACTTGAACTCGAGGCGGTAACCTTCCGCAACAACTTTGAGGACCCAAGAGTCCGAACAAATGGAGCTCCAAGCTTCCTTAAACTTAGCTAGCCTATTAAAGAAGGGCAGATCTTCTTGGCTAGCCTGGGGTGATAGTCAGAACTTTTGTGTGTGTTGTCTCTGCTCCTTTTGTTGTGGGCCCGGAGTAGAGCGCTGTTTGAAGGGGGCTCTGTGTTGGCTCTGCTGGCCCTGCTGATAGAACCTTCCCTGAGGAGGATACGGCTGGAACCGTTGGTAGTGCTGCGTTCTCTGGTACTGTGTTCCAAAACTTTGGGAACGGTGCTGATATCTGTCACGCTGTGATTGGAACAAAGAAGTCACTCCCAGAGACTTTGCGGTTTGGCAGTCTCTCTTTGTATTTGTGAGAAACTCCGTTGTGTTGGCAGCGAATAAGGTGTCACGTTCAAACGGAAGATCCTCTACCTGAGACCTTGTATCTATGGGAAGGGCTGTGGTTCGAAGCCAGGAATGTCTTCTCAAGGTGATCGCTGACGCCATGGTTCTGGCTGCAATTTCGGCTGCATGTTTGCCAGCGTTTATCTCCTGCTTAGACAGGTGTGTAGCCTCCGACTGAATCAATTTTAGAGCTGACCTAGATTCATCGGGGAGAAGTTCGATGTGGGGCGCAGCTTTTTCCCATAAAAATAATTGATAACCGCCCATTATCGTTTGATAGTTTGTAATTCGAAAGTTTAGGGCAGCTGAGGTGTAGGTTCTTTTGCCTAGTTGGTCCAGGCATCTGCTCTCTTTGTCTGAGGGTGTAGAGTGTTGCCCCTGTCTCTGTCTGGCCTGCATCTCTCCGGTGACAATGGAGGATGGGGCCGGGTGCACTGTCAGGAATCCAGCCAAGTCTTGTTTGACTCTATAAAGGTTTTCTTTTTTTTCTTTTTTGGAGGAAGGAGGGGTGGAGGCTGGCTTCTTCCAGACCGATTTTGTGACCCCCGAGAGTCCCTCCAGGATGGGGAAGGCGGCTATACCTGGAGAGTCTGGGTATAGATGACTGAGGATCTTATCTTTTGGTTTGTTATCAGAGGTGGAGATGTTGATGTCCAAAGCCTCTGACATCCTGATCATCTGCTCAGTCCTGAGCCTCAAGTCTTCGGAGGGGGACACAGCTTCCGTGTCACCTACCAGCTCGTCAGGGGATGGTTCTGAAACCCCTTCAGAGCTTTCCACAGACTCCCTGGTTTCAGAATCTTCTGGGTCTGATTCCACCCTCGGGCTCCTCTGGGTTAGGGGTGTGAAGGGTGAAGGGAGTTGCGGAGTTTGAAGAACCAGTGATTTTCCTTGAATGGTGAGTTGGCAGAACCTACAAAATTCAATCCAGTCTTTTACAAGCTCAGGTGAGATAGTAGGTTGAGAAAAAGACGTAGATGGCTGAGGTGTCCGTCGTAGATCCGGGAAAGCAGGCTCCGAGAGGATTGGATCCGGAGGGTTCGGATCCGTGGGGTTTGGATCCGAGAGGTTCGGATCCGAAAGAATAAGGGGGTCTTCCAGTTGATCAACCTCTATGTCCGAGAAACATTGGAGAGGAGACACAGAGTGGAAAGAAGGCGTCCTCGGTACCAAAGGAGGTACCGATTGTTGGGGTCGCGTCTCGAGGGTCTTGCGGACCAAGGTGGATGTCTTGGTGGAAGAGCTGGATTCATGGTGTTTATCCTTGTGCTTTGTTTTATGTTTGTGCTTCTTGGCTACATGAGTCGGATCCGACGTCTTCGGATCCGAGCAGGATCAGGAGGTCGGTTCCGAGCGGACGGACCTCGTGTCTCCCTGAGTTCTGGATCCGACAGATGGGGAGGGGGCCGTCAGCACCTTTCTCCACAACTCCGCATTCAATCGGTTCGCGCGGGCACTACGGGCTCGGGTGGAGAAGCCCTGGCAGATAGCGCATTTAGAGACTTTATGCCCTTCGCCTAAACATATTAGGCATAACTCGTGCTGGTCCGAGGGCGGGATCTTGGTGGCACACTTGGGGCACAGCTTGAAAGGGGTCTTTGGAGCCATCACGGCCCTCAGCACGCGGCCGAGGGGACCGAGGCAAACTGAGGATTTCCCTCTCTGGGATCTGTCCGCACGGGTATCCAAATAATGCGGGCTGGCTAGGCGGACCTAGGCGGCAGCTCCGGTAAGTATATACTCACAGTAGAAGACGGTATCGACGAGAACTCTGAGGAAGGCAAGAAAAGCTCCGATCTTGGCGGCGGCAAAAAAGGAACTGAAGGGAGGAGGGATGCTCCTCCCAGGAACATGCGGACGTTCGGCGCCAAGGCTGTTCCCGCCTGCTAAGGGGAAGGGCATTCCCCACTTTGAGGTTTTAGGCTAATAAAAGTTTCCGGCGGCAGGCCTGCGCACAGGCGCAGTCCCACATGTGGGGCTGCACCGAAGACGGAAGATGAAAGGCTTTTTCCTAAATACTCAATAAACAGTATGCATAGCATAAAGGTATGGGGGGCTTTTCATTTAATTTAGAAATTTTTATGCCACCTTTCTGCTCAAGATAGCTCATAATTAAAGCACAAAACCAAGCCAACCAAGACAATAAAAAGGAGCTAACAAAACAAGTCAAGCTAATAAACATAAATTATATAATTCCACTAAAGACATCACAAGGTATAAAAAATAGCTCATTAATTGCAGTCCAACCAAATCACACATGAAGTCTCCCAAGAGATGTTCAGAGGTGGTCCACCATTGCCTGCCTCTGTGTAGGTACCCTGGTCATCCTTGGTGGTCTCCCATCCAAATACTAATCAGGGTCAACCTTGCTTAGCTTTCAAGGTCTGATGAGATCAGTCTAACTCTACATACTACTAGTTTAATCTGCATAATCTCCTGGGATGTCATAACATTTTACAGGAGTATAGGAGAGTCTGCTGCTCTAAAAGATTTTTAATAACCACATTAGTCACTCATATCTCTTGTGACAACCTTAGCTATGCAAAACTCTTTGAACAAGTACCTCCATTTCATTTTTTTTTATTGATCAGAAAGCAAACAATATATGCTGGAGTCGTGATCTCTCTGTCCGTCTCCCAGCACGGCTGTTTCAGTTCCATCACCAGTCGTGGTTAAGGAAATGCATTTATAGAATTTCTACTCCCAGAAATTTAAGAGGGCTCTCCATCTATTCCAAGGAAATTTCTCACTTGCCATCTTCCAGTGAAACAAACAATGGGACAATCTGCAAAGCATCTGGTATAAGCTTTTCATTGCAGTGACAGATATGCCTTTTGAACACAATCTGGGTCTTCAACAGCTACACACCCAGAGCTCACTTTTAGCTCCACCCTCTTAAGGTGTATTGCAGAACTGATCACCTTATACACCCATCTTTCTCTCTTTTCCCTACTCTATTCTTCTCCCAAAAAAAGTAATACGAGTGATTCCTCTAGTGCAGTGGTTCCCAACCTTTTTTTTTTGGCCATGCCCCACCTAAGCATCTCTAAAATCCTGATGCCCTCCCCATGACATTGTCACCAGCTGACCACCGTGTACATTCTGATTTTAATTTTTAAAATGTGTATGTCACCATATATATATTTATATACTGTATATGAGGCCCCTAGAACCATAAGAAATGCAAAAAATTCACTGTTAATAACTCATTCTTGAATTGCCCCCCTTAAAAATCAAATTGCCCCCTGTGGGGCGTGTGCCCCACGTTGGGAACAACTGCTCTAGTGCTAGTGATCTTAAGCAGGCCAGTTTCCCTCCACTATTGCTCATGTGCAAAGCCCAACATGCTATTCAGCATGACTGCCTGCCATGTTCTCTTTCTTTTCCATGGCACAAGTTTTAGCTTAATCATGTATTCTTGACATGTTTGCAGTGTTCAAATTCCATACTCCCTAAGAGGTTGCGTGTTCCAGCTAGCTGAGCATAGCAGTAAAAAGTGCAGAGCATTACTCATTTGAAGCAAGAGAGATTTCAAATGCAAGCAAGCTCCAAGATATTCCCCAGCCTGAAAATCCCACCATTAGGAGACCTCCAACTTCTCCAGGCCCCATGCCCCCAAAGATGGAGGCTGCCTTGTCGCTCAGAGAGCAGTTCCACCACTAAGAAGGTCCTTCCCAAACGTACAAAATCCTCTTCCAACAAATTGCCCTTGTAAGCCACCAAAACAAGCAGCTCTACTAATTTGCTTGGCATACCATTTTCCTCCCTTACTGTCTGTTAGTGTGTCCTCTTTGCTCTGACATATCATGTGGATGTACTAAGACTTATGGTTTACAATTTAACTTTGCCAAACTAGTGCTGGGTTGTTCAAGGCAAACTGCCAACAATGAAGTCAGAGAGGTTATTCCAGTAGCATCTCCCCAAAGTACTATAATTCACCAGCAGTACTGTGCTGTCCAAACACTTGGATTGCCCATTTATATATGTGGTTAAACCACCGGCATACTACATCCTCTTGGCCAATACCTGGTGGTAGAAGTAGAAATTTCCCATCACCAGGTTCCCAATAGATTCTTTAGCTTTCCTCAAAACAAGCTCTGCGGGAGAAGTTGTGCAACCTGAGTTTGCTTTGTACACAAACAAGCACTACCAGTCTCATTTGCATTCTGCCCCTTCAGCCAGCAGACCGTGCAAACAGAGTTGTGCATATGCTGAAATTCTAAAAGGAATGCAGAAAAGGCTACAAAATACAGTTGTGGCTACATATTTCAGTTTCTTGAAAGCAGTGGTTTTTCTATTAAAGACTCAGGTTTCTAACCCATATGATGGCAAGCACATGCTTGGTAGCAGGGGTAGGATATGGCACAATACTTGATGAAGCCCCAAAATAAGAGTAACTGAATAACACATCCAGTGGAGAGAGGGTATGGTTTTAGTGCTTTAAAGTAGTTCTTTGTCTCCCCTCACTAGAAGCAGGGAGGGGAGGGGCCGCGGCTCAGTGGTTGAGCGTCTGCTTGGCATGCAGAAGGTCCCAGGTTCAATCCCCGGCATCTCCATTTAAAGGGACTAGGCAAGTAGGTGATGTGAAAGACCTCGGCCTGAGACCCTGAAGAGCCGCTGCCGATCTGAGTAGACAATACTGACTTCGATGGATCAAGGGTCTGGTTCAGTATAAGGCAGCTTCATGTGTTCAAGCATGCAAAGCAAGGAAGCATGCACAATTGCTCAATTTCTGTAATTTATAAATGTCGCAGCATTCAGCTTGCTGCAGAAATTTATGTTTGGGGTTGAACACAAGTTGCCTTATGCATCAATTCTACACTGAGGAGTAGAAGTTCTCAACTGTGGCTCAATTCATGCCCCCCCCTTTGAAAATGGCCAAGAACTATTTGAAGAGTTTATTGAGGTTTTTTTTTAAAGGATCTTTATGAAAGGCAAGACCACCCATATACCCCTGCCTCTCTATAAATCACTCTACAACATACTCAATCCAGAGAGATGCCTACAGGGCAAAAAGCTAGACACAATTCCCCCAACAAGCCAAGCAATCAATTGCAAAGAAAGGCCACAGACACGATAGATACAAGTCACTCCCAATTTAATCAAGAGGAAAAGTATAATAGCTCATAGATTTGTGCATGATTAAACTCATCTGTGTCATCACAATAAAGGAATTAATTAGAGAAGCCCTGATGACCTGTGATAGTCACATATTTGGGTACTATGTAGCTCTCCTTTCCTTTTGCAACAAGTCCCATGCGTATGGAGCATCATAGGGCAGCACGTGCAGGCACACAGCACACAGCTGTGGTCAAGACATCCTCTTTCTGCTTTATCAACAATTTCACCTGACTAATTGCAAGGTGTCTTTCTAAGGACTAAGTCCTACTGGCAACTCCTGCAGCATTAGTCACAACACCCTTAGAGATGTCTGAAAAAGCAGAAGTCTAACAACACGTTAAAGGCCAAAAAAGGGTTCTAGTAGAAGCTGTCTTCTACTCTGTGAAAGCTTATCTATTAGAATCAATTTTGGTAGTCTTTAAGGAGCTACTGGACTTTTATTTTGCTGAGACAGACTAACTTGGCTACCTCTCTGGAATTATCCTCAGAGATGGTGAATACTTAGATTTCATGAGATTTTGAGTATGTTACACAGAGGTACAAGGAAGTCTTCCTCCTACAGAAGTTAAAAAAGTAGTTAGCAAGAGCTCAACAAAACAATGATGCATCTGAGCACCTCAGGATAGCCTTACTTAGGTAATTACTTTATTTCATCAATACTCTGCCATGTTCCCCAATGGGGACTCAAAGAAGCTTACATTGTTCTCTTCTCCTTCATTTTATCTTTACAACAATCCTGTGAGGTAGGCTAGGCTGAGAGTATGTGACTGATCCAAGGTACCCAGCAAGTTTCCATGGGACCGAGGAGATTCAAATCTGGGTCTCCCCTATCCTACTCCAGCACTAACCACTACACAACACATGCTCTCTGCTTCTACATTCATACAAAGAGTTCTGATTTCTCATATTAGACTGATTTTCTTGTTGTAAAGAAATATGACTCAAGTACTTATAGAACCTCAAATGCGATAGCAACAGGCTTTGCTTCTCATACCCTCAATCAGTGTTTACAGGATCTGAAAAGAGATTAGCAGATTGTTGGCACCAATTGCTCTCTTCTGGGATCATGTGACCATCTCCTTTGTTTGATTATTATACTTTCCTGGAAAGTTAGGAACCACCTTCCATTATATGATGTACCGTAGACACTGCTCCTAGGCACAAGGACCAGGGAAACCCGTGACAGGAAATAATGCTTAAGAATGAAAATAAATTAGGCAATAACAACCCACTAGGACGGTAAACATACAAATTCTACATATGGTTAACACTGTATTTTTAGAGGTCGTTAGAATGTAAAATACACACACTCCAGGAGTACAAAATCTTTTATTCCAAAGCAACTAAGCTAAGGAAACACATGCAACCAAAATCTCCTAGATTTTGCACCAACATGTGTTCTCTACAAGCATCCCCACATGCCATCAATTCACCCTTCCTGTGCATCCCTTCTGAAAACCTTGCAATTTCTGTTTCTCCAGAAGTATTTAAAACGCTAACAAATGCTTAGGTAATGCATTGTATTCATATGAACTACTTAAAAAGGCAAGATAAAGCATTAATACCCCAGCCCCTACCATTAGTACTCCCCAAGAAAGGAGACTTTTCAGGAAGATGATTAGATTTATGCTACCATGCCTCCAAGGTAGGGTTGCCAGCCTCCAGATGGTAGCTGGAGATCTCCCGCTATTACAACTGATCTCCAGCCGATAGAGATCAGTTCACCTGGAGAAAATGGCCACTTTGACAATTGGACACTATGGCATTGAAGTCCCTCCCCTCTCCAAACCCCACCCTCATCAGGCTCCACCCCAAGAATCTCCCACTGGTGGTGAAGCAGGACCTGGCAACCCTACTCCAAGAAGTTCCAGAACTGTGGGCAGCCACAGAGAAGTGAGCAGCCTAATCACAGAGAAGATTAGGCACCAAACCACTCTGCATGAATTCACATGACCGTTTTTACCATTTACACAGACCCCCTCCTAATCTTACAGCAGGGGTGGGGAACGTCAGGCCCGGGGGCCGTTTAAGGCCTACAAAATCATTTGGTCTGGCCTTTCGTGGGTCCTGGCAGATCTCTAGCTCAGAAGGATCTAAGGCTGGCGATCTGCCCGCTCCCACGGACAGGAATAGCCTCTATTCAAGGCAGATGTGAGTTTGTTTTGCTGAGAAAAGGAACCTTTTTTCCTCCTTGCAGAAGAGTTGTTAGCTATAGAGATGCTAGGACCGCCCAAGAAACTGTGTTAATCCTTTCCCACCCGGGCCATGGAGAAACATATTCCCTTTGGACTAAAGAGGGCTGGGGGCGGAAGTGGCGACAATGGAGGGGTTAAAGGGCAGGGCCACAATGCGTGTGTGAGGGGGGAGTTCTTAGCCAGTGTGTCCTCATTTCACCCCTACAGGCGGAGGTAGCAGGAGCCGGCTGTAGAATCCAGCCCCAACCATGAGGAGCAGGAGCAACTCCGGCGTGTGCCTGGACGGCTACACACGACTGGTGCAACAGACCATCCTGTGCCACCAGGTGGGTGAGTGCGCCACCGGTTGGATGCCTGCCTGCCCGCACCGGGGGGGGGGGTCATCTGGGGCAGCTGTCTGCTTGGGGCTTGGTCGGCTAATTTTTAAGTTGATAATTTTGTATGGCCCACGAATGATGTTATAAATATCCAAATGGCCCGTGGCGGAAAAAAGGTTCTCCACCCCTGCAGGATACCCATGTAAAACAGCAGTGTTATGTCCCTTGCATTTGCAGGGGGGTACATTTTAAAATTTCCCAGGTTTTCATGAAAATCAGGCTGTATTTGGATATATAAACTGTCAATCTAGAGAGCTGGGCTTTTGACTCTTCACAACACCCACTACTCCAACTTCTGTTACACCTGTATTTGCCCAGAAAGTATTTCTCAATCCTCCAAAGCAAACTGGAACAACACCAAGGATTCCTTCTCATAAACAGCACAGCCTTTCATGGTTGCTATGGCAATGGTGGATCTGTGGAGTCAAAACATGGTGTGGGAGCTATTGTTTGCACTTTATCAGAGATGAATCACAACCTGGTTATGGCTGGAGTTATATTTTCCCCAGCCTTTGCAGGGAGTAGAGGACCAGTTAGGATGGGCAGCCCTGAAGGCTTATGCATCCAGATGGTTCTAGGGAGAATTTGGCCGTTTTTGCCATCTGTGCTAAAGGTGTAGAGGCTCTTCAAATTAGGAACTCACTTAGGCTTTAGATGAATAATACACTAATAATTTTATGTAGTATGTTCAGAATTTTTTTTAAAAAATCTACTGATGTATTCCAATTTGGCCTCCCCATATGACAGAGAAAGTCTACAGCAGAAACATCCATGGCCTCCTCTAGTCCGGTTTTATAAGACGAGTTTGAGCTGTTAATCATGAAGGATATGGATAAAGTGGTTCACGTTGCCATCTACCCTACTATGTACTTTGCTCAGTCATGGCTTTTACAAGTTTGTTGTGGAAGGCTGTTAATAACCAAGATGGAGTTTAACATTTATAGGAAAGACTAATCATAGGTTCAACATGGGTTCTTGAAAGAAGCATTCTCATATCCTTAGGTATGGGCACATTACCAGCATGGTGTAGTGGTTAAGAGTGGTGGTTTGGAGTGGTGGAGTCTGATCTGGAGAACCGGGTTTGATTCCCCACTCCTCCACATGAGCGGGCGGAGGCTAATCTGGTGAACTGGATTGGTTTTCCCACTCCTACACACAAAGCAAGCTGGGTGACCTTGAGCAAGTCACATTCTCTCAGCCCCACCCACCTCACAGGTTGTCTGTTGTGGGGAGGGGAAGGGAAGGTGATTGTAAGCCGGTTTGAGTCTCCCTGAAGTGGTAGAGAGTCAGCATATAAAAACCAACTCTTCTTCTATCAGCCAGATTACCATGCTTAGACAATGTAGCTGAGCAAGCAAAAGACTCTTTATTCTCTTGGATGAGACAGATTGTTTTAACTGGCTTCTAGCCAAAATTTGAGAGACCTACTGCCTTGACCACCCTGGCACACAACTTATATTGACAATCAGACAGACAGTCAGGACAGGGCAACTAAACTGATTCTTAAGACCTTTCTAAATTTTCATTACTCTGATTCATGGCATCCTGCCAAAGTAGGAAGCAGTGAAGTGGTTCTACTCTAATCTCACGGTCCTCATTCAGAACGAAATGCTGGGAGACTGCCCCTCTTTCTTGTAGGAGTTGTACTGTGGGGCGCTATCTCCTCTTGTACATACTGAAAGACACGATACCACTAGAAGAGAGGGCACCTAAGGGCTTAAAGTGTTTTGACAACAGCCTGATGACACACAGCTGTATTTCTTTAGGCATGCGGAAAGGCAAAGTTTTCCATTAATGACTTCCAAGAGACTAGAAGAGAACGAACAATCCAGGCAAGATGGAGATACTGGTTGTAAGTTGGGAGCTATAATAAAACTGAAAAGATTAAAAATAAAATAAAAAATAGAATTTGAAACTTCTGGATTCAATCTGAAGAACCTCTTTGAATGATTGCGCACTTGTGGGCTTTAACCTCGACCGTTGAGGCTGATGAAGCCAAGCGTATGGTGAAAGAGCTACGAATATCCGGGATAGCGTTTCCTCTGTTACCTTTCACTTGTCTACAAACTTTTGGAGCAGCAGTTTTGTTCCCTCAGACCAGTGATGGCGAACCTTTTAGAGACCGAGTGCCCAAACTGCAACCCAAAACCCACTTATTTATCGCAAAGTGCCAACACAGCTAAAAGTCCACATGGGGCTAGGGGTTGCCAGGTCCCTCTTTGCCACTTGCGGGAGGTTTTGGGGGCGGAGCCTGAGGAGGGTAAGGTTTGGGGAGGGACTTCAATGTCATAGAGTCCAATTGCCAAAGCGGCCATTTTCTCCAGGTGAACTGAAATAGCAGATCTCCTGCTACTACCTGGAGGTTGGCAATCCTGCATGGGCGGCTGAGCAGGGGAAGGAAAGCAGCTGGAGCATAGCCCCCACTCCTTCAGTTTGGTTCTTTTTCCAACTGTTATCTTCACACGAATTTTAAAAGACTGTTATGTGGGGGGGCTGATGGTGGGGACAGCCCTCTGCACATGCTCAGAGGCACCTTCGGTTGCATGAACGAGCAGAGTGGAAACCCGAGCTAAGCAAAGGGCTCGGCTCCAGCACAAACGCCAGGTGGGCCTCCGTTCGGCCCTCACCGCCAATCCCTCGCACTGCAGTCACCAACCAGCCTGCAGCAGACGGCTGCCCAGGTGTCCCACTCCCGGTCCAGCCCCGTCCCGGCTCCACCTCTTCCAGTCCTCGGCTCGTCGTTGTCTTCACTTCCGAAGCGTGCAGCCAGCGACTGTGGAGAAGGCTCTGGGAAGGAGCCCAGTACTTCCCAGAGGAACCGGGAAGGCACCGCTGGTCCCCAGCCTCCTCAGCCGGGGGAATTAACTCAGGTGAACTCTGTGCCGGGGCGACGGCGTGCATGCCCACAGAGAGGGCTCTGAGTGCCACCTTTGGCACCCGTGCCATAGGTTCGCCACCACTGCCTCAGACGTTGGCGTATTAAGCTATTAGCATTGGACTTTCCTACATTGGACTTTCTTAGTCTCGTTGGAGGCAGCCATTGTGCCTTATATATTATTGCTGCCACATTGTGAACAGCTTTTGTATATATTTTGTATACTTTAGATAGACGTTGTTTGTTATTGTTAGCACTTGTGTGTTGATGTTTGCACCTTTTCAATTGAATATATGCATTTGATACAGCTAGCCTGCACTGTTTCTTTATTGCCATTACTGATTAACAGTGATAGTGAGTTCTTTTGTTGTAACCTCCAGGTACTAGCTGGAGATCTCCTGCTATTACAACTGATCTCCAGCCTATAGAGATCAGTTCACCTGGAGAAAATGGCTGTTTTGGCAATTGGACTCTATGGCATTGAAGTCCCTCTCCTCTCCAAACCCCACCCTCCTCAGGCTCCACCCCAAAACCTCCTGCCAGTTGCAGAGAGGGACCTGGCAACCCTAGTCATCACTGAATTGTATGCCTCGTTCTAATATCTCCCCCCGCCCTAAATTTCTCTAATAAAGCTCTTCTTAGCTTTTTATGGTGTGAATTTACTGGTGCCAAACCCAGATGAGCTTGGTTTCACTACCGTACAGTGGCTAGGATTGCCAACGGCAAGGTAAAGGCAGGAGATCTCCTGCTAATTCAACTGATCTCCAGTCGATAGAGATCAGATCACCTGAGAAAAATGGCCACTTTGGCAATTGAACTCTATGGCATTGAAGTCCCTCCCCAAACCCCACCCTCTTTAGGCTCCACCCCCAAAATAGCCCGACGGTTGTGAAGAGACACCTGGCAACCCTAACAGCGGCTGGCCTGCCGCTACAAACAGTACTGGGTTTTACTTGCTGTACAAGAAGCATGAGATGTGAGATCTTAAGTATTTTATTACCAGTTCACCTATTCAGTACCTCATACCAGCAGCCATGTGTCAGTATTTCTAAAGTCAGGAGGAACAGCAACACCACCACATATTTCATATGTGAATGAATCATGTGTTCCAGTCACAAGTAAGGTACCCCTTAGGTACCCCTAAGGTAGCCAATGCCACACACACACACACACACCCCACAGCCTCTGTCTTCAGATTTATTTACGTGACATTTGGCTGAAAGATATTTAAAAAGTCAAATGACGAGGCATACATTGTGGCAATGAGACAGATCTGTATATAGCCATTTTCAATAAATGCACATAAACTACTAAAAGGAAGTTCGATACGGGGATACAATACAGTCATTCAAGTCAGCTGAACAGCTTATTTGCCTAATGGCTTCATACTCATGGTATTCACTTTGCACTATGAAGAACTTTTGGCAGGGAGATTTTCTGGCACCTTCTTAACTCACCGAAGAAGCATTTTGTTGGATGGGGTGTGGCATGGGAGGCTTCCACCCCTCCTAAATTCCATAGATAGTTTTGTTCAGATTTGGAACTTTACAATATGTACAGAATGGGCATTGCTTATATTGGATTGCTATTAGTAAAATTCCAGCAGCACATTCCTGTTTGTTGGTACTTGCTGAATGAAAATGTGTCATCTAGGCACATATCAAGACACAGGTTTTTCATACAAACATGTAGGGACAACACCCCTATCCCCCAAAAAGCGACCAGAAACAGCCCTTTACAAAAAAAAAAAAAACAACTCAACTTTGATGGTTCCACTGGCAACACCAAACATGTTCCTTTCACAGTAAAGGCTGATAGTAGAACATTAGCCTTAAGTAAATGGAGCAAAAAGCCCTGCTGACATCACCCTTACGGGAGGATCTCCTGTTTGCAGCCTTATCTGATGACACAGACATGATCAGCAAGAAGCCAGCACGGCGTCCTGGATCAAGGCTGGAACAAAAGGTCTTAAGGAAGACACCAATAAAACCATAGTATATCCTCTTAAGCAAATGCCTTTGGAATGTTAAACATCTTTATCACATCAAACAAACGATGAAACCTTCTTCAACACAGAGCGTACAGAGTATATGTGCATGAGTTCTCACTACTGGATGTCCTTACATCAGGGGTGTCCAAACTTTTTTCAAAGAGGGCCAGATTTGATGAAGTGAACATGCATGAGGGCCGACCATTTTGCCTGACATTCTTTGAACCATTAAAATTAAATGCAAATTAACTATTTAATGAAAATTAACTATTTTATGCAAAGTTTGTTGCAAACCGGATATTTTTCATTTCGTCACATGGATGACAAATCTAAACAGGTGTTAAATCACTCTGCCTTTCATATCTGAAGGCCAGATGGAAAAAAAAATCAGGAAGTGAAATATATGTCAGGAACATTGTACATTACATATTATTGGCAATAAAGGTTGTCTGTCAACTTTTAAGTTCAAAAAATATGAACAGGAACATAACACCAGGTTTACATGTTGTGCCCAAATATATTTATACCTGATTTAGACCAACTGCCAATATCACTTCTGGGGTAGATTTTGTCCTGGCCGCAGCAGGAGCCCTGGTGGGTCTTGGCAGATCTGCAACTGGGCAACTACTGGAACCCACCTCCCTCCACGCTTGCAGGCCTTGCCTAGCCCTCGTTTCTAGCAGACAGTAACCGCATGTGTGTATGCGTGTACAGTTTCCCATGCAACCAGAAGGACTGGCGTTTGTAATACTGTGCAGGGAAATGCCAATTCTCAGGCTTTGCGTGGAACCTCCAGCCTCCCCCTGTTGGTGGGGAGAGAGGGGGGGAGAGAGGGGGGGAGAGAGGGGGGGAGAGAGGGGGGGAGAGAGGGGGGGAGAGAGGGGGGGAAGAGGGGGGGGAAGAGGGGGGGGAAGGGGGGGGGAAGAGGGGGGGGGAGGGGGGGAGAGGGGGGGAGAGGGGGGGAGAGGGGGGGAGAGGGGGGGAGAGGGGGGGAGAGGGGGGGGAGAGGGGGGGGAGAGGGGGGGGAGAGGGGGGGGAGGGGGGGAGGGGGGGAGAGGGGGGGGAGAGGGGGGGGAGAGGGGGGGGAGAGGGGGGGGAGAGGGGGGGGAGAGGGGGGGGAGAGGGGGGGGAGGGGGGGGAGAGGGGGGGAGAGGGGGGGAGAGGGGGGGAGAGAGAGAGTAGTACTCTTTCTTTGAAGAGTAGTACTCTTTCTTTGAAGAGTACTTTTCTGCCTCCTACACTCTTTAAAGGTCACTATGCAATTTGATGTTATCAGGGTTAGACTCTCTGAAAGAGCAATCTTTGCAGCTTGGGTTTTCTTTCTTGACCAAGATTTGTTCCTGGAACCCCAACAGTGGTCAATACTACAAATGCCATTTACCAGTTTATGCAGACCCACCAGTGAAACCCAGTATTAGAACACAAGATCCCTGCCACTGGGATTCTTGGCTTGATGACCCCCCAGATTAGGACTACCATAATGTACTCTATGCAAGGATGCCCTCGAAGACTGTCCAGAAACGTCAGCTAACCCACAATACTGCTGCTTGTTTATCATAGGAGGGAGTATATTACATCTGAGCTCCACGAACTTCTGTAGCTACCTATTTTTCTCTGGGCACAATCCAAAGTGCTGGATTGGCCTTGAAAACAGGTGATTTGGGTCCAAAATACCTACTCCCATATGAATCTTCCCACTTTAAAATCTGTTCAAAATTAATAGCTATCACGATTAGGCTCACCAGTGATCACCCAGTACTATGTAATGCTCTCTCCCATAGTGCCCACCTTTCGCTAATTTCATTTGGGCAGTGGGTGAACTGAAAACCATTCTCTCAAGCATTTAGGTAGGTTTATGCGAGAATTGCAATGGAGGAATGGTTTTACTGCTACCATGTTTTTGCTTGTTTAATCATTGGGATTTTTAATGTTTAGTACGATCTCTTTATGATTACTGTTTTTATCTTTAGGTTGTGAACCACTATGGAAACGGTTGTGGGTCATCCCCATTTTTTAATGACAGTTTGTCACAGAATATGTTGGATGAGAGACAAAACTGGAGAGTACAATACCCTCATGGTGAAAAAAATACATGCACATTTAAATGCTTTTTATTGTTAATTAAATAAGTGACATAGACTCAAAGGCTAGAAAATTCTTTAACCCTTACTTATCCTTCTCCACCATTATCAAATGGCTATAGTCTTTGGAGCAGAGGAATCTGTACTCCTAAGCATGAAAGTCAATCCCTGTGAGGATGTATTCTGAGCATAGTCTTAGTGCTAAAACATGTCAGAGAAACTTATTCACAGTGCTGTCTATGCTTGCAGAAATCCTTTTGCCGTTTAATTGCGGATTTACAAGCTGTCATTAATGGGCTGTTACCGCACTAGGTATTCCCAGCGATGTATCAAGAGTTTGGAAATACTATAAAAAAACATCGCTTTAAAAAGGTTTTTGGATGCCACGGCTAAAAAATGGTTGGAAGATGTCTTCACAGCTAAAGGGGCCAAACAAAGTGCGAACAGTATTTTTTATAACAGTTTCAAACTCTTAATACATCGCTGGGAATACCTAGTGCGGTAACAGAGCCTTGGCTACTCACCGTGAAGGCTTCTTCTCTCTATCAGAGGCTTCGTTATCAGAGGAGAATGGCGATGTCTCTTGCCTTGCTAATTGGGGCTGAGAAGAAGAGGTAGCCTTTAAGGCTGCCTTAGTAGGCCAACCGCCTTTCCCCTGCAAAGAATGTGGGCCAGTCTGTTGTCCCCCGCCCGATTGATCATTCCCCCGGGGAGCGTGGAGGTCCCGACTGGGTTCTTGCAAGCCGGTAAGTGAAGGAGCTGGGGAGGAGAGCTGCACAGCTCTTAGACCCTCCGTGAATGCGTCCTTAATTAAAGACGCTAGCTCCACTCTGAGGAGGGCAATTTCGCCCGCGGCCGACTGGGAGGGAAGGGGAGGGGGGAGTACATTACCAGCATCAGGCGAACTCGGACCGGGAATTTGCAGAGGCGAGACGCCTACGGCCAGATCCATGGGTTGTGCGCTCGTAGAGGGGATAGCGGCCGAAACCGCTGTATTTCCCCGGCCGTTCCCGGTTCCGGAGGCTGAGGGCTCGCCTTTAGCGGGGTTACCCGCGGTCGATAAGCAGGCGCGAGCGGCAGACAGGAGGCGTTTAGCGCTTCCCTGCCGAGAGGAGCCCCTCTTACGTTTGCTCGTCGCCTTCTTTGCTTTGCCTTTGAAATCACCGGGGTGATTGTTTAAAGGCGGATCCCGAGCGTCTGGCATAGCCTGGAGTAGGCCCGGGTCCAAGTCCCCCTCAGAAATAAAATTATCGGGACGGTCGGTCGCCATTTTGTTTTGGCGGGAAGGAAAAAACTCTTACCCTGCCCTGCCTCAGAAGACAGATTAGAGACAGAGTAAAAATAGAGGATAGAAGGGTTTTTTTTTTTGTTTGTTTGTTTGTTTTTGATAGACTAAGGTAGGATAGGAACAAGAAAAGGGTAGGAAAAATAAGTTGTTCTATAGCTCGGAGAAGAGAGCTGTGAATACACTGCTCTCCCGGAGCGAGGCAGGAACAAGACTGGATAGAGCGGGGGGCGTTCCCTCCAGGGATAGGCAGTTAAAAATTTTTAGGTCCTGCCTCCCGGAACAAGAGGAAGAGGAAACACCCACTCTGAAGATGGCCTCCTCTCCCAGAGCGAGAAAGCCATGGTTTTAACAGAAACAATTATGATAGACTTCTCTTTCCAAACCACTGTAAAAACAGAAATCAGTATCATGAACAAAAGGACTTAACAATTAATTGCTATGTTCCTGAGGCAGATGCTATAAAAAGGTTTTTCATGTCAACTATTTGACAACAAAAACTAGGTTGATTTTTTTTTAAAATTAAACTTCTACAAGCTGAGCAGGCCACACCTTTAAAAGCAGACCAGATATTGAATCTTTCCTTTAGTGAAACAGCAGTCTATGGACCAATTTTAGTATCATGATCTTCCTCTCTTTAGATAATTCACAGTGGGTAGCCGTGTTAGTCTGTCTGCAGTAGTAGAAAAGGGCAAGAGTCCAGTAGCACCTTAAAGACTAACAAAAATATTTTCTGGTAGGGTATATTTTCTGGTGGCTCACGAAAGCTCATACCCTACCAGAAAATATTTTTGTTAAGTCTTTAAGATGCTACTGGACTTTTGCCCTTTTCTTCTCTATAGAGGCACAACTGGAAAGAAAATGAGCACACATGGCAGGCAATAGGGATTTTACAAAATACATATTTGAGATTGAACTGATAAAGATCCTGTGAAACTGGAAAGCAAAATAAATATGTTTTTCCATTCCAGTTTGTTATATATACCTCCACAGGTAGCACACAGAAAAAAAGATGTTGTTATACCAAGCTTTCCCCCAATTGTAACCAAAACTTTAATACAGCAATGCTAAAGAGAACTGAGGGTTTACAAGTTGTCCATTTTGGTTTTAACAGAAATCTGTGTTTCCCCTTTGTTGTGAATTCTCTTAGATGAGAGCTGAACACATTTCCCCCCCCCCCCACAAGTGTAACTAGGGTTCAGGAGCAGGTAGCTTCACCTTAGAAGAACTTCGTGAGCGTATCCCATAACCAGAAAGTCTGGTTATTCTTTGGAAGACAACACAATTCTCACACATGTAGTTTTATGTACCTGGGATTAACATAGGAAGCATCCTGTTGATTAAAACTTACAAAACTTATGAAGTAAGCTTGGGTGCTTACACCCATCTCCTACCCACATTTTACATCCCATCCACCCATAATTTCTATTTCATTGGGTTCTTATGTCTATGACTTCATTTGATTTTACAAAAGATGGCCAGTGTTAAATCCAGAACCCAAAGTATGTTCACACACACATATAAGTTCCTAATTTAAACCTAATGACACAGAACCTAGGAAAGGGACAAAATGGAGATTACCACCAATATATTGCAGGTACAGGCTACTGGCCAGTGTGTAAATAGTTCCTCTTAATGGAAGATTTGTGAAATTAATATGAACCTTTCAAATGACTTTATCAAGGAACTAAGAATAAGAAAATATCCGTGCTTTATGCCTGACATTTGAAACAAAAGAGAGGGGACATGGCTCAGTACTTTGCTTACAGACAATCCCAGGTTCAATCCTTAGCACTGCCATTTAAGATCTCAGTAGCAGGTGTTGAGAAAAGATCTTTCTCTGCCCAAGACCCTGGAAAGCTGCTACAAATCAGAACACACAGAATTGAGCTAGACAGAACAATGGTGACTTGGTAAAAAACAGCTTCATACATAACACAGTTCACCAAATTGCCATGCATAGAATCAAGGAACAATCTATATGAGTAGCTTAACGATGAGATTATAATGTATTCATTTATGTTATCTAGTCCACCTTTCTCACAGGGACTCAAGGCAGATTATATATAGTGAGTTAGTACAATCAATAACATGGGACATTCAGTAAACAATGCACTAGGATTGTAGAAGTCTGGAACCAACCAGAACTCTAAAAGATGGAACTGAAGCATAGCATACTTAATGTAACACGCTGTGGTGCAAAACAGGATCCTACAGTAAGCTATACACAGCAGTATAGACGACAGCCCCTAATGATTTATCCAATTAAGTTTGTAAATCATTTTGTACAGTGTGGCCCTATTGCTTGTGCAGAAAGGCCCTCTTGAATAATTCAGTTTTGCATAGCTTGCAGAAAGCCAGGAGAGTGGGAGCCTTCCTGACATCCTCAGGCAGACAATTCCATAAAATGGTAGCCACAACAGAGAAAGCATGTTTACGGGCAGCTGTTGGTTTTGCCCATTTGCAAGTTGGCACCTGCAGAAGGCCCTGCGCAGATGGGTGATGTTGTCATGGCGGAACATAAAGGGAGAGGCAGTCTCGAGATATGAGGGTCCAAGCCCATAAAGAGCTTTGTATGTGATAGCCAATATCTTAAATTGAGCCCAGTAACAAATGGGCAGCCAATTGAGAGTCTACAGAATAGGAGTAATACGCATGCTCCACTTAGCTCCCGATAGTAGCTGAGCTATGGCACTCTGTACAACTTGGAGTTTCCGAGTTGATTTTGAGGGGGGACCAATACACTGTGCATTACAGTACTCTAGTCTCCATGTTACTGTGGCATGGATCCAGGTGGCCATCCCATGGGCTAGGCTGAATTGGTAGAAATTGTTTTTTGGCAGCTGCATTAACTTGCTTCTCCAATAATAAGGTTGGATCCAGTATAACACCAAGGCTTTTAACTGAGTCAGCAAGAGTCAGGTGAACACCATCAAAGGTAGCGAGTACAATGTCCTTCAAGACCTCCAACTTCCCAATCAGATGGGGCGATAAGCTTGCTGATAACACGCTCAACTGACACAGTTCAGAGCATCTAACAAACACACCAGCAACTGAGCTCTTGACAACCCACTACTAAGGGGGCAGTGGAAGTGAAATAGCTGCCAATAACTAAATCGTCCATTATAACTTCTGCAAGAAATCTCTCAAGGCCCTGTACCTGCCACCCAACTTATAGCACACTTCTGCTAAATCAGACAACTGTCTTCAGTAGGATTTGGCTGCAGGTAAATCCACATTTGAGGAACATATAATATGGATCAGCGAACCCCTTCACAAATTACACAAAAATGTATCCCTAAAGCTTGCTGGGGGTAAAGGGAAGATGACTGGGGAAGGTACTGGCAAACCACCCCGTAAACAAAGTCTGCCTAGAAAACGTTGGGATGTGACGTCACCCCATGGGTCGGGAATGACCTAGTGCTTGCACAGGGGACCTTTACCTTTTAAAGATTGAAGAGAGTCAGAATTGGTTGCAGATCACTCTCCCAGGATCACAGGCTTTCCAGAGCACTATTGGCAGAAAGGTTACACCCATAATACTACTCCTACTTTTCAGGTGCATGCTTTGCAACCCAACCATCCACTTCTTATTCCTTTATAGCCGTGATAGGCGATGCTGTAACTACATTCAGCATCTTAGGCTAAACACTCCTCAGGCCTGAGACAATAAGCTTTAGTTAGGTGCCTCCAAAATATAAACAGTGGCAATCAATACCTTAGGTGACTTATTCCAAGGGTATAAATAGCTACATCAGCAGACTTTATCCCTTTCCCACACAAAGGAGAGCCTTGAAGCCATTGCACAGCACATAAGGGCCAGTTTACACAACTTATGAATGGTGTTTCTATGTTTCGCCTCTTTCATCGAGCAGATTTCTATTAGAACAAGGGGGAGTTGATTCTCTATCATGGGATCTTGAACTACCATTTCACTACCCTCAGTGTTAACAAAGTCTAGCAGTTCTAAACATCAATAAATCCACCTCCTGGAAATATAAATACGTTGGTATCAAAGTTATTTCAACACCAAATAGGAAAAAAATTAAAGTTAATATACATACAGTTCCATTTCCTAGAGTATTCTGAAAATGGAACATTTTTGCATCTGCCACATGAAACCCAGACACAACATCTTCTCAAGCACTACTAGAGCAAGCCAGACCACCTGCAGTAAAATTCATGGGTATGGGAGTTGAAAATATGAATCTGCACTGTATTGCCAGACCTGTGGTCCATCTAGCTCGGTACTGTCTATTTTGACTGGCAACTGAACATAGGACCCAAAGCATATGCTCTACCATTGACTGCGGCCCTTCTACTACACTAAGATAGTTTAACATTTACACATTGAGAGAAAGCTAGTCTCAATAATTCTAGAAAACCTCATACTGGCTGACAGCAAGAATGGGACACGGGGAAACTAATGCAATCAATCATTTATTATTACAGCCAAAGGCCAGCATAAGGAAAACTAATGCTGTTCCTATCCTTACTAAGTACGCTTACAAGGGAAATATAGTTTGGAAGCTAACTGCATTGGAAACTGAGAAAGCATAGTATGATACCAAAATGCAACCATGATAATGGGAGTCACAGGGATTGTCCAGATTCAGATCCTCCCCCACCCCCCAAAAAATCTATTCAAGAATGCAGCATCTATGGAATTCTTCTATAAAAGGCATCTACTGATTCCATCCTCATAATCTCCAACATGTGTACAAGCAAGTACCAAGTCCTTGATAAAGACGTCTACCACTCCTTATAGTCATTGCTTCTCTAAAAAAAAAAAACCCTCACTGAAATGAGAAGGAAATAATTGATCATGCATATTGAATCTTTCTTCTTGCAAAAGAAGTGTGATGTGACTGATATTCACTGTATGCATACAGTGCAAGACAACATCTCAACTACAGAACAGAGAGCCAGAACAGATTCTTCTACAGTGACCTCACTCCTATGAACAGGCTACTTGCATGAGCACAGTGACTTCTGAAGTACAGAACACAGAAAACTATAATTTGTTTAAAATACCTGTATGCTTCCCTTTCCCCTGAGCTGCTCAGAGTTAATTTTTCTCATCTCAGAGGTGACCAGTACAATTTTCTATATATCACTTCTCATATGTTAATTTATGCACCAGAAAAAGCTACAAACAAACCTCAGATTTTACTCTTATGCATTGATCCTAAACTTGAAGTAAGCTATACTGATTCCAGTGAACTTTGAATCGATGGGTTTGGTATTGATCAATAGATTTTTTTATCTGTGTACCAGCAAACAATATTTTAAAAGTTAGGGTTATACATTAATACACTTGTGGCTAAACAGGCACCACTGTTGTTGTTTTAAAGAACCAAGCACTTCCTATCTTCCATTAAACCCCCTCCCATCACGGTGGCACGGAATGGCTGATGGGTGGGTGGGACCAGGAAAATCCAAACACAGTAGCCATCCAGGCTTTTATGTGAACTTTTCCAAAACGTCAGAACAAAGTAGGTTTGGGAAAGGTTAGACAAAAGCTGGGAGGAGGGGTTGGTTGTTTTCCCCTTAATTGGCAACTGAATAGCATTATAACAAGTTCTCAGCTTTGTTTAAAAAAGTAAGTCTCTAGCCCCTTTTGTTACAGAGGTGTGTGTGTGTGTGTGTGTGTGTGTGTGTGTGTGTGTAAAGTGCCGTCAAGTCGCATGATCCAACTTAAGGCAACCCCATAGGGTTTTCAAGGCAAATGATTAAGCAGAGGTGGTCTGCCGTTGCCTTCCTTGGGAAAGTCTTCCTTGGTGGTCTCCCTTCCTCTGCAACAAAAGGGACTAGAAACTCTCCCAGCATTGTCTTCACATCCAGGAAAGAATCTCTCAGCACAATGTTTTCTTCCTTAGTTAGAATTAAGTCCCAGTAAAGTTGAAGGGGCCCTGACCTGGATGGCCCAGGCTAGCCTGATCTCGTCAGATCTCAGAAGCTAAGCAGGGTCAGCCCTGGTTAGTATTTGGATGGGAGACCACCAAGGAGGTCCAGGGTTGCTGTGCAGAGGAAGGCACTGACAAACCACCTGTTAGTCTCTCGCCATGAAAACCCCAAAAAGGGTCGCCATAAGTCGGCTGCAACTTGACAGCACTTTACACACACACACACACAAAGTTGAAGGGAGTTACTGGGAACTAAGCATTTCAAAAGCTGCAGTTTGATGTGTATTTTAAAATACATCATACAGAAACCTTTGGAGGACACTTAGAAGTCATGTAGAAAATAGTTTTTAACTTGAAAACCCATTCCTATTAATGTTCTAAAGAGCAGTTAGTTCTTCGCAGGCTCTGCTTTCTTTTAGTGCATAGAAGTATAGAAACCAAGAAACAAAAACCAAGAACCTACTTTAGAGGGTGTGTGTGTGTGTAAAGTGCCGTCAAGTCGCAGCCGACTTATGGCGACCCCTTTTGGGGTTTTCATGGCAAGAGACTAACAGAGGTGGTTTGCCAGTGCCTTCCTCTGCACAGCAACCCTGGTATTCCTTGGTGGTCTCCCATCCAAATACTAACCAGGGCTGACCCTGCTTAGCTTCTGAGATCTGATGAGATCAGGCTAGCCTGGGCCATCCAGGTCAGGGCAATTTAGAGGGTACAGTGTCTTATTTGTATTCCTATACAGAGACAGGGAGACAGAGTGTGTACAATGGTAAAAAACAAAAGCCTGGGCTTCATGAATCGTAAACACTACATACAGGAATATTTTAGGACTTTGTGTTTCATAAAAAGACCAGTGGCAAAATCAAAGCTTTTATTAGATGCCCACTTGTGATAAAGGGCACTTTTTTTGTGAGGAATACTCATGCATAGGTAACCAGCACATTAATGACACACACAAGAGCAACCAAAAGCATGTCTTCCATGAAGAAAGGCTCAGGCTGAATAGATAATACTGAGTTAAAAGGGCCAACAGTCTGACTCACTGAAAGGCAGCCTGATGTCTATTTGAAGAAGTCATTTGTGGGCAAAATAATCGTTTTCAAGGATGGGTTATAAAAAGGTCACGATTATAAAAGCAGATACCTGTAAGCTATAAAGTGGGGGTCCAGTGACACCTTAAAGATTAACAAAATAGCCTTGAAGAAGGTGCTAATGAACTCCTGTTTATCTTCACTGCTACAATCTAACAGGACTTCTCTTCTGGAAATCGGTACCATCGACTATGGGAAGCATATTATTGCATGAAGCCCTGCTGTAGTGCAAAGGGTCAAGCTAGAGAGCTGTGAGACCTACCCATTTCACAAGAACAGTGGAGCCCAGGGCTCAAGCCCTCTCCTAACAAAGCACTGATTAACTTTTCAGTCCCTGATAGAAAGATAAGAGAAAGACCCCCATGCGAGCTCTGTGGTGAAACAACTGATGGAGGGAGCTTACGCTGCAATAAATCCAGTTAGGTTCTAAGGTGCCACGGTTCATATCTTCAGTGGCGGACTGGGTATAAAAATATTGGATGCCAGGAGACAAAGGGGCCCACCCACAACTATAAGGCTATCATTTAATTTTTATAAGAAATAAATAAAATTTTCAAAAAATACATAAGTGGAAAAAAGATACAATTAGAATTTTAGTTGTATGCAGTCATAGTCACTGGAAAAGACAGTCATGCTAGGAAAAGTGGAGGGCAGCAGGAAAAGAGGAAGACCCAACAAGAGATGCATGGACTCTTTAAAGGAAGCCACAGCCCTCAATTTGCAAGACCTGAGCAGGGCTGTCAAAGATAGGACATTTTGGAGGACTTTGACTCATAGGGTCGCCATGAGTCGGAAGCAACTTGACGGCACTTAACACACACACAGTCATAGTATTGGAACTTCTATTATATTTTCAAGCTACTAATCATTAACATTTTTAACGTATTGTCTAATGTTTAAGAGGGGCCCACTTCATCGGGGGCCCACTTGCCACTGGGCCAGTCCGCCACTGCGTATCTTACTTAAATTAACTTTGCAATCCCTGATAGAAGGATAAGAGCGAGAAAGACCACCGTGCTGGCTTTCTGGCGGAACAACTGATGAAGGAGGGAGCTTATGCTGCAATAAATAAAACTCTATTTATGCATGGGAGGTTTTGCCTTGGATTTTCTGCTCTCTAGATGCACATTTTCCCCATCCAAATTCTCAAAACTCAACAATAAGCCCCTATGCAGAGTTTTGAGACTTCAGATGGGGAAAATGTGCATCTAGAGCAGTGGTTCCCAAAGTTTTCGGGCTACCGCCCCCTTGGTTCCACAAACTCAACCCCAGCACCCCCTACCCTATCCAACAACACAGTTGAAGGGGTCCACCTCTAGCACTCCCCTGCTGCCCCCTTGCCTCTGAGTGCCCCCTAGGTAATCCCACCGCCCCCCAGGGGGTGGTACTGCCCACTTTGGGAACCACTGATAGAAGGATAAGAGCGAGAAAGACCACCCTGCTGGCTTTCTGGCGGAACAACTGATGGAGGGAGCTTATGCTGCAATAAATAAAACTCTATTTATGCACGGGGGGGGGGGGCTTTGCCTTGGGTTTTCTGCTCTCTAGGTGCACATTTTCCCCCAGCCAAATTCTCAGAACTCAACAATAAGACCCTATGCAGAGTTTTGAGATTTCAGATGGGGGAGGGAAATGTGCATCTGTGTGTGTGTGCGTAAAGTCGCAGCCAACTTACGGCGACCCCTTTTTGGGGTATTATTGGCAAAAGACTAACAGAGGTGGGCTGTTACCGCACTAGGTATTCCCAGCGATGTATCAAGAGTTTGGAAATGTTATAAAAAAACATCGCTTTAAAAGGGTTTTTGGATGCCACAGCAAAAAAATGGTTGGACGACGTCTTCACAGCTAAAGGGGCCAAACAAAGTGTGAACAGTATTTTTTATAACAGTTTCAAACAATATATCAGTGGGAATATCTAGTGCGGTAACAGCAGTGGTGTTCAGAGACAGGAGGAAAGAAACCCAAGCTGTGTGAAGAGAAAAAACAAGCTAACTGTTCCTTTCGTTCTGTTTTGCTCTCATCCCAGAGGTACGTTGATGGAGGAATTTCTGACAACTTGCCACAGTATGAACTGAAGAACACCATTACAGTGTCCCCCTTCTCAGGAGAGAGTGATATCTGTCCACGGGACAGTTCCACAAACATCCATGAGCTGAGAGTCACCAACACCAGCATTCAGTTCAATCTGCGCAACCTCTACCGCCTCTCAAAAGCCTTGTTTCCACCAGAGCCTCAGGTGAGCGCTGTTTGAGAGCAATGGGGGGGGGGTCTATGTATCTGTGTGCATGTCACATGCACACCTCCATAGTGGGTGAAACTTTATTATTTCCTCTCATCAGTTGATGAAGGAACTTCAGAAAAATCCTATAATATTTAAAAAGCCGCCGCAGGTTGAGTATCCCTTACCCGAAAATCCGACATCCAAAACTTTTTGAGCGCTCACAAAGGGTAATAGAATGGCTTGTGTGCAGGCCGGTCGCACCAATGGCAGGTTTCCCACAATGCCCCACATGCACAAAATTATTAAAATATTGTATTAAAATTACCTTCAGGCCATGTGTATAAGGTGTATAGAAAACATAAATTAATTTTGTGCTTAGAGTCGGGCCCCATCCCCCAGGTATCTCATTGAGTGTGTGCAAATATTCCAAGATCCGAAAAAATTCAAAACACTTCTGATCCCTGTGTGTGTGTGTGCGTGTGTAAAGTGCCATCGAGTCGCAGCCGACTTATGGCAACCCCTTTTGGGGGGGGGGGGTTCATGGCAAGAGACTAACAGAGGTGGTTTGCCAGTGCCTTCCTCTGTATAGCAACCCTGGACTTCCCTGGTGGTCTCCTATCCAAATACTAAGCAGGGCTGACCCTGCTTAGCTTCTGAGATCTGACGAGATCAGGCTAGCCTGGGCCATCCAGGTCAGGGCCCACTCATGTATAAGGCTTTAAAAACTAATCCTTTTTTAATGCAAGGACATTCATCAGCTACAACTGATTTTGACTTCATGCATGTGACAAAGTGAGCTGTGGTCCATTAAAGCTTATACCATAGATTTTAAGGTGCCACAAAACTCTTCTACTCTTTGAACATGGGGAATTACTATAATTACGCTATTCTTTTATAATGAAAAAATAAAGATGCAAGCCCAGACCCATCCGTATTTTTTTTTTTACAACAGCCGATAGAGAACAAGCCAAGCGAAGCTCATCATGGCACAGAAGAGAGCAAAGAACTTCAATCTCCCAACCACCTCAACACAACTGAGAATCTCTGTGGGATATGGAATTAGACAGGAGTCATGTGACAGCTTAAAGACTAACGAAACTGTATTCCAGCATAAGCTTTCATGGACTGGAGCCCACTTCTTCAGATGCTATGGGTGTGAATAGAGTGAAAGATCTTTAGAGCTCACCTGGGGAGGGGCTGTGGCTCAACGGTAGAGCATCTGCTTGGCATGTAGAAGGTCCCAGGTTCAATCCCCGGCATCTCCGGTTAAAGGGACTAGGCAAGGAGGTGATGTGAAAGACCTCAGCCTGAGACCCTGGAGAGCCGCTGCCGGTCTGAGTAGACAATACTGACTTGGATGGACCGAGGGTCTGGTTCAGTATAAGGCAGCTTCATGTGTTCGTGTGTGTTCATTGTACTGGCTATGATTATTTCTCTCTTGACCTGCTTGACTGCCTTAAACAGCCCTGAGAACCCCTTTAGCATCCTGGAAGAGCCGCTGCCGGTCTGAGTAGACAATACTGACTTGGCTGGACCGAGGGTCTGGTTCAGTATAAGGCAGGGCAGTACAAAGGCTAGGGGAGGGGGTGTGGCTCAATGGTAGAGCATCTGCTTGGCATGTAGAAGGTCCCAGGTTCAATCCCTGGCATCTCCAGTTAAAGGGTCTAGGCAGGTAGGTGATGTGAAAGACCTCTGCCTGAGACCCTGGAAGAGCCGCTGCCGGTCTGAGTAGACAATACTGACTTTGATGGACCAAGGGTCTGATTCAGTATAAGGCAGCTTCATGTGTTACTGTGTCTGGTGTATCCCTTTGGCAGCAGTGTGCCATACAAGGGTAGAATCTCTAGCGCCTCTCTTTTATAAGAGAAGAGTGCTCTGAAGCTTGAAGGGGGAGTCTGGAGGAATCCCACAAGGATGAGCCACGTCAGAAATTGGGCACGACAGCTAAAGAAGCTGCCTGCAGACAGATTCCTGCTGCTTATTAGTCAAATTATCCTCAAAGCAAAAAAAAAAAAAAGTGGTAATTTACCACCTTTCTCTGCATAGCGGCCCTGGTGGTCTCCCATCCTTGGTGGTCTCCCCTCCAAATACTAACCAGGGCCGTCCCTGCTTAGCTTCCGAGATCTGACCCCACCAGGCTAGCCTGGGCCGTCCAGGTCAGGGCTCAAAGGCACCCACGGCCAAAGGCGCGCGCCTTACCTAAGCAGGCCCCGCTGACCAGCGCGGTGGCCGTCAGGGCTCCGGCGGACGCGCCGTAGATGGTCTTGGCGTTGGCGACCAGGAACGGCGCATGCTCCTGCAGGCAGCTGGCCACCCCGATGTGGTACACCCCCAGGAACCCGCAGCCCGCGAAGGAGATGTTCCAGGCGGAGCCCGGCGGGAACATCGCCTCCCCCGCCGCGCCGAGCCCTCGCGGGGAGGTGGGCCGCGGCCGGAGAGCTCCGCGGGGAAGCCCCTCCTGGCCTCTGCCCGGCCGCACGGCCCTGGCGACGCTGATGGGGCTGGGGGGGCGGCGGCGGGGTTTAACCGCCTCAACCGTCTCAACCGTCTTAACCGTCTCAACCGCCTCGAACTCGGCCCCGCTCGGTTCTCCACAGGCGCCCGTTTCCTCCCAACCGCCGCTTCCCTCAGGGGCTCTTTCCGCGCCTGACCCGGCGAGGTGTTATATCGAGTGCGTGCCCCTCGCGGGGGGGGGAGGAGGAGGAGCCGCGGCGCGTCACGCTGCCGCCCTGACGTCAGCGGAGACGCCGGCTCTGGCGAATGGCTGCCGGGCGGAGGCGGCACCGCCCCTCGGGGGGCGGAGCCGGGAGAGGCTGCGGGGCGGGGGGAGAAGGAAGGGGGCGCGCGCCGAGTGGCAGAAAAGGTCCAGGAGCCCCTTAAAGACTAACACAAATATTTTCTGGCAGGGTATGCGCTTTCGTGAGCCGCAGCTCACGAAACATTTATATATGTTATACGAACATGTATATATGTTTTTATAAATGTTTTATATATATGTCTGCACCATGAGAACTCGTTATGCAGGGATTAGACTAGGATCCGAGAGACCTAGGCCAGTGGGCCCCTGATGAAGGGGGGGGGGCCTTAAACATTAGACAATACGTTAAAAATGTTTATATATATATAATGAGAACTCGTTATGCAGGGATTAGAGTGGGGGCCCTTAAACATTAGACAATGTGTTAAAAATGTTATATATATATATATATATATATACACACACACACACACACACACACACATATATACATATACATATACATATATATATAATTTTCAACATATAATGTTTAACCTATATATATATATATATATACACACACACACACACATATATATATATACACATACACACACACACACATATATATGTATATATATGTCTGTACCATGAGAACAAAATGAGCCCCGTGGCGCAGAGCGGTAAGCTGCAGTACTGCAGTCCAAGCTCTGCTCACGACCTGAGTTCGATCCCAGCGGAAGTCGGTTTCAGGTAGCCGGCTCAAGGTTGGCTCAGCCTTCCATCCTTCCGAGGTCGGTCAAATGAGGACCCAGCTTGCTGGGGGTAAAGGGAAGATGACTGGGGAAGGCACTGGCAAACCACCCCATAAACAAAGTCTGCCTAGTAAACGTCGGGATGTGATGTCACCCCATGGGTCAGGAATGACCCGATGCTTGCACAGGGGACCTTTACCTTTACCCTTTTACCATGAGAATTCGTTATGCAGGGATTAGACAGGGGGAAGGAGGAAGAGAGGCGCGCAAACAAACATGAGTGGGTCCCCCTACCCAGTGGCGGACTGGCCAGGGTGTCCGCTTGCCCGATGGCCAGTGGGCCCCTTACCTAGAACCTGCTGTTAAAGTAATGAGCTAACTTGTGTTTCATGTACATTTCCACAAGGTTAAATATTAAATGAAACTGGGAGGGACGACACTGGATTGGATCCTGTGTACAAGGTCCTTGGGTGCCAGGGGTGGGATAATGTTTGCCAATTTCCTCCTGCTGTGGCAACCCTTTAGTTCCCCCTGCATGCTGCTCCTGGAGGTTCCTGCTCCTCAGGAGCAGCATTTTAGGGGCCATTCGGGGCTGCACCGGAGAAGGGAAGCAGAGAAGAAGAGTTGGTTTTTATATGCCAGCTTTTTCTACCACTTAAGAAGAAGAAGAACAGTTGGTTTTTATATGCCGACTTTCTCTACCACTTAAAGCAGAATCAAACCGGCTTACATTCTCCTTCCCTTCCCCTCCCCACAACAGATGCCCTGTGAGGTAGGTGGGGCTGAGAGAGTTCAGAGAGAACTGTGACTAACCCTGGGTCACCCAGCTGGTTTCATGTGTAGGAGTGGGGAAGCCGACCCGGTTCACCAGATTATATTCCACCTCTCCAAGCCACTGCTTTTAACCACTACGCCACGCTGGAACAGGTCCCAACCTGTAGTTCATAAAGGGCATGGTGGGAGCTCTGCCAGCATTTTTTGCCTGGGCCCTGTACTAGACAACTGGCTTTGGCACAGAATTCCCATGAAGCCCTGGTTTTAAATTAAACCCTTGACTATGATTTTAAACCAAAATGCAAGTGGGGCTGTCTGCTTAGTGAACGTTTCAAACATTCCACCGTTATGTTTTTAAAGTTTTATCACTAAAACGATGAGAGCTGGAGCCTTTACAAATGTGAAAATGTAGGTTCACAGCTTTACTACTAAAAGCCTGAAGGTCATCAGAGGTCATTGCCTAGAGACTGGCCATCTTCTAATAGTCTGCTTGAGAAATGACATGATGAGCATTCAGGTACTGTAGCTCCCATTCAGTGATGCAGGACCCATATAGCAGCTATTGTAGATTGTTTTGGTTTGTGCACCCTCACCCAGCCCATCACAGACGCCAAGTATTGATTCAAGGTGTCTACTGCCTCCCTAGCAGTAGATGGAAAGAAGAGATAGAGCTGAGTATCATCAGTGCACTGATGACATCTTCTGAATCGCCAGTTGTCCCCTCCTAGTGGTTACATATACATATTAAACAGCTTGGAAGACTAGATGGACCTTGCAATCCCCTGAAGGCCAAAGGTCATACAGCAGAACACCATGTTCTCAGACCTGCCTGGCAGAAGGCAGCAGAGAAAGTTCTGTTCCAATATAATTCCACCCAGATGGCCCAGGAAGATACCATAAAAAGATAAGAAGAGCTCTGCTGCCAGAATCCACATTTTTAATAGAATTTTTATTGACAGAATATTTTTTTTACAATAGAGAAATTACAAGAAAAATAAATTTTTTTAACAAAATTAAAACAAGTTAAAAAAAACCAAAAAGTAATATAGAGTTGAAGGTGAGAGTCCCTTTCCCTCCCTCGTGTTGTGTGCCCACCCACCCCCCGTTGTGACTTCCAGAGAAGTACCCCTTAGCTTTATATAATCCATTATTTATTTAGTTTCCCTTTACTACAATATTTTATTTACAACTCTTTCACAATCTTCGTAAAATCAATCTCTGCCGTGTTAGCCCACTGTACAAAGGCCTCTTTTAAACTCGCCAGAATCCACATTGACCACCAACCAGTTACTCTAGAGGGCCAACAACAGAGCATAGAGGCTGAAGTCTTCCCCTGATGTTGCTTCCTGGCGCCAGTATTTAGAGGCTTATTGTCTTTGAACATGGAGGTTCCCTTTAGTCACCATGGCTAGTAGACACTATACTCCACCAATCAGTCTAATCCTCTGTTGAAGCCATTTATGTCCACAGCTATCACTACATCCCCTGGCAGCCCATTAACACATTTTAATCACCAGCTGAGTAAATAAGTATTTCTTTTTGTCTGGAATGACCGATAGTACCATGGTTGATCTTATCATGATACAATGAAAGGTCCAGGAGGACAAGAAGGGATTTGCTGTCCCTGGTGGGTGTCTATTAATGGCTCATCAAGTTGGGCAGCCAATGTGATTTCCATCACAAACCCAAACTGAAAACGATTAAAATAATTGATTCTAACCATAACCTATTTGCACCTGTCAGATTTAGGGAGAATGTATATGTGGGAATAAATTATGCAAAATGAGGTTTATTTTCAGCCATGGGTCTTAGTGAGAAATAACTAATGTGAATGAATAAATAAAAACCTGACCACACCATGCCTTGTTCTGAAACAGCATTATTTCCATAATTATATGAATGGAATTGGAATTGTAGTGCTGTTAGGGGTTTGAGGTCTAGTTATGGATTTGTTGGCTTTGTCAGACACTACTGAAGCGGGTCGTGCTGTTCAGATGACAGGCTCTTAGAATGTATCACTTACTGAGAAGAGAAGGTATCTTATTCATCGAGTAAGCAGGACTCAACAACTTTACTTACTTTAAAAAGCAAGTCTTTTTATTGATATACTTCTAGTAAAATATGTATAAATGCAGATTATCAAGTCTTTAACACTTCTATAAAAACTCTTGTAAAAATACAATATATGTATGTACAATGTACGCAGTAAAAGCAAGCAAATCTTACATACTATTCAGTTTCAAAATCCAACTTCTAAAATATAACAGTCAAATTATTCTGATTCAGTTCAAAGTATCTAATTCACAAAGTCTAGAGTAAAGTATTTAAGCCATACATACCATTCAGCCTTTTCTGAGAGCCTTTTGGAAGGTTCTAAATCTCTGGGCTAACTGTAGCTGTATTTATACTGTTTCTAGACTCATTAGGAGAAAAGATAGATTCTTTTTTCCCCACCTTAAGACAGCTTTTTCATCCAACAGGAGGAATACTTGTTATACCTTTTATTCCCTCTATCAGATGTCATGAGCAGTGCAGTAATGTTTTAATAGCAGCTGCTCAGCTCCCTATGACCATATATGGGCTTCCTTTCCTTTCAGTCTATTTTGCTTAAAGTATAAACACTCATTTCTGAGTTTCATGATCACATTATATACTTAATTTTTATACCATTCTCTTCATTAGGACAATACGCATTAAATGAGACTACTTAGAAATCTGTAGCACAATATTTAACTATATAACTCATAAAACACAATTATTGCTTACATTGTCACTTTGCGACCATCAGTCAGTAACACATAGCCTTGAGCAAGGTTACAGAAAGCAAGGAAGCATATTATTCATATCCTTGATAGGACTGCTGGAATCTTTAATGCCTTTAGTTATAAAAAGCAAATTTTAAGCTATTAATACACTCTTAGTACATTCAGTAGACTGAGGAGGGCAAAGCTGTTTTGCCTTCAAGATTCAGCTGGCAGCTGACATTTAACATTTAGCAGATAGTGAAAGATAGTTAGCTCTGGAAGAGCTGACCTTGAGAGAATTCTATCAGCCTGTTCTAAGGACATTTGCTTTTCACAGGCTTTTCATTACACAAACTTGTATAGTTTTATAGTTCAGTTTGCATGATATGTTCAGGCTTTATATGGAATTAATTCTGCACATGTTCACAAAATACCATAATTATGTCAGAGACCGTGACACTACATGCTGTTTTTCATAAATAATTACAAACTATTTCTTCACCTTTTCCCCAACTGGTATAATTAGATGACTGACTGAGGCAAAGTGAGTTAAAATAATAGGCTTGCACTGAATGGACCACTTCTTCGGGAACAATCCAGGATTTACCTTTAAGGCTGCACTTCAGTTTCGCTCGGGGGTGCCTGTTTCTTAAAGACTGGTGGGGTGAACTCAAGGTCTGTAACTTTCATGCATATGAAGAAATTGCCTTCATGGAAGTGGCTGCAATGGAGTGGGAACCAGTTGCTTCTACTAACTTTTTTGAAGTCTGTGGAAGAGTGGTGGGCCACTATTCATCATTCATGTGTAATTTTGAAGAAAGATATAATGACTTGAAATTTCTTAAAGCTTATTATGTTAAGTAATTCCACAAGTAGGAGTCAGCTAATAGTGAATTAACAGCCATTAGTTGGAGCATTAATTGGAGCAGCATTAATTGGAGCAGTAGCATCACTAATCACCTGTGTTTGCTACCAGGTGCGACGTATGAACACGTGAAGCTGCCTTATACTGAATCAGACCCTTGGTCCATCAAAGTCAGTATTGTCTATTCAGACTGGTGGCAGCTCTCCAGGGTCTCAGGCAGAAGTCTTTCACATCACCTACTTGCCTAGTCCCTTTAACTGGAGATTCTGGGGGTTGAACCTGGGACCTTCTGCATGCCAGGTAGATGCTCTACCACTGAGCCCTGGGTGTATATGGAGTTAGTTACATTGTTTTCTGGACTGTGACCATTGCTTTTTAAATGGACAAGTGGGACTATTGCAGAATGCGAAGCTTCTGCATTTTGGGATGCTCTTCTATTCTCCAGACAATGGCTATAGGGGTTATTTTGCTTCACAAGCTGGTCTCCTCATTGTTGGTTAGATTCCATTGTAAGTAGCTGCCATCTTGTAATAAGGACTTCTCAGTTATGATATGTGCTCTGACACTGCCAGATCATTGCATACAAAAGCCAAACAAGAGGTGTGATTTTAAAAGTATAGAAGAGCTCTGTTTCTTTCTTGTAATTCTCTCCCCTCCCCCTTTTCCTTAGGAGTGAAGCTGGGCAAACCTTTTACCATGCCTTGATTAAAATTTGGTGTAGCCATTGGCAGACACACAAAATGGCTTTTGGGGGTAGAGCTGCCAGTTGGCCATCCTTGGCCTAAAATGAAGTTGGGAAGTACAGTATGTTTACCAATTGTTTGGATAAATCCTAACAATACATGATCCTGGAAATAAGCTGGTAACTAGAAATGGCGTCGTGTCCTGTTCTGTAATAACGCTGTTTTTGAATTGAGATTGTCAGCCGTGTTTACTGTGTTGTACATAGTGCTGTTTTGTGGAATCACTGGAGGGTGAGTTTTGATTATTGCTGCTATGTTAAGGTAGTGGCTTAACAAAGCTTAACATTGCAGCTATCATCAAAACTCGCCCCATGCACTTATCCTAAATAGGCATCATTAATAGGGTTGCCAGCCTCCAGGTACTGGCACACAAAAATTAGCAAGCTGTGAATTAATTAGCAAAAAAAAAAAACAGCTTCAAACTGCAAAACAGTACAAGTTTGTATTAACAACACTTACACATGCACCATACATATGGTACACCAAACATGGACAATGTCCAACCAAGTAAATACTATATACAATTAAAGCCACCACAGGGAATATCTACAGTCCTGGGCTTGAGAGCATCTTTTTTTCTCCAAGTAAAAGGTAAAGGTCCCCTGTGCAAGCACCGGGTCATTCCAGACCCATGGGTTGATGTCACATCCTGACATTTCCAAGGCAGACTTTGTTTGCGGGGTGGTTTGCCAGTGCCTTCCCCAGTCGTCTTCCTTTTATCCCCAGCAAGCTGGGTCCTCATTTTACCGACCTCGGAAGGATGGAAGGCTGAGTCAACCTTGAGCCGGCTACCTGAAACCAACTTCCGTCGGGATCGAACTCAGGTTGTGAGCAAAGCTTTTGACTGCAGTACTGCAGCTTAACACTCTGCGCCACAGGGCTCCTTTTCTCCAAGAGGTAAGGTAAATAGTCAGTTCTACAGAAGTCCGGTTCACTTTCTGTTTCGGCTTATCCCAGCCTTCCTCAGGGGCTCACTAAATATAAGGCAAAAATAAACATGCAGTACAGGACGGCATAAATCAAGAATCAACAAAGTCATATATACAATCATATACTCACACACTAGCTGTATTCACACTGCTTATGCGTTGGCAAATTAAAGATGCTAAGCCCCATTTTTTAAGGGCTTTAGTCACATGACAATGTAAGTCACTACAGCTGTTAGAAAATTAAAGTTACAGGTGCATTATTGTATTAACAAAGTCACAAAATACCGTATTACAAAAAGCATGCCAAGCCTAGTGCAGTATTTAATCCTTTTGGGTACAATGTGTCAAAAAAATGTATGTATTTAGATTCTTGGCGCTGCAAAATTAGATCAATGTTTGCTTTCTCATATTTATGTGTGCTGGTATAACGCCACAGCACAAAAAATGACAGATCTTCATCAGAATGATTGCTCTCCAGGAAATGAGAAGTTAAGGGAGCCTCTAAAACCTTATTTCTTAACCTAGACCTATGTTCGCTGATGCGATATTTAATAGGTCTGGGGTTTTTTCCAATGTACCAAAATTTACATGCACACATAATACAGTAAATAAGGTTACGTGAGTCACAATTGTTAAAGCTGCGGATAGAGAAATTCTTTCCTGTGACAGGGTTGGTAATATCTTTTACTGTCAGCATAAACCTACAACTCTGACAGGAGCCGCATTTAAAGTTGCCATTTGGTAGATGAGAGCCAGTAATTTTTGGGTGGGTATTGTGTACCAACATATCCCTTAAGGATCTTGTGCGCTTGTATGTTTGGTGTACCATATGTATGGTGCATGTTTATGTGTTGTTAATACAAACTTGTACTGTTTTGCAGTTTGAAGCTGTTTTTTTTTTTGCTAACCTCCAGGTACTAGCTGGAGATCTCCTGCTATTACAACTGATCTCCAGCCAATAGAGATCAATTCACCTGGAGAAAATGGCTGCTTTGGTAATTGGACTCTATGGCATTGAAGTCCCTCCCCAAACCCCGCCCCCTGAGGCTCCGCCCCTAAAATATCCCGCCGGTTGCCAAGAGGGACCTGGCAACCCTAATCATTAAACATATTAAAGGGTAAAGTCAGCTAAAAGTGTGAGCGTATAAGAAGAACAGTATATTTGAGGTGCTACTACAGAAAAGTCCCTGTCCGTGATCGCCACCTATCACATATCCTGAATTCAGGGGACCACAGAGCAGAGCCTCTGTCAAAGACTGACTGGTGGCAGGATGGTATGGGAGCAGTCAGTCCCACACACCCAGGCTACGTAGAGCTTTGCAAGTAAGAACAAGCTCTGTGAATCATGCCTAGAAACAAACTGGCAGTCTCCGGAGTTCTTTTAAAGGTGGCAAGACACGTGCCACTCTGACAGGTAGCTCACAGTTAGAACTCCCAAGCTGTCTGATAATCTTGCTGCTGCATGCTGAGCCAACTGAAAAAATGGGTCTTCAGAGGCAGCCCCAGGTAAAGCATGCTACAGTAATCTAACCTGGATGTGATCAGAGACCATGTTGGCAGATATTTACTGAGGGTTGCCTTATTTTTAGCTCCATCAAATTGGTCAGGAAAATTTGAAGTATGCACGCTATGAATCTGCTAAACTTGCAGAAATGTGTTGTTTTGAAAAGGCATTCCATGCCTGCTAAGTGCTTATGAGAGTTCAGAAAGGACTGTTTTGCTTTGGTTTGTTGTCCTATAAGCCAGGAGTTTTGTACTTCTCTTCACCAGTAGCAGAGCAATACATGTTGATGATGAGGCAATTTCCTTTGCTGCACTGTTGTTTGACCTTTTTTTGAAAGCACTACCTACCCCTACGCTGGCCAAGTTTAAATATAATGCAAACTACACTATGTGCAAATCAGGACCTGGTGTGTGTTTGGGGGGGGTGTCTCCCCTTCACTGTAGCCATAGATCATCTTCCCATGTGTACCAATGAATTCTAACCATTGTTAATGGTAACCAGGTTCCCTCTTACCTAGGGTTTGCAAATGTTGTCTCGAATGGAAGCTGAGGTATCCTTCTGTTTGATTTAAACTGCATGGGAGCTCTTAGTAAACTACTTAGTAAACTATACAGGATTCGCCTATAAATAATTCACAAAGAATGGAATGAGTGTCTCTTGGTGGCAGCTGCTGGCCCACTGGTACCTCAGCTAATGATGTTTTGTAGGCAAATAATCATTCATATGCAAGAATATCTGAACTGTATAAAAGAGCCAAATGGATATCCTGGAACCCACATAGTGAATGCAGAAAGAGAAGAACAAAGATTCACTTTAAAAGTCTCTTGGAATGATGGCCATTTCCACAAGGGTTCCCCTCCCCTCCCACTTCCCTCCTCCCACTGGTGTACGGGTGCACCTCCTTTCCCCCAGTCTGCTTTGTTCTGAAGTTTTGGTAAAGAACACTGCAAGGCCTGGATGGCTGTAGTGTAAGCTGGAAACTTCCAATTTTCCCACTTCCACCCACACGGCAGACATTTCCTTCCCATTTTTAATTGGCAACTGAATATCATTATATCAATCAAACTTTATAACAATACGTGTAACAGGTTCCCTGAATTCCCAGCTTTCATTAGTTTTTATAAAAAGTCTCTAGCACCTTCAGTTGCAGAGATATAAGGGGAAAGGCATATTTCCCCAACAGAAGGGCTGAGAAAGACTCACTTTTTAAAGAAACATGAAAGCTAGGGATTCAAGATCCTGTTGCACATATTATTATGACATTATATCAATGCGATGTTTTAAAGAAAGGGGGGGTGGGAACTGGTAGGGAGTGGGAACAGCAGCTGCTGGGGAGTCCTGGGCAGGGAAAACCTGTCATGTGGGAGACCTGTTGCTATTGTGTTGTAATGGGAGCGGCAGCAGCAACAGGAAAACCTCACATGTCTGCCCATGTGGAAAACACAGATCTTTTCCTTCCTCTATACTTTGAAAAATAAAAAATCCAGCTGTGCCTTCCAAGGGACACCACTGGGGCAGCAACAAGTCCATTTAGGCAGCCTTCCTCCTGATCATCCCCATCTTATCAAAAAGTATAACACATAAAATAAGACCTAGAAGTATTTGAAAATCACTGACCCCAAGGCATCATTTTGCCCAGCCACTATGAAATCTTCCTAGGCTCATAGAATCCATTATCCATTAAAACAATTATCTCCCACCCTTCCTAGAGAAAGTTCAGAGCAGTTTTTAAACAATTATTTAAAATAAAGATCTGATGAGATTGGCTGATGTACAATTATCATAACTTGCATATAATTTGTATGCACGCTGTAAATATCCCATTATGGCAACGAAATCATGCCATTCACTCTTATCACAACTCTGCATGGGAATTCCTATCCTAAATAGGTGAAATTTAAGTTAAGGTGTGTGTGTGTGTTTTATAATGTTTCATAATATTCAATACATGAGACTAAATAATGCATAACATATAATGATGCATAACATAAATGAGTAAAGATTTGACAATCTAAACAATATGTTTGACTAATTCAGATTGTTTGGATTGTCAAATCTTTACTCATGGATATTGTATTATATGTTATGTATTATTTAGTCTCATGTATTAAATATTATGAAACATTATAAAATTATTAAAATTTATTTCTATTCCAAAAAGTAATGGAGACTATATTTGTACAAACTGATCTTGTGTTATGTATCTGTCTCTATTCCTATACACAGGTATTTCCCCCATTAACGTAAACCATACTAAACCTACTACATTCTAAATACTAAAGTAAACCATACTTTCCTTATCAATTTATCCCATATCTGGTGCTTTCTTCTGTCTCTATGCTGCAGCTATTAACATTCTGGCTGCAGTGAATAAATTTCCTATTAAACGCATCTTGTTAACTGAGATCCCTCTTGGTACACTGGGATCTTGTTGTATTTCCATATGCAGTTCAGAGCAGTTTTTAGGGGCTCCCAATGGTCTCCCACAAAGCTAGTGGTGGGGCTGCCAACTCTGGGTTAGGAAATTCTTGGATATTTGGGGGTAGAGCTTGGGGAGGAACCTCAATGTTACATAGATCCCACCCTCCAAAGCAACCATTTTTTCTAGGGTTACTGATCTCTGTAGTCTAGAGATCAGCTGTAATAGGAAATTTCCAGCCCCTAGCCTAACCAGGACACACCTTCATATGCTGAAGAATTTCCCTTTTTCTCCTTTAACTCAATTTTTGTGGTAACATCCAATTTGACAAAGAATTCTGGTGAACTTGAAAGCTTGCACTGTTATTTCGCTGGTGCTAATAAAAAGTATTATGTAGATTGCGGTATGCTTATAACAGAATCTTTAGTAAATCTTTGGAATTGTTCTCTGATCATTTGTTGCCCACTATGTAGTTTTAACAACACAACAGTGCTGGAGTGATGTTGATTTTTGTCCTGTGTAGTTAATATATGAAAAATTAAATTTGATCATTTATCACACTACACAGAAAAAATGCATTTCCTTGCGACACACTTTCTAATGTCCTTAGTTGAGAAGGAAACAGCAGGGGGCAAGGGGCATGGTCCTTCCTAAAGATTAACTCCAAATGCCACTTTACAACCATTTTCTTGAAATATTGTGTTGGTATTTTTATCACTGCCTCTGTCCTGTGTTCATGGGTGGAATATTTGGAACTAAATGGTAGAGCTGTGTAACTTTTTGATAATAAACTGTCATAGCCTGTTTGATGCACATGAAATTTTCTTGCCGTCCAGAGACAGCTCTTATGCTGCAGACTATCTAAGGAGTCCATAGTTCATTATATGTTTGCCTTTGTTTGACCAAAGTACCCGCAGTTCCACTTTGTGTTTATGTACTCACATAAAACTTCTCTCATCTTTCCCCTCAGGAGGCAGAATTTTGTGACCACCATATTCATTATTTCTTACATTGCTAAAGTCTGTAGTCAAACCAATTATGCAGGTTTCTATAGTAGCTAGAAGTCAGAAGCAGCCCAACGACAAACAGGTTCAGTAAGTCAGACATGCAGGATAAGAATAGCATTATTGTACTTTGTTAAATTGCTTTGTTAGGGGGAATCTATATCGTTTTAAATACCAGTGTGTTTGCTTGCACAATTCTATAGCAAACTTTCTACAGGATCGCTAAACAATTGTACCTCCACCTCCGTGTTCCAGAGCAGCAAGGAACTTCCAGATTTCAGAAATATTGAGGTGGTCCAGGTAAGGGATAGAGAACTGGAGCAATTTTTATATACTAAGTTAAGGACAGAGAGGGCCATTGTATTAAAAGTAGTGTTTACTATTTTGGAGCCTCTTTTGAGAAAGTCAGCTCACCATCCAATCTGTTGAGGAAGCATCTCCATTATAAAGAATTCACTGCTCTCAGAGTAAACAATAACATACAGCATGCTGAAAATCAGCTTTAAGAAGTTGGTGGTTTCACCAAATGGTTCCATTTAAGTTTTCTCTTATTTTTCTGCTACAGCAGCTTTGTTACAATGCTCAGACTACTTTGGACAGGTTTTTTTTCCCTCATACAGCAATCAATGGTAAACGTCACCTGAGATTGTACAAGTATTGCATTTCAGAAATGTGGGTCATGAAGCACATACACAAGCAACAGTACTGATTAAACATTTGGGAGATCTGATTAAAATGGGGTGAGAGAGAGCTCAGCATTACTGACATAAATACCTTTTCTTAAGAGTGACAGATGGGCTATATGCATTTTTCAAACATGCAGTAAAAGCACGGAATATGCCTTGTTTTTTCATAATTGGTTTAGTCATGAGCCACTTGGAGCACATCTGTAGATAAATGTAAATAAAGGGTACAAAATTCTGATTTTTTTTAAGCTTGTGGTAGGGGAGGGGCTGTGGCTCAATGGTAGAGCATCTGCTTGGCATACAGAAGGTCCCAGGTTCAATCCCAAGCATCTCGTTAAAGGGACTAGGCAAGTAGGTGATGTGAAAGACCTCTGCCTGAGACCCTGGAGAGCTGCTGCCAGTCTGAGTAGACAATACTGACTTTGATGGACCAAGGATCTGATTCGGTATAAGGCAGCTTCATGTGTTCATGTTAGCGAAGACAGGCTTAAAAGTGTGTGGGTGAATATATGGTGAAATCTCAGAAGCCAAATGGGTGGTCAGAAAGACCCTGAGGCACTCTTTAGCTCCTTAGTTTTTTGTTTTACTTTAGAAATAAGAGAATGGTCTAACTTTTTTTTGTAAGAAGGTATTAAGCTGCCTGAGTCCAGGGTCCTCATCCCTGTTAAGGATCCCATCCTCCTCCACAACAGGCACCAGAGAAGCAGATGGTTCTCTCATTTAATGAAGTTTCTGGACTTGGTAACTATACAAAGGTATTGAATCCTACTTGCGGTGACAACAGGTGAAAATAAACGTGTTTGAATATTGCTGATGTTCCATATTTCAAAATTAGGATGGGTTGGCATATTTAGCCAGAAATGTTTTATTAAAAAATGGTAAAAAGATTGGCAGTTTCACTCATAAGTAAAATTGTTTGCAGAATTGCACTTTAATCTCTTTGGCTTTTGTTCGTAAATGGTCCTAGCTAAAAGCAACTCACAAGCTATGAAATAGCATGGTTAGTTCATATCTATTTCCATCTTATGCTTTCTCCCCTGCAACATTAGCATACACATTCCACGATGGAAAAGCCATGGCAAGGTTACAGCAACTTTATTACAGAGCCTGACCATCTGTGAGGGGATCTGATTTTGGGGCAATGTCCAGGCCATAAACCAATGTCTTGAATGACAGAGCAGTTCCTAAAAATTCAGAGGCTAGCTATTAACTGTGGTGAAAAATAATTTCAGAGCAGTAGCTATGTGTCTTTTGTAGCACCACCTTAATGACACATGACATTTATTTCAGCAATAGTGAGCTCTGACTCAAGAAAGCTTGAGCTGGAATGAATGTTGCTAATATTTAAGGTGGTAATGGACTCTCCTGTGGCACAGAGGTGGTAAGCTGCAGTACTGCAATCCAAGCTCTGTTCACGACCTGAGATCGATCCCAAAGGAAGTTGGTTTCGGGTAGCCGGCTCAAGGTTGACTCAGCCTTCCATCCTTCCGAGGTCGGTAAAATGAGGACCCAGCTTGCTGGGGGTAAAGGGAAGATGACTGGGGAAGGCACCGGCAAACCACCCCGTAAACAAAGTCTGCCTCGGAAACGTCGGGATGTGACGTCACCCCATGGGTCAGGAATGACCCGGTGCTTGCACAGGATCCTTTACCTTTCAATGGACTCCCAACTAATTGTGTTGAAAAATGAAGTGAAATTTGGATTTTTCTTCCATGGAAGTATCTCCATTTCAAAATGTGACAGAACTCTGCAGCTTTAACAAACCCAGTTGTAAACTGCAATTTATGAAGCAGTGCCAGTGGATTGTGAACATCTGATGTAGAAGGAAACAACAAAACTAGTGCCTAGTATGGGTCATGGAAAGGCAAAAAGAATTTCAACCAAGATTTATTACAGAATAACCCTTAACAAAATTTTAGTCAAACAATCCAAATCCCATATCATCATCTGATTCTTCAGACTCTTCTTTCTTTTCTTCTTTCTTCTCCTCAGCTGCAAATTCAAATATATTTAGACAGTTAGGGACAACTCTCAAATAGACTAATTTCATTCCATTTACCACACTTACACAAATAATTATGAGTGGAAAAGAACAAGAGTCCAGTAGCACCTTAAAGACTAACATTTCTGGCAGGGTATGAACTTTCGTGAGCCACAGCTCACTTCTTCAGATAATTATGATTTAGACAAGAACAAAATAAACAAAACCCTGATGGAGTATATTGCAACCCACCACGCTGTCCATTAGACATACACTGTGCCAGTATTACCCAACGAAACGAAGGAGGCCAAACAAAAGAGAGAAGATCAGCTTGGTATCAAGCATCCACACCAAAAAAATAAACGGATTGTCAGAACTGAAGAGAATTTATATATTTGAAGTCTGAAGTAGTTTTAACCGATGGCCACTGTCGATCAAACTGCTCCAGAGATTACCACTGATGAGCTGTCTATATTGACATTCAGAACGCACTCTGAACGCCAGCTCTGAACATAAAGAAGCAAATAAGAAATTAGTTATACTTACCAACGGCAGGTGCAGCACCTGCGGCAGGAGCGGCAGGGCCCCCAGCTGAGACTGCTACAGCCCCACCCACCGGCATGCTGGCAAGCTTGCTGTTACCTAGGGGAGAGGAAGAAGGAAACATGACACGCCATGGCCTGTGAAAGGGAACCAGACCAACAGATACCATAAAAGGATTTGTTTATTCCACCAGCCCAGTTTCACCTTCCAAACCACATCTGTGACTTCTGGCTGCAGGCAGAGTATGTATTAGAGTACCTGGAGTGCTGTGAATGGGTGAGGGAGAGATTACAAATTTGATATAAAGGAACTTCCTGAAATCAGAAGCGTATCTCCTGGGACTGGCCTATTCCCTACCACACTACTGTGCATCACATATACGTCCAAAGTCATTTCAACATTTCAACCAACACTTGCTTTGGGACTGTAGTGCCACCATTTGTTTTTATACCTCTGAGATGTCAATTCATTTCTATCTGCATCGGAAGGCCAAATTAAGCAACAGCTGGAACTGTATGATAACATAGGGCCTTGGAGATTTAGGCTTGCTACTGATTAATGTGTACAGTTTCAAAGAAGCTTGCAATATTTCCCTTGTGATCCCCAAGATTCCCTCAGCGTTCATAAACAAGCCAAAGGGGGCAAAATGTCTGTTCTTAGTTTCCAAGAATATTCTGAATCGGTTCTGAAACATGTTTACTCTTCTAGCCACAGGAACCCCATGTCACTGCTTATATATCTATTCCAAGAAAGGGTTATGTGCTTAATTTCTTGGCTCTGATACTATCACTTAAATGCACTGAAACTTATTTTGAACTTAAACACAGCCCCCAATTTCACTGGCTCTACTGCTGTACCAGTCTTTGTGTCAAGCTACAGACTGAATTAAACCTTCATAGTGGCAGCAGAAGGTGTTAGCAGAGGCAACTCTTTCCTGCCATCCTCTTCCTCCAACAGCTGCCAATCATCGCCAAAAAGGCAAATGCAAGAATTAGGGTCCATGCAAAATGCATCACTTCTGGGAGAAGTGGTTGAAACCAACCTTTCTGCATTTTATACCAGCACAGCCTCTACCACCAGCAGTGGAAGGCTTCTTGCACCAGCAAAAAGGAAGCATAGGATCTAACTGTCATCAGAACACAAATGTCTCACTAATACTGTTAATGATAACTATTCAGGACCAGCTTTTTACATAACTACTTCAAGAGTTATTTCTACATTGTCTCTTCATCTGGAGGGGACCTGCATTAGGGCATTCACTAAAGAGTGTTTTGGGGAGCATGTGTTTTTATGGAACTTTTCTTTCTCCTGAATTAAGAGTCTGTTGGACCATTAGAGTTCAATGAGTTTAGTGAAATTTCCAGCCGTCATGACAAGCCTCACCAATATCTTTTAGCCAGAGACTAGTCTCAGTAATCTTCTGCCCATGTTCGTATGGACTGATTTTCACCCAATGGAAAGTTAACTTCAGTCTCACACACTTACGAGAATCAAACTGAGAATGTACAAATCCTTACTAGATCCATGTACACCGTGAAATGGGGAACTTTAACAAAATATGCTTATTTTTAATTGTATTGATACTGTTGCTATAGTAAAACACCTTAGTTCCCCCGTCTAAAGGAGATTTGAACTAAAACCTCAAAGAACCAAGGAATTACTGGTAATTTAGTGGATCTGTTTCAGTGGAGTACAGAAACCAGATTATTAGGGGACAAGAGAAGAGTTTGAAGAGAATGTTCAAGCAATGGAAGAAATCACCATGGTACAGGAGTATGCAGACGAAAGAAGAAACCCAATGTCAGCGGGAGAAATAGTGGCTCATTTCAAAGCAGTGTAAAGGAACGGAGGGAAACACTTGAAATATGGTACCTAAATGTTCAGTATAGCCATGTTAAGGTAGAAAGGGAGGTGGAACCAGGGAGTGGAGTAATAGGTCCAAGAAGAAGACAGGTGGGCATATCATCCAGTGGGGAGATAGAAGAGGAATCGGAAGTAAACAGGCTGCAACATCATCGGTTTTATCAAGAAATCAAGAGCCTGTGCCGACTCAGACTTATTAATACGGCAAAGCCATTAAAATAGTCATATCGATTACAAGGTAGAATTAAAACATACAGTATCTAAAACTATAGGATATATAATTCTTAAATAGATGAATTAGCTAAAAACCTCAAATTAAAACAACACTCTCCATTTTAGATTAGATTGCCAAAAGGTAAAGGTCCCCTGTGCAAGCACCGGGCCATCCTGACCCATGGGGTGACGTCACATCCCAAAACTGAAGGAGGCCGTAGTAGAGCATCACTGACAGAAGATATGCCAAAGACTGTTAAAGTAGGTGTAGACTGGAGTGGTATAGTAACATTGCTGGGTGGGGGGTGGGAAATGCAGAAAAGAACTATGCTGCTAATATGCCCATTAAACATTTAAGTTTGTTTTTCAAAACTGAAGCTTCCTTTTCACACCCCTATGTTGAGAACAGCCTCCTTATGAACAGACACAGCAAATGCCCATTTAAGAGGTTTTCCCAATTTAATGTGGTCCACCAGCGAAACCCAGCAGGTAACAGAATTATCCTGTGGGAATTAGGATGGACTTACTACACTTCATGCACAACATACTCATACTATTATTCATATGTAGAGCAGGTTCTGGATGGCCAGAGTGAGTAACGACTGGCCTCTTGACTTCAACATAGCAAGATGGTGAAAGCTGAATCTGTGCCACAGCAGTCATGCAATGGCACCTCTAAACATCTACCTTACTATGCCACCACAAGAAAAGGTGCGTGGCACACTTGTTTGGTGGCTGAGCAAGCAACATTATTATTTTGATTATGGCAATCTCATTTCTTCAGAAATTCACTTTTCTACAAAATGGCTCTAAAGCTAAGGATTACATATTGGACAGATACAAAAGACTGGAGAGAAAACCCACAACCCGAGTTTGTTTCCAGCTCTTCCACCTCCAAGTCACCACAGTCATCATGATGATATATAACTCACCTTGGGCGATGACATCTTCTATGTTTTTCCCATTCAGCTCATTAATGACCTGCAGGAAGCAAACTGAAAGTATTAGAGAAGTGTTCTAACAATAGGGAACTAGCTTGATATTCCACTCTTCACAAGCCCTTCACATGAGCACAGATGAAACTGCCTTATACTGAATCATATCACTAGTCCATCAAGATCAGTATTGTCTGCTCAGACTGGCAGCGGTTCTCCTGGGTCACAGGGGGAGGTCTCTTACCTCACCTGCTACTTGAACCTTGTAACTGGAAATGCCAGGGTTTGAACATGGGACCTTCCGCATGCAGAGCTGATGCTTTGCCACTGAGCCCTGGCCCCTCCCCACATATCTGCAGACCCTCTCCCCCTATACTCTGCCACAACAGCTTTGTTCATTGGAGCAGGGCCTCCTGCAGGTGCCACCCTGTATATGGGCAGAATCAACAACTGTCTATACACATACTTTCTCTGTTGTGGCTCCCACCTTACAGAATGGCCTGCCTAGCAAGGTTACGAAGGCTCCCACTCTCCTGGCTTTCCGCAAACTATGCAAAATTTAATAATTCTGGAGGCCTTTTTTACACTAGTAATTAGAGATGTACTGTAACAAAATATTTCAGAAAGATGATTTGGTAACGGGACTGTGGACTATACTACTGTGTATTGTATATACTGTCTGTTGCTACTACGTAATTTCTGCATCATTTAACATGCCATATTAATCCTTAAATTTGGTTTCGCTCCACTTTTTGGATTTTGCAATCCACATCTTATTGCTTTGTTTCCTGGATGTCCCTTCCTGTTTATTGTCATTGCATTTGATTTACACTGTGTAATCTGCCTTGAGTCTCACTAAGAAAGGCTGACTATAAGTAACAAATAAAAATATATATCTAATTGTTTGCATGTGTCTCTTTGTTAGTCAGCCTTCTAACTAATGTCCTCCATGCAAACCGGACAGCTACTATCAAACCCAAATGTTGCTCTTTGTTCATTTCAGCTCTGCGAACTTTACCTGAATTAAGCTGGGTACACTCTGGTACAAGAATAGGGTTGGCAAGTTATGCACCCTTTGGGACTTTTGCGAACAGGTAACTACCACCAAGGCAACTTAAAAACCCAAAACACAATTATATGCCTGTCATTGGCTTCCCAAACTGAAACCAGAAAGATGACTAATAGTAAACACGCAGACAATGCAATGTCTAGATACAATAACCTGCACCCAAATATTTATACAGAAAATGCCTTCTTTTTTTGTTCATAGCTGATACCTGGATGGACCCAAGTCAAGGAAGCTGGTCTTTCTTCTAGTGGTACAGGGACAAGGTATTCCAATTAGTTCCTCCCTCTGAATGATAAAGCTGCATTTAAATCTAAGGCAAATAAAATCATTTATACATTTATCTTTCTCACCTTGTTCATGCGTTCATCATCTGTTTCAATGCCTACGCTGTCAAGGATTTTCTTCAGATCTTTTGAGCTTGGAGAATCATTACCTCCAAGAACAGCAAGAAGGTAAGCTGCAATGTAACGCATTCTGGGGAGGAAAAAGGAGAATTTCTGAAAAACACATTTTTGTGTACACTTACTCAAAATTATATTTATGAAAGTTTTTTCCTATCCAGATACTATGTAAAATAAGATCAACCATATTGCTTGACCTTCTCCTGCCTTCTGGGGGCACACAAAGGATTGTCCTCACAATTTGGGTTATGTTTATACATTCAAAAATATTGTTATGGGTACTTCAGGTGAACACGTCCTACATTTCAAGTTCACAGAGGAAGCCTGCAGAGGAGATGAGAAGCTAAGACCATCTTCACAGAATCAGAGCTGGAAGGGACCACCAGGGTCATCTAGTCCAACTCCCTGCACAATGCAGGAAATTCACAACTACCTCCCCCATACACCCCCAGTGACCCCTACTTCTTGCCAAGATGCCCTCCCTCTCATGAACTGCCTAAGGTCATAGAATCAGCATTGCTGACAGATGGCCATCTAGCCTCTGCTTAAAAACCTCCAAGGAAGGAGAGCTCACCATCTCCAGAGGAAGCCTGTTCCACTGGGGAACCGCTGTTAGAAAATTTGTCCTAATGTCTAGACGGAAACTCAACAAATGGCATTTACTCTGAAAAAACACCGGCTTCCTGATTTTGATTTTTAATCACATCACTCTAAATGATACCCAGGTAATCCCCAAAAGAGGCTGTATATGTGTTTATACACAGTCAACCAAACCCAACTATATGTTGGCTAATATAGCACTAAACACCTTGGTGGTGGAAAATGCCATCAAGTTGTAGCCAACTTATTGCAACCCTGTAGGGTTTTCAAGAGAGATGAACAGAGGTGGTTTGCCATTGCCTGCCTCTGCGTAGCAACCCTGGACTTTCTTGGTGGTCTCCCATTCAAGTACTAACCAAGGCCGAACCCACTTAGAAGCTAATATCTGATGAAACTGGGCTATCCAGGTCAGGGCCAAGACCTTAGCTCTACTTATTTAAAAAAATGATTAGTGTTTGGGTAACTTGTGCACTGTCCCTTGGTGTTTTCCTTTTTTTAAAAAAAATCTGGTTAGGTTCTTGCCCCCTCCCAAGTTTCTTAAAACAGATGAGTATAACAACGTTTTTTGCTAAAATGAATTGCACCAGGTGGGGGATTTTTGCCCAGGGGCTATGACCTGTTGATGCATGGGAGGTTTTGCCTTAGGTTTGCCACTCTCTAAATATTTTTGTCAGACTTTAAGCTGCTCCTGGACTCTTGCCCTTTTCTACTACTGCAGACAGACTAACACTGTGAATTATTTAAGGTCTAATTCATTATAAAAAAACCACATTTATCGTTCTCTTATAATCTAATCTTTAACTCTGGTATCTTAATTACTTCAGCGAGTTTGAATTAGATCAAAACACATCCCTTAACGTTTCCCAAATTAAATCCATTGACACAACATGTTGCCCACGCCTCCCACAAATTCAGTGTTTTTCTTTTTTGATTTATTAACGCAGCGGGTTTTGCCATTTCAGCCTTCTATTGCATTTTCAAGCTACTAAAAGGGCATTCACGTTTTCAACGCATTGTCTAATGCTTAAGGCCCCCCACCCCACCCCACCCCTTCATCAGGGGCCACACAGGGCCCACTCGCCATCGCGCAAGGGGCCTCAACGGCCAGCCCGCCACCGCCTACGGGCCTCGCTCGAGCCGGCCCACCAGGCCCACGGCCGCCATATCGCTCCACATGGCATCGCTCAGCCCCGCCCTCCGGGAGGAAAACTCGCGCGGCAGAGTCTTAACCAATGAAAAGGTTGGGGGGGGAGAAGAAGCCGCCGTTACAACCGGGGGGGGGGGAGAAAAACGGTCAACGTACTTTAACGGGTTTTTTTTTCTTGGAGGGGCAGAAGCCTCCCTGACGCGCGCTCTCCGCCTCGGCCTCAGCGCAGAAAGGAAGAGGCGGCGCTCCCGGCCCGCGGGTCCTTCCTGGGAAGCTCTGACGATGGGCGAGGGGATTGGGCGCGAGCGGCAGCCAGTCAGAAGCCGCCTTGTTGGAAGGTGCTTCTTCCGTTGGGGCGTCAGATGGGGGGAGGAGAAGGAGTGTGAGTGCTGTATTTGTGTGTGTGTTAAGTGCCGTCAAGTCGCTTCCGACTCATGGCGACCCTATGAATGAAAGTCTTCCAAAATGTCCTGTCTTTGACAGCCTTGCTCAGATCCTGCAAATTAAGGGCTGTGGCTACCTTGATTGAGTCCATCCATCTCTTGTTGGATCTTCCTCTTTTCCTGCTGCCCTCAACTTTTCCTAGCATGATTGTCTTCTTCAGTGACTCTTGTCTTCTCATAATGTGACCAAAATACGATAGCCTCAGTTTAGTTATTTTAGCTTCTAGGGTCAGTTCAGGCTTGATTTGATCTATAACCTATTGATTTGGTTTTTTGGCGGTCCACGGGATCCGTCACCCTCTCCTCCAACACCACATTTCAAAGGAATCGATTTTCTTCCTCTCAGCTTTCTTCACTGCCCAGCTTTCACACCCATACATAGTAACAGGGAATACGATGGCACGAATTAATCTAGTCTTGGTGGCCAGCGACAGTTTCTTCCCCAAGAAAGGCAATGAAATCAAATTTGCCTTAGAGTCTGTGTCCATAATGTCTGCCCACTACAGCTGCAGCTATGAACATAAGAACATAAAAAAGGCCCTGCTGGATCAGACGAAAGGCCCATCAAGTCCAGCAGTCTGTTCACCCAGTGGCCAACCAGGTGCCTCCAGGAAGCCACAAACAAGACAACTGCAGCAGCACCATCCTGCCTGTGTTCCACCGCACCCAAAATAATAGGCATGCTCCTCTGATACTAGAGAGAATAGGTATGCAGCATGACCAGTATCCATTCTAACTAATAGCCATGAATACCCCTCTCCTCCATGAATATGTCCACTCCCCTCTTAAAGCCCTCCAAGCTGGCAGCCATCATCAAATCCTGGGGCAGGGAGTTCCACAATTTAACTATGAGTTGTGTGAAAAAATATTTCCTTTTGAATCTCTGGCTCTCCAGCTTTAGCAGATGACCTCTTGTTATAGTATTATGGGAGAGGGAGAAAAGCTTCTCCCTGTCCACTCTCTCCAAACCATGCGTAATTTTATACACCTCTATCATGTCTCCCCTTAGCTGCCTTCTTTCCAAGCTAAACAGCCCTAAGCGTCCTAACTGCTCCCCATAGGACAGTTGCTCTAGTCCCCTAATCATTTTGGTTGCTCTTTTCTGTACCTTCTCAAGCTTTGTAATATCCTTTTTTAGGTGTGGTGACCAGAACTGTACACAGTATTCCAAGTGTGGTCTCACCATAGATTTGTGCAAGGGCAGTATGATATCAGCAGTTTTATTCTAGTGTGGTACCAAAGCAATGTTTTTTTTTTTAAATCTTCACATCCAATCAAAGCTCCAATGGCCATTCAGAAACTTTGCTGGGCAAAAGCCCTTCTTGGCCCCGCCTACTTTCTGAAAACACTTGGCGGGTGCCAGTAAAGATGTCAGTGGGCACCATGGCGCCCAAAGGGACCACCATGTTGGGGACCCCTGGAGCAGTGTATTATTATTACAAGGGAAACAAAGGACTCAGGTATTTCCTGTACATGCACCCAGCAGTGTTCTTGAATACCTAATTAATACAACTCTCACACATTTGTATCCCTGTATAAGTGTCCTTAGGATCTGGCTCTCTCTATATGTGTATATATTACTTTACAAAATAAATAGAATTATGTAGTTTATCACCTCAGCCATTTATGCATGGGAGGTTTTGCCTTGGATTTGCCACTCGCTAGATGCACATTTTCCCCATCCAAATTCTCAGAACTCAAAAGTAAGCCCCTGTGCAGAGTTTTGAGAATTTGGATGGGGAAAATGTGCATCTAGAGAGCGGCAAATGCAAGGCAAAACTTCCCATGCATAAATGGCCCTCTAGTAATCATGCCAATTTCAGTTGGGAGCGTTAATCTTAGTAACAGTAAACAAATATGATTTAAAATCAGGTCTGTTGGGGCTTTTTCGGTTAAAAGTTCAGATACTGCCAATCGACTAGATCAAGTTGAAGAAGAGGTTAGATGGCCATCTGTCAGTAATGCTGATTCTATAACCTTAGGCAGATGATGAGAGGGATGGCATCTTGGCCATCTTCTGGGCATGGAGTAGGGGTCACTGTGGGTTTGGGGGAGAGGTAGTTGTGAATTTCCTGCATTGTGCAGGGGGTTCGACTAGATGACCCTGGTGGTCCCTTCCAACTCTATGATTCTAAGTTGTGCTTCACAGACCAGGAAGTTGTATTCATAGTTAAATGAAACTGGATTTCTGACTGTTCCGAAGAAGAATCGCATGGGAGGTTTGGCCTTGGATTTGCCGCTCTCTAAATGCACATTTTCCCCATCCAAATTCTCAAAACTCAAACACAAGCCCCCATGCAGAGGTTTGAGAATTCAGATGGGGGAAATGGGCATCAAGAGAGCTGCAAATCCAAGGCCAAACCTCCCTTGCGTTTTTGCCCAGTGTCTACTGTACTCGGCCTGGACTAACGAGTGGGGGAGTCCTTGACCTACATGTCACACAAGCAACTTTGGGCAAAAACGCATGGGAGGTTTGGCCTTGGATTTGCCGCTCTCTTGATGCACATTTCCCCCAGCCAAATCATCAAAAAGCAAAAATAAGCCCCCTGCAAAGCTTTGAGAATTCAAATGGGGGAAAATGTGCATCTAGATCACTGGTTCCCAACCAGGGGTCCATGGACCCCCAGGGGTCCGCGAGAACTAAATTAAGGTCCACGACATAAAGTTAAAAACCCATAATACATTAATATTTTCAATTAAAAGTTCTCTATTATAAAAATATATATTCAAATATTATTATAAGTTTAATGTCTAACTAACAGTTATGATTAAAGTTTATTTTCAAATTCTCAGAATTTTTATTTTGAACCTTGGGGTCCCTGCACCGAACAAAAAAGTCCTAGTGGTCTCTGGTCAAAAAAAGGTTGGGAACCACTGATCTAGAGAGCGGCAAATCCAAGTGAACGTCTCAAAAGAATACGGAAACCCACTATATCCAGGATGGAGAACGCGCTTAAAAGTTTAGATTTTTTTATGTTATTGTTTTCTTTGTTTTTTATAATGTGTTTTGTTTTTTTTTCTTATTATAAAAATCATAAAAATTTATATTAAAAAAGTTTAGATTCTGTTGGCGGTGGTTCATAGAGTGTTTATTTAGAAAGTGACGTGTTGTATAGGTTTTATTAGTTGGATAAGTACTGGTCGCGTTTCGTTGATTCAAAGTTTTTCAACATTGCACATTTGTAATTTTTAATACAATAAAAAAAAAAAAATCAAAAGAGAGGCGATTCCCGACATCTCGGGCCTGTTCAAAGCGCGCAACGGCCCTCCGTTTTCCCGACGTTCCCAGCAAAGCGAAACTCGCCGGCTTGCGCGGCTACACCGGGGAACCCTTCGCTTGCCAAGCGGGAAAGCGTATTGAACGGGCGCCTCGAGAAAGGCTCGAGAAGCCGCTGTCTCTTTAAGAGAAGGAGCGCCTGGGAGAAGCGGCCTCGTTGCGGCGGCAATGTGCAAAAGTTGCAGGCTCTGGTTCGCTTCCCAGTAACCCCGCCCCCCCCCTGCCATCAGTGGGCTCGATCTTGCGATCAGGGCGATCAGGCCTGAAACGCTGTCCCCAGCCAGGTGAGGAAATGGCTCAGCTGCCATGGGGGAGGGCGGCACCTTGGCTTTGAAGTTTCTTTTGAAGTTTTCTTTTGGAGAAGTTTTTCTGCAGCGGGCGTCCCGAGTTTATCCGGGCAAGCCCTCGACTCGCTTCCGGAAAACTTCCTGCCAAGTTTCTCCTCTTCGCCAGGACAGGAACGCTTAAGAAAAGAAGAAGTTAATTCCTGATTCCTTCCCTTGTAGGACAGGAAAGCGGAAAACGGAACCTTTGTTGGCATTTACAGTAACCAAACAAACAGGTAAAGCAGCTAGATCTGGATCTAAAAAAAGGATGAATACCCAGTTCATCAGTAAATTTTATAATAAACAATTAAATGAGGGTTCCCCTCCTCTTTTCTCCCTCCTTTAGGACCTTGGCCAGGAACTTGAGTGGTAACTTCGAAGCTTTTGTCATCCAATAAATGGCCTTTCCTTGTAAATATGCTGAGAGCCCTACGCACGTTGAGTCGGGCAGAAGGTCTGTTGTTGCACTGGGTGTGATTTACAGATGTTGGGGCTGAATTTAGTGGGACTTGTGTGTGTGTGTTAAGTGCCATCAAGGCGCTTCCGACTCATGGCTCCCCTATGAATCAATGGGCGAAAAAGCATGGGAGGTTTTTGCCTTGGATTTGCCACTCTCTGGTTGCACGTTTTTCCCCCTCCGAATTCTCACAACTCTGCACGGGGGCTTATTTTTGAGTTTTGAGAATTTGGCTGGAGAAAATGGGCACCTAAACTGAGGCTATCGTGTTTTGGTCACGTCATGAGACGACAAGAGTCACTGGAAAAGACAGTCATGTTAGGAAAAGTGGAGGGCAGCAGGAAAAGAGGAAGACCCAGCAAGAGATGGATGGACTCAATAAAGGAAGCCACAGCCTTCAATTTGCAAGATCTGAGCAAGGCGGTCAAAGATAGGACATTTTGGAGGACTTTCATTCATAGGGTCGCCATGAGTCGGAAGCGACTTGATGGCACTTAACACACACACACATCGAGGGGCAAATCCAAGGCAAAATCTCCCATGCGTTTTCGCCCAGTGTCCTCCAAAATGTTTTATCTTTGACAGCCTTGCTCAGATCTTGCAGACTGAGGGCCGTGGCTTCCTTTATTGAGTCCATCCATCTCTTGTTGGGTCTTCCTCTGTTCCTACTGCCCTCAGCTTTTCCTAGTATGACTGTCTTTTCTAGTGACTCTTGTCTTCTCCTAATGTGACCAAAATAGGACAGCCTCAGTTTAGACATTTTAGCTTCTAGGGTCAGTTCAGGCTTAGTTTGATCTATAACCCACTGATTTGTTTTTTTCGGCAGTCCACGGTATCCGCTAACACTCTCCTCCAACACCACATTTCAAAGGAATTTACTTACTTACAAATGAGTGGGACTTACTTACAAATAAACACAAGTAGTAGACTTGAGCTGTGGTTACCCACCTAACTTGGAGGGGCTTTCTTTTGAGTAAACGCTCATAGTTGCACGGTTCTTTTATCTTGGGAACCAATCCCGATTTTGGCAAATCGTTCTCACTTAATGCTGTAAAGAAAGGCAGGGAGTATTTGTGAATTTCATCCATGTTTCATATAGCCTAATCGGCCATTTATGCATGGGAGGTTTTGCCTTGGATTTGCTGCTCTCTAGATTCACATTTTCCCCATCCAAATTCTTAAAACTCATAAGCCCCTGTATAGAATTTTGAGAATTTGGATGGGAAAAATGTGCATCTAGAGCGCAGCAAATCCAAGGCAAAATCTTCCATGTATAAATGGCCATCGTGTACCTGTACACAGAAGTAAGTCCTACTGATTTCAGTGGGAAATACTTCTGCGTAGGTGTGTGGGACGTTGCATTTCTGTTTCCATTTCTAAATCTCTTAAGTACACAAGTTGACTTGTCCTCTCAAGTGTACACTCAATGCTGTGAATCGTTCGTAGAAAGTGAGTGCTAAATGAAATAAAAGCACCTTTAAGCATACACAAAGTGTCTTTTGCTGTTCTTTGGGAAAATCACAACCAGTCCCCCCACACTTGGGTTTATGGGGAAGAGCTTCCAGTGCAAATTTTGTTGTAGTTTCCATGCTGGTTCTAAATTTGGCACCTCTTATTTTATTATGCTTTGACATCACATAATAGCCAAGAGCAAGATATTTTTGTTTAGTCATTTTAGTCATTTTGTTTTCCTCTTTTGGCTGGAAGCTCGCCCCACTTAACCTCTGTGTTGCTTTCGGACCTTGCGTCTTCTTGGAAACCATTCAGATTGCTTTCCTGGTTCCCAAGTCAGTCTGAAATAGTTGTAACAGAATTGCCCTGTAATGTTACAAAATAGGGCTGCTACCGAAATTACAAGGATGCATTGTATATGTATACAGTAAAGAAAGGGTGGTTGCCTTTTTCCCTGGCAGAAGCAATCTGTTCTGAAGAGGACAGGCATGAGGTGTGTATTCTACGTGTGTAATGCTGTTCAATTACATTCTTTTACGCTGTGCAGTTGGCTTTGAGTCTCGGCAAGAAAGATGGGGCTATAAATAAATATAAATATTTCTATTCTTAAATGAACGTATTGTTTTGTGTTAGTGAATCAGCAGTAGTTTAAGAAAGTTTGTTACATGAATTAAAGGTCTGGATAAATTGGGTTCCATTCTGCTCCAGCGTCACAAGCAATTAAAGTTTATATTGTTGTAATTTTGAGATTGTCTCCTCTTAAATTTCTCTTCCTTCCTTCAAGTACCAAGTTATATCTCAGTTTAATCATATGATATTAACAAATTTCTCTTCCTTCCTTCAAGTACCAAGTTATATCTCAGTTTAATCATATGATAGTAGAAAAGGGCAAGAGTCCAGTAGCACCTTAAAGACTAACAAAAATATTTTCTGGTAGGGTATGTATCTGAAGAAGTGAGCTGTGGCTCACGAAAGCTCATACCCTACCAGAAAATATTTTTGTTAGTCTTTAAGGTGCTACTGGACTCTTGCCCTTTTCTACTACTGCAGACAGACTAACACGGCTACCCACTGTGAATTACAATCATATGATATTAACAAATCATTTCAGTTTTCCACCGAGCAAGATTGTTGTTAGTGGAAAGATATTTGGGTGTGTGTGTGTCAGCATTCTGCACTGAAAATTACCTCTGCACATTGTGAGGGAGAAGTTCAACCCATTGTGCCTCTCACTATTGTGTGTGTCTGTAAAGTGCCATCAAGTCGGAGCTGAGTTATGGCAACTTCGTAGAGTTTTCAAGGCAACAGGCATTTGGAGGTGGTTTGCCACTGTCTTCCTCTGCGTAGTGACCCTGGTATTCCTTGGTGAGCTCCCATCCAATTACTAACCAGGGATGACCCTGCTTAGCTTCTGAGATCTGAAGAGATCAGGCTAGCCTGGGCCATCCAGGTCAGGGCACATCTCACTCTTACACAGCCGTTAAAGTGAGCAACCCTTTCTGGGACAGTGTTAAGGAGGACAAAGGAGCACAGATACTAAGAAATTGAAATGTTTACCAACACTTGTGCCCAATTGAGACCGCCTTGTTTTTTTCAGGATTGCTAAACTTCTTAATGAAGTAATAATAAAGACATTATAATTGCAGATAGTAAATAACAACGGAACATTAATAAATCAGAAGGCAAGGAAGCTGCAGTCCTACCCACACTGGTCAGCAATTCCTGCTGAACCTGGAACTTCCATAAATATGCCTAGGGTAGAACTGCATGAGTATTGGCCAAATGCCACAGAGGACAAGGCTCTTGTAGATAGAGGAGGGCATGTCATGCAGATATAAGAAAAACTGCATCTATAAAAATTCCATTTTCTACACAAGTATTAAAGACAACAGGAGCCGTGCCCATTCTATGTAATCACCCTATTAATTCCCCACCTGTTATAGAACAGGGTTACTTGTATAACCTGCTTTGTGTCTGGCGTACTGATGTGGGACCTTGAAATATATCCAGCATTCTTACAGTCTATTTTGAATGTCAGGTTCCTTGTTCCATAGGGATAGTTGTGTTCGTCTGTTGCAGGAAAAAGAAACAGGACTCTTGCGGCCCCTTAAAGACATCTTAAAGATACTTTATTCCAGTGCAAGCTTTTGCAGATACAGCCCACTTAATCAGATGCAAGGAGTGGATCTTTGCTATGCATTGAAAAAGATAGTCAAGTTAGCTGTTTTAGCAAAATAGAACAAAAAACGAGTGGCACTTTAATGACTAAAAACATTTCGCGATTTGGTTTTGTGAGTCACAGCCCACTTCTTCAAATAGGTATGTGATGGAAAAAATCCACAGTGGAATAAATGTCGTTAAGGGGCCACTATATTTTTTGTTTTATTTTTCTTTGCGGTGCAGACATTTTATGTAGAATCAATAGGCCATGAAATGCAGGTGGTACAGGGTGCAATGTTACTATGTATAATTCAAATCTAATCAGAAAATGTACACATCCCCTCATTCTGCTGTTTCTTTGTTTTTCTGTGTGTCCTTCATAGTGAGGATCCAGTTATTGGATCTGTCCATGTGTGAACAGATTGCTGGACTTGATGGGCCTTTGTCTGATCCAGCAGGGCCTTTCTTATGTTCTTATGTTCATTTGAGCTCTGGTCGTAGAATCATAGAGTTGGAAGGAACCACCAGGGTCATCTAGTCCAACCCACTGCACAATGCAGGAAATTCACAACTACCTCCCCCCACACACACCCAGTGCCCAGAAGATGGCCAAGATGCCCTTCCTCTCATGAACTGCCTAAGTTCATAGAATCAGCATTGCTGACAGATGGCCATCTAGCCTCTGCTTAAAAACCTCCAGGGACGCTTACTACCTCCCGAGGAAGCCTGTTCCACTGGGGAACCGATCTGTGAGAAAATTCTTCCTAATGTCTAGATTAAAACTCTTTTGATTTAATTTTAACCCGTTGTTTCTGGTCCGATCTTCTGGGGCAACAGAAAACAACTCGGCACCCTCCTCTATATGACAGCCCTTCAAGTACTTGAAGATGGTTATCATAGCCCCACTCAGTCTTATTCTCTGCAGCTAAATATACCCAGCTCCTTCAACCTTTCCTCATAGGACTTGGTCTCCAGACCCCTCACCATCTTTGTTGCCCTCCTCTGGACACGTTCCAGCTTGTCTACATCTTTCTTAAATTAGGGTGCCCAAAACTGAACACAGTACTCTATGAAAGCTTATGCTGTGACTAAAATTCTGTTAGTCTTTAAGATGCTACAAGACTCCATAGTTCCTTGCTCACAGTGGTCTCACTTTTGAACTATCATGTTCTTGATGATGAAAAATCTTTCTGCTGGGGTGGTGGTGCTGGTGTTATACTGTGCTCTTATACCTAGGATTTAGGATACTTGGGGTGCCAAAAACACAGCCTCCGTTGCTTTCTTCTTCCAAACGATATGCATTCTTTAAAAATCTTCCCTCTTCCCCCATCCCCTTCTTTCCAGAGCCAGCTTTTGCTTTCCATCATTCGTTTTAATTCTTTGTGGGATCACCAGCATTTGTTTGGCTGGCAAGCTGGAACATGCACAGCCCACAGCGATGTAACACCAGAAGATGGCAGAGCCACGGGAGCTCGGGGACCCTCTGGGGGAGGATGCTTCAGGGGCTGCTGCTGCTGTTACTGGTCCCTGCGTGGCTGGCAACAGGCTTAACATAGATGTCTACCCGGATGGCTGTCGCCATTTCTTCAAGCTGCTGGAAACGAGAAGGGAAGAAGTGGTGCAGGTGGAATTCTTGCGGCTGAATTGTAACGAGGACCTCATCACTTCCACGCTGATCCATATTCCTCTCTTGAAGGCTCTAAAATCCCTGGTACTCAAAGGTAACAACAGGTTTATTCTTTTAATCCAACTTACTGTTGAGTAGCATTGAACAGCATGCATAGGGTTTTCTGTATCCTTACTTGGGAATAGGCCCTCCTGTACATACTGAGGCTTCTGAGCAAACTTGCTGCATGGAGACAGGATATTATAGCTAGTGTTCTTTCAGCCCATCCATATGTCACGGATTGATGCCTTCTTTTTTTCCTAGCTGGCCAAAGACAAGGGGCACTTTCACACAGCCCAAATAATGCACTTTCACTGCACCTTAACGATAGTTTGCAAGTGGATTTTGCCAGTTCACACAGTAAAATCCACCTTCAAAGTGCATTGAAAGTGGATTGAAAGTGCATTGTTTGGGCTGTGTGAAAGTGCCCAAGGTCTTCCTACCAGATTCTTTTTGAAACTTTTATTTTAACAATGGTTGAAATGTTACTCCCCCCTGCCCCTGATCGTTAGTTGCAAAATGGAATTAGTACATTTTTGGCAAAAGGAGTCAGTTTCCTCTGGCATCCTTCCTCATCCCCTCCTTTCTACCTCCAGTGTGGCACCTTCTTGTGTGAACTGGTATTCAGTCACCTGTCCCCCTATTTTGTGTATAAAAAAGGAGTCTATGCTTTTTGACAAAATTACTTGATTGTCAAACCGTAGAAACGGGACCCAGGAGATTTTGCTCGCCTTTGCTTGCGCTCGCCTCAGGCTTTCCCCCCTCCTTGTTATCATGGGGTGAGCTAAAAGAGAGTGGTAATTAATTCACACAAACACAGATGACATATTGCTGGACTAACGAAGTTTATCAGTTAAGATGCAGCATTGACGAGAGACCGGCTTACAGGGTGTCATGTGGATGCTAATTAGCACAGGAGTGAATAGAAACCCCCCTCCCAGCACAAGTGCTGTGGGAAGAGCAGGAATTGTTGCTACCTCTTTCTAGAATTGGTCCCGCTGGCTTCCCAGCATGGAGTGTAGCATCGACCCCTCCAGTACCACCTTCTGGGGCTCCATTTAGCCTGCCATGTGGTTTCATAGCAAGTAGAGATGCTTGGGTGTGAATGGAAGTCATTGTTAACTGGAAAACCTTCCTTCCTGGATTGCCCCCGTCTCGCAGGTGGACATGCCAGGGACGAAGTCGGTGCTTGTCGGAGAGGATTGCTGGCATCCTTACCACAAGAGCTTGCGTGCCTCTACTGCCTTGCCCATCTGGATCTCAGCTTCAATAGCTTCAGTGTTCTTCCTCCCTGCATCACAGAGCTGGCTAGCCTCACAAGTCTCTTGGTGGGCCACAACAGCCTGCAGGGACTGCCCGAGGACTTTGGTCGGCTCACCAAGCTGACTTTTTTCTCTGCCATGAAAAATCAGATCAGCGGGCTGCCGCAGAGCATAGGGCAGCTGGCAGCCCTGCAGACACTGGACCTCTCTGAAAATGCACTGGAAACACTTCCTGAAGAGATGGGGAACCTGCGTAGTTGCACAGAGCTGGATCTATCAGGAAATCGATTGACAGGAATCCCCAGCTCTCTTGGTAAGATATGCACTTGAATAAGAGAGGGTGAGTAAACGGCTCCTATCGCAGCTGTTACACCATGAGATTAAAGCTGCAGTTATCAGCACATGTTTAGGACCATGCTGTACAGCCGATGTTCTGTACACTGTTACTAAGAAGTAAGTCCATTTGCACTCAAGGGGGTATACTCGTACAAGAATGAGTTTATTAAAACATTTCCAACCCATTTTTCAGCTGATACTGTCAGAGTGGTTTATGGTAACATTCATAAATTAAAAATGAGCCCTGTGGCGCAGAGTGGTAAGCTGCAGTACTGCAGTCCAATCTCTGCTCACGACCTGAGTTTGATCCTGACGGAAGTTGGTTTCAGGTAGCCCGCTCAAGGTTGACTCAGCCTTCCATCCTTCTGAGGTCGGTAAAATGAGTACCCAGCTTGCTGGGGGTAAAGGGAAAATGACTGGGGAAGGCAACGGCAAACCACCCCATAAACAAAGCCTGCCTAGAAAATGTCGGGATGTGACGTTACCCCATGGGTCAGGAATGACCCGGTGCTTGCACAGGGGACCTTTACCTTTTAATAAATTAAAAACAATAAAAACCATTTTAAATGTTTAAGGATCACAGTACCTATATCACAGTCAGCGTAGAAAAAGGTAAAAGCAGCACCATCGATGACTGAAAGACCTCTCAAAGAAAAAAAACCCTCCCTTTTTAAAGCGCGAACAGGGCAGAGCTGGCAAATCTCTAATTAAGAAAGAGTTCCCTAGTAAGGCTGTGGGAAGCTACCATTGAACAGGCTGTTCTACTGATAGTAGGCAATTCCATCTCTGATCGGTGGTAGTTGTACCTGCAAAAGGGCCTTACATTGTAAGCATGCTATAGTGTAATTAGTATATTATTTATTTGCTATTACATACAAATACAGCTCAACTAAATTGCAGTTCCTTAAAAAAAGATAAGGGGATGCATTTGAGAATGACTGCAAGGATATAATATTTGGTTTTTTATTCTTAAATTTGGTCCCCGAATTCAAAAAGTAGATTAAAAAACTGGGAAATCTTCCTCTCGAGACACTCTAAGCCCGGGGTGACAAACATAAGCCCTGTGAGCTGGATCCGGCCCCTTGAGAGCTTTTGTCCGGCCTGCAGGCCAGATGAGGCGGCCATTCCCCCCCACTCTCGACCTGGGCTGGCGAGGCATGGCCCGGCCAAGTGACATTTATGTCATATCATATGCCCTCGTAACAGTTGAGTTCGACACCCCCGCTCTAAGGGGCTTGCACGGGCCACTTTCCTCTTCCCTTTCTGGTTTCCTCCCACCTCTTCAATGGATGCTCGGCTGTACTCAGCATCCCAGGCCACCTAGAGGATGTTGAGTCCCTGCCTATGTGTTTGTGTAGGAGGAGTTCTTTGTAATTTACACGGTCTGCATATCGGGAGAGGCCTAAGTAAGTAAAAAATCCCTGCCTCTTCTGCTTTGCTGCTGTCAGGATTGGCACATATCACCCACTGTAATATTAGAAGTGGGGTAATGAAATAAGAATGTGAGCACGGAATGTATACCTCTGAGTTTTTTGTGCGGGGTCTGACATACCTCTGATGCATGTGCTTTTTTCCCAGTTCAAAATTTTTGATGGTCAACTACTGCAAATTGTAGCTATGGTGTGGAGTGTTTTTACGCAGTCGGAAGTCATTTGAAAAATGTCTCTAACGTGTAGTGGTTCAGTTTCCTATATTCTTTCACAGAATTCTAATAGACCCCGATTCATAGGTTTTGAACTGGGATTTTAAAACAAACCAAAACTCCTGTATGGGTATGTACTGAAATAACACAGCACAATTTACCCCGATCATATAGGAAAACATCCACCCAAAGTACTTTGGAGTCCCACTGACTCCACAATGGAAAAAATAAAGCACATGTTTAACTCTTTGATATTGTAAGCAATGGGATTACAAAGTGACTTTGATTGGATTGTGTCCTTGGAGTATAAAGTGTCACTAGCTGAGGGATTTTTTTAAAAAATGCCAAATGTGTGTTATCTCTTTGAGCTATGACCTCAAGCACATAGGAGGGTTCTTCCCCCTTAATTTTTTTACCTATATGTTCCACATTTGCCAGATGCATTGTTGCAAATTCCTTTTGCGGGTATAAGGAGAGGGGCTGTGGCTCAGTGTAGAGCATCTGCTTGGCATGCAGAAGGTCTCAGGTTCAATCCCCGGCATCTCCAGTTAAAGGGACTAGGCAAGTAGGTGACATGGAGGACCTCTGCTGGAGACCCTGGAGAGCCGCTGCTGGTCTGAGTAGACAATACTGACTTTGATGGACCAAGGGTCTGATTCCGTATAAGGCAGCTTCATGTGTTCATGTGTGTGTTCAATTATCTACTGTAAGCAGTACAATGTGAGCGCACTCTATCAAGTTTAGTAGTGATTTGTGGGTTGATAACAAGATGTTGTGATGCTTCGAACAAGTTCCCAAGTACTTTGTCAGGTATTCTGGGGATGAGTAGAGATGGTGTTGTTCTATTGATCAAGAGTAGATTGATCTTTTTGTCTGTGTGTTTAATTCTTATTCGTGTTCTGACTTGCAGCCAATTTGCAGTCTCTGCGACGGCTGCATCTTCACAGCAATCTTCTGGTGACCGTTCCTGCGTCCCTTGCCCGCCTTTCCAACTTGTCCAGGCTTGATCTGCAGAACAACAGACTGCGCGTCATCCCTCCAGAGATCCAGAGCTCTCCCTTTGTGCATCTCCGCGGTAATCCTCTAGGAGAACCTGAAGTGCCTCTGCAGCCTGGTAAATTGCCTTTGTTCTGCTTGATTTGTCTGGCAAACAGCTGTTCTCGCTTTGTCTCCAGTGAGGTTTGGAAGTAGGCGTTTGATATGATCTCCTGCTAGGCTGAGTTTTGTGGGATGCATATTGACCAACAGAAGATACAGCGCAGCCCTTCTTCCTTTCGAGAATCAGAGAGCCACAGCTGGTTTGCATGCTTGACATCTGCACAGGCACATAAATTTGCATAATGTTTGCTATCATTAACTTTGGTAACGTCCCTGTGATAATGCTGCTGACTTTCTCTGTAACCTTGTCTTGGAAGACTAAAAGCCTACGCAACGAGGGTGCACCTTTTCCTACTAATTGTATAGTGTTCTATATTATAAATTTGGATATATGAAGTTGCCTTGTACCAAGTTGCTGCTGATTTAACTTGGTATTGTCAAGCTGCTCTCCAGGGTTTCAGGCAAAACACCTGCTACCTGAAATACTTTAACTGGAGATGTCCAGGATTGGGCTTGGCATGTTCCATAAGCCAAGCATGAGCTCTGTCACTGAGCCACGGCTCTCTGTAACCCTGGCATTTATGTTGTGCTTAGTGCTTCACAGAGAATTCTGACTGACCCTACATTTTTTCTTGCTGCATCTCCCCACCCCAAAAACCCACTGCTTTCATTTGCTGGGTGATCTTATTCACAATCACTATTTTAGTATAAAAAATTTCACCCCGTGCATTCATTGGTTTTTATTTTTAATTTGCATGCTTGCAGAGTTTATTTGGTGGAGGTTCATTCCACAGGAGATGTGGTTAACATTCTACCTCAGGTGGCAAAACATTTTGGGGGAACCCTGCTGAAATAAGGCCTCATACAGTCCCTACAGAAGTACCGTATGCTTTCCATTTTGGTTCAAAGCCACAGTCAGACTTAGTTTTCTGATTTGTTGCAGATGACTCCATCTCAGAAGAATTACGAACACTGTTTCTTGCTGCTGGTGAGGATAGGTATTGTTCTTTTAGCTAATGCTTCCTAGATATACTTTCTGTGTCAGAGCCTCCTACTAATTCAGTTTGGGGATGGTACCCAAATTGTACTTTGAGGGCTTGAATCATTCATTCATAGGTGGTTTTCTCACAGTTGTTATCGTGAGGTAATAAGTCTCACCTCGAGCTGTTCTTGTTTTCTAAACAGGGACACTGGGAACAAAACCATCTGTGCTGAAAACTCTCCTTTTTAGTACAGAATAGGCTACAGGGCCAGGATATTCCAAAACTGGGGCCTTGATGATGTTGAAAAGGTTTAGTTCCGCCCCCCATTAAAAATATTTAAGTCAGTGAGCTTAGAAGGGTGCAACTCTGCTTAACATTGCACTGCTAGTCACTAATATTGCTTTGTGGATCATGAAACCTTTAGTGGGGGGAAACTGAATTCTAGATGGACCAAATTATACATTAAGAGCCCCGTGGCGCAGAGTGGTAAGCTGCAGTACTGCAGTCCAAGCTCTGCTCACAACCTGAGTTTGATCCCAACGGGAGTCGGTTTCAGGTAGCCGGCTCAAGGTTGACTCAGCCTTCCATCCTTCCGAGGTTGGTAAACTGAGTACCCAGCTTTCTGGGGGTAAAGGGAAGATGGCTGGGGAAGGCACTGGCAAACCACCCCGTAAACAAAGTCTGCCTCGGAAACGTCGGGATGTGACGTCACCCCATGGGTCAGGAATGACCCGGTGCTTGCACAGGGGACCTTTACCTTTTTACCTTTTACAAATTATACATTATTACAATAGTCTTGTGACAGGGGTCTAGAGTTCTGTTATAATGCCTTTTGTTTGTTTGTTATGGCTTGAAAAGCACCTTGAAGACAGTCAATTGTGGTGTTGCAACAGCATCACTGCTTTTTGTTTCTGCCATCTTAGGTTTACTGTGACCCCAGAAGGCTGCAAAGTTGTCCTGACTTGTGGTGTCCAGTTTTGCTTTCCCCGGGGGGCCGTCACTTCTTCAGTAACCATTTGCTTCCAAAAATGCTTCCCTGATCCACAGTGGGTAAAACTGAAACATCATGATATCCTGCTGAGCCAAGCCCTGGAGCTGCAGCCTCATGGCATTGAATTCCAGGAGGTAAGATCTTGTGGAGGTAGCAAAGGAGTTCAGACTGGAACCGTGCTGGTGATCTGGAAGCTAGAGGTGTTACCATGACAAAATTGGGTTGGCAAGCCAAAGCCATTGCTGCTGATTGCACGTAGGTCACAAATAATAATGGCTGAGCTGCTTCGCAATAACAGCCTGGAAACTACAAATAAACATTAAAGAGGTGTGGCTTAATTTGAGCCAGGGTTTGGCAAGGCTCCGTCCCCATACCTGTGGAACAAGTGATGTAAGACGAGAGTGCCTTGGAGCACGTGCAGTGCCTCTCGCTTTTCTTGCCAGATGTGGGAGAGCCAGTAGTGGAAAGGAGGGGTGGGGTTTCCAGTTCAGAGAGCACGGTTCAGATTGGTGTGAATCCAGGCGCATTTTAGAAAATAACCGCTGAAAGTGTTTGTTTTAGCAGTGCGTCCCGCGTCGTATCTGTTCTAAGCTGCTTACTACGTTTAATAAAACGTGTGTGTTAAGTGCCATCAAGTCGCTTCTGACTCATGGCGACCCTATGAATGAAAGTCCTCCAAAATGTCCTGTCTTTGACAGCCTTGCTCAGATCTTGCAAATTAAGGGCTGTGGCTTCCTTTACTGAGTCAATCCATCTCTTGTTGGGTCTTCCTCTTTTCCTGCTGCCCTCAACTTTTCCTAGCATGACTGTCTTTTCCAGTGACTCTTGTCGTCTCATGGTGTGACCAAAATACGATAGCTGCAGTTTAGTCATTTTAGCTTCTAGGGTCAGTTCAGGCTTGATTTGATCTATAACCCATTGATTTGTTTTTTTGGCAGTCCACGGAATCCGTAACACTCTCCTCCAACACCACATTTCAAAGGAATCTTATTTTCTTCCTATCAGCTTTCTTCACTGTCCAGCTTTCACACCCATACATAGTAATAGGGAATACAATGGCATGAATTAACTTAATCTTGGTGGCCAGTGACACATCCTTACACTTCAGAATCTTTTCTAGCTCCTTCATGGGTGCCCTTCCCAGTCTCAATCTCCTTCTGATTTCTTGGCTGCAGTCTCCCTTTTGGTTGATGGTGGAACCAAGGAATAGAAAGTTTTGGACAATAAAACAATTAAGCACATAGAACCCATTAAGAAAGGCTTGTTATGGCTAGTATGAAATGACTGGTAATTCAAACAGGTTAACAGTAAGCCATGAAGTGATAACATATTTACACCTGCTATAAATCATCCTCCCTTTTACCCTCTTGACTTTCTGGTGCTCTGCTCCTAAAAATCACAGTAAGTACTAAGTTAAAGGACAGAAGATGAATTGCATGGCATAATACCCCACCACACTAAAAATCCCCTTCTCCCTCCCAGTGTATCCCTGACCCCCTAAACGCCTGCTGGGGACACAGTGTGACTGCTGCAGTGTATGCTGCCCAGCTTGACCTAGTCCTGTAATCATTGCTGTGTGCACAGCCAGAAGAGCAATGCAGAATGAAGTCATGGGTCAAAGTGCACCTTCATTGCCTTTCCAATTCATGTTGGGATTTACCCACCTCTGACTTCTGCCATATCAGTTGGACTCTGAACATAAGAACGTAAGAAAGGCCATGCTGGATCTGACCAAGGCCCATCAAGTCCAGCAGTCTGTTCACACAGTGGCCAACCAGGTGCCTCTAGGAAGCCCACAAACAAGACGACTGCAGCAGCACCATCCTGCCTGTGTTCCACAGCACCTAAGATAATAGGCATGCTCCTCTGAGCCTGGAGAGAATAGGTATGCATCATGACTAGTATCCATTTTTACTAGTAGCCATGAGCAGGGCCAGGGCCAGTCTTTTTTGCGCCCTAGGCAAGGCTAACTACTTCTGCCACCTCCCCCCCCCCATTGCTAACCAATTTTCAGAAACAGATGTCTTGTAGAACAAATAAAAGCCTGATGCATTCCTGCAAACTTTTTTATAAGACGTTATAATTAATTATTTTCCATAGCACTGTTGTGGTACTTATCTTAAAATAAAAAATAAACATTCTCAGTTGCATTTTTTCTAAGAGTTAAAGAGAACTAATCTGTTTAAAGCTGTGCCCCTCAGGCCAGTTCTGCGCCCCTCTGAGGTCTGCACCCTAGGCACCCGCCTAGTTCGCCTTAATGGTAGCACCGGCCCTGGCCATGAATACCCCTCTCCTCCATGAACGTGACTCTGCTTTATTTATAGTAACTGCTGTGCCTCCTCTGTTTTGATGGTGTGGCATGCACATTTCAGTACATCTGCTAAATCACCCTGCTTGACTTTCTGATGTCTATGAGTCTCAGGAGCAGTCTGATAATTTTGCTTATACGCACCATTACTGCAGTCTGTTCTCTTCTTGATGCAAGTAAGCAGAGTTAGGATAGGATCGTCTTTTCCACCGTTGACTCCTGGAAACTGTCCATTCTGTCTTGCCTGGTAGGAGGTGCGGATCTGGATGCCTTATGCCTCCACGCAGAGTCTTCGTGAGCGCGAGGTCATAATCCGAACCTTCAGCGGACAGAAATGGAGTGATCTGAGATCCAAAGTGGAGTGGAAAGGGAAGGTAAGCCAACGAGAATGACTGTTGAGTGTTCCAAAATCTACCAGTTACTTTGGATCATCAGTTTAAAGGGAGCATGGGTCTGTCATGAAGTGGAGTTCAGAGCATCTCCCCTCTGCATTGGCAGGATGTTTTCTAGAGGCTTCAGTTCACAACACCCAATGCTTTCGACTATGCATTAACATCCTGATCCTAAGCATATTTACTCATAGGTTCTGAACTTGAAGTTTGAATTATATGTGAGTTGGGTGGCCTTTTCTGGCCTGTAACTTGCACGTTATTTGATGGAGTATGTGCTCTTTATGCCGTCAAGGCTTCTAAAGAAGGATTTTGTCTATGTGTGAAACAGACTATGTATTGTGGGCTTCGTAGGCCACGAGGACTACTGACCTAATTCACTGCCCTTGTTAAAGCACTTTTTTATAGTGTCTGGTCTCCTTCGTAAATGCAAAATATTGTCACATGTTACAAATATCTCTGTTCTTCCAACCTCTAACAGATGCGTCTGGCATGCTGCAGTGTCCCTCATTTCTCCTGGTTCTTGGTTGTATCTCAACTTGTGGTGAACGAATGCAGTGTCCCCAGGGAGGGGACATTGCTTTTTTCAACGGTCAACCCTGACATCAAAGTGACCTTTCCTCATGGTGCGACCGAGGAGCCTAGGACAGTGATGCTTCAGGTAGGGGATTTGTCTAAAGCAGACCAAAAATTGGCATCAAAGAACTTCCATTTGGTTGGCGGCAAACATCACAGTTTAGGTCGCACGTGCTGGGAAGATTTCTTAGCCTCGTCTGGCTTGGATAGTCATTACACAGTGTCCTGAAGTCCTTTTCTTAGCAAAGCTGCAGCGCTGGCTCTTAAACCTGTTCCATGTGGGTTGGCCTTGAGCTTTTTCATGGAGTCAAGAATCATTGCTGAGCAATTGTGCTGCTATTTGGCCCCTGCAGCAGAATTCTGCCGTTGTGCAGTCCAGTGAATGCGTGTGTGTGTGTGTGTGTGCGTGCATGCGCGAGAGAGACAGAGATCCCTGGGCCATTGTGCAGCCAGGTGAGTGCGTGTGCGTGCGCGAGATACCCAGGCAGTTGTGCAGCCTAGTGAGTGCATGTGTGTGTGTGTGTGTGAGAGAGAGATCCCCGTGCGGGTGTGTGTGTGTGTGGGGGGGAAGCCTCCCTCCCTCCCCTTCCTTCCTTCCCTCCTTCCTTCCTTCCTTCCCTTTCCTTTTTTCCTTCCTTCCTTTCCTTCTTCCTTTCCTTCCTTTGGTATCCGACTGAATTGCAAGTTATATACTTATCTCAGGATAAGCAGGTTTTTTTCCTGCCTGTGAAGCCACAGTTTGGCTTGGTCCACGTACTGCCGGTCCAGCAGGCTTACTTCACCCAAAACCGTCAGGTTTTCTAGGCTCCACTCGCCTGCAATTCTCCCGACTGCACTTCAGGCTCCAGAACCCTTTTTCTGGGTCTTTTGTATACCCGCTTCGTCAGTGCTAGGATTTCACTCACTGAAGCAAGTTCGCCCAGCGTTTATTTTGTTCAATTGGGACTTCTTATTTAGCTTAAGCATATTGTGTATATATTGTGTAACATTTGGCTTAGAATACATGGTGATTTGTTTCAATATGATCAGATTGTGTGCCATCAGTGCTTGCTTTGTTGCTTAATTCCAATTATTTAAGCACGAGGTTTTCTTTTTAATACTAAATCTCCAGGTGGTGGCTGGAGACCTGGCAACCCTAGCCTCTCCCCCTCCCCTCGCACGCCAGGAGATCTACACCTGGTATGGCCCCCAAACGATGTTATAAGTGTGCAAATGGCCCTTGGCAGAAAAAAGGTTCCCCACCCCTGCTTTAAAAAATAAAAGTTCTAGCCCCCACAAGCAGTCTCTGCAAGATGCAAAGGGAGTAGGATTTTTCTATGTGTGTATGACTCCATCCCTCCCCCCCCCCATGACTTTCAGTACTTTCTCCATTGAACTGTATACCTCTATTGTCCATGCTTTATCAATGAGAACCTACAAAATGCTCTGCTGGATTATACTAAAGGTACGTTTAGTCCCGCATCCTGTTTCCTGCCATGTGCCTGTAGGAAGCCCACGAGGAAGGCATGAAGGGAAGAGCATTCCCACACTGTTGCCCCCAGTAACTGGTATTTGCAGTCGTCTCTCCTCTTCCTGCCATTGTGCATCTTATAATGTTTGTAATATTGGGGAATAAAATGCTGACACCCCTTGTCATTTTACTGTATCAGCTAGAAAGGAAAGCCCAGCAAATGAAGGTTCTGGGTTAATATTTGCCCTGTCAATATCAGAATCATCTCATTGTTTGCCAGGCTTACTGTGACTTGTCAGCACCTGGATCATTAAGTTGGACTAAAGAACTAAAAGGCTGGTGCTATTGGCCCCCATTCTGACTCAATAAGCAGCTCATCCCTTCTTCTGGGATCAATATCTGAAATCTAAAAGAGGTGTCCTGATTTTTCCCTTCTCACTGCAGCCCTTCACACTACATCAGATCCCATTCTGGAAGGTCCTCTGACTTTCTGGAGCATCTTCTCGAAGTGTGGACAGCTGATGTGAAGTTTATTAAAACATTTACACACAACCTTTCCTTTTGGTTTCAGGTGGCTTACAGTAATAATCAGAACATTACAACTGAAGTAAAATAACCCCCCCAACCTCCCCCCCCAAGATGGCTACTATTCATAGCCCATGAAAATCCCTAGCAAACAAGCAAAGCCTTGCAGCGCCTTCTAAAGCTCTCCATCTGCATGATGAAAAAGGCCCAAACTTTGGTGGATGCCAAGATGGCCATCCTAAATGAGGGAACTATCAGCAAGTGGCAGTTTGAAGACCATAGTTGGCACACACACACATATGGAAGGAGACAGTCTTTTAGATGTCTGGGCCCCAGATCAAGAATAGCTTTGAATTCCTTGAATTGGGTTCTGAAACAAACTGGCAGCCAGTGTAGCTGTTTCAAAATGAGTGACGCATGTTCTCATTACGCACCCCTGACGTTAATTGGGCTACTGCATTCTGGACCGGCTGTAGTTTCTAGGTTGTCATCAAAGGCAGGCCAACTCCCAAGCTTACAAAAACATGGATCAATGTGGCCAGATTGGCCAACTCCAAGAAAGCAGACGGCGGGTGAACCGAGTACAGATGATCAAGGCATTTTTGGCCGTTACACCAGCCTGCTTGTCATACAGCAGTACTTGGTCCATTAGCATCCCCCCCCCCTGCTCTGCAAAAGCCAGCTGTGCTCCATCCAGGGCAGGTGGACCCAATCCTTCAAAAACATCAGCCTTCCCAACCAGCACAACCTCTGTCTTGGTTGGGGTCCACTTCAGCTTCTTCTGCCTTAGCCTCCTGGCTGCTTCAAAGCAAAGAACCAGTTCAGAACCAAGATGGACACATTTGGAGTGGAGGCTTAGATAATGAGATGTGGAGCTGGGTTTCTTTGGCTGGCCTCTCCTTACTGACCAGAAGCAAGCAGGTAGTTGCAGGAGAGTGAGGACCGTATGGTTTAATCTCCTGCGTACTGCCAGGGCGTCGGCAGGCACAGTGGGGAGACCTGAACAGTTCAGTACATGTGGGGAAGCCCAGCTTTACCATCCTTTTGTTTTAACAAAAATGCAGGTGTTGCCTGTGTCGAAGGAGGAGCTCCTGGAGATCACAGATGACCCCGAGACTCTTGCCAGCCCTCTTCTTTGTCTGTCTCAAAATTCCACTGTGGACTTCCTCCAGCCCATTAAAATTCAGCTCCCTCTGCCTCCAGGGCTCACAGGTCAGTTTCCTCCAGGAATTGCAAAGCAGAAGCATGGTTTGGTCAATTGCATGAGAGATCTGGCGGCTTTTCCCTTTATAGTGTCAAGAAAAAGCTAAATTTCATCTCCCCTTTTTAAAGTGTGGTTGATGGATCGCCAGTGGCTGTTAAATCTAGGGAAAGGGAGGAAGAAGCATGGTTTGATGGAACTGTACTACTTTTCCTGGATTATACACATATCACAGCAGTGAAATTAAAAGTGGTTTTGAATTGTACAGTTAATTTTCTTTGGAGGAAATTAGGTTAAGACCTCAAGGCCATGCATGTTATATTTTATTTATTAGTTTATTTTAGCTTGTTCCCTGCTCTTTCCTGGCCAAAGCTAAGCTCAGAGCGGCTAACGACCATAAAAACAATAAAACAACAATAAAAATATGAGATATAAAAAAAAATCCACAGAAAAGAAGTTATACAAAAAATCCACAGAAGACAAGTTATACAATCTAAAACCAAATATTTATCAGCTAAAAACGAGTCAGCGCTTATTTCCTGGCACACAGGGCTGTCGCCAGCCTGGGAAAAACAGACAGGTCCCACTATTAAAGACCTGTTGAAGTGTAAAAAGGGAAAGAAGGGAGGCCAGCTCTGATGGAAAGCCGTTGCTGCCCTCAACCATAGGCCTGGCGGGACATCTCAGTCTTGCAGGCCCTTCAGAACTGCGGATCCCACAGGGCCCTGGTCTCATTAGAGAGAGAGTTCCGCCAGGCTGGGGCTAAGGCCAAAAAAGCTCTGGTTGAGGACAGCCTGACACTTCTTGGGCCAGGGACCACCAGCAAGCTGGTGTTCGCTGAGCATAGCGCTCTCTAGGGTGGCATACCGGGGGAGACGGTCCTGCAGATACAACGGCACTGGTGCTGAGCTGCAAATCATTTGGTCAAACTGCTCCAGCCCTTGCCAAACTCCGCATAAACCGTTGATTCTGAAAAATGAATAAACCCTCATTCACCTTAGTAGTAGGCACAGTGATGAACTAGATAAAGCATGGACCTCAAAGACCTGTGGATGAGATTTTTCTAAATCTGCTCTAAGGTCTAACCTTGGATTGGTCCAAGGTGCATCTTCTCCATGGCGACCAGAATGCCCAAAACTGGAATGACATCACGGACCAAGTGGTGCTGGAGTTCACCCACCTCTTTGCTTTGTTTGAAGTCACCCACTTTTCCTGGTGAGTTGACCAAGAACTTAACAGAACTTAAGTAACTATACCTTCTCCATGTCTCCTTCATACACCTGTTTGTTCATGCTCTTTGCTCTGCCTTCTGAGAGTAGGATGCTGGGAAGGGACCCTTAGGAGCAGGAAGCCCCTGGCAACTAATTAACTGGGGTTTAGCAATACGACTGCCCCCCTGCAGGGTAGTACTTTGTTCTGGATCAGATTTGTTAGTGTCAGAGACTGGTAAACACTAGGTTACAACCTGGACAATGCAAAGCTGTTGAACCAGCAAGAGGGAAGCAGCCCTGCTGCCTGATTTTGAGTGATTTCTGAGGGTTTATTTTGCAAGCTCTTAATTGAGCCATGATCTAGTGAAAGGTGTTACACACAGGACCAGCTGCCCGGCTCACTGTGTGGTGCACGGGCTGCTACTTGGGCTCCTCTCCTAAGCATGGCTGGGTCTTCTCAGGCTTGCTGTCTTCCGCCATCCTGTCAGGTTAGGGTGGGGGGGACTGCTGGTTTGTGGGCTGTTCCGAGGCCTGGTTCTATGTGTCTGAGAGACCACTGCCTCTGGGCCTGGAAGGTCAATGGAGTCTTCTATTGGCATGGCTTCTGTGGTGGGTTCGTCTGCAAAGGCCCCTGGATCTAGGTGTCCATGGTCTGATGGGGCTGTAGTAATATTAAGTGCCTACCAAGCCCCCAGATCTTTCTTGAAATCCATTCTCAAATCCTCCGGTTCGTTCTCAGAGGAGTAGTCTATTCCAAGGATACAGCCCTGTCTATTCTCAGATGAGTAGTCTGCTCCAAGGTCCAGCCCTCGAGGGGTCTCAGCCTTCCTCTTCATCACACACATAATGTAATGTGAGAAGTGGTTTCTCCACACAGATGCCCCACGTGAATGAGACCTGATTCAAACAGTCCTCCTTCTGTGTGTGTGTGTAAAATATTGCGGCAGGGGAACAATTCTCTGTTCTGCATCACTTCTCTGTCATGAAAAAGAGTATATGACCCAGCTCTGAGACTACAGATCTGATGGCGGTTCCTACTAATTTCCTGTAGTTCATTTATGTAGCATAGATCAACACAAGATATAGGTGCCCACCCAGAATATTTAGCAAAGAAGACTGTTCTTAAATGTAACAGAGCCACTGGGCAGAAACTTTTAGCTCTGAATTTCTCCATTGGGGAAGGATTAGGTGTGTTCAAGACGGTTGCTTTTCCTAAATCATTGACACCTTTGTTAATCTGTGCTGAGATGTGAATAGGTGTTTGCAGAAATTAGGATGGAGCAGATCAGCACTGTGCTTCTTCAGGATGAATTTTCTTTTGACATTATAAAATAGACATTTTACGCTCATGCACCTTGCATCTGCAAACATATGGGATTGTAAGTGAGAGGGACAGAACAATGACAATCAGTTGCACATTCCTACTCTTTCCCAGGTACTGGCTGTGGTATACCACTAAGGCCTACATTAGTGGTATTGCCAGAGAGGTCTACAAAAGATTGCGCATGTACCAGGTGAACTTCATAGCTCTTCAGAGGAAGAAAGATCCTGAACAAGTCTTGTTACAGTGTGTCCCAAAGCACAAGGTATGTGCAGTCCTGGTTGTGTTTGTATTTGTGTTTGTAAGCATACACACACACGCAAACAATAAACATAGCTTGCATTTGGCAAGTATAGAAACATTCCTGGCTACCACTGGGAATCTTTCATTCCTGTCTTACCAGGAGCTGCTGAGTTAAGTTTTGACGGTGAGCTAGACAAGTACCCAGACCTGGTGTTGAACCACCACACTTCTGTTTTGGGGCTCTTTTTGACAAAGTGGCAGGACTCCGGAGTAAGTTTGGAATGAAACTGAGACTGGAGCAGTTTTATTGAGGGGAATATCAGAACACGTGTGCAGTGGGAAGGCTATCAGGCATGCATATTGCATTAAATAACAAAATGCCCTTGGGAGATGCTAGATATTCCTATCTGCACAAATACTTGTGCCAAATGTAACTCAAGGGAGAAGTGCGGGGGAAGGTGAAAACCAAAGCAGGAGGATTGTGTTGCTTGTCCTCATACGATTCCGTATGGGAAGCCATCTGTGGTACTTTCCAAGCATGTAGGCAGCTGACAGCCTTCAGATTGACACAGGAAGTTTGGAGTTTCAGGACAAGCTCTGAAAATGGCCCTGTAGGGACCCAAGGCAAGCAAATCCGCATATAAAAACCAACTCCTTCTTCTTCTCCACACAGGTGTTGAGTTTGGTATTGCATGGGGCTCCTGTAATTTGTGTCATGGAAACAGGATCTGGAATGTGGAAAGCAGTATTTCTTGAATATAAGCATGTCTTTAGGAAATTTTTCTCTTGGAAACCTAAGTTCTTCCACTGAAACTGTGTAAGATGCTACAAAATGAATTGGCACTGCAAATTCATGAGAGGTAACTTCCTTTTCTCCCCCTAATCTCCTAGGTTGATCCTGTTTTGAAAAAACTCCATGATAGATACCGAGGCCCTGAGCCATCAGATGTGGTGGAGATGTTTGAAGGAGAGCAGTTCTTTGCAGCTTTTGAACGAGGCATCAACATCGATGCAGGTGAAGTGCAGTAAAACTGGCTTATTACCCCCAAAAGACCCATCTCTTGTCCCCCAATCTATTTGGTTGACTTTAAGATGCTTACCAAACAGGGCTTCTCCGGTGATCACAGGTTTCCTAGTTGTATCTGATGAAGGGAGCTTTGACTCATGAAAGCTTATACCCTGGAAAATTTTGTTTGCGCTACAGGACTCAAATTTAGTGATCAGAAGCTCTCATGAAGCCACAGGTGATAGATGGATAATTTATTTGCAGCCCTTAGCCAGATAAAACAAGAAAAACTGGAAACCTGGACTAAAATACTCTTACAGGCAAAAAATTACAGTCTGAGTCTTATAACACTTAAAAGGAAAAAAAATTACAACCGACACACATCTGTCATTTGGGCTAAGAGACTGTTCTATGGCGTCAAATTTTCATTGCTGCCATGCAAAATTTCACAACCTGAAGAGTGATTGAAGGATTATCCCCTTGTAGGAGCACCTCAATCCTTTCTCCTGTCCTGTCAGGTCCCAAACTCAATAAGAAGGGCTCAATAAACTCCGAACAGGGTAACGTATAAAAATTGCAGTTCAGAAGGGCATGCTCAATAGTTTCGAAGTCCCCTGATTTGCAGGGGCAGAATCTCTCCTCCCAGGGTATCTTCTTAAATTTCCCCTCTAGGATAGCAGATGGTAAGGCTGCACACCTGGCCAGGGTAAAGGCCCTTCTATAATTATCTCTAAATAGTGGAGATAGGCTGCTGGTGCTAGGATGTATTTAGAGTGGATGGGTGCCATGAATAGAGATGCCCTTGCTAAATCTGCTTGTCTCTCAATGTCTTTAATCCTTTGGGTTATAATTAACTTAGCTTGTTCCCACCCTAACTGAAGTAGTGCGAGGGGTGTAAAACCCAAGTTATTTAATTTGTCTTCTATGGCTATCACCCATTTTGACCTAAAGGTATCACAAAGGATATACAAAGGGGATTTTCAGGGTGAATGCTTCTCTGCCAACTCCTTCTGCAAGTTTTTCCACTTGATCCAACCCAATAGATTAAGGTGATCATTTGATAAATTTATTGTCTCCGACCTAAATTTAGATCGCCCAGACTGCATTGACGGAAGAATTTCATTCAGCTTTTACTCTCACTTGAAAAATGTGAAGGAAATCTATATTACTTCTGAAGTGGACAGGAAAAACACAGCTGTGAAAGGGCAGGTACATGAGTTTTACACTTTTTGTCTTCCGGAGGTTGTTCCATGAAATATGTAGTAAAATGATATATCCCTTTTATTAACAAACCCACACCTTTCCTTATTATACATTTCTTAATTATTCTCCAGTCCATTACTGGGGCTTTTCATCTTCTGTGATTCCCTGGATATATTTCAAAACATAAGTGTAGATAAATCACATTGAAATAAATTGCACTTAATTGGTAAACTCTCACTGATATCTCTGCATGGTGCTCCATGTATGTGAAAGAATCTGGATGTGTGTAAAAAAATGTGTGCAAAATCTAGCACCTAAACCAGAATTTCAAGAATCCTAATTTACAAACAACAAAAAACTTGATTTTTATCCTTTATGGTTATAAAGACGCATTTGAATGCATGCAGACACTAACTACAAAAGGGGATCATGTCCCTTTTTTTCTTGGTCTCCATTATCGTCCCCTATCCTGATATACAAGTACACTCACTCATACTTCTGCAGAAAATCAGTGTTTGGTTCACAGTAAACCATGCAAATTATATTTAGTTCCGACAAGTCAAAAATGTGGGAATAAATTATGTTTAGTTGCATGATTGTATGCCAACACTCAGTGTTGTCTTATTGACTGAGGAGAGTGTAGCATGAATTCTTAGTAATGAGAAGGTGCGTGTAGTTAGGTGCCTTTAACGACCATAGTCTAATGTACTAGCTAAAGTGGAATTAGGTGCTAGAATTCGTGATGAGATATTGATTTGAAACGACAACTGGCATCCCGAGTTAAGATTATGTCATAAACCAAGAAAAACACCGTCCTTGCCAAAACAGATCTGGCTGTTGTAAACTTATGTACATCGCATGGTCGCAAAATTCTGCCACACGGTAATTAGAAAGAAGAGAGTCTGATACCCTTAAAACCAGTTGAATTAATTGAGTATAACTTCTTCTGTGACAGAAATTTTAACCACGGCTCTCTGAATAATACTCAGCGATTAGGTTCATGGTTAGACCAAGTAATTTGCAAATGATATTGAAACATGTACTAATACCCTGTCTAACCTCTTTTTAGCTGTGATTGTATTGCATTGCATTGCATTGTTCTGTGTATTTTATTTTGGCCTATGGCTGTAAGAATAAACAAGAACTTATGCACACCTCATGGATACTCTCTTTTGTGAAGGTTTCCTTTTATCGAGGAGCTGTTCCAGAGAACATTCCTGAAGAGGCTACCAGAAAGAGGAAAGGCCCCAACTCCCACTGGCTTGCTACTTTGCCAATTAAGCTACCTGTAAGTTGCCAGTTGTTCCCCAAGGGGCAATGGGATGTGAATGGGGAGTTGTGTGGGGTTGGATTGAGTTATCGTCTTCTTCTTACCCATGTGTCTGCTCATGTGCTTTCCCCAGCACTTTACGCCACAGAAGACTGCATCTAGTTAATTTCTTCATATTGGTAGTAGCTCGAACACTAGTATAACCAGTAAGAAAGATATTCGGTCTAAGGGTCCTAATTACTTGGGGGGGGGGAAGTGGGGCAAAGCTGGAAAGATTACAAACAAAGCCTTTGCCAAACATTTCAGCAGCTCAAGTGGAGATACCTCTTAAAAAAACAAAAGTTGGGACCACTGGGAGGCAATACTTGGCAACTTAGGACTGTATCATAGTGTATTTGATACATATGCATGTCTCCAGCATCCCCAGGCAGATAAAGCTATTATATAGAACAAGCAGGAAACCTGCAAGGACTCATGGAGGGGGGCTGTGGACCTAGCTGGTCCTATTCTCCATACTATTGCCTCTTTCCCTCCCCCTTACAGCCCCCTACCTCTTTCTGTTTCCTTGCTGCCTTCCCTCTCACCTGCTTTTCTTAGTTTCCCACTCTCATCTGCCACTTTCCCTCCAGCTGTTCCTTCTACCCCCTGAATGTGGCTTCACCCTTTTCCCTGCTTCCTCCCCCCTTCTTTTTTTTCTTGCTTGCTCCCTGCCCCCAACTACTCTTAGACTTCAAAATAAAACTGCGGTAGCCATTTTGGATTACATCGGCAACCAGAGTTGCTTGCGTAATCCAAAATAGCTGCTGGGGTTTTGTGAGGTAATCTCACAAGATCTCGGAATTTGAAAGCATTTAGTTTAGTTTTTTTTTAAATAAGATTTTAATGCAAACCTAAGGGTTTCCCTTGCCTTTGTAGATACATCTCCCCTTTCTGCCCCTGGCCCCATTGTGTGGATTTTTTAATCTACACTCTGGAGATTGTTTTTTTCCGTACTGCTTTCCATTTATTTCTATCCTTTGAATTACATAGCCATGGTAGGAGCCATTATACATCAAGGAACAGGAGATAAACTTGAAGATGTGGTATCTTCACTTTTCAGATGTCTTGTGTTTGGCTAGTTCTTTCAGTATGATAATAGGCCTCACATCTAAATCCCACACTGCAAGTCTGATATGTGTCTCCTCTCAGCAAGCCTTCTGTTCTGTTTGCTTTAGAGCACAGAAGGCAAAATGCTGGACGTCTGTCAGAATATGAGAAAGAGCAGTAGGCAATCATTAGTGATATGACTACATATTTTGCTAAAGCCCTGTTTTTTAAAAAAATTACCTATTCAAATGTTTAGAACTATAAATAACAAAAAAGAAAGAAAAAGGACCATAGGCTACCTGTGCTGGGCTTCCCAGGGCTCCTGTGGAAGAGATCTGAGTGATGGTTTATGCCGATAGTTTTATACCATAGCTCTATGATGGGGGGAAATGTCTAGCTCACTAGAAACTAGCATTTTCCCCTTGAGCTGAACGCTCTATTGAAGATACCTTTCACTAGCTTGTCAAGAAAATTGGCTGTTGTCTGTCCAGCTAATTTTGGTCTTACAATGTTCAGGCCTTTGAAAACTTGCACTTTTACGTATCATGATTAACGGTTTTGTTTCACCAGAAGCTGAAATCTCAGGGGAATGAGCTGCCTGTAGCCAAAAGTGGCTTCTCCCTCCCTCCTCTGAATTTGGGGAGTGCTGAAACTGGTTACTTGACGCAGTCTAATCTGCTTGGCATTGCGGGACGCATTGGACCTGAATGGCAGACGATTGGCTTGAATCTGGGTTTCTCCTATCAACAGATCCAACAGATAAAATACAGTAACAGGTGAGGCAGGAAACCATAGAAATTAAAATGAGGAATTCATTTAGAGTTTTGGTTTTTGTTGTGTTTTTTTTTGCTGCAGGATAGTCACACTTCCCAGGATCTCTGTACTGCTCCTTACATTCTCATTGGTTTAGCAGAGTAGGTGTAGGATGGTATCCTTATGAGTTTAATTGACCCCCTCCTTACAAGAGTAATTCTCATTTTTTTTGTATCCAGAAATATGCATATTAAATAATTACACATATAAGGCATGGTTGCATATATTTAATAGCTTCTTCTTTGTTTGCGGAAGTTAGATTCCCTCTTTCTTCCACCCCCATATAACACTATGAATGAAAGCTGTGACTATAATATTCGGACGGTTGGAAGTATGTATGTAGACCCAGGGACTGAGGATGATGGGAAGTACAGAAAAAGAGTTATGAGTTTCCAGTCTTTTCCATTCACGAACATAAGGGCTTGGAATGTGTGGGCTTCTAAAGTAGAAATAGGTATGTTTAGGATTCTGCTGATGCTTCTAGGTCTAACAGTATGTGTTTTGCTTTCCTGTACAATTTTGAACATGCTGACATTGCATAGGCTGCTAGATGACTTTGTGAGCTGCTCTGGTTTTTGCTGTTGCTATGAAAACGAAATAGATTTCATTATTATGGTATACTTTAGCATCGTTCTAAAATCTGTCTAAGCTGCTTGGAGTATATGGGAAGGCTGCGTTTCTGCTAATGGGCGCATGATGTCCGGGTTGGTTTCCCCATTCCTACCCATGAAGCCAGCTGGGTGACCGTGGGCTAGTCACAGCTCTTTCGGAGATCTCTCAGCCTCACCTACCTCCCAAGGTGTCTGTTGTGGGGAGGGGAAGGTGATTGTAAGCCAGTTTGATTCTTCCTTAAGTGGTAGAAAAATTCGACAGATAAAAACCAACTCTTCTGTTGCTGCTTCCCATTTTTTCCCCCCAGGGAAGACCTCAGTGCTCAGATTCTGGATATGCTCTTTTCTTGGGCTCAGCAAAACAGAAGGACCCCTGACTGCATAGATAGGCTGATCGGCGCCATGAAGGAGAGTGGCCGCCAAGACATAGCCGATGAGATTGAAGCCATCATCTCCCTGGGAAGGCAGAAATACAGAGACTCCATCCAGAGAGTGGGCCTGGACCAGGAAAGCAGCAATGAAGACTCTGCTATTGCCATGGCGTAAATGCTGTGCAAAGCCCCCTTTGTCTTACCTAGGTGTTGGATCCAGCAGAAGGTGCTGTCAGTGGAAGGCACTTATGGTCACAGATCTTCCCTGCTTCCCTCCCCCCTCCCTGCAGTCCCTTCCAACCCTGGGAAAATTGATTCCTGGGATCACAGGATCCACAAGGAGAACTAGCTGTGTGGGTCAGTGGACTGCAGGGGAAGGGCGTGAAATGAGTTGCACCCGTGCTAAGCAGTAGGAGTGACTGCAGGTTAGTGCATTCACTTCAAGGGCTCAGGCAATTCACAGGATACTTCTAGTTGTGTGCTTGGACTTTGTCAGGCCCCTACAACTTTGTGCTTTGGACTGCTGGAACAGGAATGTCCTGCTGAGACTGGAACTCAGTAAAGTGGAGAAATGTTGCCAGTTGGGGTCACGTTAACATATTTATTATACTTCCTTCACTTACTCCGTAGGAAACAATGCTTTTTGTGATGTGATGTCAAATTCAGAGAAGTCTGGAGGACATTAGAATGTATTGTGCTAGGATTCTCTTGTATCTTCCCAGGTACGTGAGTTTGTAGTCATTAGAGCATGGTCCTCCACTTGCTGGGAGGACCAGGGGTTTAAAGGATGGGAAGCAGGAAAGGGGACTTGCATCTCTTCTTTGCTATCAGATCCTACAGCTGGTTCACTCTGAAAAGGAACTCTTGATCCAATTCTTCTGCCTTTCCTTCAGATGGTTCTACTCACCACCAGGGCTGTGGCTCACCGGTAGAGTATCTGCTTGGCATGCAGGAGGTCCCTGGTTCAATCCCCGGCATTTCCAGTTAAATGGACCAGGCAAGTAAGTGATGTGAAAGACTTCTTCCTGAGGCCCTGGGGAGCCATTGTTGGTCTGAGTAGGCAAGACTGACTTTGATGGACCAGTGGTCTGCTTTGAGTATAAGGCAGTTTCATGTGCTTCTAGCTGGAGTCTAACATTCCTTTTTGTTAGTATCCACCTTTCTGGCCTCTTTCATCATGACAGTAGCTTCTAGAGCTTTGCTGCCCCCTTTCTGTTTTTTTCTTTGTGGTTTTGGTTTTTTGTGCCACCGCTGACTCTTACAGCAAGCCTGTAAGTAGTTGCTTGCCTGGTCATCTGTGGTTAGTCAGTGTTCTCCAGGCAGCCAGAAAGGAAAGCTTTACAAAAATTATTTTTTTCCTCTTTTATGAGTGTATGTGGGCTGTCAAGTCACAGCTGACTTATGGCGACCCTGTAGGGTTTTCAAGGCAAGAGATGTTCAAAGGTGGTTTGCCATTGCCTGCCTCCACGTCACGACCCTGGTATTCCTTGGAGGTCTCCCATCCAAATACTATCCAGGCCCAACTCTGCTTAGCTTCTGAGATCTGACGAGATTAGGCTAGCCTGGGGCCTTTTTCTTTTAGGCCTAAAGTAATTAAAATAGATAGGATAGTAAAATTTTGTATGGGCTGATATCATTTAAAGGTAAAGATCCCCTGTGCAAGCACCGGATCCTTCCTGACCCATGGGGTGACGTCACATCCCGATGTTTACTAGGCATACTTTGTTTACGGGGTGGCTTGCCATTGCCTTCCCCAGTCGTCTACACTTTACCCCCAGCAAGCTGGGTACTCATTTTACCGACCTCAGAAGGATGGGAGGCTGAGTCAACCATGAGCCGGCTACCTGAAACTGACTTCCCTCGGGATCGAACTCAGGTCATGAGCAGCTTACTACTCTGCGCCATGGGGCTCCTGAGATATGTGCTATCATTTAGCCACCTGGAAATATTTGCTTTTCACTGTGGTGTGAACTCTTGATAGCATCTGATCACACTCCTAGAGCAACCTCTCATGTTACTCCATGCAGTAAACTGGATGTTAATGCTAGGAGGCAACTTAAGGAAGAGGCCTTGGCCTCTACATCCTGTTCGTTGGCCCTCCAGGGCAACTGGTTGGCCATTGTGTAAGACAGGATACTAGTCTCCCTTAAGTGGTAGAGAAAGTTGGCATATAAAAACCAACTCTTCTTCTTCATCTTCGTCATCGTCTGCCGCCCCCTCCTCATTCCTTCCACCTCTGTTTGGGAAAACCCGCCACTGTGATATTTTAAGGGTGCCAATAGAGTTTTTATGGAACAGGAGAATATTAATTGTAACATGTTTTAATTGTTGAGTATGTTGTCAGCCGCTGCAAGCCTGACTTGAAAGTTGGGGAGGGGCAGGATAGAAATCAAACTCTTTTGCATACTTTTGGGAAAAGGCAAACAGCCACGCAGGGCAATAAAAGATTGGAAATCATGTTTATCCCTTTTTCTGCCTTGTTGAATACAGGCAATCATGATTGGTCTACATGTGGGGTATGTGGTTTCCTACCTTCATGTTGAACAAGCTATGCATTATTAGATTCCTAGAAAATCTAATCCCTCACTGGCACTCAAAATATTGGAAGTGTGTTTCACCAGAGTGTTTAGATCCGGTCATGCTGCACGCACACAGTATGTCAATGGGCACTGGATCTCATTAACCAAGCCCCCCCCCTAAAAAAGGCACTACAGACATGTGGCCAGTAGGTGGCAGCAGCATAGCTCCAAACACCAGACAGATTGGGTTGAATCTCACTGATTTCTTGGCTGAGCCAAATCCGTCACTCAGCATGCAATACATGATTCAAGCAGCCTTGTTTAGTACTGAGATAAGGACAGAGTGGATTATACTGTTCCCTCCACCCTTCTCTTACTTACTGGTGGAATTATGCATTGACAGCTGCTTCCATAATTGCCATATAGGGAAATCTGTAGGTGATTACAGAGTAACCCATTTGCAGCTATCAGGATTGAAACTTGTCAGAGCATCATGCAACGACAATTACAGTAAGTAGAAAATCAGTAACAGTTTATAGTCCACAGGCAAGAATGTTAAAATTTTTGTGGTACTTCCAATATAATATTGTTGCCCAGTGGGAACAAACTGCCTCCTTTTCAAAGGAACCCTTAAGGTAACTCATATGAGCAATACAACAAGAATACACATATCTTATTATCCTTCTATAAAAGTTACTTTTTCTTGTAGGCTGGGGTTTTCCCAGGAGGAAAGAGGGAAGCCGAGTATTCTCTACAATCTCCTACAACAAGCTAGGAGATCCTTTGATGTGGGATTTCAGCATGTGAGGATCAGCCCTCTTCCCTGCTGAACATATGACTGCCTGAACCATCTCTCATTCCGGTTACAGATTTCTGTGCATTCCAATCTATGTATATCTTTACTTGGTAGCAAGTCCTATGAATTCCGAAAGATACATCCCCATAAATATAATAAAACAGGACTGCAACTTTAGGGACCTTGCATGTTACACTGTGTCGGTTTGTTCCTTCTGGATAATATAGTGAAGGGGGAGGAATCAAAAAGCACCTTTTACACATTGCTTTTAGCTTTCCTAACACAAAGTCAGTAATTCCATTGCATTTTTCCTGTTGCCACCCATTAACTTGTACAGAGTGTCCTCTTTAAAATCCAAAGCTTGCTGTTGTCGGTGGAACTAAATGTGTGGGGGAGAAATCATTATCACTTTGCCGTAGTCATGGTTTTTATGAGATGAAATCCAATCGTTTTCATCTTCCTGCTGGATTTTAAGCTTCCCTTTGTAAAGAATGGCTGGAGCACTCTTCTTTTTTTGAGCGTTAAAAAAAAATCGCTTTTGCTTTGAAAAGGAAACTTTGGTAACCAACTCATATTGGCCGAATAATGAATTATTTTAAAAAATACTAAAAAAGAAGTGAACCTCCACCCCGCACCCCCCGCAGGATTCAGAGCTGCTTTGAACAGCTTGGACGGACTTTAATGGCAGAGACTACGGGTAGGGGGGTACTGCAGAGCTACCCTCGCCTCTGGTACATAGAACCACCCATTTTGCAAGTTTAGTGTTCCTTTTGGATCCTGGGAAAACATGAAACTAATCCTTTTAACCACAAAATAAATAAATAAATAAATAAATCTGATTTGTGTATATTTTTTAATTCTATGTTTTAATGTTACGTTTTAACTTCTATTTATTGATTTATATTTAGTTTATTGTTGTTACGGGTCATAGACCAGCACATGTATATATTGATTTATACGTACTGACTGTTGGAAGCCGTCCTGAGCCCGACCAGGTTGGTAAAGGGCGGGGTATAAATTGAATAAAATAAATATGTGCATATTTTGAGCTGACTGTTGTGGGTACCAAGAAGATCACAAAATTACCTGCCTGTGACCTCTATACATAATGTGTTTGTGTGTGTACTGTCAAGTTGCCACTCTGTCATTTTCAGTCGCCTTTATCGGCATGATAAAGTTGCAGCTCGCTTATGACAACCCCGTAGGGTTTTCAAGACAAGAGACATTCGGAGGTGGTTTGCCATTGCCTGCCTCCGCCTTGGCTTAGAGGGTTCTGAGAGAACTGCGACTGGCCCAGGGTCACCCAGCAGGCTTCATGGGGAGGAGTGAGGAATCGAACCCGGTTCTCCAGATTAGAGTCTGCCGCTGTTAACTACTTCACCACGCTGGGCCCTTTCTATACATAATACAATTCTGCAAAAGGCTACTTATATTTATCTATAGTGCCTGCGAAGTGGTACTTTTACGTAGGAAAAAGTCAGTGTATCTCATCTAGGTGTATGATAATAGGCCTTTAATTTTTTTTAATTAAAAATGATTGGATAATAACAATAAACAATAACAGCAACTGAAAGCAGAAAAAAAGAAAGAATCTTCATGATTTAAAATACAGTATATCTATATACACGATAAGATAAAAGCAGGATTCCTATGTTACAGCTTATTTCTTTGTCTTCATACTCATCGTTCCGTCCTGACAGAGCACAACGCATTCCCCTTTCTTGCCCTTATTTATAAAATTCTCTATTTTATTTATAGTTTGTGACCATAACCCATCTAAACTTATTGTATCTCTATTTTTCTGATATGCTGTTAGCTTAATTAAAACATAAATTTCTTTAACTTTAACCAGCCATTCCTCTATCTTTGGATTCGATTTTTGCTTCCAATGTCTGGCAAAGGTCGTTCTAGCAGCAGTTATCATATGTAATCCCATACAAAGTTGGTCTTTAGTTAGGTTAGGTACCAGATTTAACAGGAATATCTTGGGTTTACATGGAATATCCATCTCCATTCCAACAGCTAAGCATTTCACTATTTCAGACCAAAATGTTACAGCTCTCTCACATTTCTACCACATGTGTATAAAATCTGCTTGTTTTCTATCACAGTACCAACAGCTGTCCTTTTCTGATTTATGGATTTTATGGGGTTATATACCACATGTATACCATCTTTATTAGATTTTCTTTCATTTGCATACTGACTGTAAAATCTAACCCCTTTGTGAATATGTATTCCCATTCTTGGTCACTCAGTGCTCTATTGAGTAGATAATAGTAGAGCATTGAGTAGAATATAGGCCTTTAAAAATGAAAAGATCAGGTGTAAAGCTACCTGGCCCACCACAGTGATGTCCCACCATGTAAACACCAACAGCAGATCAAAACAACAATCTGGCACAGCATCTACACCAAATACTGGCATGACCAGGTCTTAAAAACATGGCTTTTTTCCTCCCCTCCATATTTTAAACTTGTAACTGGCCTGACAAAGAGTTCTGATGAGTTGAAACCTCCCATACTGTTATATGTCATGAGGTTAGTCCTAGTAAAGTATATTATTACATGGATTGTGTTCCACTGTGTAAACAGCATTCTTATTTAAGCTGATATTTTTCCTGGTCCACTCCTCCTGTGTTCCTTAAAAGCAAACACTCCCCACGCTCAAGGGCATTTCACTCCTTCATTGCATTTGTACTGAACCAGCAGGTGGGCTGGGACCGCTGTTCTGCAAAAAAAAAATCTCTAAACAGTCTTTAGGATGTTTTCACCTTGACCTGGATGGCCCAGGCTAGCCTGGTCTTGTCAGATCTCAAAAGAACCAGGGCCAACCCTGCTTAGTATTTGGATGGGAGATCATCAAAGAAGTCCAAGGTTGTGATGCAGAGAAAGGCAGTGACAAACCACCTAATATCTCTTGAAAACCCTATGCGGTCATCATAAGGCGCTTGCGACTTGACAGCACTTTCCATCACCAAGGATATTTTCACATGACTCAACAATCATGTTAACACACCTCCAGTTGATGTTGCCACTGCTCTATTACAGGGCAGGGCGAATGGTTGGCAAAGCCAGCATATTAAGGCTGCCACATATCACAGCTGTGGCTTCCATCATGACTTTTTTACCTGCCACCCCCTTTTCTCTACTCTCTCTTTTTGGCCTTTGGCTATCTCCCTTTTTTGTTCAACAGCCAGCCTGATGCAATGCAAAAGGTAACTCATGATGATATGAATTCCAGCTGGGCCTCACACTGTTGCTGGTGAATATTTTCCTTCTGTAACAGAAATAAAACTCTGTACCTATCACAGATAGTGATACAATGTTTCAGGTCTGTTCTTATTCTCTGGTTGAACCACATAAGCTGAGAACTGGATGGTCTGATTAGGACGTATACCTGGGGTGCTAATTGACCTCCAGCTGAGATTGAGAACTGTATGTGAACATTTAGCCTTGGCTGCTCCTCTTAGCTTTCTGCCTTTGCTCAGTATTCTTCCCTGCCAAAATAGAGACATATTTCAGTCTTTGACATAACGTTGAAGAGTTAGCTTCAGTTTACCGTGTCGTTTAATTCCAGAACGTGTTACTGGTTGGCAATAATAGCTGTCCAAACAAACATCGGGAGGAAAGAAGATTTTCCGGTTCTCTGATTTCTTGCACAATGATAGGAACTGACCAGTGGCTTTACATCTCCCTTCCAGAAGGTGTTTTTTTTTTTTTTTTTAAACCAGGACACTGATTAACCTGCTTATGTTTCATTATTACATTTGAATAGCACAATTCTCATGGTGGTCACAAGTTGCAACCCTTGTTTGGAATCCTGGATTCTTTTCCATTGCAGTCACAGCCCCCTCTTCATTCAGTGCTCCAGAAGGACTCGGGTGGAAACAGAAATAATTAGAAATATCAACCACAGCATGGCGCTGCCCATGTTCAAGCATCATTTCCCTTCCTTTGGTAATACAGTATGGTTCTGGCTTCTCTCTAGCTTACAGGGTCAGTCCAGACCTGTCTTATCACCGATAATCCCACAAAGATCTTCCTACGAAAGACTAAACAATTGATTATGCCGTGTGCACTAAGAGGTAAAAAACTAATAATGAAGCTTAGTGCTTAGATAACTCTTGGTGTTCAAAGTATTTAATGAACATTAATTTGTAATCCTTGTAACAGCTGTATAGGGTAAGTGAATATTATTATCCCCATAGTGCAGATAGGGGTGAAACTGAGGCTGAGACAATGACTTGCCTCAGGGTGCCTACTAAATTTGTGGTAAAGGGGAGCTTTGAAGTGGGATTGCAGTTATTTATGCAACACTAGCTCCTGTTACGTTGTCCTACTACCACGATGAAATACACGTTTTAGTTTTCAAAAGCCACAATACTGGTAATTCCCCTGTAACAATTAATTAAAGGCTAATCGTGTGGTGGTTAGAGCATCGGATTAGGATCTAGGAGACCTGAGATCAAATCCTGACCGCTATGCAAGGTTGCTGGATGACTCACGGGGTTGTTTGGAGGCTAAAGTGGAGGAGGGGGGGAAGGCAAGCCTAATTGGGTCTACTCAGAAGTAAGTCCTATTTTATTCTTTTGAGTTTTGTTCCCGTGAAAGTGCTTTTAGGATTGCAGCCTCTGGGTTCCCATTGGGGAAAATTTAGGGTGGTTTTTTTAATAAATCGCTACATCAATAAATAGCTTCTTCCTCTTCTTTTAATGTTGTGAGCAGTTTGTCGTTGGAGAAACTCTCTTGCTGCATTTAATCCCTAGATTCACTTATATTTCAGCCCTGACAATAAATGCAAGCAAAATATCACCAAGCCTGACCACGGGGATTAATAGATGGCTGATCAGAGGAGGGGGCTGTGGCTCAGCAGTAGAGCATCTGCTTGGTATGCAGAAGGTCCCAGGTTCAATCCCCGGCAGCTCCAGTTAAAGGGACTAGGCAAGTAGGTGATGCGAAGGACCTCTACCTGAGACCCTGGAGAGCCACTGCCAGTCTCAGTAGACCATACTGACTTTGATGGACCAAAGGTCTGATTCAATATAAGGCAGCTTCATGTGTTCATGTGTTCGAGAGGCTCTTCACAGAGAAAGACTGCTAAAGGGCCACACACACCCCCATGTCAAGAGCCCAGCTACTTTTGCTGCCAGGAGGGATGTTTTATAGTGGGCCCAGAACGTGACTCATTGTTAAAGAATGCTAGACTTATTGCATGTATTTACATCCATCACGTATAGGCTCCTCCCTCCCCCTTGCATGCGAGTGCAGATGCGGCTTTTCTCTCTCTTGCCCCCATTCACATCCACTCACACAGGCCACCCCCACATCTATTTAAGTCATTGTGGTTCAGACTTATTTGTGAGAGAGGAAGTGGACCGCTTTGCATGGCTTCCTTTGAGAGGAAACCAAAAGGCAGCATCCCGGCAGAGGCCTGCTTGTCCGTGCGTGGGTTGAAAGGTGGGCAGGGGCAAGGTGTTTCGAATGCTCTTTTCAGGAATGATTCCTGGATGAATTCTTAGAAATCACTATGTTTCTTCTGTCACCTGCCAGCATGGTGTAGCGGTTAGGAGCGGTGGACGCTAATCTGGAAAAGTGGGTTTGGTTCACATGAGCAGTGACTCTAATCTGGTGAACCGGGTTGGTTTCCCCCACTTCTACACATGAAGCCCGCTGGGTGACCTTGGGCTAGTCACAGTTCTCTCCGAACTCTCTCAGCCCCACCTACCTCACAAGGTGTCTGTTGTGGGGAGAGGAAAGGAAGGTGATTGTAAGCCGGTTCCATACTCCTAAAAGGTAGAGAAAATTGGGGTATAAAATCCAACTCTTCTTCATCATCATTCTCAAATTTTGATGGGTTGGGATCAGCAACGCTGATAAAAGTGGGGGCCTGAGAATATTATGGTCATTTGCCTCTTCCAGTTACTCTAAAAAGTTTTACGAAACTCAGTTTGGAGTGTAGGGTTTGGGAAAGTACCTATATACAAAACCAAGTATTTTTAAAAATCTACATATATCTAGTTTCACTGGTGAAGTGAATACCTGTTGGCTCTTCCTTACGAACAGATATATGCGCATGTTTCCTGTAACAGGTGAACAGGGCTTCTGTTATTGAGAGTTTGGTCTGTCTTTGTAGGTGCTCCTTTTCCAAGGGAGCCCTCTTTGAACCACCTAGGGAACAAGGCTGCAGCCAGTGCTTCCGTTATTGGGAAATTGTCTTGTTGCTGCCAGTGACAATGTGGAACATGGATGCCCCCAGACCACAGGCACATGTGAGAATGGCAAGAAGAAGAAGAGTTGGTTTTTGTACCCCGCATTTCTCTACCTTTAAGGAGTCTCAAAGTGGCTTACAATCTTCTTCCCTTCCTCTCCCAACAGGCAGCTTGGGAGGTAGGTGGGTAGGGTAGCCAAGTGCCTGGTGGTGGCGGGTACAATCCCGCCAATCCACTGGGCTGCCCGCTGGCCAGCTGATGGCCAGCGGGCACTGCGGGCACGCATGTACACATGCATCACTTTTGGGTAAACCCGAAAGTGACGTGGATGTTCTGGGAATCTCGGAGATGCCCAAGATCGCTAGAGCATCCACGTTGCTTTCGGATAAACCCGGAAGTGACGTGGGCACGTCGCGCGGTGCACGCACCGTGTGCTACAGCCACGGCCCCAGAAAGCTCCTGCCGGTGGGGCTACGAGGCCTGGCAAGCCTAAAGGTGGGGCTGAGAGAGTTCTGAGAGAACTATGTCTGGTCCAAGGTCACCCAGCAGGCTTCATGTGGAGGAGTGGGGAAACCAACCTGGTTCTCCAGATTAAGAGTCTGCTGCTCTTAACCACTACACCACGCCGGCAAGCCCGCACCACACAGTGAATCAGGGGTCCTCCCCACCCTCACGCTGCTCTGAATGCTCTGACATTTCTTTATGTGCCACCCCAAATGTGATACTTGTGGTCTGACTAGCCTGAATATATTGTTTCTCGTGGCCATGGTATGACCTGGGTTGCAGTAGAAGCGCTGTGTAAAGACATTCAGAGGGTTTGGCTCTAACTCTTGCTGGTGAAAGGACAACTAGTTTAATATTGGAATCAAATTAAAATGTGACCTGTTGCTGTTTAATTCCTATGAATGGTAACACCTGTACTATCAGCATTTAGGGATATCTGGGCATTTTATTAGAGCTTCTCATCAAACAGTGGTCCGTAGAAAGATACAGAATGGTTCAGATGACACCTTTTATTGGACCAGGAATGACACAGCAAAACAGTGAATTTTTAACTCACACAGAGCTCGTTCTTCAAGAAAGAGTAAGAAGAGTGCTATTTTGGATATGCAAATTTGAAGCTATAAAATAAGACACTAGTATGTAGAGAATATATGTAGTGATTTTGGTAAGAAAGATAGTAAAAGCGGAAATCGTGCTAAGAAAGTAAATAATATTGAAGAAATTATAGTTTATAGCAGGAATGACAGATAGATACCAAAATGTTAAATGTAAAGTTTAGAAATATTAAGATGACTATATATTGTGACTTTAAGAACTGTTAAAACATCAACCCTGGAAGAAGCCCAATCTGTATATGAATGGGATGTATGTAGTATTTGTGGTGTCAAAATCTGATAGATAGAAAGAAAGAAAGAAAGAAAGAAAGAAAGAAAGAAAGAAAGAAAGAAAGAAAGAAAGAAAGAAAGAAAGAAAGAAAGAAAGAGGTTAGGGAAACATAACCCAAATACTAGTCTTCTTGTGTTCATTTTAGCATGTGAAAAAAGCCAACTGGGAGATGTGCACCTGGGCTGTGTGTGTGTTTGTGTGTGTGTGTGTGTGCGCGCGTAATCAAGTTACAGCTGACTTATGGCAACACCCATAGGGTTTTCAAGGCAGGAAAAGTTCAGAGGTCATTGCCTGCCTCTGTGCAGAGATCTGATCCTGGTATTCCTTGGAGGTCACCCATTCAAATACTAATCAGGACCAAGCCTGCTTAGCTTCTGAGATCTGAAGCGATTGGGTGAGCCCGGGGCTGTCCAGGTCAGGGCTGGCCACCATCAAAGAAGCCGAAAAGGTATGCCAAACTTTACTCCTGTTCTGAGGAGTGGCTTTTCCATTATTGTCTGTACCTCTTGAAACCTCTTTGTGCTGAACAACAACAAATCCAGTTAAGTCTCCAACTCATCACTTGTGTCTACAACAGTGGTTCCCAAAGTGGGCAGTACCACCCCCTGGGGGGCAGTGGGATTACCTAGGGAGGCACTAAGAGGTAAGGGGGCAGCAGGGGGGCACTAGAGGTGGGCCCCTTCAACTGTGTTGTTCACTAATTTACAATAGATCAAGCTATGGCACCAGGCTGGCAAATGTGGTGGAAACTATCAGAATTTTCCCCCAGACTTTGAAGAGTTGGTGCCACTGGATCAAATTCATCAGTTTTGTTGACTAAATTTCAACTAAAAAAGTTTTAATTTGATTTTGAATAGATGTGCAATTAATTGTTACTGTTTTGAAATTTTATTATCTTCTTTAGTGTGTCATGCGAACCACCAAAGACTGCTAAGCGAACTTCATAGTCACGGGATAAGAGGACAAGTCCTCTTATGGATTGAGAGCTGGCTGAAAAATAGGAAGCAGAGAGTAGGAATCAAGGGACAGTTCTCACAATGGCGGGATGTGAGCAGTGGGGTGCCTCAGGGATCTGTGTTGGGACCGGTGCTTTTCAACCTGTTCATCAATGACCTGGAGTTGGGGTTAAACAGTGAAGTAGCCAAGTTTGCAGATGACACCAAATTATTTAGGGTGGTTAAAACAAAAGTGGACTGTGAAGAGCTCCAGAAGGATCTCTACATACTGGAAGAATGGGCATTAAAATGGCAAACGAGATTCAATGTGAGCAAGAGTAAAGTGATGCATATTGGGGCAAAAAATCCCAACTTCACATATACACTGATGGGATCTGTGCTGGCAGCGACAGACCAAGAAAGGGATCTTGGGGTGGTAGTGGATAGCTCAATGAAGATGTCAACCCAGTGTGCGGCTGCTGTAAAAAAGGCAAATTCTATGCTGGCCATAATTAGACGAGGAATAGAGAATAAAACTGCTGATATCATATTGCCCTTGTACAAATCTATGGTGAGCCCACACTTGGAATACTGTGTACAGTTCTGGTCACCACACCTCAAAAAGGATATTGCAGAGCTTGAGAAGGTACAGAAAAGAGCAACCAAAATGATTAGGGGACTAGAGCAACTGTCCTATGGGGAGTGGTTAAGATGCTTAGGGCTGTGTAGCTTGGAAAGAAGGCGGCTAAGGGGAGACATGATAGAGGTCTATAAAATTATGCATGGTTTGGAGAGAGTGGACAGGGAGACGTTTTTCTCCCTCTCCTATAATACTAGAAGGCGGGGTCATCTGCTGAAGCTGGAGGGCAAGCGATTCAAAACAGATAAAAGGAAGTATTTTTTCACACAACGCATAGTGGAATTGTGGAACTCCCTGCTCCAGGATGTGGTGATGGCTGCCAACTTGGAAGGCCTTAAGAGGGGAGTGGACATTTTCATGGAGGAAGAGGGTATTCATGGCTACTAGTTAAAATGGATTCTGGTCATGATGCATACCTATTCTCTCCAGGATCAGAGGAGCATGCCGAATATATTAGGTGCTGTGGAACGCAGGCAGGACGGGGCTGCTGCAGTGGTCTTGTTTGGGGGCTTCCTAGAGGCCCCTGGTTGGCCACTGTGTGAACAGACTGCTGGACTTGCTGGGCCTGGGTCTGATCCAGCATGGCTTGTCTTATGTACTTATGTAAGATATCTACCATAAGTTAGTGGCTGAAGATAGCTGTCCTGAAATACTCCTGTCATTGGGTCTTTTAGTCCATCACTAAATTTTCCATTCATTTTTAAGACAGCTTAATTGGGGCAATATTGCAAATATTTTCCTGTACTCTTTAGCTTGCTCTTTGGCCTTACCATTTGTATTGTATAAGCCCACCACTAGCCACGCACAATGCATTAAAGCCTACTAACCGCAAATGAAAAGGAACACTGGCAGGATGGTGCTGCTGCAGCCTTGTTTGTGGCTTCCTAGAGGCCCCTGGTTGGCCACTGGGTGAGCCGACTGCTGGACTTGCTGGGCCTGGGTCTGATCCAGCAGGGCCTTTCTTATGTACGTATGTAAGTCTTAGATATCTACAAGTTAGTGGCTGGAGATAACTGTCCTGAAGTACTCCTGTCATTGGGTCATTTAGCCCACCACTAAATTTTCCATTCATTTTTAAGACAGCTTAATTGGGGCAATATTGCAAACATTTTCCTGTACTCTTTAGCTTGCTCTTTGGCCTTACCATTTGTATTGCATAAGCCCACTGCTAGCCATGCACAATGCATCAAAGCCTACTAACTGCAAATGAAAAGGAACACAGGCAGCATAATGCTGCTGCAGTCGTCTTCTTTGGGGGCTTCCTAGAGGCCCCTGGGTGGCCCCTGGGTGAACAGACTGCTGGACTTGCTGGGCCTGGGTCTGATCCAGCAGGGCCTTTCTGATGTACGTCTGTAAGTCTTAGATATCTACCATAAGTTAGTGGCTGGAGATAGCTGTCCTGAAATACTCCTGTCATTGGGTCATTTAGCCCACCACTAAATTGTCCATTCATTTTTAAGATAGCTTAATTGGGGCAATATTGCAAACATTTTCCTGTACTCTTGAGCTTGCTCTTTGGCATTACCATTTGTATTGCATAAGCCCACTGCTAGCCATGCACAATGCATCAAAGCCTACTAACCGCAAATGAAAAGGAACACGGGCAGGATGGTGCTGCTGCAGCCTTGTTTGGGGGCTTCCTAGAGGCCCCTGGGTTGCCACTGGGTGAACAGACTGCTGGACTTGCTGGGCCTGGGTCTGATCCAGCATGGCTTGTCTTATGTACTTATGTAATTCACAGTGGGTAGCCGTGTTAGTCTGTTTGCAGTAGTCAAAAAGGGCAAGAGTCCAGTAGCACCTTAAAGACTAACAAAAACATTTGCTGGTAGGGTATGAGCTTTCAGTGAGCTGTGGCTCACGAAAGCTCATACCCTACCAGTACTTATGTAAGTCTTAGATATCTACCATAAGTTAGTGGCTGGAGGTAGCTGTCCTGAAATACTCCTGTCATTGGGTCTTTTAGTCCGCCACTAAATTTTCCATTCATTTTTAAGACAGCTTAATTGGGGCAATATTGCAAACATTTTCCTGTACTCTTTAGCTTGCTCTTTGGCCTTACCATTTGTATTGCATAAGCCCACCGCTAGCCATGCACAATGCATCAAAGCCTAATAACCGCAAATGAAAAGGAACACTGGCAGGATGGTGGTGCTGCAGCCTTGTTTGTGGCTTCCTAGAGGCCCCTGGGTGGCCCCTGGGTGAACAGACTGCTGGACTTGCTGGGCCTGGGTCTGATCCAGCAGGGCCTTTCTTATGTACGTATGTAAGTCTTAGATATCTACCATAAGTTAGTGGCTGGAGATAGCTGTCCTGAAATACTCCTGTCATTGGGTCATTTAGCCCACCACTAAATTGTCCATTCATTTTTAAGATAGCTTAATTGGGGCAATATTGCAAACATTTTCCTGTACTCTTTAGCTTGCTCTTTGGCCTTACCATTTGTATTGCATAAGCCCACTGCTAGCCATGCACAATGCATCAAAGCCTACCAACCGCAAATGAAAAGGAACACAGGCAGGACGGTGCTGCTGCAGTCATCTTGTTTGGGGGCTTCCTAGAGGCCCCTGGCTGGCCACTGGGTGAACCGACTGCTGGACTTGCTGGGCCTGGGTCTGATCCAGCAGGGCCTTTCTGATGTACGTCTGTAAGTCTTAGATATCTACCATAAGTTAGTGGCTGGAGATAGCTGTCCTGAAATATGGTCTGACCCAGCAGGGCCTTTCTGATGTCCCCCCCCCCCGTCTGCGTTTCCCCTCCTTCCATCCGAGGGTGAGAGCGGCGTGACGTTTGCAGCCTGCTTACTTCTCCAAGCAGCGCAGCCCAGCGGGGACGGGAGACTTTTGACGCGAGGGATTTCACGCGCGCTCCCCCGAGGCTGGCAGGCTTGTGTGTTTGTGTGTGTGTGTGTGTGTGTGTGTGTGTGGTGGGGGGGGGCGTTGTAGGGCAAGCGGCCGGCGGTGCCGACCGCGGCCAGAGGGGGCGGTGCCGAGGCGTCCGCTTGGAAAGCCGCTGCACGGACATCCTGGTTTGCACCGCTTAAAGGCAAAGCCGGCGCGGGCGCGGCGCATTCCCGGGGAGAGCGGCGCTGTGGCGGGCGGGCATCCCCCAACGGGCTTGCAGGCGGCTGGGTGAGTGGCGTCCTCCCTTTCCCCCTTCGCTCTCCGATGCCCGATGGGCCTGGCGGGGTCAGGAGGGGCGGCATCTCTCCCAATGCGTTTTGCTGGCTCCCCGATCGCAGCCCAGGGAGCGGGGTGGGGGGATGCGATGCTTTCCCCGGGGGGTCCGGTGCCGGATTTGCAAGCTTGCAAGCTCTCCTCGCCCCCTGCCTGCCTGCCTCCCTCCCTTCCGTCCGTCCTCCCCTCTCCCTCCGTTTGCACTCGCCCTGCAGCGCGTGCCCGGTTGCAAGCCGGCGGGGATTAGTCTGCTGCACCGTGCGCGCGCCTCCTGTCCTCTCCTCCCGAAACGCGAGGACGGGGCGGCAGGATGAAATGCTGGGCGCTTGCGGCGCGATCCTGGGGGGGGGGGGAGGAGGTGGGCGGATCCTCTCCTGGCTCCACCCGAGGGATCCAGCGGGATCTGTTGCGTCAGGCCCCTTTCCCTGGAGAGAGTCCCTCGGGCTGAAGAGCATCCTTCTCTTCGCTGCATCCTCGCCCCTGGACTCCGTTGACCCTATTCGGTTGGTCTGCCCTCGATATGAAGCACCCCGGGGGAAATGGTTAAAAAAAAGTGGCTTCTTTCCCAATATCACCTCTCTACCCAAGCAAAACGCCCGTCTTTATTCAATGGTTCCGATCCGGAGGTTGCTGTGGATGTTGCCAGTTTTCTAGTGGATGCGATGAAAGTTCAGAAAGCCCAGAGTTTGTAATTTCTATTTTGGGAATTTACTGGTCTGTGTTTTTATCTTAATGACTGCATATGTTACGCACCTTCTGTAACAATTGTAATATTACTTATGCCATTAAAGGTTTTTCATTCATTCATTCATCTTTACTACATCCTCTTCCTTTCAACTGGATTTGTTTCCCTGCTCCTCCACAGGAAGCCAGCTGGGTGACCTTGCGCTAGTCTCGGCTCTCTCAGCCGCGCCTCCCTCCCAGGGTGTCTGTTGTGGGGAGGGGGAGGGAAAGTGATTGTAAGCTGGTTTGATTCTGCCTTCAGTGGCGCATGTAAAAACCAACTCTTCTTCTTAAAAAACACACACGCAGTCACTGTGGAGTAGGCCATTTCTGCACGGGAGGTTGTGCCTTGGACTTGCCGCTCTCTAGATGCACATTTTCCCCATCCCAGTTCTCAAAACTCTGCAGGGGGGCTTATTGTTGAGTTTTGAGAATATGGATGGGGGGACAGTGCATCTAGAGAGCAGCAAATCCAAGGCAAAACCTCCCGTGCAGAAATGGTTGAAAGGTTTTTGAATGTCGCTCAGGTCTAAAGGAAACGGGCAGCTGTCAAATGCGGGCGTGGATTTATACCCCACCCGTCTTCCTCTCAAGACACCATTTTTTTGTATTTGGTTTGATTTTCTTTGCGGTTTGCATGTTTTTCATTTTGGGGCGCGGTGCCAGCTGAGTAGGGAGAAATGTCAGCAGAAGGATGCGCATGTCAATCTGGAATATGAAGAGGAGGGTGTCAAAACCCTCCGACTTCCTGGCAATGCGTGTGACTGATCCGATGTGTGTTGACTCCGAAGTTAAGTTTGCCGAGTTCAGCGGGGCAGACTCCCCAACTAGCGTGCGTGGGATTGCAGCTCTACTTATTTTGTGACCTTTCACTTAGACCCAATCCTAACCCTGCTCCTTTGACTTTGGGCGAAAACGCATGGGAGATTTTGCCGCTCTCTAAACACACATTTTCCCCAGCCAAATTCTGAGAACTCAACAAGCCCCCATGCAGAGTTTTGAGAATTCAGATGGGGAAAATGTGCATCTAGAGAGCAGCAAATCCAAGGCAAACCCTCCCATGCGTTTTCGGCCTGTCTTTTTTTTTACCTGGGCTTTTGCTTTAGATGTTCACCATTTGGAAGCTGGTTTTAAATATAGTGCCTCCCTCTCCGTCTTAGTGATGGGCATTGAAATGGGCGTTAAACGTTCCTTTTTGTTAATATATCTGAGGCTGTAGTTGAACAAATTAAGTTATTTATGCAGTTGTCCCCCCCCCCGAAAAAAACCCTTGCAAACAATTTATTGTAATGTGTCTGTGTGAGTGTTACCTGTAATGCACAGTCTCCAGAGAGCAAGTATTGTTTGCAGCGGGAGCACCTTAGGAAAACTGAACCCAGCAAGCTTTTAAATGCCTCCCCTCTCACAGCAGCGATGCCCACCCTCTGACCTCCTGGTAGCCTCTCATGCAGCCTCCTTCACGTGGCAGGATCTTGGGCCAGACTCTCCTCCCACCTGCAGTAAAAAGGCAGGCACGGGCTGCTAGATCCAATCAGGCTGCATGGAGGTCTTTTAAAATGTGATGCAAGAAAACTGGGCAAGATGGTCAGGTGTCATATATTCTGGTTGGTATACAGACACGCTGATGGCTGTAGCAGGTTGTCACCCAGGAATTTGCTGTCCACAAATCTCTGTATCCCTGAAAGGTTAGATCTGCTCACTGATCATGGTTTAATGCCCCAGGTATAAAAGAATCTCACCACCATATAGAAAGGTGAGCGGAGAGCTCGGTAAATAACGATTAGATTAGATTTTGGGCTCCTTCTCAAAAGACTGTGTTGGGGTTCGTAGGCTGAATAGAACTGAGCAGCCAATCTTGGGGGGCAGGGCTTTCTGGATCCCCCTGTAAAATGGAGGTAAATCAGCAACTTTAGGGCATTGAATGCCTGCATCGTGTGCCTTGCTCAAGGTCACCTTTTCCAGCCTGCACGTGATTAGGGAGTCTTCACCGGCAGTTCTGTTCAGCTGTAAAATCAAGGTCCTTCCGTAACAGAAACCAAGTTTTTGAAATGGGCACGGAGGCATTTTCACAGAGCATTTTCAAATAAGACAGAATAGGAGGACTGTGAAGGATGTTTCTTCTGGCTTGGCCCATTTGTTTAAACCTTTGTAGCATACACAGGTGTTGGGTTGCCGCGCAGGGGCTAAGAATTTGATTTTAAGGCAGTCACTGCCCTTCCTCATATTGGCTCGGGCACTTCAATTCACTGCTCTGCTTTTCCCTCCTCCACTCATTTGCGGTCTGCTTAGACATGCCTCTCCTGGGATCATCCACTTTTAAAACTATGATACCTACCCATGCAGCACCTAGCACAAAAGGTTCAGTCTCAGGGCAGCCGCCTTGGACTGGATGCTTGAATTTTTTATAAGCAGCTGGCTGGATTCTTGGCTACAAGCCTTTAAACAAGGCTGCATCCCCAGCCATAGGCAAGTCTTTACAGAGAAGTGATAAATAAAACATAAGTAGCTGCAGCTCTTTTTAAGAGGGGGCTGACCTGCGCTCATTTCTTGAAGCTTTTACTTTGCTTACCAGCTCTACTGAGTGATCTAGAAAATAAAACACATCAGGCTCCTAACAGAATGGGAAATGTTTTTCTTATCCTACCCATCCTCCAAGAAACTAAGGTGGCATATGGGGGGGATATAGGAGGAATGTGTCCAGAGGAGAGCAACAAAGATGGTGAGGGGTCTGGAGACCAAGTCCTATGAGGAAAGGTTGAAGGAGCTGGGTATGTTTAGCCTGAAGGAGAAGACTGAGAGGGGACGTGATAACCATCTTCAAGTACTTGAAGGGCTGTCGTATAGAGGAGGGTGCCGTGTTGTTTTCTGTTGCCCCAGAAGGTCGGACCAGAACCAACAGGTTGAAATTAAATCAAAAGAGTTTCCAACAGTTAGAGCGGTTCCTCAGTGGAACAGGCTTCCTCGGGAGGTGGTAAGCGCTCCTTCCCTGGAGGTTTTTAATCAGAGACTGGATGGCCATCTGTCAGCAGTGCTGATTCTATGACCTTAGGCAGTTCATGAGAGGGAGGGCATCTTGGCCACCATCTGGGCGTGGAGTAGGGGTCACTGAGTATGTGGGGGGGAGGTAGTTTGGAATTTCCTGCATTGTGCAGGGGGTTGGACTAGATGACCCTGGTGGTCCCTTCCAATGATTCTATTTCTATGATCTTTCTCCTCCCCTGTTACAGAAGTAAGCCCCCCCCCCCGGGAGTGGGAGGAATCAGCCCCTTTCCTGGTCTGCTGACTGCCCTGCCCCACACACCCTTTTCTGCTTCTTTTGCTCCCTCCCTGCTTAACCGCTGGGCAGGTGTGGTAGGCCACTGCCACCCACCTTCATTTGGAGGGTTTGCTTTCTTGGGGGGGGGGGCCCGGCAGGTTACCCCTTCCTTTGATTCCCTTGGCAGAAGAGAAAGCAGTCTGGCTTAGGCACCAAGCCTGTGACATACAGAAAACCACTAGTAAGGTTTTGAAAAAAAAACCCTGTTAATTAACAAACTACATTTAAAATAGAGAGTCCCGTGACGCTGAGTGGTAAGCTGCAGTACTGCAGTCCAAGCTCTCGTCACGACCTGAGTTCGATCCCGATGAAAGTTGGTTTCAGGTAGCCGGCTCAAGGTTGGCTCAGCCTTCCATCCTTCCGAGGTCAGTAAAATGAGGACCCAGCTTGCTGGGGGTAAAGCGTAGATTGTAGAGGAAGGCCGTTCTGCCTCCGCAGGGCGGTCCTCTATTAAGGGTGGTCCAAAGGTACTTCCAAACAAACACTGAGCCAAGAAGTCTTCCTGCGCTCAGTGGGTAAGCTGCCACCAGCCCTTATGCAAACGTTTAGCCCCAGGCAGAGGATAAGGGCAGCCTCTGCCTGCTGATACCAAATCAATGCACAACGCTCTTCCTGCAGAGTAGGAGGCCCGACAGGAGAGAATTACACTAGCAAAAGGTTTAGGTTTTTGATAGGTGGTCAAACAAACATCAAGGCACTCGGATTTAGAGCTTGAAACCCATAAAGCCAAGAGACACGACCAAAATATAGGTTAAGTATTTATTCCAAAGATTTGTGCTCGTTACAGAAACAAAAGGGTTCATGAAGCAGTTGAGCAAGAAAACGACAAAGCTTAATACTTCTAACTACGCATTAAGGTTCTTAGGTTCAAAAGTTTGGCAAAGCTTTAGGCAAGTTTCACAAGAAGTTTTACCAGTTCCACAAAGTTCCCAGCATCTCGTTTCAGCATGCAAGATTGCTCCAAAAGTCAGTCCGACAGAGTTTCCCCCTGAAAGGGCAAATCTCTATGGGTTTTTGATGAAGCCATGGTATGGACCAGCCATCCCCAAGCGTTCATAACTTGGCTATGAGACTGGTTTGCTTTTATCGTCAAAATCCCAATAGCGTGAGCTCACAAGGGCCAATGAGATTGCGAGGAAGTCCATAAACTAGTAATTAATTGATTTTTCACACGCTGCCCCTGCATCAGGGTAAGTCAAAGGTGCTCCGAGCCTGCAGAACTCAATGCACCTGGATATCCTCAACGCATGAGATAAGGCAAGGCCTGGCAGTTTTGTTACTACAGTAACTAATGACCTTCAATTTAGGGAGGAAAGAAGAGGCTGTAAATGCCTCGCAGCTGGGTGTTATCTCTTCCCCCTACAGGAGTGAATCCTTCAGAAGTAAATTTGCAAGCGGGTCAGTTTGCACTCCAACCTGCCAGAGTTTAGTATGAGAATATAGCAGGCCAAAAGCCTGAACCAAAGAAAGTGGTAGAAGCAAGGAATTGTGGGAGCCCACTTCCTTGACACAGATGACTGGGGAAGGCACTGGCAAACCACCCCGTAAACATAGTCTGCCTAGGAAACGTTATAATGTGATGTCACCCCATGGGTCAGGAATGACCCGGTGCTTGCACAGGGGACTACCTTTACGTTTAAAATGCAAAAGGTAAAAAATAACAAATCCCCAAGGCTTTTAATACATCTGAACTTAGCCATCCTAGTCAAAAACTGGCTGGCCTGGCCTATCTATGCCTTCCTGGCCTGGCAACGTTGCCTCCCGTTATCTGCAGCCACCCTGCTTACCAATCACCGGAAAAGTGCCCACGGGGTCCTAGGGAGGGAGGTTAACCTACAAGAACCAATTTTATCTGTTTCTTGCAGATTTCTGCCCCTGATTCAGGACCGGTTGCCATTTCCCTCCAGAACGTCAAGGGCCAGTTCTGTAGCCTAATTCCCCTACAGCTCTGGGCAGGAAGAGGAGGGCTAGTTCCTCCTCCTTCAATGGCAGGTTCTCCCCTTTGAGGCCTAGTAGCCTCAGTACCCTCCCACAGGAGGAGAAAATGACAATGAACATTTGGCCTCCAGGCCCATACTTTCATAACGGCAGTAACGAAACTCATTCCTCTGAAGCGGTTCCCTAGGTTGTCCCTGCCTTCAGATGCTAGATGGCGAACCAGCAAATTATGGGCAGCTGGGTGTCAGAGGTTACCTTTCGATGCCTTTGGTTCTTCATTGAATGTCTTCTGAGTCTTTGCCTTGCCATGCTTGGGCTGGCCCATACAAGCAGTCAGGCTCTTGACATGAGTTAGGGAAGCTGTGCCGGACTGTGTCAACCCTGGTGTTTGTTTGCCTTTGCCGGAAGGAGTAGAGGGGTAACTGCAAAACTTGGCCTGAGAGACCACAACCCATCCCTTGCACACTGAAGTAGGCTGTGGGAAAGGGGTTCCAAGTCACCCCTTCTGCTCTGCAAATTCCCCTTCTCCTCTTGAGTGTCTGTGTTTGAACTGAGAATGCATTTCCAACCGAGGTGATACTGATACATTTAACTGTATTCCCCCTTCTTTGGTCAGGGAGCGCTCTGCTCTTCCACCCATAATGCTAGATCTGCAAGGTCTCTGTTTGAGAAAATGTATACACTTATGTTCCCATGATATTATTTTTGAACAGTCTTCATGCCTGTCTTCTTGGATGGTCCACATATGTTGAAGGAAGCAGGAAAAGGGGCCAAGAAAAGTGAAGGAACAGAAATGGTGGAGATAATCCATTTTCAGAATAGTACTTTTTGTTCCATTGCATTTGTAGTTATCAGACATAGAGAATAACTATGTCAGACTGAAAATCCAGGTGAACATCTCCACTGCAAAGTAGTTATTGTGAAGACAAAGAGATGGGGAAGGCCATGTGAGTAGTTACAGAGAAAACTAGTGCCAAAACAGCCTTGTTCTTCAAATATTTTGTTCTTTCTCACACCACTTGAAGAGATGCAGAAGAAGCCCTTCATATATGTGCCTTGTGAGTGAGTGAGACAGACAGACAAGGAAGAGGAGTCTTGATATTACCTGCAAGCTACCTTTATTTGCACAATACCTGAGATTAAAATGGTTTTGAGAGTTTGGCAAAGATTGGAGAGGCAGTTGGTCACATTACCTTGAGGGGAGTTATGCTTTAAATTAATCAGAATAAAAATATTTTTAAAACATTTATGTTCTTTGGGAGTATGGGAAGGTAGGTAACGCGGTATAGTCTTGTGATCAGTGAGTACTAGTGCAAGCTCTCCTGTTTTAGACAAGGAACAGCAAGCTAGTCTTTGGTCACATTTCCTCTCCCAGATTGTTTCATGGATATCACAGATGATTGGTACCCACTGTAACATAAGAACATAGAAAAGCCACGCGGGATCAGACCAAGGCCCATCAAGTCCAGCAGTCTGTTCACACAGTGGCCAACCAGGTGCCTCTAGGAAGCCCACAAACAAGAAAACTGCAGCAGCACCACCCTGCCTGTGTCCCACAACACCTAATATATTTGGCATGCTCCTCTAATCTTGGAGAGACTAGGTATGCATCACGACTAGTATCCATTTTAGCTAGTAGCCATAGATAGCCCTCTCCTCCATGGACATGTCAAACTCCCCTCTTAAAGCCTTCCAAGTTGGCAGCCATCACCACATCCTGGGGCAGGGAGTTCCACAATTTAACTATGCGTTGTGTGAAGAAATACTTCCTTTTATCAGTTTTGAATCTCTCACCCTCCAGCTTCAGCAGATAACCCCGCGTCCTAGTATTATGGGAGAGGGAGAAAAACCTCTCCCTGTCCACTCTCTCCAAACCATGCGTAATTTTATAGACCTCTATCATGTCTCCCCTTAGCCACCTTCTTTCCAAGCTACAGTAACCTACTGTAACACTGTATCCTGCACAACTGAGTATATACATTTTCCTGTATGTCACTTAATTTTTAAGCAGCTGGAAAATCTGTTGGGGTTAAGTTAAGAGACCCATTCTAATTGCTTGGCACAACTAGGTAACAAAACATGGACACTGCTGCTTTAATCCAGCATGCAGTGAATAACACCAATCTATGGCAGATGTCAATATTTTTCTTTCAAATGAAAACTATCCCTGCTGGTGGCTTGGTTTCTCCTCAGGGCAGCATCTGCATGTGTTAAATGCTGGAATGCTTCATTTTGTTGTTGGTGGTCCAGCATGCATGCATTGACATGTTGAAGTGAAGATTTTAAGGCCATGGTATTTAATTTCATGACATGCTTTTTAAAATCATTCTACCATTGTTCAGAGCTGTTGCCTCTCCAGAAACAGACCCATCTGGCTGCATGGTGATTCACCCAGGTTTGCGTCTCACAGTCTTCTGTTGGCACTGCCTATGAATCTAGCTGTAGCGAACGCATCATGAATACAGCAGTTTAACTGTCCATATGTCCTGGTGCTTTTCAAGTGGTTATTATTATCCAGAGGGGCCGATAAGAAAAAAGAAGCAGCAGCCAATACCTTTTGGAATCCATTTCCCTTTCCTATCTTGGGATAGGCGTAGGAAGCTCTAGGCATGATTTCAATGAGAGTTCAGTCCCAGAGTTTAGCCCTAGATACTTGGCAGCATCTGAGCAAAGCCTTCTGAGGGTGCCACCCTGCAAATGGGCAAAATTGGCAGTGGGCCATGCATATACATTCTGTTGTGGCTCTCACCTTGTGGAATAGCCTGCCTGAGGAGGTCAGGAGGGCCCCCACACTCTTACCCTTTTGCAGCATATGTAAAACATTCAGGAGGGCATTGTAATAAAGGGGTTAGAACTGCAGCATAATAGAACAGCTCCGGTGTGTGTGTGCACTTTTATAACAGGATCGGATTGTAGTCTCTTGCAGTGTTTCTTGTATGTCTCACCTTGCTTTAAATGCATTTTCTTCTGCTGCTTTCTGCATTCTTGTGTGTCTTGCCTTAGACAGTTTTTTTGTTTGCATTGTTTTCTAATTCCGTAATCCTAGTTCTATTGCATTGCTTATTGGATGTCTTATGCTGTATGACTAAGTCCTTTTTTTATTTTTATTTTTGTAACCCACTTGGAGTCTCAGCTAGAAAGTAAATAAATATTACACTGAGGTGTGCTGTATTTTTGAGGAAGTGGAAGAAGAAAGCTGTTCTCAGCAAGAGAATGTAGGTTGAGCTGACTACAGCCAGCTCCTGTATGTAACAAATAGAAGAAGAAGAGTTGGTTTTTATATGCCGACTTTCTCTGCCACTTAAGGGAGACTCAAACCGGCTTACAATCACCTTCCCTTCCCCACCCCACAACAGACACCCTGTGAGGTAGGTGGGGCTGAGAGAGCTCTAACAGAGCTGTAACTTGCCCAAGGTCACCCCAGCTGGCTTCGTGTGTGTGTTAAGTGCCATCAAGTCGCTTCCGACTCATGGCGACCCTATGAATGAAAGTCCTCCAAAATGTCCTGTCTTTGACAGCCTTGCTCAGATCTTGCAAATTGAAGGCTGTGGCTTCCTTTATTGAGTCCATCCATCTCTTGTTGGGTCTTCCTCCTACCCTCAACTTTTCCTAGCATGACTGTCTTTTCCAGTGACTCTTGTCATCTCATGACGTGACCAAAATACGATCGCCTCATTTTAGCTTCTAGGGTCAGTTCAGGCTTGATTTGATCTATAACCCACTGATTTGTTTTTTTTGGCCGTCCACGGAATCCGTAACACTCTTCTCCAACACCACATTTCAAAGGAATCTATTTTCTTCCTATCAGCTTTCTTCACTGCCCAGCTTTCACACCCATACATAGTAATAGGGAATACGATGGCATGAAATAATCTAGTCTTGGTAGCCAGTGACACATCCTTACACTTTAAAATCTTTTCTAGCTCCTTCATGGCTGCCCTTCCCAGTCTCAATCTCCTGATTTCTTGGCTGCAGTCTCCCTTTTGGTTGATGGTGGAGCCAAGGAATAGAAAGTGTTGAACAATTTCAATTTCCTCATTGTCAACCTTAAAGTTGTGTAATTATGCTGTAGTCATTACTTTTGTTTTCTTGATGTTCAGCTGTAGTCCTGCTTTGGCTCATTCTCTTTTAACTTTCAGCAGTAGTTGTTTCAAATCTTCACTATTTTCTGCCAATAATGTAGTGTCATCAGCATATCTCAAATTATTGATGTTCCTCCCTCCAGTTTTCACTCCACCTTCATCTAAATCTAATCCAGCTTTCCTAATTATATGTTCTGCATATAGATTGAAGAGATAGGGAGATAAAATACATCCTTGTCTGACACCTTTGCCAATTGGAGACCATTCCGTTTCTCCATATTCTGTTCTAACTGTGGCCTCTTGTCCAGAGTACAGGTTGCGCATTAAAACGATCAGATGTAGTGGCACACCAATTTCCTTTAAAACCAGCCATAGCTTTTCATGATCCACGCAGTCAAAAGCTTTGCTGAAATCTATGAAACACAAGCTGATTTTCTTCTGAAATTCTCTCATATGCTTCAGTAACCAGCGTATATTTGCAGTATGATCTCTAGTGCCTCTTCCTTTTCTGAAACCAGCTTGAACATCAGGCATTTCTCGTTCCATATATGGTAACAACCTTTGCTGTAAGATTTTGAGCATCACTTTACTTGCATGAGAACATGGTAACAGCCTTTGCTGTAAGATTTTGAGCATCACTTTACTTGCATGAGAAATTAATGCGATGGTCCGATAGTTGCTGCAATCTTTGATGTCTCCTTTTTTGGGAATTGGAATGTAAATGGATCGTTTCCAGTCTGTGGGCCATTGTTTTGTTTTCCATATCTGTTGGCATATTCTTGTCAAGATTTTGATGGACTCCGTTTCTGTGGCTTGGAATAGCTCTATTGATATCCCATCTGCTCCTGGTGATTTGTTTCTCCCGATTGCTCTCAATGCAGCTTTCACTTCACCTTCTAAAACTGTAGGTTCTTCTTCGAAAGATTCTTCTTGGAAAGAATCTTTTATCCTTTCATCTCTTTTGTATAGTTCTTCAGTGTATTGTTCCCACCTTTTCTTTATTTTGTCCTGTTCAGTTAATGTATTTCCATGCTGATCTTTCAGCATGCCTAACCGTGCTTTAAATTTCCCTTTGATTTCTTGGATCTTGTGGAACAGATCTCTTGTTCTTCCTTTTTTGTTGTTCTCTTCTATTTCTTTACACTGGTTATTATAATAGGTCTCTTTGTCTCTACGTGCGAGTCGCTGGAACGTTGCACTTAGACTTTTGATTCTATTTCTATCACCTTCTACTTTTGCTTCTCGTCTATCTCTGGCAATTTTAAGAGTTTCCTCAGACATCCATCGAGGTTTTTCTTTTCTTTTGGCTACAGGAATAGTCTTTGCACATTCTTCCTTGATAATATCTCTAGTTTCCACCCATAGTTCTTCAGGTTTACATTCACTTGAACTCAGTAATGCAAATCTGTTCCTTACATGGTCTTTAAACTCTTTCGAAATATTGCTTAGATTGTATTTTGGTGCTATGAATGTTTTGGTGTTTTTCTTAATATCGAAAATCAAGATAAAGCTTAACAATTCATTATCTGTACCGCAGTCGGCTCCTGGTCTTGTTTTGGCCGAGAGAATAGAGCTTCGATCCCGATGGAAGTTGATTTCAGGTTGCCAGTTCAAGGTTGACTCAGCCTTCCATCCTTCCAAGGTTGGTAAAATGAGTACCCAGCTTGGTGGGGGTAAAGTGTAGATGACTGGGGAAGGCAATGGCAAACCACCCCATAAACATAGTCTGCCTAGTAAATATCAGGATGTGGTGTCACCCCATGGGTCAGTAATGGCCCGGTGCTTGCACGGGGGATTACCTTTACGATACAAAAACATAAACAAGCAAAAAATAGAAATAAACAAGGAAAAGAGGAGCGGGGAGGCTTCTGAGTATAGAGCAGGTCTTCCTCTCTCCTGACTGATGTTCCTGCCGCAGTCCCCGGGCTAAGAGCCGAAGGTCAAGAAGCATTTGGTTTACGGCTTTGGGTGCACCCAAACCTTAAATACCTGTGTAGCAGGCAGACACCAGAGTCAGCTAGATGTTGTGCAGCTGCTCCTAACCAGCGAGCAGTCTCATCCCCATTTTCTCCAGCTTATGTTTTTACATCTGGAATGACTTGTAGTTTTATGCTTATCTCTGTCTAGGGTTGCCAACCTCCAGGTCCTAGCTGGAGATCTCCTACTGTTACAACTGATCTCCAGCCGATAGAGATCAGTTCGCCTGGAGAAAATGGCTGCTTTGGCAATTGGACTCTATGTCGTTGAAGTCCCTCCCCAAACCCTGCCCTCAGGCTCCGCCCCCAAAACCTCCCACCAGTGGCGAAGAGGGGCCTGGCATCCCTATCTCTGTCTCTTCATAGGGGTTTGATCCACAATGTATTGCTGTCTCTCATAGATTATTTTTATGGTTTTATGTTTATGCTTTTATTGTTCATACTTTGTAAGCTGCCTCAAGCAGATCTCTGTAGAAATAGCCTATACATTTCATCAATCACTCCATCTAAAATTTCCCTATCTTGTGCATTTCCTCCCCTCCCCATGCTAATCTCCATTCCGCTGGTGATCCTGAATATCCTTTGACTATCGATAAAATTCCTCATGTCCCTCTATGTCCCTACAAGCATCTTGATTCACTATGTGGAATGCCACTACTACAGGGTGTTGCTTATGGAAATTCTTGCCACAAAAAACTAACAAGTCTTTAAAAGTGTCCCTAGAACTTCTTGCTGCAGACTTGTCACTTGCCTTCCACAAGCACAGTTGCACAAGTGCCCCTTGTGTATACTTTCTGTGAACTGATGTAGCTCTTGCCTCTAGAACACAAGGTCTTTTGTCATCCATAAAGTTAAGTAGTGTGATAATATTTGTAACTGCAGTTTAGCAGGGGAGATTAGAGCCAAGGTCATGTTTACTTATGAAGCACATAGCAGATTTTAAAAGTAATTTTCTATAATGTGTGTGTGTGTATAGTGCCATCAAGTCGCAGCCGACTTATGGCGACCCCTTTTTGGGGTTGTCATGGCAAGAGGTGGTTTGCCAGTGGCTTCCTCTGCACAGCAGCCCTGGTATTCCTTGGTGGTCTCCCATCCAAATACTAACCAGGGCCGACCCTGCTTAGCTTCTGAGATCTGACGAGATCAGGCTAGCCTGGGCCATCCAGGTCAGGGCAATTTTCTATAATAGCTCTCTCTTTTTATCAATAAAAACTCAGCGGTGGTCCAGGGGGGTTTATATGATTTGCTTTAGATATGAAAATGTAATCATTGACTGAGAGAATGGATCAATTTTTTTTTTAAGTATCCAGCATTACAGTGTTTAACTGTATACCTGATTTCTCACCTTAGTCTCAGACAGGTCCCTCAACAGTAGTGTCCAGTCTAAACCTTGTATGGGAGGAAAATCACAATGATATGTGTGCGTCCATGCTCGCTAGGCCTGAAACTTGCACCTATTGGCTACAGTGCCCAGTGAGGTTGTGTGCTTAAATGATTGGCACTTTGCCACTTTGTAATTTGCTTTTTCTTATCAAAATTTTAGGCTGCTTTTATAGTGAACGCTGCCAAATCATTCCAGTTATATGACCAACCTCACCTCCTAGCTAGTAGGCCCATATGGCAGGGCTTCTTGTTAAGTCGATGCGATTCATTGACTATTAGTTTTTACACGAGTGTTTAAATCAGTTTGAAAATTGGTGCTTGTATAAAAAGTCCGTCCCATTGACCCAAACCCTTTATTTGTTGTTGGTTGTTCGGGAAACGGTTTTATTGTCTTTCAGTGTGCAATTGACTATTAACATATTTCAACATGAATTGTACTGAGCCTTTGGGATCAGAAGGCACTGACTGTCACTATTGTTTTGCAAATGTAATTAAGGCTCTGATATTTCTGCTGTGAGCACAGACTGGTTTAAAATGAGTGAAACCAGGGTAAGGAACTCCCAGCTCTTTCCCGGAGGAGGGAGAGGCTTTTACAAATGGTTCAACAGATGGACTGGATTTTGCTGTGGAAGGAGGGACTTTACTGCCGTTGGTGTGCTTGGCATATGTGTATGTTTTGGCATCCTGATGCATCTCAGTGACCTTCTTATAATGTGAAATACGGTGGTGGTGCTTTTCCTTCCTCTAGCCCTGAAAGCAGACTGAAACTATCTGTGATTATTCTGTATCTGCTGCTGCACAGATGCAGCCTTGAGCTGTTGTTTGCAGGCTCGTTGTGATAATCCATGGTTGATGGGGTCACAAGGGGTGATGCTGCATACGTGCATTTATAAGTGCAGCTTTTTGGCTGAATGTGGGCATGCAGCTGAACTATCCTGTAAAGTCCTTTATATTATAAAAAGGTAAAGGTCCCCTGTGCAAGCACCGGGTCATTCCTGACCCATGGGGTGACGTCACATCCCGACGTTTACTAGGCAGACTTTGTTTACGGGGTGGTTTGCCAGTGCCTTCCCCAGTCATCTTCCTTTTACCCCCAGCAAGCTGGGTACTAATTTTACCGACCTCGGAAGGATGGGAGGCTTAGTCAACCTTGAGCCAGCTACCTGAAACTGACTTCCGTCGGGATCGAACTCAGATCGTGAGCAGACCTTGGACAGCAGTACCGCAGCTTACCACTCTGCACCATGGGGCCCTTGGACTCTGCAGAAATAAGAGGAAGCCAAATTCTCAATACTTCTACTTCTATTTGCCAATTGCCACTCTGCGCCACGGGGCTCCATTATACCATACCGTACCATACCATACCATACCATACCATAATGGGGGACTGAAAAGTCTAAAGCAGGGTTGTCAAACTCATTTGTTATGAGGGCTGGATATGACATAAATGTCACTTGGTCAGGCTGGGCCATGCCTCACCAGCCCAAATCGGGACTGGGTGTGTGTGGCTGCCTTGGCTGGCTTGCAGGCCGGATAAAAGCTTTCAAGGGGGCGGATTTGGCCCCTGGGCCGTATGTTTATGTTTGACACCCCTGGTCTAAAGGATCATGAAGATGGGAGGGGGAGGATTACTGTGGAAATCTCCTTGTTCTAGTTCCCAACTCTTCATCTCATCTCTTCCAAAGGAGCATTTAGGGTTGCCAGTGTCCAGGTGGGGCATTGAGTTTCTCCAGAATTATGACTAATCACCAGACCACAGGTATCAATTCCCCTGGAAAAAATGGCAGCTTCAGAGGGTGGACTGTATGGCATCACATTCCTACTAAGCTCCTTCCTCTTGCCAAATGCCACCTTCCCCAGCTTTCACCTGAAAAAACTACAAGGATTTCCCTACCCAGAGTTGGCAACCCTAGGAGTATTTTCTGCAGCAACCTAGTGAAATAAAAGTGAGGAGACTGGCTGCCTTGTGTATTGAAAGAGCTGGAGTGTATTGAAAGAGCTGGAGAGTGAAGCCATCTCCCTTCTGCCCAAGGTCAGATTGTAGGCAAGTGGGATGGTCCGGGAGAGCCTATAAACTCCTCCTGGAGCTCTCAAATGGATGGGCCAAATGAAAGAGCATCTCTCTCTTGGTCTGTTATTCCTTTTACCACTGCACATTGCTGCCCAGAATTAACACATGTTGGCCCAGAGTTCTTATCAGGGCAATCCTAAGGAGAGTTGTACCCTTCTAAGCCCATTGACTTCAGAATGGTGTGTTTAGAGTGGCGCCATAAATGGCTCCATTTTTTCATTTCCATGGTTTCAGCCCTGTGCTTCTGTTCTGAGTGTTGGTACAGTTGTCATCACAGGTTAATGGCCCAGGTTAACTTGATCTCATCAGATCTCAGAAGCTAAGACAGGTTGGCCCTGGTTAGTACTTGAATGGGAGACCACCAAGGAATATCAGGGTTGCTGGTTGCTATGCAGAAGAAGAAGAGTTGGTTTTTATATGCTGACTTTGGGGCTTAACGCACGGCCAATTTGTCTCGCTTTTGTGCCTTAATAGTAGCGAATCTCCGTGGTCCACACGCACGATTGTCCAAGGGCTGCGCATCGGACCCACCTTAGTCGCGAATTAAGGCAAAAAAACCCGGGTTAATCAATCCCTGTTTTCTAGCGATCTTTTCAGTGCTAAACCGCTACTTTTTTTTTATTCCGCTACATTACCGGAACGCCGACGTGCGTGTAATTACTCGGCTAGCTCGCTACTAATGCCCCTTACCGGTCTCCTCCGTCCCGCCCCCTTCCCTGCGCGAGCAAGTGCCGCTTCCCGTCCCCCGTCCCGCCCCCTTTCCTGTGCGAGCAATTGCTGCTTCCGGTCTCCCGTCCCGCCTTTTTTTAATTGACAGGTTGAGACGACGGTATACTGGAACGCTGGTGTTCCAAGAAAAAAAAAAGGGGGAGAATCGCCCTTTGATTGGATAACTCCTCAGCCAATCCTTGGGCGATGTCACTCCCCTGCTATCCCGCATTGTGAACTATCCCACATTATATGGTTGGTTCAAACGCACGGGGAGCCACCAGCAGCTACTTGTTTCAGACTTAATGTGGGATAGGCTGGCGTCATGCGTTTGATTATCCAGACTTAAATATTGTGGGATTAAATATTGTGGGATTATTGTGAGATAACAGAGGAGCGAACCAGGAACATTCTGCCCATGCGTTAATGCCCTTCCTCTACCTTTTAAGGCGACTCAAACTTGCTTACCATCTCCTTCCCTTCCTCTCCCCACTCCCCACCAGGCACCTCATCAGGTAGGTGGGGCTGAAAGAGTTCAGAGAGAACTGTGACTAGCCCAAGGTCACCCAGCTGGCTTCGTGTGTAGGAGTGGAGAAACCAACCCAGTACACCAGATTAGAGTCCACTGCTCTTAACCACTACAGCACGCTGGCAATGGCAAACTGCCTCTTTTTGTCTCTTGCCTTGAAACCCTACTGGGTTGCCATAAGTCAGCTGCAACTTGATAGCACTTTATACACACACACACACACACACACACACACACACGAGTTTTCTAATTTAATAAGCTGAGCTGTCTCAACACTGTGAATGGAATACCGTAGTAGGGTGATCTCCCCTTCTTCCCTCTATTGCTCCTATAAATAGTAACATAAGCATTGTTTTGCTGCCTTTGCAAGTAGGTTGCAAATATTCTGCAGTTCCAGGAATTTATTCTGTGAAGGTAATCAAAATTTAGTAATGTAAATGCATTCCACTAGTGACCTTCTCCTATCACTGTTGGATGTGGAAGTGATCTCTCTTGTATCCTAGGTGTTATCACTGCTTAAGAATCCTTGTTGTTTCCTAGTTGTGCAAATCATCTCTGGCAGGAACATGAAGATTATTATGCTAGTGGTGTTCCAGCTGCTTCTGGGAGTGACTGTGTGTGTAGATGCATAGTGCCCTGGGGATCCATGTGCAAACATGCTGTGTAATTTCAGAGTTGTAGAGAGACTGTAACAATGTTGCATTCCCTCTGTCGCCTTTATTTTGTTTTTTTCACTGCTCTAGGAAGTATTTCTAGTGATCATGACCTCAGAAGAGAACAAAAAAGTAAAGTAAAGGTCCCCTGTGCAAGCACTGGGTCATTCCTGACCCATGGGGTGATGTCACATCTCAACGTTTACTAGGCAGACTTTGTTTACGGGGTGGTTTGCCAGTGCCTTCCCCAGTCATCTTCCCTTTACCCCCAGCAAGCTGGGTACTCATTTTACCGACCTTGAAAGGATGGAAGGCCGAGTCAACCTTGAGCCGGCTACCTGAAACCGACTTCCATTGGGATCGAACTCAGGTCGTGAGCAGAGCTTGGACTGCAGGACTGCAGCTTACCACTCTGCGCCATGAGGCTCCTCAGAAGAGAACAAAGGTGTACCTTTAAAATGAGCAGCAAGCTTCAGTATTGAACATCATTTACAGCTATGAGATTAATAATCTTTTACCTGTCTTTTATGAGGAGAGGCAAGGTCATTGTTACAGATTTTAGGAGAGCATTTCTAGGTTTCTTCCCATCGTGTTGAGAGGCCATAAAAGAATCCCTTCTTGCATCTACAGAGCCATTGCTGGCACACTGTTCCATGCATAGTGGGGTGGATCCAGTCATCCTTACTCCAAATAGCCTTATTCCAGCCTTACTCCGAATAGCCTTAGTCCAGCCTTGGGAGCCTTCCTTTCGCTTACGTGGCTTGTCCTCCAACAGATGGACCACTTACATTGGAGGAAGGCTTCAAATTTGAGCCAGAAGGAAAGGTGGGCTATAGAATATTTTCATAAATAAGTAAATAAAGAAACTTTTCTCAGTGACATGGTCAGATAGATTTAGGATATACACCACTGCATACATCGAATGCCGTGCATATTGCTAAGGCAAGGGACTGATATGGTAGCAGTGAAAACAATTCAAGACATGGGAAAAAAGAGACTCCTTCAAACTACACCCTTTATCCTTTGTGTTACATTGGAATGTTGTATTGTTCCCTTCAGTTATAGCAAGAGCTCAACAGGGAAGAAGACAAAGTGGTTTGTTGGTTCTGTTGATCTGTCTATTGCTGCCTGTGCATACAAAAAAGCCTGGTCTTGGAACCATGTTAGTCAAAAGATGTCTCTTCTTTAAGATTAACAAACTGATTATGGAGTCAGAGATACTGCTAGGTTGTTGCCTGCCTGTAATCTAATTATTGTCGAAGGCTTTCATGGTCAGAGTTCATCAGTACTTGTAGATTATCCGGGATGTGTGACCGTGGTCTTGGTATTTTCTTTCCTGACGTTTCGCCAGCAGCTGTGGCCGGCATCTTCAGAGGAGTAACACTGAAGGACAGTGTCTCTCAGTGTCAAAGTGTGTTGGAAGAGTAATATATATATATAGTCAGAAGGGGGTTGGGTTTGAGCTGAGTCATTGTCCTGCAAAAGAATCAAAGGTAATGTGCTGATCATTGTGCTGTAAGTATCAAGGTAATGTGCTAAACAGAAGAGAGTTTAAGAATGAATAAGGCTTGGCTTCCTGTCCTGAAAACCTCCAGACTAACAAAGACTACAGTCCACAATAGCCATGCAGATTAGCTTTGGATTCCAAATGTTAACAGATCACTTCAGGATACAATGGTTCCACATTAACATACCACACCCTAATCAGCACATTACCATGATACTTACAGGACAATGATTAGCTCATTACCGTTGATACTTTTGCAGGACAATGCCTTAGTTTTGTACAAGCAAAACTGCAAATATACCCAATACTTGAGAGAAAATTACAGGCTGATGCACCCTAAGCTATTTTAGCACATGTACCTTAATTTTTGCTATGTGGTTAGAGAGAGCTCAGTTCTCAATGAAACAGTTTTCATCTGAGGCTTTAGTTCAGCTTCTGCCCCACCGCCTTCTGATCTTTTCGCCCTCCCTCCCACAAAATAGGGCAATAAGCTTCTTTTTACCCAATCTGTGGGTATATTTGTCACAGTGGTTCGAGGGAGAGATGAAAAGGCCAACCACAAGTCATGTCCAAAGGACAACAGAAGGTATGCAACAGTCGAAAAGCAACGAGAGCTCTGCATGCTCCGCTCATGACGATGAGGTATTCTTCTAGGAGCAGGAATGCATCTTGGATTTAAAAGCTGTGTAGGTCTGCAGCGTGCGCATCTTGTCTTTAGAAGTATTTCACTAATTGTAAACACAAACAAAAATCATAAGATTTCCCCCCAGTACTCTCCAAAATTTCCAGTTTTTTCATCAGAAAAATGGGGGGGGGGAGGCCTTGGGGAAAAATGGGGGAAATCTGGTGCCCCCCCCCAGTTTTTTTCATATCTCTAGGCAGAATGGAGAATAGTCAGCATATAGCTGGTACTGAAAGCCATGAGATTTCGAGGTCATCCTAGGATAGTGTGTAATAAACAAACAGAAGAGGGCCAGGGACAGATTCCCGGGAAGTTCCAACAGAAGGAGGAAAAGCAGAGGAAGAGCTTCCTGCTGTGCAAACATTGACTGATGAGACAGGTAAGAAGAGAACCAACCGAGGACATAGAAATTTCCCACACAAACAGAACCTACCACTGGTGGTAGCATACTGGTTTGTTTAAACCTATGCTTCTTCAGGGCCCCAGGGAAGACTCAGATATGTGCATGTAGGACCGAGAAACAATTTTCCAAGGCTTCTAGAAGCGATTTGTGATGAGGTTACCCAAGGTGGCCTGCCAGAACTGAAGGTTTTTCTCCTAGGCAGGGCTTTTGAAACTCTCTCTTTCAAATAAAACAGCCAGTTTTGAGCTGGATCTCTGTTTTGTTGCTAATGGAGAATGAATGGAGTCTTTCATGTCTACAGAAGGCAGCCGTTGCTTTACCATATTCTCTCAAAATAATGAACTGGGACATGATGACTCTCTTTTTTTCTGTTTGTTTCTCTCTGCAGGACTTTTTGCGGTTACATTTAAAGACCTTTTAATAAACCACTGGCTGTACCATCTTAACTCTCAGGGTCCCTACTGACTACACAAAGCTGCACATAGTTTATTTTTAGAGATCTGCTATGTTATTGCCTCTGTCCAAGTTAACTCGGCCCTCGTCCTAAAACCGTATCATATCTTTAAGATCTTCCTGTGAGTTGAAACTGCTGTGTTCAATACAGAGGCCAATGTATAACAGAGTTTGTGAACCATGACATCCTTCTCCACGTACAATCTGCATTTTTGGAATTGCTAGTACGTGTGTATGATTCTTATCTGAAATCGCAAAATACTGTGTTTGTAATGGCCAGTCTTATGTTCCCTCTCTTGCTGAGGATGGTTCTTTTGGCATTCTGACTGAAGAACACTGCTGCGTAAATCAAAACTTGGCGTATTGATATAACTAGTGCAACAATCTGACCACTATACTACACTGGTTCTCAAAGGAGAGTAGTGAAATTGTAATGTCTTAGTAATGGGAGTTTTTTGGGGTGGGGGGGAGAAGCACTTTCAAGAAAACGGTGTCCTGCTGTCCCTTTCACCATTCCTTTCATTTCTTGGTAGATAAATAGGAGGCCACATTCATTAACGGGGGCTATGAGATGCTGGACTTCTTGCTAATTCATATGCAACAATTCCTTATTATACTACCTTTTTCTTCTGGTTAGATTGACAGTGGGTAAAACTTGTGTTCTAAGCATTCAAGTGGTGCAGTTTTTGCTGGGTAGTTTGGAATGCTCCATTCTCATAATTTTTTAGTTTTATAGTGTTTTAGGGTGGCAGCTATGCTAGAATGCTCTTTGACATGTTACTTATGTATGTGCTGGGAATCTTTTCTTATATATATGGGGAGCATTCAAACGTGTTTCCATCAAAAGAGTTTCCATCTAGACATTAGGAAGAATTTTCTAACAGAGCGGTTCTTCAGTGGAACAGGCTTCCTTGGGAGGTGGTAAGTGCTCCTTCCTTGGAGGTTTTTAAGCAGAGGTTAGATGGCCATCTGTCAGCAATGCTGATTCTATGACCTAAGGGAGGGCATCTTGGCCATCCTCTGGACATGGAGTAGGGGTCACTGTGTGTGAGTGTGTGTGTGTGTGTGTGTGGGAGATAGTTGTGAATTTCCTGCATTGGTCAGGGGGTTGGACTAGATGACCCTGGTGGTCCCTTCCAACTCTATGATTCTGTGTGGGTTCTCCAGCCTACAGTCTGAAATAATACAAGCCAGGAAATGTCATGTGTGAAAATGTTTCAGCTCACAAACCCAGCAACTTTGGGGATATATTAATAGCATTTCAGCTTTCTCTTAGCAGATAGAAAACATTGTTCAGAATGTATGATATGCTGCCTTTCCTATAGGAGCAAGGATATTATTTACAGGGGTGTTCCTTGATGTTTGCTCACAGTGGTGTTTTACGCATGGTCGCTTAACCCTCCTTTATTCCCTGTTTCAGCCAGGATCAAATTTTTGGGAATGCACGTTACCTCATTCCTTGGAAGCTCAACGCTGCTTCAACACAAAACGAACCCGGCTTTTCCCATTCCTCTTCTGGACCGAGTCAAACCGTTCTTCCTGGCTCATTCCAGAGCCACTGAGCGAGCGTACACCTTTCTCGGGTTGAGCTTCGCCCCACCCTTTTCCAAACCCTTCTTCAAGGCAGCCAAACAGGGGAAGCACAGAAGATTGGCTTCTCTCACAGCCAATCACGAAGCAGTGTGTAAAGAGGTGGGGATTCCAGTGCTTCCTGCTACCTCAGAGCTCTTTCTGAGCAAAAGAAAGGCTTTTTAAAAACGAGGCTTGGATTTCTCTCTCCCCCCCTTTTCAGATTGCTCCTTTTTTTGTTTTTTGTCCTTAAAGTGCTTTTTTATGCGGCAGTTGGGTCTTGGGGGGAGGAGTCTTCTCTCAGGGTGAGTTGCGAAGTCAGCCAATTACAGAGCAGCATTTAAAGGGGTGGGACTTGATTTGAGCTTGGGAGACTGCTTTTCTATATTCATGGTTCGATTAGCACACAGTTTCGTCCCTGATCATTCCAACCAATGCATACAGTTTCCCCCAACCCGGGTTACTTTGATCCTGGCTGAAACGGGGAATAAAGGAGGTTAAAGCGACAATGCATAAATGACCTGCATTTCTTTCTGATCCAGCTACTTTTTTGTGGGCGTTTCCAGTGGGGCTATGGAAACTACTTGCACACTGTAGCATTTTCAGAGCTTTGGCAAGCCAAATCCCACTGCAAGATTTGCAGTGCCTGTTGCCGGAGGCTGCCTGCCTCCTAGCTAGATTGTGCGTCCAGTTCACTGTTTGCAGTCTCCTGGCTCTTTCGCCTCCTCCTTGAATTAAATGCAGAATGGACCACAAAAGGTGAAAAGCAATTCCAGGTATCACCAATACTGCAGTTCCACTTGATTCTTGGTTTCATTCCACCCTCCCTGTCTTTTTATAAGAGGTGGTTATCTTGGCACAGTCTACTACACACAGGATAATTTCAGTTCCGGACAAGTGGCGGCTTGGTTCTCCTATTCCCCCGTCCTCAAATTAATTCAGCAAAATGTTGTTTCTTGTTTCACCCTAATACTGCAACTTTGTCCCACACTGTGTCAAGATTTTGCAATGCAAACTACATGTCATGCATTCTTGATCAATTGGCGCTTTGTAACCTTGCGGTTACACATTCCTGTTCTTGTAAACATTACACAAGAGTGAACGGTTGGGGTTGCCTTGGTACATCCGTGTCTATCCATTGATCTGACTGGTTAGTATGCCTTCTGTTCTACTCTGAAAGGCCGTGTTTTAAGGTAAGCTGTTCATTCTCCCCTTAGGTTGCATCCACGCTCCATTGGGTACTCGGACGTCGCTGCAAGACAGCTGTCATTTGCAGTTGGGTTGACTTGTTCATACAGAAAAATCCAGTTGCGAAGGATTGCTGTAGCGCAATATCCAATTATATGTAGATAAAGTTCAGAAATAATTCTAAAGAAGAAAAAGAAAACCAAGTGTGTCTCTTTGAGAAGAAATTACAACAAGATGGCTTTCCTATAGAATGGGGACACAAAGCTCCCTGGTTGTTTACCTATTTTACGAGATTAAATCCATGTGGTCACTTTTAATAAATACTGTGTAAGTTTTTGAGTTCTCCAGAACTCTTTGTCATGCTGGATGCAGCATGCACAGTGGTTGGTCCTAATAAAATATATTACATGGGGTCAGAGTCCAGGGCTGCCGTGCCTTCCAGGGTCCCCTTTTTCTTTGCTTGGCTTTAGTTGAGCCTCAGACAGGGAGAAGCGGGGAGTTCTAGCTCACCCTGGCCCTCTCTCTTACTCAGCCACCTTCTTCTCGCTGCACCTCGCAGGAGAAGCCTGGCTCTTCTTCCCTGGCTCTCCCTAAGGACTGGCTCGGGGTGGGCGGATCCCAGGCTCCCCCAATGCCCTTTCTTCCGGGACATAGTGAATGAAGGGAATCTGGGCCAATGGCTTCCCTGGCTGGGCCCGCCCTTCTCCTGCCCCGCCCTCCTGAGGCTTTAAGAGGCTGCTGTACTGGCCTGCTCGGGCCCCAGAAGGCCCAAGCCGGTGTCAGTCTCCTGTCTACTCCTGGGTGCAGCCTGCTGCCTGAACCCTCCCTCCCCTCTGTGCTGGGACTGCTGGGCTCAGGCCGCTGCGGGTGCATTTCTAGGGTTGCCCACCTCCAGGTACTAACTGGAGATCTCCTGCTATTACAACTGATAGAGATCAGTTCCCCTGGAGCAGTGGTTCCCAACCTTTTTTTGACCAGGGACCACTAGGACTTTTTTGTTCGGTGCAGGGAGCCCAAGGTTCAAAATAAAAATTCAGAGAATTTGAAAATAAACTTTAATCATAACTGTTAGTTAAACATTAAATTTAGAATAATATTTGAATATATATATATTATAATAGATAACTTTTAATTGAAAATATTAATTTATTATGGGTTTATAACTTTGTTTCGCGGACCTTAATTTAGTTCTCGCGGACCCCTGGGGGTCCACGGACCCCCTGTTGGGAACCGGTGCCCTGGAGGAAACAGCTGCTTTGCCAAGTCCCTCCCCTCCCCAAATCCCCGCCCTCTTCAGGCTCCACCCCAAAAACCTCCCACCGGTGGCGGAGGGTTCTGGCAACCCTATGCATTTCCAGGTGTGGCCAAACCCTTGTTTCTTTCTCTGCCGACCCTGATTGGGCTGCCTGGCTCAGTGGTCCCAGGGTAGTGGTCCCAGTGGTCCCAGGGTAGGGTTGTCCAGTCCCCTCTGCCTGGCCTGCAGGTCTCGCCGGAGCAGGTGAGTGCAGGGGTGAGAGCCCATTCCTGGCCTCATGGCTTTAGTTCCTGGCTTTTTCTTTAACTCAACACTGTTCCCAGCAATCTCATACTGTTCTGCTTCTAGAATCCCGATGGTTTCTAATAAGCCAAATTTTGGTAAGAAAAGGCAGCCGTTGTGTGGGTGGGTGGTGGTTGTTTTTGTGTAACATCTAAAATATATATATATCCCAGCCTTTCTCTTCTATCCTGAGATTCTTATTAAGATTAAAGTAAATGAGATACAAACGGTGCTAAAGTTTAATCCGTTGCAAACACCACTAAGATATAAGGGGAAGGGGAGGTGATTGTAAGCCAGTTTGATTCTGCCTTAAGTGGTAGAGAAAGTCGGCATATAAAAACCAACTCTTCTTCTTCTTCGTAATGAGCCTAAAGAGAAAAGAGCCCCAGTGTATTGGGCAAGTGCTCCCATTGTTAGAAATCCAATGTGCATATTTCTAGACATGCCAGGACTTTTATATGCAGGGATATGCCAAAGTGTTTTGGATATTTCTGTCTTCTGAGTCAGGATGCCCCTGTGCATTACAAGTCCCTTGCTTTCCCCTTTGAAATAGGCTGAACACACCCCCTGCTAACCTGCAACCTCTTAATTTTTCTGGCTCCTTCTAGAGCGTAAGGCCCATGGGCTGGATCCAGCCCCTTGAGAGCTCTTTTCTGGTCCATGGGCCACCCCCCCCCCCAGTCCTGATCTGGGCTGCTGAGGCATGGTGCAACAAGTGACATTTATGTCATATTTGGCCCTCGTAACAATTGAGTTTGACACCCCTGTTCTAGAGTATAGAATCATGGAGTTGGAAGGGGCCATATAGGCCATCTAGTCCAACCCCCTCCTAAATGCAGGATCAGCCTAAAGCATCCCTGAAAAGCGTTTTTCCAGACTGCCAGTGAGGGGGAGCTCACTGCCTCCCAGGGCAGCTGATTCCACTCCTGAATTGCTCTTACTGGAAAAAATGTTTTCCTAATATCCAACCAGTACCATTCCACTTGTAATTTAAACCCATTATTGTGAGTCCTATCACCTGCTGCTGATAGGAATGGCTCCCTGACTAGTAGACTAGTTGGAGCCAACCTTAGCATCAGTTCTAGGTTTGGGGGGACCCTGGGGCAGATGCTCAGTGCTGGACCAGTGTTGCCTCCTCATTCACGTTCAATGCTTTGGATGGGAACACCCAAGCATAATCCTTTAAATTAAGGTGCTACTGGACTCTTGCTCTTTTCTACTTCTTCAAATTTAATCAGGTTTTACAACGCCAGTGCTAATGTAAATGTGGCCAGGCCTTGGGGAAATATCCAGTACAGAAGAAGAAGAGTTGTTTTTTTAAAATATTGTCGAAGGCTTTTTTTATATATGCCGACTTTCTCTACCACCTAAGGGAGAATCAAACCGGCTTACAATCACCTTCCCTTCCCCACACCCTGTGAGGTAGGTGGAGCTGAGAGAGTGTGACTAGCCCAAGGTCTCCCAGCTGGCTTCATGTGGAGGAGCGGGGGGGAAAATCCAGTTCACCAGATTAGCGTCCGCCGCTCAGCGTCCACCGCTCATGTGGAGAAGTGAGGAATCAAACCCGGTTCTCCGGATCAGAGTCCACTGCTTCAAACCCCTGCTCTTAACCACTACACCACACTGGCTCTATTGTTAGAACTTGTTGACACTTTGGCTATGCATTCTCTTAGGCTAGGAGATCCAGAAATCTTTGGGTATCAGTTTGCTTACAGCAGTCCTCAGATTGTCAAGATGTTGAGTATCTTCAAGGATCTAATGGGTGGTATTTTTCTCTTTATTATACCAGTAAAGCCCCCATAAACACATGGCAGTGTGAGGAATTGATTTATATGGCTTAGTGGTTAGAAAGAGACTTTCTGATGTTTATAAGCCGATAAAGGAGTGGGAGGATTAGAATTTGAGAATATAGTTTAATTTCCAAAATTTGGCATCCAATGAGATTAAGTTGTTTCAGTGAAGGCTTGCCCTGCAAACTGTAAATTCCATATCTGCACCATCATTGCCCCGGGTATGTGCATACATATGCACAGTGGCTGATGTGCATATGTACGCACATACCCGGGGCAATGATGGTGCAGATAAGGAATTTACAGCTGCCACACACTGTTCTAGGGAAAGTTGCAGTTGCCTTTCTAGCTTTCTGATGTAAATTGACCATAGCTTCTCATGCAAGCACATTTTCTGTTGTAAAACCAGGTATGCTGCTAGGAAGCAGGGATGTGGGGGGGATATTCTGTTCCTATGAGAATGTACATAGGCACTGGAGAGATAATAGAAATTTAAGGCAACAGCATTCTTAAGTGGATTATGGTCAATTCTGAAGTATCCAAAACAAATGAAAGACAAAGGTTTCAGGTGTGCCTTCCCTGGAGTATGTGTTGATGAAGAATTGGCTTGGGTTTTATTGCCCATACACTACTGTCTTCATAGTTAGCTGATTTTGTGATTAGGAAAGCCTAAGGAAAGTTGAGAATAAAGCTGCCTGGAGTAGAAAAAAGGAATTTTATTCATGGCTCAGATCAGACATTTTGACATTAACGCTCTGCTCTAAAATGAGAAAAGAATTTTAAAAAATACTTTGCACACATTCCAGCTACTGAAATTGGTAAACTTGATGTTTTTCAGTCAAATCTTTTTGTTGCATAATGTTTATCATCAAGATTTTTGCTAACAGCAGACTAGAACCAGGATTCCAGTCTTGGCCAAACTAGTATCTTACCAGGTCTGTGATGAGAATACTTGAGGGGGAGTAAAGGTGAGAAGCATGAGGACTTCAGAGAATATGGATGCTTAGACATAACTTTGTTAATGCTTCTTTCTGTGACAATGTGGTCTGCAACCATGTTTGGGTGGAATTTAAGAAGCTCATGCGTGGTTCACAGGTAGAGCCAGCGTGGTGTAGGGATTGGACTAGAATTTGAGAGAACTGAGTTCAAACCCCCCCCCCCCCAGCCATAGATTTAACTGGGTGACCTTTGGGCCAGCACTCTCAGCCTGAGCTACCCAGCTTGTGAGGAGAAAACAACCTTGTACTCTGTCCTGAGCTCCTTAAGGGAAAGATGTCATAAAAGTGTAACTCTTAGATATATATAATGAGCTCCTTCCTTGATTACTGAGCATTCACTGCTGAATGGGTGAACTGGCTCCATTGATAATGCTTCTGGTATTAAGATTGAGGAGGAGCCCCGTGGCGCAGAGTGGCAAGCTGCAGTACTGCAGTCCAAGCTCTGCTCACGACCTGAGTTCGATCCCGATGGAAGTCGGTTTCAGGTAGCCGGCTCATGGTTGACTCAGCCTTCCATCCTTCCAAGGTCGGTAAAATGAGTACCCAGCTTGCTGGGGGTAAAGGGAAGATGACTGGGGAAGGCACTGGCAGACCACTCCGTAAACAAAGTCTGCCTGGTAAACGTCGGGATGTGATGTCACCCCATGGGTCAGGAATGACCCGGTGCTTGCACAGGGGACCTTTACTTTACTTATTAAGACTGAAATGGCCTTTGTTGTCCGGGTGGATGATATGCCCTGGAAGATGGACAGCGGGGTATGCAACCCTGTTCATTCTTCTGGACCTCTCAGTGGCTTTTCATACCATCAGTCCTGGTATCTGGATCACCAGGTTGATAATTGCATACATTTTATATGGGAGACATATACAGCCCAGTATAACAACTTGAGACAATCTTACCAGATGTTTGTATAATTGGTAACATATTATACAACCTATTTACATGCCTGGTCTGATATATATTGTCTGTATATGTATGTATATATCTGTAAATGTGTGTATGTTTGACATGGGTTTCAGTTGACCACCGAGGAAGGCCAAACAGGCCGAAATTCGTCCGGCATGTGGTTATAGATATCAAGCTTAGGAAATGCCATTGTGCTTTTTTTAACGTTTTAAAATAATGTTTATCTTGGCATAGTGCTTTAAATAAATTATATTTTCATTATCTATATATTTTATTTATCCCACCCAACCTTGGGTACCCAGCTTCTGTTTTCTAGTTTGGGTTTCATTCCCCTCTTTTTCCTTCTGTCTATGCATGCCCTGGTAACTTCTAGATTAGATTACTGTGATGCTTTCTATATGTGGCTGCCCTTGAAGACTGCCCAAAAGCTACAGTACAGAATGGTACTGTAGTACCATTGGTACAGAATGCTGCAGCCCGAGTGTTGACTGGAATGGGTCATAGGGACTATATCACCCCAGTCTTGTTCCACCTGGCTTCCAATTTGCTCAATTCAAGGTGCTGGTATTGACCTTTAAAGCCCTGTATGGCCTGGGACCATCATACCTTAAGGACCGCCTTCTCCCATACAAACCTGCCCACTCACTGCAGTCATCTTCAGAGGCTCTGCTTTGGTTGCCCTTGCCCTCTGAGGTTAGACAGGTGGCGACCCGAGAAAGGGTCTTCTCCATCGTGGCACCAGAACTTTGGAACTCCCTCCCCAGGGAGGTTCGTCTGTTTCCCTCTATCAATATCTTTCACCAGCAGGTGAAGACTTTTTTGTTTCATCTGGCATACCCCTAACTGGCCCTCCTTCTGGTGGTGCTTATGTGTTTTTCATTGCTCAAATGTTTTGATTCTTTAAAATGTTTGCCGGCGTTCAGACCTTGAAAAGGGGCGGAAAGGCAGCATAAAAATATTTCCAGTAAATAAATGAAATATTTTTCTTACTCCATTGCCTACAGAAGCCAGGTCCCATGATTGGCGAGGCTTGATTTTCTTGGAGCACATTTATTTTTGTTTGAAATAGCTGATAGACCCCCCCAAAGGAATAAGCTCATTATGCTGGTGTCAGACTTCTGTAAACATCTTGTCAGTGCAAAGTGTCCCATTGTTTAGGCACCTGACTCTCCCCCCACCCCTCACGATCAGTTGGAGCATATGTACCGGCAGAAACTCTTCTAGGTCAATTATTTGGAGATCATCAACCACCCAAAGCCTTCAATGTGTGCAGAGCATGATACTTTCCAGAATTATCTGGAGTAAGCAGATAGCCCTTTGGTCCTTTCCCTAGGATAATGTCAGCTTCATCAAACCCTCTTAACCATGTTATCTCAACAACAGAATAGTAATAGGTTTTTAATGCCTTGATTGAGGTCCCTCATGAAAGATATGAAAAGTAGACACGAGAGGAATATCCAGGGATAATACAGGACAGGTCTGAATAGTTCCTGAAGTAGTAAATGCTTGTACTTCAGTGGAAGACAATTACTTTTAATAGTGAAGACCTACCTGTTCTTTCAGTGGATAAATAATGGGGTATCTGAGGAAAACCTGGTAATCCTGGGCAGAAAAGATCTTGCCACCGTGGCACATTCCCTGGCACATTCCCAGGTCTGAATAGTTCCTGAAGTAGTAAATGCTTATACTTCGGTGGAAGACAATTACTTTTTATAGTGAAGACCTACCTGTTCTTTCAGTGGATAAATAATGGGGTATCTGAGGAAAACCTGGTAATCCTGGGCAGAAAAGATCTTGCCACCGTGGCATATACCCTTGGTTAGATTACTGCAATGCACTCTACGTGAGGCTGCCCTTGAAGACTATCTGGAAGCTACAGTTGGTCCAGAATGCTGCGGCCAGAACGTTTACTGGAGTGGGTGTTAGGCTAGGGACCATATCCCTCCAGTCTTGTTCCATCTACACTAGCTTCATCTGTCTCCCTCTATCTGTGTCTCTCACCAGCAGGTGAAAACTTATTTTGTTGTTTCATCTGGCCTATCCTCAATAGCGGTTACTGGCCCTCCTTCTGGTGTTTCTTGTGGATATGATTTTTATGTTTGTTGCCTTGTGGACCCAAATTGGGAGGACAGGCAGCATAAAAATGTTTCAAATAAATAAAATAAATTTATCTTCATTCAGATCAGAAAAAGTGCTCCTAGATTTTTGCAAAATCTGGTAATGCAGCCTCTTGCTTCATTTTCCCTCTTATGTTTTCGTATTTGGTCAAGTCTAACAGATAGCTCCAAGAAGGAATATCCAGAGAGACTGAAAAGTTTTCCCAGTGGATTCTCTCAACTCAGATCCATTGAGGATAGCTGTAGTTACACAATGAGAGCTGCTGTAGTGGGACAGTAGAACATGGTTGTGGACAACATGCGTGCCTGAGCTTCTGAGTTTCATAATCAGAACTTCATAATCAGATGCTACTTTTCCATTTTTATGCATTTTAGCAAGTTTAATTTTTCATGAGAGATTTTTTGATTTGGTTTTGTTGGGTGTCTGTTATTTCAGCTGGAATTCAGCCTAAAGTTAGAATATAAATGTTTTAATGAATAAGAAATAAGAAATATAGGCTACCAACGTGATGGTAAGAGGTCAGATTGTAGAGAGGGATCCCTTTACAGAAGATATTTTTAATATGAAGACGGTTGCTATTTGCACACACAGCATTTACAACGATGTTTCTGAAAGAACTTTGTAATGGAGTGGACTATGATTCTTTGATAAAGCATGCTGATTTGTTTAATAAGGTAGAGCAAAGGTTAATCACTATCCCAGAGCATGGGTATTTTCTTGTCACTGAGAAGTTCTCTAATGTGTGGATTCTGAAGAGCTTGAGAAGATACTGGTGAGTTTGGGAAGCGGTATGTGTGCACACATGTGAAAATCCTTGAATAATGCTTTAAATTATTTAATCTGAATGATGTTTCTTTAAGAAATAGGAGCACCTTTAAGAAAAAGGAGCACCTTACACCATTGTTGTGGTACCTGCTGGTAAACATGGGTGTCCCAGTATGTCAAGAGGAGATATTAGAATGATGCTGCAGAGGGGATCTGATGAGACCTGGGCTTGGAGGATGGGGCAAAAGATGACTGAATTATAAAAGGAAATTGTAAGAAAGGAAAGGATGAGTTTGGACCATAAATTTTGTTTACACTGAGATTTTAACTACTGAAATGTTGTGTTGCCATAAGATGTCATGGCACCACTGTACTGGAATTCATCTCCCCATTAGGTAGAATAATTTATCATGATGGAAAGTCTGTTTAAAGATTTGTAGCCCTGGAGCTATAGCAATGACCAGGAAATCCAGCATGGTCAAAGTCTATCAACTGAGTATTTCTAGAGAAATTTTACTAGCTGTGGATGCAGAGATCTTTGTGAGGCCGTTCCCAGCGCCTCAGAAATGAAAGCTTTATGCTGAAAGTCCGGTCCTGTCTGTAAATTGTGTGGTTATTTGCCCAGAGAGGATTCTTGTGCCTCAGTTGTGTGTCAGGGAGAGGTTCTGCAGGAGGGACCTGTTCTGTCATAGTGTTTCCACAATGGGGTAAGCCACATTTTATGAATGCTTCCCTGCTTATGCAGTTTCAAGGATACAGTCTTAACACGAACATGTTTTTGGTCTGGAAGCAACCCCGTACAGGACAATTTTGGATGTTGGCATTGAATTTCTAAGTGTCAGTTGCACCTGAGTCTTTCCCAACCCTAGAAACAGGAAAGCTGAATTGGTATAAAATGTTTTATAGATGGTGTATTTTCTCAAAGATATCGCAAAAGCCAATAGCAAATACAGGGGGAATTGTTGGAAATGCCATATAACTTCTTCTTCTTCCTCCTCTTCTTCTTTCTCTTCTTCCTCTTCTTCCTCCTCTTCTTCTTCCTCCTGCTTAACATGAGCCAGATCCAGTTATACTGACTTACAAAAAAGAAATCGTACTGGGATGTAAATCCGTTGCACCCGACTTCCTGTCTCTAGTTGTTCACCCATCCATAGGTCTAGGATGGCTGAAACCATCTGTTTGCGTTAAAAAATAAACAAATTGTACGATACTGAAGGGAAATGGGCGAAACGAGCAGTTGGTATTTGAATTGGCTGAGGATGACTGGAAAGGAGGACCAGCCTAATTAAAGCAGATGGCTATATACAGGTGGTTCCTGTAGCAGCCCAATTAAAAAGCACTTGGCAGATGGAGCTAGTGGAAGAAAACAACATTTTGAGGGAGGGAATTTACAGTGAAAATCAAGCATGCGGCCGTCATAAAGTCAGCTCTTCACAGATCTAGTGATGTCCTATGGCATCTATCTACAGCACTGGTTCCCAACCTTTTTTTGACCAGGGACCACTAGGACTTTTTTGTTCAGTGCAGGGACCCCAAGGCTCAAAATAAAAATTCCGAGAATTTGAAAATAAACTTTAATCACAACTGTTAGTTAAACATTAAACTTAGAATAATATTTGAATATATATTTTTATAATAGAGAACTTTTAATTGAAAATATTAATTTATTATGGGTTTATAACTTTGTTTCGCGGACCTTAATTTAGTTCTCGCGGACCCCTGGGGGTCCACGGACCCCTGGTTGGGAACCAGTGATCTACAGCAATAAAAAAGGAATAATTGTCACCAATTGATGGCGATTTGTGTCGGAGCCCCAGCTTTGTTCCAGATCCATGAGGAAAATTTCTCCCTCTTATTTGCTATACTTTTTTCTATAAAATGGGAACAAGATTGCCATGACTCACGGGGTTGTGTTTTGAGAACTAAGCACAAAAAAGAATGTGCTTTTGGCTCCTGAGGTTTCAGTATCTTCTCATCCAATAGATCTTTAAACTTGCTGTTTTTTTTCTAAATGACAGCTGAGATGGTTTTCCTCCAGAAAATTGACATGCAGCCTGACAAAGTTGTACTAGTAAATGGTTCTTTTATTTTTCCCCCCCATTGATTGATTTTGTAATACATTTTTTTCTGTAATAGGATGGTGTAATATGGTTGTTGTGTAATGTGGCGTAGAGTGATAAGCTGCAGTACTGCAGTCCAAGCTCCGCTCACGACCTGAGTTCGATCCCGACGGAAGTCGGTTTCAGGTAGCCGGCTCAAGGTTGACTCAGCCTTCCATCCTTCCGAGATCGGTAAAATGAGGACCCAGCTTGCGGGGGGTAAAGGGAATATGACTGGGGAAGGCACTGGCAAACCACCCCGCAAACAAAGTCTGCCTAGTAAATGTCGGGATGTGACGTCACCCCATGGGTCAGGAATGGCCCGGTGCTTGCACCTTTACCTTTTAATACGGTTGTTTGGTTCAATGGAACAAGTGCCACCCTGCAAGATATTATGTCCTTTTTTTTCTCCTTGCCTTTTTCCTTTTCTTTCTGTGTGCTGTTCATGAAGCTATTCTTCACAAAATGCTGCTTCTCCTTTAAACTGCTTGGTATTTTTGCCCTCTTTGTGCCTGCGCGTGGCTGCTTGTTGCACTTGGCAAACGCCTCAATGCAATGTGGGCAGGCAGGCAGGTGTGATTTCACAGCCTTTCAGCTTGTTAGCTTGCTGCAGTGAGTGGCAGAATTGGAACGATATTTTTTTCCTCTTAAAAATTAAAAGTTAATGTGATTCACTTCCACTCTGGATGAAGGGTGGTTTTGTCACTTCTATATCTGGATAAGTTGTTTCCATGGGATTCAGGGCCCAGCACAAATGGAAAGAGCTCCTTTGCGGCTAATGTAACAAGAAAGTGATTTGTCATATGTGTGCAGTGTTTAAACAATGGTGGCGCAGATGGTAGCATGGTGATATCATCCAGTTACTGAGATGAGTTCAGTAAGCTGGCATGCCCAGTTTATGACAAATGTTCAACATTCGAGAACGCAGCCTCTTCAAGGTCTTCCTTGTGAATGGACAGCGCCTCTCACATGCATGCACAAGAGCAATTCAGAGAAGGGGACAAGAGAAGACAGCAGGGCGTAGTTTAAAAAATCTGTCCAACCTTAGTAGAGTGAGCCTGTGCAAGAATACCTTTCCCTCATTATTGAGAATATGCACAGCCAGCCCCACATTGCAGTAACTGATATTTAGGGAAAGGTCTTTCTTTCTTTCTTTCTTTCTTTCTTTCTTTCTTTCTTTCTTTCTTTCTTTCTTTCTTTCTTTCTTTCTTTCTTTCTTTCTTTCTTCCTTCCTTCCTTCCTTCCTTCCTTCCTTCCTTCCTTCCTTCCTTCCTTCCTTCCTTTCTTTCTTTCTTTCTTTCTTTCTTTCTTTCTTTCTTTCTTCTTTCCTTTCTTTCCTTTCTTTCCTTTCTTTCCTTTCTTTCCTTTCTTTCTTTTCTTTCTTTTCTTTCTTTTCTTTCTTTCTTTCTTTCTTTCTTTCTTTCTTTCTTTCTTTCTTTCTTTCTTTCTTTCTTTCTTTCTTTCTTTCTTTCTTTCTTTCTTTCTTTCTTTCTTTCTTTCTTTCTTTCTTTCTTCGCCCTCATTCCCGGCAAGCCGGGCTCAGAGCGGGTAACAACGTGATAAAACATTGATTAAAACATAGTAAAACAAATTAAACATGTTAAAACATAACTATAAAATCGTATTTCATTATATTAACAGTAAAAAAGATGGCAATCCCTTTACTTGCTGCCACTAAACACTAAACAGGCCTGGTAAACAGTGGGCCCCCAATCTAGTTGGGGGGGGGGGAGATGGGGAGGCCAGCAGGAAGATGAAAGTGAAGAGGGACTTATGGCTGTCCTCAGATGTAGGCCTGGCGGAACAGTTCTGTTTTACAGGCCCTGCTGAACTCCTTCAGATCCCGCAGGGCCCTGATGTTACTTGGGAGACTGTTCCACCAGGCCGGGGAAATCAGAAGGTATCATTTATTACTTTTAGAATCATAGTGTCGGAAGGGACCCCCAGGGTCATCTAGTCCAACCCCATGCACAACGCAGGAAATTCCAAAGTATTTTCTCCAAAGATATTTAATTGCATTTGGCACGTTTTAAATGTATTTTGGATATTTATACCCTGCTTCCCCCCCCCACCCATGGGGACATGAGACAGTGTGAGTGACCCAAGGTCACCCAGCAAGCTTCCATGGCAGAGTGGAGATTTGAACCTGGGTCTCCCAGGTCCTAGTCTGACACTAATCATTATACCCTGCTGGCTACTGAAGGGAGGTTTTCCTTTTCTCAATTTTGGGTATCCTTGGGCAAGTCAATAAATTTCAGCTTTGACTCCTCCATCTGCAAAATGGCGATTCTCTAGTGGTCTTCTTCGCAGGATTCCTTGGAGCATGATACAGGATGCAGCGTTCTTTTAATTGTACGAAATGCTTGTAGCAATTATTGCGAATAACAGTTTGCTGTTGTTTCTGTTATATCTCCTCCCAGGAACCAAGTTGTTTGGAAAGGTAAACATTTGAAAGATTTTGGGACGAACAAATCTAGTTTGCACAAGCTCAAATCGGAATTAAATGGCTGATAAACAGATCAGGTAAAAACTGTTCTTCATTCACTCTCAACTGTTGCTTCCAGTTCTTGTTTCTTTTCTTAATTCATCATGTTCTTCCCTGCACCATCCTTTCTCGAAGACCCTTCCATTCCTTTCTTCCCTCTTGTCCCTTGGTTTTCAAATGATGTTGCATTCTGGCTCACAACTTCTGGTGACAGCCATACCTCTTGTCAAAACTTGCCACATGTTTTTTACCAGAGCTTACATCAGCTTAAAAAGGCCATTTTTTATTCAGGTAACAGCACCTTTCCTTTCCTTTATCCCTTAGAAGCTCCTTGATCCATTGAACTTGAGCAGCATATATCTAATGTTTGAGGGATACAAGGACTGAAACAAATCTTGCCACTGACAATGTAGCCTTGGGATCCCTATCACTTAGTAAAAAAGGCATTATGTCAGACACAGAGGCATTAAATTTATATGTTAAAAGGGGAAAGATTCAATGTGATCGAAGTTCCTCGTAAAAGCTGCATTCCAAGAGGGCATGAGCTAATGAATCAATAGAGCCAGAAGAGCAAGGACAGGTCCTGTCTGTGTATGGTATATTCAAAATCCTGCCCTGCATAACCATAGAGGGGTTAGCATTCAGTCTAGCTAAACAGAAGGCTCTAGAAAGACGAGGAGTTGTCAAATAATAAGTATAAGCAGGCAAACCACGTGGTGGTGGTATTCCAAAGAACTGGGATGAACAAACGTGGCGAGCACGAAAAGTAGTGCTGTTATAATCAAGCTCTTTAATGCGCTTTTTAATTTTGGTGAAAGCTTCAGTTTTCCCAAGGTCTAGTAACATATCCAGCGAGATGCCCAACAATGACAATTTCTCATCTAAGATTTTTTGCCATGAGGATTAGGTAACAGCACCGGAGAAGCATCTAACCTCTCCTTCCCCAGTTCTCTAGCCTCGTTTAGTATCACACACCCCTTCCCCCATTGACTACTGTTTTTCCTTTCCTTTCAGTTCAGGCTCATCTGACCAAAGGTCTTGAGCACAACGTGCACAGGATAAAATAATTTTAACATTATAGATTATTAAAATGTACAACAGAAGTGACTTTAAATTCTTAAAATACTTGAAACACTTTAAAATTAAAATCACAATAAATTACACACTGGGAGATCAAATCCCAAATCCCCCATGTTGCATGCAGTTTGGCCCTTAGCTAGCATCCAGTGAATGTACAGTTGACGGAATAAGCAATAGACTTTGAGATGTTAGAAGAAGGAAAGAGGAAGAGGTGTTTTTTATACCCTGCTTTTCTCTACCATAAGGAGTTTCACAGTGGTTTACAATCGCCTTCCCTACCCCCCTCCCAACAACAACAGGCACCTTGTGAGGGAGGTGGGGCTGAGAGAGTTCTGAGAGAACTGTGACTAGCCCAAGATCACCCAGCAGGCTTCATGTGGAGGAGTGGGGAAACCAACCTGGTTCACCAGATTAGAGTCCACCGCTTATGTGGAGGAGCGGGAAACCCGGTTCTCTAGATTAGAGTCTGAGTTTGGAAGTGAACTGTGTTGGCTTGCTAAATATAATGTTGATCTCATCACAAAGACTTTGGAATGGAATCCACTAAGTGTACTTGAGCGTTCTACTTCACGCACAGCACATTGTAGCAGTGGTATGTCATGCTTTGGTGAGTTGTCCGTGCGTGGCTTTGATTCTTTGGCTTTACTGGTGGCTCCCTGTGAACCATTTGTAGGTATACAACGAGACACCCCAAAAAGTATAATCTAAATTAATAGCTTCTAAGATTGAAAGCAGGTTTCTGCTTGCTGTTGTCCTTTGATAAATGGCCTTTTGATTCTTTGGGTCTTCTGAAGCCAGCGTGGTGTAGTGGTTAAGAGCAGTGGTTTGGAGCGGTGGAGTCTGATCTGGAGAACCAGGTTTGATTCCTCACTCCTCCACATGAGCGGGCGGAGGTTAATCTGGTGAACTGGATTTGTTTTCCCAATCCTACACACTTTAAACACTTTAAAATTAAAAGCCAGCTGGGTGACCTTGGGCAAGTCATATTCTCTCAGCCTCACCTACCTCACAGGGTGTCTGTTGTGGGGAGGGGAAGGGAAGGTGATTGTAAGCCGGTTTGAGTCTCCCTTAAGTGGTAGAAAAAGTCGGCATATAAAAACCAACTCTTCTTCGTCTTCTTCTTAAGTCCAAAGCCATGCTATCTCCTTCCTCACAAGGGACTTTCCATAGTCATTGTCACATCGAAAGGCTCCAGCTATTAAGAAAAACTGCGGAGATGTTTGAAATTTTTTGCTTTCATTTTGTATGTAGGCAAGTGTCCAGATTTGTATTTTGAATAGCTAAGTGGCTGGACTCAGCTGATAATAGTAAGCAGCACACACATACTCGCAATTATGGCATTATTTTCAGTAATGATTCTGTGTCCAACTTTGTGTAATTTGAGCAGCAGAATGAGATTTCCATTATGAGCTGAAATCCAATGTGGTCCTAATCCACCGGATTTCCATGGTGGCCAAAGGCTGATATATTTATTTATTTTTATTTAAAACATTTTTATGCCTCCTTTCCACCCAATCAGTGCCCACAAGGTAGTGAACAGAAAAATTCGAACAATTAAAATACAGCCAAGTATAACATTCAATGAAAAACATATAAATACCTAAAAATCTAAAATTAAATTAATAACACATAAGCAAACAACGCTAGAAGGGAGGGCCAAGAACCATTATTTTGGGGGTATGCCAGACGAAAAAGTCTTTACCTGAAGACACAAAAAAGTCTTTACCTGAAGACACTAGCTGAAGGCACTGATAGAAGACAGATGAATCTCTCCAGGGAGGGATTTGCAAAGTTTGGTGCCACAGCCTAGAAAGCCCTTTCTCTGGTCACCAGCCATCTAGCCTCGGATGGCCGGGGCAACTGAAGCAGGGCATCTGAGGTTGACCGGAGTGAGCAGCTAGATGTTTGGCAGGGCATTTTTTTATAAAACACACAGAGCAGGACTGCGGTCTATTCCACAGTGTACGCTATATATAGTATCAATTTGTTGTACTATCATGCTCTTTCAGCATTATTTTCCTTTTTTGTAGTCCCTTTTTCTTCATTGCTTGACACAGAATGCCTGATACGTTTTTGCACTTTTCTAATTTTTGTAATCCTAGTCCTGTTATATTGTTTATTAGATCTCTCATGCTATTAGATTACATTGTTTTATGCCACATCCCACTAGACTGTTTATGTACAATGTGAGGGTTTTCTTAGGCCATTTTTGCATGGTCAATTTTGATGCTTGCTCAAAGCTCTTTTTTAAAATGCGCCTTAAAAATGCCTTTTCACGGTCCCGATGCAAAAGGAGTTCCACTCCCCCCACTCACCTTCTCCTTTGTTCCTGTTTTCATAGCCATTAGCATATGCATAGCTAACACACCTCTGTTGTTTTGCATTGTTCCTTGAGGGGGATTCTTTGCGGCAAATACCAAAGGTCGCGTTAAATGGACTCTTTAGTAATGCGAAGCAGGTATGTGCCGGCTTCGCAGTCACTTCCAGAATGACGGTGTGTGTGTGTGTGTGTGTGTGTGTGTGTGTGTGTGTATATATATATATATATGTGTGTGTGTGTGTGTGTGTGTGTGTGTGTGTGTGTTGCTAATAACCATGCAAAACCACCTTAGTATTCTGTAAATGTGATTTTTCATGAATGATTTTTCTGAGTGCTTGTAACCAGGGGATTCTCTAGTATTTTGACACTCCAATCCTCCGTATGCTTACTTGAACTCTGCTGGACTGAATGTTAAATAGACTCATGTAAGGATTGGGCTGCGAGGTTTATACAACCTTGACAGTGGACCACTGTTCAGTTTTATGAAAATGAATCTGAGAGCTGGGCCTCGGTTTTCATTTGCAGGAGGAGAGACTTGGAAGGATTACCCTTGCAAATGTCTGAAAAGTACTGTTAAGAGAAATGGCCTGGCATAAGGAGAATAACAGAAGTTCTTGATTTAGCCAGGGTCTCTTGTTTTGGCTGTCAAATCCCAGTAGGCTACCTGTGTTAGGCCAAGTTAAATGTGAGGCACAGAATTTCCCCTGTGTGATGTTGAACAGATCTGTTTAATCGGTTCTGCAATCCCTACAAAGTATCTGTGGCCTTTTATGCATGGGTTGGATCTCCCTGGCTGGACCTGGGTTCATTGCACATTAATGAAACCCAATTTGGGGGAAACTGTATGGGTTGGCTTGAATGATCAGGGACGAAACTGTGTGCTAATCGAGCCATGAACACAGAAAAGCAGTCTCCCAAGCTCAGATCAAGTCCCACCCCTTTAAATGCTGCTCTGTAATTGGCTTACTTCGCAGTGCTCACCGTGAGAGAAGATTTCCTTCCCCCCGAACCCAACTGCCGCATAAAAAAGCATTTGAAGAACAACAACAAAAAAAGAGCAATCTGAAAGAAGGGGGGGGGGGGAATCCAAGCCTTGTTCTTAAAAGGCCTTTCCTTTGCTCAGAAAGCTCTGAGGAAGCAGGAAGCACTTGAATCCCCACCTCTTTACACACTGCTTCGTGATTGGCTGTGAGAGAAGCCAGTCTTCTGTGTTTCCCCCTGTTTAGTCGTCTGCACGCTGCTTTGAGCCGGGTTGAGCTCAGGGGAGAGGGAAAAGTCGGATTAACAGAGGAACGGGAAGACCCGGGTTGGTTTTGCCTCAAAACAGCGTCGAGCTACCAAGGAAAGGAATATCGTGCATACTGAAAAGTTAGATCCTGGCTGAAACAGGGAATAAAGGAGGTTACAGCGACCATGCTTAAATGACCTATGTGCACTTAGTTAGCATGCTAGCACAATATCTGTGAGGGCTCTGGATCGCTGGTGTGTAACTGAAACACACGTAGCTGCTTTGCACAGATTGTAGCACAAGGAATTTTGCCTCACCAGCATCACATAAAAGTCATCTACATCTAGGTGCAGCAGCAACATCAAAGCATCTTGTAGGACGTTGAAGTCTCCTGGGTTTATTGTGGCTGAAGCATTTGCAGACTAGAGCCCTCTCTGTCACTTCATGCATCTGTTGGAACAGGCTCTAATCGATGGACGTTTATGCTGTAATAAATCTGTTTGTCTTTAAGGTGCCACAGGGCTCTTTCAGGTTTCCCATGCCCGCTGTTCTGTGGTCTAGCTGTGAGTTGTCTTTCCCCTTTGATATCCTGCTGACACTCTCCTTCTGTGTTTTCTTTTCCTCACAGTTTACCTTCCAAGCTGATCAATGGAGGGATAGCTGGGCTCATTGGGGTAACCTGCGTGTTTCCTATTGACCTGGCAAAAACTCGCCTACAGAACCAGCAGAATGGCCAGAGGATGTACACCAGCATGTAAGTTCTCTCCTGTTATTAAAAAAAGAAGAAAAAACTCCACTAAAGTGACTGATTAATTATTGGTTATCCTTTTTCATATCAAGTTTGAGTGAACTGCTTTGCAGCTTTATCTTGATGGTCCTTGCAACAGCCATGTGAAGCGGGCCTTGCCTTAGCGCCTTGTCTGCAATAGCCATGTCTTAGTGATTTACTCAAGGCCAATCGGTATATCTATAATGGGAGTAAAGATTTGTACCTGAGATGCCTGAGCTCAGTACTGGCTCACAACGGCTCTTGTAATTCTGACGAAAGATACCTTTGATGCACCAGTCCTCAGAAAAAGCAGTCTTGAGGACTGATTTGTACTGTAGGATGTGTTTAAAGATGTTTGTTTCTTATGTGGTTACTGCAGTTATCCCTTAGCCTATAGATCACGATGGGTAGCCGTGTTAGTTTGTCTGCAGTAGTAGAAAAAGGGCAAGAGTCCAGTAGCACCTTAAAGACTAACAAAATTTCTGGCAGGGTGTGAGCTTTCGTGAGCCACAGCTCACTTCTTCAGATACAGCTAGAATGTGATTCCATCCATCCTTAAGTAGAGACGAGCGAATTCTGTCTGTACCTGTGCAAGTTTCTTTCCGAGGTTGATGGATTTCCATTCTGTACGGCTAAATGTGGTGCCTTCGATGTGATGCACCTTGTAATCTGAAGAGCTGGGGAGGTGTTAGAGCATCTGAGGGCCAAACTAGGCAACGCTAATTTTTCAGCCCTGCACTTTGAAGATTGGAGTTTGTGAGGAAAGAACTGAAGATGCTTTCCTCCCTGGTTCTTGTCTTTTTCTCCCCGCAGAGCTAAATACAGCAGCCAGCGTGGTGTAGTGGTTAAGAGCGGTGGCTTGGAGTGGTGGATTCTGATCTGGAGAACTGGGTTTGATTCCCCGCTCCTACACATGAAGCCAGCTGGGAGACCTTGGGCCAGTCACACTCTCTCAGCCCTGCCTACCTCACAGGGTGTCTGTTGTGGGGAGGGGAAGGGAAGGTGATTGGAAGCCGGTTTAAGTCTCCCTTAAGTGGTAGAGAAAGTCAGCATATAAAAACCAACTCTTCTTCTGAATTGTGGAACAGGCATGGAAGAAAGCCTTAGTCCCTCTGGACCGTCTCTTATCTCCAGAGTTAGTGCTTTAGGCTGCTCATTAGTTTATTTGGGGTGGAAACCCAGAGGGATCCTAATCTTGGGTCTCCTGCCTCATGTCTAAGGGCCAATCTAGACATGACAAGGTCCTTTTGTCTGTTGCCATTTTAAAGTGATTTTAAAATGCTGCAGTGGCCCGATGTATTGTGGGCTGAGGTGTTCTTATTCTCTCTCTCTCCCCCAGCACCTTTTCATGTGCTAAAACAGCCATGGGGGTGGAGGGGCGGCGGCGGCCATTTTGGGACTTGAAAAGGTGCTGGGGGAGGACAAGAGTGCTTTAGCCACTGTGCTGGGAGCACGATCAGGATTGGGCCCTGATTTTTTAAATCACTGTAAAATGGCGGCTGCAAGGACGCCATCACGTCTGGTTTGGCCCTAATTTGATACCGACTTGGACTCGGGTGACTTTGGTTCGTATCCACTGAAGTATGACAATTATTATGTGACCTTGGGTTAGTCATTATCTCTCCCTAACCTACCTGTGGCTGTAGAGGTAAAAGGAGGTGGGATGGGAAACCATGAAAGGCGGGATAAAAAGTAATAATAATATCGATTAGTGGATATTGCACTAGTGAGAGGGACACTGCCTCATAGCTCAACTACTGTTTTCCAATCCCTTAAATATGTGAACCCATCCAAGAACTTGAAAGAGGCCCCTTCATCCTCTGTATTCCAGTTCTTCTGTTTGGTCTTTCTTTTGTACCTCCATGCTTTGGGTGTCTTGCCCATATAGTTTTGACTTTCTCCCACTTGGGCAAAACCTCATGTGGTCTTTCCTGGGGGCTGCTTTCAGTTCCGGGATCAGCCTTGAGCATATTATATAGTCCTTAAGAGGAGAATTCGTTTCAATTTGTGCAGGTGGCCTTCCCTTGCCACTGATGAACCCCAATACACTCTTACACTTCTAAGATTAGGGAGAAGAAGTTGGATTTGTGGCTTCCAGTCATGGGACCTGTTGTTTTAGGATTAAGTCAACTTCTTGAAAGAAAATGTAATTACTGGGCTTGTCTTGGTTATATTTTTTCCAGTTGGCATAAGCCAAAAACGTTAGGGACCAGGGTGAACATTGCCACCGATTATGCTTCTGGGTTTGTTTTGTTCTTAGGCAGCCGTGGATGTCACCCAAGGGTATTCAGGTATATAACAGGGCACCAATATATATTCTTCAGTGGGCTGTACTACTATTTTGTGATGCACCTGAACTTCATTCCTCATTTTTTTAAAATTGCTTATATAAAACTTTTCCTGAGGGAACTGTTTTCAGAGGGCGTGAAAGCCTTTTTTAAAAAAGAGAGAGAGAGAGAAGGGACTTTTTCCCCACTAGCATAAATCTGGAAGGTGTCTTTTCTCGTGACTGCCCTCCTTATGAAGACTGGCAGTCTTCTTGCATCAAGGTGACTAAGGAAGGAAGAAGTGAGTTGGCTGAGCAGTGTGGCCAAGCCAAAGCACTCCTTGAAACGTCCTGTGGTTGTTTCCTGTCAGACAACCCCTGTGTTGCCTTCGCTGCAGCATTCCTTACTCTCCCGTATTCAACCCGAAGAGTGGTCCTTGTATCCGAGACGGAAGTGTTACCGAATCCCCAAGGGATGGCATTTCGGTTGTCACTACTGCTCTGCTCTCTTCCCTCCCACTCCATCCATCTTTTCAATTCTTATATCTGTCTCTTGCTTGTAGGTCCGACTGCCTCATTAAGACAATCCGATCCGAAGGTTATTTTGGCATGTACAGGGGTAAGTGTTGGGCTGTGTTCCTGTGAATGTGTCAGTCGTAGTTGACAGTCCTATTGGACGAAGAAAGGTTGTTACATTTTGATCAAGGATGCTAAATGTTCTGGTATAGAAGCTCTTGTGCCTTTAGCAGCAGCAGGACACCCAGATTCTGCAGGGGGAACTTTTCTCAGCATGTAGGGACGGAGAGAGCTTTATCTGTTGAATTTCTACTTGTTGAGAGCTGTTAAAAAAATTCAGGTACCCTACCTGAAAAAAAGGTTGGGAACCTATCTTGGCTCTGCAGCTGTGAGCTAAAGATCAATATGCTCATTATTCTTCACAAAGTTCAATACATGTTTTTCCAAATGGCCATGAGATACCTAAAGCGCTATGGTAATTAACGGCCTGGAGGAATAGGAGTGGGTTTTAAGATGGAGTGTTGTGGTGACATGGAGATGGTGGGTTGTGTGGAGAAGACTGTTGCTGACCTTTGACAAGAAGATAACTGGGATATGGATTTTACTGTAGCGCTTAGAACTATTTACTACGTTGACTCTTTGTACCATTTCTGAGTAGAGGGAGAAGGGAGAAAAACCCCAGATTTTTAAAATTCAGGATGGGAATTTTCTGTTTAGCGGCTATATTTGTAACACTTCGCAGTTTTTTATATGCCCAAATTTCCTTAAGTCTCACAAAAGTCATCTGTTATTTCATGGTGGCAATGTGATCCCTGGTTAACTCTTGGTGCTAGGATTGTTGCTTTTTTTCTTTGCAGGGCTCCTGTGTCTTTAAACAGCTGCCCAAGAAGTGGAAATCCAGTGTATGAAGCATTTGTGATCATTATATCGGCATGTTAGACAAAGCTTTTCATTTGCCACGTTTGTGCTTGTCACACAGCTGTTAAAGGCACAAGAGTCCTGCCTGGAATAAAGTCAGCAACCCAGTAGGCTGGAGGAAGCATGTTTGAAATTAGCTGACTTACCTTTGGTTCATCTGTCTTATCAGACTTGAGTTTTACTGTGCGTTATCCAAGACCAAAGGCACGTTTCGTTTTCAAACGAAAATATTCACATGATTAAAGGGAGTAGTTGGCAATTGGAGTCTCTTTCATTTATAGTAATAGAAAACTGTGCAAACATTTACCAGTTTCTTAGAAGCGTGTGTGTTCATATCTTTTGTCAGCACAGATAAAATTTACTGCTGATAGTTGACACCAGTTTTACTTTATTATAAATCCAAGTTCTAGCTCAGTGATCTTTGACGCTTGCTGCTCCCAGGTAAACAGTTTCCTACCACCACAGGTTAAGTTGCCCTGGAAACTGTGATGGTTTGTGGCCATGGGAATAGCTGGTTGGCTGTTAGGGGCAAGCTTCTGGGGAGGATAGGCACCCTGAGCAGATACTGCATTAGGAGTAGCTGGCTCAGCAGTTGAGCAGAGAGCAGTCCCCAGATAGTAAAGCAAATGACCAAAAACAGCCTGTGCAAATAAAGCCCTCTGGTTTTGTTGTCTTCTCGGTCTTTGCAAATCCACTGTAATATAAGTGATGAATTCAGATTTAATTGGATGCCAGACTCGTTGGCTGTGTACCCACAGGAGAATATACAGGAAGAAATCTGAAAGCTTAGATTTATTTCACTCTGGAAAAGCTGGATTCCTTTGCAGGCTTTGTATGGATCCCTGTGCAATTCCTGGATGCCAGATACACGGACTGTGTTCACATTAGCCCTTGAATACTGATGGCGTGGAACTTCCCTCCTAGCCTGCCTTGTTTCTGCCCCACTTTGTGATGTCAATGCACCACTGCCAAACCTTTGCCAAACTGTCCCCCAGCACAGAATAACAGCGGTGTAGATCACAGGCAGACGTTTTACTAAAAATACCCTCAATATCATCCCTGTACGTGCACTGTAACAGACAAACTATTCCTGGCTTCTGGGAACATAATGAGGCTTTATTTAGCTTCAATGCGAGTTTATTTATACAGTTTTGTGGCTGGTTTATAACCTCTCTGATTGTGTCCTCCAGCAGCACGTTGGTGTACTTTGATGCTGATCCTCTTTGCCACAGCTATATTTTTGAGCTTTTCGCTGAAATTGTCTCAGTGGGACCTAGAAACGTAGCTTCCTCTTTTCTCTATGTTTTTTTATCCATCTTCCCCTCCACTCCAAGCTATATATTTTGCAGCAGGTCCAATTTAATACAGGTAAAAGGTCTGCAAATGTGTTATAGCAACTAAATGGTTGAGATAGCAAGCATGGCCACATAAGCTGTAACTCTTACCTTGGGTTTCCGAAATATTGCCTATCTCCATAAGTAAGGAAATTTAATTACCAAGATTCCCTCCTTGTCAGAAAGCATTTGGGTTGGTGCTGTGCCTGATCTGGGCCAGCAGCCTCCCTTCTTGACAAGTTCCTTTTCTTTCCAGGCTGATCATTGTGGATCTAAATGCTTTGGCAATCTCAGCTTTCCAATACAGTGTTCATATTAGCTGCCTATTAGGACAAAGGAAAGAGAGCTGGCAGCCAGGGCATTGCATTGGGAAGCGACTTGCCACCAACCAGAGGCCCAAAGCATGTAATTAAACCCCAAGCAATCTGTGCTCCTCTCCTTGAAAGGACTCTGTTCACTCGAAGAGAGATGAGAGCTTAGGACATTTTGTTAATGTTTAGGCAGTGCCTTGTTATAAACTGTTTTTTCCAGGTTGGTCCCAGAAAATAAGAAACCCAAAATACGTGCATGTAACCGTTGGTCTTTCAAAATCTCCTCTGATTGGCAGAAGCTCTCCAGAGTCTCAGGGTCTTTCACATAACTGGAGAGCCAGGGAATGAATCTGGAACCTTCTGAATGTGAGACCTTTGCAGACCTTTTATTTGTATCACTTAGTCATGGTACCTTCTTAGGCAAGAGGCTTTCTGGACCAATGTCTGTAAATGTAGAAGCATGCAAGTTTTTAGGTTGGAGCTCTTCATAATGCAGTGCCTGCCGCTGCCTTTGAAGAATTCTCTATACAAAGGTGTCTCCAAAATATTATGCTCCTATAGCAAGAATCAATGTGCCTCAGTTGTATGAAGTATAATTTAATAGCAAAAACCTTCACTAACAATGGTCTGTACCATAATTTTTCTCCCTAGTCTAGCTTTTTTACAGTGCAATCCTAAATAGAGTAATACACCTCTAACCCCATTAATTTCATTGTGCTTAGATGGGTGTAGTTCAGTTTAGGATGGCCCTGTTAGTGTTATTTCATAACTCAAAAAGCATACAGACCTGAGTAAAGATGCTCCAGAAGAAATTGGTAATACAAAAAAGTCACGTTCTCTTGTTTTATACTTTTCACTTTCATGGTTATTGAGAGGCATGAACTCATCAGTAAGTGATGTGATTTATTTGTTTGCCCCCTTTAATTTTCCAGTGGTAATGTTTGCCTTTTCTAGTGATAAAAAGGTAAAGGTCCCCTGTGCAAGCACCGGGTCATTCCTGACCCATGGGGTGATGTCACATCCCGACGTTTACGAGGCAGACTTTGTTTATGGGGTGGTTTGCCAGTGCCTTCCCCAGTCATCTTCCCTTTACCCCCAGCAAGCTGGGTACTCATTTAACCGACCTCGGAAGGATGGAAGGCTGAGTCAACCTTGAGCTGGCTACCTGAAACCAATTTCCGTCGGGATCGAACTCATGTCCTGAGCAGAGCTTGGACTGCAGTACTGCAGCTTACCACTCTGCGCCACAGGGCTCTTTTTTCTAGTGATAGAAGCCACTATTTTGTCCTGTTTAACATTCTGACCCAGGCAGCATAAGGTACTTTCACTGCTTGGCTTGTGCAGGTAGTATTTTGATGACTGGTAGAATTTTCCCCAACGTTTATCCAGTATCAGTTATAACATTAAATAAAATGGCATGTAGGTGGGTGGAAGGCCAGAGTTTATAATAAAATAGACTTGAGTGAGAAGCTCCAGTAACTTTGTTAAATGGGAAGGACCATTATTAAAATAATTTAATAGAGCAACAAATCGACCAAGTAGTTAGTCTTCGTAGGAGCCAAACTCATAATGGTTTATGGGGCCTTCAGTTAAACCTTGTAAAATCCTAGTTTTATGGATGCTATTTGTTCTGCCTCCTTGTCCTTTGTTGGCATTTGAAGCTTGTACAACTGTTATTTATATTCCACAAAACACTTCTACATTTCAATGCTAGTAAATTAGACAGCATCTAGCATTAGACTACAAGGTACCTTATGCCAGTATTGCAAGTTAGGGGGAGACTGGGTCTTTTTCAAATGATTGGCAGCCATTGCGGGTTACTGAGGACAAGGATTATATATTTTTGTGGGTCTTTTTCAAATGATTGGCAGCCCTTGTGGGTTACTGAGGACAAGGATTATATATTTTTGTGGGTCTTTTCCCGATGATTTGCAGCCATTGTGGGTTACTGAGGACAAGGATTATGTATTTTTGTATCGAGCAGCTTTTCTAAAAATACCAGGTTTAGGAGGGAAAACACAGCTTGACTTTTGTCGTTGCCTATAGCTTTCCCCTGTCTCTAGATTATTTGAATCTTTTTTTTAAAAAAAAAAGCATCAACCCAAAAACTTTCTCATTGTGATGAGGTCAGGCACGTTGCAGTTTACCTATGCCGTGTGATTCATCAGCCTTGCTGGTTTGATTCTGAAAGGGTTTAAACTGGGAAATTGGAAATATTCACTGTATCAGGACTGCTTCTCTTAGTATGAGCCTATTTGGCATCTCTGCTCTGTGCCTGTTCACCCCTTCTTTCAGTAGCTGCCCCTCGTTCTGTGGAATAGGCTTCTGGAAGAGCAAATAACAGCTTCTACTTCAGTGGAATTTCAAAAGGGGCTGCAAAAGAGAGCTTTTTAGGAAGGCTTTGGAGTCTCTTAATAAGATTGGAGGGCTTACATGGATTTGGATTGGAGGATGTTGTTCTTCGTATTTTTCTTTTTACTAACTTGCTGATTTTTTGTTTTGTTTTTTCCGATGCTTGTATTATTTTTGTTTTAATGTATTATTGTTTTTGTTATCCCCCTTATACCCCAATTACTGGCAGAAAGTCAGGCTTATACATATTTAAAATTATAGCCGCAAGAAAGAATATGTTAAAAGAAGTTAAACATTAGGGATGTCTTGGTTTTACATAATGTATGGTAGAACCAAGTAGTACATTAAAACTATGCATCCCCTACTGAACTTACTGGAATAATGTTATTGAGCTATAAAGCGTGTGTGGCTTCAGGGCTGTGGGACCTCTCCATAGCTGTGCCCATTTTGGACAGGTTTCCCAGTGGGTTGATTCTGCTTAATTGCTTTCCAGCACCATGTCCCCAAGTGGAGTATAAGTCTGTGGTGCCCCCTGTCCATCATCTGATAGGATTAGATTGAAAAGTTTAAAAGTAGAAGTGCTTCAGAATGTGTTCCAGTGCATAGCTTTCAAAGTTTAACTAGGGTGCTAGATGGGTACCATTTGTGGGAGAAGAGGGGCAAAAAATAGGTGATGCCCACTGGAGCCATCCCAAAGTCTTGTGATGAACTTGCACATGGTGGCAAATAGAGGTATGGTCCTCTTTTTGAGTGGGTCTCTGTTCTTCTGACTGGATGAAGGAGGGGGGGAAACCAAGGTAGAAGGACTGGTAACTGCACTATGACTGGAGGAGATGAGATATGCTATTTAGCACTGGAGTTGTGAGCCATTATGTAAACCTTAAGAGAAATCTCTCCCAGAATAAGCTCAGAATCTGCTTTTAGCATCAGTATGACGGGCAGGCATCTTCGCTGATAAAGCTGTCCCACCATTCCATCTGCATGACCATGTTGCAGCTCTGCCAGTTATGCAGCTTTTAAGGACATGGAGGTCCTGCCAAAGAAGCCCCTGTCCCTTTCTTGTGGCCAAATTTCCCCACCCCAAGCTGTTGAATCACAATTATCTTTTTGCTCCAATTCCATGACCCTTTTGGAACTAGAGGAGCATTGCCCACAGCACTCAAAGGGAATTGCTGTTCTTGGCTCTCCCAACCAGTACTGCTTCTGTTCAAGCCAGCCAGGGCTTTGGGAGAAGGAAAGAAAAGAGAAAGAGGCCACAGCATCAGGAGGGGAAGTTGCTTCAGAGAAAACATTTGTAGGGCTTGAAACAGCAGGAACTGTTTCACGGGCGCCGAACAATGTACTCCTCCCTCCCCAAGCGTTTGTGCCCTTCTTCTAGCATTTTACTGCTACTAATCATTTCTCTAGAGCCTTCTGTGTAGCTAGACTGAATGCTAACCCCTCTATGGTTATGCAGGGCAGAATTCTGAATATACCATATCCAGACAGGACCTGTCCTTGCTCTTCTGGCTCTATCGATTCATTAGCTCATGCCCTCTTGGAATGCCGCTTTTATGAGGAACTTCGATCATGCTGTATCTCTCCCCTTTTAACATATAAATCTAATGCCTCTGTGTCTGACACAATGCCTTTTTTATTAAGTGACAGGGATCCCAAGGCTACATTGTCAGTGGCGAGATTTATCTCAGTCCTTATATCCCTCAAACATTAGATTTACGCTGCTCAAGATCAATGGATCAAGGAGCTTCTAAGGGATAAAGGAAAGGACTAATCATTTCTAAAACATCTTAATTTGAAAATTAATTGCAATTAATTTTCTTCTTGCTGGGTAGCTTTCACAGGTCCAAAAACAAACTGGGTGACCTATAAATGACCCAAGGGAATTGGCAAGTATGAAGGGAGAGAAATCCAGGAATTCTTTACTTAGGTAGGCAAAGGCTAAAGGCCTCTCTGTATGTGTAAACAAGCCGTTGAAGGGAGCTGTTCAGGAGATGACCCTACTTCAGTGCACCAGAGCCGGATGGCCCCTTTCAATGCAAACTGCCCCATGGATCCAGAATGGAGTTTACTGTGGGAAAAGGCAGTGCTGCTCTCCCTTCCCTAAATGACCTCAGTGGCGCAAGGCACCCATGTGACACTAATGCTGTTTTCTTTTGTTCTCCAGTGTAGCACACAGTTCATAATGATCTCTGCAGCACAGGGATTTGCTGGTGGTTGTTTTCCACAATGGAGTACTTACATTCACCATGTGCATGTCAAGTGCTGTTTACATTCCAGAGCACAGAACTGGATCTGCTCCTACTCACTTGGAATCGGGCCTGATGTTTTGGTGTGTTTGAGCAAGCTGTCACTCAGAGCGAACAGATCTTGAGCCCTCAGTAAGGTCATGGCGGGGGAGAGGAGGAAGCATTGCTGGTTCATGAAGATGCTTATCCAGGGTTTCATAAAGACAATATAATGCTTAGCAAAGGGCTTCAGAATATGATTGCAATCCTGCCATGTAGGCCAAAAACATCCTCATCTTACAGACTGGGGAGAAGGAATGAGGAAGAGGTGATGGCCTACGACCACCCAGCGAGTACATGGCAGAGATGAGATTTGAGCCAAGAATTTCCAGCTCTTGCTCTGAATTCTGATGGAGGAGCTACTCATTAATGTGCCTGGAGCTTTGGCCCATAGGCTGTTAAAAGAAACCAAAACTTTATTTGTGATAGATGGACCAGGCTGGCAAAATCAAGGATTAGAAGAAAATGAAGGATTCCCCTCCCCCATAGAAACGGATCCCAACCTTAGTGAGATTTGGATCCCAGATATGTTGTGGGCATGTGTAAAGTCCTTAACTATAATTCGGACGGAGGTTTCAGAAAGTGGTCCCTGAAAAGAAGTTTGAACCCTGAAATTCCTTTGCTTTTATGGGAATATTTGTCTGTCTCAGTCTGATCCCACGGATGCTGATGCATCAAGTTGAGGTTTGTGCCTCTATATCTGAAGCAGTGTGTGATTCCACTCAGGTGACTGGCTGGTTATGTCCTATCAGAGAAACAACTTCTCCCCCAAACTTGTTAGTACAGAATTGCATTGGGTTCTTCCATGATTTAACCTTATGAACAGAGATTATGTGACTGCCCACAAAAAGAAATCGAACCGATAGAGCATGTGTTTTTTGAATGCACCTCATATAACAAAATTCGTAGCGAAACTATCGGACCATTTCTAGAAAGGTTTCCCAGAAGATCTAATAAAATCATGCTTGAATATCTTCTGTCCGATAAGAACCACCATACGGCACGATTGGTTGCCTGGTTTTGCACCCTGGTCTGTAATCATAAAAAAGTGGGAAGGGCCTTCAACACTGAAGAGTGGCAGGGATTACAGTCACTGAAAAGACCAAATTTTTAGTATTTGCCTAGGAGAGTGTCCAAGTGCCAATTTGTAGTCAGACGTGTAGTTTTAGCTGGTGTCCACTAAGACTATCCTGTGTTTATTAATGAATTTTTGTATATTTTATCCCTTTTGTAATTAATGTTTCCTCTATTTACATACTAGTCGTGGACTGTAATAATAAAGAACTTGAACGTGATTTAACCATCTCAACCATAAAGCCAGTGTCCTATTAATGCTTCTACATGGCACAGCTGTTCTGTGACAAGGCAGGAAATGCGCACTGATGCAGCAGCCTCTGCTATTGGTAGGAATAGAAATGGGTTTAAACACTGGCTGCTGTCCCGAGCTAAAGTTTTGGGCAAAGGTGAATGCCAAAGAATGTATAATTTTGAACCGGTGTGTTCTCTTCTTCGTGTTTCTTGCCCAGGGGCCGCAGTGAACCTGACGCTAGTGACTCCGGAAAAAGCCATCAAACTAGCTGCTAATGATTTCTTCCGGCATCATCTTTCTAAAGATGGGTGAGTGGAGTGGAGGGAGTTGGGCAGAATGGCTAGAATCAGGATGATGTTTGTGTTGAGATGTGCAGTGGGACAGCTGGACATTGTATCTGCATGGATTCATCTCATTATACATTTTGGGGACAACAGATAAACAGTGTTGCAAATTAAGAAGCGGTTTATCGGTATTTGGTTGAGGTTGGTGATCAAGATTATATCCTTCCTTTCCTGTGTAAGAATAGCTGTTATTCATCTTTGTGCTCTGAGAATCAAGGAAATGTCCGGGTAGTCTGTTTAGTTTAAAAAAATTTTAACATTTACTTACAAAATTTATACTTCACCTTTCTGCCCTCATTAGGGCCCCCAAAGCAGCTAACAGATTTAAAACGTACATAATAAAAAATTAAGGACTATTAAAACCAAACCAAACACACCATTCAAACAATTAAAACCAAGTAAAAATACACATACAATAGAATAAAATACACCTACATAAAAACGGCAATTAAAAACAGGACAGGAAGGACAGATCACTGCGTGAATGCCAGAAAAGTCTTTACACACTGGCAGAAGATGGTGACAGAAGAAGACAGGCGAGTCTCTCTGAGGACTATAGTTTTGATGCTACAGCTGAGAAGGCCCTCTCCTGGTTTGCCACCTGCTTAATTTCAGAAGGCGGGGCACCTAAAGCAAGGCCTCAGAAGATGACTGTAGCAGTCAGGTAAGTTCATAAGCAAGTAGGCGTTCCTTCAGGTACGCTGGTCCCCATATCTTCAAATATCAACACCAGCACCAACACCAGAAACAGATTGGGAGCTAGTGTAGATGGGCCAAGACCGGAGTGATAGGGCCCCTATGACCCATTTCAGTCAACACCCTGGCTGCAGCGTTCTGCACCAGCTGAAGTTTCCCAAACACTTTTCAAGGGCAGCCCCACATGAAATACATTGCTGTAATCTAATCCAGATTTAATCCAGGAATGCACCATGGAAACCAGACCTTTTCCGCTGAGGGAAGATTGCAGCTGACTAGCTGGTAAAAGGCACTCTTGGCCACAGCTGGCTCCTGCTTATCCAGCAGTAGACCTGGGTCCGAGGGAACCGCCAAACTATAGACCTGTTTCTTCAAGGGGAGTGTAACTCCATCCAGAATGGGTGACACCTAAAGTCCTGGGTCAGACTTTCACCAGTAGCACTTCCATCTTGTCAGGATTAAGCTTCAATTTATTAGCCCATATCCACTCCCAAAATTGGAGACAATTAGGCAGCAGGGTGGGTGGGTACACAAACAGAATCCTGATCCTGTCTCTCAACCCCAACATAAGATCCACAGCCTTAAAACCAGAAGTGTCCTGAATGGGGCACCGTTCTAGGGGGATAGACTACAGCAACACCACATTCACCTCCATCAGGCCTATGCTGATGTATCACTGGGGGGACACTGTTGGAAAAGGTCAACCGTTCTCCTCTCACCCAACCAAGCCTCAGTGATACATGCCAGGCCAGCCCTCTCATCCATGATTAAATACTGTTGAACTACAATTCTTCGGCCCCGCCAAGCAATATGACTTTGGGGTTTAGGTTTAAACCATTTTAGAACTCACTGTAATGAACGTAACATCACCAAGTTTGTCTGCCCTAGTCAAAACGTGGAGATGGTCATACCAAGCTAAAAACATGTCTACTCAAACAGGGAATTTCGTGAGGCGGGTAGTTGAAATGAGACTCAGCCTCTTGTTGATTCCCTTGAATCATATACAGGTGTTAACTATAGAACTGTGAACTTTACCTGCTATCCTGCTATTTGCTTTCATGATCACATTACCTTTAGATTTTTTCTCTCTCATTCTGCATACTTGAGCAAAACCATGCCTGCAGAAATCTTTCTCAGCTTCCAGAAGCAGCCTGCAGTCTTAGCCTCTGGAATTACGGTAACATGGGAAAGTCTCTAAAAAGGAATGCAGTACCTGTGATTATTACAAAAACAAACAGACAGTTATATAGAACAGCACCACAAGTGTGTTTATCAGATGGTCCTATAATCAGTCATTGCTGGTAGACAGGAGTGACTGCCTTCAGTAATACTGGTGTTGTAGCTGCTTCCCAAATGTGGGAATGCTATCTAAATCATGAATCTGGTGGCTGTTAATCCACAGGTCTTTTACAAAGCCCTAAAAGTGCCACAGGGTTTTTATTTGCACTAAAATGTGACCATTGACGACAGGCCCCAGGGTCCAATTGCTGGCAGAATGCATTCAGATTCATTTCTTGGTTCAATTACTGGGGTATGGCTGAGAAGGGACTTGTTTTTAAACCCCAGACACATTTTGTGGAGCTGGTTTTAGCTGGTACAAACATCTGGTGACATCAGCCTTCACGCACCATTTTGCAGATATTTGCCTTGGAAAAAATGCAGAGCTGCGTATTTTCTCCTCCTATGTATATTGTAGGTGTATAGAGTGTGTAAGAGAGGGCCTTGGCAGTCAGTCAGCCTGTTAATGCTGCTGCTGCTTTTGCAAAGTAAAGTGACCGGAGCGGCTCTCTGCTGTTGCGGCTTGAATTCTAATGCCTCAGTTAAGCATTGCGCATCAGTTCTGTAAAAGGATAAGATTTCAAAACAGAAAAATAATAATAAATTGGAGTTCGTGGCTTCTTTTTGTGGCTTGCCGGCGTTTTTTTTTTTTAATGTTCAGCATGATTTAAAGACCCGGCAATACCAGGAACACAGCTTTTTAGGTAAAAAACAGTGCTGCTCCTCCCACAGTTCATCTTTTACAGCTCTCTGTGTGCATAGTGACAGAGTTTCTCTGGAGAATGTTTAAGCGCTAAGATGGGATAGGTAAGAGGAAAGGGGTTGGTAGGTCTTGGCTTTAATGCATGAATTCGCCGCTTACTTAAGAGCTGTAATTAACATTGGATAAAATTGTGTCATAATTCACTGGGGTTCTTAAAATATATTTAGAATTGTTGTTCTTCCCTGGTAGTTTTACTGTGCTGTGGCGTGGATATTGTACATAATCCATTTTCTGCTAAATATCCAAATGGGTTCTTAAATTCTGGGAGTGAAATGAAATCTACAGCTCCTCCTTTCTTCTGTTTATTCTAGTATGGAGATTAATTTTCTTTCTGCAATAGCAGTACTTAAAAAAAAATTAGGGTCAACACAGGCCATAAAGAGATAATGCAGCCACTATTTAGTCTTCTCAATGTCATACAAGCATGAATATGATTTACTAGAATTTAGGAATACAAGACTTACAGGAGGCATCTAATTTCCTCCTCTCCCACTTCCTCATTTTCTCCAGGGGAACTGATCTCTGTCATCTGGAAAGTTGTACACATGGAGGTTGTCAACCCTAGTTCCCCTGGAGGAAATGGCTGCTTTGGAGGGTGGAGTCTATGGCATTATACCCTTCTGAGGTCCCTCCCCTCCTCAAACCCTATCTTCCCCAGGCTCCACCCCCCCCCCCAAATCTCCAGGAATTTTCTAACCTGCAGTTGACAACCCTGTCTTCTTCCCGCACACAATGCGATTACATCACTTCTGGGTTTACCTTGGAAGCATCCTGTCATGATGCGGCACTTCCGGAGGCAAACCTGGAAGTGACGTAATCGCGTCATGTGGGGCCACCACTCCAAGGAGCCCGCCAATCCCAGCAACCTGGCAACCCTACTCTACAGCAAGATGGGGATTTGAGCCTGGGTCTCCCAGACCCTACTCTATGGTTGCCAGGTCCCCCCTCTCCTCTGGCAGGAGGTTTTTTGGGTGGAGGTGAGGGAAGATCGCGGCTGTGCTGACGCAATCACTTCACTTCCGGTTTACACCCGGAAGCGCCGCATCACAAGGGGCCTTTACCACTCAGACTGGGTGTTTGAGTGGTAAAAGGCCTGTTGCAATGCGGCGCTGCTGGGTGTAAACGCATCGCAAGGGGCCGTTTACCACTTGAACTCCCAGTTTGAGTGGTAAAAGGCCCCTTGCGATGCATTTACACCCGGAAGCGCCGCATCGCAAGGGGCCTTTTGCCACTCAAACTGGGAGTTCAAGTGGTAAACTGGGAGTTTGAGTGGTAAATGGCCCCTTGTGATGCAGTGCTTCCAGATGTAAGCCAGACGTGGCGCGGCGGGCAGGCACGCGTGCACAAGTTGCCTGCCAACCCTCAGCTGGTTGGTGGGCAGCCAGGTGGGTTGGCGGGGGTTTGCCTGCCACCACCTGGCACTTGGCAACCCTACCCTACTCTGAAGCTCTAACCACTACACTACATTGGATTTTGTAGGTTGCTTGCTGTTGAATAGTTGCAAGCAGCCAGGCCTGGTTGAATCATGCAAGTCTATCAAGTCACCCAGTGGCTGCTGCCAAGCTCAGGCCTGGCCCCAACGAGTCCTCCCTCAGGGGCCAGAACAGCCCTGGAAAGGGCCCTGCCCCCTCCCCCTGCCTTTTACTCCCAGAAACTGTAACCTGGAATGCGGTGATTGCCTAGCAACAACCACAGAGGGAAAACAGGTGCTCCTTCTATAATTTTTTGGTTTGTTAAAAAAAAAAACCCAATGTATTTTTTTTTAATATTTCACATTTTTCTGCAAACCTGGGACCTTCTGCGGGTTTGTAGAAGATCTGCCTTGCCCGTTCACTGCTCCAGTCACTGGATTTAAGTATTCTCAGATTTGGCCAACTTTGCTATTAGGGTATAAGATGCATAAAACTCTGGGATAACTAGATGCCATTTCTGAATATTGCAGAAAATTTTACCGTGCTTACCTGCTCTTCTAACGACACAACACAAAAAGGAGCAACCTATTCCATCCCCAGTATTTCATTGCATTGCACAACTTGATGTTTGCAGTCCTGCAAAGTACATCGTTTTAAAATATAACCCTGACTTTTGCCCCATTAGGCGTGATTGATTGTACACTGTGTCTCAGATGTTGCTAGTAAAAAAACCCAACAACATTGCTTTCTGACAAGCTGTTCTCAGGGTTCTGGAAGTGTTTTTTTTTTAAATGAACTTTTGTCTCAAGGAGTTTTATTTTCATTAATACAGGAGCCTTCTCATAGCTCTGCATAGCCTCCCTCCCCCTTTTTTATCTTGACCTTCAGTGTGTTTGTTGTCCTAGAGTGGGGCTAGAAAGCTGCTGACTTTTGCTAAGTCTCTTCCAGGTCACTAGGCATTATTGCATTGGCTGTTTCTTTGCTGATGCAATCAGAAGCCGTAGGAAAATGGATCTCTGTTACACCCCTCCCCTTTCTTGTTATGTGTAAGTGGTAGTGCTTTGCTTGATGAACAGAAATGTGAGATGCTTTACTCTTCCGGCCCTCTCCGCTATGGCTGCTGCCGTGCCAGATTGCTCGGGAGCATTTTGTCAGGCTCTGGCTCTTGATAAGGAGCTTTCACGTTTGAGTCCGGTGCTGAATGCATGAGCATTGTTGAATGATATAAGCATTCCCACAATTGGTCTGATCAGGTTGTCCTCCTTCTTGCCATTGTGCACACATTCACCTGTCATAACTGGAGGCTTCCCCTTTCCCCTTTTAATACTGAATTTGCATGATTGTACACAAGAAGAACCCTGCTGGTCCACCTAGTCCAGCTTCGTGTTTCAAAAAGTGGTCACCTAATTGCTCTGGAGGGACAACAAAAGTTGAAAACCAAGAGCTTGCCCTGATGTTGCATCCTAGCTCTGGTATTTAGAGGTTTACTGCTCTGAATATGGAGGTTTCCTTTAGTCACCACGGGTAGTAGCCTTTGATGGACCTATCCTGAACACATGAACACACGAAGCTGCGTTATACTGAATCAGACCCTCGGTCCATCAGAGTCAGTATTGTCTACTCAGATGGGCAGCGGCTCTCCAGGGTCTCAGGCAGAGGTCTTTCACATCACTTATTTGCCTAGTCCCTTTAACTGGAGATGCCAGGGATTGAACCTGGGACCTTCTGCATGCCAAACAGATGCCAAACTGAGCCATGGCCCCTTCTCCAATCCAGGAGGTTTCAGAGCAGTCCCCAGCGTTTGCTCCAAAGCATACTAACTTCATAAGATTTTCTTCACCTAGTAGTTTGCATTTTCTTCAGAGCTTCACAGCTTATCATCTGTCCTGAAAAACAAAGGTTGAATGAGGAATCCAAGACTTTTGCCTCTAGAGATGGTAGATGTAGGTCAGACAAAATGAAGTAATTCTTCACACCATGCATAATTTAGAGACGTTCATTGCTGCAAGATGTGGAGACGGCTTGGATGGCTTTAAAACAGGATTAAACAAATCCATGGCCCTGGTGGCTACTGGCTAGAACTTTCATATGCAGAGGCGGTGTGTTGCGGTAGGCACAACAACCTGCGCAGGGAACCTTTTGTCCTTTGTGTGCTGTGTGTGGGAATCTGGATCGCCACTGTGAGGGAACAAATGCTGGACTAGATGGACCTTTAGTCTGAATCAGCGTTATGTTCTAATGGAAGCTAAATAATAGAAGTCCTATGAGCAAAGGTTGAAGGAGCTGGGTATGTTTAGCCTGGAGAGGAGAAGACTGAGAGGGGATGTGATAACTATCTTCAAGTACTTGAAGGGCTGTCATATAGAGGATGGTGCAGAGTTGTTTTCTGTTGCCTCAAAAGGTTGGACCAGAACCAACAGGTTGAAATTAAATCAAAAGAGTTTCCATCTAGACATTAGGAAGAATTTTCTAACAGTTAGAGTGGTTCCTCAGTGGAACAGGCTTCCTCGGGAGGTGGTAAGCTCTCCTTCCCTGGAGGTTTTTAAGAGGAGGTTAGATGGCCATCTGTCAGCAATGCTGATTCTGTGACCTTAGGCAGATGATGAGAGGGAAGGCATCTTGGCCATCTTCTGGTCACTGGGGGTGTGGAGGGGGGGGAGGTAGTTGTGAATGTTCTGCATTGTGCACAGGGTTGGACTAGATGACCCTTGTGGTCCCTTCCAACTCTATGATTCTGTGAATTTATTGGGTTTGAGAATTTATGTCAATGGTGGACTATTTAATCTGTTAGATCCATTACATTTTGTGTATTATATTGTAGGTGTCTGCTAAGTTCATGGTTGAAAATGTAATCAGGTTGGGATAGTGCTAATTAAATATCCAATACTAATTATATCGTTGCAGTAGTGTAGTGGCAGAAAGAAAGGAGTTTCAGGCAGCATGTGGACTATTGGTAAGAGGTGTGTGTAAGTGTGACTGAGGTCCATGGAAAGGGATAGGGAGCTGAGAAGTTCTTCCTGACTCTTAGAACTACACTAAAGAGGCTGTTTTATTGACGCTTTGTGGGCGCTTTTAGAATTTCGAGAAAAGGTAGTGGGTGCCACCGCAGACAGGCTGCCATGGGAACAGCAGCAGTTCTTTGATTTGGGAACATGGTTTGTTTTCCATTTCCAAAACGAGAAAAAAAAAGAGGGTATGTTTTGTTCCCTTTGCAGCCACAGGGAAAGGTTGCCGAGCTTGGATGTTTGAGACAGTTTTTCCATGGCAAATGCTGCTTCCAAAGTACTGCAGTGTTCGGAACAGAGCAGTAGTGGTAATTTCCTGTGTTTAGTGGCTTTCATATAGCAGCTCCTCCAGAGACAGTAGCAGCAATAGAGGATATTGATTGGGAAGTACCCTACAGCTGAACGGGAACATATCAGCAAACATGAGGACTTGGCACTTCAGGCCTAGTTTGGCACTGGTGTTGCTGTGTCATCCATGCTGATCTTGCTGCTCAATTCTCTTTGAAACCATCAGCAAAGGAAATGGCAGAGTCCCCTAGTGTTGTCAGTGCGTTGACGTGGTGTTCCTTATTGCTCACAAAAGTACTATGAATGTTGGAAGAATCAGCCACTTGGAAGCATGGTTCTGTTAGTATGAACCCTACTCTTTAAAAGGTAAAGGTCCCCTGTGCAAGCACCGGGTCATTCCTGACCCATGGGGTGACGTCACATCCCGACGTTTACTAGGCAGACTTTGTTTACAGGGTGGTTTGCCAGAGCCTGTTAAGAGCTCCGTGGCACAGAGTGGTAAGCTGCAGTACAAGCTCTGCTCATGACCTGAGTTCGATCCCAACGGAAGTTGGTTTCAGGTAGCCGACTCAAGGTTGACTCAGCCTTCCATCCTTCCAAGGTCGGTCAAATGAGTAGTGGAAGAAAAAAGAGGGGAATAAAACCCTAACTGAGAGTCTGTCCCTTCTGCTATTTCAATATTCAACACTGTATTTTTTGAGGTCCAACTTCATTTTATTGCTCTTGAGCATCTCCCTCCTCCCCCTAGGCAGTTTAGGCCTGTTGGTTACCTCTTTTTATTGCATTGTACTCAGTTCCAATAACATCAAGCTTGGACATGATCGGTGACCAGCAGTGTGCAAGGATTTTTCCCTTCTGTGATCTGTAAATGACAGAGAAAAGCATCTCACCAAGAATACCAAGTCTGGTTGTTTTGCCCAAAGGGAGGTTAACGCAGCTGAGTCATTCAGCTGACTTTCTTTCTGTGTGTTTCTCTCCCATCTTTTGCCAGGAAGAAGCTGACGTTGCTGAAGGAAATGCTTGCTGGCTGTGGGGCCGGGACCTGCCAGGTGATTGTCACCACTCCCATGGAGATGCTCAAAATCCAGCTTCAGGATGCAGGCCGAATTGGTACCTCACCCGTCTCTCTTCTTTCTTCATAGTGGTCATGCAGCAACAGGAAGTGCTTAAAGGGGAAGGGCTTACAATGGGAGGAAATCAAGTGGTGGTGAGAGGAAAACAAGGACAAGTTTAGTGAGCCAGTCCACAGGGCATTTTAGCCAAAAGAGATCATTTCACTGATCAGCTGTGTCACCAGATAGGGTCTCCACTGTCTGGTGTGACAAATAGGCTTCCCTCGTTTTTCTGTTGTCTTGATGTGGGAGGGGGTCCCTCCTACAAAAAACCCATCCCAATGAAAACGATCTATAGTTACCTGTGTAGGGGAGAGGAAGCAGGTAAAGGAATAGCTGTGTTCAGCTTACATATGGGTAACAATGTAGAAGGGAGGCAGTTCCTCGCCCTTTGTATTTTTCTTCTTACTCTCTCACCCCATTAAATCCTTAGTTTCACAAACATTTTGCCCTAGGGAATGTTTGCCTACCATTGTTATGCTGTCTCCTATTTTTTGTCTTGATTATTATTTGATGGCTGGGGGAAAAATTCCACAATACTAAATCACTGCTGTAGACCGGTGTAGGGTAGAGACAAGAAAGGGAAAGGGGACAATATTGGTGCTGTACTATATTAACTATTATTTCTAATGATGCAAGGATAATCTTATTGCTTAGCATAATGGAACTAGGCAGGAAAGAACTGCTGCTACCATCTGAATCTTTGATGGAGCTGAGCCAGCGTTTCTCAGTCCCTCTCATGGGCATTTCATGTCAGGCGAGGAGCCAGCGTGGTGTAGTGGTTAAGAGCAGAAGACTCTTAGTCTGGAGAACTGGGTTCGATTCCCCACTCCTCCACATGAAGCCTGCTGGGCGACCCTGGGCCAGTCGCAGTTCTCTCAGAACTCTCTCAGCTCACAGGGAGGTGGGCAGTGGCAAACCACCTCTGAACGTCTCTTGCCTTGAAAACCCTATGGGGTCGCCATAAGTCAGCTATGACTTGATGGCCCTTTCCACCACCAGGGTTGTTGTGAGTAAGCACAGGCTCATCGCTGGGATTTCTTAATATCTCTTTATGCTTTTGTCTGCAGAACTGGGACCACCTTTGCATCTCTTTCTCTGCCTCTTCTGTTTCCCGTTGTAATTCAAATCTTTTCCCCCGAAAATGTGTTAAATTAGGAAGCGAAGGAAAGGCTCTTGCTGTAGCACACGACTGTGTCTCAGTTGCAAGAGTACAATATATGGCAAATGGTATCAGCCCAGGGGATTGACATGAGCTCCATCTCCTGATGGCATGAGAGAACTGCACCAGGAATAGTTTGGGGGAGAGAGAAGCATGTGTAGATCTCCAAGGTGCCTTAGAGAATACAATGCTTCAGAAACAGCCTACAAATATTACCATTACTAGTTTAGAGGCCACATTTAGTCTTCAGCTGTTGGGTTGTGTAACATGATCTGTAGTAAATGGTATGAGTTGTATGGTCCTACCATTCTACTAGGGTTATTTTTCTTCACCGCTCATTATCAAGAAAGAAGCAGGGATGCACACAGAGAAAAGCCAGGTTTGGGTGGAAAGGCAAGAGAATAAGTCCAAAATCCTTCAGCGACTTGATATATTTCAGCAACTTGACTGATGCCTCCTTTAAATGTGATTCAGACTGGCAAGAAGAGCTTACTGTGCAATCTTTGCTTAAACAGAACCTCAGTTTCAAAGCAGAATGGGACAAGATCCATTTCAGGTCATGTAAAATATTGGTGAGAGCTGATTTCAGGCAGCGCTTTGTTCCCTGCTGTTGTGACTGTTCTCTTTATTCTGTTGTTCAAATAAGACCTTTCCAGTGATCTTACTTGCGTGTCGTGTTTACATTCATATTGCAGCATCAGCCTAGTATGTGGAGGTTTGTAAGTGATTGTCTTCTCCTGATTCCTCTACAGCGGCTCAGAAGAAACTAATGGCTGCTCAGGCTCAAATAAGCCCTTCTGCTAGTGCTGGGGCAGCGGAGTCCGTAGTAGAAGCACGAACAACAGCCATGCAAATCACAAGGGAGTTGCTTCGGAACAAAGGCATTGCTGGACTGTATAAGGGACTCGGGGCTACATTACTAAGGTAGGTAGTCCTCTAGAGAAGGTAGTTTTAAAAATCTAAATAGATTAGTAAAAGGTAAAGGTCCCCTGTGCAAGCAGCAGGTCATTCCTGACCCATGGGGTGACGTTACATCCTGACGTTTACTAGGCAGACTTTGTTTACGGGGTAGTTTGCCAGTGCCTTCCCCAGTCATCTTCCCTTTACCCCCAGCAAGCTGGGTACTCAAACCAGGGAAGTCGGTTTCAGGTAGCCGGCTCAAGGTTGACTCAGCCTTCCATCCTTCCGAGGTCGGTCAAATGAGTACCCAGCTTGCTGGGGGTAAAAGGAAGACGACTGGGGAAGGCACTGGCAAACCACCCCATAAACAAAGTCTGCCTAGTAAATGTCGGGATGTGATGTCACCCCATGGGTCAGGAATGACCCGGTGCTTGCACAGGGGACCTTTACCTCCCCCACCCCCCGATGTCAGACTTATATTCATGTAATCTTTGTCACGGGGACTGACCAGTTTGTCCAGTGTAGAGGATGGAAAGGCGTTGTTGGCATATGATGGCATAAATCACATTAGAAGATGAGCAGGAGTATGGACCTAAGATAGTGTGGCTGATGTTGCTGGGCCCAGTGATGGTGACGACGTTGCTAGGATCTATATGAGAGCAAATTTGGCACTTTGGTTTGTTGCAGGCCTTGGCACTGGAGCCATGCTAGTTTATCATACTGTTAAGTAATTGTATCATGTCTTGTATCATATCTTCCTATGCAGGGATGTACCATTTTCCATTGTTTATTTCCCATTGTTTGCAAACTTGAATAAACTGGGGCAGAAGAACCCTGATGTCAAAGCTCCATTCTACGTGTCCTTCTTCTCTGGGTGCCTGGCAGGCAGCACAGCAGCTGTTGCAGTCAACCCTTGTGACGGTATGCGCGGGGATGAAGTTCAGTCAGAGGGTTGTGTCTGATGTGTGGGGAAGTTCATGGGAATTGTTGGCAAGAGAGAGGAGAAAATGGAAGAAAACCCCTGGTGCTTCTCTGTCTGCCTTCTCATGAAATGTGAAGTGGGAGGAATATGTCTTCTTGTGAAGAGTTTTACAGCACTGGGGAGAAAGGGGGACAAAAGAACACAGGTGTCAACCTCAGATTTCCCAGGGATCTAGCACCAAAGCGAGAGGAGGTGCTCTCCAGATTGTTCCAGCAGCCTCCCTTGCGGAAGGGAAGGAACTGCACTACTGCCGTAACATCAACAGTGTGCCAGAGAAAGGGGAGCAGGAGCATCTGCAAGGGGGGGGGGGGCTACATTGGTAGCTTCCCTATTAGCCCTGCTTCTTGGGAGAACAGAGGCAGTCAAAAGGAGGCATGGTAGAGGTGTATAAAACTTTCTGCAGGAAAAAATTAGGAGTGGATGGAGACTTCTTTCTCCCCACCTCAATGCGAGAATTTGGAGTCATCTAACGAATTTCTTCAGGAAGAAGTTACTTCTTGGCACAATTAATTTTATGGAATTCACAGCCACAAGATCTGATGACAACAGTCATTAGCTATGGTTGAACAAATTCACAGAGGATAGGCTAGTAGCCAAGATGCCTCAGTGAAATCCAGTCTACTTCTGAATGCCAGTTTCTGAGGGAGGCAATGGTTGGGAAGGGCAGTGGCCTTCATGCCCTGCTTGTGGGTAGGTCATTGTGGGAAACAGGCTGCTGGATTAGATGGCCCTACTCTCCTTCAGCTAAATTCTTCTGTAGGAGTATGTGCTCCCTGATGGGATGTTGTATCAAGCTTTGCTATCTTCCTTCCTCAGTAATCAAGACAAGGCTGCAGTCCTTACAGAGGGGAGTCAATGAGGATACATACTCAGGGATCACAGACTGTGCCAGGTAAATGATCTCTTTGTTTTGTTTTAATTTTTAATTTTGTTTTAAACTTAGAACTTACAAATACACAAGTATACATAACATACAAAATAAAACTTAGCACACACATAAGATTACATTGTGTGCTTTACTCTGGCCTGGGTCAGCTGTCGGATTATTATCTCTACCATCTGTTCAAGTTAGTTTCTTAGTTTCTTAATTATACATTCAACATTAACATTTATTTCTCTTAACATGTAAGGAGCTTCGTAGTGTTTCATATCTAACTTTCTTAAACATCTATATTTTACTATTGATACTACTTCTAAATATTATTATTACGTTTATATCATTATTTATTATAATATTTATCTTAAAGATGTATATGGTTAACACATCTACCTACTCTCAACATATTACATATAATTTCTCCAGATCATGATCTTATCAACTACACCTGCTACAATTCAATAAAGAAAAAGGCTACAGAAGCCTTACATATTCACATAATCATAATAGGATTTCCATTTTCTTTAAAGCTCTTCCTTTGATCTTTTACTCAGTAAATTTGTCAGCCTGGCCATCACTGCATATTCAGCCATTTTCTCCTGCTATCTTTCTATTTCAGGTGTTGTTTCTTGTTTGTAAATGATTTCTTTGTTGATCATGCATATGCATTTGTTAACTGCTTGTCTTCGGTGCCTATTCAAAGCTACTTAGAATAAAATGTACAGAAGCAGCTCTAACTAGGCCAATTTAGTCCTGAAGTGAACATTCCCCCGTTTGCCAAGCCCCAGTTCCTACTTTGCATTCATCTCAAAACCCATTGATTAGAAAGCATGGAAATTTCACCCACTGTTAGATGCCAACAAGGGATATACTCTCTTTGGGGAGGCTAAATAATGTGGTGTTATCAAGGCAAGTGGGGGGAGGGGGAATACGCACGTGTGGCCTTTACATATCTCCCGACTTTAATATGTGATATACCCAGGTACAATCTGAAGTCTGTGTATACCCAGGCACAGTCTTTGGGACAATATTGGGAGGGGGGCGTGATATAACAGAAAGAGAAGGCAACATTTAATTGAACTACATTTGATCTTTCATTGAACATTCATAAAGAGAAAGGAAAGGCAATGCAATACAACACAACAAAATTGAGGAATGCAGTGGAGAAGTGAATTCAATTGGGGAGTGCAATAAAATCAAGTAAACAGTTCCCAGTGATAACATTCCCATTAAAGTCCAGCTAGTCCTCGTGAAAATACCCATGGATGTAAGCATGGTGTTCCTAAGAGAGAAATTTTTAAAAAGGGAAAGGAGGAGGGGAAAGGGCTGTTGCAACTCCATGGTGAGGAGGGAGAGTCTGGGCTTAAGTAGTGAATGAGAGGAAGAAAGGCACAAAGGCACAGAAGGGATTCTGGGGTTTAGCCAAGTGAGGCAAGAAAGAGGCAGGGAGAGAAGCAGTACAAGGCCTAGGAGAGAAAGGCTTGGGAACTAGGTTGCTGGCAGAGGGAGAAAGAGGGGTCTCTTGAATGGAGCTCCAACAGAGCAATGAACGGAGAGTGTGTGTGTGTGTGGGGGGGATAAGCGAGAGTTTCACACAACGTTTCACACAACGCATAGTTAAATTGTGGAACTCCCTGCCCCAGGATGTGGTGATGGCTGCCAGCTTGGAGGGCTTTAAGAGGGGAGTGGACATGTTCATGGAGGAGAGGGGTATTCATGACTATTAGTTAGAATGGATACTAGTCATGCTGCATACCTATTCTCTCTAGTATCAGAGGAGCATGCTTATTATATAAGGTGCTGTGGAGCACAGGCAGGATGGTGCTGCTGCAGTCGTCTTGTTTGGGGGCTTCCTAAAGGCACCTGGTTAGCCACTGTGTGAACAGACTGCTGGACTTGATGGGCTTTGGTCTGATCCAGCAGGGCCTTTCTTATGTTCTAATGAGAGAGCTGGAGCAGGTGAGAATGAAAATGTCTGGGAGAAAGAGGGAGAGATATTGACAGAGAGGTGTGGATTAGGGGGAAAGTACATGGATAATTTGATCATGGGTAAAAGCTTGTTTCCTAGAGAGAACTGTGAGGACTAAAGCATAATGGGAATAGAACTGCTGAACTAATTGATGCTCCAGCTGGCACCGCTAGGTGAAGGAATTGTAATGGAGGGAAATACGCAGCTTCTTACCTGTTTTCTTTGTCTCTCTCCTTAGGAAAATCTGGAAGAACGAAGGTCCCACAGCATTTTTCAAGGGGGCTTATTGCAGAGCCCTGGTCATCGCCCCGCTGTTTGGTATTGCACAAGTTGTCTATTTCATCGGCATTGCTGAATACTTCCTAGATATGATTCCAAAACGGCGGGATTAACCCTCCACACTTCTCCCCATCCAGTTGGAATACGCCGTAGTCTTCTGTGTCATTGTGGTGTCAGAGCAACAGCACAAAGGGTTAAAGCAGTAATAAGATGGAATGAATGTTGTTTCCCAACAAAGTTCTTTTTCCTTTGGCCAGCATGGGCCCCACCATTACCCTACAGAGGATACTTAATTATGCATATCTCCTTTTCAGTTATCAGCCTAAAATACAACAGTTAACAGGGACCTGACTTGCAAACCTGTTGCTTCTCTTGGCAAGGGAGAAGGAAGCCACCCGCTGCCGCTCAATTACCAACAAATCAAGAAGGAGCAAAAGAACTTGTCTGTTTCCTCCCATCTTTGTTTCAGGCCTCTAAGGAAGACCAGGGATCACGCTTGTAAAAAGGGAGGCCTGATTGTCAGGCAGGTAATTGCTGAGATCATAGTGTTTGTCTTTAGGTCGTTCTCTTAAATATCTACACTCAACATGCCCTAAAAATGTGCTGGACTTAAATGAACTCTTTGGATGCTGAAGGAGGGGGGAAAGGGAAAGGTGTGTCTTCTGTTTAGATTTTAGCAAAGGGACAGCCTTCCTAAATGGGCAATAATGTATATTCCCTGCAATTATGCTCTCACTCTCAGAAAGAAGCATTTTTTTTGTGGGAACACACTGATTGTCCCAAAGATATGTCATGGACTAGGTGTAAACGTTGAGGTGAGGAAGAAGAAATTAATCATTAGGGATCATTTTTTAAAAATTATGCTGGATGAAAATCCAACATGGTAATACATTCCTTTCAGTCTGCCTGGGTGATGATGGTAATGCTGCTGTCGTAACCAGTGTGTCAATTGTAAGTGTCTTTCAACTTGTGCCTGACTCTGCATTCCTCTCCTGTTTTTCTTTGGGAGTACTGATATCCCAAAGAGTAACTTAGGAAGAACTGATCTCTGTGGAAGCTGTGAATAATGCAAAACGCTAGGTGGTACAGAGCAGCATAGCTCAACTGGAATTGTGAAGGTTGGTCATCTTAAATGTTTCCTGATGTTCAAATGTATCGAAGTCAAAAGAACAACAGATTGGATCCAAGCTCCTGCCACTGGGGAAAATTTGTAGAAATGGATCTTTTCTGCCTTTCACCCAGTAGCCTCCTACACCCTCTAAAGATGCTGCTAAAGCTGGGAAACCACAAGAACAATATGCCATGTGGTGGTAGAGGGGTGCAGCAAGAAGGAGAATTTGATAAAACCCCTTCCTTCATTCTTTCATGAACTTTGGGCTGCTGCAGGAAAGGGCAGGAAAGATCTGCTACCCCAAACTACGTCTGCTTGCAGCATCTTGGAAATCCACTCTTCTCACATTAGCTGGCTTACCAGTTCTTTAGTAAAGGTAATTAGATTTTAGAGTTGCCCGTTAGTTTTCTTATTCGGGTAGCTGGGCATATCTTACACATAGGTTATGTCCAATGAGGCCAACTTATATTTGGTTTTCATTGTGGTCCCCCCCCCCCAAAGAAACACCTGTTTTTAGAGGTAGTAGCATAAAACAGCCATTTCTGTTTGTCTTTGCCATCTTTAGCCTATTCCAGACAGTTCTACTTTTGGCTTATCTTGTTCTAGAATTGTGCTGCTTGAATTTCCAACATTATGGGACTTTAAAAAAAAGATCATTCACTTAATGTTTTGCAAAATCCTTTGTTCTGGAAAAACAAATCTACTTTTCAGGACAGTACACTTTTAAGAGGTGTTTTGCATCAAATTTGGCACTTATTTTCTTGCTACTTTGCTTCTGCATGCTATTTTAAATGGCATCCTGTGTATCCCATTCCATAGAAAGAGTTTTTGTACACAGGAAACTTCTCTGTTCACAACTGCCATTGGTAACGTCTTGAATGTTAATAAAGTCCATGTCACTCTTTGATCCTCTGAACAGCAATGGGGGGAAAAATTTTTTTATGTGGCTCTCTCTCTCTTTCCTTTTCCAGGGTATAGAAATATGTTCTGACAAATATGAGGTTATTTCCCTCCTTGCCTTTCAGAAGTTCAAATGTTAAACTCTAATCTGTTCTGGAAGGCTGATTTTTAGAGCTGTTCAGGAAGTGACTCACAAATGAATTGAGAAAAAGGGCTAGGACTGGTTTATCATAGGTAATAATTTGACTTGCTTCGTTTCTTGCTGCTATTTTCATCACTGTTGGGGCCTGGTTCACTTTAGCCTCTAATCAGTGTTTCTAGCCCATTTTGTCTCACCCGCATGGCCAAATGCCACTTCTGAAGGAGAGACGCCTTGATTTACCACCACCAGATAGGACAGCATTTTTGAGGTTACCATGAAATCACAAATTCCCTACCCAGGCCAGGAACCAGCTGCAATTATATGTTTAGTATTTGTTAAGCAGAAATCAAATGAATCTGGTGTTTGAAGAAGCACAATCTTCAGGGTTAGTTTATGCACTTTAAAAAGAAAAACCTAGCTGAAACCTCATTTTGAAGCAAGCCCTTTCCAGAAATCTTTTTAAAACTATTTTGTTGGGGGCGGGGATGGAATACTAATACAATAATGTAACTGTAATTGTGAATGTTGATATCTATAGTTTGAAGCTTTATTTTAATTACACGTGAACTTTTGCCAGGATCAAATCAAGCGTTTATAAGAAATACCAGTATAAAGAAAATAATCTGTGCCTAAAATATGTCCCAATTAATAATGTCGCTACGATGTTTGCTGTGGCCGGCTTACTTACTGGTGTGGTTTCCTGCTGGGGTTGCCAGGTCCCTCTTCGCAACCGGCGGAAGGTTTAGGGAGGCAGGCTCAGGAGTGGCGATTGGCTCCCCCTTCGTGGTGATGTCTCTTCCAGTTTATGCAGAAGCACCAGCATTGCACTGGGCGGGGGGGGGGGGCGCACGCTCTAACACTCGCCAAAACACTATGGTTTCAATAGAGTTTTTGAGGAGAGTGCTAGAGCATCCCCCTGTGCGATGCCAGCACTTCTGCATAAACTGGAAGGGGTGTCATCGCGCAAGCAGCACCAATCACTCCCCCTCCCTTCTGCCAGCCGACTTCTCCCCATGACCAGCTGAGTGTGGGTGGGCAGCAGAAAAAAATCGGCACGTGATTGCCTGCCATTAGCAGGCAGTTGGCAACCCTATTTCCTGCTGAGAGGTGGGTTGGCACTGCCAAGTACTGCTTGGTATTAAAAAAAAGTTCCAGTTTTATTCAGATGTGTGTGTGTTAAGTGCCGTCAAGTCGCTTCCGACTCATGGCGACCCTATGAATGAAAGTCCTCCAAAATGTCCTATCTTTGACAGCCTTGTTCAGATCTTGCAAATTGAAGGCTGTGGCTTCCTTTATTGAGTCCATCCACCTCTTGTTGGGTCTTCCTCTTTTCCTGCTGCCCTCAACTTTTCCTAGCATGATATTCAGGTACTGTAATGTTATTAGCCCTTGATGCTTTTCTGCCAGTTGAAATGCTTAATGCTGACAAGTTGTCATTGCTATAGTAATAGGCTATTTCTTCACTGCCAACATTAACAAGCTTCAAGTGAGCTTGATTAACAATTTTAACAGGGTTTGTAGTCAGGCAGCTTCTACCAAGGAACCTTGGGGAATGCGGTTTTGTGTGGGTATAGAGAAACTGTCTTAGTTCACAAGGTGGCAAGGTTGGTTTACATTTGTAGTAAAGAGGTGCTCTAAAATGGAAGCTTCCTAAGTTATCCAGTCATCAAAGGATCCGCTGTTCAGTCTGCAAACAGCAATGGTTGTCTTTTGTAAATGTAAAGTCATGTCAGATTATGATCTGTGAGTGCTGGAAGTGTGCACTATCAAAGGTTGATAAGCACTGTAGCTTTTCTGAGCCCTATGTTTTAGGGACGCTATTAGGCCTGAGGGGGTCTCCAGTATGGCCCGTGATATACAACACAGCTGATTTCGGGTTAGCCTTCAACAGAGCAAAAAGAATGACTTGAAAATGCTGTTGTTACATTCCAGCGCATCAGCCCCTCACCATTCCTTTTAAATTTGCTTTGTGTTGCTGGCTCTAAATTGTCTTAGACATATGTAGCCAGAATGAAGACTGACTACAACAGAGCTTCTCATTTTGCTTGTATCAGTTTCCTTTCTGTGTCCATACCCCAACCATCCAGCGCTACTTCACATGCAGAAAGCAGCATGGGAGGTGTGTGACTCAAACAGTTGTATATTTGCAAGCAGATTCTTGAAGGGGGGGAGATAGTCTGAAAATGGCCACTTAAAGCAGTAGACTGGGAAACTTCCTCAGAGAGAGAACTGCTTGCTCCCAGCCTGTGGCAGTGAACCTTTTTGCAATGAGAGTAATAACTGATAAAAGCGAAATTGATGTTAATTGAACTGCGATGGAGCTGGCATTTTAGGTGTAAAATTATGGGAGTGCCCCCAGGATATCTGTGTGCTGAATTAGGCTACTAATTTAAGTTGGACGCCCCGATACTGATGGCTATCATCCAAGCTCAGGGAGCCCTGTGCCTTGTACACGTTACTTGTTTTATGAACAAGATCCCATCCTGTTATACTGACTTCATTTTGAATAGCTGCTGATGTCTACTTTTGTCCTTGCAACCCAACAACCACCGCTTACATCCTACATTAGTTCAAGTTTACTAAAAGTATAGCAAACAACAAACACAGAATAATAAAATCACAACACAAACGGTTGCATTGCCAGCTATAGCATAAAATTCACGACCATAATAACAAAGATTAATTTCATAACTTCCATAATGACAAACTACACCATAACAAAAATTACCATAATAAAACTATTAATTGGTAGGACTTGCATCAAGAGATCTTTACTTTGTCTTAGTCTTAAAGACCATGGCAATGTTATCCATTTATTTCTGTCCGCCAATAGTTTTACAAGTTTATTCAAATCTGATCTCCCTGGCAATAGTAATATTTCCCAGATGTCTTCCCTAGTCTGCAGTAAACCTCAGGCACCAAGAGTTCACATCAGCCAAATCTGCAATAGATCTGTGGTCACAAAAGCAAACCAATTAATTAGAGTCCTATTATAACGGCCCTTCACTACTGACCATTGTAAAATGTCCATGCAAGCTTTAGTAAGTCTTTCTATGCTCAGTAATTAGCAGATCATCAAAGTATGCCAGAACAATTAAAGGGAGAGGAAGAACTTGCTTTTATAAAGAAGCTGATCTCAGGGTACTAAATACCCCGAAATCTGCTTGAGCGCTTATATCCAGTAGTCTTTGTTTAATTAAACATCTGGCTATAAAGGGATTAAAACTCCTTAGGTATTCCTCTGAAAATCCTCATTTAGCCACTGAAAACAATATTTGGAAGCTCCAAAGTTAGTTATAGATGCATACCGTTTCCTTCTCTTTTAACTACGTTGATTGTACAAAAGTGGAGCTAAATGGTGTCAAGGAAGCAATATGTTTGTTTAAGTGTACAAACATTTTAATCATTCCATACTAACTGTGAAGAAAGTAGTTTTAGCTTACTGTAATTTATTCACTTTTTAGTTCAACGTGTTCTAGATCCTGAATGGTGCACATTTCACAAAAAAGTTTGTTACTGAATCTTGCTCAGTACATTTTAATAAAAAAGCGGTAGTCCAAATTCAGTTGGAGGAACTGCAGTTTAAAGCATATGATTAACATCTTCACAAAACCTCGTTTATATTTACCACTGAGGGTAAAATGCATAGTTTTTTGACAGGAAAAGATCATGTGGCTTTGCAATACTTTTCTCATGAATGTTTATGTTCAGATTTATGTTGAACCGTGTTGCAAAGATTAATTCTTTATTATTCTTCATTTTTATCGCTATCATTTTTATCATGGCAAAAAAAAAAATCTGGCCATAAGAAAACGACGGGAATGTCACTGTGGTAATATTTTCCTACCATAAATTATTGTATAAACTCTTACAAACCTAGAACCATGACCCAGCCATATTTCAGCAGGAATTTTTGCCCCAGGCAAGAGATCTGTATAGAATTTAATGTTTGAGGTTCAAAAACCCAGCCATCTGGAACTGAGTCAAAACTACCTCTTCTGTATGTAACAATTTTTACTTATCTTAATTTATCATTAAAATTTTAATACAATGGTAAAGAGAACAACCTACTAAATGTATTGAAAATGCTCTTGCCTCTTATCAGTCATCTTGTCCTCTTGAATTCTGAATGCGGCAACCAGATATTTTAAAAAATATGTTGCTCTTTATTTGTAGAGTTGATTATCATTAGCTGTTTGGATCAGTGTCATGAGGATAATATACTGGGAGAAGCAACCAATTAAAACTACTTCTATTTTATTAGAATTTTTCATCTCAATAGATTTTATGAACCTTGGAACTTTCAATAGGCAGTGGTTTAAAAGAAATACATTTCTCTCTATGGACGAATTTTCTACTTTGCAGTATCCTCAAGCATGCTTTGTTTCTAAAAGAAACCATTTTTAAAAGCAAATTCCTCTTTTTCACAAAAGTTATTTCTAGTCTGTAACTCATATTTTTAGGAGAGGACTCCCTTTTGAAGATGTCACATGTGTCTGTACAAGGCTGTCTCTCCTTTGTAAAATGTGCATTATATAACTAAAAAGACCACTGTGGGAGCCACTGTGATAGGCCTTTCCTTGAAACTGAAGGGATCTACACTGCCTCTCTGATGAATTTGGGGGACCTGCTTGGTTTTGTGATATAAGCCTTCCCCTCAGTTACAAGATGTCCTTAGGGTAGCAAGCGTAAAGGCTTTGGGGCACTACTTTGGGGTAAGTTGTGTACTGAGCATGAAGAGTAGAGAGATCACTGAAGCATGAGGTTTAATAAAACAACAGAGAACTGGTTATGTGGCGAATGGGATTCCTCGTCACCAGAGACTGATCTCACAACTCTGTTCTTTCCCAGAGGTAAAGTTAAACCAGTCTGCCACACTGTTAAGGCAGAGCTACACATGAAATTGTCTGCTCCTTTGTTGAGACAATTCCCCTTTTCTGCCTGTACTCTCCCTCAACTCTCTGTTCCTCTGCTGTCCCCCTCTCTCCATCCCATCCACCCCCCCGGAAGGAGATTGCATGCGAGAGCCGCATTCCCATAGGCTCAGGTGTGAAAATAGCTGAGTGGTGTTTCACCTCTTGGGTTCCTGTCTGTTGCAGCGACCCTAAGCAGATCTTCTTGAAAGTAGGTCCCATTTTATTCAATGGATCTTACTCAATGTTGTTAGGATTGCAGCCTATGTTTTATTGCCTTTTCTTACAACCCAGGGCCCATTTTGACACTCCTCTCTAGATTTACAGAAGCAGGCAGTACCTAGTACATGGCTTTTATTTCAGCTGCACAAATAGTAAGTTCATAAATAATGCATGTGCTTCATGTTCTTTGCTGTCAGAATCTTAGCGAGCAGAGGTCACATCTTAGACCTTGCTTTCCTAAATGTTTTCCTTTTTAAGAATTACCCAGCTAGCACAAAATGTATGGTGATATGGAACATTTTCAGATTCAGATGTGCTTTCTCCCTATATGGATTTATGAGGTTGCAGCCAAGAGAAAAGGGACTGTTGCAACACAAATCCATGGAGCAGGAAGTAACCACCAAACACACGAGGCTCCTGTGAGCTTATGGATCCATGTGGGTTTCTCACATGAACTGCTTTTACAGTTCAGAACCTCACTGATTTGGAGGACCTTTGCTTGGAAGGAGGTATTGATGGTTGCTGTAGCTGTTGGACTGTATCGTCTTGTGTCAGCAGGCCTACCCGCATTATGTGTTGCGTTGCTGTTTTCATTTTCTTGGCACCAGGGCTAGGGGAGGCAGTTTGGTAGATGCTGGTAGAAATGTTTCATCTGAGTTTTGTTCCTCTAGCATAACTCTTGAGAGCCAGCGTGGTGTAGTGGTTAAAGTGTTGGACTAGTATCTGGGAAACCCAAGTTCAAATCTCCGCCCTGCCATGGAAACTTGCTGGGTGACCTTAGGCCAGTCACACACTCTCAGCCTCAACCCTGGCAAGTATTTGGATGGGAGACCTCCAAGGAATACCAGGGGCATGACATGGAGGCAGGCAATGGCAAACCACCTCTGAATGTCTCTTGCCTTGAAAACCCTACTGGGTCGCTATAAGTCAGCTGTGACTTGACAGCAAAAAAACCCAAAATTCTTGGAATGAGATCCTTTGTGACCTCACTATCTTCCTTAAGCCTCAAAAAATTCCCCATTAAAAGTGGAAACATTTACTTACTGCTTCACTAAGATAAGCTCTCCTCAATCTCGTGTATTGTGCCAGCCATTATTCAAAAACCTGGCTAGCTGTCACAGAACAGATTTTCAGATTAGATATGTGGGCTATAGACCAAATCTGTTTGATTTATGAAAATAATGAATAGTGCACAAAGAAAGGGCCAGCAATTCTTATTAAGCTAGTTAAACCAAGGAAAGTAAAGTCATTGCATAGTATCTTTGCCTCTCAGTTGCTACATGGTTAAATGAAGGATTTCTGGAAGTGCCCCACAATCATCCTTTGTGACTTTCAGAAGACAATTTAGAAGTGGAATATTGTGACAGAGTAATTTTCATCTGTGAAATAGTAATGTGAATTGGTGAATTCTCTTTTCATAAGGCTAAAATAAAGCCTGGGCATACAATCTAATGGTTATACCTCCATCACACTTCAGTGCCCTCCTTTCCTTACCCCCAAAAATGTGCATTTAGTCTGCAAATGCAAAGTATACCGACTGTAATATAGAAAGGATTGTATTGCAATAGTAGATAGAAGTGACAAAAATACATGTGAATGTATTGTGCAGTTATCTTTGTTAATACAGAAAGGCAACATTGTTTTGATTTTAATAATGCTTTTCAACACAGCCTTTCTCTTCCCTGCCCTTCCCTCATGTGTATTCATGCAGGGCACATTTGCATGCCGCTCAGCCTTGTGTCAACCCCTTCCCAGATGCCATGCACACAACATAGATTTGCATTTTCTTGCTATAAGAATTTTCCAAGAGTGCATGTGCAGACTAATTCTCCCCCCCCCCCCCGTTTTGGCCTTTTAAACCATTGCTGTTTTTAATAGCCAGAGTTTTTGTGCATTCTTCAAACAGCCCGGTCACCAAGGATCTCCTTCTGTCCTCTCCCTATCCTTGTTTTGGCACTCAGCGTGTCTCTGCACATACGTAAGAATGGTTAGTACTCTGATACAGAAAATATACTAGTTCTTTTTAAAATTGGTGAAATCACACAAGCCTACCACGGAGGAGCTGTGTATTCTTATTCTGATCTTACGATAGAGATACAGCTAGTGTTAGGAGCTTTGACTTTCCCCATAGATGTTGGGTTAATCTTTCAGGCTATGAATAGCTTTCCTGCATCAATTTTCCCAGGGCAAGTAGGAAGCACAACAACTCGACTCAAGGCCTGGTTCTCCACTGCAGCCAGCCAAAGCAGAAATTGGTTGGAAAAATCCAGCTAGATGGGGGATCTGGCAGATATTGTTGGTTGGGATATTTTCTATGCCCAGGGCTGCTTTTCAGTAACCCTACTGTAAATTCTGGAAATACTTATTGATATTAAACCCGTCCTCCTTTTTTTAGGGGAGCCAAGCTGTTATGAAGTGGGCCTAACACAAAACAGGCCTTGGCTAGGATCCAAAGTCCCAGTGGGGTGGACACTACCACTCCTGTGGCAAGGCTGCAAATTCCCCCCATCTGCAGCTCCTTAAACGCTTCCCAAAAAGCCACTCTGGAGATGCCCAGCCCACTGAGAGGCCGTTTTCGGGGAGCAGGGGCTGCAGATGGGATACGACTGTCACAACACTCGGGAATCACTTTCCATGGGCTGAGCCAAGTATTTGCGATAACCATGGATGAGCTACAAAACCGTGCAGAAGCATAGCTCTGAAGTTGCCTTCAGGCAGCCTCGCACCAGTTGATCCCCGTAATTTATTGACTCCAGGAGTTGGGGGAAAGACTGTTCGAATTCCACCCTTCACAGAACAAGAGCAAAGAGGACATAAAGTGTTGACTGGACTGTGAAATAGTGCTGATGCATTCTCCAGCCGCTGGTTTCCTGCCGACCAAGTGAATAGGCTTTGTGCAGCGCCCTCGTGACCACAGTAAGCTCTGGTTTGTTGATATGCGGCTTCTGAGCCTGGACCTATTACCGTAGTTTGATTTTTTTTTTTAAGCTGTCAATGAGGGTAGATCGTTCTGACAAACAGGGTGTGTGCTGTGTCGTGGGGCCATGTTGTGCGGAGCTGATTGGAGAGGGGAAGCTAGGTATGTCTGTCTGGGGACAAATTGCGGGTTCAGGTTTTCAATGGCATTTAGTATGGGGAGGGAGGGATGTGTAGATGGGACCTCAGTTGAAAACAGAGAAAAAGAGCATTTCTTTGGGAAGGAACATCTGGGGAGCTAACATAATATGATGGAAGTAAGGCTTATATGAAAAGATAACAGGGCAACAGCATAGTGTTGTGCCTAGAAAACGTTATCCAGATAGGTCCGATCAAGGATAACTCACTGGAGATCAGGAATTATTTTAACAGCTTACTATTTAATGGTACCAAGTCTTAAACACTCCAAAGCTGGGATCAAATCTCTCCAGCCCAAAAGCAAAAGAAAGAATCACACTTGCCGTTCTCCAAGCATCAAGCTTTATACCTTTTTAACAATGGATTTCAAGATGATACAATCCTAATTTTCTCATGCTGTCATCCTTAACAAACAATTCTGCATTAAGCCAGTTCTTTAGCTGAACGTGAAGTTCCCATTACCAAGATAAAAAGCTAGCGAAGCACAGGAAAGCCGGCACTGTTTAGCAATGTTGCAGATTAAGGAATGTATGTGAGAGCTTTTATGCAGACTATGCCAATAGAAAGCAAGAGGGAAGAGAGGAAGGGGTGTGTGATTCTTGACACGCATTTATCTACATGGGTGTCATGTCTAAAAAGGAGGATTCCTGAACCTGTTTGTGTACACAGGGACAGTTAATAGTGCCACAGGTAAAATACCTTTATTTGGGGCACTTCAATAGTATACTGTGGCATCAGTATTTCCCCCTGCTCAATATTAAACCAGCCTGATTTTTTTTATTGTTTATCCAGCTCTTATTAAGCTCATCCTGAATGGTAAGAAATAAGCAATTTTACAGTTTGGCACAGACTAACATAGTTAAATGAGTCAATCAGTGATGTCTATTTTTTCTCTGAGACTTTGTAGCTTGTCCTCCTTTAGTACAGGTGCTATCTGCAAAACACCCCTTTCCTCTCAAGATAACAGGTTGGGAACAGTAGCCCTGAATCTAAATGGGTGTCTCCAGGAGACAAACGTCACCTAACCTTGCACTAGGAGGGATATCATAGTCAGTTCAAATGAAGTAGGTGCGTGTCTCCAGCTTGTACACAGTGAAAGTCTTTTTTGTAGTTTGGATTTATATTTATTTAATATTCTTGTGTGGCTGAGATTCTATGCTCATCCTTTCTGGAGCCAGGATTCTTTACCGGTAAAGCATCCTGACCCAGCTTGGTGCTTGAGGTTGTAAACTGTAAGTTGTGGGGGAAGAGCCTACTGAACAGGTTTTTGCATAACATTTTCCCCAATGGGGACTTTGCCAGCTGTGTATTCCCCCAACCAATATGATTTAGTGGTTAGGGTGTCAGCCTAGGAACTGGGGGACCAGGTTAAAATTTTCCCTCTGCTATGGAAGCTCACTGGGTTACCTGGGACCAGCTGTTCTCTCTCAGCTTGACCTACCTCACAGAGTGGTTCTTGGGATCAAATGAAGGTGGGGAGATCAATGTCGTATGCTGTTTTAGGCCCCCATTCGGGAGGAAAGTGGGGCATAAATATTTCTTTTAAAATATGGTCTTAGCAGGGCAGCTGCATAGCTCGGAAGAATCTGATGGTTGGGGCCAGCCACCAAAAAACCCAGCCCTTCTCACGGTTCCCTTGTGTTTGCATGCCACAAACCCTGCTGTTTTCAGTTAAGTTACATGTCCATCTCATTTTTATAGGTTTTTTTGAATTCCTGGTGTTATTGCTGACAATTGGTTGGGATGGGTATCTGGCAACAGGGTGTTTTCCTCCCCAAATCCTAAATATACTGATTTTTTTTTATTTCCCCTGACACATACACACTTGCAACTAGTCTGCTGTTAAAATTAATAGGCCTCCTCCTACCTGTATTATTTCTGTGGACACCCTGGGGAATAGAAGAGAAGGTGAATATTGTGATTTTGTGGACCAGTAGAAAAATAGAATTGAAAGAGTCCCACCCATTGCTCCAAGGAAGAAAACCTGGTGCTTAAAACACCCTTGATGGATTCCTCTCTCCTGCTTCTTGAAACACTCTAGCCATGAAGATCCCATCTTCCCTGCCCAATGGACAGTATAACCTTTGGTACCTTCAAGCAGAAGGGATTAGCCTCAGATGCCTGGAACTGTCTTTTCCAGACAGCTTCCTCTCTAGCCAGCATGGTGTAGTGGTTAATAGCGGTGGTTTGGAGCGGTGGACTCTGACCTGGAGAACCCAGTTTGATTCCCCAGTCCTCCACATGAGCAGCGGAGGCTAATCTGATGAACTGGATTTGTGTCCCCACTCCTACACACGAAGCCAGCTGGGGTGACCTTGGGCAAGTTACAGTTCTATTAAGAGCTCTCTCAGCCCCACCTACCTCCCAGGGGGTCTGTTGTGGGGAGGGGAAGGGAAGGTGATCGTAAGCCTGTTTGAGTCTCCCTTAAGTGGTAGAGAAAGTCGGCATATATAAACCAACTGTTCTTCTTCTAAATGTACATTTGCTTCCTGGCCTCTTAAACGCAACCAAGGCAGAGCGGCGAGTTTAACCTGAACAGGACAGTGTATAGACTGTTTCATAGAAGAAGAAGGCTGATTGGAAAGGCTGCTGGAAATCTTGAATTGAAATGTGTTGCTGAGTTGCAGCTTCACCTGAGAGATTACAAGCCATGTAATTTTAATATCCTCAAAGGTCGTGTTTCTTCCTGATTAGCCTCTCTGTGTGCTGCTTTTTCTCTTTAGCATGCCTGAGCTGTTTTTCTATCCATCATTCTCAGGCACAAGAGCAACCCCACCGGGCTACCTGAGGCACTTCTCTATAAATGCATCTGCTCGCCTTTTTGACTTTCCTTCTAAGGATCCATACAAAGGCATCTTTAAACCGAACTCGCCACGGCTGCTTCCTCCCACATACTAGAACCAGCTCCCTCCTCACAGTGCCCTGGTAGATACATTTATCAGCTAGTCAGATGCTGACCTCAGTTGCCCGTCTCCTTGTTCTTACCCAACCTTCAGGTGGGCTTCTGACTTTTTTTTATGCAAAAAAGGCCATTATTTGTTTAAAACATTTCTATGCTGCCTTTCCACCTAAATAGAGTCCGCAAGCCAGCAAACGTCAAAACATTAAAACGTGTCAACATTAAAACAGCCTTTAAAATTAAAAATATATATTAAAGAATCCAATAAAGCATGTAAACGCAAACACATTTAACGCAGCCAGGGAGGAGGGCCAATAACAGTGAGGGAAGGCCACCCAGAAAAGTCTTCATCTGCTGGCAGAAGACACTGGTAGAAGTAGACAGATGAATATCCCTGGGGAGGATGTTCCAAAGTTCGGCACCACTACCGAGAAGGCCCTTTCTCTGGTTGTTACCTGCCTAGCCTCAGTTGGCAGGGGCACCTGAAGTTTGAATTTTTACGTATTTAAAAATTTGTCACAGTTTTAAAAAAAAAGAAAATCCATTACAAAGTTCTAAAACAGGCAACCTGGAGATTGGGGGAGAGGTGGGTTTGTGATGTTGCAAGCATCGGCCAATCAGTACTATGCATAACCTGCTTCTGCTGTAAACAGGCAGATCTGGTTTCCCCAGAGCCTAGTCCTGAACCAGGGGCGTGTAAATCGGTACATAACATAATGAGTGGTGGGGTTTTTTTTGGGGGGGGGGGACTCAACCACTTAACGCATGTCTACATGCGCCATAAAAAAGCCAAGTATTTATATCCCACCACTGATTTTAATAGCTATGGCTGAAGCCCTTGAACGTATAACCTCTTTTTAAACGCTTCTTTGGTAAAGCCACGTAATATCTCTGCTGGTTTCTTGGTTTCCACTACCTCAGATTATTAAAGTTAAATTCTGGTTCCTATGTATGAACAAACAGCACATTTAAAGCTGGACAGAAGTCTTACAACCCATTTCCTTGGCAAATAAAGACTCAATTGGGCTTGTGTTCGCAACATAAATGAGGGACTGTGAAATGGCTTTCATTTAATCAAATGTCTGGGACCCAGAGAACACATTCAGGCATGTTTGTGTGTGTGTGTGTGTGTGTGTGTGTGTGTGTGTGAGGATTTCTCAGCCTCCCATACTGCATTAAAGGCTGCTTCTGAAGTTCCCAGAGTCACCTTGCTGTTGTGTACACAGCAATTTCCAGGTGATCTCTGGACTGGGCCCAATTTTTGTGTAGAGGGCTCTTCATGATGGAGCAACGTTTCTGGCTCCTGTTGACACACAAGCCTAATCCAGTTGAACACATACTGTGGGTGAACATGAGTGGCAAGTTGTTCCCTTGGTTAAATATTTAACCTGAAACCCCTGAAAATTCCTAATGCAAACAGTTTTCCTTGAGGAAACCGAAGGACCCAAAGCATTTGTTTTGTGCAGAGTGCATGTCCAATAAATGTCCATTATTCTGTGTGGTGGTTTTGGAGTGCAGATTGCATCTTCTGGTGTATGGCTGTGTTTGTGTAAGGGGTGCATCGTTGAATGTTCTTGCAGGTAGATATGTTTTGAGGATCTAACACTGCTTGCTCTTTTGCAAGAAAGCTTAAAGATATGCCTAGTCTTGGGACCACTGAAGTAATTGCTGCTGCTTCCAGCAGCACTATTGTCCTTTTTGCATCATTCATTTCTTACTGCATATGTTTTCTCTCTCCCACTTGTTCTAATTTCCCATCTGTCTTTGCAGCTATTTTCTCAGTGGCCTGGAATGGTCTACATGCGTGACTTTCTGATATTTGCAATGTTGAAAGAAGTACTGGATAGAAGAGCACAGCCCTTTTTCTAAAGAACTCCTCTTTCTAGTTTCCTGTGTAGTCAGCCCCTTAATCAGTAATGCCTAAGAAGGCAGAACAGACCAACACATCCCATAATAATGTACCCCTTTCAGCAGCACTAATCTCTGTTAACTGTGTGTCTGGCTGGATTATTTTCATTTTAGATTTGTTATTTATTTGCTGGTATTCAAAAGGATTTTGTTGTCAGTCCTTTTCTGAACACATTTGTTCAGTTATGTGGTGCTTCTGGTAGTGTTTTCAATATGTAACATTGGCCATTGTGTGTGCGTGCATGTGAACGGTTTGTGAGGCGTACAGTCCGATTGGTGCGCGCCAGCTAATGACATTACGATGCTGTATCTTACTGCTGTAGGAACCCTGGACAATTATCGTACTGTTTTTGGAAATGCTGCTTAAAAATATAAAAACGAGAGAAAATCTTTTCCTCTTGCAGAGTTTTAAAGATAACTTTTTTTGTGTATTGTTGTGTAAAATAAATATTCTAAATACTACTACTCATGCTTCTTCAATGATTTATGTTATTTATGTTTCGATTTCGATTCCTTGGTTCCATCATCAACCCAAAGGGAGACTGCAGCCAAGAAATCAGAAGGAGATTGAGACTGGGAAGGGCAACCATGAAGGAGCTAGAAAAGATTCTGAAGTGTAAGGATGTGTCACTGGCAACCAAGATCAAGTTAATTCATGCAATAGTATTCTCTATTACTGTGTATGGGTGTGAGAGCTGGACAATGAAGAAAGCAGATAGGAAGAAAGTAGATTCCTTTGAAATGTGGTGTTGGAGGAGAGTGTTACGGATACCCTGGACTGCCAAAAAAAAAACAAAAAAAACCAGTGGGTTTTAGATCCAATCAAGCCTGAACTGACCCTAGAAGCTAAAATGACTAAACTGAGGCTGTCGTACTTCTGACATATTATGAGAAGACAAGAGTCACTGGAAAAGACAATCATGCTAGGAAAAGTTGAAGGCAGCAGAAAAGAGGAAGACTCTCACCCAACAAGAGATGGGTTGACTCTATAAAGGAAGCCACAGCCCTCAATTTGCAAGATCTGAGCAAGGCTGTTAAGGAAAGGACACTTTGGAGGACATTGATTCATGGGGTCGCCCACTTAACGGCACTTAACACACATGTTTCGATTTATACCCCGCCCTCAATCCACCAGCCAAGGCCGGGGTCAGGGCAGCTAACAGCAATGATGTGGGGCTTGGTTGCTTTATGCTTTCTTGTCTTACTGCAATTCACAATAACTATCTACAATAGTGAAGTATTAATTCCATTTTACAAACTAGGTATGAAAAGACCAGGAGGGGCAGCCCAGCCTACAAATTAGGGAAGCACACTTTGACCTTGTAGGGATTTTGGGCATGTTAAATGGGACTGAGAATTTTTCTATATCAATCCAGGCACTCATCAAGACCCTGAACAAAAAATTCCAAATGTGCACTAGGCTGAATGTGAATTGGCATAGCACAGTAGTCTAAAGCTAAAACACACCAACGTTTTAAAACACCAGCAAGCTGGAATGCAATTGCATACAGCAACGTTTCTGCATAGCCAACGATTAATTCAAAAACCTGCTACAAACACATTTAAAATTGCCTTCAGTTTTTCCATACATGTGCTTTAAGTTACACAAGGGAATTTTGTCTAAAGGTCATGTGCTAGAAATTTCACCTCAAACACAAGGAATGATGGCCTAACCCCCCCCCCCCCGCCCCCCGCCCCGGCTGAAAAACATCCCAAAGACCCTTCCAGATTAGGATATGTTATTTATTAAAACACGTATAATAGCCCACGCTGTTGACAGCATAGTTTGTTCGTGGTAGAAATACATGTTCCCTTAATACCTTTTGAGCTGCTGAAGCTTACTCACAAATAAGTCCCAAGATTTCAGTCCGTTGTGCTTCCAGGTAAGTGTGAATAGCATTGCAGTCTTGGTCTGTTCAGGAGTTTGAATGCCTTGGTTGGAAGGCATTTGATAAGGCGCTGTAGGCACATCTGGGTCCAGTTGGTGCCTGGATAAGAATCCCTCCTGAAAATGCTATATAGGCCATTGTTGGAATCCTTGACGGCAGGTTATGAACATAATAAATAACCAGCGCTTGCTTGCTAATCTTCCTTGTTAATATCCATTTCTTCTGAAGTCCCTACAATTTAATACCATTGTGGCACTCTCAACCAAAAGAGCAGTTGAAAAGCCTGCCTAGTTCCTATGCAGGCTTTTCAACATAGTTCCTATGGAACTACGTATGCAGATACAACAAACTAGAGAGAGGCTCAGTATTTGAATTCTGCTGTGTTAAGCCCAGTGGCCAAGTTGCATCTTTTTTTCTTTTTTTACATAGCACTAAAAAGGCTAGGTGAATGCTTTCCATTTGGGTGACTTTCCCTTAAGGTATGGAGTTAGGCTAGAAGATCAAGGATGCTTTTGCAGCAGTGAAACTGAGCTAGCTCCTTTTGTTTCTCCACCTTGCTTTTTACACTACTAAGGCATCTCTTGTATGAAATGCAATGTGGTTTAAAGGCCATTCTGCTTCCATGGAAACTCTGTGCAAGCGAGAGTGGAATTGGTTCTTGTAGGTTATCCGGGCTGTGTCCGCTAATTCCCATGGGCGTCTGCCTGATTGTTCAGTTCCAAGAGGAAGACGCAGACATACAAGTTAGGCACTCGTCACTTTGAAATCCTCCCGCCTTCCCCTGTGAGATTTAAGTAGAAAAACAAAGAATGCAGCCTTACTGCATAGCATTATATCTTGACTCTCCACTACGTATGGTAGCCAAATTCAGGAGCACGTGTGCAGATTTCATTTGAATTACAGCTGCGTTACACTTTTGGGTGATCAGCACATGGCTTCTGTTTCCCTCTTACCAAATTCTCTTCCCTCTGTCGAAGGGAACTCTGGGCCATCTCAGGGTCACCTTGGTCTTTTTCTGCCTTCCTCCTTGCGTTGCTTTCTCAGAGCAGGTCACTGCCATCTGCTGGCCATTGGTATACTTCCTACTGTTGGTATACTTGGAGGAAGCTGGACATGTTTTTTTATCACACAAAAAACCTTGCCGTTAAGTTGAACACCTGCTTGAATAAGTCAAAAAGGGCAAGAGTCCAGTAGCACCTTAAAGACTAACAAAAATATTTTCTGGTAGGGTATGAGCTTTCGTGAGCCACTGTGGCTCACGAAAGCTCATACCCTACCAGAAAATATTTTTGTTAGTCTTTAAGGTGCTACTGGACTCTTGCCCTTTTTGACTACTGCAAACAGACTAACACGGCTACCCACTGTGATTTACCTGCTTGAATAGTTAGGGTACACGTTACATCAAGGAGAATAAATTATAATCAAAAACTCCACGACTGCAAACAGAACTTTTTTTTTCCAAATTCTGTGGTGCCCTCAGATACTGTGATTCAAATTTTGCAGTTACATAGAAGAAAAAGAAGAAGAGTTGGTTTTTATATGCCAACTTTCTCTGCCACTTAAGGGAGACTCAAACCGGCTTACAATCACCTTCCCTTCCCCACAACAGACACCCTGTGAGTTAGATGAGACTGAGAGAGAATGACTTGCCCAAGGTCACCCAGCTGGCTTCGTGTGTAGGAGTGGGGAAACCAATCCCGTTCGCCAGATGAGCCTCCGCCGCTCATGTGGAGGAGCGGGGAATCGAACCCGGTTCTCCAGATCAGACTCCACCGCTCCTACATACGCTATAGAAAAGCTAAAACACAAACCCACATGCCTAATTCCACCCTGGAAAAAGTGCAATAGGGAAAGGGGACACTTTAAGCTTGGATTCTGTTAAGTCCGCGTGGGCGATGCAGGAGGTCGGAGATGGAGTTCCACAACAACTGCTTTATTGCGAGAACAAGAACGGAACTAACTACTGGGATCGGACCCCTGCTTATATGCCCGCTTGGCTGCCTGTGGCCACTCCCCCCCAAGGCTGTGATTGGGGGGGGGGAAACCCCAGTAGCCAATGGGAACATACAGTTCAGGAGCCCTGGGGAACTCCAAGCTCCACAGGGTGTTTGTTCCCCCCCCCCCCAATGCAATTACAAGGTACTTGTTTTCCCTTGATTCAGTTACACATACAGACATGCATACATAACACATTCCATCTAGATTTCCATGGGAGACTTGCAATTCTCCCCCGGGGAAAAATCTAGATTTCCATGGGAGACTTGCAATTCTCCCCCGGGAAGAATGTTTTGGGCAGCCAGGGGTGGGAGGAATCCATTAAAATCATTCCCCCGTCACAACCTTACTTTTTTTTTTTTTTTAAATTATTGGTTTTTATAATACAAATTTTCCGTGTTAACAAACAACAATGAAAGTTATCTGAAAATCTAAATCATAACTAGTATTGTTGTAATTATTTAAGTACTTAATAAAATAAAAGATAAAGGAAAATTTTTTGACTTCCCCTTCACCTCCGTCCGCCTCTTAATAAAGTGTTTTATCCCATCGTGATATGATCTGATCTTAATTATTCTTATATCTCAATTAAATTTCAAATACAATAATCTGTTAATATAATTAATTACACTTCTTTGTATTAATAGTGTCATCTAGATCAGATTAAAAAGTACTCTTCCAATTTCCCCAGCCCTAATTCATATTCACAATATCTCATCCAAGCCTCCCATTCCCCCATAAATCGTACATTGTCTTTTTGGTTTAAAGTAGCTGTAAGTTTTGCCATTTCCACCAGTTCAAACATTTTCATAATCCAATCTTTTTTCCCAGGAATATCTGCCCCTTTCCATTTTGCTGCATAAAGCAATGTTGCAGCTGTTGTCTCATAAATCAGAAAAGTCCTTTGTATTAACAAGTCATCAGGTATCATACTTAATAGCATCATTTCTGGTGTTTTGGGTATATTTTTTGTACTATTAATCTTAGTTCATTATAAATCATATCCCAAAAATCCTTAGCTTTATCACAAGTCCACCACATATGATAAAAAGAACCAATTTCTTTGTTACATTTCCAGCATTACCTTTCATCCAAGCCATAGTGCATAAGGTTGGGCCCTTACTGCAAGAAGTCTGCACTCTATAACTTGAGGAAAGAAATGCAACAAAGAGAGGGTTGGAAGGCAGAGCTGGAGAGACACCGGGTGAGGATACATATTCCTTTTATGTTCTTAGGCTTTGGAGACGGAGGCTAAAAGGCTGAGCCAAAGGCTTCAAGGGCAAGGTGGGATTTGGGGGCTTTCAAAAATGAGAGCTGCCGTCTCGCAGATGTTTTTGGAGGGAACCATCCGATTCGAAAAGCTATCCGTTATTTCTAGACTAAGCACATTTTTTACGTGAAAATGAAGGCAAAACACATTTTGAGAAGGAGAAAAAGCATACAGGAAAAATGAAAGACTATTGCTGCAACGTCAAAGGGAGAAAGTGACTGCTAAAATTCACTGGCCATGCGATATTCATGAGGAAATTTTCCTAGAGAAGCACAGACAATAGCAGTAATATGAACAAATATGCCCCAAAAACTTTCCACCAGTGGCAAAGAGGGACCCGGGAACCCTAACTGCAAGCCATGAATGCCCATGGAGGTAGGGTTGCCAGCTGATTTCAGCAACAATACTGGACAAACTTGATTTAAAAAACAGATCTCCCCCCAACACACACACAGAAACAAACACTATGGGAAATTTGAAGACAATGTATATTGGATTGTGTGGCTTTGATCAATTTCTTAGCACTGAAATACTGAGATTAGAAGCAGCTAAAAGCATTCTTGCCTCACTAACAAGGAGTAGGCTCGCCAACAACCCAGAGCAAAGATGTCCTGCTCCTTTAACAGAGGCTTAAAGGGATGCAATTTCCCTCTGTGTCATGAAAAACTCCATCTGCCCATTTCCACACATCAAGCCTGTGTTAAAGCGAAGAGACTGCTGCTGGCATTTGATTTCCGGTTAGTACTTATAATTCTACCATCAGCACAGCACAGAACATGCAGAACAGGAACAGTAGTTTAAAATGACATTTGCCAATAATCATGCAAATCAACCCCAGTAATGGTTTTATGTGACCTGTTGGAAACCAAAATCCAGAGTTCCTGTTGCACCAAGATCCAACTCTGTTTTCACCCTGCAAAAGTGCCAAGTTTCTTTGGCACAGAACATCTTTGATTATGGAGAGTAAAAAAGTCATAGGAAGTGTGCGGAGGTTAAGGGACAGGAACTTTTCACTGACATGGTTTATGACATATTCTGTTAACAGGACCAAGAACTAAAATAATTATCGTTAACGTTGGTCAAAAAGGGCAAGAGTCCAGTAGCACCTTAAAGGCTAACAAAAATATTTTCTGGTAGGGTATGAGCTTTCGTGAGCCACAGCTCACTTCTTCAGATACCACTGTGAATTATCGTTAACGTTGTTGGCTAAAAATGGGGCAGTGTGTCCTGAGCTGACTTAAGCGGCCCATTTCAGAAGCTGATAAATATGAACAAGAAAGGGCAAAAGAACAATTGGTCCAGTGGGGAAAATAATTGATTTGATTTACCAAATCCTTATGTGTTTGGCCTATGCTTTATCAGGGGGACCTGTAGAATAGCTTATCTCGGGGATGCTTAACCGTGTTTACCATTGTAGCCTGTAATGCTTTTAAAACATGTAACCTGCCACTGTTTCCTCATTACCAACCTTACTTGCGTGTAAGCAGTCAGTTCTTAAATCTGTCTTTTGCTCCTAATAAAGTATTACTGCTTCAGGACTGCCTGCCTGGATGAGTTTGCTTATGGGATGCTAGGGACAGATGCCTGAGTCCATCCATCTCTTGCTGGGTCTTCCTCTTTTCCTGCTGCCCTCAACTTTTCCTAGCAATGACTGTCTTTTTTAGTGACTCTTGTCTTCTCATAATGTGACCAAAATACGATAGCCTCAGTTTAGTCATGGCTCATACAGGGAGGAAAAACAGTGTTAAGACTTGGTTCATACATGCAGGAAAATTCGCATTTCAGAAGATGGCAGTATCCTGAGGTGACAGAACAGACTGCAGCTGGTGAACTCCAGTTTTGAATGTCCTTGCATTAAAAAAAAACTCCATGCAAATAAAAGCCTAGCATAGCAAGGAAAAAGGTTTTACCCCTCTTTGCTGCTTTTCTATTTGCAGGGAGCATTTCAAAGTATAAACCTGCAGTCTGGAGCGGTGCAATCACTGGGGTTTAGAAATGAAATAAATAAAGATGGACTGATTGCAAGAGGGAATTTCAGCAGGGGAAGATTCTCTCACCCTTGCATGCCAATTGCAGTTTTCTTGTAACCACAGCTTGTAACTATATTGCAACAAGCCCGTAGCACAGCCAGTGTGTTGTCTGACTAGGATCTGGGAGACCCAGATTTGAATCTACTCTGCCGTAGAAGCTTGCTTGGTGATATACGGGGTCACCATAAGCCAGTTGTGACTTGACAGCAAAATCACAAACACACACAGCCTAACCCTACCTCGCAGGATTGGAAGAATAAAACCGAGAAGGAGAAAAAGATAAGTATGCTGCTTTTTGTTGCCCTTGAGGAGAAAGGTAGAGTATAAATGAAGTAAATAAACATCATTTCTACTAATGCAATCAGGCTACAATAGGGAAATTGGATGTTTTAATTTCGATATTTATATCCAGCCTTCCTCTCCAATGGGGACCCAAAGCAGCTTACATCATTCTCACCTCCTCCTTTTTATCCTCATAACAACAACCTTGCACAGTAGGTTAGGGGGATTCAAATCTGGCCTCCTATATTGTAGACACACATATACAGTATCTGGCCTCAAAGTGAAACTATGCTGATTTATTCCCATAGCCCACTTAACATTTTTTCTGATTATAGTAGTACCTGTGGTCAAATATACGTGCTGGTGCAAACATACACCCAGTTGCAATGGCCCATGCATGTTTCCCAAGTGTACTTGTGCTTCTGGATACCTTATTGAATACATTTGTAAGGACTACTTTATTGTCCTTTTCTAGCAGGAAGCAGACAGCCATTTTAGTAAAAAGACAAGAGTCTTGCAGTGCCTTGAAGACTCACATATTTAGCACGGCAGAGCCTTTCATGAGCCAGAACCCACTTTGTCATTAGGATGAACTGTTACATTCAGCTGCCAGATATATATTTTTATACCCTTGTGTGATAGACAGACCGATACAAGGAGCCATTCTGCGGTTATCCCGTAAGAATAGCTTCTTACAAGTCTCCTATAGCCCCCACCCCTTACCATCCTGTCAGGACTGACATTCCTTGACTCCAGAGTCCAACTTCTACTCACCTTCCCTACCTATCAGCAGAATACATGGCTATTGCAGCTCCTGTTAAGAGCAACTGGGAACTAGAGCTCACAACTTGGCCATTTTTCTTCTTCTCTTTCTCCTCCTCGGTCTTCTGTGCCGGAGAGATCTTAAGGAGAAGCGTGGCACAGCAAGCCAGAACCATAACCAACTAATTTTGCACTCGAGGCAAGAAAATGAAAGTGTGCCCACTTTACTTTCATAATAGTTATAGAAAAGAGCAAGAGTCGAGTGGCACGTTAAAGACTAACCAAATTTTCTGGCCGGGTATGAACTTCCGTGAGCCAAGGCTCACTTCTTCAGCTCATACGAAAGCTCATACCCTGTCAGAAAACTTGGTTAACCTTTAAGGTGCTACTGGACTCTTGCTCTTTTCTACTGCTACAGACAGATCAACACGGCTACCAATCGTGATCTATCATCATAGCCGTTATTTTGGTAAAAAAGCAAATGCATAAATAAGAGCGATAACAACACACCCTTTCTTTTGGTCACACTTTTTCCTGCGCCCTTCAGCTGTGTGCACCAGAGGACAGAGCCTCGCTTGCTTTGCCTAGGGTTGCCAGCTCCAGGTTGGGAAATACCTGGAGATTTCTGGCGTGGAACCTGGGGAGAGTGGGGTTTGGGGAGGGGAGGGACTTCAATGCTATAGAGTCCAATTGCCAAGCAGCCATTTTCTCAAGGGGAGCTGATCTCTATCGGCTGGAGATCAGTTGAAATAGCGGGAGATCTCCAGCTAGTACCTGGAGGTTGGATACCCTGGCTTTGCCCTTGTTACAGCTCTGCAGTGAGAGGCGGCTTCCACTGCAGCATAAAAATCATCCTCATCATCCTTGGGTTCCTCAGGCTTCCTTGGGAGGTGGTAAGCGCTCCTTCCCTGGAGGTTTTAAAGAAGAGGCTAGATGGCCATTATGAGAAGGCAAGCGTCACTAGAAAAGAGTCATGCTAGGGAAAGTGGAGGGCAGCAGGAAAAGAGGAAGACCCAGCAAGAGATGGACTGACTCAATAAAGGAAGCCACAGCCCTCAATCTGCAAGACCTGAGCAAGGCTGTCAAAGACAGGACAGATCAGATCAGATAGTTTATTTGCGGCCCTTGGCCAGATAAACAAGATACATGGACTAAAATGGTCTTACCAACAAAGGTTTACAGTCCGAGTCTTAAGTCACTTAAAAAATAAAAATAATAAAATAAATAACATCCACGTTACATCTGCTATTTGGACTAAGAGACTACTCTGTGGCAACGAATTGTCATTGCAGCCGTACAAAATTTTGCTACCTGAAAGGTGATTGAGGGATTATCTCCTTGTAGGCGCTTTTGATACATTCTCACATTGACTCACCACGAAGCCTTTTGGCAGTTGGAATTGTACCTATTATGGTCATGTATATGTATAAGAATTCTAACTGAGAGAGTGATCAGCTGATGAAGCCTCGGCGAAACGTGAACAACGATCTAGACAACACGTCCATCGCCTTCATCTTCTTCCCAGCTGTTTCCTTGTCTGCAACACCCTTTGGGACATTTGCGCTTACCCGGCAGCTTGACCTCTATAAAAGAAAAAATGATATACCAGTGACAGTTTCAACGTTTAGTACTTACCTTTATCAAGTGAAGTTTTGTCTTTTTATGTAGTTTGTTATTTATGAAGTCACTGTTTCTATACTTTGCACCCAAGATATATAGAACTGCATTGACAATTGGTGCGGTTGCTGTTTCTTTCCCGTGTTATCCAGCCCAGAGCCTTTTTTCTTCCGATTCTAGGACCTTAGGCAGATGATGAGAGGGAGGGCACCTTGCCCATCTTCTGGGCATGGAGTAGGGGGGGTCACTGGGGGTCTGGGGGGGAGAGGCAGTTTGGAATTCCTTGCATTGTGCAGGGGGTTGGACTAGATGACCCCTGGCGGTCCCTTCCAACGCTATGATTTCTCCTCCGCCACCTTCTTGGCCTTTCCCACCAGCAGTCCCCCCCCCCCTCCGCTCGCGCGGAGCCGCCAGCCCCAACCGGAGGGGAGGACCCCGTCCCGCTCCGGCCCCGCCCTCCCCGCCGCCTCCCTCCTGCTCCTCCGCGCGATGCGGCTCCGCAGCGAGGCATTGTGGGAAACTCCCAGGGCATCCTTCTCCTCCTCCGCCCGCCCCGCTCCCTGCCCGGCGCGCTCCCTCCTCTCTGCGGAACAGCCAAGGTGGGACTCCGGGGATGCAGGTAGGGGGTGGTTTTCCTTCTCGGCTTTCTGGCTGGGGGCTGGAGGCCGTGGGGCGTGAGGATGGAGCTGGCGACGCGCAGGTGAGCCGAGGGAGAGGCGAGGGGAGAAGCCCGGCCAGGGGGGTGCTCTGGCCCCAGCAATTCAGCAGGACCCCCCGGTGGGTGCATTGGAGGGCCTCTGGCCGGCCAGGGCGAAGGGCGAGCCAGGCGCGTCCCCCCACTACCACCCCTGTCTCCTGTGCCCTGCTTTGTCCCTTGAAGGTCAGACGGTGGGCGTGAGCATCCCCCCCAAGGCGGGAGGCTTGGCATCCCCACCAACCCGAGGGTGATGTGGGAGGACGTCAGGCGCGCTTCCCCTTTGGCCATGGTGCGGGATGCTTGCCCTGGACGTCCAGGGCGCATTTTGGGCCCGGTTGGGGGAAATGGACCATCCGTCCCCAAGAAAAGGATCGGAACTAGGCCAGGGTGGCGCAGTCTCGAAGCGCAGCTGTGTAGAGCGTGCATTTTAAAAGCGACGTCAATTATGGGCATTTATTTAAATTGCTTTTAGAAACTCAAGTCCACCCAAGAGGGTTTGAGGCACCCTTTTGCCGTCTCTGTTTCAAGCGGCAGCGGCACATTTTCCAGGCCTGAACGATCTTGTTAATTTTACGGGTGTTCCCCTCCGCCCCCCGCCCTGACCTGGATGGCCCAGGCTAGCCTGATCTCATTAGATCTCAGAAGCTAAGCAGGGTCAGCCCTGGTTAGTATTTGGATGGGAGACCACCAAGGAAGACCAGGCTTTCTGTGCAGAGGAAGGCACCGGCAAACCACCTCTGTTGGTCTCTTGCCTTGAAAACCCCATAAGGGGTCCCCATAAGTCGGCTGCGACTTGACGGCACTTCACACACACACACACACACCCATCAACTGTTTTGTTGTTGTGTTTAACAAGCTATTAATGCTGTAAACAAGATGCCAAGCCAAACACTGGTTCACTCGATCAGTCCAATTTCTTGCAGCCTGTCAAAAATTTCTTCCTTTGAAATCATCATCTTTGGGTTGTGTTTCTTCCCCCCCCCACCACCACTTATGTGCTAACAGTGTGTGTGCGCACCGTTCTATTATCACAAAAGCAGTAGATTAATGATGCTTACTGCATCATAGCTTTCTTCAGATTGGCAACAGAGGTTATAAAAATAGGCAGGAAGTGGGAAGCACAGAGTGGCAAAGAGGTTGTTGCCCTTGGCTGTGGGTGGGTGGGTGGGTGGGGGATGGGACACTGATACATTGATCGTCCTATTGATCTGCAAAGTGCATGTTGAACTAGAGTACAATGCTGATTGCAGGGTATTTCTGCCATCCTTTGAATAAGGCTGTTTTCTTTCTGTTCCCCTGTTTCCCATTGTAATTGGAAATACCTGTTGATTTAGCTTTTCTTTGAAGAGTTCACCACTCAATTTCCCAAACATCCAGAATGTATATGTGGCTAGATTTTTTGGGGCTGGGGGAGTTTGGTTCCCCTTTCAGACCCCAAACAAGGGCCGGCTTTTAAAGAGTGTTGAGCATGCTACAATTTTGTTTATGGGCACTGTGTCAAAAGAGGCCAGGGTACGTACGTATTAAGGATTTCTGAAAATCTAATTTCCCAGGTTAGGATTGCTAAAAGTCTTTTATTCTGAGAGTCTAATTTCAGAACATGTATTACTGATCCACATGATGCAGTTAAGGCCCCTTTTTGCTTCCAGAACACTATAATTCCATAGCAGTTTACAGAACCAGCTATGTCATAGAATCAGAGTACCACCTAGCACACAATGTGGATTCAGTGCTGTACAATCAAAGCCCCTTTGTAATCCACGCAACAAGTTCTCAGTCCAGTGCTGGTTTTCCATTTATTTTAATTGTGCCTAACACTTGCTGGGTTTGTCCCTTCATTCTGCATTTTGATTAGGCGAGTTTATATTCGGATGCATGTGGATGTATCAAGTTGTATATTGGATATATAGCAGTGAGAACTCCAGTTTGGTTTGCATCATCGTCTTCATCCACACAAGCAATGAGGATTGGGGCCAGTTGCTCTTTCTCTGCCATTATGGATAGCGTTGCTGAAGCCGATAACTGAAACAACCCAGGTCTTAAAAAACAGTTGCTTTCTTTGGAGGGTTTTATTATTGTTAGCCTCATTGAACTTTTGTTCTTCCGGGTCTTAAATTCTATGACCTTCTACCTGTGGCTGCAGGATGGTGCTCCAAAAGCTACTTATATTCTTATCTTGTAAAAATGTACATGGAACATTGAAGAATCTCCCAGAACCCTGGAGTTCTGTGACAGTCTTTTTCCTTTAACACCTCCCATACTCTTCCGATGTTCTACCACTGTCATAGTTTGGCAAGGTTCAAACTTTGGTGGCATTCATTCTCCTTGCCCAGGCCTTTGAGGGAGAGCTCACTGCAGCAGGAGGAAGAAAGATTTTGCAGGCATTTGCTCATTCTCTTCCTCCCCCAGTAACTTTGCTATAAATAATCCACCATGGACAGTAGTGTGCTGATGAGTCAAGGATTCTCATATTCTTCCCACAACATTGCTTCTTGGCATTATCAGGGCACTGGCAGGAGGAAAGCACCTGGGTCAGAAGATTTCTGGTAGGCCTGGACTCTCCATGCCCAGCCCAAGGGAGCCTGCAATGTTCTCTGCTAAAGGTCGCTGCCTCAAGCTGAGTTGGGATCTCTGCCTGCAGTGGCTTCTAAAATTTCAAATGCGACACGTCAGCTTTGGGCCAGTGCCTCTAATCTGCAGCCCGTAAAATTCAGGACCTTGCAAGATCTCCTGTCCAATCTTTTGTCTACCACCGCAGAACAAACAGGGGAATTGCTGGTGACACATACTGGGCATTGTATAGTTCTGAATTCAATTAGAGGGAAACAGAAGTCGCCAGTTATGAGGAATGCTGATAAGCCGAACAGAGCTCTCACTCTCATTGGAACCATTGTTCATCACTGTTGCACGGGGTTGGAGAGTTTTTGTTCTTATGGATTTGTGAATATTTGACAGACAGGAGGAGGGAGAAAGAAGGGATGGCATAGGCAGGCCATGGCTTGGGTACACAAAGCACAGCTTGGTAGGACTACAGTTTGGGGCCTCTAACAAAAATAGCTTTACTAGTTCATGATCAACCAACTTCCCTGTCACCTTTACGTTACCGGAGTGTTAATAAAAGCTTGTCCACTGTAAACCTGGAAATGGGTCATGCTTTCCTGAACAACTCTTGGATGTTGGTAAGTATCAACAGCCTCATTTCTGAGATGGAAAGTGAGATAAGGATCCATTTATGTCTTGAATTGTCTTGAGACGGTAACGGACCTGGAAGGGCAAAGGAGCACATCAGGTGATACGTCCTCATGGGCAGACAGTTCCATTTGCCCTCTGCCATCTTCCTGCACAATCACTTGGCACAGCTGCCTCCTCCCCTCCCTCTGGGTCAAAAGTCTCCAAGATGGCACTAGCATCGTAGAGCAATCGGTTCTCTCTCCCTGTCTGGACAGTCTTGTTATTTTCTGCCTTTGTGACAAACGTACTTCCTTCTCCCCAAATTGCTGGCTTGAGTTTTGTTTTCTTAAATAAGTAGAGATGTTCAATATTGCACTTTTTATTTATTCTTTGGTTTCTACCCCACCCTCTATCCCCAGCCAGGCTGGGCTCAGGGCAGCTCACAACATTATATGCAATCAGATATGAATACAGTAAAAGCACAAAACATAACTACCTAAAATCATTAAAATAATCTCAAATAAATTCCATAAAAACCAATGGCGCATTGTCAGAGCCCAGAGGTGCCGCATGCCTAGCCATGCAATCAGGGCCCCCTCATCCATTTGGATGAAACCTAAAAGAGGGAAGGAGGGGGGCAGGGAGGCCAAATTTGATGAGACCTGTAGAAAATTTATGTTGACTGCCAAAAGTTGCAGGAATCTTAAGGCTAGGTTGTTCCCAAATAATTCTTCACAGTTCTAAGAAACTAGTCCTCATCCTGTCAGTTTCTAGTGACGGATATGTAACATCCTCTTGCTGTAACATCCTCTAGAACAGGGGTGTCAAACATGCGGCCAGTGGGCCGGGTCCGGCCCCCGGAGGGCTTTTATCCGGTCCTCGGAGCCGAGGCACCTAGTCCCCCTTTCCCCCCTCCCCCAGCCTTTTCTGGGCTTCCTGGGGCCTGTGCGTGGCCAGGGAGGGAACGGGGAAGGCTTCTGCCCGGTTGCACGGGGTCAAGGGCTGTGTGCGCGGCTGGCTGTGTGTGTGTTAGAGGCTTCTGCCCGGTCGCGCCGGGTTGCGGGGCCACGTGTGCGGCCAGGTGGGGGGGGGGAAGGCTTTTATCTTTTCTTCCTCTTTTTCTGTCGCTCGCTCTCCTTCTTTTTCTCCCTCTCTTTCTCCCTCTTTTTCTCTCTCTCTCTCCCTTTCTTCCCCTCCCTCCCTCCCTTTCTCTTTCTTTCTTTCTTTCTTTCTTTCTCTCCCTCCCTCCTTTTCTTTCTTTCATATTTATTTATTTATGTGTACGTGGCTCAGCCCGAACAAGGGATATTTATGTCATATCCAGCCCTCCGAACAAATGAGTTCGACACCCCTGCTGTAGAATCTACAAATGCTTTGAAGCATCAGTTTAACCGTGTATAACCCACGTGACAGACCAGAGATCCAGTTCATATAAATCCGTAGGATTAAAGGATAGAGCTTTTCCTGGCTTGTACCACTGCAAGTTGCAAAGGTTGGTGGGAGTGCACGTTTAAATCTTTCTCCATTAAATAGAAATAAAAAATGAAAACCTTAACTGGAAATAGAAAACAAACATGCCAGGAAGAAGGTTTGGCTGAACCCATCTCTTTGATAGACTGTGGGTTTTTTTTCCATTTTACAAGGAATCTCTCTTTGTGTGTGTGTTTGTGTGTGGACAAGCATTCAAGCATGGAACAATCCCCCGGCACAAGGCTTTGTCCCCAGTACAATGTTGTATATGTCCAGTACTTTCTTTCCCTCCATGTTCACTTGATAATAACAGCTGGCCTTGCCTAACAAAATATTTTGATATTGTCAAAGGCTTTATTAATTATTATTATTATTACTATTATTATTACTACTATTATATCATTATTATTACTATTCTTATTTTATTATTATATTATTATTATTATTATTAATCAATATTTTGATGGTTGATCAAATATTTTATCACAGGGCCTCCTGAGGCAGCCATCTCGCCCTAACCGAAGGATCGTATGGCGTAGGATCCTTCTATATGCTGATAGAACGCAGCATTGTGTAATTGGCTATGTCATGATGGGTGTAAGTGTGCAACGGGAGCCGTCCTGAGGGCAAACGTATCTCATTGTCTCTGAAACGAAGTGGCTGCGCTTTGTAAAAGCAGTTGCTGGCGTTTGACCCTTGGTTGTGTTGCAGCTCAGAAGCAAAGGGAAAGACCTGTCGACTGAGAAAGGAAGAAAACAATAAATGGAAGACTGAGGGAGGGAGTCAGAAATATCTCTGGAAAAAAAATAGGTCAGCACTGCTCACTGTGTTGTGAGAAGCAGCCAGCTAGCTAGGAAGGGCTTGCAAAGATATTTAATGGAGTGCTGCATAACTTCTGTGAGGTTCTGAAGGCTCCTTCGTGTGTCACATGTAGTTTCTGCACTGGAACCATTTGCAGTGGGGTAATATACGTGCAGCCCATGCATAGATCATGTACAACAAATGCAGATGGGTGTTTTCATTGCCACAGAATTTATGCAGTCACTAGAGAACAAAGAACATATATGAACTGCTCTCACAATATGTTATTCTCCTGGTATATCTAGTTGCAGGAGCCGCATTCAGGTATCATCCAGGGTCTGGGGTGGGGGTGGAATTAACCCCATGAAATAGCAAAGGCCACAAGTGAGGTGGGATTTTAAATTGGCTTCTCTTGGCTCACAAGTGGCTGGCATAAGCTTTTGGACCTGAATCTGTTAATGGTATCAAGTCCAGGATCAGAACTCCAGTGTTCCTGCTTATGAACTGGTGGCTTGTCCACAAATATATTTCAAGAGCCCTTAAATGACGTTTTATGCAAAAAACCCTTGGAATTCCTTGCCAGTGTTTGTAGTGTTGGGGGTGTAATGTTTCTGGGTGCCAAAATAGAGACCAGAAGAACGAGGAGGAGGAGTTCAGATAGTTTTAATCTAAGGAGCAACTCCAACAGGTTCATGCAAGCGCTCTCAGTGAACTGAACTGCATACTTGAACATGTGACCTTAGGGGAGGTCTTCAAATTAGCACACTAGACTAATATCAGGGAATATCATGAAATTATAAATTACATCATAACAGGGAGAAGCAGGCTGATAAAGTTTGGACTCTCTCCCCCCCCCCCCCCCCACTCCTGCTGGGATGGATGTGAAATGGTACATATTTATGTTGGGAGAGCATCTCCTCAATGAGATCCAGTGCCAGAGAGGAGGATACCTGGGGAAGAATTGGAACTGATGGAGGGGATTCTTCATCTTCTGGGAGATGTGCTCAAAAGCACATCAGCTCTGGCAGGCACACAAAAAAGGTGGTTTAAATAAGGTAGTGGTTTCCATTCTTGTCTTAGAGCCCCAGCACCTGGAACCCTACCTACAGGTTCATGGGAGGTAAGGGGGTGACTGACAAAGAGCAAATGCAGATCCTAGGTGGGGGAGCCTCCAAGAGCTCTCCTCCTTCCCACTGGACTGCTTTTTGTTTGGGGATAAATATTGGAGTGAAAGCTTTGACTTCTATGGCTGGCAAAGGTTTTCTCAGGCCCAAAGCTCTTTTGTATCAATATTTTCCCCATGCATGTGCAGTAATGATCAAAGAATACTTCCATAGTATGTGGATATACTTACCTATTGCTTATACAACCAACATCGGGGTTCTGTATAAAAAGACGGTGCAGCATCTTTCTGGGAGATGCATGAGGGTGTCTTGAAGATGAAGAAAATATGGGTTTATTTTGTATATCAAATGTTAGCAAAGGTGAGGAATAAGCCATTTTGCATCCTGTAGGTAGTAATCCTATAGGCAGCAGCTGCATTAGTTTCCCTGAAATGGTTCGGGGTTTTTGTTCTTGTTTTTTGCTTATTTCTCTCCATCATGCCACAGTCTGTAATTTGATGCAGTTGGCTCTGAGTGCAGGAACAGTTTTGCTCTGCAGCAGGAAAGACCTGAGAAGATTCACCTGCCTAGATCTGTGTCTTCTCCTTGAATATTACCGTTAGTTCTCAACTGCAGATCTTGAATGGTACTAGCCAGTCTTATCTGCTCTTCTAATGATTTGCGAACTCAACAGTCCTCAGCAGTTTTCATTGGATTTAGAAGGGTGTAACTAGTTTACGATTGCACTCTAAGGCACACTATTATTATCTGTTCAGTTTCAGCTTTGAGATATATACTTGGATACTTTCTGGGGACAGGAGGTTGGACTTTCAGGAATAGGTAAAGAACTTAAATGCTGTCAACACTGAAGATCTGGTCTGATTGCTTAAGTTGGATCTTCCTCTGTATTTATTTTAGTGCTAGTCTTGCACATAATTCCTAATTTCTGCAGACAAAAAGTCTTGCTCCACCTAGAGTCAATGGGAGTCTGGTCTTTACTGAACTTCCTGTTTTAAGATTAATCTGAGATCTGTTCATTCAACAGGCATCACCTCTTTACACACCCCCAGGGTCTGTGCAGCATTAACTTTTTTTAAAGGAGCATGGTGCCATGGCTGCTAGAATGAGCAGAAGTAAAGGACACGGCTCCTGGACCCTTAAAAGAGAGCCGGCGTGGTGTCGTGGTTAAGAGCGATGGTTTGGAGCGGTGGATTCTGATCTGGAGAACCGGGTTTGATTCCCCACTCTTCCACATGAGCGGCGGAGGCTAATCTGGTGAACTGGATCTGTTCCCCCACTTCTACACACGAAGCTAGCTGGGTGACCTTGGGCCAGTCACACTCTCTCAGCCCCACCCACCTCACAGGGTGTCTGTTGTGGGGAGGGGAAGGGAAGGTGATTGTGAGCCGGTTTGAGTCTCCCTTAAGTGGTAGAGAAAGTCGGCATATAAAAGCCAACTTTTCTTCTTCTTCTTCTTCTTCTTCTTCTTCTTCTTCTTCTTCTTCTTCTTCTTCTTCTTCTTCTTCTTCGAAGGACTTAGTGTGGGTAGTTTATCTTTGGCTGGGTTGACAAAATGTATCTGCCCAAATTCCCTTTGCCATAACTGTTGAGTGCACAGTTCCATCTGGCTAATTTAATAGCTGATAAGACACAGGGTAGTATTTCCTTATAGCTCTTAATCCCTGAGAGAGAGGTAGAAGCTGACTAATGAAAACAGAATCCACAGAACCCAGGTCCAGAGTGTTCTGTTTTATTTAATGGCATCTAGGAAGTATGATTTACTAGAACAATTCATCTTCCTTGGCAGTAGGTCTTAAAGCAGTTCAGCTACTACACACCAGACACAATCCTTGTGTGGATGGTAGTGTTCCACAGGTGTTAACGGCAGCACATCTAGTATGCAAACTATTGTCCTTTATGTGGTTTATTTATATTGTATATTGAGTGCCCCAAGGTAGAGAGGCAGCTAAAAATTGTTTTAAATAAATAAAATATGCATCACATACATGCATCTTTAAACACCCATGTACATGTGTTTGGGAACTCTGGCTGGTATCTGTCCTGTAAAATGAGTAGTTGTTCATACCCCCATTTTTCAGATGGTGAACTGGTCAAGACAGTGCCAATGGAAACTGGTCAAGACTGTCTCAATGCTATCGTGGCTGATCTGGGATATGAGAGCAAAGTTCCAACATTCATTTTCCTACTGGTCTGTCCTTGTGTGGGGAAATGTCTGAAGAGAAGCTAGTAACTTGGCAGGAAAGCTTGCTATTGCAGATTGTGAAACAAAGCCAAAGTGAGGGTGGGTTTCTTTCTAAGCCCTGGTTGCATATACACTTATCTGGGTGGGAAGCCAAGAGGCAAAGAACTATTGGGGAGGGGAAGGTTGAAGAATAGCTGAACCACTTGTAAGGCTTATCTGGTGTAGAGGCAAAACATTATATAGTGTACTTGAGAGGGAAAAATCAAATGTGTCTCCTAGACAAGGCATGATCTGAAGGCGGCCAAGGGGAGACATGATAGAGGTCTATAAAATTATGCATGGTTTGGAGAGAGTGGACAGGGAGACGTTTTTCTCCCTCTCCCATAATACTAGAACGCGAGGTCATCTGTTGAAGCTGGAGGGTGACAGATTCAAAACAGATAAAAGGAAGTATTTTTTCACACAACGCATAGTGGAATTGTGGAACTCCCTGCCCCAGAATGTGGTGATGGCTGCCAACTTGGAAGGCCTTAAGAAGGGAGTGGACATATTCATGGAGGAAAGGAGTATTCATGGCTATTAGTTAAAATGGATTAGTTAAGGGGAATGGACATATTCATGGAGGAAAGGGGTATTCATGGCTATTAGTTAAAATGGATACTGGTCATGCCGCATACCTATTCTCTCTCGTATCAAAGGAGCATGCCTATTATCTTGGGTGCTGTGGAACACAGGCAGGATGGTGCTGCTGCAGTCGTCTTGTTTGTGGCTTCCTAGAGGCACCTGGTTGGCCACTGTATGAACAGACTGCTGGACTTGATGGGCCTTGGTCTGATCCAGCAGGGCCTTTCTTATGTTCTTATGATGTAGTTCTGTTGCCAAAGCTAAGCATATTTGACCCCACAAACTGCTTGGATGGGCAAGGCTTCCTGGAATGGTTTTCTGTGCTTCTTGTGGGGAAAAATGGGGGACTGTGAGTGTCGCTGAGCAGTGAAGTGTGTTCTCCCTCATCCTCATTCACTTTCTCAAGCACACCACACTAGCTTGTTCATTAAGCGTTGTTTGGAGCTTGCTGTTCCTTCCAAGTTTCCTAAATCCGTGTTCATCATTTACATGCAACATGTGCTTAACAGATCTATCTTAAGCAGAGTTACACCCTTCTAAGGCCATTGTAGTGAACAGGCTTAGAAAGGTGTAACTCTGCTTAGGATTGTCAACCTAGTTTTGTCTGTCTTTCTGAATTCCCTGCTGCATGTTGCTATTTATAGGGCTGGTAGAGTGCATATCTCAGAATTTTGGAATTCAGAAAGAAGAAGAAGAGTCGGTTTTTATATGCTGATGTTCTCTTTGTTTTTTAAGGAGAGTCAAACTGGCTTAGGTGGGGCTGAGAGGGTTTGGAGAAAACTGTGAGTAGCCCAAGGTCACCTAGCTGGCTTCATGTGTAGGAGTGGGGAAACCAACCTGGTTCACAAGATTAGGGTCCGCCGCTCAGGTGGAGGAGTGGGGAATCAAACCCGGTTCTCCAAATTAGTGTCCGTTGCTCTTAACCACTGCACCACACTGGATCAGGCATGGTGGAGAGTGTATATTGTGTGCACATTAGAAGGATCCTTAGACTTAATTGCATTGGGGAATCACTATTCTGGTTTGGCAGGACACTCCCCCCACCACCTTAATGACACCACGGGGGAAGCCTCCTGCAACTGCTGTATTTTCCTGTTATGCCTATGATCCAATGGAGCTGTGTGAATGCATGCGTGAGAACCATGTGCAGAGCCATGTGGTTTCTTTGATGTTCATACTGCTGCCACTTGTGCTGCTGAAGAAACAGGTGCTATTTAGTTTACATTTTATATAGTGGCAACTGCAAAGAAATCTTAAGACTCCTCAATATTTTCCTCTGTTGGTTTTATTTTGTGCGTGGGGGAAGAGAGTAGATGTTATGTGCAGGGGTGTAACAAAGCCCTAATAGTTATTTTTAGGATGAACGACTGCCTCAAGAAGCTTTTAAATATAGAAGAGTGCTGGTTGAAAGAGAGGAGGCGCTTAAACCTTTCCTCCCCAGCTGTTTCTCTGCCCAGAATGCACGTCCCCTCACCTACCGTGGATTTATCCTTTCAAAAACCTTCTGAAACGCCACAGTTGGAAACATGGTGGAGTGGAGGGAATGTGAGTAGGAAAATGGTCTGTGAAGAAATAGTTAAGCAGGCATCCCACCCCAACCCCTCCATTCAAAACCTGGTAAGGCTGTTCAAAAGAAGGATGGATGGATGGATGGATGATTGATGGATCTTAGGGCTTTGCTCCTCAAGAACCACCTGAAAGTGCACCAGGGACCACTGGTGATGCCCAGACCAAGCCTTAAAACCACTACTGTGTTGCATCAGGTATGCTCGGGTTGCCAGCTTCCAGGTGGGGCCTGGAGATCTCCTGGAATTATAACTGATTTCCAGACTACAGAGATCCATACCCCTGGGGAAAATGGCTGCTATGGAGTGTGGCCTCTATGGCATTATGTTCCGCTTAGTTGCCTCCCCTTCCTAAACCCCAAACTCCACCCTGAAATATCCAGGAATTTCCCAACCTGGAATTGGCAACCCTGTGGTACATCCCTGGAGAGATAAGGCAAGAAGAAGAAGAGTTGGTTTTTATATGCCGACTTTCTCTACCACTTAAGGGAGACTCAAACCGGCTTACAATCACCTTCCCTTCCCCTCCCCACAACAGACACCCTGTGAGGTAGGTGGGGCTGAGAGAGCTCTTAATAGAGCTGTGACTAGCCCAAGGTCACCCAGCTGGCTTCATGTGTAGGAGTGGGGAAACCAACCCGGTTCACCAGATTAGCCTCCGCCGCTCATGTGGAGGAGTGGGGAATCAAACCCGGTTCTGCAGGTCAGAGTCCACCGCTCCAAACCACCGCTCTTAACCACCACACCACGCTGGCTCTCAAGAGGTGCAACCACCCAACAATGCAGGATAGAAAAAAAAGTTGTGTGTGCTTTTGAATGGTAGTGTCCTGTGCTGGATCAGGCACCACTGTCTTTCCACCTCCATGCCTGAAATAAATAAAAAGGGTTTTTTGACTGTCATAATCATCATAGATGGGCCAGAACAAACATGTATAATTCTAAAATTGCCATCTTTGCTCGAAAATTGACCGACAGCGAGGTGGCAAAAATCTGTAAATCTCTGAGGAAGCTTCACAGAAATATTGTTATAATCCTATAGGATGGCTAAAATGTAGGTCCTGTTGCAGCTTGGCCTTGCTTCGAGACCGGCAACTAGAAGCAATAGAGGGTTTGTCATCCAAAATCTTTTTTTTTTTTTTTTGCAAGGGAGACAATCTAGTTTCACAGAAACGTTGCTTCCTAGTATTGCCATTTGGGAGAGTAAAAATAACCTGATAAATGAGCTCGCTGGTTCATCACGGAACGAAAGGACACGAAAAAAGGGGGGGCGTTACCAGGAGATCCTTGCTTTTTAGCTTGATGTCTTAATAGACCTATATTTAACTGTGCTGGTAAGCAAGCTCCCCCGTGGGAGCTTGGAAAATGCTAAAGGCTCCCAAGGAGATAATGATGAGGGAAACTTCCTCTTTATTCTTTATTTGAAAGGCATGTCCCTTATGGAGGGAGGGCCGGACCGGACGGCTCCTATTAATTTACACCGCTCCCATTCAACTTCTCTCCCTCTCTTGCTGGGGTAACGCTACAGCTGAGATTCTGGGGGTTCTGTTTGGTGGCAGAGACCCCTGCTGTGAGGCTCTGCAGCGGTTCTCAGCAGTCCCAATAAGTCCCTTGCTCAGACAGGTAATTCAGAAGCAGGTAAATGTTTATTGAGAGGCTTGGTGGTACAGATTGGTGCATGCTGCAAAATGTACAGGTTGGTGCATGCTGCAAAATGGAAATTACCTGAAGTACCGGACAAGACAGACTGGATAAATAAAATGATGGAACTAGCAGAAATGGCTAAACTAACAGCACTGATCAATCAAAAAGACAATGGGGAATTTGTGGGAGAATGGGAGGCATGGATAAGGTATTGGGGAAATGAATTTAACTTAGTAAATATCCAAGGATTTGAATTATGTTAATCCCAAGGTATATCTTTGAATGTTATATAAGAATGATATAGTTAGTTTTTAAATGGGGAGATATTCAATATAATCCAAGGATAGAGAATGATGTTTATAGAAAACTATCGCAAAGGGGATTACTAAGAATACAAATGGACAGAGGAGGATGGAGGGGAAGTCAATTTTTCTTGTTACATATTTTTTTCTCTTGGTAACGATTATATCTGTAATTTTTATTTTCTTTTTCTTTAAATGAATATAATGAAAATTGATGTGATACTATTAAAAAGAATTTAAAAAAAATTCAAAAAAAAAAGAGAGAGAGGCTTGAAGGTACACAGCATGAGCAGTCCACACGGGATCAAAGCTTCTAACGGCGAGCATAACTACCAAGCATAACTTTAAGCATCACACCATCCCAGGTGCAAGGCGTAGCGGCCTGGGAATCAAAAGATAGCTGTGCCTGGCAGGAAGCAGGGGAGGACCCCAGCCATAATACAGAGAGGCCCGCTAGAGGCTCAAGGTCGGAGCATGGAGGGAGGATGGGAGGGTGAGCTGCTTGCACAGTACAGAGAAACCAAAGAATGACACTTGACCAGCGATAGGCCTAACTCATGTCAAGTGCCTGTACTGAAAGTCCTGACACAACTAAGATACACCTGAATAGAAACAAGCTGACATGGCATTAGAACCGGGTCAGACCCCAGTCGGGACTCTGACATTTGACATTAGCACAAAACCAGGTCAGATCCCAGGCAGGACTCTGACACCTGCTTCAAGTGTGATCCCCCCCTCCCAATTAAGCCAATATTTCAATTATTTTCAGCAAGACTGCTCAGAACAGGAGATGTAGAGGTGTCCACCTCCCACTACACCAGTCTTTCCCCGCGTACCTTGGCTGCTACCGGCTTTTCTGGGGATATTTGTCTCCCCTTCTTCCTCCTCCTTGCCTGGGAGGCTTTGTTTGCCATTTCCAGCCATGCTACCAGGTGGTCAGATCTTAAGAGAATGCCTGGGGCAGGAGTCCCCAAACTCGTTGAACTCAAAGGCATGTTTTTATTATTTTCAATTTTCAATTGATATCCCGCCCTCCCCAGCCGAAGCTAGGCCCAGGGAGGGTAACAATGTTAAAACCAGCCCATAGCCACAACGGCATTAATTAAAACTCTAAAATAATCATTAAACCAATCTTAACTAATAACTTGAATCAACAGATGATGCCAAAGATGGTCGTCGCTAAACTATAGCAGCCAGATAACCCGTAGGTCATACGTAAACCAAGATAATATTGGGGTGGGGGGAGAGGTTTTGATTTTTGAGAACATGTAATGGGCACCACTAAAAGTGGTTGCCATGGGGGGATGGCCAACCACCATAAAACGTCTCCCATGGGAGTTGAGGCCAATCACAAAATGGAGGGAGGTTCCAAATCAAGTACCATCCTACGAGGGAGGCAACCGTCCCAGTGGGTGCTCCCTAAAGACACAAAGATGATGCCTGCTGGCTGGGCTCTTCTGGAGTATGTTCGGCTCCAGTGAAATAGAGAGACGTCAGGACTGGTTCTTTGCTTTAGGGAACAAGGAAGCGGGCACCAGCAAATACACTGGTTGGCACTGTGGTGCCACATTGGGGATCATTGGTCTAGGGCAACACTCGGGTGAAGAATTTCCGCTGCAGAAGCCGTGGAACTGTCCGCGCCAAAAATTCTGCTTCTTACAAACAGCAGGTAGATAGGAATGCTTGAAGTGGGTGACCAGGGACTCCTGTGCCTTTAAATCATTGTGTACGCCCGTGGCACAGAGTGGTAAGCTGCAGTACGGCAGTCCAAGCTCTGCTCACGACCTGAGTTCGATCCCGACGGAAGTCGGTTTCAGGTAGCCGGCTCAAGGTTGACTCAGCCTTCCATCCTTCCGAGGTCGGTAAAATGAGTACCCAGCTTTCTGGGGGTAAAGGGAAGATGACTGGGGAAGGCACTGGCAAACCACCCCGCAAACAAAGTCTGCCTAGTAAACGTCGGGATGTGACATCACCCCACGGGTCAGGAATGACCCGGTGCTTGCACAGGGGACCTTTACCTTTTTTATATGTTACATTCTGCCTTTTATACTGATGTCATAACTCCTGTCCTGATGTCTCTCGCCTGTTCTAGTTTGATATTTTATTTCTTTGTTTGTATTAACTTTTTTTCTTTTCTTTTTCTTTTTATCTTCTTGGAAGGATGATTTAGGGTTATTCCACCTATTTATTGAAATATTTGTCTCCTGCTGTTCTGTAGGAATACCTCCCCACAAAGTGGTTCGCCTCATATTAAAAACCTCAGTTACAAAATATAAGGCCTGTCGACAGAATCCAAAGCACATTAAATTAACTTTTTGTTAAAAGAAATCCTGTGTCAGAAGAAACGAGAGACAGAAATATTTTCATTAGTAATAAAATCATCATCCATATTGGTTACCATAGCTCAAAATATGTAGAAGGACAAATTCTATCATCTGAGAACATCTGTGCATCTCTAGTCATAATAGGGGGTCCAGATGGTGGTCCTGATCCTTCTATTTCTTTCCTTTTTTCTAGGGTAACATGCCCAGGGGGAATATTGTTTGAGTGGAACACCCTTCTGGAAGACTGAGCATCATCCGCTGGAAGAGGTCAATTTGCAGCGGCTTCTTCTGTGACTGGCTTTTGGCTCGTGAAGGGAACCGTATAAACAGCCTAACAGCTCTCTGGTTTGACCCAAGAAAAGGAGTGCACCAGTGAGGAGAATGGAATCGAAAGGAAACACCCGAAGTGGAAACAAGCCTGATGCCAAGATTGCCAGCTCAGGAAAACCTGAGAAGCCCACAACTACAGATAAGAAAGAAACCCCTCCTAAGGAGCAACCGGCCCCTGCTGCCACTACTCCAGCAAAGAAGGTGCCGGTATCAGCGGCAAATGAGGCCGCGGTGGTGAACAGCCACAGCAACGTGAAACCGAGCCCTGCTGCAGCGGCGGCGACGGAGGGCCCTGAGGGTGGGAGTCATCCTGCCGACTCGGAGCACAAAGAGAACAATGCGGAGGAATCCCCAGGCAGCAGCATCTTTGAGAACATGAAACCCCTGATCATCGTTGGTGGAGCAGCAGTGGCTGTCATAGCTGTGATTGTGGGAGTGGCTGTCCTAGCCCGGAAGAAATAAGCCCCAAGGCGCACAGGGGAGACACCCTGGGCTATGTACAGTCCCTTTTGAAATAAATGCATGCGGTAAACTCTATACATATCTATAAATATACAGTATATATATATATATATATAGACAAGAGAGCTAGCTAGGCAAAAGCGCAACACTGGCAGTTGTCTTGTTCAAGACCAATGTGCCATTGTTGACCTAGTGTGAGCACCCAGCGCACTTGTGCTCTTTTGTGTAATATAACTCCGCTTGCACTATTGTGTATAGAGAGCTTCTTCTGGTCAGTATAAACGACTGCTGTGTTTTCTTCCCCACGGTTCCCTCTTCTTACCTTTCCTCCGAATGTTTAAATTTAGCACCAGTGACACATTCAGCCTTTTGCTTTGTTATGCTGGGTTGTGGTAGAGCAGATGGAAGGGCGTTTCCCACCAACAGGGTCACCTGTCACCCCAGAAATAGAGCATCCTCCAACTGTGCAAGAATGTTCAGAGTTAGATAAGAAGGGGATTTCTTACTTAATCCTAGGAATGTGTGGTGTCCCCATTACTTATCCACTCCATCTTCCAAAATGCACTCCCTCACCTGTCATCCAGATTTCAAAAGTAGATAGCCGAAGAGGCCATGAAACTTTGAGAAGGAAGCCTGTCCAGCTGAGATCTACAGTGTAATCTGAGGCCCATCAGACATCATCTTGGCCATATTATCTAGCTTGCAACATAGTCACATTCTTAGTGCTAAGGAGAACATTCCTTCTGTACGTTCATGACAAGCACCATCTGAAGCAGCTGGTTATGCTTTGGAAAGCTACCCTTGTAGACTGCAGGTGCCTTTGACAGAGAGTGCTTCCACTTCCAAATATTATATTTGTGCGGCTCAGAGCTTACGAAAGAGACCTTCTGTGGACATGGATGTTGGATTAATGCTAGTTCTGCTCCATAGAAGGCTGATCTATCATTGTGGGCTGTGCAAGAGGAAGAAGAGGAAAAAAGAAGCAGTTATAAGAATACGTGACTTAAGGGTTTGTTTTGATTCTTTTCTCCTTTGGGATGATAATTCTCCTTCTTTCTTCCTTCTCTCAGCTTGTGGCCTACCAGCATCTGGCTTATGGGTTTGGAAATATTTATGTATGCACCATCCTGTCCCAGTATAAAGACTTGGACTGGATGGATGAACTTCCGCTCTTTTGACACTTTACAACTCCCATATTGGAGGTACCAGAGGAATGGTATAATCCCTTTTCTTTTACCGGAAATCATGGAAATGGACTCACTAGTTTTTCTTGTCATTTGAAGTGGCCAGTACGTAAGATGAGAGGAAATTTCCTGCATCTTTGCTTCATTACTGGTTTCCTGAAATACGGAAAGCAGACCTTGAGATGGAAAAGAAGCAGAGGGAAGTGCAGTGAAGTAGCTTTGTTTTGTCTACCAAAGATCTACTCATGACAATACAAACACGAACTTAGGATGGATTATAGTATAGTAGTGATTGAATAACTACTCAAAACAAGTAGCTTCCAACAATATATTTTTGCTTGGACTGTATCAGTGGAAAATGTGGTAATGAAAATCTGATAAGTTTTTCCGAAGTAGTTAAGTAGATTGAACTAGTCTTTGGAATGCTGTTTTTGCTGCTGTTAGGTCAGGAGATACATGAGCAACCAAGTTTCCATCCTAGCATGCAGTTGCTCAGAAATTAATGTGGGAACTAGATTTTTTGCATTTTTAGCCTGTCTCTAGTTCTAAACCCAGAACCATTCTGAACTATGCTGGGATGGTGACAGTGGCAGGACTACAGTTCATCATCTTGAAGAGCAACTTTCTCTCTCTCTCTCTCTCTCTCTCTCTCTCTCTCTCGTATTTATGGCTGTGACGTGATAGGTTAGGTCTATAAGGGAATCATTCACTGACAGTTGTTGCTTAGTACTGTGGTGTTCCACTGTCTTGAATCATTCTCCAGAACCCGCCTCCCCCCTTTGCCAGTCTGAAAACACCTGTATTTTTGTGTATATAAATATACAAGCTTTCCTACCCCTGCCTTATTTGGAAATATCTGTGTGTATATATTACAGTTTACTAGAGTATTTGTAAAGCTACAAACCCTGTATTCTTTGTACAAAAAAAAAAAGCAAAAAGCAAAAGGCAACCATTATTTGCACACCTGCATTCACACAAAGTGTCCATGTTTTGTGCCATTTGCATTCCATCACGCAGCATCTGGACCCCGTGGTTTCTTTCCAATAAAGAATGTGTGGTTGGCCAACTGATGAATGTATATGACACTCCCCACTTGTGCTAGGAGCTGAAAACTATGGCTTCTAAATAGTCCCTTCAAAATAATAAATCTCAGCCGGTGCAAATCATCTGTTGGAGCTGGCCGAAGTGGCTCTGCCCCAGCATTACCCCCGGGGGACCATGGCAATGTGAGCAACAAAATTCCTCGCTGAATAATTATGTGTTGGTGGTTGATGTCTCATTCTGGCCACTGCCCATCACTGGCTCCTCCACTTCCGCTGTTTCTAAATTGATGGTCCTTTGTACACTGATGCAGGACATGGGATGCTGTGATGCCAGATGAGTTTTGTATCTAACCCTCATATAAATCTTCAAGCTATGTCACTGCAGCAATGAAGGCATTTCCCCCCTCATAATGTGATTCTGAATGGGAAAGCATGTATTTGGATCTCCCACCAAACTCACTAAAACTGCTTGCAAGCGTGGATCTTGCTGTGGATAATGCTGGCCGTGCATTTAGCGGTAAGTGGCGCCTCGCAAGCACTGACAGTGTGTGGACTTTTTGCATACATAAAAGGAGTGTGCAATTTGGAACACGCTAGACTCAGATTTGCATCACCTATTTAATTACTGAGGCAGTGTGTCCACAGCAACCAACGTTATCTGCATCCTAAAACTGGTGGCAGCATAAATAATCAATGATCTGATATATAGCTTTTTTTAGGTCCATGAGGCTGAAATTGACCTTGTATTTTAAGTATAATCAAGCTGAACAACAGGTATTGTAAAACTGCCTATCCCTCCAATCCTTAGACTTCTTCAGAAAGGAACATACTGTGCTATTAATGTGAGTCAAGATCACACCCAATGACAGTTATTTTATTATCTTTATTAACTTCTTTTAACTGAGCCATGATAGTGTCCTTGCCAAAATTTGCTAGTTGCCATTTGCTAGAACCTGTCTGCAGTTTGGCTTTTGCTCTTCAACTAACTTTTCTTACACTTTTATCCTTTCCTCCAAGGAGCCCAGAGTGCTTAGTCTCCCCACAGTAGCCTTTCACAAGCTCGTGAGGTAGCTTAGGGTGGCAGAGAAAGAAAGTTAATGACTCAGTCACCCCGTGAGCTTCATGGCAGAGTGTGGGGTTAGAATGTGGGTCTCCCAAGTCTAAATCTCTCAATGCCATGCTGGCCACCGCTATGGTCTCCTTCTCCAGTTAGAACCATTACGCTTGGCAGTCCTGCAAATGCAGCTCATTAATCACAAAAGGGATCTCTAAGGAGAAAGGAAATTGATGGCAGGAAAAATCCGCATGAGGAGCAGCAGATGGGAAGGAAGGTGGAGGGAGCACAGAGTGACTGGATTGTACCCCCATGTTCCTGTGATATCAAAGGAATCTACACATACAGAATTCTTCTTGCACATGCCAGAGACCATAATCTCCCAACATTAAACAGCTAATTTAATATCATGAAGCCTGGGGGAATACGATTTAGTACAATATTTTATTACTATCAATAGGGGAAACTAGTTTTATTTTTAGCCTCCTGCGGTTTGTCACAGGCATGGAAGAAAGTTGCACCCATTACCCAGATGTGCTGAAAGAGATGATGTGTACATTCCTTGTTCTGCTTGCTGCAGGGATATATGTGCATTATTTCTACACTGAGAGTTTTGTTGTCTGCTCATGGGGATGATGCATAAGTTTTCCCTTTGCCTGTGAATTTGGAAGGACAAGTTGTTAATGCTTTGGTCCTCTGGCACTTTCCAAGTAACGTGCTATGCAGACCCCATGTAGAAAGGATCCCACTAATATCCAAGGGGATGGCAAACTTCAGTAATTTCACAATACTAGATGTTTAGTGCAATCATATGCAGAGTTACTTCAGTGTAAGTCAACTGGGCTTTGGCTGGAGTAACTCTGTATAGGATTGCACAGTTAGCTTGTTAAATTCTGTGTATCTACTGTAATGGCACACAACTACAGATCAAAATGCAAGTGCTTAGCGCTCTTAGGAAAGCTACTTCAATTCTTGCACATCTTCTGTTAGGACACTAAATTACTTGTCTCTACTACTAATAATACATGCCCCTCTAGTTTTCAAATACCAAAACCAAAGGAAACAGAATATACCTGTTTTGCGCTAAGAGTAACTGGCCTGCTTCTGGTCACCCACAGAATTAGCTCCTATTTCTCATATTAGTTAATTCAGAAAAACACCACCCCCAGAGTCCCACACTCAGAATCCATTAAGCATATTGGAGTCAACCCCTGGGCTTACCTTGCAAGAGTGGGAAAGATCCATCCTTTAACCACCCTGTTAATGAATGAAGACAGCTAGGTAGTTAAAGAAGAACTTGGGGTCTGCTACTCGGAATGTGTTGAGAGGAACACATTCACGCAATTATTGTTTCCACCTGGCACAGAAAGGCCTGTAGTGCTTGTAATTTACTTTGTTATATGTGCTGAAAGAAATGTTCTAATTGCATGGCCCGTATTGAAACAGCAACTCTTGCAAACGTAATGTATTTCAAATCAGGCAAACCAGAAAATGAAATATCTTGATTCTTGTAGATATTTCAAGACGAAATATCTTGAATTGCTCATCCTAAGTCTTGGCTTCATCTTTCACTATCCTGTCTTTCCCACCCACATTCACACATTCCATAGAACCTCTGCAACCCAATTCCTGTTTCTGTTTGGGAGGGAGGGGTCTTCGTGCAGTGTTCCTCCCTTCCTCCCTAACACTTTAGTTAAATGCACATTGACATCCTCCATTTAAGCTGCTCTCTCCAACGGAGCCTTTGACAGACTTCTAGACAGGCCTTTGAATTTTAGGCCGTTTTCAAATGGGAGGCTTAATTCTGTTCTAGATGTAAATGTTACATTTGCGTTTTCTTTCAAATTCTCTTGCACATTAATAGCATGTGTATGTAACACACACACAATGAAAAATGAGGGGAGGGGTCTCATGTCTATGTGGGGGAAATGGCCTGCTTCTAGCTTCCCATTTGAGTCTCCAGAACTGATGGCCTTGCTTGTTTGGAAGCAGTATAATTATGGATCATGGTGTGGGATTTCTGCATAGTGCTTGTTAGATTGCCTGGTTGTACAAAATCAGTTTGCATTTTGTCCAATGTAATCCAGTCCTATCATTAGCCAGTTTCTGCTATTGTAGTTTCAACAAGGGTACCAAAACTATTTTAAGAGAGCAAGGAAAGTGTAAGATTGCCTCACTGCCCTTTTCTTAACAAATCTGTTAACTGTTTAATGCCTAATAGTTAATTAGACGTTTATTTTCATAAATGTATTTGAAGAATGGGGGATGCTAGTTTAGCCAATTTGAATATTCACTATCTGCTTTATGAGGATGTCAAATGAACTCCGTAGTAAAGGATATTGCAAAAAAAAAAATCACTACTTCTGAAGGTCTCCCTATTAACTTCAATGGCCCCAGGAGTTGTTCTTTTTTAAGTGAACCATATCAATTTAACATCCAGATTTCTTCTCTGAATAAACAGACCCACTTGCCACTTAACACACATTGGCCCTGTGTTTAACATACAGATTTGGGTTTCTTTTTTGTTTTGGAGTCAACTGTTGGAGACTACAGTTCCTAAATGGAAATGGAAACCCAAAGCTAGAGAATGAATTTATACCTTTTTGAATTTATAATCTTGCCTATGCTTCTATGGACACTTTGTATGGGCTGCAGATCAACTCCTAAAACAGCAAAGAATTTTTCCTTTCCCATATAGTATTCTCTTTTCTTTGGATTTTAAAAAGCGTATAAATGCAATAATGCAGGTAGACTAGAAATACTAGATTGAAAATTAAAGTAGTTTAGCTTGTCCCATTGTGACCTACAGTGTTGTACGACACCCAACGCTGTATCCTAGCATTCTCGAGGCTTTCCTACATAGCTGAATCTAGTATTAGCTTTGAAAATCCATTGTGTGAATGGCGGGTGGGTTGATTGGAAATGTGTACGCTCTACACACCGTATGTTATTCGCATCAGAAGCTATATGGCCACTCCATATGCTATGGAACTGTAAATGATTCCCAATATACCTGTAACCCTTATCAAGATTGTGTGAAATAAACAATATACATATATATTGTATAATTCCTATAGTGATCATCATTTTTTGTGTTTATATATGAGCCTACACATAACCCCTGTTTTTTCTTCACTCAAATGTGAAAGCATTATCTCATGTTTAACTGAAATATCTTCAGTCATGCGACAGATCCTTCCCATAAACCATCCTGACCACCATATGCCAAGTTAGCCCTTTAATTTTAGAAAAGGTGGTAAAAGGTGAAGATGGGGGAGAAGGCGTTTGGCAGAGGAGAACGGCATGCATCCAGAAGTACATCATTTGAGCAGTGCAATCTCAGAGAAGCCGAGTTCACTCTACAGTAGAAAAAAAAAAGCCATGAGAGCACATTTGTTGGTAATGTACACACTAACAGCACATTCCTGAGCTGACGGCATACGGAGACAGTGGGGAAGAGGTGCAGCTGCGCCTCCTCCTAAGCCATTTTGCGTACGAAAAAAAGCCGTTTTGCGGCTTTTTTCTGTTTAACCAGGGCCTTTCGCCCCATAGGGAACAGCGAGGCTCCGCCTGCTAAAAAGCAGGTGCAGCACTGCCGTTCCCGGTGCTGGCATACCGAGCCGAACCGGGATAGGAAGCCGCCTAACTGGCAGCTTCTCTGCACCGGTGTGGCCACTCCACGCCATGGCCTGCGCCACGGAGAGGCCGCGCTGGCAGAGGGGCGAGGCGCAGTCCCACAGCGCTCGGCCGCTGGCAGGACTGACCTCGCCGCCAGCGTGAGTGTAAATCCGTCATTACACACACGCTGGCGGCGAGGTCATGCCGCCTCCTAAGATGTTTCGGCCGGAAACCTCAGGAATGCGCAGTTAGAATCAGACAATCATAGAGTTAGAAGGGGTCATACATGCCATCTACGGTAAGTCCAACCTCCAGCTTAAAGCAGGATCTGCCTAGAGCATCCCTGACAAGTGATTGTCCAGCCGCTGCTTAAAGACTGCCAGTGAGGGGGAGCTCACCACCTCCCTAGGGAGCTTTTTTGTTTTGGAGTCAACTGTTGGAGACAACAGTTCCTAAAAAGAAATGGAAACCTACTAACACACAAAGCTGGAGAATGAAGTCTTTAGAGAAGTCTAAAGATGTCAAACAGTCAGGGTGCAGTGGCTCTGAAACATAACCACAGCGTGGACCACACTGTTATTTGCAGACGTCCATGTTTTCTTATCTCAAGGCTACCAACGGCCAAACTAGACATGACAGTGTCCTTTTGGCTGACATTTTAAAGTGATTTTAAAATGCTTTGAGGGTTTGATTCTGACTGGGTCCACAGTGTGGCGAGCTGAGGGGCTCGCCCCCCTCCATGTCTTGTCAAGTGCCAAAACAGCAGCAACCCCCTGTGGCTGTTTCGGCACTTGAAAAGATGTGGGAAGGGGTCAAGAGCGCCACACTGCAGGCACCTATGCAGCATTTTAAACATTTTAAAATGGCAGCAGTATCCTTGCAGTGCGCAACGAGGATGCTGGCAAGTCTAGATCGGCCCCAAGCAGGAGGCTGCCTGAAAGGCAAGGCGTTCAGATTAAGAACTCATCTCCTCCTCCGTACTAAGGCAGCTGTACAAGAAATATTGCGGGGGTCTGTACGTGCTCCATGCAACTAAGATCTCTGTCAGGCAAGATGCCATCATTCAGGGCATTCTGTTGATTTACAACTGTTTCAGCATAATGGAGCCTGTGCAAATTTAGCAACACCTACCTAGCAATGCTTATCCTTGCTCCCCGCACCCCACATACACGGTTGCTTCGTTTATTTTAGTGGGCTGTATGAAAAGTGGTCTTGTTCAAGCTTCTCTTGCAAAGAAAGGGCAGATTCTGTGGCCACCTCTGCGGAGTCATTTTTGATCTAGATCTTCTTTCTCTGATTAACGGGGCCCGTGTTCACAGTTCCTGGTGTGGTTTAGTGGTTAGAGCGTCAGACTAGGACCTGGGATAACTGGGTTTGAATCCCCCGCTCTACCATGGAAGACTGCCAGGTGGCCTTGGGCCTGTCACATTCTGTCAGCCTAACCTACCCTCACAGGGTTGTTGTGAAGATTAAGTGGAGGAGGGGGGAGCAATGCAAAAACCATGTCTCTGAGTCCCTGATAGGGAGAAAAGTGAGATATAATAAATAAACAAGCACATTATTTCCCTGTTCTCTGCCCCTCACAAGTGGCAGCCAATGAAATAAGGTGGGGATAAGGACACGCTGAATGCTGCAGTGGAATGTAGTTTAGCCCTAAGAGTCATTGCATTCTGCATACAGAACAGGAAAGAGTTATAAATTAGTGCTCTACTTGGTGAAAGCCTGTTACTTGGAGAATTATAACCATGTTTAGAGCCCACAAAAATAATCCTTTCTTTCTACATACCTATCTAAAGTGTGTATTTTTTTTCTCAAAAGAGAATTTTATTATGAGTATTTTATTATGGGAAATTTGGGGAGTTGGGGACAGGGCAAACATTCCTGCGACTTGTTCAGGCTAAGTCCATAATGGGCTCAGTATGTTTTTCCCCAGGGACTTGCCCAGATTGGGGCGAGAGACGTAGGGTTGCCAACCTCCAGGTATTAGCTGGAGATCTCCTGCTATGACAACTGATCTCCAGCCGATAAGAGATCAGTTCACAACTGATCTCCAGCCGATAAGAGATCAGTTCGCCTTGGCAATGGGACTCTATGGCATTGAAGTCCCTCCCCTCCCCAAACCCCACCCACCGTCGGTGGCAAAGAGGGACCTGGCAACCCTAGAGAGACGTGTTCTGAAATGCTGTGCTTTCTAGGTGTGTGACGGCCCCAATTCAGTGGGGGTATGTGTTGACCTTCACTCCCACGCTACTTTTCTGACTTGAAACAGGCCTGGGTACACTGCAAATGGGCAAAATCAGCAACTGCTAGGGTTGCCAGCTCTGGGTTGAGAAAAAACCTGGAGAGCTTAGGGGTGGAGCCTGGGGAGGGCGAGGTTTGGGCCAGGGAGAGGCTTCAATGGGGTAATAATGCTTAGAGCCCACCTTTGGAAGTGGTCATTTTCTCCAGGTGAACTGATCTTTGTCGCCTGGAGATCAGTTATAATAGCAGTAGACCACCAGCCACCACCTGGAGGTTGGCAACCCTATCCTCGAGGAAAACAAAGCATAGAGACAAATGATAGCAAAGAAATAAGAGTGGGTTGCAACAGGAAAATATTTTGAAATCTCTGCGGGCAATACATTACCACAATTTACTGGATTACCATCGCGCAAAAAAGCAAAAATATGAAATGGTTTTCAAAATGAGACTCTTCTGACTGAGCCCGTTCTCTCATCTTTTCCTCGTTTCCTGCAAAGGGATTAAGGTATCAGGTTCAGTATCACATTTGATGCTAGACTACAGTTTTGGTTTCCTGTAAGGAAAACATATTAGCAAATTAAAGATAATAAATCTGTATACTCTATGTGAAGCTGTTTGGCATGCTGTGATTACTTTATTTGTTTTATTTAGAACATCTTAATTGTGATTTTCCATCCAATTAGAGCCCTCAAGGTGGTGAAGAGTTAAAAAATACATTAAAACCAACTATCTATCTCGAAAAGCAGTCTGTAAAAGGGTCTGTAAAAATTCTTTACCCACTGGGGTACTTGCTAACCTCCAGGTGGGGCCTGGAGATCTCTCAGAATTACGACTGATCTCCAGACTAGAGAGATCAGCTCCCCTGGAGAAAATAGCTGCTTGGCCGGCTGGGCTCTATGGCATCATTTCCCACTAAGGTCCTTCCACTCAAACCCTGACCTTTCCAGGCTGTACCCCCAAATCTCCCTGAATATCCTGAGAGTTGGCAGCCCTACCTGCAGGTAGAAGGCAATGATTAGGGGCTATCAGGGTCTATGGGCTCTGATACTTGAGGTCAGAGCTACCATTTCAGGTATAATCAGGAAAAGAGATGGAAAACAGGTTAACTGCTAGGCTGTCTATTTTTTTTTTTGTTTGTTTGTTTGAGGAAGGTTTAAAGGTCTGCTTCAACCAAGATTAAACTGAAAAGCAGCCATGTATTTTAAAAATATGAATATGTAATCTAAGACAGTGTACATGTGTTTGTGTGTTAGGGTTCTCTTCCCTCCACAAAATGCACCACAGATTAACAGACTGTATAACTGGCACTATATCCAGAAAACTGTTTCCTTTAAAGGCTAGACTTCACCAAGAGGGGAATTGGAATAGTGACAAAGAGACAGCTAAATCTTCCTAAAAAGCAAAAAGTGATAAGTAATAATATCAAACAGAGTCTAGATTTTAAGCTTTTTCACCCTGGCAATCTTATTTCTTTAAAAGAAACAAGCAAATGTGGCTCACGAAAGCTCATACCCTACCAGAAAATATTTTTGTTAGTCTTTAAGGTGCTACTGGACTCTTGCCCTTTTCTACTACTGCAGACAGACTAACACGGCTACCCACTGTGCACTCTCTCCAAACCATGCATAATTTTATAGACCTCTATCATGTCTCCCCTTAGCCGCCTTCTTTCCAAGCTAATCAGCCCTAAGCATCTTAACCGCTCCCCATAGAACAGTTGCTCTAGTCCCCTAATCATTTTGGTTGCTCTTTTCTGCACCTTCTCAAGCTCTGTAATATCCTTTTTTAGGTGTGGTGACCAGAACTGTACACAGTATTCCAAGTGTGGTCTCACCATAGATTTGTACAAGGGCAGTATGATATCAGCAGTTTTATTCTCTATTCCTCGTCTAATTATGGCCAGCATGGAATTCGCCTTTTTTACAGCAGCCGCACACTGGGTTGACATCTTCAATGAGCTATCCACTACCACCCCAAGATCCCTTTCTTGGTCGGTTGCTGCCAGCACAGATCCCATCAGTGTATATGTGAAGTTGGGATTTTTTGCCCCAATATGCATCACTTTACACTTACTCACATTGAATCTCATTTGCCATTTTAATGCCCATTCTTCCAGTATGCAGAGATCCTTCTGGAGCTCTTCACAGTCCGATTTTGTTTTAACCACCCTAAATAATTTGGTGTCATCTGCAAACTTGGCTACTTCACTGTTTAACCCCAACTCCAGGTCATTGATGAACAGGTTGAAAAGAACCGGTCCCAACACAGATCCCTGAGGCACCCCACTGTTCACATCCCACCATTGTGAGAACTGACCCTTGATTCCTACTCTCTGCTTCCTATTTTTCAGCCAGCTCTCAATCCATAAGAGGACTTGTCCTCTTATCCCGTGACTATGAAGTTTGCTTAGCAGTCTTTGGTGGGGGACTTTGTCAAAAGCTTTTTGGAAATCCAAATACACAATATCCACAGGCTCATTCCTGTCCACATGCTTACTGACGCTTTCAAAAAACTCTTAATAGGTTAAGCCTGGCCCAGTGGCACTGTGGAAATCCACAAGGACTTGCAGGGAGCACCTCACTTTCCTCGTGTCCCTCTCCCCATACTATTTCCTCTTTCCCTCCTCCTGGCAATGCCCATATCCTCACCTTTTCCTGCTTCCTTCTCTCCTTCCCACCACCTACCTTTTATCCGCCCATCTTCAGCTATATTATTTGTTTACTTCATTTATACCCCACCTTCTTTCAGTGGGAAAGCAGCCTACTATCTCCTCTCCTCCATTTTATCCTCACAGCAACCATGTGAGGTAGGTTACGCTGAGGGTGTGACTGGCCCAAAGAAACTCAAGTGAGCTCCCACAACAGACTGGTGAGTCGAACTTGGGTCTCCTGGATGCTAGTCTGAAATTCTAACCGCCACATAACAATGGCTTTTGTGGGGTGGTTGCTGTTGAATAGCAGCAGGCAACCAGGTCTGGGTGAGTCACGCAAGTTGCACGGTAGCGAGTCGCCCAGTGGCTGCTGCTCGGCCTGGCCCCAGTGAGTCCTTCTTCAAAGGCCAAAATAGCCCTATAAAGGGCCCTCCCCCTGCCTTTTATTGGCAGAAACCAAGGCTTGAAGGTGGCAATACTGTTGTGGTTGCCTAGTAAGCCCCACAGTGGCCACAGAGAGGGCATTCTTTGCACTGCTTCTATCATTTTGGAGGGTTTTAAACCCTCCAAAGTATCTTTAGGGTTGCCAGGTCCCTCTTCACCACCGGCGGGAGATTTTGGGGGCAGAGCCTGAGGAGGGTGGGGTTTGGGGAGGGGAGGGACTTCAAATGCCCTAGAGGCCAAAGGCCAAAGCTACCATTTTCTCCAGGTGAACTGACCTCTATCGACTGGAGATCAGTTGTAATAGCAGGAGATCTCCAGCTAGTACCTGGAGATTGGGAACCCTAAGTATCTTTTTTTAAGACTTCAGATTTTTCTGTAAACACGGGGCTTTTCTGAGGTTTGTAGAAAGATCTGTCTTTTCTATTCATGACCCCAATCTCTGCATTTAGGTATCCACTGATGGGGCCATGAGAACTGAATATATTGATGAGATGTACTGTATAGCATTCTAGTTCTACAAAATATCCTTATATGAGTATTTGTTTACCGGCAATTACAAATATAAAGAATATTTTCCCAGCAGATACACAGCAATAGGTCCATATTCAAACCCATTTGTAGCAGTCTGACTACTCACCATCTAAAATAACAAATGAGCAGACCGTAGACTAAGCCCCAGAAAATGCACCCTACAATTACTGCACCTAAAATGTATTGTCCAGCTGTAAGAAAAATTCAAGAAATAATTAAATATAATCATCTCACAGTGAAAAAGTAACTACTAATATTTCCTAATATGTCTGTAAAATGGATTGCCTGAAGATCTCTTCTGAGGAAGTTACAGGTAAGTTCTTAGTGTCTGTTACATCGGTTCTCAACAAGGGGGGAATTTCCCCCGGGGGGGATTTTAGGTTTCCAGGGGGGCAATTAGGACCACTATTCAGCAAAGGGTGGTGTCCTGTAGATTATGTACAATCTGTAAAATTGTAGCTTGTTGTTAATTTAATCTGCGACATTCAATAAAGTTTACAGTATGACTTATTTTGGGAAGGGGGGAATTATATTCTGAACAATGGTGAAAGGGGGGAATGGAGCAAAGAAGGTTGAGAACCTCTGGTCTATAAGATGTTAGAAATGTTTTTTTTTTTTTTTTGCCCCAGTATGTATCACTTTGCACTGGCATATGTTGAATCTTGTTCCTCTGCCCATAAACATGCACAAAAAGACACTTGATTTCTTACTTCCAGAGGAAAAACAGAGAGAATAGAATCATACAACATAGTCTACTTCAGGGGTCAGCAAACTCATTAGTCAAAAGAGCCAAATATCAACAGTACAACGATTGAGATTTCTTTTGAGAGACAAATTTCTTAAATTTAAACTATATAGGTAGGTACACTGTTTATTAACTTAATAAACTTTAATTAAAGTTTTAAGTCAATTAAACTATAGGTACACTGAATAAAACTTGATATCATACTTAATAATGATCTTATTTATTGATAAAAATTAAATTGTAAGTCCCTGCCATTTCCCCCTCCCCATCTGGAGTCCTCATCTGGAGGCCTGGTCTACCGCCATAAAAGCCTATTGGTAGACCTGACCTCCGGCTGAGTCCCATTGGGAGGCCAGGTCTACCCATTGGCTTTCTTGGCAGTAGACCTGGCCTCCGGAGGCCCATAGAAGCCAATTGGTGGACCTGGCCTCTGAAGGGGGACTTTTTCCCCTCCTCAGAGTCCAGGTCTACCGCTAAGAAAGCCAGTGGGTAGACATGGCCTCTGAGGAGGAAAAAAAGTAAGCAAGGTATCCATAAAATTAAATCATGACAATGACTGACAAACACTTAATGTGAACAATGTGAGCAAACTTCTAGATTCACAGATGCAGTAAACACATGAGAACATAAGAAAGGCCGTTCTGGATCAGACCAAGGCCCTTCAAGTCCAGCAGTCTGTTCCCACAGTGGCCAACCAGGTGCCTCCAGGAAGCCCACCAGCAAGACCAGTGCAGCATCATTTTCCTGCCTGCGTTCCATAGCACCTGATATAATAGGCCTGCTCCTCTGATCCTGGAGAGAATAGGCATGCATCATGACTAGTATCCATTTTGATTAGTAGCCATGGATAGCCCTCTCCTCCATGAACAGGTCCACTCCCCTCTTAAAGCCCTCCAAGTTGGCAGCCATCACCACCTCTTGGGGCAGGGAGTCCCACCATTTAACCACGCGTTGTGTGAAGAAATACTTCCTTTTATCAGTTTTGAATCTCCCACCCTCCAGCTTCAGCAGACGACCCCGAGTTGTAGCATTACGTGTGTCCCGGGTCGGGGACCCCACCCCACGCCCCGGGGCTTTCCCGCCACCCTCCACTTACCAAACAAGCCCCTGCGCTGGCTCAGAAGACAACGGGGGAACTGAGTTGGCGCCGCAGAAGATGGGGCGCCGTGGCCCAGCGCTGCTGCCGGGGACGCGCCGCCAAAGGAAGCCCGCCCCACCCAACAGCTGATAGGCGGGCGGGCCCGGGCCAGGAACCGCCCAGCTGCCCGCCCAGCAATCGCGTGGCTAGAGGGGAGGGGAGGCTTTAGCCTCCCAACCATTGAGGGCAAGGGAAAGGGGGACCCGGCCATTCTCCACGGCGGGGGGGGGGGGGAGAGACAGCGTGCCCACTCGCCTGTTCTCTTGCGCTCGCTCTCTCCCTCTCAGGCGCGCCAGCTCTGCAGCCCGGCTGCGGGCGCGAGTGGGCGCGAGAGCAGGGGCTCCGAACCAAGTTCGGAGAGCCGCACTCAAGGGGCCAAAGAGCCACATGCGGCTCTCGAGCCGCAGTTTGCTGACCCCTGGTCTACTTTAATATTCTGGAGTTACTCAACAGAGAAGTAACATCATGAGCACTGGGAAAGAATCTTGGATTGTACATTCCCAATTAACACAAGAAGACTTGGCAAGGGTGTGCTGAAGTGATTATTAGAGAGAAAAGCTGGATGTTTGTCTCAAAAGGACAAAAGCTGGATGTTTGTCTCAAAAGCTGCACGCACAAAATCAGCCTGATGAAAAAAAACCAAAACCACATCAGAGGCGAGGGAAAACACTTTCCATTTCTCTTTTCCACACAGCTGTTTTGCTCTGCTTTGGCTTCCTTACAGCGGCACTATTGTCCTCTATTCAACCTGCTTCAGTGTTTTCCCCTGCTTTGGTGTGATCTTTCTCAAACCTGGGATGACTTTCACCCAGCAACGGGTCCCCTGGGTTTCCTCATCACCACCATGACTGTCAATTCAGCCCAGCAGCAACAGGACTTCCATTTTCCCTCGTCCTGGATCCCTGGCATAGAAGAGAGGAATGGCTGTTGGGGTGGTGGGCTGAGGCAGGGGAAATGGTGTCAGTGTGGACCTGACTGGGAAAGATCCAGTCTTTAAAGTCCATTCAGCAACCACCCCAACTTGGCTGTGATCTTGCCAAAATGACTGTCATAATGCAGGTTTTAGAGAGCCCTTGATTTTACCAAACCTCTGCTTTATCTTGGATGTATACTTGAATTAGAAGAGGAAATGAGTATAGGGGTTACTTTCCCATAATAAGGCCTGAGGTAAGGACCAGATTCCACACTTACTTAAAACTTTAATGCTGCAAACCTATACTTATTTAGGAGTAAGCACCACTGAATTAAATGGATCTTACTTCCAAGTAAACAGGCATAAACTTAGGCTGTATAATGTTCAGAAGGCTTCACCTCGTTCAAAGAATTCATCCCTCTTCAATCGCTGAAGAATAGGGAAATTCTTGATATACATTGCACACACTCTGCAAAAGAAAACCATTATTTAACAGAATATGAGTCATTCCCTGGTCACTCCCCTTGCAGTTACTGGAGTCAGAAGGTCAACATAATTTGTGTGCATGTGTTAAGTGCCGTCAAGTTGCTTCCGACTCATGGTGACCCTATGAATCAACGGCCTCTAAAATGTCCTATCTTTGACAGCCTTGCTCAGATCTTGCAAACTGAGGGCTGGGGCTTCCTTTATTGACTAAAGCAAAATGGCATTCATAATGTTTTCCATGCCAGTAGTATTTACCAGGCAATCAGATTATGTTGCCCAACCCACAAGATGTCTTCACCACACAGATATCTGGTGGTCAAGTTGAGGGAATTTTCTTGTGCTCCGGAAAATCATGCACACAAGTAACTCTTCCAGTATCACTAGCAATGGTTTCCAATCAGGATTCAGGACTTAGGTTGCAAATGTTCAAAGTGGCAGGCCTCATTAATGGCAGGTGGGGGAAGGATTCCAACTGAGCTCTTGGAACCTCAGACTGCCCATAAACAACCTATGAAGAGTCACTGTGGAAAGAGTGATCTAGTCAGGTAGAGTGCTCATTTGTTTTCTAATAGTAGCCAACCAGATACTGCTGGGAAGTTTACAACCACAGCATAAAGGCAACATCCCCATCACCTGGTATTCAAGGATGCATCAGTTCTGAACACAGGAGAAAATTGGTTCATTCCACCATGTTTGGTGGCTTTGTGACAAAGCTAAGAACTACTGGGATATGATTTATAATGTACTAAGATTAATATTACAACAAAATATCCCTAAATTACCTGAGATGATGTTGCTAAGTATTATACCTGACTATATTTTAACACAGAGAACTTTTTTGCTCGATGCTACCACGGCTGCAAGGTTAGTTTATGCAGCTAAATGGAAGACATCTGAGATTCCGGAGAAAAAGGATCGGATCCTGAAAATGTTTGAACTGGCGGAGATGGCGAAATTGACTGCGTTGATAAATCAGGATGAAAACGAAGCATTTTTGAGGGAGTAGGAGAGCTGGATTGTATATTGTGATAATGAACTGAAAATGAAAAATGTAAAAGGCTATGACTTATTCTAATTCAACTGCTAAATAGCAAAAACCTCATTTTTAAAGGGAGAAGAAAATTAAGTAATTAAATTAAGCTGAAGTAAAATTTTGTATAATGAACTATGATGAATTAGATACTAATCGTAAAGAGGATATCTGGGACTGTAAGAGATGGAGGAGGGTGATGGGGAAATAAGAAAATAGAATTTAGGTGATCTATGTAATATAGATATACTGTAGATTCAGAGAGAATTATGTTAACAATGTTAATGAAATGTATGTGATAGAACTAAGAAAAATAAAAAATTATTATACAAAAAAAAATTCTGAACACAGGACGGGCAATAGCTGTTTAAGGCCCATGTTCTCTGAAAGTCTACTGCATATTAATATCTGATGCATTTAATTTTGACATAAATCTCCCCAGTGGTATCCTTATGAGACAAAAATGGAAATCAATGTAGGCCTTCCTAGGCTTTAGAGAGGACACATAGCACCGTTGCAGTTTAAAGTGCTACAAAATACAAGCCAGGAACCTGCAAGTAGTTGTGGGAGTCGCTTCATTTCCCCCTGTACCCCCTTCCCCATGTTATTTCCTCTTTCCCTTCTTCCAGCAGCCGCCATATTCTCTCACTTTTTTCTCTTCTTCCTGTTCACCAACCAACCTTTCTTTTATCTGCCCCCTAGTCTTGAGCATTATTATTTATTTTTCTTCATTTACAGCCCACATTTCTCCACAATGGGGACCCAAAGCAGCTTACCTCACTCTCTGCGCCTCCATTTTATCCTCACAATAACCTTGTGGTGTAGGTTAGGCTGACAGAGAGTGACTGGGCCAAGGTCACTCAAAAAGCTTCCGTGGTAAAGTGGGGTCTCCTAGATCCCAGACTGACACTCTAACCACTGTACCACACTGTCTCTCAGTTTTCCATCCTTCCTTCTGGCTGGCAGCCTTTCTCTGGGAAAATCTTTGTCAAGCTGCAAAAACTGTGTGGCAGCAAGGAATTTGTTGCATTCTCATTTTCCTCGCTTGTAAACTCCTGTTTCTTCCGGAGGGGTGGTGGTGGTCTATTTTGCACATGTTTTTCTCCCTCTAGTGGTTGATTCGATATTACACCAATTTATGTCTGGCATAAAAACCTGCAGTGTAATATCGAATCGACCAATAGAGGGAGCAAAACACAGAACCAGAGGGAGCAAAACAGAAAAAAAACCATCCAGTCTAGTACTAGCAAAATTAACAATTTAACAGTTCAATGTCACTTTCTCCCTTCTCCAGAGAACATGGGCTTGAGCAAAGTTTGAAGCTTTACTCCAGCCATTTAAGTTGGGAGATCAGACTCCTTAGGCTGGAGGAAGACTTCAAATTTTGCTGAGCAGATTAGTAGGATACAGACCATGGACCAGGCATTTCTTGAAAAGCATAATGCAAGTTTCCCAGTTTCAGAGAACTCTTTTCCAGACCTAAAGTGTTGACAATATAGAACGGCAATACAAATCCTTATGCAAGCTGAAGTATTCGATGCAATTTTAGAGTTCACATAAATATATCTAAACGGCAGGCTAATAAAAAAGATAAAATTATCAGAATCTGTACCTCGGTTTCTAAGATGTCATTTAGACTGTCAACATTTGGGTCTACCATTGAAAGTCTACAATATGGGCAGCACATCCTAGGACATGGCCACTGTAGTTACCATTTCAATCACCATATTAGGGGGAAGGAAAACCAACAAATACTGGATTGTCTTAAGGAGCAATCATGGCCTTTCCAAAATAAATTAATAGCAGCATTTTTCCTGATGCATTTGGTATGAAGCAGCATCTAATGGATTATAGAAAGGTACAACTCTAATGTTAAGGAGAAAGTATTGCAGTATAGATATACTTTATAATCCTCTGGAGACTGCCAGATGGCTTTTTAATTCATCGTTACTAACCTGTCAGTGTAGTCTTACAGAGATTTAAATGTTTTTTTCTGGATCTAATTGGAAAGCACAGATCACCTCCAGAACAAACCATTTATGTAAAAGTAACACGCTTGTCTTGACAATGGAGAATATCTCTATGACATCATCAGTTCCAGAATTCAAAGCTCCTAGCAACAGAGTCTTTGGGATTTTATACTGGAATTAAATTTAATGTACAACTTTGAATGCTACTTGCACTGATAAGGGCACCAGTTCATTCCTTTGTGACTTCTGCTGCTATTTTTGTTGTTGCTGTTGTATTAGGAGATTCTGTGATGTGTGGTAACTGTACGCCAAATGCCCAGGGAACACATATGCAGTATGTACACATTCATGAATGGGGCTGTCAGGTCCCTCTTCACTACCGTCAGGAGGTTTTTGGGGTGGAACCTGAGGAGGGCGGGGTTCGGGGAGGGACTTCAATGCCATAGAGTTCAATTGCCAAAGCATCCATTTTCTCCTGGTGAAGTGATCTCTTTCAGCTGGAGATCTGTTGAAATAGCAGATCTCCTGCTACTACCTGGAGGTTGGCAACCCTATTCATGAACTCCATTGCATGTGCCCTGCAATACCCACATGCATATGCATCTGCGCACCTACACATCTAGAAAAGCTAGACACACCAGCAATTCCATGTACACAGTAATATCTCTCCTCAAGCACCACAATAGGGTTGTCAACCTCCAGGTGGTGGCTGGAGATCTCCTGGGATTACAACTGATCTCCAGGCGACAAAGAGGAGTTCACCTGGAGAAAATGGCTGTTTTGGAGGGTGGACTGTATGGCATTATACTGTGCTGAGGCCCCTCCCCAAGCTCCATCCTCCTCATGCTCTACCCCCTCATATCTCCAGGTATTTCTCAACCTGGAGCTGGCAACCCTACCCCACATGCAGCCTCCCCATGGTAAAGGAGTTACCAAGAATAGTGGGAACGAGCCCCTTTTCTGTTCCTTGGAGGATGCCGGTCCGAATGGCGAGGCTTTGGGGACACAATCTGAATGTATTAATGCATGAGGTGTGCTGGATCAGTGTGCAGCAGCTTCTTTGTTGCTGTAACAAAGAAACGTCTCCATTTAGCAACGAAAAAGTAGCAACTGAAAAAGAGGGCCACAAAAAAAATCGCGCAGTTGTATCTTTTAGGCCATTTATGCACGGGAGGTCTTGCCTTGTATTTGCCACTCCCTAAATGCACATTTCCCCCAGCCAAATTCTCAAAAACAAGCCCCCATGCAGAGTTTTGAGAATTCAGATGGGGGAAATGTGCATCTAGAGAGTGGCAAACCCAAGGCAAAACCTCTCGTGCACAAATGGTGTTAAAGTCACAACTGTCTACGGAGATACACTTGGATCTTTCCCTGCCCTGCTCCACTCTTCCCTAGGAGGCTGCTAAATGTATGCATGGGAGGATTTGCCGCTTTCTAGATGCACATTTTCCCCATCTGAATTCTCAAGTCTTCTTGGGGGCTTATTGTTGAGTTTTGAGAATTCGGATGGGGGAAAATGTGCATCTGTGTTCATGTCTTAAGTGCCGTCAAGTCGCTTCCGACTCATGGCGACCCTACGAATGAAAGTCCTCCAAAACGTCCTGTCTTTGACAGTCTTGCTCAGGTCTTGCAAACTGAGGGCTGTGGCTTCCTTTATTGTCAATCCATGTCTTGTTGGGTCTTCCTCTTTTCCTGCTGCCCTCAACTTTTCCTAGCATAGTTGTCTTTTCCAGTGACTCTTGTCGTCTCATGGCGTGACCAAAATACGACAGCCTCCGTTTTGTCATTTTAGCTTCTAGGGTCAGTTCAGGCTTGATCTATAACCCACTGGCTTGTTTTTTTGGCAGTCCACGGAATCCATAACACTCTCCTCCAACACCACATTTCAGAGGAATCTATTTTCTTCCTATCAGCCTTCTTCACTGTCCAGCTTTCACACCCATACATAGTAATAGGGAATACGATGGCATGAATTAATCTAGTCTTAGCGGCCAGTGACACATCCTTACACTTCAAAATATTTTCTAGCTCCTTCATGGCTGCCCTTCCCAGTGTCAATCTCCTTCTGATTTCTTGGCTGCAGTCTCCCTTTTGGTTGATGGAGCCAAGGAATAGAGTCTTCAACCATTTCAATTTCCTCATTGTCAACCTTGTGTGTGTGTGTGTTAAGTCCCGTCCAGTGGCTTCCGACTCGTGGCGACCCTATGAATGAAAGTCCTCCAAAACGTCCTGCCTTTGACAGCCTTGCTCAGGTCTTGCAAACTGAAGGCCGTGGCTTCCTTAAAGTTGTGCAACTTTAAAGCTGTCAACCTTAAACGTTCACAGTGGGTAGCTGTGTTAGTCTGTCTGCAGCAGTAGAAAAGGGCAGGAGTCCAGTAGCACCTTAAAGACTAACAAAAATATTTTCTGGTAGGGTATGAGCTTTCGTGAGCCACAATGGCACAATTAACAGAATACATGAAAGATAATACACGAGAGAACCGTGAGAGATGGAAATCCTTTTATGAATATATTAAAAGCACCAGACAAAAGAGCTAGTCAAATCAAATTACGTTAAGAAAATATGGAAGACGGTATTATTAAGAGGGGTAGAGATTGTTAGATACCAACAAAATGATATGTAAATAATATTATTTTCCCTTTCCCTATTTTTTCCTTGTATATCTACTTATTAACGAAATAATAAAAAAATATGCAATTAAAAATATATATTTTCTGGTAGGGTATGAGCTTTCGTGAGCCACAGCTCAAGCTCATACCCTACCAGAAAATATTTTTGTTAGTCTTTAAGGTGCTACTGGACTCTTGCCCTTTTCTACACCCTTAAAGTTGTGTAATTCTCCTGCAGTCATCACTTTTGCCTTCTTGACGTCCAGCTGCAGTCCTGCTTTGGCCCTTTCTCTTTTAACTTTCAGCAGTAGGCCGTTTCCAACGTGCATCTGCAGAGCAGCAAATCCCAGGCAGAAACCCTCCCGTGCGAGGGTTGAGCGAGCGAGGGAAGCTGCGGCCTAGAGCGGCCTCTCCCCCCCCCCGCCGCCACAGTGGAGGACCTCTGCCGGCGCGTGCGCAGTGAAGCCCGGCCTGGCTGGCGAGCAGGCGCGGCGGGACGAGGCCTCAGGAGCCGGGGAGCGCCGCGGCCCGGCGAGGAGCGCGTGAGAAGGCCGCCGCCGCCCGCTTCTTCTTCCGCCGGGGCTCCCTCCGCTGCCGCCGGCGCCGCCATCATGTCGGAGCGCCTCAGCAAGCCCACCTGCCTGATGGCGGCCAGCGCGGCGGCCGCAGGTGAGCGGAGGCCGGCCTCCTTCCCCGCCCCCATCCGGGTCCTTTCGGGCTTGCAGCGCCATCCGGGTTCTTTTGGGCTTGCAGCCCCATCCGGGTCCTTTCGGGCTTGCAGCGCCATCCGGGTCCTTTCGGGCTTGCAGCCGGGAGGGAGCTGCGGAGCTGGCCGGGGAAGTGACCCTGACGCTGGGTGGGATGACCTACCCGCCCGTCTGGCGGAGCGCCCGGGCCTGTAGGCCGGGCCTTTTGCCAGGCGTGGCGGGAACATCCCCGGTGCATTTTTGCACTCTGCAAAAACAACCTCTGGTTAGACCTCGACCTAGAGCCCTGTGTTCGGTTTTGGGCCCCGCAGTTTCAGAAGGATGTAGTGAAGTGCCCTGGTTGTCCATTTATTCGTGGAAGGTTTTGCATTGGATTTGCCACTCTATAGATGCACATTTTCCCCCTCTGAATTCTCAAAACTCTGCATGGCGGCTTATTGTTGAGTGTTGAGAATATGGATGGGGGAAAAGTGCATCTAAAGAGTGGCAAATCCAATGCAAAACCTTATTCGTGGAAGGTTTTGCATTGGTTTTGTCTCTATAGATGCACATTTTCCCCATCTGAATTCTTGAAACTCTGCGTGGCGGCTTATTGTTGAGTGTTGAGAATATGGATGGGGAAAAAGTGCATCTAAAGTGGCAAATCCAATGCAAAACCTTATTCGTGGAAGGTTTTGCATTGGATTTGTCTCTCTGTAGATGCACATTTTCCCCATCTGAATTCTCGAAACTCTGCGTGGCGGCTTATTGTTGAGTTTTGAGAATATGGATGGGGGAAAAGTGCATCTAAAGAGTGGCAAATCCAATGCAAAACCTTCCATGAATAAATGGCCTATTATAGAGTCCAGTGAAGACAACTAGGAGGAGATTAAAAAGAGCAACAGTTCTTTATTTAGCTAAACACAGACCTGGGGGTGAAATAACCCACGAATAAGATGCAGAGTTACTCACCCCCAGAAACAAAGGAAGCTTAGTTCTTGTAGGTTATCCGGGCTGTGTGACCGTGGTCTTGGTATTTTCTTTCCTGACATTTCGCCAGCAGCTGTGGCAGGCATCTTCAGAGGAGTAACACTGAGGGACAGTGTCTCTCAGTGTCAAGTGTATAGGAAGAGTAATATATAGTCAAAAAGGGGTTGGGTTTGAGCTGAATCATTGTCCTGCAAAAAGTAACAAAGGTAATGTGCTAATCATTGTCCTGTAAGTATCAACATAAGGAGCTGGGGATGTTTAGCCTGAAGAGAAGACTGAGAGGGGATATGATAACCATCTTCAAGTACTTGAAGGGCTGTCATATAGAGGAGATTGCTGAGTTGTTTTTTGTTGCCCAAGAAGGCCGGACCAGAACCAAATGGGTTGAAATTACATCAAAAGAGTTTCCGTCTAGACATTAGGAAGAATTTTCTAACAGAGCGGTTCCTCAGTGGAACAGGCTTCCTTGGGAGATGGTGGGCTCTCCATCCCTGGAGGTTTTTAAGAAGAGGCTAGATGGCCATCTGTCAGCAATGCTGATTCTATTACCTTAGGTAGTTCATGAGAGGGAGAGCACCTTGGCCATCTTCTGGGCATGGAGTATGGGTCACGGGGGCGGGGGGGAGGTAGTTTAGAATTTCTGCATTGTGCAGGGGGTTGGACTGGATGACCCTGGTGGTCCCTTCCAATTCTAACCAGCTTCTACCAGCCAGTTTCTGGTTGGCTGTCACGTTAATGGCACTCCATTGCATGTGCCCTGCAATACCCACATGTATATGCATCTATGCAGCTACACATCTACAAAAACTAGACACCTACGCTAGCTATTCCATGTACACATTAATATCCCTCCTCAAGCCCAACATGCGGCCTCAGCGTGGTAAAGGAGTTACCAAGAATAGTGATCTGCATCTGCATGCTGTCCCCCTTCCAAATCGGCTCCTACAGGCCAACTAATGGTTGGCAGTCACATTAGTGGCACATGAGCCCCGCCAGAAAACCAGAGTGACAGCCTCGCACTGTAAGGGGATCTGTGAAAAAGGCTATGAAACAGCGGGTAGAGGGTGGTCTGGTGGCATACACAGCATTGACAATTGGGTTTCTTTGATTTTAAACGACGAGCATCCTCGTTTTTGCTCAGAATATGCCCTGGAAAGCCTTATTCTACCCGGGTCCGTCCAGAAAATTTTCATAGGAGGGAGGCAAATGAGTACAGTGGTGGTCAGCCCATCATTGTTTATTTACTGTATTTATAGATCAGTGTTCTGCTTGAGACTCAAGGTAGATTACCTGGTATAAAACAGTGTAATCAGGTAGCAGGAGAAGACTAATAAACACTGCAATAAGACTAGGATTACAAAAGTTAGAAAAGGGCAAAAAAGCATCAGACCTGCAATGTCGAGCAATGCTTTCTAATGGAATTACAAAAAATGAAAACAATGCTGTATAAAAATGCCCTCCCAAACAATGGTTTTACATAGTTTGCAGAATTAAAGAAGTGTCGAAGCCTTTCTTTCAGTTATTGAAACCTGAAACTAAATACAACCTTTTATCTGTAAATTTTCTGGAAGGGAAACAGAAAGCTCTGTCAGTCCAAACAGAGCATTCAAAACAAGAACACCTGTCATACCACGTGTAGCTAAAACTCTGCTGGGAATTCTTTTTTTTGGTTTTGGTGTAAACAAGCTGAGATTGTGATTTTTCAGACCCTAATCTGGAGGACAAATTGGTTTGCTTCTCTAAAAGCTCGTAGTCTATGTTTGAAATTGAGCAGTTGCTGGATTCTTGCATGCACTAAAATTTAAAGTCTACATAGCTATTTTTAATGTGAACCATTAAAATGCTGTTAGGGGTGCAAAACGATTATTCATATAATCAGTTAATATTAACAATTAACAAAATTCACTTAACAACAATGTTTTGTTCTTGGTTATCAGGTGTGTCTGCTGACTCCTTCCTTCATTCTTTTACACTGGCGAGTGCGGCTTTTAATCTACAGGTTGCTACCCCTGGGGTAAGTGAGAGTATTTGCTCTTAACGGCATGGTAGTCTGAAAAGGCCTGGGCTCTGGTTGATCCCAGACCATTGGAGCTGTATTTAGGAGAGTGGAAGGCAATACAAAGCATCCCCCCTTTAGTTTACCTTGAAGGGTAGAGAGTACCCTCTTTACCTCCTCAGACTCTGGAGGTAGTGGTTGAGTTGAGGTAGTGGGCAGAGCCTGTTTGGCAGTGCCTTTAAGGATGGGCAGGAATGGTATTTTTCAGGTTTGCGTTTAATAAACCCAGAAAATTTTGAAAAAACCAACTATAAGGGATTTGGCTTTTCCGAATAATTGAAAATGTTTGGGTTTATTATTCCGTGGAGCCCAGCATTCAGTTCTATTCCACCTGCCACCTCCAAAGTCCATGCATCTGTGTTCAGATCCCCGCCATCTGCCATCCCCAAAGTCCACGTGGACTTTGGAGGAGGCAGGCGGTGGTGAGGACTCACCCAGCAGGTAAATAAGGAGGGAGGGAGAAAAAAATGGTGGTGGGGCCAAAGCAGCCCCAAATGCCGGAAAAAATTGGCTTTTATGTAGGATCCACTTTTTTGGCACCCTTTAATTGCCACTGTTTTTTACCAGTAAAAAAAGTATTTTCTGTTTTTTTTTCAGTTCAGCTTTAGCTGAATGCACACCCCTAGTTCCAACCCCTTAATTATCTTGATTGCCCTCTTCTGCCTTTTTCCAGCTCTGCAAGCATTCCACACAGAGTTGATATTTTCATCAAGCTGCTCACTACAACCCCAAGATTGCAAAATTTGTTGTTGTTTTCTAACACCCAGCAATCTGAGACTGTGTTCTTCAAGAAGCAGTGGAAGAGACGGTTCTTCAGCTATATGTTTAGTGTTGCTGGCTCTGTTTAAAATTGTGTCCGTGTTTACAATATCAGGGCCAGTTTTATTGTTTATGATTGTTTATGATAAGCACAAGAAGAAATTGCTTATACATTAATAAAGTTGGCCATATCAAATTTTACTAATGTATAGAAACACAATATTTAACTTTAAAACTAAAAGTGTTATTGCTTATCTTTGCATTAGTTGGATTTTGAACAATGATTCTTCTAGGGAAAGCCTATTGATTTCGTTGATGTCAATGAGGCAAACATGCGTTGGATCCAGGACTTTCGTATGAAATCCTATGCAAATCCTGCCAAACTAGAATCGACTGATGGTAAAGTATCTTTTGGCATGTATGAAGAGCATCTGTAGAAATGCAGTGTTCTTTCTTGCCTCAATGAGTTCAAGGGATACAAAAGTATTTGTCTGTTGAAATCAGTGAGAATTAAAAGTGTTTCACTTTGGCATGCTCATGCCCACTGTGTACTGATGTTATAATTTTGTATAGTTTCCATAGTCAAAATAATAAATCAAGTGAAAAATCGATGTAGATGTTTTTCTATTACATCTTTTGCTGCCATACAAATTAAGGTGAAATCGTATTCTGAAAAAGCTAGTGCTGAGTGACTCGGTTTCCCTTTTGCATCTTGCATACACCATTCTGTCTGCTTAGTCTTCTGAATTGGAGATCCTTCTTTCCACAGTATCCATGTAAACTGTTAGCATTTTGTTAGGAGCAGGCTGAATTTTTAATGTGTGAGATTATCAGGGATTGGGAACAAGCTTAGCCTTCCACCCCAGTGTTGTACTAAGGAATAGCTGTTTTTCTTTGCTGTGGAAAAGTAACTTGCTGGATTTACAGAGACAAATATGGTGATTTGGGTTAAAAACTGACACAGGACGGGCCGTCTAGTGTTGACAAGAGCACCATGGGAAAGGGGAGCAGCAGCCTCCCTCCTGAAGGCAGCTTTGGGACTGTGTTTCCAAAGCATTCTCTCTTCTCCCACCATGAACCATTGGAGCTGTATTTAGGAGAGTGGAAGGCGATGCAAAGCATTCCCCCCCTTTCGTTTTCGTTGAAGGGTAGAGAGTAGAGAAGGGTAGAGCGAAAAAGAGAGCCAGTTTGGTGTAGTGATTACGAGCGGTGGTTTGGAGCGGTGGAGTCTGATCTGGAGAACAGAGTTTGATTTCCCCACTCCTCCACATGAGTGGTGGAGGCTAATCTGGTGAATTGGATTTGTTTCCCCACTCCTACGCACGAAGCCAGCTGGGTGACCTTGGGCAAGTCACACTCTCAGCCCCACCTACAAAGTATCTGCTGTGGGGAAGGGAAGGTGATTGTAAGCTGGTTTTAGTCTCCCTTAAGTAGTAGAGAAGGTCGTCATATAAACAACTCGTCCTTTTCTTGCTCTTCTTCCTCCCCCCTCTTTACTTCCTCAGACTCTGGAGGTAGGGGTTGAGTTGAGGTAGTGGGCAGAGCCTGTGTGGCAGTGCCTTTAAGGATGGGCAGGAATGGGAGAAGAAAGCTGAGCCTCCAGTTCCTCATCGCCCTTGAGTAGGTCAAGCATTAGGTCTGCGACAAAATGAGGGAGAAATTATGAGGTATGAATTAATGGTGTTGTGGAAGGAGCTAGAAGTCTCCATCTTTCTCCTTCCATTGCCTGTCAAACTTGACAGACTTTTTAGGTCCCTTGCACATACCATAGCAAGAATTCATGTACCTCATTTTGTTCTTCCTATCTAGGTGCCCGATACCATGCATTGTTGATTCCTGACTGTCCTGGTGCCATGACGGATCTGGCAAACAGCGGGTACTTAGCTAGGATATTGCAGCATTTCAGCTCTGAAAACAGTGAGTAAGCATCCTCGGGGATTTATGCCCGTTTGAATATTTTTGTACAGCTTGGACTAGGAAGCATGCAAAAGATGCTATGAATAATTCTGCTTCTGGTCAGTCCAGGAGTCTTGAGAGGCTAATGTTGATGTACGTAGCAAAGCATTGTTCACTTCAGTAACATAAGAACTGTTTTAGTTAATTGGGAAAACAATATTAAGAATGAATGGTTGAAATAGCATATTCCAGTATATGTTGCTTAAAAAGGTAAAGGTCTCCTGTGCAAGCACTGGGTCATTTCTGACCCATGGGGTGACATCACATCCCGACGTTTCCAAGGCAGACTTTGTTTACGGGGTGGTTTGCCAGTGCCTTCCCCAGTCATCTTCCCTTTACCCCCAGCAAGCTGGGTACTCATTTCACCGACCTCGGAAGGATGGAAGACTGAGTCAACCTTGAGCCAGCTACCTGAAACCGACTTCCGTCGGGATCGAACTCAGGTCGTGAGCAGAGCTTTTGACTGCAGTACTGCAGCTTAACACTCTGCGCCACGGGGCTCCTGTGTTGCTTACTTGGCACATATTTATTCATTAACGTTATTTATAGTTGCCTTTTTCACTGAGACTCAAGGTAGATTTCAGAATTAAAAACAATGACCATCATAAGGCAGACAATAAACAGTGTAATGATTGGATTACTAGATTATAAAACAATGCCATAAAACAGTAGAAGACATGATATAAAAGACATTTAAAAAAACCGGATTATAGAATTTAGAAAAGAGTGCATTAAGAAGATAATGCATACAATAAACAGTGCCATAAACTACAGCCCTTGTTCTTTCATAAAACCTGTACATCCTGTGTAGCACACCCTGGTATAAAAATACCCTCCTGAACAATTCCATTTTGCGTATCCTATGGAATGAAAGAAGTGAAGTGTGGGAGCCTTCCTCCTATCCTCAGGCAGGCCCTGCCACAAAGCGGGAGCCACATCAGTGAATGCTCAGGTACGGGCAGCTGCTGATTGTACCTGTTTGCAGGCTGGCATCTTCAGCAGACTTTGCTCAGATGAGCACAGCTGTCACAGTGGGGCATGTTGGGAGAGGCAGTCATTTTGGTATATGAGTCCTAGGCCATGAAGAGCTTTGTAAGTGATAGTACTTGATTTGAACCTGAAAACTAATTGGTAACCAACAGAGCGGCCATCAGTAGTCAAGCTGCAGCGTTCTGTCTCAGCTGGAATTTCCGGGTTGTCTTTAGGGCAGATGCATGTAGAATGCATTACAATAGTCTGGCCCTGCAATTACTATGACTTGGAGCTATGTGGCCATATAAATCTGGGTCAAGGAAGAGGAGCCATCTTCTGGGTTAAATGAAGACTCTGGCATCTTTTTGAACATAACTCCCTCCCCCCAATAATGTTCACTGTCATTAAAATCCCAACCATTCTTCCATAAGCACATCGATACACCCGATTAAGTGAAAGTGGATGTATGCTTTAAATACATTGCTCTCATTTTTGTGATCAGTTAGACAAGGGAGAATAAAAATATATAGATTAAGTAAGTGTACTTCCTGTAAGAGCCCCGGGGCGCAGAGTGGTAAGCTGCAGTACTGCAGTCCAAGCTCTGCTCATGACCTGAGTTCAATCCCAATGGAAGTCGGTTTCAGGTAGCCGGCTCGAGGTTGACTCAGCCTTCCATCCTTCCGAGGTCGGTAAAATGAGTACCCAGCTTGCTGGGGGTAAAGGGAAGATTACTGGGGAAGGCACTGGCAAACCACCCCGTAAACAAAGTCTGCCTAGTAAACATCGGGATGTGACGTCACTCCATGAGTCAGGACTGACCTGGTGCTTGCACAGGGGGACTACCTTTATCTTTACTTCCTGTAAAGAATCAGATTAGCAAGAGTAGGGATTCTTTGCTGCTGCTTTTTTAGTAAGGATGTTACATGCCAGTGTGTAATGACTGCTTTTAGATGTAGTTGTGTGTCTTTGCAGAACCCATTTGTGCTGTTGGACATGGAGTTGCCGCCTTATGTTGTGCTACAAATGAGGACAAATCCTGGGTATTTGAAGGATACAGTTTAACAGGGGTAAGCGTGAACAGGACACTTTTGTGTAGTACTCTCATTCTAGTTTGTTAGTGACCCACGTAATGTTGCCTAAATTAAACCAAAGATTTTTCCCAAGCCTCATGTGGACTTTTATTTCTGTGATGCCAGGCCCATATCTTGGCATTTTTCTGCATGATTGATTTGATTTAAGCCGTTTTTTTTTTAATTATCTCATGTTATAGTCCCTTAAGGCTCTTGAAGTAGTTTATAAAAAAGAACCCAAGAAATTTGCAATAAAATTGTAATCCCTGTGCAGTTTTTTCCTGGTGATAGTTCTTGCTTAGTGACTGATGTGCCTGAACTTGTATAAGCATATGAAATATGTACCCACTAATACAATAGAAATATGCAAATGAATGTAAGCAGTTTTGCGTTCAAGGATGAAAGGAGAATAATGGCTTATTACATGAGTGGGCCGACCTGTCTTTTGTCTCCTTTTTTTGAAATTAGACTCCATGGTCCACTGGTGTGTATCTCTTTAACCGTTAATTTATAACCCATCTGTGCTAAGGGATGCGGTGTAAGCTTTCTAGCCTTGCTTGTTCAGACCAAAGTCCACCAAAGTAGTTCAGTATTCTGTGTGAGAATCCCAGGAATCAACAGGTGCTCGTTGGTCTGCTGGAAAGAACCTTCCTGTGCTGATATTGCCAAATTGCATTGTTCAAGGTATTACCTTTATTCTCCGGTCTCTTTCAGCCCTCTGTGTATGAACTGATCAGGCTGCCTAGTTTTGCCAGCTTGCCCATCATCGTTGAAGACTTTGCAAAAGATTCTGGAGCTAACTTTAGTGGTATGTCATTGTAACCCTATCGGGAACCACAGGGTTTGAGCAATAGTGATCCAAGTACCAGAGTTGAAAGTTTGAGTTAAACAAGCCAGGACTTGTGGGGGGGTGAGGCTTCACCCTCCCTTTCCTTGCTCGCTGTGGGGCGAGGGTCCTGCTCCTTCCCCCCCAGGCAAACTCATGGGGGAGATTTCAGTTGTCTGCCCCTCTCCGCCCCCCTGCCACTCCATCTCCTCTTCCCTGCCTCTCTGTGAAGAGTAGTGGGAGTGGCAGTGGCTCCTGTTCCCCGTCCCCTGCCTGGCTGCCACCTGGGGGTGGGAGGCAGCAGCTCCTGTTCCCCCCCCCACACACACACACCTGCCTACGGGGGGAGGTGGCAACGGCAGGGCTGGTGTTGGAGCAATGCCTAAGCAGTGACCCCAGCTGTGATAAAATGTCTTCCTGTCCTCTCTGCTGATTTGGGAGGGACTTAACCCCCCTCTTTTTTTAAATTTTCAGATTTTTTTTGCAAACTTGGGGGGTCTCCCCCCAAAAATTTATAGAAAATCTCCCTTCTCTTTACATGGCTGTGATCCACAGATGGGTCCGTGTTGAGTATTAGCTATATTGGTTGCGTTAAAACAAAATGAAACATTCCAGAAGACCTCATTGAATTTCAAATGTAAAAATATGACACTAGAACACCTTTCTACAGCATGTGATTTTTTTAGGAGTGCAGCATAGGGATGCCAAAATGGTTGTGTCGATCCTGTGAAAGCACCATCTGTGACCTAGTCCCATCTGAGCCATACCCCAGGAAAACTGGCAGTGCTGAAGAAACCTTATCAATCCAGAATTCCCAAGCAAATTATCCCAACACGCTGAATGCATCCCGATTGACCGAATGGATGATCCAGAGGCAGCGTCACTTGCATCGCACTGCCTGTTCAATAATAAGCCTAAGATGCTCTGATCCCAGTTACGTTAATAAGTTACTTGCTGGAGCGCTCTCTGGTTATCTTTTTGTTGCAACTGGCAGGTACCAAAGCTTCTTAAGATTCATTCTGGCCTTTGATATAAACAATCTCAGTGCATTTCCCCCTCAAAAGTCATTCCTGCATATTAAATGATTAAGATATTTTTGTATTGATCCCTTGATGTACATTTCTTCAATTGCATCACTTTTCCTGTAGCTACTGAATGTTTGTTTTAGTGTTTGGGGGCAGGGAATGTATGCCCTGATCATGGCAATTAAAAAAGGTAAAGGTCCCGTGCAAGCACCGGGTCATTCCTGACCCATGGGGTGACATCCCATCCCAACGTTTACTAGGCAGACTTGAGCCGGCTACCTGAAACCGACTTCCGTCTGGATTGAACTCAGGTCGTGAGCAGAGCTTGGACTACAGTACTGCAGCTTACCACTCTGCGTCATGGGGCTCCAATTTACAATAAGTAAATTGCTTACTTATTATCATGGTGTTCAGTGTAACATTGGCGAGTTTTTCTTGTGAAAGGATAAAAACAAATACCTTGGAAATAGGCAAAGACAAGTCCAGCACGTTAGGAAAATGCAGTAAATTCCTAAGTCACTAACAGAATAGCAAAATCTGAGTAGTTTCTCTTCTTGGGTGTTTTTTTTGGGGGGGGAGGAGGGAAGAGGAAGAAAGCAAGCAGAATATATTCTTTCAATGCAGCCAGCAAACCAGATGCAGTGCATGTAATCCTGGACCGGCACCTTGTCACTGGGCAGAATGACAACTCAACAGTTGCAGCTATCCAAAATCTTATTTTTCTCTGCAGTACCAGGTAAGTGAAGGTGAGGAAGTTGCCAGTAAAACTGTCTGATAATGAAGAATACCCTGTAACATGTCAGCAGTGCTCCCTGTAGCAATTCATTAAAATAATGGATTTATTAAAAATATTTATATCCCACTCTTCTTCCACCCTGTGAGACACCAAACTCTTTACAAAATTAAAACTTAATTTCTATTAAAAAGTCATAGACCAGCACAGCTCTTCACAATTTACCACTAAAACCCTTAGTATTCTCTACCCACATGTTTATACAAATAGTAAAAAAAAGTTGTTTGCACTCTTTGCAAATTATATATACTACCCTTTAAAATTATTGACCTACCAGTGTTCTCGGCAGCGCCTGACGGATTGTACAGGCCACTGCACAAAACTTAGCCATTCCTACTGTTTAATTTTGTAAACAGCTGAGTGTCTCAGGGTGGAAGAAGAGTAGGATGTAAATATTTTCTATAAGCAACATTTTAGTGTACTCCTGACCTGTATGGCTGGAATGCCGACTAAGCCAGGGGGAGATAAACTTAGAACAAATCTCTTGATATAGTGGACAACACAGTAGAACGTGCTCCGTTGTTTCAATTTCCTTTAGAGCACAGGGACATACCCTCTCCTGGGGAACCTTTCTGTATCTCCCATCCACAACCGCCAACTTAGACAACATATACAAAAATAGTCTCCCTAATTGCTCATAAAGCCTTAACTGGTCCTTAATTAAAGATTGTTTTTTAAAGCTTAAGCAAGTCTAGTTTCTGGAAACTTTTAAATATAGGAGACTGTTCTGGGATTTGTGCAGGCTCTTTTTCCAGTTATTATTTAATCTGTAAGAGTGCAGAATTACCTGTGCCTGAGCCACAATCTCCATTTCATGTTTTTTATTCAATAGAAAATGACGAGGCAATGTCCCCTTGTTACTGCAATCAATACAGAAGGCGTTTTGGGCTGGGAGATGGAGTTTTTCTAATGGAGATGACTATCATCGGTTCGTAAATATGACAGACAGCAGCAAGGTTTTCTAAAGATGGACTATGTTAAGCTTGAGAAGGTATGTTAAACCTCCAGGCATTGGACAGTAAACAGCACACATTTCTTCCTTGATAATCTCTATATATTAAACTAGAGTGTATACATTAAACTACCCGCTGTCCTTTTGCCAATTCCTTTAATTCATGTCATGCACATGTAGTGTTAACAATTTGCACCAATAAAAATCCAGCTCTGCCACAACCCTAATCTGGTTTTCAGAGAAGTTCGTTGTTTTATTTTCTGCTGGAGTTTTGATTTTAAGCTCCTGAACAAATATTTTGTGCTATTTACTGTAGACATGAGAGTGGCCCACATGCTCCTGATCAAGTTGAAAGTCATAGGCTGGCTCAACCGCAAGAACCTCCAATGAACAGATTCAGAACAAGTAAAAAATGAGGATATTAAAAACAGCACTCCAGACTAAGCAACTTTATTTATATAGGCATATCTGTATGCGTATTCAGTACACAATCTCAATCAGATCCTCGTCCCTGATTACCATAACCCAAATTTTTAATGTCAGCATTCCTGTGTCCTGCTGTTTTAAATGGTGGTGTAAGAAATCTGGGATTTAATGGGTGAGCATTTCACTTGTTGTCAGAAAGCATTGCATGTAGAGCTGCCTAAAATCCCAAATGCTCTGCATTTGCCTCCTGGAAGGGGGTGTATGGCGCATTAAGAATCCATGATCTAGAAGACAAATGGGGTTGGAGCCAGACTAAACTGGCAACTTCTACCAGTTCCCTCTTGATGCTGCAGAACCCCCTCAAGGTACTCTGTGTCCCAGGAGCAAAATTTCATGGAGATCATGGGGAGGGGGAGCAGGAAAGTTCCATTTTGCTGATGGAAAATTTAGGCTGGATCCAGATCCATTCCACTTAGCATTCATATACCTTAGGATCTTTCAGATGACATGTTTGATAGAAGCAGGGCTTTTATGATATAGTTGTACCACGGAATCATCATACATAGTTAATGCCATATCTTTAACCCACTGAAATATTTTACTGATGGTTTGTAGTCTGCATTGCTGCTTTGGTCCCTTTTATCCATTCTTTTGTAAGTGGCTAAAGGCTATTTAGGTGACTGAGTTGTATCACTAATCACAACTTTTTGTAACATACAGGAAGCTGCCTTATATTGAATTAGACTGCTTCCCATCACAGCTAGTGCTGTTTACTCAGGCTAGCATTGATTCTCCAAGGTCTCAGACTGAGATCTTTCATATCACCTACTAATCCTTTTAACTGGAGCTGCCAGGGATTGAACCTGGTGCCTTCTGCCTGCCAAACAGATGCTCTGCCACTGAGCCACAGCCCCCCCCCCCCCGCTTAACACCAGACATGAACTTGGTGGAAAACCTCAGTAGATGCCGTGCGTAGTTCCTATTCCATGTGCTGCAGTACTAATACAATTAACTTACAAACCATTTTGCTCCAATATTTTTTTGAAACAGTTAAAGGAGCCCTTTCCTCCATGGAACCTGTACAGCTGCCCCATTTAGTAACTCTTTCTGGGTGGCTCTTGAATTTGGCCCTATTACAGCAGAATATTGGTTTTTCATTGAAATATCTAGATGTACTGAAAACATGATCGTTTTCAGTATTTTTATCTGCCACAGCCTTGTTTATTAATATAGTTACTACAGTAACATGTATCTCTTTTTGATAATGCCTACTGCTCCCTAACATGAATACTTACTTTTTTGTACTCCTTTATCTGAATGTCTCTTACAATGAGAAGCATGCATTCTTCTAGACCTTTTAATTCTTGTTTCTGACATCTGATTATTTTCTGTTTCTTCTGATGCAAGTGGGGTAGAATGTATTTCTGCAATTGGCCGCAGTTTCCTTGTGCTACGGCTGGTATTTATGATGTAGAAAGAAATAACTGCAAAGCTGTCAGTATAGATTTTAAATTGGGCAGTGTATTTGGGAGCTTTTGTTTGGCCTCTGAAATCAGGAGCTGCTTATGAAGAGAAAATGTGTTAAACTTATGTAAAGTTTAGCAGATAATTAAGTAGAAATTTTAAACATTTGCTAAAAGCTTTACACAAAGAAGGCAGTATTTTGCTGCATGAACACCTCATCATTCCTGTAAGAAGGCATGGCTTACAAAGTCAATTAAAAATTTCAAAGTCTAAACTAACCCAGCAGATCTAAATGCAGCTTGTCTCCCATTTTCCAAATCCAATGACAATTCAAAAGGTGGCCTTTTGCTGCAGGGATATTATCCTCACCATGAAATAAAGTGTGAAGGAAGGAGTCTGCAATGCCACTCTTTACCCTTCTCTGTACATTGCTTCAGTCAGTAGTGGGGAATGAGAGGGTAGTGTTCTAATTTGATTCCTGCATGTGCCAACATATCTGGGGCACTAATTTCCTAGTTTGTTCAACAACCTTCTTCGTAAAATTTTTAGAAAGTCCTTCATTGACAACACTTTAAGCAAAATGTGGTTTAAATTGCAGTGGTTTAAAGTACACAATCCTTTAGTTGTTAAGATCATGGCATGTTGAGCCATCAAGATAGTAGGTTCAAAACACAAAACTGAATTGGAAAACTTCGCACCAAAAAGTCATTACTAGATACAAAGAATGCAATGACAGACAGTCCAAAATTGCAACCAAGGAATGACATTACCACTGGCATTTCTAGGAGGTATGGGCTCTAGCCACATACAACCTCATCACCTTCAACACCTGGCCACAGAGGCAAACTGCCCCAGCCCAGCAGCAGTAGCTGCTAACTCCTTGGAGGACCGTGTTAATAATGCTATTCTAATAGCTGTTACTGCTGTGGAAGCAGCATCAACCCTCGTTGAACCACTGGCCAGGAGAGGACTGGGAATGGAAAACGGCCTTACAGCAAGTCAAGCTGAGCTCCTCTTCCTTTGCTACAAGCCAGCACTGCAGGGTCGTTCAGCTCAGTGGGGCTGACGATGGGCATTAGCAGCTCACCCACTGCATCAGCCCCCAAAGGGGAAGCAGTGCAGGGGGAGACAGTTGGTGAGCTGACACAAGCTGCTGCCAAGGCTGATTGAGGGGTCTGGGCCAAGAAGCAGAGTTGCTAGGGCTTGGCTTGCTCCTAGCCACCAGCAGCCCTTAAGGCAGTGGTCCCCTTGGAAAATTTCCCTGTAAGTTAAGTGGCCAGTATGCTCCCCCCCTTGCCACCATGAGAGCTCTCAGAAAATTAAAGGGCTATGCTGTTCCTGATCTAACCCAATCTCAGTTCAGGTAAGGTACAAAAATGGTCCCAATTTCCCTAATTTTTTTTTTTTTAAAGACAAAGACCATGAACAATCCTTCAGGGATGGGAGAAAAACTGACATCTGAAGGCTTTTCATCCTAGACAGCAATGAAACAATGTGCTGATTTCCATCGTTTCTTTTTAAAGGACATTTTCCTATATAAAGGGGCTGCTTTCCATATGACAGTCACTGTATTGTCACACTCCAATGACTGCAAAAAAGGTTAGCTGCTATTTTAAACCAATTCTCAGATCTGTACTTTCGTCTTTTGATTAACACATTCAAAACTAGACGTGGGGGAATCAGCTGTCATTTTTGTATTTTAAAAACATGCAATATTACTGTCACAAGAAGACCCCCCCCCCCCCGGTGCATCACTGAATATATTCAAGCTATGGGTTTTTTGGTTACTTTCATTAATACACAACAGAGACCATTTGTACAGTTGACTGTTTAAATGAGGAAGTGAATTAAATTATGATCAGCTATGCAAGTTAGGTTAGCTAACTTTGATGCTTTGTCTCAATGACGTAAGTAAAAGGATCTATGTTTTCTGCTAAACTATATTTTCGTCCCGTCCCCCCAAAAGAACAGCCTATGTGTACCTCATGATGGAAGCTTGTTGAAAAATTATGAGCCTAATTTTATTCCTGCTGGTGACAGGTGTGGTGTGCTGTCTCAAATAGAAGCTCTCTTTTGTCAATCTAACAAGTTGGATGAAAAGACTATTCCTTTCCACAGTGCAATTTATTTATTTTTTAAATCCACTTTGGGAATTGGACATGAAACCCGTAAAATTCAAGTTGGGGGAAGGTTCCAGAAGAAATGCCAAGCTCTTGGCCACCATTTTTAGATTGCTGCCCATCCCTGTGTAACCATTGCTGACCAGCTGGAGGGGTGCCTCCTACATGTTTTCTGCTCTGAACTTTCCAATCAGCTTGTCAGCAGTGAGAGGGTGGTGCTGAAACCACATGCTGCTCTCCAAGCCTCCAACACTGATTAGTAGGCCTCAGGTCCTTAGTGCACTGGGCCTCAGTAAGCAAAACCGATCTGCATTAACCGTGGCTTAAACGTCAAACCATTATTTGAATTTCCAATTGTACAAATCATGGTTTAAAAGCTACTTGCCTATTTTAACTTTCCCCCTGCTGCACCCTCCATTTCTAAGACTGAGAGGCCCCTGGAGGGTAGAGCAATAGCAATAACTCAGTGGTATATTAAACATCACAAAATCAGTTTCACAAACCAGATTTGGCTAACCACTTCCAATTATGGATTGATGGCCAATTGTGCATGTGAGTTCAGATCTCATATTAAGACACTTTAGCTTTCTTAAGCATGGCTTGGTGGGATGTCTGAACTAAATCACTGTGGTTTAAGTCCAGTTGCTACATCCATATTAATAACCATGGCCGTCCTCCATAGAAAAATGAAGTGTTACAATAGTATGAATGCCATAATCTCTCTCAGAATTTCGTCCTTTCAACACAGCCTGCACTTTCAGCACTCTCAGTGGGAGCAAAGGAACATTGCACCATTATACTTTAAGCATGAATAATGGAAACATCGATATATACAATCTTTTAAAATTATTAATATTTTGGAGGGGAGAAAGCCTTCCCAATCAATTGGTGGTAGTTAAGTCATTTGCAAGTTTATAATCCTTAGTGGAAAAGAAATGTGTGTCACTCCCAAGAGGTGGACTTTTGATATATAAAAGTGTCAAACATTGAAAACCTGTTTACAAATCTACATAAAAAGCTTGATATACAGAAAATCCATTCATATGCAACACATAGGCATTTGTACATCCATTCCACATCCAAGAACTTTGGTTTATCTACTTTCCATTTGCAGCGCTGAACATCCGTTCCTAAAAGGAGGGGAAAAAATAACTAAATAGCCAAACTTAATCATACACCTAAAAACCAAATGGTCATATTCTAAGCCAGTACAAAAATTCAATACATCAATTCCTGAAATACTTGCAGAAACAGTAAGGGTAGCTGACAATATTTCCATTTCAAATGGGCAAGCATATAGCTAACAGTTTCAACTCTGGGAAAAGAAAGTTCACTTTGGGTATCTTTCCATTTCTAATATTCAAGGACAGCATTTTCAGGACTTGAAACACCTCAAACAAGAAAAGCTGTTAATCTCTGAGGTGCCATTTTACAAATCTTTCAGACAAATGATGTAAAGTACCTATGTACTCAGGAAAAAATAACCAGTTTCTGAACTTTAAAAAAGGTAAAGGTCCCCTGTGCAAGCATCGGGTCATTCCTGACCCATGGGGTGACATCAGAGCCCAACGTTTACTAGGCAGACTTTGTTTACAGGGTGGTTTGCCAGCGACTTCCCCAGTCATCTTCCCTTTACCCCCAGCAAGCTGGGTCCTCATTTTACCGACCTCGGAAGGATGGAAGGCTGAGTCAACCTTAAACCGGCTACCTGAAACAAACTTCTGGCAGGATCGAACTCAGGTTGTGAGCAGAGCTTGGACTGCAGTACTGCAGTCTGCCACTCTGTGTCATGGGGCTTTAGTGCCACTTAATTCAACTTCAATCAAGTTTAATTGTTCATAGCTTTTAAGCTCGAGGTAGAAAAAACCTAGACATCCCAAGCATTTATAGTTTCTTCTAGACAGTTAAACTCGGTGTTTTAAATGGGTCAGAAATTCCACTATAATAGCAAAGTATCTGTGATACACACTTTGAAATTTCACCAAAATCTTCAGCAGAAAGGCAATTGTGGAACCATACCTTGTAGAAGGGCATGCTATTGAACTGTTCATTGACTGCTGATAACATGCAAAAATGGAAAAAACCTCATACTTACAATTAAAAGCCAAGGAAAGCACCACCACCAAAGATAGTACCAATAAATGAAGCTGTCTTATAATGAATCATATTATTGGTATATTAAGGTCAGCGCTGTCACCTCTGGCAGGTAACAGTTCTCCAAAGTCTCAGGGACAGGTCTTTCATATCACCTGGGACCTTCTGCCTGCTAAGAAGATGCTCTACCACTAAGCCCTGGCCCCACACCTAATGCCAACAGCTGATATTCTAAAAAAAAACCCTGAGAACTAGCCCTGTATTTAGATCAAAAACTCTTAATTTTACCTTTATCATCCGTTCCAATTTAATGGCATCAGCAGCAAACTTTCTGATCCCATCAGACAATTTCTCCACAGCCATTTGGTCTTCATTGTGAAGCCAACGGAATGTCTTCTCATCTAGATGGATCTTCTCCAAGCTACATGCCTGGGCTGCATTGAGGGATGTATCAAATTATGGAATGTTCACAAATACACCAAGCAAAGCAATTTAAACTGCTCGATGAATGCCCATATCAAGATTGCCCCTTCATAATTCATATGGCTAACATCATTTATGGATTTAGACATTTATACACTGCTTTTCTCCTCAAAGTGGCTTACAACATTCTCACTGTGCCCCATTTTATCCTCACAACTCTCATCTTATGAGGTGGATTAGGCTGAGAGTGACTGGCCAAAGTCAGCTGTCTAGCAGTTATTTATACTCAGGTACCTTACAAGAAACAGCCAGGTATTCAGCATTCAAAACATACGCTGAGAGTTTTGCTATGCTTTTAGCTCACAGGAGAAATGCTGAATAATGCAAAAGCAAATATTTTGAACTACATGCTCGTTTGGGTATTCAGTGGTCAAAAGATGACCAGACAAGTCTGCCAACTAATCAGTGTACTATGGGAGACTTTTGTTAACAGCAGATGCACACAGTTTAACAGCTTCTTATATGGTGGCAGCTTACAGTTCATCCATCTATCATACCCAGAAAGCATAGGGTGCAGTAAAAGAAAAATGAAAGCAGCCTATTGAGAATTTAAAAACATTACACTGAAGCAACTTTTTTCCATATAATGACATAGATTTTTCACCCTACATGAGCTTTGAGGTTTTCTCTCCTCCAAAACATTCACTCAATATGCAATATTTAACTATTTTATCTCCGATGTCAAGTTGAACCAGGAACTCCAAGAATATTATAAAGTTTTAATGCAAAGTGTCTGAGGAAATAGCAAAGTAAGCCAATTCAGTTAAAGTTCATCTCTCTGTCTCACTCACATACACAGTGGAGGACCACTATTTGACCGAATCATCTTTTGGTAACGCACACACTCACTAAGACTGTAACACCATATGATGCATCCATGGAGAAGAAAGCTTACCTTCTTTGACACTGAGCATTGGAGTCAGCTTACTGGTATCTTTACTGAGCTCTCCCAGAAGCTTGGGGGAAATGGTGAGATAGTCACAGCCAGTCAGAGCTTTGATTTCTCCAGTGTTTCGAAATGAAGCTCCCATCACAATAGTTTTGTAGCCAAACTTTTTGTAGTAATTGTAGATTTTAGTGACACTTTTCACTCCTATAAAAACAATGAATGTAACATGCAATTTTATTTCACCACTTCTCTAAAAACTTACTCCTCAAAGACAGTCATATTAATTGAAAAAATTACCTGGGTCCTCTGATGGATCATAAGCTTTTTTGTCTGTATTTGCAACATGCCAATCCAGGATACGCCCAACAAATGGGGAAATGAGTGTAACGCCTGCCTCTGCACAGGCAACAGCCTGAGCAAAGGAGAACAGTAACGTCAAGTTGCAGTGGATCCCAAATTGCTCTTCAAGAATCCTGCAGAGTAAGTTACCAAAGTAGAATTACTTTCCCTACCAACAGCACTGATAAAAACAGCTACAGAATTTTATATGAAATTATCTTCTAAATCACATTACTAAGTTTAAAAAAAAATAATAATCAGGAAGCTTTAGCCAGTATTTACTCCACTTAAAGCAGTGCTGTCAAACATAAGGCCTGAGGGCCGGATCTGACCTCCTGAGAGGTCTTATCCGGCCTGCGAGCCAGCTGAGGCAGCCACCTCCCCCCAAGTCCCGATCTGGGCTGGTGAGGCATGGCCTGGCCCGACCCAAGTAACATTTATGTCATATCCGGCCCTCATAACAATTGAGTTCGACACCCCTGACTTAAAGATTAAACTCTGAAAATGGCACTGACTACATCAGAAAACATTACAAGGGCTCCAATCAAGACAGGTAGCAGAGGTGTGTGATATTAAATAGCTACTTTACACCAATACACCAGGTATAATACACTTACTTGCCAGCCTGGATGCCCTCCCATGTTGAAGACAGCTTGATGAGGATGCGGTCTTTATTAATTCCTGCTTCCTTATAAAGATCTATGAAGTGTCTAGCCTTCTTAACCATGCCTTCCTTGTCAAATGACAACCTTTGGGAAAAAGGGATTTTTTTTCAAAAAAAGGTTACAAGCATTCATCAGTATGTCTTAAGTACATATCACTCATGTTACTGTTATCTACCCCTCAAAAGAGGAGATGAGATAATTAATATGGCATCACCGCGACTTAGCAGGTTTGCATTTTCTGGGATTTGCTCTATCCAGTTACACACTTCAGCCAAACAAAATTCTGAGCTCAACACTTATGTCAGAAACTCAGGGAATCAGAAGACTGCTTCACTACATTTTATCAACACAGATGTGCTCATTTTCCCCAATTGCATATACACCTTCTGTTTTATACACACACACACACTTATAAACACACACGGAATCCATTGCCCAGCATGTGTACTCATGGAAAGTCAGCCTAATGGAACCCTTACTCCCAGTTCTAAGCAGTCTTTAGGCAACTTCCAGTTGACAAAGTCTGAAAAGACACACCTTGCGTCTACCTCTGTGGACACACGGCCAGGTATCCTCTTCAAAATTTCTGCACCAAACAATACAAAAAGCTTGTCACAAGCATTTGTAACTTGATTGTCTTCTGACCTGGAAATATGAGAGAAAATTATAAAAAACTGGAAAAGAACATAGTAAAGAAGAAGAAAATCTCGTGGTGGTTAAGTAGGACAAGTTTGCAATGGCTATTTTATACCATGGACTGCTCTTTGTAGCTGAACTCCTTCACTTAGATATTGAAGGCTGGAACTATGACGGTAAACTACAATACAGCAGGGATTGAAGGAAACAAAAGCCAGTAATATAATCCAAAAAATTTTGCAACTGCCAAGTTTAAACCTTAACAGGGCTTACTCACCCGCCAAGTTCCTTTCCATGTGCAATAGCATCTTCCACTAACTGCTGGTAAGATGGCATCTGGGCCGCAGCCAGTATAAGGGAAGGATTGGTAGTAGCATCCAAAGGCTGGTATTCCTCAATGGCTATGGAAGTAAAACCAGACATCACTATTTATCCATTTCAACCTATGAATTCCTTTGTCTGTACAAACCCAGTGTCAATCCAGTGTGCCACAATGGTGAAAAGGGCAAACTCTATGCTGGGGATTATTAGGAAAGAGATTAAAAACAAAACAGCCAAATTAAAATGCTCCTGTATAAGAGACAATGTGCAGTTCTGTTCACTGTTTCTCAAAAAGGACATTGCAGAGCTGGAAAAAAAATACAGAAGAGGGCTACCAAGATGATTGGTTGGAGCACATTTCCTATAAGGAAAGACTGAAGAATCTGTGACTTTTCAGTTTGGAAAAAGAGATGACTGGGGGGACAGACATGATGATAGGTTTATAAAAATATGCACAGGGTAGAGAAAGTAGAAAGAGAACTTTTTCTCCCTCTCCCAATACCAGAACTTGAGGCCATCCAATGAAATTGATGGGTGGTAGATTCAGGACAGACAAAAGGAAATACTTCTTTATGCAACATGATTAAAATGTGGAATTCACTGTCAGAGGATATAATGATGACCATAGGCATTGCTAGCTTTAAAAGGGGATCAGACAGCTTCGTAGAGAAAAGGTCTATCACTGGCTGCTAGCCATGGGACTAAAGGGAACCTCCATATTCACAGGTGTGTGTGTGTGTGTGTAAAGTGCCGTCAAGTCGCAGCCGACTTATGGCGACCCCTTTTGGGGTTTTCATGGCAAGAGACTAACAGAGGTGTTTGCCAGTGCCTTCCTCTGCATAGCAACCCTGGTATTCCTTGGTGGTCTCCCATCCAAATACTAACCAGGGCTGACCCTGCTTAGCTTCTGAGATCTGACGAGATCAGGCTAGCCTGGGCCATCCAGGTCAGGGCATATTCACAGGTAGTAACCTCTGAATACCAGTGCCAGGAGGCAACATCAGGGGAAGGCTTCAACCTCTCTATGCCCTGTTGTTGGCCCTCTAGGGTAACTGGTTGGCCAACCGTATGAAACAGTGCATCACAACTAGATAGACCACTGGTCATATCCAGTGGGGCTCTTATGTTCTTCAGAGGGAGACCCATGAGAACGTGTAAAGGAGAGGAAATCCTCTCCTGCAGCTGGCCCCCATTTTCTGTCCTTTTGCTCACCTCCCATTGCCAATTTTTCTCCTCTGCAACTGCCAGTTGCTGCTTTCTCTCCCCTTCCAACCCACCCATTGCCACTTCCCCCTCTGTAAGCCTCCCATTGAATCCTTGCCCCCCCTTCTTCCCATCTCTGCCTTTTCTTCTCCCAACCTCGACGCTCTTTACAATAAATGCCTCAGATATTGAGTTTACCTAGTAATCCCATAATGCCAATTGTAATCTTGTGAGATCTCTGCCAGCATTTTGAAAGTTTTAATTTGTGTGTCAGCGCAATAACTGATTTTCTACTTTTGAGGGGGTTTAAACCCCCCATTTCACAGTCTGGGATTTTTCTGTAAATGATATCTAGCTCCACTGAGTGGATGTTTTGATCTGGACTGTAAAGCCAAGATTGGAATCAGATATATGACTGGACTGTTTCAACTGACAGTTTTTAAGATGCATGCAGTCAATATTATTTATGTCTGCAAATACTATCTCTTCCAAACCTGGTTAAAACAGGAAACTAATTAATCACTGCTATTAGCACAACTTAGAAACTAATCAACATGATCAGAACTTAGATAGAGCTTTAGGACTGGTATTTAAGTACTTCCCTCCCCAAGCTTTTGGACATGAACACACTTGTTAGACAAATTCAATTAGTTAAGACCAAAAAGAAAGAGTCCAGCTATGTAAACAACTTTAAGAACTTTCCCGTTTATAAAGAATGAGGAAGTACTACATACTTCACCATTTTCCCACCTCAGTACTGTATGCTATTTCCTCTTTCCTTTATTACTGCACCATCCAGATAAACCCAAAATTCTAGTTTCATCTTGCAACATACAACCACTGACTGGATTCCCGTCATTTAGCACTGGAACAATACCTACAGACGTTTTATTCCAATACTATACTATACTGGGCAAACCTGGAGCCAGGGCAGGAATACCTGGGAGCAGTAGAATGCGAGATACAAGACTGACAGCTCGGAGAAAGGGAGCTAAAGCTGCTGCTGATGAAAGCTTCAAGTGGAAAAACCTCAAAGGAATTGTGGAGGGGGAAATACTCTACATAATGCATTACTAAAGGTAAAGGTCCCCTGTGCAAACACCTGGACATTCCGGACCCATGGGGTGACGTCACATCCCGACGTTTACTAGGCAGACTTTGTTTACGGGGTGGCTTGCCAGTGCCTTCCCCAGTCATCTCCCCTTTACCCCCAGCAAGCTGGGTACTCATTTTACCGACCTCAGAAGGATGGAAGACTGAGTCAACCTTGAGCCGGCTACCTGAAACCAACTTCCGTCGGGATCGAACTCAGGTTGTGAGCAGAGCTTTTGACTGCAGTACTGCAGCTTAACACTGCGCCACGGGGCTCCTAATGCATTACTAGGAACATAATAATCTGCAGATTATGTACTATAAGGCAATGTTTCCCAATCTGTGGGTTGGGACCCAAAAGTGGTTCATGAAGCCTCTGAAAGTGGGTTGCAGGCCAGCCCTCCCTAATAGCAACTCTTGCTCTTTGCATTCTTCTCTTTTCTCCTTGCCAAATTCTCTCATTTTGATCTCTCCAACCTACCCCCCCCCCAGCTACTACCGTGAAGTTACTAGTTGCTGGACCCCACACTACTGTGATGATAATGAGGGGGGGGGGGGAAGTAGTCCAGCAACTAGTAACTTCACGGTAGTAGATTGGGGGGGGGGTGGAGGTTGGAGAGTAGATGGATGCTGTTAGCAGAGGAGGATGGCTCTGTCTGTGCTGCTCCCTCAGCAACCCAACCTCTTCCGCAGGCCCCCTGCAGTGCCTCACTGCCCCTCTACCTGCTGTGGGAAGAGTACTGCACTGAGCCCTTTGCCACCCACCTCTTCACCACCAGTTGCCATCTTTGCATACTTCCTCAACCCAGTACCCTCCAAGCATACATCCTCGAACTCCTGCTCTGACCCAGCTAGCAGAGATTAACTTCCCACTTGCTTGGGGTTTACAATGGGGGAAGCTGCACCCTCTGTGTGATATTGGTGGGTTTCCCAAAAATGCCTGGTTGGGCACTACAGAAAAAGGAATGCTGGAATAGATGCATGCCATCAGGTCATAGTTTGCCTTTTTTGCCATCAAAGCACATCTGACTTATGGGGACCCCTAGTGGGATTTTCAAGGCAAGGGATGTTCAGAGGTGGTTTGCCATTGCCTGCCTCTGTTACAACCCTGGTTTTCCTTGGAGGTCTCCCATCCAAGTACTAGCCAGGGTTTCTCCCTGCTTAGCTTCTGAGATGAGACGAGATCAGGCTAGCCTGGGCTATCCAGATCAGGGCATAGTTTGCCTATGGCATCAAAACACCTTGGACTAGGCTGGATGGGTCACCGTACAAAGTAAAGTTGGACTTGTGGGTCACCATACCAAAAAGGCTGGGAACCACAACTATAAGAAAGGGAGACAGAGGTCCTTTAAAAAGGTGTAGCCTGTTTAAAATGGAACCCACCCTCTTAGATTAAGGACCCAAGGTGACTCATAGCAAGCTGAGTAAATAAAACTCCACCCATTATTCATGCCTCTCTGTAACCTTCTAATATTGGTTTAAACAAGTTACACAGGACATCGTTAAGAGTAATTTCAATGTGGATTTCTAAACAGCTAGACAATTTTCAAAATTGTATAGGCTCAGTGACTACTCTTAGTTAATGTATATTTCCTTTACAAAAACCTGTGTGACATGATCCCAAGAATGTACTGTTTAAAAATGTAACAATTGTCTTGTTGGATCAGTTAAGATCCATTTAGCCTACCATTGTGTCCCCTGCAGTGGCCACATAGAAGCCTCCAGGAAGTATACAAGCAGGGTATGGTGATGTCAGTTCATCTTAGTTTGCCTCCAGTATCTTCTAGTCATACTGCCCTTGAACATGGAGGTGCCATGTTTTGGCTTTTATGGCTAAAAGGACAAAGCCATTACAGGATCACAGCAGACATTTTCTTTGCCACAAGCCTCTTTGGCTTTCCACATTTTTAAATGGAAGGTAGGAGTTGCAGCTCTGCCCAGCCAGCCAAATGTCCTTTCCCCTAGTTAATATGTTACCTGGTGCTGTATGTGGTAGCAGCAGGTGCTAAAGAGGGCAATAAGATAGCAAAGCTTTGCAAGAACACCAGCATCTTCTAGTAGGTACTAGGCAGCCCACCAGGAATTAGTCATTTCTCCATTGATCAACTGCAGCTTAGCTTCTGCCCAGCCACATAAAGAGAATGGCATACAAAGGAACTACCTACAGATTTCTTAAATACTCAAGTTTAAGCTTTTACTGTCTTTTTTTTTTTTTTTTTACATTATTGATCGGCTACAGAACCATACAAATTTCAAGTACAGAGTATCATGAATGGCATTCTTGTATTATGCAATAAAACTTCCAGGCTATGTAAGGAACAACTGACTAGAGACCAGGTTAACATTTTGATATATATATGATAAACTCATCTCAGAACAGAAGTAGGCAACCTATGGTCTGAGGAACTTTAGAGATCAGTGAACTTTAGCTTGGTTGACTATGCAAAATTTAAACACAATGACAGTGTTCCAAACAATGGCTAGGATTAGGGGGAGAAATTCTATGTATCCTAAATGTATGTTCACATTTCATGATAGAAGAGCTACTTCATGATCAATAAAAGAGGTTTCAGTCCCACAGCTGTCTAAGTGTTTCCTTTTAGAGAGTAGCCACCTCTGTTTCTACAATTAAATAGCCATGGATACTACATGTATCCTTGCAGGTGTACCTACATGACTGCTATCAGAGACTTGGCAAGGAGCTCCATTATTCAGATTTTAGTACCATGGATTTAGATTAATACTTGGTTAGAAATTTAACATCCTCTCCTACATAGCAATTAACATTCTAGCCAGGTGACATTCTAGCCAGTACTTGTTCTTCCCTCATATTCCGTCACAAAAAGCAGAAGCCATTCACAAGACAGAACGTCTTACTACCCTCCAGCAGCTTCCCAGTTCAGTGTGCAGTGGTTAATGTGTCAGACTAGAATGTGGAAGACCTAGGTTCAAATTCCCACTCCACCATGGAAGCTTGCTGGGTGACCTTGGGCCAGTAACACACTCACAACAACCTTGTAAGGTAAATTAGTCTGAGATGATAAAATGGAGGAGAGAAGAACAATGTTAGCCACTTTGGGTCGTCACTGTGAAGAAAGGAGGGGTATAAATGTCAATAAATACATCTTGGTTCTACTTTGTGGGCTGGATGGCTTCTCTGTGGATGCCTCCTCTCCTACAGACAATATACAGGTTCTGCAACAAATATACTCTGGGAAGCATTTTGCAAGCCTATCTATCACCTATAGCAAAATATGATCAAATGGTCCTATGAGATTCCCAACAAATCTGAAACTGTTCTGAAAAACAACAAGTTACAATCAAAAATGTACCTCATAAAATGAAATGGCTTGTACTGGCAATTATCTCCAAACTAACTTGAGGACACGTACATTTCTCCTCTAAGCATCACAACTAACAGCAAGTTTATCTTATACTGTAAATGTTTAGTAAAGTCTCAGCTCTAGTCAAGTTTCAGGAATTCTAGTTCATCGTAAGTGACCTTTTTCTTTTCCCAAGGTTTTGAAAATTACAAGATGATTTTGTTTTGGTAATCCCAACCACTAATAAAAAGTGAGATAACCTGTCCTGTCCTACAAGTCTTACTCATACCATGCAAAGAACTTTGACCTGTCCCAATTTGCTAACTCACTGCACATCAGCAGGATGCAATCACTTGTTAAGCAACAGAAAGATTTCAGCATCTTTCATAAGACTACTTACAAAACACTGCTTGTTCAACCGAGTTCCTCTTCCACACTAAATTTCATTTTTATCATGTGTATGCACACCCCTAATTAAATATTATTCAAAAAACGTAGAACAAAATTTTGCTCTTTGGTAACCCAAATTCTAGGACAGGAGCTGATTATTTCTGAAGTCTGCATAAGCTATGCAAGGTAATTATGTCTGCATATATTTGCTTATGTTGCAAAATGCATTGTATATTGTAACAGAGAGTCAGGGTCCCAAGCACATCCTCTAGAAATCCTGTTCAGTTTCCTCCTTCAAGCCTCTATTACTTCACTAGTTAAAACCCGTACACTTTCAACTCTGTGTGTGTGTGTAAAGTGCCATCAAATCACAGCTGACTTATGGTGACCCCCATAGGTTTTTCCAGGCAAAAGATGTACACACCCCTGGTATTCCTTGGAGGTCTCCCATCCAAATACTTGCCAGGGTCGAGGCTGGGAGTGTGTGACTGGCCCAAGGTTACTCAGCAAGTTTCCATGGCAGAGTAGGGATTCGAACTTGGGTTTCCCAGATCCTAGTTGAACCTGAAGCACTACACCATGCTGGCTCTCACACTTTCAACTGAGTTCCTGATAAATTTCAGTGTTCATTTGTGTGTTTAGCCCCCTATAGATGAATGTTTAGCACCCTACACTTTAATCTAGTACTAATTGCTGCCCTTGTGTGTGCCCGGAGGCGGAGTACATGCTGCCTTGGCTTTAATTACAGGAACAAACATATTCTAATTAACTTTATTTAAATTCCATTATCAAAACAAAACATTTACAAAATGAGAATTGCGATTTATAGACAGATTCCTTCATTAGAACCATTGAGAAGCGAGGTGGCATCTGGAGAATGACGTAAGGATCGCTGGGCAAAAGCTTCAGCATGACTTGAATTATAGCGACTTAACACTAAATTCACTTTCCTTCATCACAGCATGCAGTAAGGTTGGTATTTTGTATCATGCATCTCTTCATAATGCAGAAAATTTAAAAATTACATTTGGAAATTTTTCAAACAGCCTTTCATGCAGTAAAGCACAAGTTAAGAAAACATGGCAACTCAGAAAGAAGTCAGCCAGCAAAAATGTTGCTGTGCAATACAACAGAATTTTAGAGCACCTAAGAGAAGGGAGCTTTGACCTGGATAGCTCCAGGCCAGCCTGATCTCTCATTTGATCTCAGAAGCTAAGCAGGGTTGGTCCTGGTAAGTATTTGGATGGGAAAACCTGCAAGGAATACTGGGGGTGTGATGCAGAAGCAGCCAACGGCAAACCACCTCTGACTATCTCTTGCCTTGAAAACCCTACCGGGTTGCCATAAGACAGCTGTGTGTGAGAGAGAGGAGACCTGGGCGTCCTTCAATTAATGAAATTCGGCAGAGGTGTGGGGTGGGAAGCACAGAGTAACCTTTTAAGTTATGGCCCTATCCTATAGAATACATTTTTGAAGAAGATCTAACTATGTATGAATCTTGTAGAAATCAGTGGAAGAAATTCTTTGGTTGCTTTGACATCTACGCCTCCAGAATTAGTAACTAATTGTATTAGCTTCTGCTGTATTAACATATTAGTATGCTCTTTGGAGCAATCATTTAATTCAGTTGCAAAGGAAACAAAAAAGATTTCATCTCTCCTCTTCTGCAGCAAACAATGCTTGTGGTTTATTTGCTTCTAATACACCCAGGGTAGTAACCACTTCCACTAAACGCTAAGAGTAAAACCAGTGGCCTCATTAATGCCCTTTATACACTTTACATTCATCAAACATAACTCAGGCATGCACTCCAGAACTTTCTGGTGGTGGCATCATGGACTTCACTATCTAGGGTAGGGGTCCCCAACCTTTTTGAGCCTACAAGCACATTTGGAATTCTGCCACAAAATGGCTGCCACAGGAGGCAGAGCCAGCCACAAAATGATCGCCACAGCTTAACTTCAGTAACGCAGCGTAGACCCCTGAGCTGTGGTGGCAGTTGCTGCCAAAGCAACATTTTTTAAAATCTGCACACCCCATCAAATCTCCAGCAGTCAACCAGAAGCCTTCCTGGGCAATAGTCCTAAACCCATCCACTTCCTAAAAACACTTGGCGGGTGCCAGAAAAGGTGTTGGTGGGCACCTTGGCACCCATGCTGGGGATCCCTGACCTAGGGTAACAAAGCCATACCATTCTCCTGAGATTTATCATGATGGTATTAGAAAATTGGTATGTGGGGGGATAACAAGGACATCAAATTTCAGTGCAAAACAAGGTAACAGAAATCCAGTAACTAAATTCAAATTAATGAGCTCAGGCCTTGATCTTGTCCCTGGCTCTCACAGCAGAAGGGGTAGCTCGCTGTTCTAATCCTCTTAACGTAAATCCCTCCTTTGTCCATCCTTCCAACTCTCCTAATGACCAGTCCTGTCACCTCAACATAGCTCACCAAAATCACTCCAGAGCCTGCAAGGCTAGGCACACATTGTGTGTGTAAAGTGCCGTCAAGTCGCAGCTGACTTATGGCAACCCCTTTTTGGGGGTTTTCATGGCAAGAGACTAACAGAGGTGGTTTGCCAGTGCCTTCCTCTGCACAGCAACCCTGGTATTCCTTGGTGGTCTCCCATCCAAATACTAACCATTCGCTTCTGAGATCTGACGAGATCAGGCTAGCCTGGGCCATCTACAGTAATTCCACAAGAGTAGCCACTTTAGTTTGCACAAGCAAAAACAAAAGGGGGCTTTCTGGCCCCTTAAAAACCAGCAGTTTATTCCATCATATACCAGATTACAGCCCACTTCTCAGAAGCATTAGTGAGAACCATTTCCGATTGACTAGTGCAGTGGTTCCCAAACGTTTTGGGCCACTGCCCCCTTGGTTCCACAAACTCAACCCCAGCACCCCCTACCCTATCCATAAAAAGCATTATTCAAAATAGGGGTTTGCATGACACACTAAACAAGATAATAACAATAAAATTTCAAAACAGTTACAATTAACTGCACATCCATTAAAAAACTAAACTAAAACTTTTTAGTTGAAATTTATTCAACAGAACTGATGAACTGGATCCAGTGGTACCAGCTCTTCAAAGTCTGGAAAAAAATTCTGGTAGTTTCCACCACATTTGCCAGCACGGTGCCATAGCTGGATCTATTGTAAATTAGTGAACAACTCAGTTGAAGGGGCCCACCTCGGGCGCCCCCCCCTGCTGCCCCCTTATTTTATCTTATTAAAATCCGTTAACTTAGTACCTTAACATAGCCTTAATACAAAATATGTATAAGGGATTAAATCAAAGAATATCCTTTAAGTTTTTTATAACGTTTTCGAACTCTTTAACACATCGCTGGGAATGCCAAGTGAGGTAACCCCCTGGGAGAAGCACACCCTCCCTCTGGGAGACGAGAGGGGCCGGTGAAGGGGGTTCAAGGGGAAGCGGGTCTCTCACCGTGGAAGTCCCCGGTGTCGGCCACCACGGTGGTGTGCTTCTTGAGCTGCTCCAGCGCCGTGGACTCCATCTTCGGCCTCTTCACGGGCGAAACTGACATGGCCCCGGGACGAAGAGCGTGGGGGGGGAGGGGCGCGGCGACGCCTCGCGAGACCCTTTCGACGACCCTTCTGAGAGGCTGCCGAGGACGGGCTCGCGCCACCTGAGGCTGTCGACAGGCGAAGGCGGAACCGAGGGGGCGGAGTCAGGCGAGGCGGAACCGAGGGGGCGGAGTCAGGGGAGCCCGCGCGGGCTCGGAGGCCAACCCGATTTCTTCATTCCTCCCTCGCCTGACCTCCGCGCTCCCGCCCACAAAAAAAGGTGGGGGGGGAGGAGGAAAGAGGCGCCGCACGGAAGAAGAAAGAGCGCGCGCCGCGAGAACGTCCCCCTTTGCTTCGCCCTCTACAGCCAATCAAGGGCGGCCGTTGCTCCCAAGCGGGAGAGTTGACTGTTGCTTCGCTCTCTACAGCCAATCACGGGCGGCCGTTGCGCCCAACCGGAAGAGTTGACCGTTGCTTCGCTCTCTACAGCCAATCACGGGCGGCCGTTGCTCCCAAGCGGGAGAGTTGACCGTTGCTTCGCTCTCTACAGCCAATCACGGGCGGCCATTGCTCCCCAACCGGGAGAGTTGCTCTTTGCTTCGCTCTCTACAGCCAATCACGGGCGGCCGTTGCTCCCAAGCGGGAGAGTTGACCGTTGCTTCGCTCTCTACAGCCAATCACGGGCGGCCATTGCTCCCCAACCGGGAGAGTTGCTCTTTGCTTCGCTCTCTACAGCCAATCACGGGCGGCCGTTGCTCCCAAGCGGGAGAGTTGACCGTTGCTTCGCTCTCTACAGCCAATCACGGGCGGCCATTGCTCCCCAACCGGGAGAGTTGCTCTTTGCTTCGCTCTCTACAGCCAATCACGGGCGGCCGTTGCTCCCAAGCGGGAGAGTTGACCGTTGCTTCGCTCTCTACAGCCAATCACGGGCGGCCGTTGCGCCCAACCGGGAGAGTTGACCGTTGCTTCGCTCTCTACAGCCAATCACGGGCGGCCATTGCTCCCCAACCGGGAGAGTTGCTCTTTGCTTCGCTCTCTACAGCCAATCACGGGCGGCCGTTGCTCCCAAGCGGGAGAGTTGACCGTTGCTTCGCTCTCTACAGCCAATCACGGGCGGCCATTGCTCCCCAACCGGGAGAGTTGCTCTTTGCTTCGCTCTCTACAGCCAATCACGGGCGGCCGTTGCTCCCAAGCGGGAGAGTTGACCGTTGCTTCGCTCTCTACAGCCAATCACGGGCGGCCGTTGCTCCCCAACCGGGAGAGTTGACCGTTGCTTCGCTCTCTACAGCCAATCACGGGCGGCCGTTGCTCCCCAACCGGGAGAGTTGACCGTTGCTTCGCTCTCTACAGCCAATCACGGGCGGCCGTTGCTCCCTACCGGGAGAGTTGACCGTTGCTTCGCTCTCTACAGCCAATCACGGGCGGCCGTCGCTCTCAACCGGCAGAGCGGATGACAGCCGCGTGAGGAGAGCGGAATAGCCAATCGCAGGGCAGCGGGAGGAGAGGCGAGGCGCCTGAGTGGCCGAGGGTTGCCAGGTCCTTCTTCGCCACCGGCTGCAGAAAACAGGAAGAGCAAAACTGTACACAGACGTTCAGAGGCATGAAAACCAAGGGCATGACTCGTAGCCAGAACCTGGCCTAGCTCAAGTCAAGAGCCTTTGCTCCCGCTAAAAGGCAAGGGCCTGATAGTAAATGACACTGAATAACATCATTATATTTGAATTACTTTGTTGCTATTTTGGGGGCTTGTAGCTTTTTGTAATTGCTTGCTTGTTGATGTACATTGTCCTTCATTGTTATTAGTGTTCTATTAATATATTGCTATTTTGTATTTAGAGCCTATTACTACTCTGAAGATGCCTGCCACAGCTGCTGGCGAAACGTCAGGAAAGAAAATTCCAAGACCACGGTTACACAGCCCGGATAACCTACAAGAACCTATTACTGTGCTTTCTACAGTCTTGCCTTACAGTATTAGTGAGTCTTTTGTATCCTAGTACCTGGAGGTTGGCAACCCTATGTGCAAAATACCCATTCGTGCCAGTCTATAGGAATTTTGTTTCCACTGTGTTGGAATATAAACCCCAGTTGGTTCCCTCCTTCATTACAAAATCACTGCTTGGAATGGACTTCTGTGGCAAGTAGCCACTGGATCAGTGTATCCAAGTAAAACAACTGGAGCTGTTTAACTACCGAGTTTTCATAGGAAACAACAGCCTACATCAGTAATGATCACCTGATGAAACAGTTGCCTACAGATTATGTGATGAAATAAACTGTTGCTTACAACAGCTGATGAAATACTAACCCATTACAACATTTTCATGTAGGAGGTTTACATGGGCTTGGTTTAAATTGGTTTGCAGCACAAATGTAAAAGCTTCTGCATTCCATTTCTATTCTGCACCCCTTCCACATTCACACAAGGCCAACTAGCGCACAAGAGGCTCCAAGGCATATTTTATGCTCAGTTCAGTGCTTTACCAAACACCCTTGTGCTACTGCTTTGAGATGCTTTAAAGGTAGAGAAAAGGGGAGTATAAAGCCCCCACTTCTGTTACTGGATTTTAGCAATACTTGAAGAGTAACTCTTGAGCATTTGAAGTATCGTGTAAAATCCGCCATCTGCATGGTGGTCAATAAGGAATTGAATAGCCAACATTAAAAACAATTTTGAAACTCGCTCAAAGGTCTTTTTTAAAATGCGACCTCTAAAATGACCATTCACGGTCCCGATGCAAAAGGAGAAATTCCACCCCCCCACTCACCTGCTCCTTGTTTGCATAGCCATTAGCAAACGCCGGTTGCATAGCTAATGCGCAGCTATGATTTTGCAGGTTTCCTTGAAGGGATTCTTCGCAGCGGCGGAGCAAACAAAAGGTCGTGTTAAAGGGGCTCTTAAGTAATGTGAAGCAGGTATGCGCCGGCTTCGCAGTCACTTCCTGAATGACAGATCACTGTGAAAAACGCAAAAAAATATGCGGGGCAATTCAGCCTGGGATGCGCTGTGAATTACCAAGCATAAATGGCCATAGAGTCCACCTCTAAAGCAGCCATTTTTCCCAAGGGAACTGATCTCTGTCGTCTGGAGATCAGTTATAATTCCAGGAGATTGCCAGGCCCCACCGGAAGGTTGGCAACCCTATCTGTTTGCATTTTTACCTTTTAAAATATTTTGTACAGCAAATAACGGCCCACTTGTACTAAATCTGGAGAGTGTCAGACTGAGGGAGGGTTGGGATGTTATTTAGAATAAAGGAACATACATGAGAAGACAGTTAGCTCCCAGCTTTGCTTTAGCACAAAATCCCCAAAATGAAACCCTCTCCATGGTGGAAGAACCTTGAAAGGCATGGTATAAACATTTTAATAAATAAAACAATAAATATCTTTTAAACTGCAAGGATAAGAGTAATAAGTTTGTGTCATTATTGGGGGAGGGGCATATCAAAGCTACCCTCAGCGGATGAGGTAGGCCACCTTGTTCAGTTTCAGTTAGTTTGTCAGATTAGTATGTACATGGGACCAGCCTCGTGGATAACAGCACCCAAATCATGGGCCCCATCTCCTACCTCCTGGAGGGTCAGCCTTAACCAGGTTTTCACCACCTCCTGCTCTAGCTCTTTGATCTTCCATTAGATGGTCCTCCAGTCTTTCCCCATCTGCCCAGTTTCATCCCAGCCTCCTCCTTTGTCCTCCCTCCCAAATCTCTGGTACCTTCTTATATTTTTGCCTTCTCCCACCTCCTCCTGTTGGGCCACATCACTCATTCTAGGCCACTTTCTCCTGGCCAGCCCAGCCTGGCTGGCAATGTTTCCCTTGGGAGGCCACATTCCTGACATCCCGTGCCACCCATGCCTGCACTAGGGTTTGTTGGTTTCTGGTACAACTGGGGTTGGCAGTCACACATCTGCCCCAAACGGCTAGCTGACTGTTGGGGTGGGGAGGTGATTGACTTTGGCCATACCTCTCCAGGGCAGCTGCATGCTCCTGCCGGGACCCTGGTGATTTGGCAGTGAGTAATGCAGGGCCTCTCCAAGCCATTCCATCATGTGCTACTTTGTGTATGCCAACTTCCCATGCAGATTTGCCTACCACTGTATCACTTCGTCTCCACACTACTAACAAACAACATGTGAGGTTCGGGAGGGGCTGTGGCTCAGTGGTAGAGCATCTGCTTGGCATGTAGAAGGTCCCAGGTTCAACCCCTGGCATCTCCAGTTAAAGGGACTAGACAAGTAGGTGATGTGAAAGACCTCTACCTGAGATCTTGGGGAGCTGCTGCCAGTCTGAGTAGGCAATACTGACTTTGATGGACCAAGGGTCTGATTCAGTATAAGGTAGCTTCAAGTGTTCATGTGGCAACAGCTTGAAGCTGCCTGTGACGGTGGTAGCAAATTGACCTGGTATAACTCACTATTCCTATTTCACATGTGGGATAACCAGCACATGGAGAGTTTCAAGTAGCTGTACTGTGAGAAACAGCCTTCATTATTTTCATATGGCTATTCACACCGAGATGTTTTCATTAATGTTAAGTATACTAATTAATTCTGCCCTGGTGAGAAACATGCTTTATGAATGTGGAAAACTGATTTGATTGACATGTAAGAATTAGTCAAAGTTACCTATACAGGTTCAAAATATTGATGTCTAGCACCTGGAATAAGAGTTTATTTTTAATTTACAAACTAGAATCACTTTAGAAATAAACCCAAGTAATGTGTAAATGTCTTTTAATTTTGAAACCAACTTGCCATCCCTGTTTACAATACATACATACAGTTCAGTATAATTACATCAAGCCATATTTGGCTGAACAAATAAGGCAAGATCCTAATCCTGTCAAAATATATGCACATACTCAATTTGGTATGTTGTGAGCACTCCCAACTAAAAGAAGAAGAGCATGGTTTTTCAAGCGCAGCCACTGTGGAGCTTCTGGTATATCCATCATGACGCTGGTTGCTCCATTGACTTTTATGGGCTAGAACTGATCTGTGGCAGCATTTCCAATTGAAGATAAGTGCCGCCAAAACAGGGCAAAAAGATTTTAATTCGTGAACAATGCAGTCCTAAGTTTAGTCACACCCTTCAAAATCCACTGAAGTGAATGAGTTTAGACAGGATTAACTCAGCATAGGATCGCACTGTGAATATGTTCAATATATATCTGTATAGGATTAGAACGGTCCACACATCCATTAATGTGTCATGTGCTGGAGCACATGAGAGGGAGGAGAACAAAGCAGTTATTTATTTGTTGTATTTCTATCTTGGAGCGCACAGTTGTGCTTTGTTTCTGTTTCGTTGCACTTTCATTACTACCAACTCCATGTGAGAAGCCATTTGTTAGCTTTTTTCTATTCTACAATCTGGTCCAGCGTTAAACGAAAAAAGACATGCATATTCTGATGATCTTAAACTTGATAGCTTCATATATAATATATACTTTATACTAGCTCTGATTTCTTAAAGTGTGATTAAATTATCTCCGTGCAGCTACCTTTCAAATGTAAAATATAATGTGAAAACATAATCTTCATTTAGTTATAACTTCATGGATTTTTGGTCATGAACCTTGTCTACATATTTATGTATAGATAATCTAAATCCACTGTGGCTAATGTACATATAATAACAGTAGGTATGGAAACAATGAACAGTATATGCATTTCATAAAGGCTTGCTCTTGCATGAGTCCAAGCATATAGAGGGTAAAGCGTTTTAGGGAGGAATGACAGTATGACGGGGCTGCTCCTGCCACTTACATTCTGCATGGATGCAAATCTTTGTGGGACTTAATTGTAGAAAAAATTCATTTTCAGACATCCCAAACCTGAATAAAATGGCATTTAACAGCCATATTTGTTCAGGTGGGTTTATCAGGCTCCTATTTCCAGATATCTGAGAACATTAAAGCAAGGGTATACGCAGCTTACACTGACACCAGCTTCAGCTATAGTCATACATAACCCACGCGCATACTTCACATTTGCTAGGCTATATACTTTCCAGCGGAATATGCATAGAATGGAAATAAGCGGACTTGCAGTAAAACCACATAATTTAGACAGTACAACTCAGCTTCTGAAAGCTGGTACTGCTTGTGGGATTTGGCCTTATAGTTTGTCATCAGAGGGAGACAAATTTCGAGTCCAGGAGTACCTAAGAGACCAATAAATTTTTCTTATTTGGGGTTGGTAGTAATGAAGATTTTGTTGGTCTCTAAAGTGCTACTGGACCCAATTTTTTCTTTTTCTATTACTGACAAAAGTGGCTACCCACCTGAAACTATCTTTACAGAGGGAGACAACTAGATGTGTACCAGGTGACGGCATAGAGTAGCACCTGCATTTTAGTTTGATGACCAAGGATTCTGCTACTTTCAAATCCAAAGTTTCAAACAACACAAGGTTTTCTGTTATGGTTCCGAAAATCTAATTTGGGATTCCTTTATACGGTCCTCTAATTTCTGAGCGTGTAAGGCGTGTGTGACGTGCGTTCCCACTCTATGGCAAGGGAAACATTAAAAAAAACCCTATATGTTTCAATTTGTTACAGTATTCCCTGAAATCCAAAGAATTGACTCAGAGGTCATATAGTGTATATCCATAAATTAAAGTGAAATATATTACTGAATGAACTCAGAATGGTTGGACTAAAATTTCACATTCTGACCCACCTTTTGACTAGTTAAATTTTGCACTGAGAAATACCATGGCTTGTACATTAGGGATGAATGCCAAAACAAACTATTGCACAGCTAATCTCAGCCCATTCCCTATTATTAATTTGCAGTCAGGAAATCTGTATGCATCTCAGATTACTGAGAGAAAGGAAACAAGATTAATGAGAATGTGTGAAGCACATGCAAACACACCATGAGGACACTGGCAGTGCCATCCTAAGCAGGGCTATACCCTTCAAAGACCATTCACTTCACTAGACTTAGAAGGGCATATCTCTACTTAGGATGGCCCTGTTAGAGACTTTTGGACAGGGGGCTGTTTCCGAGTCAGTGCAAAATTAGTTTCTTACCCACACTGCTAAAAGCCATTTGTGATACAATATTCCATACATCCAACTTTGATAATGTGAATATTTATCTATCAGGATTAACCTAGGAAAACATGGAAATTCCTTGCGATCGCTGCATTGTCAGAACAGAGCTCTGTGTCATCTTGTCAAGAAAAATGGAGGCACCAAAGGTTGGTCCCAGCTGCCCTGATGTAGTCTTGAGGGCATGGATATGAGAGGTATCAAATTGATCACTTGGCCAAGAGCTTGTACACAGTACGTCAGAATATATTTACAATGTGATGTTATCACACCCAGTCCATTTTCTCTTTTCCCCCGGTGATAGTGCTGCTAATGGTTCTGTCAAGAATGGACCTGGATGAACTCTGGTTACCCTCAGTGCATGGCAGCTTTCCTGTGGACTTTTGATGACATATAAAAGCAACACATACAGTTGGGGCAGGATAGTCAAATTCAAACTTAATTTGCTTCCTAGTTGGTCATCATCTCATCCTGTGTTTACTCTTCTTATATGTCCCAAAAGTCACCCCAGAAGAGAGCATGTTATATATCAAAGTATACCAGAAAAGGTGGGATCATCTTAATTCATAACACAGGGATCTGGAACATTCTGGAGGGCTTTTATAATTATTTTGAGCCCATTCTATGATATTTGACTGTAGTTTGATGGGCCATACAGGAAGCCGTCTGTATACATGGTTTTTGTGGTCTGCTTTTGCTTCAATCCGGCCTTTGCTTAGAACATGAATGTTGATCTTCCTCATGTTCTAAATGTCACACGCATAAAATTTTCTGTATAAAATATAGAAATATAAAAATAATACTTCATGCAATACCACAACCACTCTCCCAATGCAATGTCATGTTATGGAGGGAGTGCAGGCCTCCCCATTACCAACAACGCTCAAGGAACAGTCAGGCTGAATGGCAATTTCTATTGCTCAGATGGTGATCCCCATAGTCTCTTTCACCTTAATGGGATATTTTGTACTCCTTTTCCCTTTTTCTGCAAGTAAGTGTATATGATTAAGAGGTGAAAAAAGCAGACAGAACTTAAATAGCAGAATCAATCCTCTCCTGGCGCCGCTTCATGATTTCCTGAAGCTCTGACTCCCCTCTGCTTTTCTGGAATAAAGAGAAAAGGATAAAGAATGTGAACCTTTTGTTGAAATAGCTCTGAAACTTTATTTTAATTTTATTTATTTCAGCAATTTATTTTCTGCCTTTCCGGTTCAAAGACCTGCTTTAAGGCAGTTCACAGTCAAGACGACACAGCCATAATTGTAAAATAACAGAAAATAAATATTAAACAGGTTATGACAAGAAAATCTACCATTTAAAACCAGGTTAGGATCACAGAATAAAAAGCCTTCAAAAACTGATGTTGGAGTGCCTGTAAAGAGGGGACCAGATGTAGCTCACAGAGGAGGGAATTCCAAATGTGTGGCATGGCTACCAAGCATGTAGCTCCCCACCAAACATACTACTTTCACCATGGGTTCCTGCAATAGGGTTTCCTCAGACAATCTCAGAATGTGGACAGGTATATATGGGCGGAAGCAATCTTGCAGGTACTTTGGACCTAAATCATTTAGATCTTTAAAGATAAAAAGCAGCACTTAGTATTGTATTAACACATTAGGAGCTAATGCAATGGATAAAAAATGGGTGCCATATGCTTAGGGTAGCCAGGTCCCTCTTAACCACCAGTGGGAGGGTTTTGGGGCAGCGCCTGAGGAGGGCGGGGTTTGGGGAGGGGAAGGACTTCAATGCCATAGAGTCCAATTGCCAAAGCGGCCATTTTCTCCATGATCTCTATTGGCTGGAGATTAGTTGTAACAGTGAGAGATCTCCAGCTAGTACCTGGAGGTTGGCAACCCTACATATGCTCACTGATAGGGTTGCCAGCTCTGGGTTGGGAAATACCTGGAGATTTTGGGGGTGAAGCCTGAGGAGGGTGGGGTTTGAGGAGGGGTGGGACCTCAGCAGGGTATAATGCTATAGACTTCACCCAACAAAGCAGCCATTTTCTCCAGGGGAATTGATCTTGGTTGTCTGGAGATCAACTGTAATAGTGGGAGATTTCCAGGTACCATCTGGAGGCTGGCAACCCTGCTTGCTGGTCAAATGAAGTTTCCAGACTGTCTTCAAAAGCAGCCCCATATACGGCATAGAACTGAATGTAAATTTAGCTCTGTGTAGTAATCACTTGGGGATTACCTTTAAAAAAAAACAACAGCTATATTCTGCAGTATTTCTGAAGACTGCAAAGATGTTTCCTAAAGAAACAGAGGTGAAGGCTCGACAATGTAACCAGCAGATACTTGTATCTTGCACTGGACCCTGAAATAGTCGATCTTATGTATATTTACAAAACAGACTTGACTGCAACATTTTGAACAAACTGATGTCTTGTGCTTTCATTCAGGGTTCACGTAAGCATATAACATACCAGAGTATACTGCCTTCCTCTACTTAATTCATTACCATTTTTGACTGAGTGTCCACAAGAGATGGACATGCATGTGTGAATCAGTCCATAGGGACTGCTGTATGCTGTGAACATTAGGCAAATAGCAGTCGAAGACAGCTTAATGATTGCCATTTAGGGGCTGCTGTGCATAGAGGAAGTGAGAGCAAATCCATACATTCCTTTCCCCGCTGACATTTAGCTTAGTTGCACTTGCAGACTTAAAGGTGGTGTCAACGGTTTCAAATGTTGTTTCCCCCCCACCCCCTGCTTTAAACTTGGTAGATCAAAATGCTTCCATTGAGGTCATCATAGGAAAGAGCAGCTCACAAAAGGAATGTAGCTTTGTGGTAAGTGGTCAAGGAGAAAAAGTCGGACAGTGCTTGTGAGATCTCGACAGTCAGCTATTGCAAGAGAGAATGATAGGATTTCACTGTGGCAATTTTAGTTGTGGCGAGCCACGAAAAATGGCACTCAAAAGAGGGGGAGATGTTGCCTAACTAGTTTTATCAGCTTTTTTGAAAACATTTTTTTCTTATAAAAGTCAGCTTTATTAACAAGACCAATCAAATGTCATTGACTTGTCTCTGTATCCTTTGTGTGGCTGCTTCCGTTCTAGCCATTCGTTTGTGCCTGCAATGAGATTTGTTCACGCAGGTTTTATGGAGCATGCAGATGATACCATGGTCAACCCATTGCTTTCCAGTGTTTTCTGAGCTGCTTTTTTTGGGGTCTTTTTAAAGATCTAACTTGTGGATAATTTTATGTACATAAAATACAAATGCAACGCCAAACTGTCCCATAAAGACAGTCAAAACGCTGTTGAAGCACCCCAAGGTTATTGTGCCTTAGAAAAGATACACCTCGTTCTTCTCATTACAGTCTGGTTGATTAATTTTTTTTCAGCGTTTGCCAGAGCACTTATTAATATATGCTTGACTATAGGGGGAGAGAGGACAAGATCTGGTTTTAAAATTTGATATCAAGCCAAGTCACTTATCCCCCCCACCGCCTTTATCATAATTTTTATAATAAATAATGTAATAATATAGTAATATAATAATAGTAATAATAATAATAATGGAACAAAACGGAGTAATGACTTGTGCTTGTTTCAAAGTACAAAAAACCTCACATTTAATCCTCCCACCCTTCCCTCCAACAAGAGCTGATAATCAAGTATAGTCATGAGTGCTTGGAGAGAATATGCAAGGAAAATAATTAATTAGCTTGAAAACAATGAAACAACAGGGAAATTGCAAGGAGAAGCAGCATCTTTGCTTGAGGGAATCTGGCAGGCTGGGAATACGCGGGGGAGCACTGCCGGTGCGATGCTGTTACATCACTTCCAGAGGAAACCCTGAAGTGATGACAGACCTCTCTAGGAATCACCAGAAATTCTATGTTTTTACTATAGGGTTTTTGGAATTGTGTTACTTCTGACAGCAATTTTTAAATTTATTATCTTTCCAGCCAACAAGAGCCACGGAGATTGCCAGAGGTAGGTCTCCAGCCATAGTGGAAGACCTGGCAACCCTAACCTTTGCCAAAGGGAATTTATTTCCAAGTAGACATATAGTAGGATCTTTCGCATGGGGTGGATTTGGTGGGCAATATAACACTTCATTTAGTGTTGTGTGGAACCTCTATTTGCTTTCTGCTTGCTGGTGAACACGGAAGGCAACATGGAAGGGAACAATATGGAATCGGCCTGTTAGTCTATTTGCCACAGATGCTATATAATGAAGAGGTGCGTAGCCTCAGTTATAGTGTAAGAGGTACTCTGATTTCATTACCCAGTTTTAAAAGTTTAAATGCAGTCTTAATCATGTTTGAAACTTCTTGCAAACTTTGTATCCTAAGGCACTGTTTGCTAACAATGGTCTTACCTCTAAGAGAGATTTTTGAACTGTGATTTTACTGTACACCCTAGCCCCCTCTTCTCCGCATACTTTTTTCAACTCCTCTTTGTTCAGCGAGAAAAGTTGAGCCCCGGTCAGTATTCCAAGATGGTCCACAGTTCTGGAAAAAAACAAGTTTGAAATTTGTATTACGAAGAAACCATGATAGAAGCCCATAGATACCATGTTCTCTTAGTAGGTAGTAACTGGAGGGCAAGACTCTGGATTTACAAATAATCATGGCTGTACTTCACCTCCTCAGCTTAGCATTTAAGAACAACGCATGGCCCATTGGGTTGAAAAAATCTCTAGGCCAACCTCTCAGTGTTTTTGTGAGACAGAACAAAGTAGGAGGAGAATCAGCTCTGTAACTATGGAACCCACTAGAGTTTTCTTTTGTGATGGTGCTCACTGTTACTGATTACCAGCACCTTTTGGGGAGGGCGCTCTCCCAAGTCCTTGATGGAAATCAGCACACCGTTATATATGAGTGTGTGTTTAAAGTGTCGTCAAGTTACACCCGACTTATGGCGACCCCATAGGGTTTTCATGGCAAGAGACTAACAGAGGTAGTTTGCCAGTGCCTTCCTCTGCACAGCAACCCTGGTATTCCTTGGTGGTCTCCCATCTAAATACTAACCAGGGCTGACCCTGCTTAGCTTTGGAGATCTGACGAGTTCAAGCTAGCCTGGCCCATCCAGGTCAGGGCATATGAACACTAGCACTTTTTTTCCCTTTTGTGTGTGTGTGCAAAAAAAGCATTGGAGCCCACATAATATGGAATCCACTACCAGTGTAAGTGACTTGGCCTCTGCAGTTCCTCTTATGAAGGCCTACAGATGTAAAGGATTTTTCCTGGTGCTGAGTTAGCGTACCATGTAACTAGCAAACTACAAAAGAACAAGGCATTACTCAAATGGTATATCAACATAGTGCATAGTGCATAGGCCTTTACAAGTAGTCAGCAAGCGTAAGAACAACCGTGGTGGTAGCAGAACCCACACTCTACATGTAAAGAGAGCTTTCCATTCCCTTATCATTGGAATGGGACTGAATGCTTTGGTTATATTCTATGGAGAGAATTGACACTGTGCTCCAGCAGAAGGGCCCTTCTACATCCAGCACAACTGCCACGTGGGAACATATACTCTCTCTCTCACTTACCTAGTACATTTTTTACTCTGCCTCTCCTCCAAGGAGCTCAGGGCAGCATACCTTGCCTATTTTAATCTCACAACTGTCCTGTGAACTGAGAGAGTAATTGGATCAAGATCACTAGTCAACCTTCACGGCTGAGTGGGGACTTGAACCCATAACTCCCACATCCTAGTCTGACACTGCTACCTACTGTCCTAGAACTTTATATTCTTCTCTTTATAAAAGGCACGTTCCCTTCTAATTCAGGAAGATGGTCATTAAACTGGGAAGCAGCCCTACACAGGTTTATTCCAAAAAGGCAGTTTGGTCCACACCTGTTTGCACTTCACTATTGGCTTCACTGTAATGTAATACACTTTTGATGTTTTTGCATATAGAGTCGAGTACTGTTTCCTTTCCAATTCACTACTGTACAGTACAGGTGAACTTTTGTATTAGTACCTGGAGGTTGGCAAACCTAGAGATAGGGTTCTTGTTGTTCTCAATAAAGGAACTCTCAAGAAGTAACCATGACTTGGGAGAAGGTGTAGTTTGGATAACAGGATGTATTCCATACTTGGTATATCTGTTAATAAAAATATCTGCCCCACTGCCTCAAAGTCACGTCACATGATACAAAAGGAGAAGCAGAGTGAGAAAGGAGAATGGGGGTGGGGGAGAAGAGAACAGCAACTTACCCTTTGCTAAAAGAATTTGCTTCCAGCCAAGCTCTGACTTCTTCAGCATTGGACTCAAAGGTCAGGGGTACATGAACTTGCTGTGTCTTCTCAACTTTAAAGTTTCTTTGAGGGGGCTGCACTTTAATATTGGTAATCTTTTTCAGAAGTTCATCATTGACCTCATCCATATGATGGATCAGTTCTAAAAGCAGATGGAGGAAAATCAGGTCTGTCAATCAATTAAACCATTTTTAGTTGATAAATTGTCTATTTTAACTATCTTCTCTAGTTAATTGACTAATTCACCGTATATTTGAATATATTATCAAAGCCTCAGTATAGAAAAGTTCCCAGATACTGAAGAAAATACAACTGACAATTTAATAAATAAAAGTTAGGAATCTTTGTTAGAAGGAACATCATGGATATTTTATTTTTTGTTCCCAATTTTAGTAAACACACCCAAGCCAAAATTACCTCAAAATCATGCCCTTACATCTCATCCACACTGATTACAATTTTCCCCTAATTAAAATTAGCCCCCACTGACTAGTCAATGAAGTCTTTAGTAGACTAATCTACTGATTAAATCATGCTGCCCTGCAAAGTCAAAAATCTATGCTCGAACAAACAAGTTACTCTCTTAGGTCACTTTGACTTGTTCAGGTAGATAGAGACGATTTGTGGGAGGCAAGGGATAGGACCCCTTCAGCTGTTTTGTGCAGCTAACTCCATGTGACAAAAAAGAGAGTCCTGATGCCTTTTTGCTAAAAAATAATGAAAGCATCAGTGGGAGGCAGGAGTTTCCGGCATAATGCCGAATTGGGGAGTGTCTTGGAGCAGGCTACTTACTGCAGCCCTCTACCCCGGCCATTCTTGGCATGCAATAACCACCCCATGATCCTCATACTATGATGACCTTGGCATACAATCAAACACACGGAGACGGTAGCTGGAACGGAAATGGCCGCAACTTTATTGGTTACAGCATCAGGCATTGGCGTTGCATAGGGGCTGGATCCAAGGCATCGGCCCAACCCGCATACCAGCCGATGCATCCTACTCCCAGCCCGCCTGCTGGGAGTAGCCTGAGATGGCAGTATGTGGGACCCACTTGGGCAGCAGCCAGCTGTGTGGGTCCCCTGCCACTTGGCGGGAGGCCACCACCCGGACAGCCCCCCGACTGGGCATGTCCAATCCTGACAGCCCCCGTCTGGGCATGTCCAATCCTGATAGCCCCCGACTGGGCATGTCCCTGTTCCGGGCCTCCCCCAACAACCCCTTATTAGGGTCCCCAGAATGGGGAAAAGGGGGCACACAGGCCACCTTTCCCCCCCAAATGGATCCGGCCCCATGCCAAAACTACCAAAAGTTGTGACAAATTTGACATAACAAAAAAACAACCCAAGTATAGGGAGGGAGGGAGGGACAAATTAGGAAGCAGATTCAGCTGGGCGATGGAGACGTCTTCTAACTACCTGGCTGGAGGCGCGAGTGTAACAGCTCATGCCTGAGCCTGCCCGCCGGCCCCCGCCCCTATTGACCAAGGGCATGATTGGTCATTTGCAATGTAGGGCGGATCAGGAAGGTATGCAGCAGGGTGGGAAAAATTCCCGCTGGTGTTACAGAAACTACAGCTGCTTTTCGCTCCAGCAGCCATTATGTGGCAGCGTACAGGCTGCTCCAGCTGAGACCTTGCCTCAACCCACAAGCCCCTGAACCGTGTGCCGGCTCCCCACCCCCCACCCCAGCATATGCCAGAAACTGTGCCTGTAGATAATTCTACGCCTTGCTTTGGAGTGGAGAAGTGGGGATGTGTGTGATAAGGGTGTCCTTGGCTGTTTCTGCTCAGTTTCTCTACTCTGAATTGTCCTCCTAACTGCTTTCCTCATCAAGTTCAAAATGCATGGTTATGCCAACAAACATGTTTTGAAACTAATGAGGAAAGAAGTAGACAGAAGGGCAGTTTGCAGGAGAGGACAAAGAAAGGATCAGGCACTCTTCCTTCCCCCATCATTGTTTCTTTACATCATATTTCTGCCTCCTGATGCTATTTTTTTAAAATGATATCATGGGTGGGTAGCTTATGAAGTTTGCTTGACATATGTAGTTAGCCCAAAAGCCACAGTGATATTTGATTCTAATGAGCACCACCAGAACAGAAGTGTAGATGGATGACATTTAACAGAGAAGAGAATACATTGACATATCCTAGGGCAGTTTGTATTAGTTTCTGATGTTCCAGTATAAAATATAGAGGCCTTATGTCAGTTAGGAAGGATACATGGTATAAATCACATTTTTTTTGTTCAGCAAGAAAGAAAGTATCAGCACCTCCTTACATAATTTAAAATTAAATTAACTACCATTTAGAACGTGTGCCTTTCGTAACTGAGGCCACACATGTATTTTGTACTTGGTTATCAGAACTGAAGTACAAAACTTTGCACATACCCTTACTTCAGATTTTCAGATCAGTATCTTTGGGATGGTACAAAGTAAAATTGTTAACTTTAAGTTGGAAGATATAACTGTAGCTGGTTTGGTGCGAGGCACCCCAAAACTGTGCTTACGTTCTTTGGCATCAGGAGAATTGCGGGCTAACATTTCACTTCCCCATTTATCCCCAGCGTAACTGGCAGGTAACTTATGCGAGGGGCTGGAAGGTCCGATTCCTCTTGGACTCATATCTCCTTTGTATTTCTGATTAGTCTACAAAATAAGGAAGATATTCCATGAAGCACAGTATTTTCTCGTGATGACTGAAGCAAAGAAACTGATGATGACTGTCCATCTCTGTTACCATGACAAAGAGACAAAAGAGTTTCCTCGCTCACACATCATAAAATCTTGAAATAACACATTATCAGTAAGGCACATCTATCCGGGAGATTCTTGCAGTTATATCCTAAGCAAAGTTACAGCTTTCTGAGTCCACTGAATGGGCTTAGAAACTCTGCTTAGGATGGTTCTGTTGGGCTCCAAATTTCACCTCAGTGCGATTTATTTATCCCATTTGCATCTTTCTCTTCCTCTGAGGACAAGAATATTTAAATCTAAGTTTCACATGTTAACATCCAACAGTCGATACAGTAAAAAGCATTGGCTTTCAAAAATAGGAAAGGACTCCGGAAAAGTGACAAAGTGGTTTGTGTGCAAGAATTTACCTTGTATTGCCTATACCAGGGATGGGGAACATCAGGCCCAGGGGCCATGTGAAATCATTTGGTCTGGCCCTTCGTGGGTCCTGGCAGATCTCTACCTCAGAAGGATTCAAGACTGGTGGTCCGCCCCCTCCCCGGACAGGAATAGCCTCTATTCAAGGCGGATGTGAGTTTGTTTTGCCGAGAAAAGGAACCCTTTCCCCCCTTGCAGAAGAGTCGTTAGCTATGGAGCTGCTAGGACCACCCAAGAAACTGTGTTAACCCTTTCCCACCCGGGCCGTGGAGAAACATATTCCCTTTGTACTACAAGAGGGCTGGGGGTGGAAGTGGTGACAATGGAGGCAGGGCCAGAATGGCAGTGTGTTCTTAGCCAGTGTGTCCTCATTTCATCCCTGCAGGCGGAGGTAGCAGGAGCCGGCTGTAGAATCAGGCCCCAACCTTGCAGAGCAGGAGCAACTCCGGCGTGTGGCTGGACGGCTACACACAACTGGTGCAACAGACCATCCTGTGCCACCAGGTTGGTGAGTGCGCCACTGGTTGGATGCCTGCCTGCTTGCCCGTGCAAGGGGGGGGTTCATCTGGGGCAGCTGCCTGCATGGGGCTTGGTCAGCTAATTTTTGATAATTTTGTATGGCCCATGAATGATGTTATAAATATCCAAATGGCCCTTGGCAGAAAAAAGGTTCTCCACCTCTAGCCTATACTAACCATGAACCACCTGAGTCCACAACAGTGCCAAAGCCACGTTTCCTTTGTATACCATGTAGACAGGTATGCCTGAATATTGTGGGTTCTGGATATTCGCTATGTTTTGTATGTGTGTTCTTGCAGCATTCGTGTGGTGTGTATACATACATAATTCTTCACAGTCAGTCACAGTGAAGAGTTTAGCTCAGGCATACCTGTATTTTAAGGAGAATGTGTCAGGTTCTGACTAAAGTTACCTGAAGAAGGGCTCTTGGCAGGACCCAGGCCAGAGTCTGGCTTCAGGTCAAGTTCTGGTTCACATGCCACAAACTCTGTGTATGGTTTCTCATCCTGTTATTCTCTCAGCCTGCAATCCCCAACTGTTGTGTTGTCTACCTTGCCCTGGGAACGTTACCTCGGAAATGTTTCGCTTTGTTTTTCCTTTCTCTAGCTGAAGTGCTTTTAACCATGTATTATACCCATGTCATGCCATTAGCAGCCTTCTCTGTCCCGTAGACAGTCAGCTCTTTCATTTACCTTATTGCTCCTAATAAAGTATTATTGTTTCAGAGCTACCTGCCTGGATGAATCTGCTTTAGAGGGATGCTAGAGGTAAACGTCTTATTCTGACAGAATGTCACTACAAAAATTACCTATGAGAACTGGTTGGTTTCAGCAGCAACTTGAGATCTGATTATGGCAGCTAATGGCTAGCTTAATCTAACCTGTTCAAATGATCCACAATCCTCCAGTTTCACTACATCCAAGATGTTATATGGGACATAACCAGCCTGTCCACTCCGGTTTCTCAGCTTCCACCATTGTTTGTTATCTTCCAAAACCTGTGAATATAAAAAATAAATTAATCCGCTGAGAAAAGTTAAGTACTGGTGCATTTAAAATATTTTCTTTGGGATTCATTTTATACTGTACTTATATTAATAAGTTAAAAGCATAGTTTGTACTATGTAGCACACCGTTTATTCCTAAACACGGAAGTTGGTTTCAGGTAGCCGGCTCAAGGTTGACTCAGCCTTCCATCCTTCCGAGGTCGGTAAAATGAGTACCCAGCTTGCTGGGGGTAAAGGGAAGATGACTGGGGAAGGCACTGGCAAACCACCCCGCAAACAAAGTCTGCCTAGTAAACGTCGGGATGTGACGTCACCCCATAGATCAGGAATGACCCGGTGCTTGCACAGGGGACCTTTACCTTTACCTTTTTAAACACTGGTAGAAGCCTTTCCTCTCAGGACAGTATTAACACTCAAGACAGCTTGCAACAGGCTATAGGTACATTTCTAGCTCTGGTACATTCCTTCCTCTTACTTCTTTCTTTAGCCTTTTACTCCAGACCACACTGCCTCCACAGCCTTAAAGGTCAGCATACATGGGAATCATGTGTGCAGCCCCCCCAGCACAGTCTTTTGTTTAGCACAGTGCGGTACTGTGGATGCTCTCTCTTCGCATGCTCTCTCTTCTCATTGTGCAATGTAAACACAATCACATTTCCTCGGAAATTAGTCCCACTGAATTCAGTGGCACTTACTCCCTAGTAAACGTCTGCCTCATAATAAACAAGGATGGACAGGAAAAAAACCTGGTTTGTTCTTTTACCTCCAAAATTTCATCCTTCAGCACTGAAAGTTCACTGGCATTTCGAGCAGTGAAATCATATCGAATTTTGGCATATCTTTTTGATGGGGCAATGCCCTGCGCCTCAAAATTCCTGCAAGGAAGACAAGGTAGGGTTATTAGTGGTTTTCTCTGCAAGCCAGAATAATTATTTTTATTATATTTAAATTAATTTTTTAAAGGAAGCAATCTGACACACCCATTGTTTTAATGCATTGAATACCACTACTCTTTCTATGTGCACATGTTTCTTTTGTATAAATTTAAAGCTTTGGGGGAGTTTATATTAATAATCGGCACTGAAAACAGAACTCTGTGTTCTTATTTTATTATTATTGGTATTCAATCTCTGTAGCATTCCTGCATAGCACTAAAAGTGCTCCTCAACATTTCTGCCAGTTTATTTATTTTATTCCACCCTTCCTCAAGGGGCTTGAGGTGGTGTATTTATTCCACCCTTCCTCCAAGGGGCTTGAGGTGGTGTATATGTGTTGTCTCATGCAAGTGACTCACAATGTAAGTTTCAAGCTAAATTTATTGAATAACTCAAACAGGCACCACAAATGTTGTACCACTCAGTGAAAAAGCTGAGCCCAACCAAATCTTCTCCCTCCTTTGCAGTTCTATCAGACTGTATCTCCCAACAAGCAGTGCTTCTGGCTCTGTTGTTTATAGCCACTACTATATCCAAGAGCATCACAAATTGGTTCACAGCAGCCATTTTTGCTTGGTAATTAGGAGCGCATTCCAGACTGAACTGCCCCACGTATTTTTTTGAATTTTGCATGATGAACCGTCATTCCGGAAGTGACTGCGAAGCCAGCGCATACCTGCTTCGCATTACAAAAGAGCCCATTTAACGTGACCTTTGGTGTTTGCCGGGAAGAATCCCCCTCAAGGAACAATGCAAAACAACAGAGGCGCGTTAGGTATGCATATGCTAATGGCTATGCAAACAGGAACAAAGGAGCAGGCGAGTGGGGGGAGTGGAACTTCTCCTTTTGCTTCGGGAGCATCAAAATTGACCATGCAAAAATGGCCAACAACGCTGTGAGGTTGGGAAAGAATGACAGATTCAACGATATTCAGAGAGTTGCATAGCAAGCAGGGATCTGAACCTGGATCTCTCCAAGCCTCGTCCAACATGATGACCACTACACCACAGTGGCTTTCAATATATCCTCAGTTATCTGAGCTAGTATCTTGCTGGTTTTGCTACTTGGATCTGATGGGTGCATTCCTCCCCAGGGCACAGTCAGGGACCCAGGACCATCTGCAGAGCTCCTGCTCTTGGTGTGATGAGTCTCCACACTGGCAGTTTTATCCTATGCACTAGAAATTACCTATTTACATGTTGAGTAACATGTTGAGTAAAGGCATCCACCGCTTGCATTTGATCAGCTGTCTGAACAGGCTTTAGGTTACGACTGGAATGGCCATTGGATGATGACAACTGGGAAGATAAAAAAGAGAAAGAGCATTAATGTCAGGCCTTGCTCCCTCATGCAGGAGTAAAGGTTCTTGACATGGGTTAGGCCAGTTTCTGGCTATATTACTAGCCTAATGTCAGGATCAGGCGTCTGGCCCTAGCATCCCATAAGCAAACTCATCCAGGCAGGTATTCCTGAAGCAGTAATACTTTATTAGGAGCAAAAAGACAGATTAAAGGACTGACTGCCTAGAGGTAGCAGGTGAGGCTAGTAATGAGGAAACATAGGCAGGTTACATGTTTAAAAGCAATACAGGCTGTGAAAGTAAACATGGCCAAGCAGCCCCGCGATAAGCGATTCCCAGGAAGGGAGACTAAACATCAGCACAGCTGTGGAAAACAGGACAAGCGAAACTGTACACAGACGCTTACAGGCATGAGAAACAGGGCTTGACATGTAGCCAGAAACTGGCCTAACTCATGTCAACAGCCTTTACTCCTGCAGGAGGGAGCAAGGCCAGACAATTAGTAGGAGGATGGTTATACAAGTTCTCTGAATAACCATGTAATCCTGAGTGGGGTGGTGGTGGTTCTGCAGTGGCTGGAGGCGGTGGGGCTGTACTGTGTCCAGAGTGGATTGCTGCCAATGCAGCAAGCTGAAAAAAGTGGTGTGTGGGGGGATTTTTGTAGCACTAGGGCACCATCTGACCCTTTCACTACTAAGTATATCTGTGAAAAGGAGTCGCAGAGTCTGACACAACATCCCTGACTGAGCTATATGGGTGCACAGTAGTGGGATCTGAATAGGGTTGCCAGGTCCCTATTTGCCACTGGCAGGAGGTTTTTGGGGCAGGGCCTGAGGAGGGTGGGGTTTGGAGAGGGGAGGGACTTCAATGCCATAGAGTCTAATTGCCAAAGTGGCCATTTTCTCCAGGTGAACTGATCTCTATCAGCTGGAGATCAGTTGTAATAGCAGATCTGCTACTACCTGGAACTTCTGATTTAAAAATATCTGGTGTAAAAGATTAACACTCTGTAATAATGAACACAAGCTATTTAGGGTTGAAGAAAAATAGTGTTATTGTCACACACAAATGCAATATAAGTGTTGTATTCACACATCAATCACACAAAAATCACTTAAGGTCCCAATATAATCACAAAGGCACCATCAATACAAGAAACTCAAGTCAATTGATAAATATAGAAATGAAAATAAAATGTATTACAGACCAAAAAGTCCTGACAAATAGAACTCAGTGGCCTTAGCCGAACTACAGAACAAGTCCCGCGGCCAAGTTGGGTATGTCGAAAAGCTGTGAGGGCACAGAGCCCCTAACACCGCGGCAGAAGCAGTGGTACTCACGAAGTGGCCAAGCCGCACCAGGGAAAAAAAGGAAAGCGGAGGGGCCGCATGGGGACTGGAACGCCCGAGGCTTTTCATGCACTCTTCAATATGGATCTCCTGGCTGGAGAGACCCATTGGGACCGGGAGTCTCCTAATCTGACGTCTGATTAGGAACCGGAGCAGGTCCTTCTTTACACATAGAGGCTTCTTGCCCAAGTAAAGTCAGATGGGCAAATTCGCCCATAAAAAATTACAAAATACTAAAGGAAGACCAACTTGCTGACGAAGCATCGAAACGCCAACCAACCTAGAGGTGGCTTCAGTTGGACTTCACATGTTCTTTTTGTGTTCTGACGGTGACATCTGGTCCTGCAGGGCTTTTCGACTTCTCTATCTTCCCCGCTTCCAGGAGACTCCCGGTCCCTACGGGTCTCTCCAGCCAGGAGACCCATATTGAAAAGTGCACAAAAAGCTTCGAGCGTTCCAGTCCCCGTGCGGCCCCGCCGCTTTCCTTTTCCCCCTGGCGCGGCTTGGCCGCTTCGTGAGTACCACTGCTTCTGCCGCGGCGTTAGGGGCTCTGTGCCCTCACGGCTTTTCAACATACCCAACTTGGCCGTGGGACTTGTTTTGTAGTTCGGCTATGGCCACTGAGTTCTATTTGTCAGGACTTTTTGTCTGTAATACATTTTATTTTCATTTCTATATTTATGAATTGACTTGAGTTTCTTGTATTCATGGTGCCTTTATGGTTATATTGGGACCTTGTTAAGTGATTTTTGTGTGATTGATGTGTGAATACAACACTTATATTGCATTTGTGTGTGACAATAACACTATTTTTCTTCAACCCTAAATAGCTTGTGTTCATTATTACAGAGTGTTAATCTTTTACACCAGATATTTTTAAATCAGAGCCTGCATGCTGGTTATTGTTGCTAACTTAGTTATTTCAGCATAGGTATTGTGTTCTTGCCCTGACCTGGATGGCCCAGGCTAGCCCGATCTCGTCAGATCTCGGAAGCTAAGCAGGGTCAGCCCTGGTTAGTATTTGGATGGGAGACCACCAAGGAATACCAGGGTTGCTGTGCTGAGGAAGGCACTGGCAAACCACCCCTGTTAGTCTCTTGCCATGAAAACCCCCCAAAAGGGGTCGCCATAAGTTGGCTGCGACTTGATGGCACTTTACACACACTAACTACCTGGAAGTTGGCAACCCTAGAACTGAATATTATCCAGCAATATGTTGACTCTTTCAAATTTTGTCCGGGTAGGCTTGCCAGGCCCTGCAGCTCCACCGGCAGGAGCTTTGTGGGGCTGTGGCAGACGTGCGCAGTGCGCACGTGCGCCTGGCGTGGCACACACACACAACCCACGCGGACGCTCTAGCGATCCCGGCCAAAACACTATGGCTTCCATAGAGTTTCAGCTGAGGTTGCCAGAGCGTCCGCGTCCGCGGGTTTACCTGGAAGCGACATGAGTAGAGCATAAGTGCACGCGGGCACACTTATGTGTGAGCCCGCTGTGCCCGTTGGCCCTGGCAACCCTAAATCCAGGGCAGTGCACATGCAGCACCAGTCAAGTTACTGGCAATAGCATCATTTTCTTGTTTGAAAGGATGAATTTAATTTACACATAGGACTGAAACCATCCCTGCACTCCTCCTCCCATGTCCAAACGGCTGATCTATTGCACACATAGTACCCATTTCTATATGACTGCCATCTGCAGGAAGACATATGAACATGGCAACTTGCTTCTGCACACATAAAGGCCTAGCTAGATTGGGGGAGACTTACTCTACTGTCACTATTTCTCAACGTGTGTTTGATCAATTCATCTGAAAACAGCAGGAATTAGAAATATGAACCAGACATTTCCTCCAGATCAGTTTTCCTGGCTTACTAAATATACATGGATGTTGGCAGAGTGTTTGACTCATGGTTTGAATAAACTGACTGGGAATAAAAAGGGGGGGGGGATTTAGGCCTGGAACTCACCTCTTCCTGCAAATGGCCAAAGTCTATTTCCCAAGGGGCGCCACGGAAAATTTCCAGGGGTGGCTCCCATCCGTTGCGGAACTTTGGAATGTAGCTTGGAACGTTGGCTTCTCTTGGCCACTCCGCTCTTAGAAATACATTACAAAGAAATGCATTTTAATACCGAACATGGACTATATCATTAACTTTCCTGTTGTAAGATGTATTTGCCAGTATTAAAATTCTAAGGACATTTCAAAACAGTATTCTGGTGTTTTGATGTTGGCTTTCCTCCATAAGGAGTTTTTGCTTCGGTTGGGTGTCCCAATCAGAGCAGGTGTTTTTGCAGCATCCACATAAGATTGTCCCCTAATTGTTTGCTTTTCGTATTTCCCCTCACTTTGCTGTAATCGTTCCCGAATCCAGTTTGGTGCAATCTTTTTGGAAAGAGCCGCGTGGCGCAGAGTGGTCAGCTGCAATACTGCAGTCAAAGCTCTGCTCACAAATTCGATCCCGACGGAAGTCGGTTTCAGGTAACCGGCTCAAGGTTGACTCAGCCTTCCATCCTTTCGAGGCTGGTAAAATGAATATTCCGCTTGCTGGGGGGAAAGTGTAAATGACTGGGGAAGGCACTAGCAAGCCACCCAGTAAACAAAGTCTGCCTAATAAACGTTGTGATGTGACATCACCCCATGGGTCAGTAATGATCCAGTGCTTGCTCAGGGGACTACCTTGACCTTTTTTATTCATGTAGGAGAGAAAGTAAAGTTGTGTGTGTGTGGGGGGGATGCTAACCACCTTCCGCTCCTGTTGATCCCTGGCACATGGAGTAAGACACAGGTTTTGTTCCTTCTTACTTCTGTCCTAGCCTGAATCCTGTAAATTTGGCCCATTTGCATGAGGGAGAGTTCTGATCTCCTTGAACATAGACCAGCCCCCAAGAATACAGAGGGTAGCCATCCTCCATGCAAAGCATCATTCACCCATGGATAGTAATATAGTTCACCTTGTTATTTAACTCCTGGCCTTTCCACCCCAGACGATTGCCTAGGCAATGCCTAATGTTTGGGCTGGCACTGTTAGTTTGGAAAATGTATATGCCACCTCCCCAGAGAAAGCTGCTTACAAAATAAAACATGATCAAATCACAAAACGTGGTCAAATCATAAAACATGAAAGTCATAAAAAATCAAGGGGACTTTCCCCTTATTTGGTTTTGGGTAACTCTTTGTTCTTTCCAGGTTTGCTCCACGGCTTGGCTGGGCACATTACCTTGACCTTGTCCATGCCTCTCCCAAGGACTCCCACAGTGTCATCTCCTTTGGTGTTAGATGTCCTTTCAGGAAATCTGTGGTATCTTTAGAAAGAAGTGGACTGAGGACAGGTCTTGCAAGGTCAGGACCACCACAGCTATTAACAATCTAGATTATACACAAGAAGGTATAAAAAGAAAGAATACAGCATGAAGTTTCACACTGCCTGTCAAACAAGTAGTTTTGAATTCTCTTTTAAAGCACCACAGTGGGAAGCTAATGGCCCATCTCATAACTTTGGTGATCTGATTTAAGTTTGGGGTTTTGTAAACTTGTCAGTTTTCTGTTTCTTTAATTTGAAGCAGTACAGTGAACCAGTTCTGAATTAATGTATGGTATAGCTCCTTGAATAAGTATGTTGTCATGAATCAAAAGAGCTCATAGGCTCCTCCAAGTGACATCTAGCAAGTTATCCAGCCACATTTCCTTTCCTTTATCACTTAGAAGCTCTTTGATCCATTGATCTTGAGCAGCATAGTTTTAAATCTCTTGTTTGGGAGATGTAAGGACTGGGATCAATTTTGCCACTGCCAGTGTAGCCTTAGGATCCCTGTCACTTAATAAAAGAGGCATTATATCAGACACAGAGGCTTTAGATTTATCTGTTAAAAGAGGAGAGAGATATCATAATTTAAGATCCTCATAGAAACGACATTCCAAGAGCACATGAGCTACCGGCCACATTTCATAGAATCAACAAACAGCAAGAAGAAGAGTTGGTTTTTACATGCCGACTTTATCACTTAAGGAAGAATCAAACTGGCTTACAATCGCCTTCCCTTCGCCTCCCCACAACAAGACACCTTGTGAAGTAGGTGGGGCTGAGAGAGCTCTGAGAGAACTGTGACTAGCCCATGGTCACCCAGCTGGCTCCATGTGCAGGAGTGGGGAAACAAATCCAGTTCACCAGATTAGCCTCCGGCGCTAATGTGAAGGAGTGGGGAATTAAACCTGGTTCTCCAGATTAGAGTCTACCGCTCTTAACCACTACACCACACTGGTAAACATTGTGGACAACCCAATCTATGGATGCACCCATAGAATTTGCTCCAGGAACCATCCCCAAATATCCCCACATTTTAGCTTCAAACACCCTTGGTGGAACCGAATCAACACAGGTTCTTCTGTTTAATTTTTATTATTTAAATTGGGTGTTTTACAATATGTAAACAAGTAATGAAACCTGCTACACACAACTATGTTTACCATTTGATAATGTATAAGCTATGTATGAGTGGAAATTTAATATAGAATGTACACTTAATTGGATGATTTGCCTCACTGGATGCTGCCAATTATGGTACCCTTATATAAAGAATATTGGATTCTAGTTAAGAACATACCAGTTCCAGTGGTCCAAACAGAAAATGCACCATCTCTGAAGCACTTGGATTCTGGATATGTTTTCTCAGTTTGGCCTGAAAAGAAAAATGAAATAGGTTTTAACCTTAATTGCAGACTCTGTGGTCAAAGATAAAAATTCACCATTGTTTCACTGAGTTTTCATACTCAGAAACAAATCCAGAAAAGCAGAAATAATATTATGCCATCATTCCAAAATTTGAAACTAAGGGTTTCAAATCTGAAACTAAGGATTTCAAATTACATGATACTACACATGATACACAGAGTTTCAGGTTTGGTCAGCATCCACCACAAGAACTGTCACTTGGATCCACACTTCTAATTTCCCCTGGTAACACAATTTCCAGGGTTGTGAGGTTGGTCAGGACCATGGCATGCAGGGACATTGTTGAGAATTTGCTGGAGCAGCAAACAAAACAAAACCCCTTTCTTCATGAAACTGGAAATTGTGACAGTGCAGTAGAGAACAGGATTCTGCATAACTTCATCTTACTAGTTTAATGCAACAGAGGGTGTGAATCTGACCATTAACTTTTATCCCACTCTATAACAAATGAAGTTACTACCATATAGCCCTGAACTAGTTAGGGACATGTAGAGACAATCAAACAAATGTGGCCCAAAAATTTCCCCTGTGGTGCAGGCATTTTCAGAAGATGCTAATAATAGAAACATAGAGCTGGAAGATACCCCAAGGGGCATCTAGTCTAACCCCCTGCATAATGCAGGAAATTTTCAGCTACACCCTCCCCACTCCCCCGGTGACCCCTGCTCCATGCCCAGAGGAAGGCAAAAAACCCTCCAGAATCCCTGGGCCAATCTGGCCTGGAGGAAAATTCCTTCCTGACCCCAAAGTGGTGATTGTTATTACTCCGGGCCTATAAGAAAGGGCTACAAGAGCCGAGCACTGGCTCATTCCTTCCTGCCCTCCCTCTCACTATCTGCCTCATTTCATAGTGCCTAAATTCATAGTGAGCCATAACATCACATCACATGCTTCTCCTGCTGGTCGCTCCTGCGTTCAGCAGCAGCCACTGTCTATTTGGTATCATCCTCCTCCTCCTCTTCCAAGGCTGTAGTACAAAGTTTGGATTTTCTTCCCCAGTCTGCAATAAGTCTTGGGCTCATTCTCACTTTCCCTTCTCTCCACCCCACATGCTTTTCTATCCTGCAAGTTTGTTTGCAGAAGGATTGAGTGAATGTTGTTCAGGTTCTAGACCCTGGGATCTCCCAAAAATGAAGAGCCGACTGCCCCATCCCACCTTCAAAGAAGTGATGGGAGAGGTGGATTTTGGCTGCCGGTGGGGGGAACAGACAGCCAGTCTCCATTCATCCTCGAGCCTGATGTATGAAGAGGGGTGGGCCCAAGGGAAAGGGGCTTATAGGGTCTGGGCCGGGCAGTTCCTCCATCTTTGGATCTAGACTGGGATCTCCCAAGAATGAAGAGTCTCGTGGAGTGGCTTCTGCACACTTGCTCCACTGAAACAGCTTGCACACACATCAAGCAATTGCTACTCCTATTCTGGCAGCAGCAGGAGCGACAAATCATTTATAGGATATAGAGACTGCCTACATTCAGCCATACGGTTCTGAAGACACAGGACACATGTTTTTGAAAGAGGGAGTGATGATTTCTGCCAGTCTCCCCTCCAACTGCAGTCATGAGCCCAGAAAAAAACCCTATTTTTTCCTGTAATGATGGAAACAGACTTACAGCCCATTCCTGAGCTGAGGTGTACGGGGATGGTGGGGAAGAGGAGCAGCGGCGCCTCTTCCTAAGCCGTTTCCCTGATGCCGTTAAACAAAAAAAAGCCATTTCGCTGCTTTTTTTGTTTAACTGGGGCTTTTCACCCCATTGAAAATAGCAGGCACAGCAACACTGTTCTGGCTGCCTGCGCAAGTGGCTGAAAGGGGATAGGGAGCCAACTAGCCGCCAGCTCCTCCCCCTGGCCTGCCCTGGAACGCCCCCTGCGCCGGCACGGCCTCTCCATGCCGTTGCTGGCGCCACGGAGAGGCCGCGCCGGCAAAGGGGGGAGGTGCAGTCCTGCGGCACTTGCCCGCCGGTGGGACTGGCCTCGCCGCCAGCGTAAGTACGTGTAAACATGCGATGACACGTACTTACGCTGGCGGCGAGGTCACGCCGCCTCCTATTGACTTTCGGCCCAATTCTCAGGAATGGGCTGTATATCTAGGTTTCCCCTGCTGCCCTTCTTCCCACCTAAACATCAGTAAAGATCATATGGGAGAAGTGGGTGGGTGCTGTATTCAAGATTCTCTGGCTCAGGTGTGCATAGTTTGAAGCATACCTCTAGTCCCTTTTATTTTTCAGTGAGGGGGGAGGGGACACCCCAACAACCAGTCTGCAAAAAAATTAAACTCTGTGACAGAAAAACTAAATTCTGCAAGGCAAGATCTATGTGTGCAGAATCAGGCAGATGAACAACCAATCCTATGATTTCTGCATGTGTAATATATAATAAACCTCCCATAACATGTATTGTCTTTTTGACAGTCCACAGTTCTTTAGAAATAACATTATTTGCAGACATGGAAAAAAATCTCCTGAAAATAATCTTTGGTGTACTAGGCTAACATTTTCCATGCAGTAAAATAATTAGGGAGATGTGCACAAGAGAGCATACCGCAGAGCATTTTTGTGAAAGTTGACTATTTCAGCAATAATTCCATCTTTTGATGCTTACCATGAGATTTAATGCCAGCTTGGTTTTCTGGAAGCAGTCAATATATTCAGCTTCACTTGGGGGTTTTGCCCTCAGCGTCAGAACTCCCTCTAGAAAGGCGAAAATATTGGGAATAAAGAAACAAAGAAGGGTTCATTAAAAGGGGTTATTTGTCTTTGAACAACAACAGAAGCACCAAAGAGAAGACAGGCTATTTAGTATATTTCAGGGTAAATAACAAGGTGGACTATATTACTAAGTATGGATGCAAGATTACGGTATTTGAATTGAGGATGACTAGCCTCTGTATTCTTGGGGGCTGGTCTATGTTCATGGGGATCACAACTCTCTCACACACAAATGGGCCAAATTTACAGGATGCAAGCTAGGACAGAAGCAAGAGAGAATAAAACCCATTTCTTATTCCATGTACCAAGGATTAACAGGAGAGGAGGTTGGTTAGTGCATCCACACACACACACACACTTTCTTTCTCCCGTGTGAATGGCTGACTTTAATTCTTATGGGACAAAATAAACACTGCATGAGGAAATAATATTGCATTGGGGAGAAGTCAACCCACCTCTTATGAGCCATCCACCACTGCTGGAAACATAGCCACTACTTGGGGGGCAAAGGCTGTCCTTTCCCTAGAAGCCATGTTCAGCATGGAGGAAAAGCCATGTTCAGCATGGAGGAAAAGCCTTGTTCAGCATGGAGGAAAGGGGGCACAGCCAACTTTGGAAAAACAGGCCCAGAAACAATGACTTCAGGGTCATAGACAAGGATGGGAGATGACAAAGAAAAAATAGATTTGGAATATGGGAGAGGACTGGAACTTTCCATACCTCACCCATCTTTTTATTTACAGACATTTAGCTGGTCTATACTAAAGATGGCATCCTGTAGTAGTAAAAGAGTAATGTTTTGGAACACATGCACTCAGATGGTTTTAGGGGGCTGATGAATGAATGCATGAACTTCTGAAAAGTTTGTCACTCCCGCTTTAGCTTTAGCAGGATTTTCTGAAGCCAGAAAGGCATATTTATAATGACCTCTACTGAAGATGGCTGTAATCCTGCACACACTGACTAGGGAGTAAGTCCCACTGAACAAAAGGGGATTGTACTTCTCTGTGAAGATGCATAGGCGCATAGACTGAATGAAGAGTTCTTATTCAAAGCCTCTTCCTAAAGCCATTAGCCCAGCCCCTTCTTTTTTTACCTGCTGGCCCTTTCTTCTTGTTCTTCTTTCCTTTCTTCCTTTGATTCAGCTGTTTGTATGCCTCTGAAGCTTTTTGAAGTTTGGCAACAAACAGCTCAATGTCATCTAGGGTGCAGTTCAGGGTTTGCTGCATAGAGACAAATTAAAAAAACACACACCATTGAAGGCTGATTCAATACCTCTTCACTAGGGTTGCCAACTTCCAGGTAGTGGCTGGAGATCTCCTGCTATTACAACTGATCTCTAGCTGATAGAGATCTCTAGCTGATAGAGATCAGTTCACCTGGAGAAAATTGCTGCTTTGGCCATTGGACTCTATGGCATAAAAGTCCCTCCTCTCCCCAAACCCTGCCCTCCTCAGGCTCCGCCCCAAAAACCTCCCACCGGTAGCGAAGAGGGACCTGGTGACCCTGCTCTTCACCCATATATACATTCTTTTCCTCTCTACTTAGAAAATGTCCCCTTTTCTACTTCGCTGTATCAAATTTTGGGTTTCAAAACTGTTACTGCAACTGAATTGGTCCTTGACTAGCTACCTTCTCACCTTTTTTACATAGCTTTAAAAAATTATTTTGAATTTGAAATTGTAACACATTCACCACGCCGGATGGTCTTTTTAAAAAAGGAAAGAAAAAGAAATGCTAGACAGGTGCTGTTATCACCAACCGTTTCTTTTTCAATCTTCTGTGCCAACATCGCACGAGACTCTTCATGGTCCTGAGAGCCGGAGCTTCGTCGTTCGTATTCTGCCAGACCACAAAACAAAAATGTTAGCTATCGACGAAAACATAGTGAAAACATAGTGAAATTTGGTAAAAACAGAGGGAAAACCTCTTTCGTTAGGCTATAAATACGCTGTGAGCTATGACAGGGTGTTAAGGGAAGCAGGGGGGATTACTTGGAGAAGAATGAATCAATTTTCTCAGAAGGATGGGGCATCATATACTATTGCTGCATAAGGTGTTGATTTATTGTGTTGACTTGGACACAGAGGAGCAGCCATCTGTTAGATAATTAATCTTGTATGATTTGGCATAACTCCATCTATTCTATTGGGATTGGATTCAGTTTTGCAGGAGGAGCTGCGGCGTTTCATTGCCAAGTTTCCTTTTGCTGTTGTGAAATTGTTTGTGGGCGCAACTCTAGCAGTTCCTTACATGCATTTTTCTTCTGCCGCTTTTACCATGACCCAGAGCCTGGTTGGGCTTGAATAGCAGCCTGGACAACTTTTGAAACAATAAAGTCTAGGGAAAGAACACACATACAGTGCCATGTTTGCAGCATCTCATTTGCTCTCGATGTTCACGTAAAGAGCTCATCATCCCTACTCTTACAGCGCATTCCTCAAATGCGCTGGCGGCCCCACCCAAAGGCCGTGGGAGGCCGACAAAGGCCCGGAAGGCGCATGCCGGTGTGAGTGGCCCCAGTGCCGGCATGCAGGCCTGGATGCCGGTCCCTGGCCGCTGCCACGGGAGCACTGGGCTTGGACGCCACTGCAGCTTCCCGCCGGTCTCTGGCCGCCAGCACAGGCCGTGGTGGCGAGCCGGGAGGCATTCCCGGGGTGTAACGGCGCCCCGGGAGGAGTTCCCGGGGTGTTCCAGCCATTTCAGCTCAGGAACGCCCCCCCTTTTTTTGCGAGAGACACCCGCTCCTATGAGGGTTGCATGGTTTTTTTGCGCCAGGCGGAGGTTTCGGCGGTGCCTTAGGAGGCAACGCCGCTAGTTTGTCTCCTAAGCCCGGCGCAGGCATTCTTTTTAGGCGCTGTTAATGCCATGAAAAATGTGGACTTGTGAGCAATGGACCTGATTGTGGCAAAGCTGCCTTGTGGTTTTTTTTTCAAACTAGACTTGCCCCTGTGACTTTAATAGCAGCCTGACAAGAAATTAAGCAGGTAAAACTTTGCCTGCCAAGAAGAAAACATAACCAGGGGAGATTCACCTGTTCAATTTCTGCACACCAGGTTGCTATTAAAGGCACAAGACCATAGCCTTCTTCAAGATAGCAACCTAGTCTAAATCCAGAGTCTCACTGACCTCCAGTGACATCTTGGCCACTTACCCACAAAGCAATGCATTAGAGTGGCAAGGGCCACACCAGACTGATATTGTACATGCTTCAGTCCTTCCAGCAAGGTGGAAGGACTTAATGAAGAAAGAATCACAATCATAGGTGGAATTAAAAGAAGAGGATGAGGGACAAAAATCAATAAGGATCCGCCTAGTCAGGCTCCAGGCTGCCAAGGGTTTCTGCATGACTGCTTTTTTACAGAGGCTTATACAGAACTCGGAGGAACACTGTAGGAACTTGTACTGTCTATTTTTTTGGGAGGTGTGCGAGCAAGGAATGTGCATAAGTTCCCCATGTCGTACGTAAAAGACAGATATAACCTGTCAAAACTCAAGAGGCTGATCAATCAGTGCTATGACAGAAATTATTTCACTGCATGTTTCTGGTAGACTCCCCCCCCCCTTTGTACTATCAAGTCTGGAGAGCAAACAAGCTTTCAAAACCATGAAATAAAAGAGCTAGAATGTAGAAAATGGGAGGGACTGACATTGAAGCACAATGTCTCCCTGCATGTCCTGTCATTTCTAAATCAGGGAATTAAGTTACGAGTTGAGGCAAGTGTTGTGCACTCTAGTAAGGAAACCAATTCTCCAAGCCCTCCCTCTTCATACCGAATTTTATTCTATTCCATTGAAGATTCAAGGCTTCATCTTATCAAACTGCAGGAAGAAGTCTTGCCTTATTATATATAAGCACGGTGTGAAAACTTTCATAAATTTGCAGCAAATCCGGAATATTGTTCATGCTAGTTAGGATAAACATAAACCTATTTTACAATGCATTGTTGTGCATCAATACAGTGCTTTCTACAAAGTGTAAGAACCCTGCCCAATTCCAGTGGGAGATATGGTTACAAGAACTATCTAGTATAAGACTGAGGGCCTGAAAACTGACCCAACAGTATACCTGCTTAAACCAATTCAATCATTGAAGCCACAAAATATAAAATCTTCACAACATACCTTTTATTTCTTCTGAGCTATGGAGAAGAGATACTAACTGCTGTCTGGTGGTATAGTATTCATAGGTTAATCTTCCCCTCTCATTACATCCCCACCATGGTGCAATTTTAGGCTCTTGACTTGTGGTGGAGGGAATCTGAGTGTACATGTATATTTCAAATGTGCAATTACAGCCTGTTCTTGGGGCCCCCTTGCTGAACCCAGGTTGCCATACTGTTATCCAGGTTGCCATACTGTTCCTATGCTGAGGGGTTCTGCATCAGCCTGTATAAAATGGCAGTAAAGCAAACATTTTTCACCTCTTCCTGTAATGACCAAATCCCTAATAAAACTCCAAGGCCTTTTATGCATGAGTTGGATCTCCCTGCTTGGACCTGGGTTCATTGCACATTAATGTAACCCGATTTGGAGGAAACTGTATGCATTGCCTTGAATGATCAGGGACGAAACTGTGCTGATGGAGGCATGAATACAGAAAAGCAGTCTCCCAAGCTCAAATCAAGTTCCACCCCTTTAAATGCTGCTCTGTAATTGGCTTACTTCGCAGTGCTCCCCGTGAGAGAAGATTTCCTTTCCCCCGAACCCAACTGCCACATAAAAAAGCATTTTAAGAATAAAAAACAAAAAACGGAGCAATCTGAAAGAAGGGGGAGGGGAGAAATCCAAGAAGCAGGAAGCACTTGAATCCCTGCCTCTATACACACTGCTTCGTGACTGGCTGTGAGAGAAGCCAGTCTTCTGTGTTTTCCCCTGTTTAGTCATCTGCATGCTGCTTTGAGCCGGGCTGAGCCCAGGGGAGAGGGAAAAGTCAGATTAACAGAGGAACGGGAAGACAGGGGTTGGTTTTGTGTCAAAACAGCGTTGAGTTACCAAGGAATGGGATATTGTGAATACTGAAAAGTTAGATCCTGGCTGAAACAGGGAATAAAGGAGGCTACAGCGACCATGCATAAATGACCTAAGATTCGTTTAGGGCTGGGATTCCCAGAGAATTATACTGACTTTAATGGAAAGAAAGGACCTAGCTGTGGCTTCTTTTGCCCTTGTCTCATGGCCCACTTTCCATCTGATGGAACAAATAGGAGGGAGAGGAGAATGAGCAGAAAGATCAGGGTAGGAGTAAGTTGGGGGGGGGACATGGCTATATCCTTTGTCAAATCAGAAGGGCTGTTGAAGAGGCAGGATGGTCCTTAGGTGTAGTGTTTAGAGAGTCAGAAAAGGATCTGGAAGATCCTGGTTTCAATCCCCACTCTGCCATGGAAGCTTGCTCGATAGGGATGCCACTAGTCAGCAGCTGGAAACTGGCAAGAGTCCCTGCTGGAAACTGGCAAGGACGTGGGGAGGTGCTATTGGATGATGGTGTGATGTCACTTCTTGTGAAACCTGGAAATGAGGTCATGTCTCTCTAAAAATCACTGGAATTCCTAGAGCAGACTGATATCACTTCTGGGTTTTCCCTGGAAGGGAATGGTAATGGTAATTACCCAATGGTAATGCCCTGTGGCGCAGAGTGGTAAGCTGCAGTACGGCAGTCAAAAGCTCTGCTCACGACCTGAGTTTGATCCTGACAGAAGTCGGTTTCAGGTAGCCGGCTCGAGGTTGACTCAGCCTTCCATCCTCCTGAGGTCGGAAAAATGAGTACCCAGCTTACTGGGGGTAAAGTGTAGATGACTGGGGAAGGCAGTGGCAAACCACCCCATAAACAAAGTCTGCCTAGTAAACGTCATGATGTGATGTCACCCCATGGGTCCCCCCTTATTTTCTCATTTGGACACAGGGGCAGGTGAGGTAAATGGGAGTTGGGATGGGGAATCCCAAGCCACCAGAAGGGAAACAGCAAGCCTGTTGGTGAGTGATCTTGGGCCAGTCCCATAGTCAGTCTAACCAAATTCACAGGGTTATTGTGAGGATCAAAAGTACAGGGGAGAAGAACAATGTAAGCAGCTTTGGGCCCCCAATGGGGAGAAAAGTGGGGTATAAATAAAGTAAATAATAATAAGAATGAGGTTAGTGACCTGGCAACCCCATCTTCACTTTATACCATCTTTCCACAGTAATTATGGTACTAGTGCTATACAGTCAAATGTCTGTTGGAAATGCATTAAAGCATTTGCAAGATGAGTTCCGGCACTTAAGATATACTATGGATGCTCACAGTACTCAGCACAGGAAATATCTCTAGACATTATTCAATTGTTTAAAAGGCACAGGGGCCTCTTTTTGACTTTGTCTGCTATAAACACTATATGGTGATCTTGATTATTGCTTTCTTTTCTTGGGTCTTTAACACATGTACCTCAGGTGAAAAATTAACTATATTTATTTTCCAGTTCTGCAGCTACATCTTTCTACCTTGGGAAAATGCACGGGGAAACAGCCCTTGTTTTCTCATGTTATGACAACCTTCTGCAGATGTTTCTGTTAACCATCCATCCCTACTCCACAATCCCTGGCTGCCTTCAGTACCTGGCTGGTTATGCTGTGCGGGAGGAGCCACTCGGTTCAAGCTGTTCTTTGAGGAGCCTTTTGCTTCATACTGGAAAGGAATAGGAGCCGGCCCTTGAGGTGGTGGAAGGATGGACTGCCTCTGTTTTATCTTCTCTTGGTTTACTCTAAAGAGAAAGGAACAACAAAACAAAAAATTCAGTCACCATTATCATTCCCATTACCAGAAGCATTGTTTATGGCATGGGTACTTACACTCATGTTTGCTCCCAGTCTGCCTTGGTTGTTCGGAGTTATGCATGAGTTTTCTGTCCATTAGGGATGACCTCACTGCCAGCCCTCACAAATCCTGGGACTTCCCGTTCCTCTGTTAACCCGATTCTTCCCACTCCCCTGTGCTCAGCCCAGGTGAAATCCCCGTGCATGAGGCAAAGTGTGGAACATGCAAGCTTGGTTTCTCGCACAGCCAATTACAAAGCAGTGTATAAAGAGGTGGGGATTCACATGCTCCCTGGGAGCTCTTTCTGAGCAGGAGGAAGGCTTTTTAAAACCGAGGCTTGGATTCCCAACCACCCCTTTCAGATTGCTCCAGTTTTTGTTCTTAAAATGCCTTTTTATGCAGCAATTGGGTTTGGGGGGGATTTTCTCTCACAGTAAGCTCTACAAAGTAAGCCAATTACAAAGCAGCATTTAAATGGGCGGGGACTTGATTTGAGCTTGGAGACTGCTGGCGCATACATTCCCAACAGGAAGGTGTGGGTCCAGGGAGCAATGAACCTCAGGTAAAATTCTGATGCATAAACAACCAAAGAGAAGCAAATCAAAGGTAGCTGCCACTTTGGGATGGGCTTGGTTTCCCCATTGCTGGGGCAGATGCTGATAAAGTGCAATGGGGCTTCGGCATGACAGGTTTCCCTGTCCCAGTCTCCCACCAGCAGCCACCCCTCTCCCCTGGGCCACTAGGGCTTTTGCAAAAAAAAAGTTTATTATTGGCCCTAGAATATTGTTATATTGATATAACATTATACCGATCTGTGTACCAGGTTCTCTGAACCTTTCATAGTAACAAAAAAGTCTATATCCCATTTCATTGCAGAGATATGCATTTGCCATTATATCTCCCCAACAAACAGGGATAGAGACTTACTTATAAAAAAAAACGAAAGCTGAGAAATCAGAGAACCTGATAAGCAGGATTCTGTAACATTAGAATGACAATTGCCAATTAAAGAAAAACCCATAGTGTGTGTGTGTGTTGGGTGGCTTACTGCAGGGTCAGGAGCAGCAAATATGAGGGGAAACTAGCTATGCAAAAGCCCATGGCTACTGTGCTGTATCAGCAGCCGTAGCAATAATAAAGAAACCACACAAGCTCATTCGCATGCAGAAAATATCTTCAATTTGCATTTTATTAGGGGTTTTTCAGGATTTGAGAACTGCTAATTGTGGCACAAAACACTGAACAGACCAGAAGGAAGTTTTACTGCTAACATGATAAATATGTCTGATTTTGCAGGTACAAGCTCACAGTAGACCTGATACTAGACTCACAATATGGTTTCAAAATCCTGAGGGGAAAAACAGCTTGACTTGCTCCTACGTCACAATGTATATCATATATTTTCCACATTTCTTCCCCATGGAACTCACTGATTCCCAGGAGTTCTCCTCCTATCCAGGCATCCAACTAGGTTGGCATTTCACAGTGAGTATAAAGTCTGCATCAGGAAAAAATGAATCCTGCAAACTGTATAGATTATGCAGTTTAAATGGATTTGCATTTTTGCTCATTTTGCATGAGCCGCAAGAAGGTCCAGAGCAGCATGACTAGAATGATGCTACAATCCCAAGAACAGCTACACCCTTCTATGTCCACTGAAGTGAATGGACTTAGAAGGGTGTAGCTCTGCTTATGATGGCACTGTTAATATCCTTTGGGTGGCAGAACACTGGAAACTTAAGAGCCCAACTAAATAACTAAATGAGATGTGAGGAATCCATGGTTAGATCTACAGGAGAATATGAACTAGAGTAGTAGCAGTGAAAGAGCGCTGTCTATCCCCTTTCCCAAGTCTAAAGCCCCAAAATGCTGTGAGACCCCCTGGGGGGGAAGTACAAGTACCTATTTTTGTCTGCCATAGGTCTAAAAGTAGCTTAAGGGGGGGGGGTGATTTACATTAGGAAAGTGGGAGCGAGGAAAGGGTTAAACTTCCCCTATTATAGTTTAACCCTTTCCTCGGCTCCCACTTTCCTAATGTAAATCGCTCCCCCCTTCAGCTACTTTTAGACCAGGGGTGGGGAACGTCAGACCAGGGGGCCGTTAAAGGCCTGCAAAATCATTTGTTCTGGCCCTTTGTGGGTCCTGGCAGATCTCTAACTCAGAAGGATCTAAGACTGGCGATCCGCCCCCTCCCACAGACAGGAATAGCCTCTGTTCAAGGCGGATGTGAGTTTGTTTTTGCAAGAAAAGGAACCTTCCTCCCCCCCTTGCAGAAGAGTCGTTAGCTATGGAGCTGCTAGGGCCGCCCAAGAAACTGTGTTAACCCTTTCCCACCCGGGCCATGGAGAAACGTATTCCCTCTGTAGTACGAGAGGGCTGGGGGCAGAAGTGGCGACAATGGAGGGGTTAAAGGGGGCAGGGCCAGAATGCGCGGGGGGGAAGTTCTTAGCCAGTGTATCCTCATTTCACCCCTGCAGGAGCCGGCTGTAGAATCTGGCCCCGACCTTGCAGAGCAGGAGCAACTGGATGTGTGGCTGGACAGCTACGCCCGGCTGGTGCAACAGACCATCCTGTGCCACCAGGTGGCCGAGTGTGCCACCGGTTGGATGCCTGCCTGCTTGCCCATGCGGGGGAGGGGGGGACATCTGGGGCAGCTGCCTGCTTGGGGCTTGGGCGGCTAATTTTTAAGTTGACAATTTTGTATGGCCCACGAATGATGTTATAAATATTCAATTTCCCTTGGCAGAAAAAGGGTTCCCCACCCCTGTTTTAGACCTATGTCAGACAAAAATAGGGTTAAACTCCCCCTACTATAGGGCTAAGAGCCCCGTGGAGCAGAGTGGTAAGCTTCAGTACTGCAGTCAAAAGCTCTGCTCATGACCTGAGTTCGATCCTGACCGAAGTCGGTTTCAGGTAGCCGGCTCTAGGTTGACTCAGCCTTCCATCTTTCCTAGGTTGGTAAAATGAGTACCCAGCTTGCTGGGGGTAAAGTGTCGATGACTGGGGAAGGCAATGGCAAACCACCCCTTAAACATAGTCTGCCTAGTAAATATTGGGATCACCCCATGGGTCAGTAATGACCTGGTGCTTGCACAGGGGACTACTTTTACCTTTTCCTTACTATAGGGCTGCTGCTTGAGTCAAATTCAAAGGCATTGAGCTTGCTTTAAAATAGAAATAAAAACCACCCGGATATATGATTCCTTATGGTGTCTTTATATTTGGTTATTTACCACTACACAGGCAGAGCATAAATGGAAGCTAGCAGGCGCACCTAAAAGACAGATTCCCCAGAGTTAGGGTTGCCAGGTCCCTCTTCACCACCAGAGGGAGGTTTTTGGGGTGGAGCCTGAGGAGGGTGGGGTTTGTTGGGGGGGGACTTCAATGCCATAGAGTCCAATTGCCAAAGCATTTTCTTCAGGTGAACTAATCTCTATTGGCTGGAGATCAGTTGTAATAGCAGGAGATCTCCAGCTAGCACCTGGAGGTTGGCAACCCTACCCAGAGAGCAAGTTGAGCCGGTTCCAAAGCTGCACTGTTAGGAGGCAGAAGGAGGCAGCTTTCTCCTTCCACCTCCCTAACTTGAAAAACTGCTAGCCTGCTGTTTCTGCTGTATCTCTGCCCTTCCGTCTCAGCTGGAGCTGTGTCAGTTTCTCTAAGCTCTCAGAGATACCGAGATTCCCAACCACCAGAATTCCTAAACTTTAGCTTCCATTAATCAAGCATCAACTGACCATACCAGCAACCTGCTCAACAAAGGAATGGTTAGACAAAACCCTGCATAATTGCTTAAACCAGGAGACCAGGAGGACTGGATTCTGTAGTTACTCATGCAAGCATCATTGGCCCCCAAGGAAGGGCAGTAATTCAGTAGGAATTAGCATTGCTATCTGAACCACCTACACAATCTCTTTAAATATTAGGGGAGCAGATTGAGACCTAACCATGCAGAAATGACCACCATGCCGTTGAGTGGCAGGTATAAGTAAGGTTCAGTATACAGACTATTTGCCAGTCCCAGTGAATCCCATTTTCTAACAGTGAAAGAGAAATCCTCGCCAGGGAACTATGAAGTTTAGGCTGAAATTCAGACTGTGCTGGGAGGAAAAAAATAGTTTCACAATGGCTAAGTACAAGGAAACAAGCTGTTTAAGGTAAGTTTGTAAGTGGAATCATGTTGGTATCCTCCCAAATATTTTAACTATAAATAGGACCCAGCAGGACAACGGATGTTCCTTGGTTTTTAGAATTAAATCCCTGGAGTGGCAAAGAAAATCCACACCACACGAGTCTTATTTCTCTGCCCTCATTCAAGTCTTACAAGGCTGGGCATTATTGTCTCCACAATTAATCATAGTAAGTTCATATCCAAAGTACACTCCTAAAACTTCAGTAAATTAAAAATGGACAGGAAATTAAACTCAGGGTGGGTCATGAGCTTTGTGATTTCTGTACTGTACCAGATGTAATGCTTCTTCCCAGGCTACATGCTGGAGCCTGTCTGTCTACAGCGGCCACTTACTTGAGTGTCTGTGGCCGTATCTTCTTTCCAAACTTATGGTCGGCAAGCGCACTTTCGATGTCCTCGTGGATTATCTCTGCCTGGAACACAAAACTGAGTTGGTCTGGAGAATGGAAATAGACTGTGGTGAAACAAATACAAATGTCAAAAAATGCTTGTGATCAGAATTGTCTTACAACAAATGTTGCATTAAAATAACGTTTCCACACAGAAAGCATGCCTTCTCTTCTCCTGCATATGTTATTTAATGCAGAAGCCAAGCACACGGGTATGGCTCATTAGGGAATGTTTCCGTCGAGCCACCACCACTTGGTGAGTGTTGAAAGCACGTGGACGTCTTATACTGTATGATTACACTGTTGCTTGCATTATTTATCATTCAATCTTGTATTCCTCATCCTATTGCAATGCACTGTTAATTTCATGTCCTATATTGTGTGATTTACAATTTTTTCTTCTCTTTCTGTACCCTATAATTTGCCTTGAGTCACAGTGGCCATTTATGCATGGTCAGTTTTGATGCTTGCTCACAGCTCTTTTTAAAAATGTGACTTTAAAAATGCCTATTCAAGGTCCCGACGCAAAAGGAGAAATTCCACCCTCCCACTCGCCTGCTCCTTCGTTCCGGTTTGCATAGCCATTAGCTACAGTGTGGTGGATACTAATCTGGTGAACCGGTGGGTTTGCCCACTCCTACACATGAAGCCAGCTGGGTGACCTTGGGCTAGTCACAGTTTTATTAAGAAAAAGAAGAAGAAGAAGAGTTGGTTTTTATATGCCAACTTTCTCTACCACTTACGGGAGACTCAACCCGGCTTACAATCACATTCCCTTTCCCTTCCCACAACAGACACCCTGTGAGGTAGGTGGGGCTGAGAGAGCTGTAATAGAGCAGTAACTTGCCCAAGGTCACCCAGCTGGCTTTGTGTGTAGGAGTGGGGAAACAAATCCAGAGCTCTCTCAGCCCCATCTATCTCACAGGGTGTCTGTTGTGGGAGGAGAAGGGAAGGTGGTTGTAAGCCGGTTTGATTCTGCCTTAAGTGGTAGAGAAAGTCGGCATACAAAAACCAGCACACCCTCAAAGCTCATTCCATAAATGTCTGAGATCCTTTCAGTAGGGGATGACAGCTGCTGTTTTGGATTTAAAAGGATCCCGAGGGGAGGAAAATTCTCCTTGACCATTTCAGGGATAGGTGGGCTCAGCTTCCCTTCATCAAAGAAAGGGCTATGACCGAGAAGGAAAATACCTTTTGCAGCAGAAATACCACAGCTACAAATACATTGGAAGCAACAATTAAATAGGTGATGGCCTAGTTAAAGCTTACATCTCTCCCTCCCTCCATTTTGCCAGTGTGGTGTAGTGGTTAAGAGTTTTGGAGTAGTATCTGTGAGACCTGTGAGACGCTTAGGGCTGTTTAGCTTGGAAAGAAGGTGGCTAAGGGGAGACATGATAGAGGTCTATAAAATTATGCATGGTTTGGAGAAAGTGGACAGGGAGAAGTTTTTCTCCCTCTCCCATAATACTAGAACACGGGGTCATCTGCTAAAGCTGGAGGGTGAGAGATTCAAAACAGATAAAAGGAAATATATTTTCACACAACGCATAGTTAAATTGTGGAACTCCCTGCCCCAGGATGTGGTGATGGCTTCCAGCTTGGAGGGCTTTAAGAGGGGAGTGGACATATTCATGGAGGAGAGGGGTATTCATGGCTATTAGTCAGAATGGATACTAGTCATGCTGCATACCTATTCTCTCTAGTATCAGAGGAGCATGCCTAATGTTTTGGGTGCGGTGGAACACAGGCAGGATGGTGCTGCTGAACTCGTCTTGTTTGTGGCTTCCTAGAGGCACCTGGTTGGCCACTGTGTAAGCCAACTGCTGGACTTGATGGGCCTTGGTCTGATCAAGCAGGGCCTTTCTTATATTCTTATGTTCTTAAATCCCCACTTGTGTCATGGAAGCTCACTGGGTTACCTTGGGCCGGTCACATTCCCTCAGTCTAACCTATACCTCGCAGGGTTGTGGGGAAGATAAAATGGAGAAGAGGAGAATAATGTAAGCTACTTTGTGTCCCTATTGGGGAGAAAAGCCAGGTACAAATGAATTAAACAAACGAATAATAATAATAATAATAATAATAATAATAATAATAATAATAATAATAATAATAGTTGGTTTTTATATGTCGACTTTCTCTACCACTTAAAGGAGAATCAAACTGGCTTACAATCACCTTCCCTCCCCACAACAGACACCCTGTGAGGTGGGTGGGGCTGAGAGAGTGTGACTGGCCCAAGGTCACCCAGCTGGCTTCATGTGTAGGAGTAGGGAAAGAAATCCAGTTCACCAGATTAGCCTCCGCCGCTCATGTGGAAGAGTGGCGAATCAAACCCGGTACTCCAGATCAGACTCCACCTCTCCAAACCACCGCTCTTAACCACTACACCACTCTAAATAACCACTGTGAGATAGGTAAGATTGAGGGCGTAATTGGCCCAAAGTCATCTACCGAGCTTCATGGTGCAGTTTGGATCATTTGAACCTGGGTCTCCCAGATCCTAAGTCAACACTTTAACCACTACACCAAGCTATGGGTACAGTGCAGGATCACAGCCCCAGTGTGGACATAGTTTCACATGTTCCCACATCATGCTGACATTTTTAACACCCAGTCCAATGCTACTGAGAACTCTGCTTTCAAGATGGCATCATGCTTTCCCCGTCGGCGAAGGTTAGATCGTCTCAGTTTACCTCTACTTCATCACAGTTAAAGAAGTGAATGTCCGGCTTGTGCTGCTCTGAGTCTTGACACACCAGCAGGAGTATGGAAGAGTAGCGCATCTGATTCAGCACAGTTTGGCAGAGCTGGACTGTTGGCAGAAGGAAGTCCTCTAACTCTTCCTGAAAGATACCAGAAGAGAGGGTGGCATTAATGTTCAAATATGGTTTTTCGTTACAGGTGGCCATTTATCCATCCTAACTGCTTCAGACGGTAGAGATGGAACAGAGTGTCATTTGGTTCCTCCATTTTATTTTAAAGCCATCAATAGTTACTCTTTCAGGGCCGAATTACACTTTTTTGTGTGGAGTAATTGCAATCAGATATCCCAACATTTTCCTTCAGACTAAAAAAATAGCCCTGAATTGTATGGGGACTGTGACATTTGTGGGGGCACTAATAATTCTGCTTCCCTTAAAAATAGCCCCCTGAAGTAGTTAGTGTCATAAGAAGAAAGACAGGAGAAGAAAGACAGGTCGGTACAACATGGGTACCTTTCTCCATGGTGACTAATCACAGCTTTGGGGAGGGGTGACTTTGAAAGGGGAAGTAATTTTTTTGGGGGGGAGAATTAAATCACCAGCATCACAGCTTCAATTCCATTTAAGGCCGCATGGCTGCTTTTTATTCTTGGGGGGGGGACGGACAATGTTTGGAGTGAATGTGTATTTTTGTTCTCACAGAGGCAGTTGGAAACAGAGGCTGACGCAAGAATACCTTCTGGTCATTTCTTGGCATTTCTGGTCAGAAGATGGTGGAAGGGAGGAAGCAGGGAGGGAACCAAAGCCTCCTTGTACCACCTCTTCTCTCTGCTATAAACTCTGAAACTGTCTTAAATATGTCAGTGTCGACAGACAAATAAACATCTCGTCTGACAGGAGAAATATACTTTCTAACCCCACCCAGACACACGATCTGCAGAAGCTTTACATGTTGGGTGAGGATCTGATCATGCATGTGATTCATTCGTGCTTCTGCACAGATGGGCATGACTCCTGTTCCTTTGTCTTATTTTTATCTTACCTTAACAGAAGCTCTGTATTATATTATTGGCTCTGTCTTAGGCCTTTGTTTTCCTCATTTCCCTGTGGATTTCCCTATCTTTTCCGATGTATATATCTTGTATTATCATTAAAATCCTTCAAAGAAAATACTTCCCAGCCAGACTCTAAATCTGGTTGAAGTCTCTTGGTGCTAATGCAAGTTTTTCCTGACAGGCACAAAATGCTTTTGCAGAGAAGAGTGTGTTTCCATTAATGGCTAATTCATCACTTTGGTGGCTTGATTAGATCAGCCCTTCCCATGCACCCAAATTAAACAGGGACTGTTCTTCACATGCACACTGAAATCAGTCAGCCTTCTGCCTTTGTTGTGGTTGCTTTTAGCATCCATTCCATTCACCTTCTCACCAATACAGAAACCTGTATTATTCAGCTAACTGGGAATCAGTATATATTAAATGAATTAGAAGTTTGCATGCATTCGGTTGTGTGTGTGTTAAGTGCCGTCAAGTCGCTTCCGACTCATGGCGACCCTCTGAATGAAAGTCCTCCAAAATGTCCTGTCTTTGACAGCCTTGCTCAGATCTTGCAAATTGAGGGCTGTGGCTTCCTTTACTGAGTCCATCCATCTCGTTGGGTCTTTTCCTGCTGACCTCAGCTTTCCCTAGCATGACTGTCTTTTCCAGTGACTCTTGATATCATGATATCACCAAAATATGCATTCGGTTACCCTTCACCTATCCCCACCTAAGGGAAGAGGCTTGCTGCTCACCTGGGTTTCGCAGTCCAGCAGTCGAATGGACTTGTCATTCACTTGCAACAGCATCTCTTGTGCCCAGATCTTCTCTTTGGAGTTAAGGTGCTTGAGTTTCCTAACGGCATCGTCCACGGTCACAATGGCCTCACTTTTGTCCATGATGAAGGTTGCTAAGTGCTGGAAAAGGGAAACATATAGAGGGAGATTATAATAGTAATAAGCAGGAGGCCATAAACCAACGTAATGCTGTGTGGCTTTTTAAAAGAATCACTCGTGTTCATAAGTCATCAAGTCATGCCTGCCTGCATGGCAGATATGGAAAACAGCAGCGCTAGAATAGACTAGCATAATTATGTAACCCAAATTATTTTGTTGAAGTGCCAACATAGCAGAGAAAGATGTTTTTTATCATCCTAGCTCTCCTGTGATTTTTTTTCCTGTTTCCTTGCTAGACACAAGCAACTAACAACTTTACATATTAAGACTGTTTCACTTTACATGGCACTGAGAAAAAGGTTTGTCACTGCATGCAGATTTGTCAACACTGGTTCCCTGATTGGTATATTTTGGTTTCATTCATACAGTCTACTTTTAGGTGTACTGTCCGAAATAGTCAGGTATACACCTAAAAATGTAATATGTGAAATGGCCCAGTCCACACTTCAGAACGGTGTGCTCGTATTGAGCTTGTCTATCAAAAAAGAAAACACAGCATGGTGGCCAAGTTGATTAAATGTCTTTGCTAATATAAAGTCATATGCATGCGTAAGATTAACAAAAGGTATGAGCAGCAACATACAAATGCAGCTGTTGTATAAATTCAAATCCCACAAATTAACAAGAAGCCAAATGTAATGGCATAGAGGGGACAAATATTAAATAGAAATAGTGCAGCACTTACAAGAAAGAGCGTGCAATTCCAGCTATCATATAAGTCCCACGAAATTAACAAGGCACCAAATGTAATGGCTCTCAAAGGGACAGATACAAATTAGAACAATACAGAACATTAAAAATAACATAAGCAAGTAGCCAAGGGCGCACAAGGATGAAAGTCCATTAAAGACGCATAAGGGTAAGGCCGGCTTCTAGGTCCCTTCGAGCCATCAAGCTCTCTTCTTCAGTTGCTTGAGAAACAAGACAGTCATATGCGCCTTGTGCGTGTTCTTATTCAAAAGAACGATGTTCATAAGTTTTACAATTGCAGGCCAGAGTCGGAAATATGGCTTTCTTCAGGCAGTAGAAAGCCGGTCAGGCATGACTATACTTGCAGGTTTCCAGCTCAGCCCTAACCTGTTTCCCAGTATGGAAAACATTCAGAAGTTACAACCTATCATGATCTCTATGCCTCATGGCTTGCATGAATGGGCTGCTCTTGTACAGCTTGGATTGGGAATATCATTGTGAACAAAGAGCAGGGTAGTGCATGGTACAGCAAAAAGACATAAATCTAAAAAGAAGAAAAAGAGCATTGCAGGGAACGGTTGTGTGACTTTCCATCCGGTGACTCAAAGTTCGTTTTTCCCTAACTTGTTTCTGCTTGCCATTGCTATCGGTCTAAAACAGCTGTTTTTCCTTGGCTCCATAAAAATTCACAGCCTTCTGTGGTTTTATCAGCCAGTAGAGGGAAGCATGAAGCAAATGTAACAGAGCATGTTTGCTGCCTCTTTCCTATTATAATTACCATGGTATCCATTATAATTGCATGGTATCCATGCAAAAACAGCTTCTACCATAGAGTTTTTGCCCAAATACCAGAGCATCTCCCCCAACATCTCCGACGTGATGACGTCACTTCCAGAAGTGACATCGGCACATTGGCACTGGCCTCCCTCCGCAGCTGGTAAGTCCCCCGCTCCCATCCCCCGCTGGTTGCCAGGGGGGACCTGGCAACTCTACTGTCAGGCCATGTAAAAAGATTTTTGGAAGTTGCAAGTCCTTTTACTATGAAGTCAGTTGTTTTTTCGTTCTCCTGCTCCAATGAGGTGGAGGAAAGCCAGAACTGGTTATTTGCTTTTGGAAAAAGGTACTTTGAGTAGGGTGGCTGGAGATCTCCTGCTATTACAACTGATCTCCAGCCGACAGAGATCAGTTCACCTGGAGAAAGTGGCTGTTTTGGAAGGTGAACCCTATGGCATGATACCCTATTGAAGTCTCTCCCCTCCCTCCTCAGGCTCCACCTCCGAAATCTCCAGGTATTTCTCAACTCAGAACTGGTAACCCTACTTGCTGTTGAGTAAGACCCGTGCTCTGCGGGACTTGGTTCAATTCCGCAGGGCTTGTAAAACTGAGATGTTCCACCAGGCCTATGGTTGAAGACAGTGATGGTTGCACATCAGTTGGTCTCCCCAGCTGGACTCCTCTAACTGCCCACCCCATATGATAAGGGGGATTTATTACTACGACACCATCTGTTAGGAAACTTAGATTAGTCTCTGGCTAACTTAGGTTTTAAATTGTTGTTGTGTTTTTAAGTATGTTTTATGATACTAAACTAAAATGATTGTATAACCTTTAGGATTGTTAGCTGCCCTGAGCCCAACTTCTGTTGGGAAAGGCCGGGATAGAAATTGAATAAAATAAAACAAAACAAGAAAGTCTAAAAATTGTGAGCAGCACACATCTTTATGCCATACTTCAAGTCTGTTCAATAGGCCACTGGAGCACCATAGAGACTTTTTTATATATAAATTTTTATTAGATTTTATAAGAAAAACACAACAAATTATAAGTCACTTAAAAAGAAAACAAAAAAATACAAAAATACAAAAGGAGCACTTAAACTACAGTTTTACATCATCTATTATAATATTATAAAATAAACAGTGCCCAAATACCCACCACCCGCCTTAAATGTGTATCCTACCACCAATGGACTTCCGGAGAAGTATTCTGACAGTATTTAAAATTACCTTATACTGTTATTATATAAACAACATTACACTTTATCATTCATTAACTATACTTGTAAAATTCATTTTCACCAGTTCATCCCAAAATGCAATGGCCTTTAGCCAAGTTTTTTTGAACTCTTCCATATCTTTACCATGTAAAGAATCTGTAAATTTGGCCATCCGCATGTACATCCACAGTTTCTCTCTCCAGTCCTTAATTGAAGGTTTATTTACTTGTTTCCAATTTTTTGCCATTGTAATTCTTGCTGCTGCAAAGCTATATTGGCATATAACTCTATCATATTTATCCATAGTCTTTTTAGGAATTCCCAATAAACAAAATTCAGGATCTTTTTTTAGTTTTGTACTGATCAAATTATTAGTTTCCTTTATTATTACTCTCCAAAATCTCCTGATTTTCTTACAGTACCACCATGCATGCATAAATATGCCCTTTTCGGTTCCACACCTCCAGCATAAACCCATACCATCCTTCTTCATTTTACTTAACAGTATCGGAGTTATGTACCATCTATAAAACATCTTATATAGGTTTTCTCTTATTTCATTGGTAATTGTAAATTTGTATTCCCTCTTCCACAGGTTTTCCCATATTTCCAAATCTATATTATATCCTAACTCCTTCATCCATTTTACCATATCTGGTTTTATTCTTTCTTGTTCCAAATTCACTTCAATTAATAGCTTATAGATTCTTCCTATCAATCCTTTGTTTCCCTTAGTTAATATAATTTCAAATTTAGATTTATTTTGATATAATCTCCTCACATTATCTTTATTAAATATATTTTTTGATTTATAGTACATAAACCAATCTTTAATTTTAAGCTCTTCTCTAGTCTTTAACGACCAAACCCCTTCCTTACATTCTATAATTTCTCTATAAATATCAATACCTAATATCAATATCTAAATTTAATTGTACCCCTCTTTTCATAAAGACTTATTGTTTTTATTTCTAGCGCTAAAATAAAAAACTTAAAAGCAAAAATTATATTCTTGCCTTGCAGTAAGTGTAAAGTCTAAAATGAATGCTGTTTAGTAATGCATGCCCTTGCGTGAGAACAATATGCAGGAATTATCCACTTATGAAACGAGGTGAGCTGCCAGCCCCACAGCTTTCACTTCCATTTGATCAAAGTTCAAAGTGAGCTATCAGCTCACAGGTGAACTACCATAATTAATAGGGATCACACTGTACTCTAGATGCTGGAGGGAGTAAAGTCTCTTCTTTAGGAGATGCAACTGCAATAATTTTATTGCTTAGTTGTAGAGGAAACACCAAGTGTTTGGTTTCTAAAGACAGAGAAGCCAGGATCAGAGAAGCTTTCCTAGAAACTAAGCTGTCCAGTTCTTCACATTAGGTATGTGAAAATATGTGATTTTCTTCTTTACACAAGGAACCATTTACACATGCACCACTCACACTGATCAAGGCTATCAGGTTTGCACCACGATTACTCTGAATATACAGACAGTATGAAGGGCCTTTTGCTCTCTCTTTTCCAAATGTCAGCGTTCTACCTTCATCCCTCAATTTCCCACTCCAACAGCAGGATACAACTCTATGGATTAATTTAAGATGAAGTCAATGGAGGATGCCGATGGAGGAAGGCTGCAGAGGGATACCCTGACACAATCCCATTATATGGAGTGACTCTCTAAAGCAGGGGTGGGGAACATCAGGCCCGGGGGCCGTTTAAGGCCCACAAAATCATTCGGTCTGGTCCTTCGTGGGTCCTGGCAGATCTCTAGCTCAGAAGGATCTAAGACTGGCGATCCGCCCCCTCCCGCGTACAGGAATAGCCTCTATTGAAGGCGGATGTGAGTTTGTTTTGCTGAGAAAAGGAACCTTCCTCCCCTTGCAGAAGAGTCGTTAGCTATGGAGCTGCTAGGACCGCCCAAGAAACTGTGTTAACCCTTTCCCACCCGGGCCGTGGAGAAATGGATTCTCTGTACTACAAGAGGGCTCGAGGTGGAAGTGGCGACAATGGAGGGGTTAAAGGAGGTAGGGCCAAGATGCGTGTGTGTGTGTGTGGGGGTTCTTAGGCAGTGTGTCCTCATTTCATCCCTGCAGGCAGAGGTAGCAGGAGCCAGCTGTAGAATCCGGCCCTGACCATGCAGAGCAGGAGCAACTTCGGCGTGCAGCTGGACGGCTACGCCTGGCTGGTGCAACAGACCATCCTGTGCCATCAGGTGGGCGAGTGTGCCACTGGTTGGATGCCTACCTGCTTGCCCGCATGGGGGAGGTCATCTGGGGCAGCTGCTTGGGGCTTGGTTGGCTAATTTTTTAGTTGATAATTTTGTTTGGCCAGTGAATTATGTTATAAATATCCAAATGGCCCTTGGCAGAAAAAAGGTTCCCCGCCCCTGCTCTAAAGCATCACAGTTGCCTGGAAACTACTGAACAAAGGGAAAGGCAGGATTCTGGAAAGTAACATTAGCCGGTCTACCTTGCTCTTCCAAAGAGAATACCTTCCCATTGCTCTGGAATCCGACTAAGGAAATGCATATTCATCTTTTTGAATGCAAGGTAAAATGAACCTCAGATACAGTAAAAAATATATGCTGTGTCCTAAATATCAAAATGTTAGGAGACATTAATCATGGCAATTTCTACAATCACACAATGAAAAGAAAATAAATAGGAAATACTAGATGGTGGACATTGTTATGAGCACCTGAGGAAGACAAGGAAGTACAATGACCAAGAAACACTAACAGTCACCACCATCACTAACGTATTATGGGCTATAATGGGCAGCACGATTATAAAGATACCACTAGATGGAACAATTGTCTTATGTAAATTGTATGTCAGCAACAGCATCTTTAATCGAAGTTGTTGTTGCTCATGTGTATGAGTGTTTTTAACTCACCTGTACATGGTACTGTGATGTCTCATGCATAATGATGTTGGAGTTGGAGTACTTCTTCCTTTGTTCTGTCAAAAAATAAAAACCAAAAAAAGAAAACAAGGCTTAGCTTTTATGACAGTTAACAGGCACAGTAAGGATAAAACTTGGTATTATCTCAGCAAGCACATGGTAGAGCACATTCCACCCTTCACAATCAGATCAGCTGCAGGACCTCAAGTAGCAGATATTGGGAAAACATGATTGGGAACAGCTAGTCCATTCTAGTCATAAGGCCTAAAGTAACTCATGCATGGCTGCCAACAGCAGCAGCCTTCCCTGTTGTTCAAAAGAAAAACCTGCTGGTCCTCACATTCTCCAAACTGCAGCACAAATGAGAGCTGTGGGGAGGGCATTTGTGTACTTTTGGGCATCCTTCTTACAAGAGGGTCAGGTTTAATTGCCCCTAACAAGCTGGCAAGTGTGCCAGTGAATACCTGATTGCAAAGCATTTTGATCAGTAGGGTTTCCAACTGCCAGGTAGTAGCAGGAGATCTCCTGCTAATTCAACTGATCTCCAGCCGATAGAGATCAGATCACCTGGAGAAAAATGGCCACTTTGGCCATTGAACTCTATGGCATTGAAGTCCCTCCCCTCCCCAAACCCCGCCCTCCTCAGGCTCTGCCCCCAAAATCTCCCACCGGTGGCGAAGAGGGGCCTGGCAACCCTATTGATCAGATGACCATGGCAATAACCGCTTGCCTAGTCACTTGTAGCACATACTCACCTTTGGCCCATGCAGCAGGGAACAGTTGCAAACATTAGACTGCACAGAGGCATGGACTGGATTAAATTGGTCTGCCCCAGGAGACTGGACCCAGACAGATTCCAGAATGCTCTTGGGGATTTTGAGAATCTAGACAGTGACTCTAAAATCTCTGGCAGGGCCTGAAATAAGAGGTAACCATAAGCTCTAAACATCTAGAGCACTGTTGGTAGAAAGCTCATGCTGAGTCCCCTGGAGCATGCCTAGGGTTGCCAGGTCCCTCTTTGCCACCGGTGGGAGATTTCTGTGGTGGAGCCTGAGGAAGGCGAGGTTTGGGGAAGGGAGGGGCTTCAGTGCCATAGAGTTCAATTGCTAAAGTGGCCATTTTTTTCCAGGTGATCTGATCCCTATCGGCTGGAGATCAGTTGAATTAGCAGGACATCTCCTGCTACTACCTGACAGTTGGCAACCCTAAGCATGCCATAGAGCTCATTGGGAAGCCTATGAGGTGGTAATGATAGTGGTGAACACAGGGAGTCTTTTTGGTTTAGATAGTGCATAGAGTTTCTAGGGGTGGAAGGATTTCTGCCAGCGGAATGTCACTTGTTCACCTCTCCCATCCTGTGGTAGTCCAGAAAGTCCCCAGAAATGCTGATCCTCCCCCATCAAAAGCATTTCAGGGGAAATTTTGGGCTGCAGCAGGAGGGAGGAGTCATACTCTGCAGGCAGAAATCCTTCCAGGAAATGCTGTGCTGGATCCAAGGCATTACACCTGCTGAATCACATTTAGGATAGGCCACAATCTGATGGCTCCTAAAGTGGAGTCAACTGTGTACAGGGATTTGGTGATAAACTGATATTTTTGCAAGATTGTTTGCAGACAAACAGTGCAATCTTAACCAGAGTTATACTTTTCTAAGTCATTGAAGTCAAGTTTAGGATTGCACTGAAAATCCTTCAGATTCAGTCCAACTTGAATGTAAGATTGACTGCAGATTAGGCAGCAGAAGTGGTGGTAGCACCATCTAGTCGTGTTGTGATGGTTACATTTAGATTGATCCTCCAGGTGGATGTAAACAGTGGTCTTTGGGTTGTGAAATCCACCATCTGCAAATTAAACCCTTGCCTCTCCCTGTAGCTTATAAAATGATGGGGCTCCATTAGTTAACAGTTGGTCCCTGATGAAGGGCCAGGGACCCATCTACCTGAAGGACTGCTCCAACTCTTGCTTTCCTTTTCACAGAAGGATGAGGACTGGGACAGCCCATTTCAGGGCTTTTGCATGGATAGCTGTGGGGCTGCTGCTGGATGTCTGGGCTACACCGTCCCTTTCTGCCTCCCATAAACTGTGTAAAGTGACTCTGTTCAAAAGAGCTTTTAATTTAATATTGTTGTATTGCATTCCTCTTCTTAGGCTGCTGGCTTTTATAGTTTGATGCTTTAAACTTGTGTGTATTTATTGTTGTAAACAGCTTTGGGTTCATGATATGTGGGGAATGATGATACATAAGTATTTTATAAATAAATATGGCTACTATAGACCGACATCTGGGATAATAATAATAAAGACACAACCTCCACTACTAATATATGTATGCCCTGACCTGGATGATGCAGGCTAGCCTAATCTTGATAGATCTCAGAAGCTAAGGAGGGTGGACCTGAGTTAGTATTTGGATGGGTCCAGGGTCACAACGTAGAGGCAGGCAACGGCAAACCACCTCTGTTAGTCCCCTGCCTTGAAACCCTATGAGATTGTCATAGTCGGTTGCGACTTGACAGCACTTTGCACCACCACCAATATTTCTAAAGTTACTTTTAGGGCTGCCATATTGGAGAACTATGAAATTATTGCTGCAAGCAACAACCATTTTCATATCTAGGATTGCCAACTCTGGCTTGAGAAATTCCTTGAGATTTAGGGGTGGCGCCCGGGTAGGGAGCTCTGAGCGAATGTGATGCTATAGCTTGCCCTCTGAAGCTCCAGTCTCCTGCAAGGAGAACTGATCTCTGTAGCCTGGAGATCAGCTATTATTCTGGGAGAACATGCCCCACTTTGAGGCTATTCATGCTATCTCCAAGTCTCCGAAAACTAGGCTGTGCACAGCTGTAGATTCATCCTTACAAGCAAATGTTCCACGCAATACCTCCTTGTACAGTTCCACACCAATGCCTTGGGCGGGTTGAGCCGAGTGACAGGTGATTACAATATTCGTCATGAAGTCAATGTAAAAATCAATGTTGGAAATGTAAGGACATAGATGGAACGTATTTTCATATGTGGTGGACATGTAAGAAAGTTAAGAAATTTTGGACACAAGTACACCAAGAAATACAGAACGTTTTAAAAATCAGTTTTCCATTGAATCCAGAATTGAACCTGATAACTTGGATAGAAATCTGGGAGAACTGTTTCTATATATGACAACGGTGGCTAGAATAGTTTTTGGCAACACTTTGGAAACAGGAAGATATGCCAGATGTGGAAAGGTGGCAACAGAAAATGGATGAATTTATGGTGATGGCCAGATTGACCAGCCTAATGAAAGAAAAGACGACCGACGAATTTCAACGGAAATGGGAAAATTACTTAGACTATATTAAACAAAAGGGATAGATCATTAGAAGCAAATCTAGATTATTAAAAAATTTAACAGATAGAATGGAGGATTTTATTTAGATCATAATGTTAATGTAGGAGATTTTTAGATGTATGATGAAACAGACTCCCCGAAGGAGTATAAATGGTTTGAATGTTTGTGTATTTGCATGTTTGTTTTGAAAATTTAATAATAATAATAATAATAATAATAATAAAGAAATCAATGTAAAAAGAAAATATAAGCACATGGCCTCAGACTGGCAGGGGCTGATACAAGTAGCACAACTATTTACATCATAACATGACAGCTGGGTTCAGGGAGTGAAGGAGTTGGTCATAAAGCAACAGAAGAAATAACAGGAAAGAAGAATGCTTTTAATCAGCAATTCCTCCAGAGGGGTGGGGGTGAATGTTGTAAAGGCAAAGGCCTACTTCCGTACAACAGCAAGCTTGTTCCACAAAAAAAGTTTAGCAAGAGTGGTCCGATTAACCAATTAAACCCCAGTTTAAAACCACCTATTTAGCTCAAGAACCAAAGAACTGCACAAGTAGCTTTTCATGCCCAAGGGGGCTTAAGGCTTACATTCCTTAAACAACATCTCCCAATGTAGAGTAACAATCTACGGATGACCAAAAAAGAGGGCATGAGCAAGAGGACAAAACTTGCATATGCTAATTTACATTAAGAGATGCAAAGCTACACACAATCACAATAAAAACAGAAATACTTCACCTGGCAGTGCCAGCTCTGTCTGGGCCAGAACCTGAACCATCCCAGAGGACAGGCCTCAAAAAAAGGAGGGCCGTCCTCTACAAAATAAGACATCTGGCCACCCTGTGTGACCAATCACTATGTGGCCAGGCAAATCACTTCTGAAATCAAGGGAAAATTTCCAAAGCAATTTGTGATGCAGCTTAGGGGGCTGTTTTTTTTTAAGAGTTACAAGTCAAGTCAAGTCAAGTAGCCTTTATTGGCATAAGATAAAGTGTATAAAAGCAAATACATAAAATCTGTACAGTACAAGAAACTCCATAGTTTTTACAGTAAAATTTAACAGTACTAGGCCAGCATTATTTGGTGCACAAGAGCTCACGTTCTTGAATCACGAACTGTAAGAATCTTGCCACCAATTCAATTTTTATGGGGTCCTGGGTGGTCATGAGTTGGCCTGAGACGGCTGCTATCACGATTCCTAGAGTACCGTGATCAAAATAGATTAACAGTGAATTTTTAAAAAACTAAAATCATGGTCTTTGCTAAATCATGGACCCCTCTTAAATGGAGGATAAGAGGAAATGAGATTGAGCAGGTAAAATGGTTTAAATACCTTGGTATTCACTTTCACTATAGAGCCAGTTGGGTGACACACAGGAAACTAGCAATAACTACAGTTACGGATAGCATTTTGGCAATCACCCGGTTTTACTATACTAAGGGCCATCAATATGTCCCTGCAGCTCTCAAAGTTTTTAATGCTAAGGCAACTTCTCAGCTCTTATATGGAGTTCCAATCTGGATCCAAGCTCTAAATTAGGATGAAAAAATACAATCCAAATTCCTAGGGAAAATTCTAGGATTACCATCCTGTGTCCCCTATGCATCCCTCTGTCTACTCTAGAAACAAACCAAATGCTTTTGGAAACCAGAGCCTGGCTCATGACAACCAAATTCTGGTTACACTGGCATTTCAAATCAGAGTTCAACAGCTTTGCTGTTTTAGAGCTAGGACAGTCAGATGTACTCAGAAAGGGTGCAATGTCATTTATAAACAAATTAAAAAGTTGAGGTGCCAATAAACAGCCTTGCTTTACCCCTTTGTTAATTGGAATTTTTTCTGTGAGCTCTCCTAAATGGGAATACCTAACTTGGCAGCTTGTGGAGGTATGGAGCCTTCTTATCAAGAACAATAATCTCCTATCTATCCCCATTTTTGAGAGTTTATCCCAGAACAGATCTCTAGATATAGAGTCAAATGCCCCTTTTAAATCCAAAAAGGCCGCCAAAAGTTTGGGGCTCCTCCTACTATTGTATTTATTAACCAGATGTGATAGAATAGTACAATGGTCCAGTGGCGATTTCCCTTTACAGAATCCAGCTTGTTCGGGTCCTAAAATTTTCTGCTATGCCATCCATGCTATAAGTTTGTTAAGCAAGTGTCTGGCGTACAGTTTTGCTATTGTGGAAAGACTTATAGGCCTATAGTTGTTGGGGAGCAAGCGGTTGCCCTTTTTGTATATTGGGACCAGGATGGCATTTGTCCAAGCATCTGCGATGTGGCCAGTCTTATCAACTGCTGTAAACAGGTCGGCCAAAAAGGAGAGTTTAAAAATTTGGGAGCACCCCAGTAATGGATCTTAAGTAGCTCTGTGGGTCTTGTTGCTTTGTGGATTAAGAAACTATTTATACACTGGCACCCATATTGAAGTGAAAGTGGGGGGAAACAGAAGCGAGGATTCGCATCAGAAGTAATTGCTACAAGTATGCTAGAACGGTGTTTGATCTGCCTAACTGAAGCAACAGGAGGAGGAAATATCAGTGATCTGGGAAGGCGCCATGTACACTGGACGCTTCGCTGTCCAGATGGCAGCTCCTTGTTAGCACAGCTAGACATCTTGTGCACAGTTGGAAGCATCAAAAGAGAGTCCTGGAGGAAATTAGATATCACTCAGACATCAGAGAAGGAAAGCAACTTCTCTGGCTTGCTCAGACCATGGCAGTTTCTACGAAGACTTGGCAGGGGGCAGCATGGACTGAAGCCCACCACTCCTCTGGAGGACACGGAACCTCGAACACCTACCGAGAAGGTTCCTTCTGCTCTGAGGTAGGTGGGCATCTTGAAAGCCTGGGTGATGCTCGTCCAAGCTTTCAAGAGGAAACCCTCTCCTCAGAGCGGGAAAGACAGAACAAGAGAGTTCGGCCAGAGGAGTTGTTCAGAGCAGAATAAGACAAGGAATAGTCATTAACACTGAAAGAGTTTGGAAATATAATGATATGATTGTGACGAAGAGAATTATACGGAAAATACCTGAGAAGGTGAGAAGTTCTAGCATACACATGAATTGTGGGGGATGGTTGTTAAAGGAGCTTGCTACATAAAGAATCAACCAGGCCTCTCATGGGAACTTTCATTAAATATGTTGCTCTTTCTCAATTCCTTTACTTCATGCAGCTATGGCGCAATTGCCATTTACTAGCCTGCAGAGACTGTAGTGTTCCGGTTTAAATTTTAAGCTACCTATTCTACAATGTACTATAAGGAGTACACGGAAATAAGGTATACAGTCTGATGTGATGCTGGTGGATTTTAAAAGGTTTAAAAATAACCAAATGCAAAGTAGGGTAGAGATGTGTGTGCTACAATACAGAAAATACAGAAATCTGCATGCATTACACCACAGAAAAGATGCTATAGCATTTAAAAGGGAAATCCTGGGAAACAGGCAGCCCTTTCATGAGGGTGGTGGTGGTTAGGTGGCGACCAGGAACGGCATCACCATGACACCTCCTAAACAGCTTCCAGCCCTGTGCTGAGGCCAAAAACCTGCCCTTCTCCTCCAAGCCCCATGGAACTGCTCCATAGCATTCCATGGGGCTTACGCTACCATTTTTGGTGGCGTGAACTGGAGTACTGGCAGAGGGGACGTTCCCGGCCTGAAAGTGCATAGGAAGTGGCCTAAAGGCAGCTCCGTCCCCAGGAACGCCCCTTGTATGCCAGCACAGAGAGATATGTTGGGTAAACGCTGGGGGGGAGGCTGCACCATTGTCTGAGCGCCATGCTGCTGCATCACTCCCTGGGGTCGGTGTAAGTTACCCTACGCCGGTGTACATGTTAGTTTGCATGGCACAAGTGGCATGGATGCCAGTGTAGGGGTCATGCCGGCTCCTATGCGGTTCCCCCCCTTTGTGGATTGCATGTTTAGTTTACATTCTACAAGGATCACATAGGGTGTGTAATTTTAATATAAGCATTCCCTACCAATAGATATGCTGTTGCTCATCCTAGTGCCTGGGTTGGTTCTGCATCGTTCTTAGTTATTGTTCTGTGTTCTAGGGGAAGATGATTGTTAAATTGTTTTAAAAACTGTGCTGGGAGCTGTGCAGTAGTACACATAAAACCTTTTTTAAAATTCATTTCTTTCAACAAGTATGGGACAGCTGCCAAAGAATCCCTAAAATGTGTTTCCAAGAGGTTTTTCCCACTTAAAAACAATAAATTATTCAGGAAATTGTCTTCCACCTGCCATTTCTCCTGACCACAGTCTATCGTTCTTTGCTCCACAATTATTTTCCTTTTTCTATCTTTTTGTGTGTGAGCGAGATTTACAGATGTCATTGTTTGTAGAAGAGCACTACAGCTAGGTAGAATCCTCCTGCTTTCAGTGGTAGTCATGATAAGGAGAGACTGCAAATCAAAATTGGTTCCTTGGAATCCATAACATAATATTAGGAAGACTTGCCAACTTTCCCACCCTGAGTTTGTTGATTTTCAAGGCCAACCTCCCTTCCTCCCTCCCTCCAGCCCTAGAAGGTTGTTCTCCCAACATGCCCTTCGCTTTGGTCATTGATGTTTATTGTGTTATTGGCAATTAAATACTCAAAAGAGTTGAGCTTGCCAGATCAAAGAAGAGCATTTTGCAAGATTGCTTACTTCTTTAGGTAACTGAAATAATTAAGCCTTTCTAAACATGAGCTCATATACTTTTAACAGAGAACACAGAGATGTGGCAAAATAGGTAGCATACTAAGTGGAAGGTTTCTAGATTAGAGTTACAGCATAATACAGAATTAAACCTACAATTTAGCGTCACTTCAACACGGTTTTAGCACCATTTAGCAAAGTAATTTGAGTATGGAGGAACATCCTGGCTTTCTTAGCTTTAATTATGAATCAAATAAAGAAGATGGCGGGGATTCAGGTCTACAGAAAGAACAAAAAAATTTTCTTTCAACTTGTTTTTCATAAATTGGCAGATACATATTTCATTGGGCAGAAAGCTCTGGTCTTGAACTGGAACTTGGTCAGATACGTGAGGTAATGTCCCTGCCTGCTTAGTCACAGGGAGTACAATTTTAGAATGCTCCAATAATGAAATTTGCTCTTGATGCCAGAAAGGAAGATCAGATGTCACAGGAAAAGAATCAGACAAAAGATACAGGCTTTAAAGTGAGCTGATCCGATACATATTTTGTGCACAGCCTTCATTGTAGCACTTGCCCTGTAGCGATATAACATTTTCCAAGCACTTAATCCACTGTGCCAAACAGATTTAGGTCTTTTATGCATGGGCTGGATCTCCCTGCTTGGACCTGGGTTCATCACACCTTAAAGGGTTGGGGGAAACTGTATGCATTGGCTTGAACGATCAGGAAAGAAACTGTGTGTTAATCAAACCATGAATACAGAAAAGCAGTCTCCCAAGCTCAAATCAAGTCCCACCCCTTTAAATGCTGCTCTGTAACTGGCTTTCCGTGAGAGAAGATTCCCCCCCCCAAACCCAACTGCCGCATAAAAAAGCATTTTAAGAACAAAAAAAAAAAAATGGAGCAATCTGAAAGAAGTGTGGGGGGGAGAACTCCAACTCTCATTTTTAAAAAGCCTTTCTTTTGTTCAGAAAGAGCTCCAAGGTAGCAGGAAGCACTTGAATCCCCGCCTCTTTGCATGCTGCTTCGTGATTGGCTGTGAGAGAAGCCAATCTTCTGTGTTTCCCCCTAATACAGTATGCACGCTCTGTGACTCCGGAATGAGCCAGGATGAACGGTTTAATTCGGGCCAGAAGAGGAATGGGAAAAGCCGGGTTCGTTTTGCGCTGAAAAAGCGTTGAGCTTCCAAGGAATGAGGTATCATGCATACTGAAAAAATTGTTCCTGGCTGAAACGGGGAATAAAGGAGGTTAAAATGACCATGAATTTAAGGTCAATGAATTTAAGAAGGTGTAGCTCTGTTTGCCCTGATCTGGATGGCCCAGGATAGCCCGATCTCAGAAGATAAGCACCCTCGTCAGTGATTGGTGTTTGGATGGGAGACCACCAAGGAAATCCAGGGTCACTACACAGAGGCAGGCAATGGCAAACCACCTCTGAACACCTCTTGCCTTGCAAAACCTCCCAGGGGTTGCCATAAGTCGGATGCGACTTGACGGCACTTTCCACCACCACCACCAGCTCTGTTTAGGATTTAATTGTATTTCTTGTTCCTAGACGAATATGGCAGCAGGTGCATTCATTGCATTATAACTGATGATTGGGATATTGTTGCACAATTGCAAAGAGGAAGTACTGGATACAATTTCTGAGAAGTAGCACAACTGCTTCCTTCTTCCTTGTCTCATTTATCATAATTAATTCTCAAAGCTAAAACATACCATTGATTTATATTCTGTCAGATACAGGATATGGCAAGAATTTGCTATGACTCAATCATTGCCACCATCTAATATAATTCCTACACATGTGTGTTTTATCTATGTGTTTATTATGGGTTGTAACTAGGGTTGCCAACCTCCAGGTACTGAACAGCACTTAGGCTCAACAATAATATAGCAACTCAAATTTGAATAAATTTACAATTCTTTTTGTATTTCAAATTTTATGTGGGCATTAACATTCATGCCCCATTTTTATAGTTCCAAACATATAAACAACAAACAAACAATACAGCATGAAGCAAAACCCAAAATCTGAGTACTACTCTTAAACAGAAAAGACTTAATACAGTCTGAAATGGTCTGGTAACAGACTCTAATTACAGCACAACTCAAGGTCCGTGAGCAGCCACCCCGTGTGTGAGTTGCATCTCTAGCGCCCGAGGAAAACATATTGTAGGTTCAATCAGAATGTGGCGACCTCAAAACCAAGGGGAAGCGCTCCTGTGGGTGCAGAAAGGACCCAGGTGACGATCCAAAATCAAGTTGAGGTAGAATAAATGCAGATGGAGGATGTGAGACCAGTCGTATCACGTTTCAGGGGCTTCATCAGCTCACCTCGGTTTCGAGGTCGCCAAATTCTGACGGAACGAATTCTATGGGTGCATCCATAGAACGAGTTGTCCACAATGTTTGCCAACGTGGTGTAGTGGTTAAGAGTGGTGGTTAGGACCAGTAGACTCTAATCTGGAGAACCGGGTTTGATTTCCCACTCCTATACATGAGTGTCGGAGGCTAATCTGGTGAACTGGATTTGTTTCCCCACTCTCACACATGAAGCCAGCTGGATGACCTTGGGCTAGTCACATTCTCTCAGCCCCAGCTACCTCACAGGGTGTCTTTTGTGGGGAGGGGAAGGGAAGGTGATTGTACACCGCTTTGATTCTTCCTTAAGTGGTAGAGAAAGTTGGCATATAAAAACCAACTCTTCTTCTTCTTCATTCAGAACCAACCTGTCTCTCACTCTTACTGTGTTTGTTATATACCTGCTCACATTCATTTCCATTCTGCAGAGGTCTGAATTAACACCAAACCTCCATATCCCTACAGCAGCAGAGTGCAGCTTGCCCAAACAGCTTGCCATACTTGCCATACCTAGTAACTGATGGGTAGAAAATGGAATGACGACAGCGTAAGTGTAATACGCATGCTCTGTCTAGCTCCTGATAATAGCGGAGCTACAATGTTCTGCACTAACTGGAGTCTCTGAGTTGATTTTGAGGGGAGACCAATGTAAGGTACATTTTAGCAGTCCAGTCTCTATGTTACTGTGGTGTGGATTCAGGTAGTCAGATCGGTCATGTCAACATAAAGAGCCATCTTCTAAGTGGGAAGAAATTTTATTTTGCAGCTGTTGTTAAGGGATGGCCACAGGCATCAATGGCTTTAAAAGGGGATCAGATAGATTCCCAGAGGATAGGTCCATCAACAGATACTAGCCATGATGACTAAAGGGAATCTCTACATTCAGAGTAAACCTCAGAGTAAACCTCAGAGTAAACCTCTGAATACCAGTTCCAGGAGGCAATATCAGGGGAAAGCCTCACTCTCTGTGCCCCATTGTCCCCCCCCCCCATTAACTGGTTGGCCACTGCGTGAGACAGAATGCTAGACTAGATGGACCTCTAGTCTGATCCAGCAGAGCTCTTCTTATGTTGTTAGGTTCCATCATCAGACCTATTTATATTGTTACATTATTTAGGCAATCAATTCAACGTGTGTCCCTGTTATAGGGGGTTACCACACTTTGTATTCCCAGCGATGTATTAAGAGTTTGAAAATGTTATTAAAAACATCGCTTTAAAAGGGTTTTTGGATACCACGGCTTATAAATGGTTGGAAGACGTCTTCACAGCTAAAGGGGCCAAACGAAGTGTGAACAGTATTTTTTATAACGTTTTCAAACTCTTAATACATCGGTGGGAATATATAGAAAGTGCGAACAGTATTTTTTATGATATTTTCAGACTCTTAATATATCGCTGGGAATACAAGTGCGGTAACCTCCATATTGAGGGATAATCTTGCAACTCAAAAAGAATCATGTCCAGTGAAAATAGTTTCAGGTGGATAGCCATGTTAATCTATAGTAATCGAACAAAACTCAAGTCCAGTAGCACCTTAAAGACCAATAGAATTTTCCAGGGCAGAAGATTTCTGGTGAGCATTGTCAGAATGTAACCCAGAGACTGCCAACACTTTTAAATCTCCAAGATAGCCATTTCACCATTCTTCCACTGAGCCACAGGCCTTGTTCCTCACCTGCTATAGCAAGTAAGACTAACAGTGCAATCCTAAGAACACTTTCCTTGGAGTAAGTGCCATGGGATAGACCCGAGTAGGATTTGAAATAGATCTGCTTATGATGGCACTGTAACTTTGCCCCATGGCAAATGGATGAAGGGACCACTACAAAATCTGAGGAGGAACGGACGTGGCTGGCCTGCTCTGAGGCTTTAATGCAGGGCTGTCAAGCATGTGGCCCACGGGCCGGATCCGGCCCCCTGAGGGCTTTTATCTGGCCCACAGAGCTGAGGCACCTAGTCCCCCTTTCCCCCTTCCCCGGCCTTTTCTAGGCTTCCCGGGGGCCGTACGTGACTGGGAAGGGAGTGGAAAAGGCTTCTGCCCGGTTGCGCCGTGCCACGGGGCTGCATGCACGGCCGGGTGTGTGTGGGAGGCTTCTGCCCGGTTGCGCGGGGTCGCGGGTGTGGCCGGGTGTGTGTGTGTGAGGCTTCTGCCCAGTTGCGCTGGGCCATGGGGCTGTGTGCACAGCCGGGTGTGTGTGTTTCTTTTCTTCCTCTTTTTCTGTCACTCTCCTTTTCTTTCTTTCCCTCTCTCCTTCTTTTTCTGTCTCTCTCCTTTCTTTCCCTCCCTCCCTCCCTCCCTTTCTTTTTCTTTCTTTCTTTCCCTCCCTCTCTCTCTCTCTCTTTCTTTCTTTTCTTTTCTTTCTTTCTTTCTTTCCCTCCCTCCTTTTCTTTCTTTCCTTTGCTCCCTCCCTCCCTCCTTCCCTCCTTCCCTCCCTCCTTTTCTCTTTCTTTCTTTCCTTCCTTCCTTCCTTCCTTCCTTCCTTCCTTCCTTCCTTCCTTCCTTCCTTCCTTCCTAATTAATTAATTAATTAATTGCACATGGCCCAGCCCGACCATGTGACATTTATGTCATATCCGGCCCTCCTAACAACTTAGTTCAACACCCATGCTTTAATGCTTAATAAACAGAAAGGTTAAGCTTCTCACAACATGGTGACAACCATTATAGGTTAAAGTAAAGGTCCCCTGTGCAAGCACCAGGGTCATTCCTTACCCATGGGGTGACGTCACATCCCGACGTTTCCTAGGCAGACTTTGTTTATGGGGTGGTTTGCCAGTGCCTTCCCCAGTCATCTTCCCTCTACCCCCAGCAAGCTGGGTACTCATTTTACCGACCTCAGAAGGATGGAAGACTGAGTCAACCTTGAGCCGGCTGTCTGAAACCAACTTCCGTCGGGATCAAACTCAGGTCGTGAGCAGAGCTTGGACTGCAGTACTGCAGTTTAACACTCTGCGCACGGGGCTCCTACATTATAACATTATAACAACCATTATAACGTACTATGTCTGCACATCAAGCTTCTCTTAAAAGATACAGTTACGGTGCCTTGCTGAAAAGTCAGAGACTCTACTGGGAGTATCCATCTCATTTTTGCTGGCAGGGCTTGTGTGCCTTTAACAGTACCTTCACTGGCAGAAATCCGGGTGAGGCTTTGCCCATTACTATAGCAAATATAATCAAATGTCAAACACAAAATCAAATATGCTTTGAATATTTGGTAAATATTAAAGTACTAAGGAGAGATCCAGAGAAGCTCATTTCAACCCTAGCTCCTGAGTTGCTTTCCACATGACAAAACTTTGCTTGCATGCTCAAAACAGACCAGAATTGATAAAATGCACAGAAGAATAAACAGTGTGTCCACACTACTTCGGGAAGAGGGTTGCAACTACCAGAGTTCAGTCCCAAAGTAAAATTGTATTGGAGTCGTCTCACTCCTATCAGCCACGGTGCACTTTCACTGCCACATTCATATGACAAAATAGATACATGTATGCTGCACTGCATATATGACGAGGTACATGCTTTCCTTTTACAAAAAAAGATTATCTACAAGAGGGAAAAAGTGTAAAACATGAAGTTGCTCTCAGAAATCCTTTGGAATGCATAAGCTGCTTATGTACTTCCATCCAGCCTGAACATCTTTGCACAGCATGCTTCTGTTGGGAACAACCACCTAGCAGTAGCATCACAGAGAGCGTCTGTTTGAGGTCTCCTCACATTGACAAGACTGGGATACATGCAGTGATTTCAGCAAGGCTTGGCTATGACCCAGGTTATGACTGTTCCAAAAGTTACGCACTGCTTTATTGACAGAATGCTGGCAGGTTTCAGGAGGAGCCACACAGCTAAATTCCTTCCCACTGTGCTTAATATTTACTTCAGGATTAGTGCGGGGTGCTTGCATTCCTTTGCTTATTAGCTAAAGATATAAACCAAGCAAGGAGAGCAAACACAAACAGAGCCAACATTTCCTTCTCCTTTTGCAAAAGTTGTATGCAGTGAAAACTTGGAGCATTTTTAACATGTCAAGGCAGGTGATAGTGTACATATGTGCATGCTGTTCTCTGGATGCGATGTCAAGTGTTGCAAGGCTGGATATTTTCACATGCAGCTGCCTTATACTGGGTCAGGCCATAGATTTAGCAAGGTCAGTATTGTCTACTCTGACTGGCAGCGGCTGTCTATTCGATTACATTGTTTTAGACCATGTAATCCACCTTGAGTGCCAAGTTAAACAATAGGTAAATAAAGAATAAAGTATAAATAAATAATACAGAATATAAATAATGACGGGCTGACCACCACTGTACTCATTTGCCACCCCAATAAAAAATTTCTGGCCCAAATGGCAGTAAACTTTTATAATAGGATTGCAACTGGCAAGCATCACAGCAAGGCAGAGTGGTCAGGAAGAGGACGCTGCTAGAGCCATGTCTGTTAATGACACTGCGTCCTCTACAGCTACATAGGGCTGTCAAGAAGAGAGGGTGGAAGTTACAGGGCCAACACTCTTTGGTCATTTATGCATGGTCGCTTTAACCTCCTTTATTCCCCATTTCAGCCAGGATCAAATTTTTCAGTATGCACGCTATCTCATTCCTTGGAAGCTCAATGCTGTTTCAATGCAAAATGAACCCAGCTTTTCCCATTCCTCCTCTGGCCCGAATTAAACCGTTCATCCTGGCTCATTCCGGAGTCACAGAGTGTGCATACTCCATTAGGGGGAAACACAGAAGATTGGCTTCTCTCACAGCCAATCACGAAGCAGTATGCAAAGAGGCGGGGATTCAAGTGCTTCCTGCTACCTTGGAGCTCTTGCTGAACAAAAGAAAGGCTTTTTTAAAATGAGGGTTAAGGTTCTCCCCCCCACACACGTCTTTCAGATTGCTCCATTTTTTTTGTTCTTAAAATGCTTTTTTATGCGGCAGTTGGGTTTGGGGGGGGGGAATCTTCTCTCACGGAAAGCCAGTTACAGAGCAGCATTTAAAGGGGTGGGACTTGATTTGAGCTTGGGAGACTGCTTTTCTGTATTCATGGCTCGATTAGCACACAGTTTCGTCCCTGATCATTCAAGCCAATGCATACAGTTTTCCCCAAACCGGGTTTCATTAATGTGCAATGAACCCAGGTCCAACCAGGGAGATCCAACCCATGCATAAAAGGCCTTTGTCACCTTGAGGGTTGCTCTTTAAATGACATTTAGGTTGAGTTTGGGAGGTGTGAATGGGGGCCCAGAAGAAATAGTTTGCCTGGGAGCTTCTACACAGTCTGTGGTAGTTGTTGGCATCCCTGTATCTGCTTGTATTTTGAGACCTTGGAGGTGTAGTTTCCCATCTGCTAGTAGCTGTTCACAAGTTCCAGGGAAGCGTCACTGAAGATGCTGACAACATAATGCCCATGTTATTACTCCATGACAATATGGCAGATGAGATGGCTGATGATTTGGAGAGGGGACGATCTGTCTTTACTAAAAATTGTCCTGCCCATTGTTTACCACAATTGTTCTTCATTGCTAAGTGGTACCACAAGAATGCTAATAAAGCAGAAGGTAACCTCTACTGATTATGGCACATTCAGATCAACACCGCAGCCATGGGGTTTATCTTCAATTGTATTTAGATTGTGTGTGTGTGTGTGTGTGTAGATTTTAATTGCTTTCTTACTAACATGGAGTGGGAGGAATGGAAATTTTAAAAAGGAAAGGTTACTAGTGAGAGGAATGCCATACCAGAAGAGAGCAGAGAATAATATGAAGTTCTATCTGAGGTGGAGAAAGGAATTTGAAAGGAGAAACTGAAATGGTAGTGGCTGAGAAGTTGGGACCAACAATAGAGTTATTCAAGACTGGGGCAGAGAGAGGGGGGAGAGAATCTGGAATTAGTATGCCTTAGACATTCCAGTGGCACAATTCCATTAACCTAGATCTACACCAAATCCAACTTTCTTAAGGAGATTGTCAGAATAAGCGAGCATACAAATAAGGAGAATGTTCTGGGAGAACTAAGTGCTTTAAAAAAAACAATCACATATTTCTACATCCATATGAATGTAGCACCCAGATGCCACGTAGGGCCATTATACAGCACAATTTAGAAAACAGCTGATGGATCAGATTAAAGACAAAACTAGGTATAAACTCAGAGACTGGTGACCCATCTCCTACCTCTTTAAACTTCTAAAGGTGGCGGTTTGGACAGGAATCACAGTACTGGGTAATGGGGAGTAAATCTTTCCACCTGTTCCTTTTTTACTGGTGTAAATGGCCCTTTGGTAATGCCATTTGCCACAGCAGGGACATACTGGGACTACAGCATTGCCAAGGGCCATTTTACCTCTAGAAGAGAGGTGGGGACATTATTTACTCATCCAAAACCATGATCCCGGTTAAAAATAGGGGAAGGGGGCTCTGCAAATATTTATGAGGAGAATAAGAAGATGTGTATGTGTGTTAGGTGCTGTCAAGTCTCTTCTGACGTATGGCAACCCTATGAATTAATGTCCTCCAAAACGTCCTATCGTTAACAGCCTTGCTCAAATCTTGCAAATCGAGGGCCATGGCTTCCTTTATTGAATCTATCCATCTCATATTAGGTCTTCCTCTTTTCCTGTCATTATTGTCTTTTCCAGTGACGTTTGTCTTCTCATAATGTGACCACAGTATGATAGCCACAGTTTAGTAATTTTAGGTTCTAGGGAGAGGTGAAGCTTGAATTGATCTAGAACCCATTGATTTGTCTTTTTGGCAGTCCAAGGTAACTGAGACTCTCTTCCAATACAACATTTAAAATGGATAAACTGTCCCTTTGTCAGCTTTTCTCACTGTCCAACTTTCACACCAGTACATAGTAATGAGGAATACTGTGGTAGGAATTACATCGATCTTGATCGCCAGAGAGACATCCTTACACTTAAGAATATTTTCTAGCTCCTTCATGGCTGCTCTTCCCAGTCTCAGTCTTCTGATTTCTTCACTGCAGTCTCCCCTTTGGTTGACAAAAGAGCCAAGGAACAGAAAATATTTTAACAATTTTAGTTTCTTCACTGTCACCCTTAAAATTGTGTAATTCCCCACTAGTCATTACTTTAGTCTCCTTGATGTTCAGCTGTAATCTTGCTTTGGTCCTTTTTGCTTTAACCTTCAGCAGTAGTTGTCTCAAGTCTTCACTATTTTCTGCCAGTCATGTGGTGTCATATGCATATCTCAAATTGTTAATGTTCATTCCACCAATGTTCACTCCACCTTCATTTAAATCTAATCCAGTTTTCCTTATGATCTGCATGTAGATTGAACCGATAGGGAGATAAAATACATCCTTGTCTGACCCCTTTGCCAATTGGAAACCATTCTGTTTCTCCATACTGTGTCCTAACAGTAGCCTCCTGACCAGAGTATAGGTTGTGCATCAAAACAATTAGATGTTGTGGCATTTAAGCCATTAGGGATATCATTTATTACAGAGGGATATATTGCAACCATACCTTTTAAGTGTTAGAGACTGTATTTCAGGAAGGTGGTGAAAACCAAAGCAGATAGTGAAGAGCTATAGGAAGATCTATTTAAATTGGGTAACTGGGCAACAATGTGGCAAATGGAGTTTAATGTGTGTGAGTGTAAGGTAATGCACACTGGAACAAAAAAATCCTAACTTTAAAATATGTGCAGGGGTTCTGAACTGGCTGAGACCAAGATTACATCGGGGTTGTAATGGATAGCTCAATGAACATGCCAACTTAGAGTGTAGCAGCAGTGAAAATGGCAAACCCCATACCAGGCATTATTAGGAAATGTATTAAAAGTAAAACAGCCAATATTTGCCCTTGTATAGAGCAACGGCACGCCTGCATTTGGAATACTGGGGGCAGTTCTGGTCACTGTATCTCAAAAAGGTACCCAGAAGACGGTAACTGAGATGATCCAGGGGTTGGAGCAGCTTTTCTATGAGGAAAGGCCGAAGAGTCTGGGACCTTTCAGTTTAGAAAAGAAGCAACCAACGGGTGTGTGTAATAGAGGTTTATAAAATTAAGCATGGAGTGGAGAAAAAGGATAGAGAGAGCTTTTGCTCCCTCTTCAGTAATACTAGAACTTGAAGGCGCCCAATGAAGTTGTTGGGAAACAGCTTCAGGGCAAGCAAAAGGAAATACTTATTTACTCAATGAGCGATTAAAATGTGGAATTCACTGCCAGAGGATGTAGTGGTGATGGTGGTGGAAAGTGCTGACAAGTTGCAGCAAGGGGCTGGGCGGTATGGGACTGGGTGGATGGGAAGATGGTTGAGGCCTTGGTGGACACGGATAGTGGGCAGATCTTAGTTCAGGAGTCCCAGGTGCAGCAACCCACAGGGCAAGTCTGGGTCTGGTGTGTCCACGGTGATGTAAAGGCCTATGCCACTAGTAAGATGTAAATCAGAGTGGGAAGCCAGGAGCAAATATTGAAGATGGTGGTGATCTCTAAGCTTAATTACGAAACCATACTGGAGAGGGACTGGCTGGGGTTGGTATTATTGACCCAAGAACCCCTGGTGTCAGTGACAAGAGATAGAATGGGATCAGCCTGAAGAATTTGGGAAAGCCAATACATTGCAGAGCACATGACAACAGGCTGGGATGGGGGACTCTTGCTACCCAACAGGGACTCTACTTTGAACAACACAGGGACCTTCTGTACAGGTACGGGAACCTTCTGTACAGGCAGGACCTTCTGTACAGGTACGGGGACCTTCTGTACAGGCAGGATGGTGCTGCTGCAGTCATCTTGTTTGTGGGCTTCCTAGAGGCACCTGGTTGGCCACTGTGTGAACAGACTGCTGGACTTGATGGGCCTTGGTCTGATCCAGCAGGGCCTTTCTTATGTTCTTATGTTACAGGGGCAGTAAGAAGTGCTGGTACAATTGTTGGTGCCCTCTGCTTATAGGTCCCAGCTCTTGCAATTGGCCGTGACCTACCCCTGGCTGGCCACCTAGCTGCTGACAAAACCTGGCTGGCTCTCTAACATCAGTTTATCACCCCCAAACCAATAGCTTTCAGGTCTCCGCATGTCTATCTAATTCTCAACATGACCCTATCTGTGGCTATCTAAATCAGGAGACTGGGTGTATGAACAGACAAGACAGATCTTTCTACAAAGTTGAAAAAAACTCCAAGACAACAACAAAAATCTGAAATTTTTAAGAAGTGCATTGGGGAGTCAATCCCCCCTTAAAAATGAAAGCAATGTCCACAGCTTGAACAAACAAAAATGCCCTCTCTGTGGCTGTTGTGGCCACTGCTAGGCAACTACAACAGCAAACAGCCTTCAAGCCTTCTTTCAGTAAAAGGTGGGGTGGGACAGGGCCCTTTCCAGAGCTGTTTTGGCCTTTGAGGGAACACTCATCAAGACCAGGTCCACCACCAACCACCAGGCATCTCGCTACCACTCAGCTTACATGACCCAGTTGCTTGCTATTGTTCAACAGCAGCTACCTCACAAAAGCCAGTGTTGCGTAGCAGTTAGAGTTTCAGACTAGAATGTGTAAGACCCGGGTTTGAATCCCCGCTCTGCCATGGTGCTCACTGGGGTAACTTTGGACCAGTCATACACTCTCAGCCTAACTTACCTTACAGAGTTGTGGTGAGGATAAAATGGAGAAGAATGCTATAAGCTGCTCTGGGTCCTCTTTCTGGAGAATGGCAGGGTATAAACGAAGCAAATAAATACATATAGCTGGAGATGGGGGCAGATAAAAGGTTGGTCGGTGAGTGGGAAGGACAGAAGGAAGCAGGAAAAGAGGAGGATATGGGGGCTGCCAGGAGAAGGGAAAGGGGAAATAGTGGAGAGGGGGTTACAGGGGAAACTGAGGTGACTCCCAGAAGTCCTTGCAAGTTCCTAGCTGCACAACTGACACTCTGCCTCCCTCTCTTTCCCTCTCACTCCCCAATACACTGATAGATACAGGTAGAGAGTAAAAAATTATGTACCGTATGTATTTACCTCACTTATACCCCATCTTTCCCCCCAATGAGGACCCAATGCTGCTTAAATCATTCCCCTCTCAACAACCCTGTGAGGTAGACTAGGCTGAGCGTGTGTGACTGGCCAAAGGTCACCCAGCAACCTTCCATGGCAGAGCAGGGATTCAAACCTGGATCTCCCAGATCCTAGTCTGACAGTCTTAACAACCACAGCACACCGGCGCTCTGTAAAAAATGTAAACAAAATGTAAACTACATTTACTTCTAAAAGGCTATGAAAAGCAATAGGTAAAATTTGTGGCATTTCCATGCAAATCATAAATGTACAACATTCAGTAACATACTAGGAATGAAGTACTTACTAAACATATTCAAACGCAAGAAGCATTTGCTGTCTGAATAATGTTTCCATATTTCTGAAGCAATCGATTAGGTCTCAGTGATTACTAATGCGTCTTTGGCATTCATCTGGGGCTACGTGGGCAGTAATTTGATCTTTGACCAAGAGTACACTGCAATTTAGTGGATTATTACCATTCCTACATACTAGGAATTGCACGGCTGCAGTCGTCTCATAGACTTTCCCCCCCTGCCAGTAGGTTAACAAGGACAGATTTGTCCTGACATATCAGGAATCTTGCAGTCCCATTCCCAACTAAGTTTGCTCAGAAATAACTCCCACCATTCTCAGTTGGGTACAGTAGAGAGCCAGCCAGATGCAGTGGTTAAGAGCGGCAGACTCTGATTTGGAGAACCAGGTTCGATTCCTCACTCCTCCACATGAAGCCTGCTGGGTGACCTTGGGCCAGGCACAGTTCTCGCCGAACTTCCTCAGCCTCGCCTACCTCACAAAGTGCCTGTTGGCAGGTGATGGAAGATGATTGTAAGCAGCTTTGAAACTCCTTACGGTAGAGAAAAGTGGGGTATAAAAACCAACTCTTCTTCTTCTTTTAAAAAGGTAAAGGTCCCCTTGTGCAAGCATCGGGCCATTCCTGACCCATGGGGTGATGTCACATCCCGACGTTTACTAGGCAGACTTTGTTTATGGGGTGGTTTGCTAGTGCCTTCCCCAATCATCTTCCCTTTACCCCCAGCAAGCTGGGTACTCATTTGACCGACCTCGGAAGGATGGAAGGCTGAGTCGACCTTGAGCCGGCTGTCTGAAACCAACTTCCGTCGGGATCGAACTCAGGTCGTGAGCAGAGCTTGGACTGCAGTACTGCAGCTTACCACTCTGCGCCACGGGGCTCCTACTTTGTTCATTTTATTCATTATTGCCCCTGTTCATTTCAGTTTCCATTGGTTTTAACAGCAAATGTATTTCTGGGATGCCATTCAATTGGAATGAAATTCTCACCAAAGACATCCTCCCAGTCAAATATTATACATCTAAGAGAAGTCAAATTCAAATTGTGGCTTGCAAAGTGGCTCAGAGAGTCATCCGGCAGCCTCACAAAGCTGGCAGAGGAGAAGTGCAAGCGCGGGGAGATGCACAGCAACTAAAAAAAGGCAGGTAAAGCACAGAGGCTTGCGTTTTCCATGTGTGTGCACTGTAATCAATCACAGTCTTATGTACAGACAATGAGGACTATATGCAGAAGACTATACGTGAATACAGGGAACTGTCTTATAATGAATCAGACAATGGGTACTAGAAGAAGAAGGAGAAGAAGATTTGGTTTTTATATGCTGACTTTCTCTACCACTTAAGGAAGAATCAAACCGACTTACAATCACCTTCCCTTCCCCACAGTAGACACCCTGTGAGGTAGGTGGGCCTGAGAGAGCTGTGACTGGCCCAAGGTCACCCAGCTGGCTTCATGTGTAGAAGTGGGGAAACAAACACAGTTCACCAGATCAGCCTCCGCCACTCATGTGGAGGAGTGGGGAATCCGAACCGGGTTCTCCAGATCAGATCCACTGCTCCAAACCACCGCTTGTAACCACTACACCATGCTGAAGAAGAAGTCTTTATGCCCTGCTTTTCTCTACTGTAAGGAGTCTCAAAGTGGCATATAATTGCCTTGCCTTCCCCCCTCTGCTACAAGCACCTTGTGAGGTAGGGGAGGAGCTGAGAGAGTTCGGAGAGAACTGTCACCCGGCAGGCTTCATGTGGAGGAGTGGAGAACCTGGTTCTCCAGATTAGGGTCCGCCACACTTAACCACTAAGGAGCCCCATGGCGCAGAGTGGTAAGCTGCAGTAATGCAGTCCAAAGCTCTGCTCACGACCTGAGTTCGATCCCGACGGGAGTCAGTTTCAGGTAGCCGGCTCAAGGTTGACTCAGCCTTCCATCCTTCCGAGGTCAGTCAAATGAGTCCCCAGCTTGCTGGGGGTAAAGGGAAGGTGACTGGGGAAGGCACTGACAAACCACCCCGTAAACAAAGTCTGCCTAGAAAATGTCGGGATGTGACATCACCCCATGGGTCAAGAATGACCCGGTGCTTGCACAGGGGACATTTACCTTACCTACACTTAACCACTACTCCATGCTGGCTCTCAAGGTCAGCATTGCCTACTGTCAGGCCCATTTCTTCATCTTGGCCTGCCTTTGCTCCAGGCCTGTTTGACAAGTCCCTGGTCACGTGCCTTTGGGTTCTCATGCTTTGTACAGTATACCTCTCTGCCCACTGTTGTGGTATGTGTGCCCATCCTGTTTAGCACAGCTGCACTCTTGTTATGCCTTGTTATGACTTTCCACCCTGAGAACGCTTATCATAGATTCTGCTGGCCTGCCTGACACTATGCAATGCATTTTAACCCTGTATTCTAACCCTGTTCTCCAGTAGTAGCCTTCTTCTGCTGGAGTGGCAGTCGACTTCTGACTTTGTCCAATCTTGACCCCAAATAAAGCCAAACCTGTTTCAGGGTCTTGCCTGAGCGGGTTTTGCTTGAGGGACACTGAGGGCAAAACCCTGAGTCTGACACCTACTCATATTGGCAGCAGCTCTCCAGGGTCTCAGGGAGAGATCTTTCTAACAGTTAGAGCGGTTCCTCAGTGGAACAGGCTTCCTCGGGAGGTGGTAAGCGCTCCTTCTCTGGAGGTTTTTAAGAAGAGGTTAGATGGCCATCTGTCAGCAATGCTGATTCTGTGACCTTAGGCAGATGATCAGAGGGAGGGCATCTTGGCCATCTTCTGGTCACTAAGGGTGTGGGGTGGGGGAGGTAGTTGTGAATTTCCTGCATTGTGCAGGGAGTTGGACTTGATGACCCTGGTGGTTCCTTCCAACTCTATGATTCTATGACATCACCTATTGCCTGCTCCTTTTAACTGGAGATGCCAGGGATTGAACCTGGGACCTTCTGTGTGCCAAGTAGATGAGCTACTATTGAGCAACAAACCCTCCCAAAAGCCCCCCCCCCACTAGAACTGGTACTAAAGAGGAGGGAATGGGAGAAAACAACACATTCTAAAATAAATAGTAATTGCATATCGCGATGAGCTCTAATTTACAAAAAACCTATGCAGCAACCATGTTTGTTAGTCTTTAAAGTGCCATTAGACTCCTGTTTAATTTTTCTAAACAACAGCTCTCTGTCTCATACATTCACTGACATACACATATACTACAGCAAATCATACAGTCTCTCACACAAAGCAACTCAGTATAGTAGTGAACAACTGCCTGTTTGTAGAAAGGAACCCCATAAATGCAGGATCTCTATGAGATAAATATACTTGAAGGAACATAAAAATGACAAATTCGGAATCCTTTCCTAAGCCACTGAGGCAAAGGAATTACTGGCAGAAAGCTGTGAATGGACAGATCGATCACTGCCATTCACTTCAACAGGAACAACTGCTTTCTGGTTGGACACAAAGCCTACTCTAAGCATACTCACCTGGTCCTATTGAACCCAGTGGAGGTCCTATTGAACCCAGTGGAGGCTTTAAACGTCAGAATGTATTGGTCTTCCGGGCAGCTCACTATAGTATATCTGCTGCAGCCTGGATTGCAGATTGCAGGTGATGGATAGATGGTTCTATAATATGCCCCAAAATCAGTCAAGATGGTTCCCAGCTCAGAAAGGCACCAGAAGATGAGAAGCGTTGTAGGGAGCCTCTGTTTTGATACTGGACAGGCACGTGGGAATGACTGTGCCCCACACACCAGCCTACAGTGTACTGTTACAACACTAAAACCTTTCTTGGGTTACATGCAGTTTCTTGTGTCAAGTGATCTTGCCTTGCAGCCAGTCACTTCTCAACAAAATGTTCCATCAGCTGGTGTGTTTGTCACAGGTAAGGTACCCAGGCACTGTCAGAGCATGGCATCTACTTCAAACTGGGCAGTTTTGGCTAGGAGCAGTGTGACATGTCTTGCTTCTATTATATGCGCCTCAGATAACAAGGGCACAAAAGGAAAAAGTATGCTTGTTAAGAACTTAACAACTTATTAAATGGTGATTTATCATTTATATCCAAATGCCCATTTGAATTAACAAACATGTGAAATCTCATTTGAATAGTGAAGGCAGCAAGTTGTAAGGGTAACAGGAGCAAGTTCTCAGAACATAAATACTTCCCTGTTGATGGCTGAAAGCCTCTCCCCTCAGTTTGAAGGCCCATGAAAGAGGAAGTTCATGCTTAGGTTGTTTATGCATGGCTACTTTCACTCACATTCGCCCCCGGTCTGTCTCAGTTGTTCCTTGGAGTTATGCATGAGTTTTTCGTCCATTAGAGATGACCTTGAGGCCAGCCCTCACAAATCCTGGGTCTTCCCGTTCCTCTAATAACCTGACTCTTCGATCTCCCCTGAGATCAGCCCGGGTGAAATCACCATGTGTAAGGCAAAGTGGGATATGGAAGCCTGGGGGAGTGACGTTTCTCTCACAGAAAGCACTATAGCCAATTATAAAGCAGCATGTCAAGGGGCAGGGATTCAAATGCTTCCTGCTTCCTCAGAGTTCGTTCTGAGCAGAAGAAAGGATTTTAGAAAAGAGGCTTGGGTTTCTTCCCTCCCTCCCACCGTTCCTTTTAGAGAGCTCCATTTTTTTAAATGCTTTTTTACATGGCACTTGGGTTTCCACAAGGAGGGGACTTTTCTCTCACAGTAAGCATTACAGCCAATTACAAAGCAGTGTTTCAAGAGGCGGGGAATCCAATGCTTCTTGATTTGAGCTTGGAGACTGCTGGTGCACAGATTCGCGACAGGAAAGTGTGGGTCCAGCAAGCAACGAACCTCAGGTGAAACTCCCATGCATAAACGACCTTACACTCCTGGCTTTGCCTGCTTAATTCCTCCCTTCCAGGCTACCAGTGTGTGAAAGGGGAAATTTCACAGCCTATCACCCCATTCTATTTGTGCTGTTCTGAGATGGACATAGGTATTTATAATTTCCAAACTGCAGGAGCAGCAAAGAATTAAATCACGCAGTAACAGATTTGGTTAAGGTGACTTGTGTTTGCCACAAGATCAAAAATGTCCCATGCGTATAAAAAAGTAGTAAAAACTCAAAAGGATAACTATACAGCATAAAAAGTCTTGATGCTAATACTACAAAATAAGACCCATTTATGAGGCAGACTTCATGTCCCAAGTTTTCTTTATTTTACAACTTTTGAAGGAAGTTAATTAGCCAGCAACAAAACGGGAGCCAGTCATTTCCAGTACATTATAACAGGGAGAGGCGGGAGGAATAACAGCTTCTCTGCCGGCAGTTTATCTACCTAGTACATTTGTGCAAAGGACAGGTAGAGGTTATCGACCCCGTCACATGCTGAGTGCAATCCAGAAAGGTAAGTCACAGCACAGCTCAGAGCCACCTAGATCAGTCACATGAGCAAGACTTTCATGTAGCTTAATGGTGCTAGATCCAAACTGACTTCTCATGTCGCTACTTAGTGGGAATCAAGTAGAATTAGGCTATCTGAAAGGGTTCAAGGAACAATGGACTCCATAGAATCATAGAGTTGGAAGGGACCACCAGGGTCATGTAGTCCAACCCCCTGCACAATGCAGGAAATTAACAACTACCTCCCCCGACATCCCCAGAGACCCCAACCCTCCCCCCGCCATGCAGGATCCTACAATCAAAGCACTCCCGACAGATGGCCATCTAGCCTCTGCTTAAAGACCTCCAAAGACGGGGACTCCACCACCCTCCGAGGCAGCGCATTCCACTGTCAAACAGCCCTCACCTTCAGAAAGTTCTTCCTAATGTTTAGGTGGAATCGCTTTTCTGTTAATTTAAATCCATTACTCCGTGTCCTAGTCTTTGGAGCAACAGAGAACAAGCTAGTCCCCTCATCAACATGACATCCCTTCAAATATTTAAACATGGCTATCATGTCTCCCCTCCATAGCCAGGGCTAACTAAACAAACTGGGAAGGTTCACCTTTGACTGAGAAAGATTAAAATGTCCAATTTTAAATCCTTTAAATATTAAATCTTGGTATCACCGAATTCCAGGTTTCCATCCATTGTGGAGGTAATTTAACAAATTTGATACCTCCATCTGTGAGAATTTCTTGAATCATCCCACCCCGAGTGTGAGCTGTCAGGTCCTTCCCTTTCCCCATATTTAATTAATGTAGTTTTAATCCCTATCGTTGTAGCCCTGCTCAGTCACTATGATCTTGCTGATCCAGCTGGGATTAAGGGGAGATTGCACAATGCACGATACTCTCGACCATGATATTGCCATTCTGCATATTTTCCAGCTTTGGTACATGTGATTGGAAGCCCAGATTTTTGAGGGTACATGTTTGCACATACCGAAGCTGGAAAATACATGCATTGCTCTATTCAAACAAAAGGGCAACCATGTGCATGGGAAGGTCATAGGTAGCACACTCTCCCATTACCTGAGGTTGGAGGGGCAAAATTCTAACTATTGAGTAGGGCTCCTGTCACTTCCATACAGCACCTACTGATGCTAGAGCGACATTAAGTAGAATTTTCCTGGGTGTCTCCTACCTTGTGGGCTTTCTTTAGCCTCCTGATTATCTGATGCCTGATGTTAGAATACAAAAACTTTGTGGTACTGAGATCTGTCTGGGTCCAAAACTTTACAACGAATAGCTCTGTGGAGCTGGACATTGTTGTAAGGATTCAAGGGATAAACCTCTCAGCGGGTACAGTATTAGTCTCCGACGCCTTGCAAAAAACATTTCTCAAAGAACATTGGTCAAAGAAGGGCCCTGCTGCTAATGTGACAGAAAAGGCAGCAATCAGCTTGTTGTGTAAACTACTAATTATTCTGAAGTACTTCCTCTCCAGACAATCTTTGGAGCCTGCCAAGAATATAATGGATTTCCCTCCAATGTCCTTTCATCTTGGTTCAGAACAGAAGCCAGTAAGCAGAGAAGTGGCTTTATTTATTCATAGTTCACATTAACATTTATTCAGCTGGCAGCTGTACATTGAATGAGGCAGTAACCCGATAGCCACTCGCTGTGCCTGCAAAGCCACCTGCTTTACCTGTAAAGCCAAGGGATCTTTCAGCAAGTGCTTTTGGCAACTCTTCTAGAATACGGGGCTTAGCACATGAGATGCTTGAGGTTTCGCTGCCAAAGGCAAAGAGAATTCACTACCTTCATGACCCCAATGGAAGAGAAGCATTATTTATGCTAGGGGAAAGGAAATTAATTCATTCATGCAACTAGGATGAAGGGTCATTCATTGGCTCTTGTTTCTACTACGGGAGCAGATGCTTAAGAGATAATGAGTTATTGTATTTCCTCTCTCTGCAGTGTCACCAAGTCCCCAATATGTGAGAAACAGTGTACACATGTCAAAATACTTAAAATACATATACTTCTTTAGAATGCTGAGACCAAGTCCTATGAAGAAAGGTTGAAGGAGGTTGGTGTCTTTAGCATGGAGAGGAGATGACTGAGAGGTGATATGATAACCATCAAGTACTTGAAGGGCTGTCATATGGTGTGGATGGTGTGGAGTTGTTTTCCGTTGCCCCAGGAGGTTGGACCAGAACCAGTGGGTAGAAATTAAATCAAAAGAGTTTCCGGCTAAAAATTAGGAAGAACTTCCTGACAGAGCGGTCCCTCAGTGGAACAGGCTTCCTCGTGATGTGGTGGGCTGTCCTTCCTTGGAAATTTTTTAAGCAGAGGTTAGAGGGCAATCTGTCAGCAATGCTGAACTTAGGCAGTTCATGAGAGGGAGGGCAGGAAGGGTCACGTAATGTTTTTGCTCTCATGGCCCTTTCTTACATGCCCAGGGAAATGCCGATTGCCACTTTGGGGTCAGGAAGCAATTTTCCTCCGGGCCAGATTGGCCAGGGATCCTGGAAGATTTTTTGCCATCTTCTGGGCTTGGAATAGGGGTCACTGGGGGTGTGGGGGGAAGGTAGTTGTGAATTCCCTGCATTGTGCAAAGGATTGGACTAGATGACCCTGGTGGTCCCTTCCAATTCTATGATACTATTATCTACACAATCTTTACAACCACCTTGTTAAGTATTATTATTATCCCCATACTGTAGATGAAGTACCTGAGGCTCAGTAAATAGCTGCTTTTTTAAGGGCTCAGACAACTTAGATGAAGATCACCCATCCCAGGCCATCCACAAAATGTTACTAACCAAGAAAGGAAGAACCTAGGTTGTCAGTATGATTATGCCCAAACAAAAACAACCTACTATATTCTTTGCAAAAGCTTCTATTTCATGTGTCATGCATTTGCACTATACACAATATGCTAACTCTATCAAATTCTATCTCTATATACAAAATATCCCACCTATGGGCTATATAGCATAAATTCCACAACAACTCAATAAATACATTTCATAAAGCCATCTCAAAGTTGGAGGGTACAGTCTCCATGCGTAACAAGTGAAGTCCATGCGACATATCGTTATTTCTTCTCAAGGTAAGTGTCCATAAACACTGATGTTTTATCTGAATATTTCCATGTGTAATGCTGTTTTCTTCTCTTAGCATATTGTGTATAGTGTAAGTGCATGACACATGAAATAGAAGCTTTTGCAAAGAATATAGTAGGTTGTTTTTGTTTGGGTACATCCACAAAATGTGGCAAAGCCAAGACCTGAATAGGGATTTCTGGCTCACCGTTCACATTCAGCCACTGTGCTATATCAGATAATAATGGAAGATGGGGCACAAGCTATACATGAAATCAGGAGGGGGAAATGATCTAGCAAAGATGGCCAAGCACAGTTTACTATTTACATTTCCAAGCTCTCAGAGAACTCTGCATCTTTCCATTTTGTTTAATGTTTATATATCAATCCCATTATTATTTTTACCATAGAGCTCTGGACATTTCACAGCCAGAAGAGCATTTCTTCTCAAACCCCCATTCTGAAGAAATGGAATGAGATAAACAGACTCTGGGGATACTATTGGTAGTGATGTTTTCTGCCAGCGTTCCTTTTTCTCCCTGGAACACAACAAAAAACCTGCCTTCTAGCATTGCAAAAAGGAATATCTTTAGCTGGTATTTTAACATCTATGTGCTCAAGACTTCACATACCATGGGCAAGATACCTACCATAATATACATCTTATGTAGATTGTATCAGTTATGTCAGACAGATTCAAAAACGCAAGGTGAGAAGTTCCTTAAGGTCCAACATGAGAGTACAAAGGTACATCTCACTCCCTTCTAAGGAGTATATCATCAATGGGAAGTACTATTTTGCCTGGTAAATTATAGGGTAGTAATAATTCTACTGTTATTTCTAGAATAATCTGAGGAGTCTCATTTTCTTTAATCTTGGCATTGAACTAGCTACTTGCTAATACAGATAATACACCAGAGCCATTAATTTTGTGTTCCTTCAGATTTTTTGGTGTGAATACCATCTGGTCCTAGCAATTTACTATCGCTTAGTGTGTACCAGTTTCCACTACCTGCCTAACACTCTTCACGTATCCATCTCAGCCATCTGAGGATAGACGGGTGGTGACCTGAGAAAGGGCCTTCTCTGGCATGGCACCAAAACTTTAGAACTCCCTCCCCAGGGAGATTCTTCTCTCTCCCTCTATCAGCATCTTTCGCCAGCAAGTGAAGACTATTTTTGTTTTGCCTGGCAAACCAGCAATAAGGTTTTGGCCCTCCTTCTAGTGTTATTGGTTTATGAGTTTGTAATTTAAGTGTGTATTTTAAACTGTATTTTAACTGTTTAAATGTTGTAATGTTTTTATGTTTGCTGCCTTGTGGACTCCCATTGGGTGGAAAGGCAGCATAAAAACGTTTTAAATAAATAAATAGATAAATTCTGTTCTTTACAACTTGCATTTCCATCGATGTATTTGTTTTAAAATACAGGTGCCTCCAATTTGCCAATAATGGTTCTCATAGTGAATATTTAAACTGATAAAATCACGTTCAGGTCACAAAAATAACACTAGGTATGTGACCTCTGACTGTGCAATTAAAATTCTATGTAGTTGTAGAGCCTGATTTCAGTCTAGAGAAGAGATTCTTCTTCTTCTGATGAACTGGATAAACAAGATACTTTATCTCTGATCCCCCAGTTTGCAGGAGAACTCAAAAACAACTGACTTCATAGTAGAAGGTTGGGTTGCCAGGTCTCTCTTCACAACCGGCTTGAGGTTTTTGGGGAGGAGCCTGAGGAGGGGGTGGAGTTTGGGGAGGGGAGGGACTTCAATGCCATAGACTCCAATTGCCAAAGTGGCCATTTTCTCTAGGTGAACTGATCTCTATCGGCTGGAGATCAGTTGTAATAGCAGGAGATCTCCTGCTAGTACCTGGAAGTTGGCAACCCTAGTAGAAGGATGCTTGACTCGCAACTTCCAAACATTTTGAGATTGGCCCCAGTAGCCCATGGCAGTAGGGTTGCCAGGTCCCCCTAGCAACTGGTGGGGGATGTGGAGGGAGGTCAACAGCAACATCACTTCCAGAAGTGACATCATCACATCGGTGATGTCGAGGGAGATGCTCAGATATTTGGGCAAAACCTCTATGGTAGAAGCTGTTCTTACCATAGAGTTTTGCCCAAATACCAGAGTGTCTCCCTCAACATCGATGATGTGACAACATCACTTCTGGAAGTGATGTCACCATGCTGACGACGCCTAGGCCTCATTTTAAGCCCATTAAGACCCCCGCTGGCCCGCTGGATGGGGCTGGGGGAGGGGCCCAAAGCCAGGGATCCCCCACCTCTGGCAGGGGGTCTGGTAACCCTACATGGCAGCCATTTTCTAATTGGCCTCAGCTCTCCATGGCTGCCATTTCTAAAAGGGCCACAGGCCACAGGCTCAACAAAATCAGGGTCCCCTGCTGTACACAATACTGGTTCCAGGTCTTTGTATTCTCCCTCCGTGTACCCCTTTAAAACACAAGGACTGGCTCCTATCCATGACTCCCATAGACTGAGTGGAGGAGGGTGAGTGCACATTGGCAGATCCTCCTCATCTCCTACCTGTCTTTCCGCTATGTAGGCTAAGGACATGAGCGAAGGTGGCATTTGCCCTGCCAGAGTTGAGGGACGCTTTAACCAGGCTTACCTGCCTATCTGGAGGAAGAGAGCAAGAGCCAGACATGTTCCAGAGTGGAAAAAAACAGGACCCAGTAGACTGGTTGCACCAGGATCAGGACTGACAAGAAGAGAGGTGTAGGACACAAGCTTTTTAAAAAATTTCCTAACCTCTAGTACACTACACCTTGCAACCTAATGTTCTGTTACAATTTTTAAAGGACATTGGCTATTTTGAAGTTACACAATGTCTAATCAAGGAACATAATCATCAAAGCTGCTAATAACAATAAACAATTTTCTTAAATTTGTCTGGGAATTCAGACATTTGAGAGAGCCTTTAAAAAATTCATAATAAACAGGCACCCTACAGACTATGATGCTCGGCATTATTAGCAACAATCCTCAGCAGCCCAGCCATGATGGAGGCCAAAACTGGTTTTGTGCCAGTACTAAACAGAAGTTTTATGCAATGTAGGGGTTGAGGGAAATGCCACTTGAAACAAATCAATAGCTATAGTACCCTGGCTGTGATCTAGCAAGTGCTTTCTTCTCCTTTCAAAAAAATTGAAATCAGTAAATTGGTAAAGAAAGAGGTATCCACAAAGGAGAAACACAAGGAGCTCCTACACTTGGGCAGAAATGCAGTTATAGAGCAATTTCCCTTCTGCTCATAGCCTGTCAGCAATGGGCTGTTCAATAGTCAATAAGCCCACAGCGTCCAAGGGTATCCAAGTAGATTTATTTCCACAGTTAGCTGATTACATTACTTGTGCACTCAGAACATTTCTCAGACTCATCACATTCTGTCCGGTTGCTTTTTAACCAGGTTCGTTCTTTGTTCTCTCTTTAGCCAGTTTCATGAACTTTTGCATTGTCAAGTCAGAGGGCTCTGCCCCCCCAAACCTCCAGCCAGTGGCAAAGAGGGACCTGGCTGATCCTCTACTCTGTACTGGAAAAATTAAAGGCCACAGTTCAGCATTTGGAAGCTCAGGGTTTCATCACAAAGATGACTTCGCCCACTGCTTGGGTCAGTAGCCTAGTGATCACACAAAAAGAAAATTGCTCGTTTTGAATGTGCCTTGATCCAAATGATCTTTAAAAAGCAGTGATGAGGCAACATTTCTCTGTCCTCACTGTTGAGGACATCAGGAAGAGTTTGTTTACAATCGTAGACGAAAAAGATGGCTACTGGCAAGTAAAACTGCATGAAAAATCAGCAGAAGCGTACATCTTTAACACCCCATAAGGTAGATATCATTTTAACAGCCCTCCTTAGGGTAGCCAATCAATTAAGTGTAATATTCCATCAAAAGAATCATGAATGCTTTGGCAACATCCCAGGTGCTCACATTTTTGCAGATAACATGATCATTCCAGCAACGATAAAAGAAGAACACGATGCCATCCTGAAATGTGTTCTTAACAGAACACGACAAGGGGGTGTAAAGGACAAGATACAGTTCCTAGTGTAAAGTGTAAAGTACATGGGCCATATTTTTACCAAAGATGGTGTCAGCCTGATGAAGGCAAAGTGGAGGCTGTCAATAAAATGCCCCTTCTCAAAGACAACAAAAGTCTGCAGAGATTCCTAGGGGATATAGAGCACAAATCTACGATGAAGATCCAGATCAGCAAGAGCATGAACGTGGTTCCACTCCAGGTCACTTTCCAAAATCCACTGACACTCCAGCTGAAAGTGTACTGACTGACAGTAGACAAAGAATTAATTTACCTGTTAAGTTCAAAGGCATTGTAAAGGTGAATCCCAGTGGTCCGTAGGGTTGCCAGCTCCAGGTTGGGAAATACCTGGAGATTTTGGGGGTAGAGCCTGAGGAGGGCATGGTTTGGGGAATGGGAGGGACTTCAATGTGGTATAATGCCCTAGAGTCCACCTTCCAAAGCAGCCATTTTCTCCAGGTGAACTGATCTCTGTCTCCTGGAGATCAGTTGTAATTCCAAGAGTTCTCCAGCCACCATCTTGAAGTTGGCAACCTTACTGGTACGTCAAGTGCTAGTAACCTCTGGCTCCATATTTTTGTAAAATTTGAGTTACGCCTCCTTTCCTAGATTAAAAAGTGGATCTAGTATTCTATATTTTTACACTTTATTGTGTTTTAGACTTACCGTATAAATCTTTTGCACTCATTTTGGCAGCTCCATCTGCTTTGCCCATGCTGCCACTGCAAACAGAGAGAGGAGAAAGAAACAGTCAAGAACAAGCCAAGCCTTTTATTTTATATTTTTTCAGTGTTTATTTCAGTAGCACTAACATACAAATTTTAAGAGCCAATGTAATCAAGAAACCTTCGGAGACCTATGAGGGTTCTGAGACATTACCCTTCTACCCTTCTCTTCACTGTGAGACCAAGAACAGACCTTGGGCTTATGCATTACCTTCCACCCCTCCTATCATACATAGAAATTAACAGCTGAACCAGAAGATCCCACAGTTATTTGAATGCTGGCCCTGAAACCCCTTTTCCTAGTGGGTTCAGTGTCCAGGTAAGGGAGACTATGTTCAAGTAATGTTATTAATACATTTCAGAGGCAAAGTTCTAGCCAGCTCTCCCATGCTTGTCAACCATCCTTCTGTTGAGACAAGTCATTCCAAACATAGAACAAGCATTTACAGCTAAGACAGAAAGCCTTTGAGTCTACAAACAACAATCTCCACAAATGTTTCCCTCTCTTTATTCACTACGTTCACCCTTTCTTTCGTCCCTTGTGCAGCAAGACTAGCAGCTTCACATATGGGCACCCCAGGAATGGTTATACTGTATGTTAGGGTTGCCAGGTCTCTTTTTGCCACCAGTAGGAGGTTTTTGGGGTGGAGCTTGAGAGGGCAGGGTTTGGGGAGGGGAGGGACTTCAATGCCATAGAGTCCAATTGCCAAAGCAACCATTTTCTCCAGGGGAACTGATCTCTATCAGCTGGAGATCAGTTGTAATAGCAGGAGATCTCCAGCTAGTACCTGGAAGTTGGCAACCCTATTATATGTATACATCTATAAATTAATGGAAGTACTACAGGCAGCACCAGCTATACGTCTTGGCCTCTGAAAAGTTGTAATCTCTATGCAGCCGTAGAGCAATTCCTTCAGGAAAAAATGAGAACAGTTTTTAAAATGGTGTGTGTGTGTGTTTGTGGAAGGGAAGTATCATTAGGGTTCTTACTTTGCAGAGCCAGGATGGCTGCTTGTAGATCCTTTCTGGCTCATTCTGCTTTCAAGACATCCACCTGTAAAAGATAGGAACAGTTTAATTGTTGAGGGGATGAACAACATTTAAGGTTTGTTTCACCTGATTCATTGCTTACTTGGACACTTTGTAAGCTTTGTTATTATCTTTTACCTGATGGATCATGCCAGTGATTGAGCCAGCAGATGTAACTGGCCCTTGAGACTTCTCTTAGATAGCCGACAGGGTCTTTTGAAAAGATCAGTACCTGTCTTCACTTTTATGCATACACACACACACATACATATGCCCACACACATTTTTACCATTAAGGATATTCTCATGCCAACATATTTAAAGCAACCAAAACAATGAGGTAAACTAAACACCTCAAATGCATTCCCCCCCCCCCCAGTTATCATATATGATGTTTGTTCAAGGGCTGGCTCAAGTTTTCCAACTCTCAAGGCAAAAAATCCCATAATCATAACTTAATGGAATACAAGCAGCAGATACTTTAAAGGTAAAGGTCCCCTGTGCAAGCACCAGGTCATTCCTGACCCATGGGGTGACGTCACATCCAGAAGTTTGCTAGGCAGACTTTGTTTACGGGGTGGTTTGCCAGTGTCTTCCCCAGTCATCTACACTTTACCCCCAGCAAGCTGGGTCCTCATTTGACCGACCTCGGAAGGATGCGAGGCTGAGTCAACTTTGAGCCGGCTACCTGAAACCAACTTCCGTCGGGATCGAACTCAGGTCGTGAGCAGAGCTTTTGACTGCAGAACTGCAGCTTACCAATCTGTGCCACGGGGCTCATATCTATTTCTATCTATTACCTGATGTAAAATCAGTGCCATCGTGAAATTGAAAATTACTGATCATATCGTAAGTTTTATTTCGAGAAAACATGAAGCTTACTAGATTCCAGGGAATGCCCTCAGCCGTTATAAATAGACGGTATTGTAAAACGCCTGCTGGATTGTTATGGGGAGAAGACAGTGGTTGGAAGACATTCCCCACTATAGGAATCACCGAATTATTTAAGATAATAGAATAGGTTTCTGAAATAATTTTTGCTCCAATATGAGCGTTGTTTCAGCTGACAAAAAATGTGAGTTTTTCCTGGCCAGGAGTAATAGGGCAACTGTTTTGTACAATGCCCTGAGTATGTGAAACAACAGCAATGATATTTTGACTCGTACATATATTGTTGGTTATAATCATGATGTCTGCTGCTGAGTGTCACTTGCTGTTGGTCTGTTATCACTCTGTGGAGTTCTTTTTATATAGACTTCTTTGTCTACTCCCTGATAAGATCTGCATTGTTTTGCTCAATGCCAATTCTGTCGTCACGCTTTGTTATGGCCAACGACAAAACTACTAAACTAAACTTGACTCTAGGGTAGGGTTGCCAGGTCCCTCTTCAGCACTGGCAGGAGGTTTTTAGGGCGGAGCCTAAGGAGGGTGGGGTTTGGGGAGGGGAGGGACTTCCGTGCCAGAGAGTCCAATTGCCAAAGTGGCCATTTTCTCCAGGGGAACTGATCTCTATTGGCTGGAGATCAGTTGTAATAGCGGGAGATCTCCAGCTAGTACCTGGAGGTTGGCAACCCTATTCTAGGGCCATACTTGGAGATCTAGAATCATATTTCCAGATGTTTTGGATCCTAAAAACAATCTGGGGCACAACTGAGGATACAGTACTGGACAAGGAGAAGTTTACTGCTTCCCTCAATGCTATTTCCCAGATCAAAACATTCCTCCCTGCTGCAGTTAGCTTTGGTAGGGAAAGAAGAACGGGCACCTTGTTTTCTAGGTCTTTCTTTGCCACCGGTGGGAGGTTTTTGGGGCGGAGCCTGAGGAGGGCGGGGTTTGGGGAGGGGAGGGACTTAAATGCCAGAGAGGCCAATTGCCAAAGTGGCCATTTTCTCCAGAGGAACTGATCTCTATTGGCTGGAGATCAGTTGTAATAGCGGGAGATCTCCCGCTATTACCTGGAGGTTGGCAACCCTATTGTTTTCCCCTATCTTCTTTCTCTAAAGGGACTAAGTGCAGTCCAGTTCCCTCACACTTTCAAAAAAAAAGTCCCCCCAATTTTTAAAAATATATGAAATCAGAATATAAACAAAAAATATAGAAGAGAAGAAAAGATTAAAGATCATATAATGACTGCAGATACAATTGGGCCTATTACATCAGAATAAAAAGAAAGAATATAACAAACAATGTTGTTATGAGTAAGGCGCATTAAAAGAGAAATCATAATAATTATAAGTGATATATAATACAATCATGATAATATAGTAATAATACATATAGAACAATGAATATCCTAATATTCTTAGTGTAATTCACATGGTAGTCTATATAATACTTGATATACGCAATACTGAAATTGAGTCATGTTATGAAATGTATTATAAAACATACTAGATACAAATACTTAAAATAGTAATTATTATATTGTATTTCTAACGGTATTTCTGAAATATTTAAACATTACGTTCTCCTTCCTTTTTAACCCCTTTTCAATACAATTGCCAAGAAATGTTTTTCATATTACATATATGTCGTTACAGCAATTACCTTTTCTACATCCCTTTACTTAAGAATAGTATAAGTGACATAGGACCCAATAAGCCCTTAGGAGGCCGACTACAGCCTCCGCCAGCGCAGGGGCCCACACCGCCGGCGCCCAGAAAGCGCATGCCGGCGTTAGTGGTCCCAGCGCCAGCGTGCAGGGCCGGGCGCCACTCCCCGAATGCCGCTGCCCTGGCCTCTGGCTGCTGGCACAGGCCGCCGGGACAAGCCGGGAGGTGTTCCGGCACCCCGGGAGGCTTTCCCGGGGGTGTGACAAAGCCAGCCACGGGGTGGGGCCGACATTAGTCGGCCTCCCGAGCACTTTTGGCTCGGGAACGCCCCTTTTTATTTTTGCAAAGATACGCCAGCATCTTTTTTTTTGGCGCCGGGCAGAGGTTTCAGTCTTTAGGAGGCAATGCCGCTAGTTTGCCTCCAACGCCCAGCACGGGCATTCCTTTCAGGAATGTGCCGATACTTTCCATTTATGTTGGAATTCTTTAATTGGTCTTTTGTTCAGATAATTTGTCAATTTTGCCATTACTGAATATTCGGCCAGTTTATTCTCCTATCCTCTCTGCTAGGACACGCTTCTGTTTTCCATTTTGTAGCCAATGTAACTCTGGCCACCATTATCATATATCTGAACAATTCTTCCAAAATATTTGGAATGTTTTTAGACAAAATGCCCAGTAACATACTCTCGGCTTCCACAGTGAATTTGATTTTTTAAATTTTCTGAATCTCAGCATGTATTCCTTTCCAGCATTTTGTTTGTCTTTTTACACATCTACCACATATGATAAAAAGTACTGTCCACTTCTTTACATTTCCAACATTTTCTTTTATAATTCTTCTCCATCTTCTCAATATCCTTTAGGGTAATATACCACCGATAAATATCTTGTACCAGTTTTCTCTTAATAAATGACTGGCTGTAAATTTAATGGCATATAATTAAACTTCCACATCATCCATCACCAGAGCCCTGAGCAGAATCTTCCTCCTCCCACTGATACTTTTCAGCTTTTGGTTCTTTAATGTAATGCTTGGTTAAATCAAGACTTATAGTTAACAATATTGCCAATCATGAAGTATATGGTTCCTCTTGAATTCACTTGGATCATTTCTTGGCATTGTTCCTTTGTATGTCTCATGGGGGTGATCAGCTTCACATTTCAAAAGACAAGAGAGGATGCTTCAAGATTAAAGGTTAGCAACCTAATTAGGACATGGCAAATTAATTATCTCTTACTTGATGCATGTATTATTTTCTTCACATCATTTCCCTTTTCTGTTTAGGGATCATGCGGAAATTCACCTAACTTGAGAATTATACCAATGAACTGTATGGGAATTTTTTTATAATAAAGGACACTGAATAGGCAATTTGTGCTAAGCGTAAGACACAAACTGTCGATTTCCTATACTGAACTCTCTGCCATAGTGGGAACAGTATAAAGTCTGTTTGTAGACTGTCATGGCTGATGCTTGCATCATGCATGTTTCATTTGGCATATATATGCTGAAAACTCATGAATGGTTGCAGTTTCCAAATGCTGTGTGTGTGTATGCATGTATACCTTGTATATATTATGTACGATCAGACTCACTGAGCCTCATTCTGATTGCCCCGTATGACTTCCATGTATGAAATTCATCACTTGTAAATGATTTGGGAAAATTCCCAGGCACTTTTTAGACTAACTGTAACTTTTGTATTTGGAGGATATGAATTTTTGCAGGTTTCCTACTTGTCAGTTGTCAGTAAGTGGATTGTGGCCTCCCTTTGCCACCCCCAGAGTCATTTCCCCGCTCCCTCCCTTCTCTTATCCCCGACTCCTGCTTCCAGCCTTCCTCCCAGCTCCAAAGCGGATTAAATAAAACGTAAAATAGTTAAATGCACCAAATATTATGAGAGACTACTTTGCAGTATATCTTAGCTGACATTTTCAGTTGCCTAGGCAACCCAACTTTTCCCAGGAAAAGTTGAGGGCAGCAGGAAAAGAGGAAGACCCAACAAGAGATGGATTGACTCAATAAAGGAAGCCACAGCCTTCAATTTGCAAGATCTGAGCAATGCTGTCAAAGATAGGACATTTTGGAGGACATTGATTCATAGGGTCGCCATGAGTTGGAAGAAACTTGACGGCACTTAACACACACACAGGCAACCCAACATGGCAGACAAGATCTTGTGAGGTAGTCTCATAAGATCTTGGTACTTTTAAATGTTTTTGTATTTTGTTTAATCCCATCCCTCTCTTTACATTCCCCCTCCCTCAATCCTACAGTTTCCCCCGGGTTTGCAAAAACATCTACGCTAGCCCTGGTTGGTTCCATCATGTGGATTTTTTTTATCTGTATGGTGGGGCCATCTATGAGATACATATGATATATGAAGAAGTCAAGAGTGCGAAAACAATGTTATTTTCTGCTCTTATAATGTAAAAAAAAACCATAATACTTGTCTAGGCTTTTTAACCAGCTGAATATATGAAAAAAGTCCGGTTTTGCCATCTTGTATCGCATACATCCACCCAAATACAACACAGCTGTTGGAAAATAGCTACTCTGAAGTCATTGATGAAATGGCCAGGGAGGTTAACATGTTCCTCCACAGGCTTTTAAGAATTTTTTCTCCTGTCAGATCTGTGTCCATTCCATCTTTTCTTAAGACATAGCCCTATCTACTCAATACAGGGTGCTTAGACTTGGGGATTTTTCTCCATGTGAGCAGTAGGAGTCAATCCCCTGCAGTAAATGGGAGCATCCAGATATTGCTGTTTCCTAATCTGGGCATAATTCCTCAGGCTCTCTTATCCTCTCTGGCTCAAAGGGGAAAGTTAGAGGTGGCTATGAGCAGCACTCATCTGAACACTTCATCTACTGCCTCTATGAAGAAGAGGGTGGAGTTAAGCTCTCAAAATAGCGCTGGGCAGCTATTATTCGAGCCCTTTCCCTACTATAATGCTACTGCATGATGTACTAGAGAAAGAGGGGGTTCCCAGGCTATGGGGGGGGGTTCCACCATAATCACTGTTGGGTCTGCTTGCATAGGCACAATGGAGAAAAGGAAGAGGAGGGGTGGTGGGAGTAGGGAGCAGAACAAGAATGGGAGCAGGTGGGCACCATTTCTGCCCATTTTTGCCTTATTTCCAATTGCATCCACATGTAGATGCAACCCTTGATTGATGATTAACATTATCTATGTTAATCATCAATCAAGGGTTGCATCTACATGTGGATGCAGCTGAAAATAGGCATTGCAGTGTTGTATTGACAACACTGGTAGAATTGCATGTGTAAGCACTTCAGATGTGACGGCTAGAAGCATTAGATCCTCTGACTACATTGGTAATGTTTATTAATAGCCATAATTGGCACTTTGTTCTGTTGTATGAACGTGTATCTTTTATACAGGTCCATCATGTTGTTCTTTAATGCTTATCAACAGCTACTTTAAACTACAGGCTGTCTCTATGACACCATTGGTCTACCTTCCACTGCTTCTTAAGAGAATACCATCCTTTTGCAGAAGAGGTCGCATAATATGCAGCAATATCTCCAGTTGAGAGTTGTAAGGGAGTACAAGAGATGACATGTTGTACCTCTTATATCTAGGGAACCACTCCCACAACCATACTGTTGTAGTTTGGTTCTCAGTAACCACCCCACATGGCAATCCAAGTCTTCCCGGTGAGTTAGAGGAGGAAGAAAACCAAATTTAAACAGCATATACACACAGAGCACCCAAAATTCTAATCTGGTTACATTCAACAGGACAGCAGAAGCGAGTATGTTATTCAGCTGCTCTATTCTTTGCATTTAGGGAAAGTTCCAGAAGGGCTAAACAGAAAAGCACTGAATCCCGCTATGGCTTTCTGACATGTCTGATTGTTGTGATCTCATTGGGATAATGAAGTAAATCTCTGTACTCTCATGAGTTGCAGAATGTAATACAACTTCTTTATTGCAACCAAATTCAGACTAACACAGAAACTGAAAGGAAGAAAAGAGAACAGTCCAGGGGGTGGAGTTTTCCTCCAACCTATAATCAAGTTCCAGAAACTCTTTACTATCCATTTTACAACACTGGTACTTCAGATAAGAATGGCAGAGTAGCAAAAGTCTGACCAAACCATACAAGGCTATTAACAGAAACATTAGCCATTAATGATCGCATGTTGTTCCCTTTTAAACTTCACAGGATGACAAAGGTTCTTTCACTGGGTTGATGATGCTTAACATTTTCCAGAGTGAATTCAGGGCTGTATGAAAAGTTCCTGGGTTGACATTCAAAGGGGGAAATGATGTATTTACCTGGACAACTGGCACTGCACTGGTCTACTGCCACACCAGCCATATTAGCTATGTTCCCCATACACATGTCTATTGCAATAAGAATAAAACCTGCTTGCGAGTTAAGAAGCTCCACTACTTTCATGCCAGTTCTAGCTTCAAAACTGCAGCTTCAGCAGTTATATAGTACAAAAAAAGAGGATCACAGAACAGAATTTAAATAACTTTTAAAAGAAGACTGATGCACGGTTCTGATTTCAGACGGATGATCTGGATAATCTAGTTTCTCCCTTAGGGTTGCCAAACTTCAGATGAGTCCTGGTTTGGAGATCTCCCAGAATTTTAACTGATCTCTAGACTATGGAGGTCAGTTCCCCTGGAGAAAATGGCTGTTCTGGAAGGTGGGCCCCATGGTGTTATACCCCGCTGAGGTCCCTCCACTCTCTACCCTCCCCTCCTCAAATCTCCAGGAATTTTCCAACATGGAATAGGCAACCCTACTCTCCCCCCCCCCATACTGCACTGGCTGTTCAGGTGCGAGATGGCTCTTTTACTGCAAGACAAACATAGGTATGCCATGAATCCATGAAAAAGCTATGCCTAATTTGTCTTTCTGTAAACCAGACATGGGCATAATCCCTTTTGGAGACTTAGTACAAATTATGAGCACAAAACTTGTAAGTAATGTTACATAAGCTGTAAAGGCCAATTTATACAACCATCCATATCAAGCAGCAAAGCTTTTCCTTACCTGTGGAGAGGCACTTCCTGGTAGAATGGACAGTAGTGAGCTACAGAGACTAGCAGTCTGGCTCATTATTCAGCAGTTTCCTATGTCTCTGCACTTCATTATCTGGTTGCATAATATGGCCTTAAAATGTCCTCCACAAAATAAGCGTATACTCTGAGGGCCTAACTACATTTTACATACACATATGCTTGCTGGGGGGAAGGGGAAGATGACTGGGAAAGGCACTGGCAAACCACCCCGTAAACAAAGTCTGCCTAGTAAACGTCGGGATGTGATGTCACCCCATGGGTCAGGAATGACCCGGTGCTTGCACAGGGGACCTTTACCTTTTTTTAATGTGCAATAAATGCCTAATGTGATTCTTGTAGGGAAAAGCAGTGTGTGCTAGAGAGAACTATTTGGAGTAGATAAATTGTTGGCGGGTTGCTTCTTCCCTTTCCTTGGCTTCAATTTCTGAGTCTACACGGGGAAGCAAAGGAAGGGGTTCAGCTCCCCCTTTCCACTTTAAATCACACAGAGAAACAATTATGCCATTCTGCCCCAAAGACATATTTCTGTTATCATTGGTAGTTTGGCCCTTAGAAAGCATCTTTTACTTATCTGCAGAAACGATGGCCTTTATTTCCATTCTAAAGTACCTAAAGAACTGGGAACACACCTTCACCCATCTATGAACAGGGTGGTATTTATAATTAAAAGGCAGGCATTTCTACAGTTTAAGCCAACTAATGAGAGCTTGGATGTCGTACAAGGAAAAAAAGGGTGGATCTTGTTAGAAATCTGAAACCAACACACCTTGTTCTTGAGCATAAATTTTTCACATTGCAGGCATTCAGCCGAAGATAAACATGATGCTAAAAATAATGTAGTCTAATTTAAGAGACATGAAATACTAGCAGCCAACGCCCTTCTGTTTAACCAATGTGAATGTATTGGCCAGATTGTGACAGGTGTACTAGAGAAAAGCTCAGTAAAAGGTGAAAACATCATATGGGTATGCAGTATGAGCATAAGAGATGGTAAACAGCTGTTTCATATAGAATCGACTCCCGAGAACTCATACTTCCATCTTTAAAGTTTCTCTTTATAGTCACAAACCACTCTGTAACCAGGAATAAAACAGTAAGAATTTAAGTGTTCGTTGGATCAGGAGAAAAAATCCTTTTACCAACAGTAGCTGGCTAAAATGGGTGGACTTGGGCAGTGGTTCTCAACCTTTTTCCAACCGTGGCCCCCTTCTGACCTTGTTTCCTTCCTGTGCCCCCCGTCCTACAAGTAGAAAGGTAACTATTTAGCTGTTTTGTTTGTAAATAGCCAAGGAACAAAGAAGCATAAATAGCCACACAAAATGCACACATGCAGTTCTTATTGGTAAACTGAAATTTACAAAAAATACCCCACAAAAAGGGAATGCAACACGCTAATAAACAACAATGTTCACATACAAGGGAGAACAAAGCCTCTACCACCATTGCACAAAATTACTGCAGTACAAAAATCCACAGTTGCAAACGATGCATAGAAGTGCAATGAAGAAAGTCATGTGTTATGTTTTCATGTGTTTCAGTTTTCTTCACCTCACTTCCCTCTGTGGCCCCCTAGTCTCATGCTGTTGCCCCCCATTTATGCAATTTTCACCTGTGGCCCCCTTGGAATATCCTGCCCTCTGGGGGGGGATATGGCCCCAGGTTGAGAACCAATGGACTAGGGCAGTGATGGCGAACCTTTTAGAGACCGAGTGCCCAAACTGCAACCCAAAACCCACTTATTTATCGTAAAGTGCCAACATGGCAATTTAACCTGAATACTGAGGTTTCCTCCCAACTCAGCAAGGGGGGGGGGGCGGCGGGGAGTCCAGGGAAGGGGGCGGCTTTGAACAGCTTTGCGCTCCCTTCAAAGCCCCCGCCGCCCCTGCGCGTGCCCACAGAGAGGGCTAGGCGTGCCGGACTTGGCACGTGTGCCATAGGTTCGCCAACACGGGACTAGGGAACTAGTGTCTGTATGAGCATTTTTCCTGGGGGCGCTCCACTTGGGAGCAGCTGGCACAAGAACTGGACTTTGGAGCAGGAGCCAGCCTGCGCCCCCCTCAGAGGGAACAGTCCCCTGAATGTGGGGTTGTTATGATATGTGGTGGTATGATATGGGGTGCAGAGCTTTAAAATTATGCTCAATATCATTCAGGAACTAGGAAATGCAAATTGGGACCTGGGAACCAACCTCAGCCTCCTGTGCACTAGTGACATTTCTAATAAAGTGAGATAAGTGGGTTTCTTCCTATGCTGGAAGAACAATATCAAAATAGAGTAAGATGTCTGCAAGGCAATGAGGGTACAGTGTCAGGAAGAAGACACAGCTTTGGATATTTTTAGGGGTGTGAATACAGTATTAATAAAAACCTGGACCATTCGTTAATATAGTTATTGTTACTCATTCAAATCAGGAAATTAATAATATTTTGAAATAAGGAGTGATATTAATGGTATACATTATGGGCTGCTGAACACCTCCTTATACGAATGTAACTGCCTATAAAATGGACGGCTGTCTGCCTCAAATTTGGCAGCTATGATTCTTTGAGGGAACATACAATCTCTGGAAATTTCATCCTGGCTGGGTGGGAAGCAAAAAAGTTCTATTAGGACATCTGTTGCCGATTCAAACAAATAGAAGAATACTAGTAAGGACCTGCAAGGATTTGGAGGGGCATCTCATTTCCCCCTCCCCCACTATTTCTGCTTTCCCTTCCCTGAAAGCCCCGTTTCCTTCTCTCCTTCTCACGCACCACCAACCTACCTTTTAAAGTAAAGGTAAAGATCCCCTGTGAAATCACCGGGTCATTCCTGACCCATGGGGTGATGTCACATCCTGACGTTTACTAGGCAGACTTTTGTTTTATGGGGTGGTTTGCCAGTGCCTTCCCCAGTTTCTTAAAGCTACAAGTGCTCCTTCCATTATTTTGGGGGGTAAACCCCCAGTGTTGCATTATTATTATTGTTGTTGTTGTTAAGATTTTTTTTTTTTTGCAAACCTAGGGCATCTTTCGGGTTTGCAGAAAGATTTGTCTTGTCTGTTCATGCTGTTCATGGCTCCAATCTCTGAATTTAAGTATCCACAGATTTGGTCATGTTGAGAATGAGCTATATTGATGTTGTACATATGTAGTAAGGAAAAAAGAAAGCATTATTATAGAACAACCATGAAATAAATACAAATTACTGAACATCCTAGAAAATTTCAAGGAATTTGTTAGAGAATGACAGTTACAAGGGGTGTTTAGTGGATTCTAATAAAAAGAATCAAGTGGCTCTTTCTAATTCTGGAGCATCCATCTGAAAATTTGTTAGAAGTCTCCTTAGAACCTGTCTAGGCATGTTGGTAAGGATTTAACCTTATTGAACCTGTGGGCACTTTGAGGATAGTGAGCACTCCAAGTCAAATATCCTCACATGAAGGACCCAGCCATTCCACGATTGGGTGCTGCCTGCAGACACAAATGTGAAGCTTCATAAGCTTTTCTGAAATATCTCCCCAACAAAACACAAGAAACTTCCTTATACTGAATCAGATCATTGGTCCATCAAGGTCAGTATTTTCTACTCAGACTGGCAGCAGCTCTCCAGGGTCTTTAGTTGAGGTCTTTCACATCATCTACTACCTGGTCCTTTTAAACTGGATATGTTGGGGATTGAACCTGGCACCTTCTGCATACCAAACTTCCTCAACAAGCTTCTCATTTGAAATATGACATATTGGGGGGCCTAATTCAGTCAGTCCAAATCCTGTACACTCAATAGGACCAATGCATTACCCATAATGGTAATTCACATCTGTATGCAAAAATGTAAATTACATGTAGAATCTGCCAACAGGAATGAGCAATTATCAAGATAAAATGTCAATTACAAAGTTGGGATATTATATGATAGGGTTGCCAGGACCTTTTTCACCACCAGTGGGAGGTTTTTGGGGTGAAGCCTGAGGAGGGCGGGGTTTGATGAGGGGGAAGGACCTCAATGCCATAGAGTCCAATTGCCAAAGCGGCCATTTTCTGCAGGTGAACTGATCTCTATCGGCTGGAGATCAGTTGTAATAGCAGGAGATCTCCAGCTAGTACCTGGAGGTTGGCAACATCACATATAAAGATATAAATTACAGGTATCTAGTTATATTCCTGTTTTGAGAGAAAATGTCTTCATCAGAATCTCTTCTGTAATTGCTGCATAGAAGCACCAACCAGTTGCCAAGATAAAAATCTACCAATAATTCTTAATCAAAGAAACCCAGCTCACTCAGCTATACAATAATTTCCTGGAACAAAGACATTAATATACCAGTTTTCAGTTTGCGGTTGTTCACTGACTATATGGGCACCAGGGCAGCTCAAGGGATCCAATTTATTTTTGTAATCCACACTGTGTTCCTTCAAGACCTAGTACTAGTTGTAGATCTTGGTTGTTAATGTGAGTTAGCTCACAACCTAAGTTTACAGCGAGGCAAAGGGGCAGGGGCAGGTTTCCTGCATGTTGTCCAATTCATTTTTTCCCCATCTTTGGTTTTATAATTCAAAGACCATATCTTCAAGAAGGCCAGTATAAAAACGGCAGTGCATATGCAGAGATGCTCACTTGCTCATCTGCTGCAGAAAAGACTACGGAACGATTGCTCATCTGGCAAAAAGCCTTGTTCCATGGGAAAAGAAACCATGTGGAGTAAAATCCGACATAGGGATTAGGGTGAAATATTTCCCCCATCCTCTTCTTGTTATCAGCTGCAAAATCACTGTGTGTGCGTGTTGTTGTTTTTTTAAAGTAATTAAGCATATGATTTTGGAGGTGCTAACATATGACTTGAAAAGATGCAGACTGATATTGGTAGATCTGGTTTGACTGGCTGGAAGTCTTACTAAAACCCCAGAGTCATCACGTTAGTTTAAGTGGTGATTGAGGCTTTAATTGCCTGTAGTTTGCAGCTGAACAAGTTGGGTTTCTTTGATTAAGGTTTACTTGTAGATTTGTATCTAGGTAACCGGCTGGTGTTTTTATGCAGTGATTACAGAAGAGGTGTCTAAAGAAATGTCATTTGGGTCCCCTCAGGGGTGAAAAGCGGAATGAGTTCTTGTAGTCCTTTCATCAGCTTTTTATACCATTTGCTGTGGTACCCTTCTGGACTATCTGCGTAGGATGGGAATTGGATGCATTGTACTCTCGGTGGCTCCAGAGGATGGTCTTGGGAGAAAGCTGCTTTTGCCCCACAGCAATTACACTGCTGGGTATGCAAGGTTCCATCTTGTCCCACCTGCTGGTTAACATCTACATCAGGGGTCCCCAACATGGTGTTCGTGGGCACCATAGCACTCGCCAACACCTTTTTCTGGCACCCACCAAGTGTTTTTAGGATGTGGGTGGAGCCAGGCAGGGCTTTCGTCCAGCAAGGCTTTTGGTTGACTTTTGGATATTTGATTGGCTGTGCAGATTTTTTAAAATGTTGCTTTGGCAGCAGCTGCCACCACACTACAAGGATCTACACTGTGTTAACTGAAGTTAAGCCGTGTCAATCATTTTGTGGCTGGCTGCACCTCCTGTGGCAGCCATTTTGTGGAGGCCATTTTGTTGCTTTGCCTACCATACCATTGGCTCAGAAAGGCTGGGGACCCCTGATCCGTATGAACGTGTTAGGAGAGGACATCCAGGGATTTAGAGTTAAGTGCCATCAGCATGCTGATGACATCCAACTTTCTCTTTTTGACTAATGCAGCTATGTTCTGAACCACGAAGATGGCACTTTCAGGGTGATGTAGCCAGGAATGAATTAGGTGTTTCAGTGTGGCGATGTTTCACTGGCATCCACCATAACCGTACAGATACATTAAGCATAGAGGAACGTTTTCAGAGAAGCCAACCCTGTACAAAAGAGATGAACTCCACTTGAACCAAACACAGAACCAGACTGCTGCTATCAAAAAGATTGCAAAGCAACTTTTCAAATGACTCTTGGGGAAAAGCCAACAGGAGCTAGAGAGCATCTGGTTTGGGGCAACTCATGCCTAAGGGGTGACATGATAAGTGTCTCAGGTCATCCAAATGGCGACATACTAGAACAGGGGTTCCCAACATGGTGCCTGTAGGCACCATGGCTCCTGCCAACACCTTTTCTGGCAGCTGCCAAGTGTTTTTAGAAAGTGTGTGGGGCCAGGTGGGGCTTTTGCCCAACAAGGCTTCTGACTGGGCACTGGAGATTTGACTGGCTCTGCAAATTTTTAAATATGTTGCGTTGACAACAGTTGCCACTCCAGCACAAGGATGTTCACTGTGCGACAGAAGGGAAGCTGCGACAGCCATTTTGTGGCCGGCCCTGCATCCTGCGGTATCCATTTTGTGAAGGCCATTTTGTAGGTGTGCCCACCCCACTGAATCAGAATTCCAAAGGTGCCTGCAGGCTCAAAAGGTCTGGGGACCTCTGGACTAGAACTTGATAATGAGTATGTAGGGAAGTCCCACCCCATGCACACCCACTACGCTTTGACAAAGAAACAAGGTACAGGTGTTAATATATGATGCTTCCAAGCCCAGTAAGGGAAGCGGGAATGCTTCGTGCTAAATGAGAACATCTGTCTTTGAATGCCAATTGCTGGGGGAGGGACAGCAGAGGCGGCTTTGTCTTGTGTACTCCCTGCTCTGGACTTTTCATGGTGTTTGATTGACCACTGTGGGTAACAGGATGCTAGATTAGAGGGAGCACTGGTCTAATCAAGCACAATTCTTCTTACGGTCTACTGAGACCCTGCTCTGGGTGACCCTATCTTCACAAGGCTTTGTGACGGTGAAACAAGGCCTTTTCCTTCATACACTCAGACTTTTAAATACCCACTCCAGATAAGTTTCTAAGACACCTTCCTTGTCCATCTTTAGATGCAAGTTAAAAACATTTTTGTTCACCCACACCTCTGACACCCAGTTATCTGACAAATATCTTTCATATATATATATATATATATATATATATATATATATATATATATATATATATATATATATATATATATATATATATATGAGAAATGTAAATGTTCGTTTGTTCAAAATCTTAAATCTCCGAACGTTCTTCACCGATTGCTTTGAAATTTTGACACAATGTTGCATTCGAATACACACTTGTTTTTATATACCTATATTATATAGATGTCACACCTGTGACAGGTAAAAACATGCTTTTTTGAAAAACAGCACCATCTGTTGGACGTAAAAGCAACACATGCTATCTTCTTAGATGCACCAGAAGGAACTGGTAAAACATTCCTAATTAGACTGATTCTGGCAGCAATTCGATCCCAAAATGACATAGCCTTAGCTCCTGCGTCATCCGGAATAGCTACGACATTGCTACCAGGTGGAAGAACTGCTCATTCCGCTTTGAAATTGCCATTGAACATGCAATTCATTGAAACTCCCACGTGCAACATTTCCAAAGCATCTGGAATGGGAAAAGTATTGCAGAAATGCAAACTTATTGTTTGGGATGAATGCACAATGGCGCACAAGAAATCGCTCAAGGCTCTTGATCGATCATTGCAAGATTTGCGTGGAAACATCAGACCATTTGGGAACGCATTAATATTGCTTGCAGGAGATTTCAGGCAAACATTACCTGTAATTCCTCGATCGACACCAGCGGACAAAATAAATGCTTGCCTGAAATACTCTACTTTGTGGCGACACGTAAAGACGTTAAAATTAACTACAAATATGCGTGTCCAGCTGCAAAACGATCGATCAGCTGAGATATTCTCACATCAATTGCTGGAAATTGGGAACGGAAAGGTACCGGTTGATCTGACCTCAGGACGAATTTCATTGCCTCATAACTTCTGCAATTTAGTGACGTCAAAAGAATAATTGGTTGAAAAAGTATTTCCCAATATTCAAACCAATTATAAGAATCATGATTGGCTGAGTCAATGAGCTATTCTTGCGGCCAAGAACAAAGACGTCTACGAACTTAACAATATTATTCAGTCTCACATTCAAAGCGAGGCAGTCACATACAAGTCCGTCGACACTGTTGTGGAAGCAGATGAAGCGGTTAATTATCCAACAGGATTTTTGAATTCACTTGATCTGCCAGGGATGCCACCGCACGTACTGCAATTGAAAATCGGCGTGCCAATTATGATGTTGCAAAATATCAACCAGCCAAAGCTTTGCAGCAGCACACGGCTTGCACTAAAAAAATTCATGAGCAACGTCGTAGAAGCAACAATCTTGACAGGACCTTTCAAACGTGAAGATGTCCTCATTCCTCGCATTCCTATGATTCCAACGGATATGCCATTTCAAATTAAGAGATTGCAATTCCCAATTCGATTGGCGTTTGCAATCACCATCAACAAAGCTCAGGGCCAATCTTTAGAATTGTGCGGTTTAGATCTAGACACGGATTGCTTCTCACATGGACAATTATATGTTGCATGTTCTAGAGTCGGCAAACCAGACAATCTCTATATCTGCACAGACAATGGAACAACAAAAAATATTGTATACCCACAAGCATTGTGAAATTAAACATATTAGAAGGGTGCGCTTTCTCTTTTCTTTCTTTTCCATTTAACCAGACTGGGCCACAGCAACGCGTGGCTGGGTACAGCCAGTAAAAAATAAAAATCTTAATTGATTGTTGTTTTTAATTTTGGTTGCAAGCTGCCAAATAGGGCCAGGCTATAAATAGTGAGGGCCCTGGGGCCATCCTATAGCCCCTGGAGCCATTTTAGAAGCATCTGTGGTTGTTTAAAAATCACTGCAAGGCCCCGATCCAGATCAGGTGTGCAGTGTGGCAGCCCCAGAAACTTTTCTCTCCCGCCACTCCCATGCCTTTCAAGTGCTGAAACTGCCATGTTGTTTCTGCATCAGCAAAGACGCAGGGGGAACAAGAGCTGCTGCACACCTGATCTGGATCAGGACCTCACAGCAGCTTTTAAAGAACTACAAGTGATTTTAAAATGGCATTGGTGGCCACTGGATGGACTCATGGCTGCCATCATTTGTAGGTTGCTAAAGGTCTGGATTAGGTGGAAAAAACAGGCATAAGTGGTTTAACAAATACATGAATCTGGGTACTTTTAAGGAAAACCTGACCAAATTCTGAAATCTGTCATAGTATCCATTTTCTCTTCTACATATGCCAGGTATGGTCATTTCTTTGTCTGACCAAACCTGTCTAGGTGTGCCTAAGAGAGACTGAAAGAGAACTCAGCCTTGCAAAGCTGACAGCGCCAGGCAATTAAACCACTTCACAAGTGATGCCTAACATTCAACAAATGAAAATTAGAAGAAAATGGCAGATTAGTATTATGTAGTCAGAGTGGTCAAATGATCCTCAAGAAACGTCATCAGCAAATCCCAACAGAAATTAGTATATCTTATACCAAAACAGAACAGCTTAACAAAGGCAAAAGAATTCTTATTAGTAATTTAGAAAAAATGCCATCAAGCATGTAACAAAGTTTGTAGTACCAATCACTCAACATGCCTGAGTATAAAAGAACTACAGGAAAGAACATAATTCATGATTCAGATAGCTGTTGGAAAATATTAAACAGATTATTAGCTAAACAGAAGAGTTTGAGAGAAGGATTAGTTTTTCACTCTCATGCTATGCACATCATCTAAATTTAGCTAGTGTCTTTCTGGTCTAACAAAGGCTTTAGAATCTAGAATATAAAAAACATAGAACTAGTTGAAATTCATCATAGATCTACTGATCCCATGGGCTACTGCTTTGCCAAAGTACAGTGCTACAAGGTATGGCTTAAAAAACAGTACTTTCTATATTGTATTTCAAGATTCCCCGTATCTTTAATAGGCTGTTCTGTGCAAAATCCTGCCGGCAAAACCTTAAGGAAGTGTTAGAATCAATTTCTTTATTACTATGCTCAGCCATAAAATATCATTTAGTATGTATTATAAGAGCCCCGTGGCACAGAGTGGTAAGCTGTAGTACTGCAGTCCAAGCTCTGCTCATGACCTGAGTTCGATCCCAATGGAAGTTGGTTTCAGGTAGCCGGCTCAGGGTTGACTCAGCCTTCCATCCTTCCAAGGTTGGTAAAAGGAGTACCCAGCTTGCTGGGGGGGAAAGGGAAGATAACTGGGGAAGGCACTGGCAAACAACCCCGTAAACAAAGTCTGCCTAGTAAAAGTTGGATGTGACATCACCCCATGGGTCAGGAATGACCCAGAGCTTGCACAGGGGACCTTTACCTTTAGAATGTATTATGTCCCATAAGAACATAAGAAAGGCCCTGCTGGATCAGACCAAGGCCCATCAAGTCCAGCAGTCTGTTCACACAGTGGCCAACCAGGTGCCTCTAGGAAGCCACAAACAAGACCTTCTAACATGGATGAGTGGAGATTCAAGCTAATGTATATTGTGTACCACTGTGACTCGATAAAGATCTGTGCTTATATCTGTTATGATGCAAAACATAAAAAAACCTACATGCTACAGGACATGGAAGGCTCAGGACCTTTTAGAGACAAAAGATCAGAATTTGGCAGCAGGTGATAATGTCAAATGTCAGGGCTGAGATTTCACAAGCTTTCCTAAGCACCTCTATTTAATTAATTCACTGTATTTTTGTTTATTTGTCCTTCTTGCACACTCTGAGACAACAGAAATTGATTGTCATGTATAATGGCAATGTCTTAGTTGGGTCTCTAGAACAGCACATTCACACAAGGTCAGTCAGGGTCCAATCATGGCTTTTTGTGAAAGCACAGAACATTGGCTGCTTTGGTGCTGCCTTCATGCAGGAACTCGTCAGTGATGCAAACACTCCACAAAAGAGGCTTGTTTTTCAAACAATCCAGTTCTACTGGTAGAATAATTTTTCATTGCCAGATGACTAGGGCCTTTTATGCATGGGTCGTTTCCGCTGGAGATGTTGCTCTCCCAATGTACGGTATTTGAACATGAATTCTCAAATCACTATTCACAAGGGCTTTTTCCCCCAAAGAAATTCCCAGAGTGCTTGGGGTTAAATTTATGCATCACCAGGGAAAATGTGGAGCTTCAGAATGGCCTAAAACGCATGGCCACTTACCGCGGTTTCTGCCCAGGCTCCTCCCTGTTTATTCCCAATTTCACCAAGGATCAAATCCTCGCAAACGAACGGCACTTGATTTGCTGCTGGCCGAGCGATGTGTCGACCCAAAACTAACCCGGATTTGCTCTCGAGGAGCCAAAACATTATCCCTGGCTCGTTCAATTTACCCGGAAGCGGGGCATGGACACCAGAGGCTGTGGTTGGTCAGTGAGAGTGAATCGACCAATCACCAGGGGGAGGGGGCGTTGCTGGACGACCAGGAAGTTCGTTGCACCCGCGTTTTCTGTTTGCATGGATGGAGCAGCGCACAGTTTTGCCATGGGTCATGCGTACAGATACTCCCCCGGCCCGGGTTCATTTACTCCTGGCTGGAACGGGGAGGAGCCTGGGCAGAAACCACAGTAAGTGGCCGTGCGTTTTAGGCCAATGTCTTGCTAGCCTTCTCCCGAGCCGCAAACAAAAAAAACCCTGTTCAATCAGGCTGAGGTCTGAAATTGACCACAGTCACTGTGAAACTGACCAAATAAGCAGCCTCATAGTATTCCAGCTTTAAGGGAAGGGGCTGGATGAGGGGAAAGACAAGTGGCAGGTAGAATGGGTGTGGGGAGAAACCCCTGAATTGACAAGTATGCACAGAACCAGCTTTCGATTTGGAACTGAGGCAGACATTAAACTCGGGGTAAAACAGCACCCTCAAAATGTGAGGAGAGCGAGGCAACTTCTAAAGGTTGAAAAATACATACACAATGAAAACAAAGCTCCAAAGTACTTGGGGCTTGACGGTGATGGAAACAACCTGTGCATAAAAGGCCTACATTGGCAAAATTGTAAGGACACAGCACAGACATTTAATTTGAATTTAGGGATTAGTTTTGTTCAGTATTTATTTTGTTTGGATTTGTTAGTGTTTAAAGCTACATGCCTGGGTTAATCAATTCAGTTGTCATTTCCATTGGCTGCAATGGGAAACACATTTCTGTCTGTTATCTTTCCCCCCATCCCACCCATCAGGATGAAAATTCCCAGGGATTCTAGCTTTCACCCAAAGAATTCTCCCTGACATACTGCTATGGGTATCCTGATATGAACATAGGCTGGAGTTGCTTGGAGGGAATTAAGTGCTTCAAATAGCAGAGCACAGCAAGACATGCCATGATGGGAGGATGCTGACTTGACATCCCTTCAACTGCATGCTCCATTTTCATCACCCCCCAAATTCAACCCACCCCCTTTATATGTTTATTGGGTAGAATTCGGCATAATTGGGTCATCTCTGGGAACTGCTGTGCACAGAATTGTCATTCAGGGATGATACAGGGTGGCAGAAGCAGCTGGTAACTCTTCAGGTTGGATGGCACAGCACGCCTGTCCATTATATAGTGGTTGATCCACTATCTCCCCTACATGTTGCCCTACTCCTGGCCAAAAGGAAACAGCATTAGCAAATAAAGGACCAGAACACCAATGATTTTTAAGCTTTCAAATGTCAGAGGCAAATTCATCTGAATTAGTTACCTTTCTGAAATTAACAAACAGGATATATTAGGATCAGATCTGGATTAGTCACATTCTGAATGCATCTCTCTATTAAACTGTTGTCTTGTTTATAATACACTGTTGGTGACACCAAATTGTTAAGAGAAAACTAACAAGAGAGGCAGATTCTCATCAATTTGGAAATCTGGCACTAAAAGGCCTGAACTGAGCAGGCCAAAAATAAGGTACTTCATATTAGTAGATATTTTTGGAAGTCTGAGCAAAGGGAAGCAAATATGCTTCACATAACAGCTTAGTGTAATTCTTTGGAATGAAAATACCGTGTGAAAGAAGTGCCAAACTGGAACAGTGTGCAATAGGAGCGTTTTACATTTTTTGTAGGGAAAAAAACTTGATGTTCCTCAGGGTTCTTAGGAAAAGCTCAGTAGCAGTTTGGAAAGTATTTCATGTTTTCCTCAGGTCCAAAGCAGCACAACTTTGACCATTAACCCTTTTATTTACATCTCTGAAACTTTGGCTAGTGAAATCTTTCACTGTTCTTTTTTACTCATAACAGATGGGAACAGAGCAGCAAAAAAACTCAGGTAATGTCAGAGAGAGCCATTTGATCAGCTTACTTGATGCAGACAGAGGGGCCTTAAGATCATGGCCTAGGAGATCTCTTCCTCCCTCCCTGAATATCTCTGATAAAGAGTTCTGGAGAACTTGAAAGCTCGCACTATTTTGGTTGGTATAAAAGCATAGCAAAATACAAAAACAAAAGCTAAGGATCAATGTAGCTATCCATGTCTTCTAGGAATTTTTTTTAAAATTATTTCCTCCTTCCTGTGCTGCATTCCCAGTTCAAACTGGTGAACCCCTACAGCTGTTTTTCAACATTAAAGAAAACTTCACAAGATCCCATCTCAGAGCTCCCACTAAACATGTAATTTGGCCCTTTGAAATAAGTGGCACTGAGTTAACTGAGATCTGTTTCGTAGTAAGTATGCTTATGGTTGAAGCCTTAGCTCTCCAAACACCATGATGGGCTTGGGCAATTAAGTCATAATATGGTGATTCCTACATATAAAGAATCTCCTATTCATGAGACTGTAGATTTGCCACCATCTTATTTCTTCCCTTGAATTTAGGAGGGTTGCCAATCTCCAGGTAGTAGCTAGAGATCTCCTGCTATTACAACTGATCTCCAGCTGATAGTAGAGTTGCCAACTGCCAGGTAGTAGCAGGAGATCTCCTGCTAATTCAACTGATCTCCAGCTGACAGAGATCAGATCTCTTCAGGGCACCCCCAAAATCTCCCGCCGATGGTGAAGAGGGACCTGGCAACCCTAAAGTAATAGCAGAAGATCTCCTGCTATTACAACTGATCTCCAGCCAATAGAGATCAGATGATCACCTGGAGAAAAATGGCCACTTTGGCAACTGAACTCTATGGCATTTAAGTCCCTCCCCTCCCCAAACCCTGCCCTCCTCAGGCTCTGCCCCAAAAACCTACCACTGATGGCGAAGAGGGACCTGGCAACCCTACTTGAACTGCTTCACTGGCCCAGAAAGAAGAAGTTGGGAAGCTGGGAAGGAGGAAAAAGTAACTGCCTGTAAGAAACTGGCTATTATTAAATAATAAATAATTAGATAAATTTATTAGATTTTTTTATCCCACCTTTCCTCCAAAGGGCTCAGGGAGGTGCATTTGGTCACCTTTCCACTGCATTTTACCATTGCAATAACACTGTAAGGTAGGTTAGGCTAAGACTGGCCTAAAGTGACCCAGTAAACTTCATGGCAGAATGCGATTTGAATTCAGGTCTCCTCAGCCATAGTCCAACATTGTAAATATTGCACCACATTGGCTTGGACCAAATACATTTGCTCTGTAAGGACATTAATAGAATGGGGAGACCTGGGTTCGAACCCCTGTTCATCTACAAAGCCATGCCTCCAGAATGAGTTTGGGTCTTTTGCTCTAAACTCTTGCATTAGATGAAGTACCTGAACTCGTAAGCAACAGTCCAGCTTATGCTGGAAAAAAATGTTGTTAGTCTTTGGAGTGCCACAAAATCCACATTTATTTTTATCCATTTAAAACATTTTTATGTTACCTTTCCTCCCAACTTGTGCATAAATCAAGAAACTAGTATTTGGCTACACATGGTTAACAAAGAAATCATATAAAATATTACTAAGAAAATTTGGAAGTTCACTGTAGCATATTGGCTCTCCTGGCTCGCCATAGTAGGAAATGTTTAGCAAGAACAGTTTCTAGGGTTTCCAAGATCCAGGTGTGTGGGGGGGCTTTTTTTTTTTTGGAGATCGCCTGTAATCTCCAGATTACATAAATTGCTCATTAATTAATTAATTAATTAATTAATTCCACTTCTCCTGGAGAAAATGGCTGCTTCAGAAGGTGGACTGCGTGGCATGATACCCTACTGAGGTCCATCCCCTCCATAAACCTCATTTTCCCAGGTTTTTCCAAAGCCAGGGTTGGCAACTAGGGTTGCCAATTGGGTTCAAAAATACAATACCACACTGGAGAATCACAAATTAATAGTATAATGAATATCAGGCATTAAATCATGCCATACTATGCAGTTCAAGCAACATACAACAATAATGGTCTTCAATACTTCAAATAAACCTGAACAAAGAAATTCTAAGTGGGGCGGGATCCTCCCGTCCCCAACAATGATATAAAGGTCCCAAAAGAATATGTTGTGGACTGAGGTCCAGAGTGCAAACAAAGGAGGACGTGTGGCTAGTCGTTGGTGCACGTTTCAAAGGCTTTCTTCAGCTCCAACAAAGTTCAAGACAACTGAAAAACTTTATAATCCATTTGGAAAATGAGCACGTTGTCCGTGGACCGTCAGCTGTGAAATTAACAAACAATCATGCTATGTCACTGAACAACATTAAACAAAATTAAAAATCTCCCGCCAGTGGCGAAGAGGGACCTAGTAACCCTACAGGCAACTCTTTCCCTCTCTAGTTCAGTCCGGCTCTTGCAAGCAGCCAGTTCGGTTCAGGGTTTCCTCCTGATGTACCTTTTGTGGTTACAATGTAGTTTCTGTTGGTGACGCAGCACCTCTGAGTGGCCTCCTCTTCATGAGGAATGGCACTTCCCCATAGCTGCTCCAAGGTGCTTAACAGCAAATTGAAGTAAACAGCAAAAAGAAGCTGTAGGTCCTGTGAGATGTGAAGGAGGCATGCAAATGCAGATGAATGGTAGGGAGTGTTTCCTGCTGTTGGGGGGGGGGGGCATCTTCCTAGTTACTCAACAAATGCACAAAGGTCAGAAAATTCCTCAGTTTATAATGCTGATGAAACAACATTAAAGTAAGCTCTGAATCCTAATATAGTTTTTAATGTACAACATTTAAATAGTCCCGCCTTTTCCATACAATGGAATGTGATGGTGCTGTCATTTTTGCTTTTTAAAAAATGGCTTATATGAATGGAAGCTAGATAAGTGTTGTCTTAGTAGTGGTGACCATTATGTTATACTAATTACCACCATAGGCATTAATTAAAACAGACATATACACCCCATTTGGCTCCTCTTTCATTTCACCTATCATTAAACATGGTGCAACTACTATATATTTGTTATTGCTAGAGATGCCTTGAAGGCATTACTTTACTCAGGTCTTCTGGTTGCAATCACTAATTTGTTATCGGATTCCTGAAATTACCTATAAAGCTTTTAAAAGAGATCATAGCTACAAGCGTTCAGCTATTGTGTCTCTCAGCATATGACTCAGAGGTCATACATTTGACTCAGAGTCAACATTTCGGTTGGCCTCCATACGTAACAAAGAAAGTGTACCATAATGGCTTGTTCCATGCCAACCTGTTGAAACTGTGAAATGTGTCTGTATGAAACATCTATAATTCCCACTCTTTCAATGGAAATGTTGATTCTGGAGGCCCAGATAGTTAAATTGTGTGTGTGTAAAGGGCCGTCAGGTCGCAGCCATCTTATGGCGTCCACAGTAAGGGGCTTTCAAGGAAAGTGAGAAGGTGGTTTGCCATTGCATTCCTCTGGCGAGTCTTCCTTGGTGGCCTCCTATCCAAGTACCAGCCCTGCTTAGCATCTAAGAACTGACGAAAGAGGGTTATGACATGCTGCCTTCCCTCCCCAATAGTTAAATTAGTTGGAACCTTGTCACAATATCCTATCCCCAATTCACCTCTAAGAGCATTTTCATTACTTACTAAAAGTTCATATTAATGTCTGATATTTAGGTTTATGGCCTGGAAGCAGATTTTGCCCTTAGGATATACAGTTCCTAAAAAAGAAATATAAGCAAATGTGTTTTTTGGGTTTTTTTGAGGGCTGAGGGAGGGCAATGTGACTTTTCAAACTCACATCCCCCAAGTAAATTATCCTATTAGGACCACCAAAATAGGGAATACACCATACATGGAAAGAACTTTAGCCAGGGTAATCATATGAAACTTTGGGATTTTCAAACACTTATTAAGGCCCCTGAGATCAAGACGTCTTCTCCCACCATCTTTTTTGTTAACCATGTTATCACTTTAGATATGTGCCCATGCATACATGCACACATATTAGTCATAAGAACGTAAGAAAGGCCCTGCTGGATCAGACCAAGGCCCATCAAGTCCAGCAGTCTGTTCACACAGTGGCCAACCAGGTGCCTCTAGGAAGCCACAAACAAGACCAACCACAGTCCTCTGGATCCCATCCTGTGCCCAAGGTGGCAGGTTAACCCAGAAGATCTAGCTTGCAGATTTCCTCTGTCCCCAAAGCCATGGACATTCTAGAGCCTTACTTGTGACAAATGGAAATGCGTGAATTCAGCATCTCCCTACCATATTCACAGCAACCACTATTTACCAATTCTAACCTAACTAACAGAATTCATCAGTTTGGACACTGCTTTGGAAAAACGTCACGCACTATTCTCCCTTACCTCCTCTCACCTCATGTATGGACACTCTTCCTATCATCATCACCCCCAACACTATCATTATCATTAGTTATATTTATATATGACCCTTCCTGACCAAAGTCAGGCTTAGGCTGGTTGACAACACACAGAATTACAACTAAAATCATAAATATCATAAAACAATCAAAACATTAGATTCTCAATGAACAACAAGGGCACCCTGATCATGGCTCTCAAATAGGGTTGAGGCCACACCAAAACAAAACAGAGACAAAAAGGAAAATTGGTGAAAGGGAATAAAATTTAAAATTATAAAAATCTTTAAAGTACCCCTATCCCTGAAGAAGCTCATTCGAAATGTGTAGGGGTACTTTAATGATTAATTTTTAAATTCTATTCCTTTTCACCACTTGTTGCTTTTTGTCTCAAATAGGGCTGCCAACCTCCTTGTTGTGGCTGAAGATCTGCTATTACATCTGATCTCCAAGGGACAGAGATCAGTTCACCTGGAGAAAATAGCTGCTTTGGAAGGTAGACTGTATGGCATTATACCCCACTGAAGTCCCTCCGCTCCCCAAACCCCATCCTCCTCAGGCTGCACTCCCAAAATCTCCAGGTATTTCCCAACCTGGAGCTGGCAACCCAACTCTCAAATGACGGTGTCATTTCCAGGTTTGGAGAACCATGTTTCCAAAATTGTGTTTTGCATTGATGTCTGAATTTTTAAAAAAGAAACTCCACTATGGTTGAGTACCCCCAGGTTGCCTCCAAACCCACATGAAAATATGATTTCAAATAATGGTTTAGAAACAATTCCTGGTTACTATTTAACAGTTTGCCTGATTCAGCTGTCCAAGCAAACTGGCTATATAACAGGAGGAAGAGAGTGGGGAAGGGGAAAACAGCCTACAACGTGTTCCTGATTCTGGTTTGGAGGACTCATGATATGATGTCTGATTTGAACCAGAGACAACCTTACTCTTGGTCTAGACAGGGCAGGTAGTAAAAAGCACTGACTGTGTGGCAATATCATCAGTGAGATAACTCCGCACTTCCCTTTTAATTGAAATTACACCCACTCCTGTTCATGGAAACACACTGATACACAGTCATACGTTGCCACATGGGTTGTTGTTTTTTAGCTTTCCCCAATTTAACATGCTGTTTTTAGCTTTCCCCAATTTGACCTGCTATTCTCATATCCCTCCAGCCCTCTGTTTTTAGCTGTCACATCCTGTGTGTATCTATTTGGATATTTGCTAACAATTCATATTGAACTGTAACATGGCACACATTATGTCATCTGGGAGTGGCACTTTAACAAAAACAAATAGGCGCTGCTTTGGCTAGTCTGGTGGAAGGACTGGCACACAGGCGTCCTGTGTTTGAAGTTCTAGACCACAAGCTGGGCAGTGGCTGTGAGAATTACAGACACAGAGCTTGTCCTGCACCAACTAACACTGAAGTGTCCACCTGAGAACATTCCAGGAGCAGGCAGCCAGGACCTAATACGATGAAGATGAAGGAAATGTGGACATTCTTCCATGGAGGACAAACTGGAGCTGATAAAACATGCGCTGCCCTAGCAAGTAATCAGTGGTGTAGTGGTTAAAGAGAGGCGGACTCGAAGAAGAAGAAGAAGAAGAAGAAGAAGAAGAAGAAGAAGAAGAAGAAGAAGAGTTGTTTTTTATATGCCAACTTTCTCTACCACTTAAGGAAGAATCAAACTGGTTTACAATCACCTCCCCTTCCCCACAACAGACACCCTGTGAAGTAGGTGGGGCTGAGAGAGCTCTGTGACTAGCTCAAGGTCACCCAGCTGGCTTCATGTGTAGGAGTGGGGAAACCAACCTGGTTCAGCAGATTAGCGTCCGTCGCGCATTTGGAGGAATGAGGAATCAAACCCGGATCTCCAGATTAGAGTCCACCGCTCCAAACCACCGCTCTTAACCACGACACCATGCTAATCTGCTAAACTGGGTTGGTTCCCCCACTCTTCCACCTGAAGCCTGCTGGGTGACCTTGGGGTAGTCACAGTTCTCTCAGAACTCTCTCAGCCCCACCTATCTCACAAGGTGCCTATTGGGGGGAGGGGAAGGGAAGGCGATTGTAAGCTGCTTTGAGACTTCTTAAAGGTTGAGAAAAGTGGGGCATAAAAACCAACTCTTCTTCTTCTTAATTCTCCAGACCTGAATTTTAGATCCCACTGCGTTACCAGAATATGTGAAAGCGTTTTATTTGAATTTTTAAAGGGAGGGATAAAACACTTCCTCAGGACTCACAAATAGGGCTTGAGTCCCAAAAAAGGGGAGATCCCACTAGAGAATACATTGGTGCTCACGCAAGTGTATTACATAGCCCTTCTGTTTCCTGCAGACAGTGGGAAAAGAGAAGTGGGAGACTGGACTGCTAAAACACAGGAGCAAGAGACATTCCCCCTGCATAGCAATGTCATTCCAGAGGTGTGTTTGCATCAAGTATTGTATTCAATTTGATGCAGGAACTTTAGATGGTACTTAGAGGTGAGGGCATGCCAGTCTGAAGGGCACAAATTCTATCTTTCACAATCCACTGGACTCCAGAATGCCTGTACTTTTGAGTGAACCCTGAGGTAGGACAAAGCTCTGGCTTTTATCACCACTCTTCCTAAATCCTCTACCTGAGTTCAGCAACAGGATCCCCTTGTTGTCTGGAAATGTTCTGCCATCAGTTCCTCCCCAAACTGGTTTCATCCAGCCTCCCTTTGCCAGCCTCCAGGTTAGGGTTGCCAGCCACCGGTTAGGGTTGCCAGCCACTAGCTGGAGATCTCCTGCTATTACATCTGATCTCCAGCTGATAGGGATCAGATCGCCTGGAGAAAATGGCCACTTTGGCAATTGGACTCTATGGCATTGAAGTCCCTCCCTTCCTAAACCCCACCCTCCTCAGGCTCCACCCCAAAAACCTCCTACTGGTAGTGAAGAGGGACCTGGCAACCCTACTCCAGGTGGTACCTGGATTTCTCCAGGAATTATAACTGATTTTAAGACTACCGACATCACTTCCCCTGGAGGAAATGATAGCTGTGGAGGATGGACTCTATGGAATCAATTCCCTCCTGAGCTCCCTCCCCTGGTACATGGTAAGAAATTGGATGCCACCATTAGGTTGTGACTTATCATATGCAGACTCTTGATAGCATGGTCTGATAGCATGACTTATGAAACAGGGAGAAAACTGGATTAACCTGGCCACTTAAAAACAGAGATGAATTCCTGGGCAACTGATGGGAAGATGAGGTGTCCTGGGTGCATCAAAGAATGTCACAGTTGTCATAAGTGTGTTGAACCCCAGCTGTTAAGGGCACATACCGGTACATTTCCATATTTACACAACCATTCTTAGTCCATATTTTTCTGTGTTGCTTTGAAGAGAACAGCTGACATTAAAATTTGATTTCACTATATGATAAATTGGTTTGAAACATTTCCGTTCATAGTTAAAATACTAGATTGAAAGTGTAGCCCACTTTTTTAAAAGGATAGCCTAGTTACATTAACTGGGACAACTACCACCACAATCAAGTATAATTAGACTGGAGGAAGGCCTTCTGAATGGAGCTCTTTTATTCCAGGATATCTTCTACATCACAAAATCCTTACAGTCACATTGTACACACAATGGGTCAACCCCCTCAAGAGCATTCCTTTGCCAGGGTACTAAAACTCTAAGGACAGGGGTCTTCAACATTTTTGAGCCTGGGGGCACTTTTGGAATGCTGATATAGGGTGGCAGATACAGTCATAAAATGTCAGGGAGTGAGGTTATGCATAACTCTGATAGTCATTCTGGAAGGAAGGCAGCATCATATAGCTTGATCAGGTCAGATCTTGGAAGCTAAGCAGGGAGACCACAAAGGAAGTCTCTGCAGAAGATGGCAATGGCAAACCACCTCTGCATCTCACTTGCCTTGAGACACCCTTGCTGGTGTCACCATAAGTCGGTTGTGACTTGGCAGCTCTTATGCACACAGTAGTAACTCTGAAATGTTTCAGGCAGGAGCTTTATTTAACAGGGTGAATTTTAAAATGAACATGCTATTTTAAAACATTTTCTTGCATACACACAGCTTACCTTCTGTCACACAGTGAAGATCCTTGTGCTGTGGCGATGGCTGCTGCCAAAGCAACCTGCACAGCCAATCATATCTCCAATAATCAGAAGCCTTGCTGGGCAAAAGCCCCTTCTGGCCCTGCCTACTTTCTAAAGACACTTGGTGGGCACTAGGAAAGGTGATGGCAGTAGGATTGCCGGGCACAGCCTAGCAACTGGTGGGGTGCCATCAGTGACAGCATGACAGTACTTTCAGGGAGGAACCAGAAGTGACATCATACCTCTTTAGGAATCACCAGAAACTCTATGACAGGCATGATGTCACTTCCAGCCCCCCTGAGATATCACACCATTCTTTATTTTTCTCCTGCTGCAGATCCAAGTGGCAGCGGGAAGAACAGGTTGCCAGCAGGAGGTCTCCCACCATATAGGGTTGTCAGGTCCTCTCTGGCCACTGGCAGGGAATGGTGTGTGAGAATTGCTAGATCTAGGTTGGGAAACTCCTGGGGATTTGGGGATGGAACATGGGGAGGACAGGGACCTTCAGTGGGGTACAATGCCATAGAGTCCAACCTCCAAAGCATCCATTTTCTCCAGGGGAACTGATCTCTGTAGTCTGGAGATGAGCTGTCATTCCGGGGGATCCCTAGGTCCCACCTGGAGACTGGCATCCCTAGTAGAAGACCAGGCCACCCTGGGCAGCAGGTGCCATGGCATCCACAGGTGCCACATTAGGGACCCCTGCTGTAGAACAGTTCTATGCTCGGGCCATAACCTGAGCACTGCCCACATGTCTGGCATAGCAGCTAAGAGAGTTTGGGTGCGATCCTGCTGGAGTTAGACTGCTTAAAACCTATTGAAGCCAGTAGGATTCATACAGCTTCAGTGAATGTAAGATTGCATCCTCTGTGCCAGTATTCACCACTGTTTTTTATTTTTTTTAAATCTGTTCTAATTAATTGCTATAGCAGTGAGACCATTGTCTGAGCCACTTTCATAACCCCACTGGCTAATTTCACAGTCATTTATGTTTTTACTCATTACAGATATCCCCAAAAACAGCAGTGCATGTATTTGGCACTAAGATCATTCTGAACTAGGATCAGATAAAAGGCCAGGAACTTGTGCTAAGGAAGGGAGAAGCCGAAGGAATTCTTTTACACAGAGCAGTCAGACTGGCATTACCCACCCAGAGCAGCCACAAAGACCATCAGTCAGCACAATTTTTAAAAAAAACAAAAAAGAGTACTTGTACAGCCAGTTTGACTTCCCTTCCCTGTTTCCCCACCCACGAATATTGTACGATATTGTGGCTAACTGAAGGGAGAGACATTTCTAACACAATTGACAGAGGCAGAGAGCAGTGGATTCATTTGCTTAAATGTAGGTTTTTTTTAAAAAAATATATTTATTCAATAAAATTAACAACAGCAAAAAAAAAACATATTAAATGTAGTTTAAATGTAGGTTAATGCTACAAAGCTTTCAGATTCCAAAAAATTAGGAAAACCAAGAGATGATTAGGAGTTTTCTTACTAAGAGTTCAGATATCATAGCCATACTACACAATTTATATCAAAGATCTTTAACGCTGTGGCTCTGGAAATAGTTTTAGCAGCCAACTGAGAAGAGCATCTGAGGATTTCCATCTATTCATTTTCTATCTTATATTATTATGTAGTCACGCATGCTATATATAATTATATTATCCACTTGCCCAAGGTATTATTGCATTTATGAATCTGACGCTTCTTTAAAAACAACAACACTATATTTGAACATAAGAACATCAGAAAAGCCCTGCTGGATCAGACCAAGGCCCATCAAGTCCAGCAGTCTGTTCACACAGTGGCCAACCGGGTGCCTCTAGGAAGCCCTCAAACAAGACGACTGCAGCAGCATTGTCCTGCTTGTGTTCCAGAGACTTTCCCTAACTGCTAAGTAGGCTAAGCACTTTCATCCAGTCTTCCCAACTCTCTTTTTACTTTACACAGTTACAGGAGTTAATTGCCCCCTTCATACAAAATTATTATGCTAGTCTAGCTCTTATTTAGTATTATAATGCAGCACCCAGTACACACACAGTAGAGCATGATGGGGTGCCTTGCTGCAGCAGGGATAAACGTAGCTTTGAGGGTTAATCGTATGTGTTCCCTGGTTCTTAGTGGTAAAGCAGAATATAGCCATAGTATCCACTACTGTGATTTTTTTTTTTTTTAGAAGTTGCACAGGTTCTCCCAGGGTTGCTTAACATTTTTTTTTTAACAAGTTTATAGAAAAGCATGTGTTTGGGGTGGGGAGTGATGTACATTTTATCTATTGGACAGTGCCAGCAACACTTGTGTGACTACATTCCACAGCATTCACAACTGCAATAGACCCACTAGGCTGAGGATGGGGCAGGGTGGGGTGGGAGGGGGAGACAGGGAAGGAGTGACATTGTAATTTCAGTCCAGGGAAAATAGCAACGATCCCATTAGAGAAGAGTTTACTTTGCTAGATATTGCTTAAGCTACGTCCCTGGAACTACATGGGGAAACTCACGTTTCATCCTGGCCTGTAGTGACTTCACATGCTCAGCCCCATTCCTTACCATCTTGAAAGGGGGGGTGACCTGGATTTCAGGCCTAAAATACCTGTCCATAGAGTTAGAATTTTGAATTTCATATTGCTTTTATTGTTGTTTACTATCATGGAAAATTTGTATTATAAAAACCAATAAAATTATTATATATATAAAAAAAAAAACCTGTCCAAAGTTTTCTGCCATTCATTTGGAATACCTTGACACCTGCCGTCTAGTAGTCTTTCTGGGCAGTGACTGGAGACCTTTTTGTTATCCAAGATTTTGTCACCCGATCCCCCATTCCCTGCTTCTTGTTTTGAATTTGACTTTAGCTCTGTTAGAATGTAAGCACATAGGCCAGTCCTGTTTTATGGTTGTACATCACCAAGATCAATTATTCTCAATCCATAATCCAGCAAATACGTAACCTCATACCTCATCAAATGCCATGCTGGTCCTGACCACAAGTAAAAAATAAGGATAGAAAAAGACCACTTCAGACAAGGTAGCTTTATTTATATAGTTAGATATATGCATATGATATCATATATGCATATGATGCACAGACCTGAGGTGTACATTCAATGACAGCCTTTTGCCTGATGGTCAGATGCCTCCTTAATATGAGACTTGGTTTGCTGTGAGCCACTTCTTAAAGGGCCTGGAAGAAAAACCTAGGATGTGGGATTTTATCCTTAGGATGCAGTGAGTGGTATAAACAACCATTCTTCTCTGATACGGGCTTATAATCCTGAATGCTCTCCATTTGCCCCTTCCCCCTGCAAATGCAACAAAGATTTGTAGATCACTCATGAGCCCCGTGTCGCAGAGTGGTAAGCTGCAGTACTGCAGTCCAAGCTCTGTCCACGACCTGCGTTTGATCCCAATGGAAGTTGGTGTCAGGTAGCCGGCTCAAGGTTGACTCAGCCTTCTATCCTTCTGAGGTCAGTAAAATGAGTACTCAGTTTGCTGGGGGGAAAGTGTAGATGACTGGGGAAAGCAATGGCAAACCGCCCTGTAAACATAGTCTGCCTAGTAAACGTCGGGATGTGACGTCACCCCATGGGAGACCCGGTGTTTGCACGGGGGACTACCTTTACCATGTTAAAAATCATTGACTGAAGTCTTTTGGTGTACAAGGTAGAGTCTCCTAGCATTCCTATATAGCTGATGCATTCATGTGCGTATCCTTACCTCCTTCATTGTGAAATTAAATATTTTTTGTCTCTTTGTTTAAACGGGACAACGGGTTTTCCCCACAATGTGAAGCTTCTCCCCGCACCCTGCATCTGCAAAGCTCTTCTCAGTTTCATTATGTTCAAACAATTTGTTGCAGGATTAGAAGCTATGTTCAAGCGTTAATACTATTTGTAGTAGGAACATGTTTCCTACACAGAACATGAGTGATTCCAGTGCCACATAAATTCACAGCACTGAAGAATTCCCAGACTGTTTTCATAGTTTCTTGAAGTGGTGTGGTGGTTAAGAGCGGTGGTTTGGAGCAGTGGACTCTGATCTGGAGAACAGGGTTTGATTCCCCACTCCTCCACATGAGCAGCGGAGGCTAATCTGGATTTGTTTCCCCACTCCTACACACGAAGCCAGCAGGGTGACCTTGGGCTAGTCACACTCTCTCAGCCCCAGCTACCTCACAGGGTGTCTGTTGTGGGGAAGGGAAGGTTGCTGGAACCTACAGCTGTGCTAACCGATTGCTTCCTTTTGAATACAACTGAACCACACACACACACACACACACACATATCTCATGGACAATCTAGGTGGAAGGTGTATTCCCTCATATAACAATCACTGCGTCAGCTGAACTCACAGATCATACCTTAGCCATCACTGCACGCCCATACTGGAACGAAACAGCTCCACTCCTCTGCTCCTCATAGTCGAGAGAATCTTGCTGAATCTGTTTATCAAGATCTAGCTGCTGTGCTTCATTTTTTAAAGTTTTTGCAGAACACCGGGAATGTAAAGGTTGGAGACTTTGCCAGCATTCCCTACATGACAGATTACTACAGTGTGTTCTCTGCGGGGCTGCCTCTGAAGATTGTTTGATTTTGGACACAGATGTAAGATTGTTAACTAGTAAAGAGAAAAGGGAAGGCAGCATGGTAGAGCCCGATCTTGTCAGATCTTGGAAGCTAAGCAGGGTCCCTACTTGGATGGGAGACCACCAAGGAAGACTCTGCAGTGTAAGTCAATGGAATACCACCGCTTTCTTATTTGCCTTGAAAGCCCCTTTGACAGCACATATGTACCTATTCACCTGGGATTTATTCTACCTGGCATTTATTTTACTGAGCTTTAGTTGCCACTTGAAAACATTGCTATTTTGATTGTATATGAGTATGTTGCTTCTTTCCGCTGGATTTTTTTCTACCTGGCATGTATTTAACTGAGCTTTAGGTGCCACTTGAAAACATTGCTATTTTGATTGTATATAAGAGTATGTTGCTTCTTTCCGCTGGAATTTTTTCTACCTGGCATTTATTTAACTGAGCTTTAGGTGCCACTTGAAAACATTTGATTGCATATAAGATTGTGTTGCTTCTTTCTGCTGAAATGATCAACTGGAAGACGACTGAGCTAGCTCCTGGCGAGGCCCCCTTTATATGCTGGGAAGCCCGACCTCAGTGAAAACACCCTGGTCCGGCTTCCCTGCAGGCCCCGCCCCCTTGTATAAGCGAACCTGATTGGCTTGTTCCAACCATGGGGCAGCAGCCCCAGCCAATGGCTGCTCATGTGGCGACGCATGTGGCCCAGGCGGACAATGGCTCGCAATACCTTGCTGTGAGCTGCCTGGGCAGCTCCAAGGAGCCCTGCACATCCTACCAGCCCAGCCAGAACACCCAGGACACCGCGGCCTCGCCTCTCCCCAGCTCTGAAGGCACCTCCACCCAGCCCAGGCAGGCAAACTGGGCTTTCCAGTGAGTTGGCGCTGCGCTTCTACCTACTTGGGGATTCCCCAGATATACCAGGTATAAAAAGGTAAAGGTCCCCTGTGCAAGCACCGGGTCATTCCTGACCCATGGGGTGACATCACATCCCGATGTTTTCTAGGCAGACTTTGTTTGCGACCTCGGAAGGATGGAAGGCTGAGTCAACCTTGAGCCGACTTCCGTTGGGATCGAACTCAGGTCGTGGACAGAGCTTTTGACTGCAGTACTGCAGCTTACCACTCTGCGCCACGGGGCTCTTATACCAGGTATAAGTTAACCAAAAGGGGGAAAATCTAAAACCAGATCATGATAAGGACTGAACATGGTTCAGGGGGCAAAAAACACTGAGGGTCAGTTAAAGGGGGAAGATGGGGAAATGGCCCTGCTCAGGCCTATGAGATCTTATAGAACTGTGAAGGGGGAGATATGAGTGCTGGAGTGAAAGACGTTTCCAGTCATTTATTCTCCACTCTACCCATAATTCCTACAGGTCTCCCAACTTGTTATAATTGAGATCTCAGCATTCACGTTAGCTATTGGCGAAGTGTCTCTAAACAGAAGCCGGTTTGTTGGTTAAAAGGTTCCACCCAATTATTCCCACTTTACTTCACAGTGATATGGGGAGCAATTAGGATGCATCCAGAATACAGTTATCATGTTGCATGAATTAAGAAGAGGAGCTGGTTTTTATATGCCGACTTTCTCTACCACTTAAGGAAGAATCAAACCAGTTTACAATCACCTTCCTGTCCCCTCCCCACAACAGACACCTTGTGAAGTAAGTGGAGCTGAAAGAAATGTGACTAGCCCAAGGTCACCCAGCTGGTTTCATGTGTAGGAGTGGGGAAACCAACCCGGTTCACCAGATTAGAGTCCGCTACTCATGTGGAGGAGTGGGAAATCAAGCCTGGTTCTCCAGATTAGAGTCCACCCCTCCTAACCACCGCACTTAATGCTTGGGGTAATATCCTTAGCTGGAGTAATGGGAGCTGGAAACCATTGAGCATATATATTTTTAGATGTCCCCTCTACAAGTCAGCCCGCTTCAATATTATTGGCCCTTTGGTTAGGGAAATGGGCTCTGGTGATGAGGGTGAATGGACCTAGGGCTGTCGATTCGGTTCGACCTAAACTGAAAAACAGCCGAATTTCCCCTGGTTCGGCGGTTTTTAGTTCGGGACGAACCGAACTAAAAAATGGCGGGAAACCGGGGGAGCCGAATTCAGCGAGTTCGGGAGTTCATGAATAAATTCGGCAAATTCGGGGTGTCAGTAAGCAGCATAACCGTCAGTAAGCAGCATTCTCCTCCCCCGGCCAATCGGTGGCCAAGCTGGGTCTTCTTCTGGCCAATCAGTCAGGATTGAGTACTGGAGGAATCAGCTGCTGCGCGGCTAGGCCGGGGAGAGAGAGAGAGTGAGAGAAATCCTCATGGGGGGGTGCTTGTGCACATTCGCTCCTTTCCGTGGCTGCAGGGGGCGCATTTTTGGGGGTAGAGACCCCAAACTTTCAGCGGAGCTTCAGACGAGCCTTCTTAAGAGACCCCCCCCAAGTTTTGTAAACATTGGGTCAGGGGGTCCCGAGATATGGGCTCCACCCCTTTTCCCTCCCCCTTTCCATTTCCGTGGCTGCAGGGGGCGCTTTTTGGGGGGTGCAGCCCCAAACTTTCAGCATAGCTTCAGACGAGCCTTCTTAAGAAATCCCCCAAGTTTTGTAAAGATGGGTTCAGTGGGGGCAGAAATATGGGCTCCCCCCTTTTCTCTTTCCGTGGCTGCAGGGGGTGCATTTTTGGGGGTGCAGCCCCCAAACATTCAGCATAGCTTCAGACGAGCCTTCGTAAGAGACCCCCCAAGTTTTGTAAACATTGGGTCATGAGGTCCCGAGATATGGGCTTTCCCCTTTTCCTTATTGGGATGAATGGATCACCCGATACTGTATGCATCTCCAGAGCGGCAAAACCTTCCGTGCTTAAATGGAATCATATTGGATTACCCAGTCCTCCCAGCCCCTCCTGATGGAACAGAAGACAGCCACAGTAAGACCCCTTTGGGGGCTTTAATCTATAATTTTTCTCCTGTGTGTGTGTGTGGGGGGGAGAAGCAGAGTCTGTGTGTGTGTGGGGAGGGAGCAGTTTCTGTGGGGGGGGGAGCCAAAGGGGGCTTTCACCCATTCTGCCTGGGGTGTGTGTGCCCCCGCGAGTATCTCTCTCCCTGGTTTGAGGGGGGGCTTCAGTTGTGTGTCCTCAGGTTTTCCCTCATTCATAAGATCGGTTAGGTCTATTTTGATGCTTGCTCAAAACTGGTTTTCAAATGGTTACTTAAAGAATGCATTTGCCTGGTCCCGGGTCCAATGCAAAAGGGGAAATTCCACCCCCTCCTGCTCATTATGCATAGCTAGCTGCCTCTGTCCCTTTCCATGGTTTGCAAACTCCCAGGTGTCAGGTGTTGCTTTGCATGGTTGCAAAGGTGTTGCTTTGCATGGTTGCAAAGGTGTTGCTTTGCAGTTGTGGGTGCTGCTTTGCAGTTCTGTTGCTTTGCAAACTTCTTAGCACCTGCCCCGCCCTTGCTCTCAGCTGTTTGCCGGGGCTGGGAGCTTTGTGTGTGGGCGGCAAGCTCTGCTCAGAGATGCACATTAAGGGTGGGGGGACCTCTTTCGGGGCCCATATCTCAGCCCCCCCGACCCAATCTTTACAAAACTTGGGGGGTCTTGCAAGAAGGGTCCTTTGAAGCTCTGCTGAAAGTTTGGGACCTCTACCCCCAAAAATGCCCCCCCTGGAGCCACGGAAAGGCGCGGTTGTGTTTTTAATGGCTTTATTCGGCTGCATTTTTCCCCCGAACTTTGAATTCGCGCCGAATTGCACGGACCCGAAGCGGGGGAGTTCAGACTTCGGCATATCCCGAATCCAGACGGGCCAAATTCGGCCGAATCCGAACTATACCGATTTTTTTTTCAACAGCCCTAGCACCTGGGTTAAGGCCAGTATGCTGAAGCGGCAGCTATTCCAGCCCACTCAACGATAAAACAGCTGATGACATTTTCTGAGAAGCGGATACTGCATTATCTGCTATCAAGTAGATAAGTTAATTGTGTGAGAGACGTGGCAACTTTTTTTTTTATAGTGTCAAGGAGAAACTAATCTTCATTTCCCTTTTTAAAAAAGTGTGAAATGGTAGATGAATAGCTAATGGCTGTTAAATCTAGGGAAAGGAAGTATGCTGAAGTAGCAGCTATTCCAGCCTACTCAAAGAACTCATTTACTGATGATCAGGCTATTGAGGTAGCATAAATTACAGGAGTCAAGACATCATTTACCAGTTTGATTCCTGGCCAGCCATGCTGGTTAAATGGCATCCCCAGCCTGCTGCAAATTTTTTCTATATATATGTTATTTCTGCAAGCTGCTAGCATCATTTTCATAAAGATTTGTGTATGTCAACAGATCTAACTGAAAATTATATAGTCTGCCTTCTCCAGTGAAAAATGTCACTCCAGCAATACTGCACTGGTAATTATTACTTGCCTGGTTTTTTACCCCACAAAGAAAGAGACAATAGATTTTTTTCTATAATATTTCCAGCCTCTTGGCATCAGACAAACTGATTCTCAACTAGTTAAGCAGATGCACTACAAAAGAAGTCACAACACAATTACTTTGTGATTAGCCAAAAATACACTTCCCCATCAAATCTGCAACCCTCACAAAGATAATCAAGGGGTTAATGTTCTCTGCAGGGCTACTAAACTGGCTCCTTCCAATTGCCATTGGGAGGAGCCAGTTTAGTAGCCCTGCAGAGAACATTTTACTCCTTGATTATCTTTGTGAGAGTTTTTGCCATCGTAGCACTGATGACTGCTTTCATATTGAACAGGTAAAGTGACTCGGGTGTAGCTTGGGAGCTAATATGGAGATTTTGTCTTTCTTTTTGCTCCAGTTGCTGAGATTGCCAACAAGAATGACATTCAGAATATTTTTTGCTCTGTGTTTGAACACTGTACGTAAGGGAGCTCCCTGGGAATTAAACTAATAAGATTATTAAGATAGCAACAAATGCTAATAATAATTGTAACAAGCTGGCAATTATCCAGATAGAGCAAAGGGAAGTCACACCTGGCTATACTAGTGGGAACCGACATCTCAAATGTCTGGGGGTTATTGAGATAGCTATAACTGCTGCAGCGATCACCTATTCAGCAGGGTCCACTGCATGTACCGTATCAAGGACTTATAGCATCACCAAACCAAAAGTAGACTTCAGATAGTTTGTGCACTTGTGCATGACACCGAGGTCCCTCAACCTACTCTTATACCTGACCCTTACAGAAACCACCAAGGCAAGAACCCAAACATCATGGCATTCCCCAACAGACCAATCCCAGTGTTCTTGTTGACCAGGGAAACCCCACTAGTAACATTATGGATACTCAGGGGGATGGCACAGAGGAGCAAGCAACTGAAGTCCTATGGCAATGCTTGAGCAAGCAACACAAGTCCTGTGGAAATTGGAGGAAAAGGAACACCTCAGGAAAGTCACTGGGGCTCCCTTGTAGGCCAAAGATAATGGAGTCCATTCCATATACTTGTTCAAGGATATTCACATGGATTGTCTCCACTCTATCTGAGAAGACACCTCATCATTCAATGGATACCAATCCCAAGAACTTTCCTCTCTAACCTAAGGCTGAGGGAGTACTATATCAATACACCAGATGATGCCAAGTGAAAGTAAGCCCAAAACATTCACCGCTCCTTTCTGTATCCTTTCCCTTCTCAACTGATGCATGATACCTCCACTAGGACAGTGATAGAAATGAGCATGTTGGGTGGGAGTAAGACAATGCATAAACCCACCCTGACAGCTCCTGCCTGGAAAAAAGAAGTATAGCCATCAAGTTTGCTCCTCTATTCCTCTGATTTTATTTCTTCCTTCACCATTCTGTGTGGAAATCTAAAACTGGATTAAAAATTATACAAAATTCTTCTCCTGTGCAAGGGAACTGCAGCAGGCTTCTGATGAAGAGGAAAATAAAGAAGAAACTTTCATGCTCAACTACTCAAAGGGGTGTATCTTGAGGAAGAGCAGATTGAGGTTTAGGGATAATGCAAACATGTGCTTGTGTCTGAAGGATATTCCGTCGTAGCTAAGGACCACAGTCTGCATTGATTAATGGGATAGGTTAAATGGGAAAGGAGAAATGCAACTACGTTTGGCAATCCACATCTAGGGTTTAAACCTAGAGAAGGTGTGGAAGAGGGTCAAGTATATCAAGCACACCTTGCCATCCCCTCTGGGGACAGATGGGAGGGAGGCTGAGGGAGGCAGCTACAATTGCACCTGACATTAAGAAGCCTCCTCCCTCTCTTGCTCCCTCCCCAAATTACTCCCCAAACACAGCCAGACTCCAGAGATGAGATCAGCACATCTTGTTGTGCAACATGATTTGGATTTAATGGTGGACTGTAACGGAAAAGTGCTCTCTCAGGCCAGCTCATATTAGCAAAAGGACAATTGGTGAGTATCAAGCCTAGCTTGTCCTGGTCCCCGCTACAAGAATGTATCCTTGCAGGAAATGTTTTCCTTACCATAGTACAACAAGAACATACACCCAGGCTGCAGATGTGGCCAATAACAGAAGATGGTCAGCCTAAAGTCGAGGCAGTCAGCAGGGGAAGTGTGGGAATGCCGTCAGCAGAGCTGCTCTGGGAAGTAAGGATAGTGCTTCATGATTATTTTTCCCTAAGGGCCTAGAGTTGGGTGACATGAAGTTGGGTGACAGCCTCCAGGTGGGGCCTGGGGATCCCCTGGAATTACAGCTCATCTCCAGACTACAGAGATAAATTCCCCTGGAGAAAATTGATGCTTTGGAGGGTGGACTCTATGGCATTGTACCCCACTGAAGGAGTTTCCCAACCTGGATCTGGCCACCCTACCCCCGCATCCCCCACCAGTGGCCAAGGGGGACCTGGCAACCCTAGTGACATTACTGGGCATTAGCATAGTCCCCACCTGTGGTCAAATGTCATGATTCTTCCCATTCTAGGGATGGGCAATATGATTGCTCCAAACCCACTCCTAAAACAAAGAACAAGGATGGTGATTAGAAGGTTGAAATTGTGGCAGATATTTGTTGAGGGGGTGGTGAGAAGGAAGCAGTTCTGCAGAGCACTGTTAACTTGGATGAAGCATTGTGTTTGTTGACGGGGAACTTCTTCCAACAACAGCTGGAGGGTCAGAGGTCTGGGCTGCAAAGGTGGCTGATTCAGTACACCTTTGCTGCCCAAGGCATGCAGAAACTTGACATTCCCCAAACTTCTCTCAGCATGGCGCTGCTGCTCATAGAGGACATGGCCACCTCCCTGAGGCACTGGTCCCTGGCAAGCCGCAAGGACTTCTGGTAGTCCATGAATGACCTGGAGGAGTGGGACAATCAGCATAGCAGGGCCTACTTCTGTGTGTCTCAGAATATCTTTTACATAACCAAGGAAATGAGCCACATCCTTTATCACCAGGATCTAGGGATGTGCTATGAGGTCCTAGTCCAGAAAGACCAGTTTGTACAGAGCGATCGCAAGCCTTCAGTGTCTTGTACCTGGAGCTGAGCAACCAGTTCAGCACAGGCGTATCATCTATATGCAAAAATTTTAAGGAGGTGACAAATGAGATTAATGGACTCTTCCTGCAGTTAGTTATTAAAGGACGAACTGATGGTAAGTTTCCTGGAGCTGGGGTTTTCCTTAGTGCCTGGCTTCAACTGATTGCAATCCCATTGAGATTTTACTACCTGAGCAAATGTGCAGTGATGGCACTGGAACAGGAAGAGCTACTACAGCAGGGAACTGCAGACTTCAGTGCACTCCAAATTGTTCATGAATGGGTAAGATAGTATGACTGGAGGGGCCACAATAAGGTGTAGGGTTGTCAGGTCCCTCTTCACCACCAGTGGGAGGTTTTTGGGGCGGAGCCTGAGGAGGGCGGGGTTTAGGGAGGGACTTCAATGCCCTAGAGTTCAACTGCCCAAGCGACCATTTTCTCCAGGTGAACTGATCTCTATCGGCTGGAGATCAGTTCTAATAGCAGGAGATCTTCAGCAGCTGGTACCTGGAGGTTGGCAACCCTAATAAGGTGGTACCATTGGCTAATAAGTTGGCCTTATTAAGTTTCTCCTCCTGAAATGCATGGGTGACGAACAGGGTGCCGGTGAAGTTGGTAATCATTGGGGTCCAGGCCTACACTGTTCAGATGTCCCTCTGCACATAGTATCACTATTGAAAACACCTCCAGTTACTATCGCAGCCAGTACTGGATTCTAGGGGAAAGGGCATTTGGCCATCTGAAATTCTGCTGGAGAGTCCTGTATTTGCTGCAGGACACTGAAAGACCTGGTGGTGGTGGTATGCTCATTGTGTGCTGAATCTTCCTTAATGTCTGGAAATCTAAAAGGGATGCTCTTCTGCAGCAGCAGCACCCCAGAACTTCCACCGCCACGTGAAGCTGAGGTTGATGAGCACTCAAGGCAACCACAGGGGCAAGGCACTGCTCCAGCCTGGGCATCTGTTGAGCCTGTCTGCTGAAGCAACCACTTCACGGCTACCTGCAAAGCCATCAGTCAGGACGCCTGGGGCTATTACCTCAAATCTCCAGAGTCCCCTGGAAGCCCATGTCTGTTGTAAGACTCCCCACCCCACCAGCAAGTGAAGCTTATTCCCCATTTTATAGTCAGCCTACTCAGGCTAGCATTCATAGCTGTTCATGTTTATTATTTGTTTGCTCAGTTTAGTAAAGTTCATAGATTGTAATTTACCTATGCATTTATTTAAAAACTTTATAAGCCTGTATTTCTCCCAGATAGTGGGACCCAAGTAGGGTTGCCATCTCCAGGTTGGGAAATACCTGGAGATTTTTTGGGTGGAGCCTGAGGAGGGTGAGGTTTAGGGAGGGGAAGGACTTCAATGCCATAGAGTCCAATTGCCCAAGTGGCCATTTTCTCCAGGTGAACTGCTCTCTATTGGCTGGAGACATGATAGAGGTCTATAAAATTATGCATGGTTTGGAGAGAGTGGACAGGGAGAGGTTTTTCTTCCTCTCCCATAATACTAGAATACAGGGGTCATCTGCTGAAGCTGGAGGGTGAGAGATTCAAAACATATAAAAAGGATTTTTTCACACAACACATAGTTAAATTGTGGATGTGGTGATGGCTGCCAACTTGGAAGGCTTTAAGAGGGGAGTGGACATGTTCATGGAGGAAAAGGGTATTCATGGCTATTAGTTAGAATGGATACTAGTCATGATGCATACCTATTCTTTCCAGTATCAGATGAGGTGCGGTGGAACACAGGCAGGATGGTGCTGCTGCAGTCGTCTTGTTTGGGGGCTTCCTAGAGGCACCTGGTTGGCCACTGTGTGAACAGACTGCTGGACTTGATGGGCCTTGGTCTGATCCAGCAGGGCTTTTCTTATGTTCTTACCAGGTCAATTGTAATAGCAGAAGATTGCCAGGTAGTACCAGGAGGTTAGCAACCCTAGTGCCAAGGCATTTATTGAAAGAGTGAAAACGGTGCGGGGATCTGGAACGTTCATGGTGCTTTGAAGGGCAATTGGGAATCCATGCAAATCAACGCTCTAAGTTGTTAATAAATGGTCATTGTGGGGAGGAAAAACAAACCAACTGCGGTATACAAGAAACACCATGGGGTTGTCTGGGTGCAGGGTCTGGTGCGGCCCAATCCCACCCCCACCAGACGAAAGGTAGCCTCCTGGTCGCCTGCGGCACACTCACTTGCAGGAGACAAGCAAGAAGACAGCAGCAGCTGGCAATAACCCTCTAGAGGCTGCGCGGGCCTGGAAAAGGCCTGGCGGACGCCAGGAGAGGCCCGAGGTTGCAGCGGCAAGGAGACCAGGCAACCTTCTCTTTCTTTCAGATATTCTTTTGAGATTTTTTTTTTAATTGATATTTAGTTTCTGTCCTGGAAGCAGCTGACTTTGGTCCTGCTCGAACAGCCACTCCCCTCTTGCCCTTTGAAACGCGGAGCCTAGCTATTGCGATGGTTATCTGGGCTGGCAGATGGGTGGGTGGGTGGGGGTGCTGCTTTGCGTTCATCATCGTTTGATTGATTTTATTCCTTGCGAGCATCGTTGTTGAATGCTGCAGTGTTTCTTTTACATTTTTATTTCTATTTTAAATAATCAGTTATTTTATTTTGTGTTGTTATTATGCCTGGTTGATGAACACTCCTTGAGAGTTGTTCAGATCATTTGTGAGACCTTTGGGTCTCTTCCCCCCTCCCCGTTCAATTATAATTACCTTGGTTGTTTCCACCTTGAAGCAATAGGCAGAATTTACGATGCTGAACCTATCTTATAGTAAAAGGTGTTTTGGTTATTCCCCCATCTCAAGTTTAGAGTATTTCATTGAATTTTATCTTTATTTATTATTTGATTTGGTTTGAGCAACAGGGAAGGGAAGAAAATAGGTGGGGTGTAGTCAGCCTGGTTAGCAAGACCCAGTTTTGCATTAAAACTATTCAGCCACTAGTATCTATATAGTTGTAAAATGATGAATTAGGAGTTTAGGACTTTAACGCCATCTGTGTGTTGTTGTACCAATTTTTAAGCTAGTTTTATTGAGTGAACTGAAAACTTTAAATTAGTATAGACAATGGGAAAGAAATGGGGCTATCCATTTAAAGATGTTCCCACCCCTTGCACTAAAACAAAATAAAACGGAAGCCTTTTTTCCAGAGGGACTCCCATATCCTACCAGACAAACAGATATCAGTGCTTATCTGAGGAGTCAGGACTATCTTTAATCCCTAAACCTCAACACTCACAATTAGATGAGGGTCTGAAGGAATCATCTAATTTTAGTGATCTTTTCCAAATTCCTTCGCTGGGAAATGAGAGATCAGAGCCAAATAGGGCATTTTGGAATATCTAGTTAAGCAAACAGATGGACAGATTGTGCACACAGGGTGGGGAAAGAGAGAGCGAGAGAGAGCACAAGGGTGAGCCAGTATTGGGAAGGAAGAGGAACCAGGTGCTGGAACCCCCTCCCCTTCTCAGGCCTGTGATGGCACCTACTCGACCCCAGCCAGGATGGTGGAGGGCGATCAGACTGGCCGGGGGTGTGAGGACCCACATCGGGGATATAGTAACAGGACTAAACAATCATCTGTGACCTGGATCCTGGTTTGGCAAGCGAACCACAGTTAAAATAAGCCACAGTCTTGCATTATGCCTGAACTGAGCCACAGTGTCTGGGTTTGGAGCAGGGGTCTCCAATCTTATTGAACCTGTGGACGCTTTCAGAATGCAGAAAAGACTGAATTTGCAAACACAAAAGGATTCTGAAGCACCTCCTGCTGCAACGAGGTGGAGAAAAGCCAGGACTGGCTCTTTGCTTTGGGGAAGAACTTCTTTGTCAAAGCAGCAAACGGATGTCAGGAGACTCATCAGTGGCTGCTGTGTAGGGTTGGCAGGTACTAGTTGGAGATCTCCTGCTATTACAGCTGATCTCCAGTCGACAGAGATCAGTTCACCTGGAGTAAATGGCTGCTTTGGCCATTGGAGTCTATGGCATTGAAGTCCCTCCCCTCCCCAAACCCCGCCCTCCCCAGGCTGCGCCCCCAAAACCTCCTGCCAGTGGCAAAGAGGGACCTGGCAATCCTCCTGCTGTGCCACCCATGAGCACCATGTTGAGGATCACTGCTTCATTCTCTCTCAAAATGCTTGCGGTGTAGGAAGTACATGAAGTATAAAGTAGCCAGCATACATTGCTTTGAGATCTCCAAGCCAAAAATCGCTCTAATTAACAATATATTAATTCCCACAGGTTGTTAGTTATGTAGTTAATCTGTGCTTGTTTAGGAGGCAATACGTTAAGGACTTTTGTTTATCTTTGGGTATGGTTTCTTCCAAGTCTATGACCACTGATTAAGTCACAAGGCTCAAACTTTCTTTTCTTGTGTGGAGGACATTGGGAAGAGTTACCAGGTTGATTCTAATGCACACTACGATTATTTCTCACAGGCGAAGGAGTTATTTCCGCCACGCAGCATTACTCATTGCTCTGTATTCGTCTTAAAAATCTGGTGGTGCCAGTATCACCAAGGACAAGATCTGACTGCTATTGTTACTTAAAAGTAAGCCCCATTCAGATCATTCCAGTTTCTCCCCACAGTTGCCTCTAAGGTTCTCCTGATTGCTCTCAGGTGCCCCCAGCATTTCTGAATGGATTCTTTACCTGGGTGGGGAAAGGGAGTTTCTTGCCTAATTTTTAATCTTTTTGATAATTTTAATTGCACAATTATAATAGTGGTATCAGGGGGGAAAAACCAAATAATCCACACTCCAATTACACCAATTCTCTTAGCTGTGAGGACTTCCCTTTCTGTCTTCCTCCCATCAAGAAGGAACTGATTAGGCATACCTGAATGTATGCCAGGGCACCGTGAGCGTACAGGAATGCACTATTTAAGCACCACGGAGAATCAGATGCCACTTTAAAACAACAAAGCAGCTTCTGATTCTCCATGGCACTTAATTACTGCATTTCTACTAGCTGCAAGATGTGTTTTTAAAATTTTCATTAACATAATACTGTAACTGGGGTTTATGACCAAAAAAAGTATCAATAATATTTGCTGGAAAGGAATAAAGGGGTAATCAAAGCCTCTCTTGCTTATGAAAAGATCCATTCAAAAATGCTGGAAACTGGCAGGAAGAATCAGAAGGGTTTTTTTTTTTAAAGAAAGAGTATTTAAAGGAACAGTGGCCATATTCAGTAGTGTCCTGATTGTCCAAATATGGCCAAGTTGGCTATGTAAGTGCATTTTAAGTGTGTGTGTGTGTGTGGGGGGGGGCTACCACCAATCAGGACTGAAAAAATAATGCAAAAAATGTGGGACCACAATAGGTTGACTATGGCACACTCTACATGCTTCATAAAATAGCGCAAACTGTAGCTCTAGATCCAGTGGTAGAACCACCCTTTGTTTCGGTCTACTTCATCTCAGTTTCCGTAACAGGTTTCCCTAACAGACAGCCATGCAAAACATCCTTTTAAACATTATTTCAAAAAAAGTGGAAGAATTGTTTTGACACTACACGACCAGTGGGGTCCTGTTAACTACACAAAGACTTCCTGTGTTCAAGGAAAATGTTCATTAGCAAACATCTTAAGTATCCCTAGGTTGTTTCTGCATTTACATTGATACACCTAATACAGATCTACTGCAGACAACTGGCTTTCCCTGTTTTTCTTCTTATGCTAATATTATGACAGGTGTCACAGATCTAGTATCTCAGACTTAAGCATGGAGATCAAGAATCTTACATCATATGCAGTAGTAGGCCAGGCCAGCCATCAAGAATTCTTAGCATCATGTGTCTAAGCCCTACCTACCCCCTCGCCATTTTCCAGAGAATGTAAGCAACTATGCCTAAGCAGAAAGCAGATCAAGAGAAAATATGTGCTTTAATTATTGAGAACAATTGAACAAGCACAAAATATTTTGTCTCTCTCTACACAGAAGGTGAAGGAACCCTGTCCTCAATTTCACTTAATCTCCTTATGAGACCAACCTTGAACCCAACAGGATGACTGAGTAGAAGCCAATACTGGATGACCATACCCTTGCCTTTCTTTGAAAAGGACTCTGTCTCAGAAAGGCCTCACTTGTACAGCGTCTGCGGCTCCTTTGTTCCTTGTACTCCAATTATCCTTTTTCAATAGCAACCGCATAATAATAATTCCTCTGCTGCCTGGATTTTTCAGGCTTAGATGCAGAACTTCGCAAGCCTTTGGCTAGGGGACCCTATTGTTTTTCTTATATGGATACTATTCTAATAAAGTTGGGACAGGACCTCCATTCAGTTTCATTCAGACTGTCTCCCATCCCACCTAAGCACAAAGTTCACCACAATACCTTACACCCGCAAGCAGCTGGCCTTTATTCTTTCCATGACACAAGATACCATCATTCTTGGTTCACTAACTGAATAACTCGCTGTAGACATGATTGGGCTGAGTATGGACACCAGTCCAGCGAACCCTCTCACTATGAGGGGAGTTGCCCTTCCCACAGTTGTCTTCGACTTTGGCCACGTTTGCCATATATGGGATAAGCCAACCAGTAGTTTAAACGGGACTTGGGCAGAAGCCCTTCTCAATGGTTTATGTTAATCAGAACTGGTTTCCTCTCATCTGAGTGCTAGCCTTCCTAGTGCTGTAAATATTCTCCAGAAGAAGAACAGATAGACAGATAGAATTATACCACTCTGAGGCTCACATTAATAGGAAAGCTGTCAGGGACATGACTACCATTACCAGTAATGTCATGAAAACAATCTAATTGCCCTTTTCTGTGAAGACAGTATTCCTGCCACTCTTCAAGGGCAATACATTGGATGAAGCCTGACATTTCAAAAAACTGCAAGCCTTATGATAAAATTGCCAGAGCTGGCAAGGAATCATAGAATCGAATCATAGAATCATAGAGTTGGAAGGGACCACCACGGTCATCTAGTCCAACCCCCTGCACAATGCAGGAAATTTACAACTACCCTCCCCCTCACACCACCAGTGACCCCCAGAAGGTGACCAAGATGTCTTCCCTTTCATCTGATTAAGGTTATAGAATCAGCATTGCTGACAGATGGCCATCTAACCTCTTCTTTAAAACCTCCTGGGAAGGAGAGCTTACCACCTCCCGAGAAAGCCTGTTCCACTGAGGAACCGCTCTAACTGTTAGAAAATTCTTCCTAATGTCTAGATGGAAACTCTTTTGATTTAATTTCGACCCGTTGGTTCTGGTCCGACCTTCTGGGGCAACAGAAAACAACTTGGCACCATCCTCTTTGTGACAGCCCTTCAAGTACTTGAAGATGGTTATCATATCCCCTCTCAGTCTTCTCCTCTTCCGGCTAAACATACCCAGCTCCTTCAACCTTTTGGCTTTTTGGCTATCCATAAACTTAGTTTCTTATGACAATGCCTGTGCAAATACATTTGGGGATGAACATACAACAGCCCATTCTGATATATCACAAATTTTCTTAATAGGAATGTGAACTGCACAGACTGAGAAGGGGTGGGGAGCTGGCTAATTGTTTGGCAGTCATGTTATTGTAATTTTCAGTTAATTGGCTTCTATAGAATGAGATTACTGATGGCAGTCAAGCCTGAAAACATCCTGAGATCCACCCTATTTTAGCAATAATTTGAATGCAACCTGCCGGCCTCTGAAAGAGGACCCAAGAGTGCTGGGTCATGGCATGACAACTGAATCTGTACTCCTAGAAAATGCTGAAGCACACTGAAGTGAGTAGACACTAGAATGGGATTGACGGATGTCAGTATTGCAGTGATGCTATTCATTTTGCGTGAACCCGTTTAAATTCCGATATCCAAAGTTACCACTACACAAAATGTTCTACCGAATTTAATGGTTACTTGACTTTAAGCAAACACCAGTGCTAGGGTCAGGTCCCTCAAATGTGAATTTAACACCAAATGCTTGTGCAGGGTTTCATGATTATGCAGTTCTCAGTACTTAATTTATAAAACACGTTATTAAATTTAGTTCATTAGAGAATATGTGCCTCACACTTCGTTATCAGTGTATTATTGTTCTTTTCGATAGTACTTCCCATGTTAAACTGCTCGGTGATCCTTATTTTATTTATCTTCGAAGCAAACTTGGGAAGGTATTAACATTTCCATTTTATAAGGAACTACTGAGACAGAGAAAAGTGACTTGTCAAAGCCATTTGGGAACACAGATTTAGCAAGGATTGAATACGTATTATCCAAGTCCAATACTATGTCCAGTGAAACAATTTGCCTTTCATTTCTTTTCATGATCTTGCTTTCATCCGTTCAAAAGATCAAGGCCCTGATCTTCTAATCCAGGGGTGTCAAACATAAGGCCCGAGGGCTGGCTCCTGCCCCTTAAGAGCTCTTATCTGCCCGGCGAGGCAGCCGAAGCAGCCATTCCTCCCCTCCACTCTCAATCTGGGCTGGCAAGGCATGGCCTGGCCTGACCAAGTGACATTTATGTCATATCCAGCCCTTGTGACAATTGAGTTCAACACCCCTGTTCTAATCATTCCCTTGGTTTTCAGGTCTTTGCAGGTCCATCTTGAACCTTGGCACAGAGATGGAGTCCAGTTCTGAGCCTCATTCAGCATAAACGGTTGTAATGGCTTTCCATGTTTAATACTAGTTGGAACCCTAGGTCCAAAGACTACTATAAATCTTAAATCTGACCAATGATTGATGCAAAATTCAGAGTGTGGATTAAGGCAGCCATTTACCAAACTGTATACTTATATGGCATATATCCACTTGGCAGGCTGTCATCTTCATGCCAACTGCTAAGGCTGCTCTTCTCCACACTTCATATATGGATGCGTGGTAAACTGGAGGTCCCACTTTACTGGAGGTCCCTCTACATACATTATATGGGAACCACTTCTGGTAGGTGATCCCTGTGTTGATTTGGAAGTCACAACTATGCCCCCCAGTGCTAAATCTTGTGGCCTTCCCCCATTGTTGCTCTTTATCTTTGCTAGGCTAGAACATGGCTTCTAAAAATTATTGGAAACAAGCTATGTGGCAAGCCATTCTCACAATATTACAGTGATACATTAAATGACCTGGAGTTTTGTTTAATTGTGGATACTATGTGGACCAATGTAACATTTCCTATTGAATTTTATAGTAATGTCAATCAGTTCTTGTTTTATAACAGCTCCCTTAGCCTAAAATAGTAATCAACTGGGACTTTTTAAATAGACCATCCATCCCCTCTGGACAGTCAAAGAAGTAGATCACATTAATAAGTAGAATCTCATTTATGCAAATAGCAGTCAGAACATCTGGGATAAGCAGACGTTTGGATAAACAGGTCTTTAATTTACTTAACAAGATGTTGACATGAAGTGCCCCACAGATATTCAGCAAACTCAGATATACTGTATGTTTAGATGATCCAGAATCAGCTACGATCTTCAACATTCTGCTTCAAACTTATTGCTGAATCCTCACAGGGGTGTTTTGGGTTTGGTTGTTTTGGGGAGGGGGTTTGGGTATATTTAGCAGAAAACAGCAACTTTTTGCTTGTAAAATATGTCTGAGCAATAATGGGGAAAGATACAAGCCATGACTGATAAACGTGTACCTTTCATAAATTTCCATTTATGCATGTTTTTTTTTTTAACTTGGCAATCAGTTCCAGAGCACAACATGTAACACATCAAAAAAGCTCAGTGACTTAGGTGATTTGCAAGCTAGCGAGAGAAGGAAGCTCTGGTTTCTGTTTACTCTGCCAGTCGGTTATCCAGCAAAGGAAAAAAGAGCATAGGATCAGTTTGTCCCAATAAAAGCCAGTGAACAATTATATTCAACTGTCCCATTTGTTCGCCAGTGCAGTGATTAGCTCCCCCAGTTTAATATCAACCGATATTGCAGAAAGCTCTGGTCTCTTAAGACTGACATTCCTCAGAAGAACGTGTACCAGCTGTTCCCAGTTTAAAAAGAAAACACCCACCCTCTAAGGGTTAAAATTGTATGTCAAAATATGCATTCGCTATATTAAAGCGAGAGAGGCAAAGTTTTCCAATGCTTGTAAGTGCAAGAGCCGTTTAAGAAAATTACAACCAGTGTGGCAGGAAACCACAAAGAATTCCTATCTTTTGGTAGAAACTTGTATTTGGCAGAGACACTACAAATGAAAATAGGACACTGAGTTATAATCCATGGATGTTTGTTTGTCAAGACAGTACCTCCTGCTGGATCTTTAGCATTCAGATCGGACTGGGCATCCTGCCACACACACAACAGGGAGAAAATCATGCCCTTTCCTACTAATTTCTATATTTAACTTTTCCCAGAGCTGCGTTTTACCAGCCGCGCTCCCTTTCCCAAATATGTACACATTTGTGTCCTGTGAAGCGTCCCGAGAGAGAGTTGTGACCAGTTCTGACTAGGGGAGAAAGGAGATTCGGCTTACCTTTGCTCCGAAGCGCCTACTGGGATCCCCCAATTTCCCGTGGCTTCTTTTTGAGCAGGTCCTTTCCTCCTAATTCAGGTTGCCTGCCATTGTCAGGCTGCCTCCTCTGCTTTGCTCAGCAAAGTGCCCAAATGGAGAGCCGGTGCTGTCCTGGAAGGGTGATGGTGGGGGAGTCCCCCCGCTCTCCACCCTGGCCGCCTCCCTTGGTTCTCGTTCAGGCTTCCAAGCTCCTCCGAAGAGCAGGTGGAAAAGCTTTCTCAGCACAGCCACGGGGGGGGAAGGGGGAAGGGAGAGGATGGGAGACAGGAGAGGTGGAGCTACCAACTAAAGCAACAGGTTACTGTATAACCAGCAGCCTGGGACTCGGCTCAGAGTTGGGTATCTCTGCTGACACCTGGTGCAGTGCTGGAAAACCAGAACAAGCCTCTGCTTGTGGAGGCTCAGGGAGGGTGCTCTGTTTTTGTTTCCTCTCTCAGACATGTTGGATCCCAGAAGAAGGGGGGGAAACGGCGACTTTGCTCCGGGTTTCGAAGTTAGCAACGTCGCTTCTCGGTGGGGAAACAAGGCTCCATCTGTCCAGCATAAGGCACCTCTTACAGGGCCGGAGGCGGCCTCAGCTTGTCCTGTCTGGGGAGATGTTTATCCTGCTAGTGCCCACCTCCCCTTTTTTTGGCTTCTTTACGGTGGAAATTTGGAGCAAACAGGAGGATGTGGCAAAAAGCACCTCTCTCAGACGAAAAGAAGCCGCGCGGGGCAAGATTAAAAAAACAACTCAGATTTCCCAACACGGGCCGCTTTATATTAAGTTTGGCACTCTAAATTATTTTCCTGCTCAGACGAGAAGGCAATAAGCAAGACTCGGGGACCCTGTTTCTTATCAACAACAAAAAAGAGACAATAGTACTCTGTCTTGTATGGGTGTTGCAAACTTTTTTCCAAAAGAAAGATCAGGAAGAAGGAGTGTCCAGAAACCATGGTTATGAGGCTTGTTTATATACTTCTATTTGAAATAGATGGGAACACTTCCTTTGACCTCAGTGGGCTTCGTCTCGGACTCAGAGTTCAGCAATGAGTACCTGAATGTAAAGCTACAACTCAATGTCATGTACGCTTACTCAGAAGTAAGCTTCACTGAGTGCGTGGAGGACTGCAGCACTAGCAAGGGCGTTGCTGCTCAGTATTTTTTTCCCCCTAGAGTCCAAGAGCACAAAAAAGTGTTTACACAAGTCATCGTTCACTGAGAAAGACTATCAAGGATTGCTAAGGTTGTGAGACAGTTGGATAAATTATTTGCATCTGTCTTCGGTGTGGAAGATGGGGAGAGGCTGCTCAAACCCAAACTTCTACTTTCAGGAAGGATGTCTGAAAAACTAAATCAAGCAGAAGTGGCCGGATATGAAGTTGTAAGTCTAATTGAAAAACTAAAAAAGTGATACGGCTTCAGATGACATACACATCTGCGCAGGCACAGGCCAGCCATGAGAGAACGATTTCCCAAGTTTTCCAGAAGATTTGCTAGCTTCCTTTCATCTCACGCCAGCATTCCCTGCCCAAATGGACACGTGACAGAGGTGGGAGGGGAGGAGCGCCCCTACTTCGGTTCTCCCTTTGCTACTGTGTGGAAACAAAATCTCAGATGAGAAAACCCCAATGGCAGGGAAAGGAGGGAGGGATGTGTGTCTTCACAGAAGAGCACTCAATGAACAAGAGTTACAGGTAAGTTCAACACTTTTTTTCATCATCGTGGCTTTTGTGCAGCCCCACATGGGAGAACAGCAAGCTTGCTTACCAGTGAGGTGGGTGTAGGCTGGTCATCTTAAGAATGATTGCAGTGTCCCATGTGGGGCTGCAGCCACACGGATGAAGACTTGCTTCACCAAACTTTGTTCTTCAGGAGTGCTGATAAGTATGTAGGTAATACAGGTGGCGCAGAGTGGTAAGCTGCAGTATTGCAGTCCAAGCTCTGCTCACGACCAGAGTTCGATCCCAATGGAAGTTGGTTTCAGGTAGCCGGCTCAAGGTTGACTCAGCCTTCCATCCTTCCGAGGTCGGTCAAATGAGTACCCAGCTTGCTGGGGGTAAAGGGAAGATGACTGGGGAAGGCACTGGCAAACCACCCCGTAAACAAAGTTTGCCTAGTAAACGTCGGGATGTGACATCACCCCATGGGTCAGGAATGACTCGGTGCTTGCACAGGGGACCTTTACTTTTACCTTTAATACAGGTTGAGTATCCCATACCCAAAATGCTTTGGACCACAAGTGTTCCATATTTCAGATCTTTCAGTAGTGGAATATTTGCATATACATAATGAGATAACTTGGGGATGGGACCCAAGTCTAAGCACAGAATATAGCATAAGGATTTTTCACAGTATGACAAGAGATAAGCTGTGTGTATTCACAAAAATATTTTAATTAATACGTTCATTTTGAAAGGCAGTCTGTTTAACAGAGCTTAAGCCTGGAAGTTAATATTAGAGTTATGCATGACCTCACTCAGATTTGGTGCCTGGCTCCGCCTCTTGTGGCAGCCATTTTGTGGTTGTGCCCACCATCCAGTGTCAGAATTCCAAAGGTGCCTGTAGGCTCAGAAAAGATGGGGGGGCTGATTTAGGCAGTAGACTATTGGTGTAGCAGGCAACCTAGGGCTGCCAGCTCCGGTTGGGAAATACCTGGAGATTTTGGGGGTGGAGCCTGAAGAGGGTGGGGTTTGGAGAGGTGAGGGACTTCTATGCCATAGAGTCCAATTGCCAAAGCGGCCATTTTCTCCAGGTGAACTGATCTCTATCGGCTGGAGATCAGTTGTAACAGTGGGAGATCTCCAGCCACCACCTAGAGTTTCAAAACAAGAAACTCGTGCCAACAAGTGGGTATGACAGAAAAAAGGCACTAATGGCATATGGCATAGAAATATGAGGCAATAACCAATATAACACTTGCTAAACTATTTATAAGAACAATGCAAGAATGCAAGGCAATGTATACAGTTCAAGCAATGCAGAACTAATCCTTGTAGGAATCAATAATAAAGATGAAACAAATCACAATGTCAATACTATAATGGTACAATACTTCTTGCGTCCAAGAGAATAAAGACACTGTAAATAAAGAAAGTATTTTCATAAATGTAGACAAGCCAGGAAAATCTTCATGAATCCAAAAGCCAGGAAAAATGGGATTCCGGTATTAGTCCCCATTTCGCATCATGCTTCTTCAATTTCTGGCCAATTTCTGGCAGCTTTTTAGTAGTGAGATTCACATTCCTAAGAACATGTTCTGTAATATATATACATACATATAAAGAATAACCATAATATACAGGAAATACTAAACATAAAAAGCATAATAATAATGAAATAAATACAACAATTCCATTGAATACACTTACCCAGGTATTAGGTGTATACCCTATATAGCAAAGTGTAGCTAGTGGATGGCGATATGCGTCCTCTACAGGAAGAAACTTACACCTCTTATAAAAAGCCTATAATGGGCTCTAATTAGTAACAGCTGAAACAACTGGTCTAAATTGGAAAGGTAGTGACAATACTTACTATTAAGAAGACATCCATTTCATTAGTGAGAAATTCATTAAATGAAGAATATATCCAATAAAATCCATTCTGAACAGATCTTATAATTAAATATTTATAGGAAACAACTCAAATCATATTGTGTATTAAGTCCATTAGGTGCTAGCGTATCAAATAAAAATATAAAGCGAGCCTCTTGTTGTGATAATATGCGATCAACATTTTGAATGTGATATGGTCTGCCAGTAAATTGTCAAATGACAAAAAACTGCATTTCATGGTCAAGATGTTTAAGTTGTTTATAATGGGCAGTAAGGGGCGCTTCCAAATTGTTATTTCTAACTCGCGATCTGTGTTCCCCTATTCTTATTTTTATAGCTCGTTTCGTTTTACCCACATATAAAAGACCACATGGACATCGAATATTGTAGTTAACAAATTTACTATTACAATTGCTAAACTGTTTTAATTGGAATTTAAAGCCGGTATGATTATTTTGAAATTCCTTTACAGGGAGCTCCTGCGCACATGCCATGCAGTCTCCACAGCGGAAATGGCCGGAAGGGAGATCATGGTGCTGCTAGGAAATGGAGTCTGAATGTACCAGTTGATCTTTAAAGGAACGGGATGTCTTAAGCCAGATTTTGGGGGAGAAGTACACCCCGGTATATCACGTACTAGGTGCCAGTGTTTGGTAATTATATTTTGAATATCGCGAGATAGAGGGGAATACTGTAAAGCAGCTGTAAGACCCATATGTGTCTTATTTCAAGTTTTTTTCATTTAATAAATGTGTTCTTAAATTATTGTCTGCTTTTATTTTTGACTCTTCTATGATGTTGGTTGGAAACCCTCGTGTTCTAAGGGTGTTACTTAAAATTTTTGCTTCAGAGTGATAGTCCTCCACAGTAGTGGAGTTCCGTTTTAAATGGAGAAATCGCCTGCACGGGAGATTTCTTTTTAGGTGCATTGGGTGGAAGGAATCTTGACCACGAAATGCAGTTTTTTGTCGTTTGGCAATTTACTGGCAGACCATATCACATTCAAAATGTTGATCGCATATTATCACAAGAGGCTCGCTTTATATTTTTATTTGATACTCTAGCACCTAATGGACTTAATACACAATATGATTTGAGTTGTTTCCTATAAATATTTAATTATAAGATCTGTTCAGAATGGATTTTACTGGATATATTCTTCATTTAATGAATTTCTCACTAATGAAATGGATGTCTTCTTAATAGTAAGTATTGTCACTACCTTTCCAATTTAGACCAGTTGTTTCAGCTGTTACTAATTAGAGCCCATTATAGGCTTTTTATACGAGGTGTAAGTTTCTTCCTGTAGAGGACGCATATCGCCATCCACTAGCTACACTTTGCTATATAGGTTAAACACCTAATTCCTGGGTAAGTGTATTCAATGGAATTGTTGTATTTATTTCATTATTATTATGCTTTTTATGTTTAGTATTTCCTATATATTATGGTTATTCTTTATATGTATGTATATATATTACAGAACATATGTTCTTAGGAATGTGAATCTCACTACTAAAAAGCTGCCAGAAATTGGCCAGAAATTGAAGAAGCATGATGCGAAATGGGGACTAATACCGGAATCCCATTTTTCCTGGCTTTTGGATTCATGAAGATTTTCCTGGCTTGTCTACATTTATGAAAATACTTTCTTTATTTACAGTGTCTTTATTCTCTTGGACGCAAGAAGTATTGTACCATTACAGCATTGACATTGTGATTTGTTTCATCTTTATTATTGATTCCTACAAGGATTAGTTCTGCATTGCTTGATTTGTATACATTGCCTTGCATTTTTGCATTGTTCTTATAAATAGTTTACCAAATATTATATTGGTTATTGCCTCATATTTCTATGTCATATGCCATTAGTGCTTTTTTTCTGTCAAAGCACCTAGAGTTTGGCAACCCTAAGTTGGCCCACCCCTGCAAGCTCCGGCCAGCGTTTGGCAGGCTCCAGCAGCACAGTCAGAAGTAAACAAGGCAAGGCCGGAAGTGGAGACGAATGATGGAAGGAGGGCGGGGAGAGGGCAGATGAGCAGAAAGTTTAAAAGAGTTGGGAAAAGGGAAAAGAGGGCTTGCAAAGGAGAGGCGAGATAGCAGCCAGGGAAATGGCGTCAAGAGAGGCAGAGAGACAAGAGGCAGCCAGAGCAACTGCAAATGCACAGATGCACTGTGATGTAATGGACCTAGGACTGATTAGGATCAAGCACAAGGTGGATCCAATGCCGGTGCCGATAGGTGTGAAGAGACTGATTCCAACCGCTATGGAAGCTCATGCACAGCAGATTATTTTTAACTGCCAGGGTTTCTGAGTTGTGAAGGGCTTTCTCCTAGAGGGAAGCTTTCAGTCTGGAAGCCCGATTGCTGGTTTTGGGGGCAAACTTAGACGAAGAATTACCCTATTGGGGAAAAATTGGATAAAGGGGGCATTTTCCCTAAGAGCTGCCAATTCTCCTACCCTCCTAGAGGAGGTAATGGCCACTAGGAAGCACACCTTCTGAGAAAGGTGGGCTAGGGATGCCTTCCCTAGGGGCTCAAAAGCAGCTAACATCAAACGAGAAAGGACCAAGGACAATGGCCATTGAGATGTAGGGAGGAATGCCAGAGGACACAACTTGAATAAACCCTTCAGGAACTGTTTGGACACATGATGTGAAAATATGGAGACATCATCAGCCCACTGGTGAAAGGGGGAAAGTGCACCTTGAGGAAACACTAAGACCAGCATGTTTGAGACTCAGGAAGTATTCCAGGACCACAGGGAGAGGACAAGAAGGGTGGTGGTGGTATCCCCTTGAATTAACCCATCTAGAATAATGGTCTTATTTTAGTGAGTATGTAGTACAAGTAGGTTTCCTGGCATTAAGGACTTCCAAAACCTGCTCTGAAAAACCTATGAGGGAGGGTTTAGCAGCCATGCTGCAAGGCGCAACTTGCATAGGTCCTGATGAACTAAGGGACCAATCTGGAGCAGATCTGAGGCCAAGGGGGAGCTGTACGATCCTGTTGTTGGCTAGGGACATTAGGTCAGAAAACAAGATTTACTGATTCCAAAATGGGGCTATGACAATACAATGAGTTTGGTGCGCTCTCACCCGGTTGAGTACCCTTCCCATGAGGGGGAGGGGAGGAAATACACAGAAGAGGCCCCTGTCCCAAGGAATGTGAAATGCATCCCCTAGGGACCTGGGATCGTGGCCCGCCCTGGAATGGAAGGGAGGAGCTTTAATATTCGCCAACACAGCAAACTCTGGAGTTTGTAGTGGAGAGGGGCAGGCTTATCCTTATGGTCTCAGGTAGTAGCTGTGGCAGGTAGTAGGTGGGAGGAAGGTGCTCTGAGGTGAAACTGAATTAAGGCATTTCTTTCTAGCCATGATGTGATGTTTTTAAAAACAGGTTATCAGATCATCTTGTTTCCATAAAACACACAGAACTTTGTGCTAGCATAATAGTATCTAAATTCTGAAGAGCCATTTGTACGCTGAAGGTGATTAGCTATTTTCCAGTTCTTATCAGTAGCAATTCTTGATGCCTTTAACATATCAACTATCAGCCACAAGTCATCTTTACCAATGCCAGTTCTAAACAGATAAATAGCATCACCAAGGTACTGGTATCATGTACTATTTCATTTGTTGTATATAATACTGAAAAAGTTCCCAAAGTTGCCTAATCTAATGACAGCATCAAAAAAGAAAGAAAAAAGGTCAGGTTGTATTTCATATTTTTGACAATAATTGTAGATACTTAAATCCAGAGACTGGTGCCAGGAACAGATCTGAGAATAGCCCCATGTTTGCATGAAAATCTGAAATCTATAAGAGAAACAAAATGGATGTCCTCTGAGATTTCAGTGGCCATTGGGGGGTTGCTAAGCAACCACAATATTGCCATACTTCAAACCTCGGTTTGTGTCAGTAAAAGGCAGGCGGAAGTCACAGGGTGCTTTCTAGGGCTATCTTGGCCTCCCAGTCCACCTCTGCTCCCCTCCCTCCTGCACTGGAGAACTCATTGGGGCCAGGGCCGGCAGCAACCACTGGACTACTTGGTACCTTGTGATTTACACAACTCATCCAGGAGTGGCGGTGACTACAGTTTGATGCCACACAACTCACCTGGGACCAGTAGCAGCCTCCACAGAACTTGCACAACTTGGCTAGGCCTGGCAGTGCCTGCCACATAACTCACCTGAACAACTTGCTACCGCACAATTTTTGCAACTTTGCCAGACTTTTCCCATGGATATGCTGCCAGGGGGAGGAAAGGAGGGAAATATGAGAGCCAGTGTAGTGTAGTGGTTAACTATGTTCAGGGAGTCCCAGGTTCAAATCCCCACTCTGCCATGGACATTTGCTGGGTGACCTTGGGCTAATCACACTCTCTCAGCTTAATCTACCTCACAGTGTTGTGGTGAGGGTAAAATGGAGATGAGGAGAATGATGTTAGATACTTTGGGTCCTCATTGGAGAGAAAGGTGGGGTCTAAATGACGGAAATAAATAATAAATACAACGAATGATTTTGGGAGGGCAGATAAAAGACAGGTTGGTTGAGGAGTGGGAAGAAGAGAAGCAAGCAGAGAAAAGGATACGAGGATATGGGGGCTGCAGTTTAAATGGGCTTTGAGGGGAGATTGTGATCAGAACAAGCTTTCCTGCCATCTTAATTACTCATTCCCAAAGCCCGTTTAAGATTCAAACAAGGCGGCCTTCCCAACAGCTTCAGAGGTCATTAGGTGATCACATGCTTGGTGTCTTGCATCCCTTGCCCCAATTTCCCTCCATTATGTGGAATGCTGAAGAGAAGCCCCTTGCAAAATGCCCTTCCATTGGTGGCAACTAGGCAGAAGGAGACTTGCAACTGTGTTCTGGCTACCAAGGTCCCATAGCAACAGGAGGGCAGCACACATGCATGGTGCTCTTTCTTCTTCTTATCTTTCAGGGTATTTGGCCCCATTTTGGTATGGAGGGGGAAAGCCACATTTTATACATGTCTGGAGATTCCTGTGGACACACAGAAAACTCCTGTATTTGTGGGTGCTGCATCTTGAGCTAGCATGCCAGTGTTTGCTTGCCTTGCAAACCAGGATGCCAAACCGTAGTTTGTTCTCAGTTTAGAAACCTGGATAACAAGATAAAGCACAAACCATTATCTGCCTGCTAGAATGTAATTGCTGTGAACCCAGAAATAAATGTCTTGCCATACATGCAGGAAGGTGGATCCCAAGTATTTCCCAGGCTTGTTTTTGTAGCAACTATTTACAGCAGGGGAGTCAAACATAAGGTCTGGGAGCTGGATCCAGCCCCTGGAGAGCTCTTATTCGTCCCGTGAGCCAGTCATTCTCCCACTCTCAATCTGGGCTGGTGAGGTGTGGCCCAGCCTGACCAAGTGACATTGATGTCATACCTGGCCCTTGTAACAATTGAGTGCGACTCCCCTGATCTACAGTTTGCCATTATGTCTGAACTGAGCCAATGAATTTTCATTCTGTGCACACTTGGCAAAATAGACACGAGTTTATAACATTACAGCATACATGCAACTTGCAAACATTAAAGTGATATGCGTACAGAGAAGTTATTGTGTGTGATGTGTGGCTATTATTTTCTGCAAATAAAGCGTTCAGGATGTCCACACTAACCTTGTTAACAAGAAGCACTTTCCTCTATTAAAGTTGCTCTAACTACTAAGAAATGTTGTGTTGTGGACAAAAAAGAATTGCTGACTTGTTCTTGAGGAATGCAGCGCTTTATTTGTATTTCATTTCCTTTTATTGTTGTTCAGTGCGTAAGAAAAGAAACAGTCCAAAACAATACAGCTCTATATCTCTACAAAATATCTTACGGCAATGAATCCCAGGAGAGGTATGTGCTTTTTGCTATCGGGCTTTTAAATCAAGCTGATGGCTTGATTTAAGTTGTGTGCGGAGCAAAGGCTTTTTACTTGCAGCACAACTACCACCTACATCATTATCTCAGCTCTGGAAAAAAAGGCCTTTCAATTTTAATACAGTTTTCATTCAGACTTGCTTATCCTGTTCCAGAAGGGCTGGGCCATTTAATTATACACCCTAAAAGCCTAGTGTGTTCAGGAATTGTTGTTTGTGATTTTACCATGACAATTCATGCTCATGCCCCAAAAGAAAATCCTCCTGCCAGAAAAGACTTGCAATAGGTCAGGAACAGATGAGACTTGGGCAGACCACAGCCAAATTGCAGTATACTTAGACATAATGAAATGCTGCCAACTGTATCTCACCCATGATAAGTAAATGGCATAACCAGAAACATTCTTTGTGTCCTGGGTGGACAGGAAATATCATGCAGGCGAATCTTACACTTCATCAGTTCCAATTAATGTAGTGGCAAAAATGTCAAAGTAAACATGCATAAAATCAAGTTAGCTTGGGTAGTTTGAAGCTTTTCTCTCTTGATGCACTGGTTTGAAGGGAATAACTGGTGTTACAAATATTAATGTACATAATGACACATAAATTATTAACTATTACTTATCAGCAATGTGTCTTCATTAACTGTAGGGGAGCATTGTGTCTCTTTTTACTTCCTACTATTTATTTTCCTGCAATTCCTTGAACATAAGATAAAAGAGCAAGCCAACCAGTAAGACCTGATTCAGGCTTTTGGCTAAGAAAGTGTGCCCATTCTGATTGACCAGACATTCCTGTTCTGCTGAACTGCAATATTAAAAGCCATTCAAAAGTACTACTTGTACAGAAATATTACTATACATACTGCAGTAGAGAAACTGAGCTCAGTAATAACGCTAACAAAATCCCAATGCCCCAAAGCTTACAATCTCTAGTGGCGGTACGCTATGGAAATTTCCGAAAGGATGGTCCTGCAAAATGACATTTGGCTGCGCAGCAACCTGTAACCAGATCGGAAATAAGGTCTAGTGACTAATAACTGTAGGAACAAACCTGTTGTGTGATCTCATTTTAGCCTCCTCATGTCTCAGACCTCCTAAGACTAACATAGTCTTAGCAACAGGGAAAAGGGGAAACTCTCTCTGTCACTGGGTAAGGAAACTGGGAGGCACTCTGTGCTCACTGCCTCTCCACTGGCTCTAAGGATGTAGGAGAAGGGCAGCTATCCAAAGAACATCCCAAACCCCACATATATGATTATTCCGTAGCTGATACTTGTATGGATTTTATTCTTGATTTTTTTAAAATACTGATAGAAAAATATATAAAATACAGATTTTTTTAAAAAAAACATCCCAAGTATTACATAAAATATAATCACCTGTAGAACATCTGTGCTCCTAAAAACACAATTCTAATAAGGCCTCACAGAACAATTCTTACAGAATAAAACAAAGTGGTGGAAAAGACACATTATATTTACATGAAAGTGACATTTTAAACAAATAGAATAAGAAAAAAATATTGAAAACTGCAGTTCTCAGAACAACTTTCAAAATCCTTTCAAAGTTTATATTGGACTTGAATTAGTGCTGTAGTCAATGACGTGTCTTTTCTGAACTGTTTGAAAACTGAAACAACAGGGTTCTGTTCTTGTATCAGTTGCATCTTTGGACATTTTAAAAACAAAAACAAGACCACAACCATTTTTTTATGGGGATAAATTATCAAAGTTATCAAATTAACTCAAGTAACACAATAATTAACGGCATCCTGTAACTCATGTACAAAGGAATAATTTTCATCAATCCAAGTCTCCAAGTGTGTCATAGTATGCTCTGTTAATACGTCCATATTTTTAAAATCTCAAAAATTGTTTAATAAATCTATAATTCTGACTTTCACTGGAAATTAGTCATATGAGAACACTATGAGTTAGGAATTAATCCTTACTGAAAGGCTATAGCTGGAACACCAAGCACCCTTGGGGTACAATCCTAACCAGGTCTTCAGAAGTAAGTCCTGTTCCTAAGACTGCAGCCTTACAGGTTTAGAAAGGTACGTTTTGGATTGCATTACTGATGGATGTAAACTTCACTTGATTCAACTGAACTTATTTCTGAATAAATATCCATAGGATTGGGCTGCACCAGCCTTACAGTTCCACTGAAATCAACAAGACTTACGCTAACAGCCCATTCCCGACCTGGGAAGGCGAAAGGAGGCATGGAAGGGCCCGCACTGGCATCTGTGCCCCTTGCGCCGGCACCCAGGCCACTTGTGCCATTGCGACCGGCACAAACGCCGGTGTTGGGGTCGTATGCTGGCCTCCCAACGCTGCCATGGCAGCGTGGCCCTGGGACGCCAATGCGGCCTTTTGCCGGCACACATTTGTGCGCCATTGTCCCAGGGGAGCTTCCAGGGGCGGAGCAACCTTTAGGCAACTTCCTAACCCCACTTCAGGCCGGGAATGCCTCCTTTGCCCTTACTTGCATTTACGTTATTTTTTTAGGTGGTGTAACCCCGTGGAATGCTATGGAGCAGTTCCAAGGGGCTTGCAGGTAAGGGCAAGGTTTTGGCTTCAGTGGGGGTGGGGAGGCTGAATCCTCCTTCGGAGGTGGTGCCATCGTGCTGCCTCCAACCATCAGCGCAGCCCCTCTCCTCAGGAATGGGCTGCCAGAGGGCAATCCTGAAGGGTGGGGTAGATCCAAGGCGGCCAGGAACAGCGGAGCCGTGCTGCGTGCTCAGAGGCTTCCCAGCCACCGAGCCTAAAAAAGCATTTTAAAAAATAATGAAAAAGGGGGAAATGTCCCATTGAAAACAGCGAGGGTGTGCCACCAAAAAAGGTGGTGCAGCCCCGTCGCCGCTTAAGGGGGCATTCCTGGGGCAAAAGGGCTGTGGAAGCTGTCTAAAGGCAGCACCACCCCCGGGAACACCTCCCTCATACCGGCACAGACTTTCCCTTCTGGGAAAGCCCTGCCAGCGTGGCTGTGCTGGCGGCGCCTGGACACCGCCATGTTTGCCCCTGCGTCAGCAGAGGTGCCACCTTTTTCTGTGATAAGGTCGCACCTACGCCGGCATGGGGTCACGACGACTCCAAAGGAGCTACACCCCCCCCCTTCAGGAATGGGCTGCCCATCACTGACTCCCTTAAGTAAAATACACTAGCAAACCAGCCTTATTAGTAAATATATTTAGGGCTGACATATACTAATTTCCAAGTCATTTAAAAACAAGGGTACCTTCTTTTGAAAAATCTAGATCACGGCCCTGGGTTACATTTATTCTGATTAACATTTTATGCTGCCTGTCCACTGTATTCTTTCCAGGAAACAAACCTGTTATTTAAAGGGGACATCCATGTCTATAATAATGTGGCAAATATATGCTAGGAAACCATGGAGTGTCATGAATTGCTGGAATTTGTCCGCTCTATGACTGTGCACAACTTAATGGCGTTCACTGGAAGCATGTGACGAACAACGAGGAAACCTGTCTGCCGCATAAATTGTAAGTCAGCACTGACAAACATTGTGTTCTACCTACCAATTCAACACCAGATCTAATGAAAATGCAATCATAGTTGACTACTAAATAACTTACTCTAAGACTGACATTACATGCTAGCTCACAAAATGCTAATGACTCTGTAGTATAACAAGGAAGGACTTCTCCAGTGTTGTATTTGAGACAATTAAACAGTTTAAAAATGTATGCTGCTTCTTTTTGAAGACAATACATGCACCACAGGCAGCAATATGTGACTTAGCTGACAAACGCAGCAATAGCTATGATCTGTAGAATTCCTTCAAGCCCATACGTAACAAGCAGCACAGCATTAATAATGACATCTGCTCTCAGGACGTAAGTCTGCCACACCAAAAACCAGACAGACAGAATTACAGTACCAACAGAGATAACAAGACTGACCCCCAGGGGAGCCTCTTCTTCTGTCAGGTTCCCTTTAGTACCTAGTTAAAGCAAAAATATTACATGGGTTTCTACCTGATGCTAGAAACAAATGTGATCGTCCACCAGAATACAAATCAGAATTGAAAACAGTAAATCATGTACATATTGGCCAGTTAAATGGAAATCCAGTATAAGCGTAAAAATTAAAAGGAGCTATTTTTAACAGATACAGATCTATTTAAGGTCAGAAAACATTATATTTACGTATGTAGTGCAATGTACTGAACAAGGTCACTCAGACTGAAGTAAAGAACTGGGAGCATTTCAATCCACAAGGCTCCGGCCTTTGGACTCTTTATAGCTTGCCTGGAGAACTATCTTGCCTATAGAGTTATAATTGACAAATTTATATGGATTCTTCCTTTCTTTTAAAAAAAGCCAACTACAGCCCCTTATGTATGTTTCAGTCCTATTTTGACTCCTGCCTAATTTCCATACCCAGTAATAATATTGTTACTGATACAAACGATCAGGCATCCCAAACGACTGCACCATCTGGTGCGAGGCAGGCAGCGCAGAGCTAGGTATCTGGCTTGCTTCCAAAAGCTATAGCTCTCAACTGGAATCAGGATGAAGCACAGGGATTAAGGGTCAGCCCATCAATTTGCAAGGTGAAATCTATGTGTGGAGCCTGATTTATGTGCCAGGACAAGGAAACCAGGTTTTTCCCTTGGGTTGAATCATATTATAAGCTTTCAATTCTGGGTTTTATGCAGCAGCATACAAGATCAGGTTCTGTATCTAACACTACACCCTGTAATACCACAGATCAAATTTGTATTTATAGAGGCAGCTGTATTGAGTGCCAACAATAATTTTGCCATTTTTCAGCTTCTCTGTTTGTGGAGTAAGGAAAAAGATAATTTAAGCTATGCTACTTTAATTTACGACTAAAAAGCAGCACATCTTTGTTATGATGAAAGCACAGAACTAGTTCTATTGGATTTTACATTGCTTTTCTGTTGCTACAACCCTGTAAGGAGTCCTCTGCCATAGCTGAAACACAGAAAACCATTTGACTTTGCATCTTCCTGTCTTAGCCCTTGCATGCATTGAATGCAGCAATATTTTTTCAGATTCGATTAGACATTAGAATCTCTTTGCCAAAAGCCATGATTTATTTGCAGTTTAGGACAGATAGGTCAATCAGTCATTTTAATGTTTAACATTTAGCATTTAAATACCTTGTAAAACAATCAGTTAGCTATCTTGAATCAGCAGCTTTAACATGTAACTTTACAAAGAGATTAATATTTAACAACAATCTTAATGTGCACAGTGCTATTCAACTTACCAAAGTATAGTCGGATGGATTCTAAAATGGCCATAATGAACAGCAACAGAAGATCAAGAGCCAAGAAATTATTTGGATAAGTGAAAACTTGGCCTGTCAAAGAGTAAAGCATGAATTGCAGAAAAAGAAAAAAAAAGTGGAAGACAAAAGTTACATTAGCTCTACAGTACTCAGCAGAAGTGTCTGGTAGTTGTGTATCTGAAATAACTTACTTTTATAAATAATCATCAATAGGGTTGCCAAGAAATAAAATATATAATAAACTCCATTTAAATAGAAAAGAACCTGTAAGGAGACAGATGACAACTGGCAATTTCTGTTAAGGAAATCATTTTACAAGTAGTTTGATCATGTTGTAAGTGTTTCTCTCTCCATCAAATTCCAACCATAATTCCACCCTATTATCTTGAATGCTCATATTATTTTGTCAGACTTAACTAAGATTTGAATAACTGGTAGGACAACCATTGCTGTAAGTCCCCATGGGGAAAAAAGACTAATAAAAGTTTTCTGAACAAATAAACAAATTTCATTTAACAAGCCACCAAGCTGCTTTTGTTTTGATCCTATAGCATTTGCTCACCATGCTCAGAAAAAATAACAAGGCCAATGCCTGTGCTAGCTAGCTTATCAGAACCTTACTCAACATAGCTGAACCCCATACATGTAACCCTAAAATGCAGGGGGGCTTTGTGAAGAGTTAAAATTAGCAAGACTAAAGTCAGAAGCTGATTCATTTTTGGAAGCCATGCCTTGGCTCTAGATGGGGAAAATGGAGGACAGTATGGTCTAGCCGAGTCCTGACCTGGTTAGCTCAGGCTAAGCAAGGTCGACCCTGGCAAGTATTTGGATGGGAGACTTCCAAGGAATACCAGGGTCATCACGCAGAGGAAGGCAATGGCAAACCATCTCTGAACATCTCTTGCCTTGAAAACCCTACAGCGTCAACATAAATCAGCTGTGACTTGACGGCAAAAAAACCCCAAAAAAGGTCTAGCAGATAACGTGCTACATTTTGATGCAGAAGATCCCCAAAGTTAAAATCCCTGTTGAATCATGACACTTTCTAGATGGTCTTGTAAAAGTCCCACCAGTCTTGGCCTGACTTGTCTCACAGCTGCTATGAAGATAAATGGAGTAACAGTTGCAAAACATTTTGTAAACTGAAATGTGATATAGAACCTAGCAATAATCTTGATAAGGATAAACAGAAATGCCTGCAAAAATGAGAACCAAGTGCTCACATGAGGTTCCACAGTTCAGTCCATGCATACACACTATACCAGGCCCAGGTCAGAGAGATAGTCCACAAGCAAGGCATTAATTGGAACACTATTGGATTCCCCCCCTACCATTTCTCCATTTTGCTCAGTGAAAACAGTACTAAAATAAACAACTGTCATGGAAATTCAAAGGCACCAGCCTTCAGCAGTTAAAGCATTACTATGTAGGCACTATGTATAATCACCAGTCTTGCTGAGACATTTCAGAAAGTATAGTACTTGCCGGACACAATGAGCATGACCATTGTCACACTTCCCATAGCCAAGTCTTTTCTTAGTAAAAATGAAGGAAGTGAAGCCAAATTAAATTAAGTTAGCAGAGGATTTTGATATTAAAATCTTACCCCATGTAAATGTTACATTTGCTTATATGTTAAGAAACAGTGCTTCTCCATTCAGAGTGAAAGTCTAGCAAGTCAACCAGGTGAATCCTCGTTTGCAGAGAGGATTTTATTGAAACCAAACTGGATGCTCGCATTCCCCAGAATAAAAGAAGGAACAAAAATGAACAGGGCATTGTAGTAGAAGAAATATTTGAACACTTATTGTTTTCATGCCATTTGGGAACTCCTTCCAGTTATATCATTCCTACCTCGTGTGAAGTTACTTATTTCACGAGAATCATTCTTCATTGTCCAGCATATGGATCAATCAGAGCCAACATACCCATCTTCTCCATATCTCCTTTTAATACAATGAACTTAGAATTTATCTGAGAAATTTTTATAAAATAAGAGTCTTCAGGAGGAATACTTTTCATGTTAACTTGTCTACAGGGAACCCTGGGATATCTCAAGTTCTTATTTGTGTGTTATAGTGAGTATATTCATACAAGGCTCGTGTGAGCCCTAAAACATTCCTAATACTCCCTTTTGACTGCACATTGCATTGTAGATTAACTGTGATGGCAAAATTATCTTCAGTTTATCATTATTCATCTAATTCAGGAACCACCTGATACAACTTCCAAAGAACACTCTGAAAACACTTATATAAAGAGCAGAATGGTTTGTCTATATGAATGCAAAAGGAAGGATACAACAACTGACGTTCTTCCTGTACACAAAAAAACAAAAACAAAAGCTGAAAAAATACATTTTGGGGAACAAGGATTTAAAAGTTATCAATGGCTAAGCAGAAATGACTTCCTTCTTGTCTTTTGGGGAGGCAGCAGTTTCCTGAAGCAATCGTTTTAGGCTATGACTGTAGCTGATTTAGAGCATGCATATTATATCTTCAAACAAAGATATAATATGGAATATCTCACCTGTACCAAAATCCAAACCAAGTGATAAGGGGCAAGAAAAGGATGTTTCTTGGCATGGTAAAAAATCCTCAGGTCTGCCATATGTTCTTAAGTAGAATACATATTTGTTACTCTAAGTTCATTTTAAAAAGATCCCTTGGACATACAATTTAAATCTGTTATTTAGATCTGTCTCTAGCAATAATTGGAATTGAAGGATTTTACCATGCCCGGCAACATCCTTTTCACCTCACTCTTTTTTTCTTTGACATTCTTTCTGATGAAAACTTTTGGTGAACTTGAAAACGTGCTCATTCTTTTCTAACATCTTGCAATTGTTTCTTTGGGATTTTTCCTGACAGATCTACCTGGCCACATATAATTTTTGAATATATTTTAAAGATTATGTTGAGCTCTTCAAATGTAATCCAGTGATTCGGAGAACTTCCCTGTTGACCCCTAGTAAATTAACTGGGCTACACTTTCCTAGTTTGCTAATTATTTCAGCAGAGTTCTGACTTGGTCTTCCACTCAAGCTGTAATCACTGCCAAACAGACGCCTTCTTCATAACAGCCCCACTGGATCAGATCAAAGGTTCATCTACCATAGCCTTCAGCGTTGTAATAATTACCACCGTGGAAAGGTAAGAAACAAGTCTCTGATAATAAACAAGTCTTAAATGTGTAAATTTTCAGTGGACTGGAGGAGTGTGAACAAACCTAACTCTAACCTACAAAACAGAAGTGCTATGGATTAGGTATACAGATGCTCTAACATAGTCACACAGTCCGTTATGGATGGGGTTGTGCTTTCCTTGAGTGTGGTTTGCAGTGCTTTCCTTGAGTGTGGTTTGCAGTGCTCTTGGCCTCTTTCCCATCCCTGGATATTTAGATCAGAGTACTTTTTACCTGCTCAGGGTGATTCACCAGTTGTGGCTGTTCCTGAAGAAGGCAGACCTGGCCCCAGTCACAAATTCTTTAGCAAATTTGAGATTTGTCTTCTGTAATATAGGGCTGCCTTTGAAAACGGTTCAGAAACTGCAAGTGGGGCAGAATGCGGCACGCACAGCGCTAACTGGTATTTGCCATGCAGATGTCTTTTCCATTTTACATCACTGGTTTCCAGTTTTTTTCTGGGTCCAATTCAAGGAGCTGGCATTGACTTTAAAGCCCTAAACAATTTGGGTGCAAAGTACATGTAGGTCTGCCTGAATCCACATGCTCTAAGACTGAAGCAGCAATGCTATAGGAACCCATATTGTTCGAAGTGCATGTTTCAGTAGTCCGTGCACAGTCCTCCTCATAGTGGCCGCTTCTCAACTTTGGAATTCTCTCTTGCAAGAGCTACATTTGAGCTTCTCATAACAACATCAATAAGTTCTAGAAGGCTTTAGTGTTAAGTCAAAGAAGGTAACGATTGAAATGTAATTACAAAGTAAGTTCCAATATAATGTAATAATCTGGAGAATTAAAATTTTAATAATCAAAAATAAGTTATAGAAGGCTTTGGGTGGAGTTTGAATCTTTAGCTGTAGATTGGTCTTAATATCTCAAAGTTTTATTGTTATTACTTATGTGGTCTTTTCAATATAAGTTATGCATATTTTAATGGAAAGACAGCATATACATGTTCTAAGTCCGTGTTGGCGAACCTATGGCACGCGTGCCGACTCTGGCACGCGTAGCCCTCTCTGCCGGCACGCGCCCGGCCGCCTCCACTCCCCCCCCGGGGAAGCAGCCTTCCTTCCCGGGCTGGAGGCGAGGGGTCGAGGCGCGGCTTTGCCTGGCCCCGCGCCACGGGCGGTCCGCAGCGACTCCGGATTGGCTCCTCACGCCCGAGGTCGGACTGGGAGGCGCTTCAGAACGGGGGCGGGGACAGCGGGCGAGCCGGCAGCGGTCGCCCTCAGGGCCCGCCTGCCCGCCCGCCCGCTGAAAAAGGCCCCCGAAGCCCGGGCCGCCACCTGCGGCGCCTCCTCTGCTCGGCCAAGAGGAGCCGCCGCCGCCGCCCCGGTTCTGCCCAGTGCGCAGCCCAGCCAAGCGGCCTGCGAAGCGGCGCCGGGGAGCGGGAGCGGCCCGTGCGGTGGGGGGGGGGGCGTGCTGCGGTGGCGGCCGGCAGGACTTGCGCCCAAGCAGCCCCCGGAGCCTCTGGGAGGAGGAGTAAGAAGGCTCCTGGCCCAGCCTGGGCTCCGCTGCAGCTGCCAGAGAAACGCAGCGGAGCACGGCCCTCTCTGAAGCCGCAGCGTGCAGGAATGCTGCGGCCCCTTTAAACCCCCTCTCGCCATCGGCAAGAGGAGGCGGGAGGCGGGAGGAAGACGCTTCCCCCAAGCCGGGAAGGCGAAGCGTCCCTGCACGCCGCGCGGCACAGGGATTGAAACCCCTCTCGGCCGCCGCGGAGGGAGGGAGGGGGGAAGAAGAGGAAAAAGCCAGTCGCTCCCTCCCGGGGCCGGAGCATCCGGGTGGGAGCCGATCAGGTGGAGGACTTTTGTGGACTGGGGGGGGGAGAGAGGTGGGAAGGCTGAAGCCCGGTCGCAGGGAGCCGGCTGTGTGTGTGTGTGAAGGCTTTTCTCTCTTTTCTTCCTTTTTCTGTCACTCTCCTATTCTTTCTCTCCTCTTTTTCTGTCTCTTTCCCCCCCTCTTTTTCTCTCTCCTTTTCTTTCTCTCTCTCTCTCTCTCTCTCTCCTTTCCATGCTTCCTTTCTGCCTTCTTTCTGTCTTTCATTCTTTCCTTCCTTCCTTCTTTCCTTCCTTCTTTCTGTCCTTCATTCCTTCCTTCCTTCTTTCTGTCCTCCTTTCTTCCCTTCCTTCCTCCTTTCCTTCTTTCTGTCCTTCTTTCCTTCCTTCCTTATTTCTGTCCTTCATTCCTTCCTTCCTTCTTTCCTTACTTCTTTCTGTCCTTCCTTCCTTCTTTCTATCCTTTCTTCCCTTCCTTCCTCCTTTCCTTCTTTCTGTCCTTCATTCCTTCCTTCCTTCTTTCCTTGCTTCTTTCCTTCCTTCCTTCTTCCTTTTCTTTCCTTCTTTCTGTCCTTCCTTCCTTCCTTGCTACTTTCTTTCCTTCCTTCCTTTCCTTCTTTCCTTCCTTCTTTCCCTGCTTCCTTCCTTCTTTCTGTCCTTCATTCTTTCCTTCCTTCCTTCCTTCTTTCTTTCCTTCCTTCCTTCTTTCCTTCCCTGCAGATCAACCGCAGGCTGCAAGCTGCGCCCCCCTGGCACCTTGGTTGCCTGGGCCCACCGCTGGCTGCCTTCCCACTTGGGAGGAGGGGGAAGACCTGGGGGAGCTGAGGCACCCTCCAAGCCTTCTCTGCATAGCCTCCCCTAAGGTTGCCAACCTCCAGGTGGTGGCTGGAGATCTCCTGCTATTACAACTGATCTCCAGCCAATAGAGATCAGTTCCCCTGGAGAAAATGGCCACTTTGGCCATTGGGCTCTATGGCTGTGCAGTCTTCCTCCCCAAACCCCGCCCTCCTCAGGCTTCACCCCCAAAACCTCCCGCCAGTGGTGAAGAGGACCTGGCAACCCTAGCTTCCCCCCCCACACACACACACCAGGAGATCTACGCCCGGTATGGCCCCCGAACGATGTTATAAATATGCAATGGCCCTTGGCAGAAAAAAGGTTCCCCACCCCTGTTCTAAACTAAAACCTCAGTATTCAGGTTAAATCGCCGCATTGGCACTCGGCGATAAATAAGTGGATTTTGGATTGCAGTTTGGGCACTCGGTCTCTAAAAGGTTCGCCATCACTGTTCTAAGTAAATACAAGCTCGGGTCGAATTATTCCTTACATTTGTATCCACCTTTCCTCCTCAGTGTTTAGGGAGGCATGCATAGTCTCCTCTACTCTGTCCCATTTTATCCTCACACCAACAGTGTGAGGAATGGTTAGCTGAAAAAATAGTGATTGGCCAGAAGTCACACAGTGAAGTTAACGGAGTAGGCATTTGAACCCAGCTCTCCGCAGTCTCACTGTGCTACACTAAGCCATTGAAATGAATGGGTTTAGACTGGAGTAACGCATTTGGATGGGAGACCACCAAGGAATACCAGGGTTGCTGTGCAGAGGAAGCCACTGGCAAACCACCTCTGTTAGTCTCTTGCCACTTGAAGGCACTTTACACACACACACAACTCTGCATAGGATTGCATTGTAAATCTGTTAAAGTCAATGAGGTTAGAAGAATGTAACTCTTTTTAGAGTGGCACTGTGAGTCCTCTGTTACACCACTTTTGGTTCTCTGTGTACTCTCAAATATCTCCACGAAAACATTAAAAAAGCTCAACTATTTAGCATTAGGTTTTCTAGGTCAGGGCTGTTTCTACTTGCAACCCCTGTTCACCCAAGAACTTTTTACACGACCCCGGGTATATAAAATAGGTAAACCAATCAAACATTTACTGATAATAAATCATAAAGAAATTTATTTTAAAACAATTCTTTAAGTTTAAAACAATACATATAATTTTACTATTAAAGACGAAAGAAAATTTGCATACTAATAAGATGGCCGTGCTTGTTTCGCAACCCCCACATTAAGTGGGAGCTGCTACCCACAGTTTAAGAAGCTTTGATCTAGGTAATACTGCAAGTCATAACCAATAGAAAGATAACTCAATACTTAAAAGGCTGTACTCCTCAGCAAACTTACTAATAGTAAAATCTCCCTGCAACCACTGAGACTTTGGTCTTATCCTCAAAGAAGTGGAAAAGGGCAAGAGTCCAGTAGCACTTAAAGACTAACAAAAAAAATTTCTGGTAGGGTATGAGCTTTCATGAGCCACAGCTCACTTCTTCAGATACAGCTAGAATGTGAATCCATCGGTCTTTTAAGTAGAGGAGAGTGAATTCAGACAAGCATTAGTACGCTACCCACGGCTACCCACCGTGAATTATCCTCAAAGAAGTGTTAAACGTCCAACGAGAAAGCCCAGTAAATATGCTTAGGATCATGTTGCAAAGTTGCAATCTTTACTCGGGAGTAAGCCTCAGTGAATACAACGGTACTTACTGCCGAGTAAGAAGATCCAGGACTGGGCCGCTACGTGCACTGACATTTTGTTTTACTGATGCCATGGTAACGTCTTTATTTCCCCCAAAGGTAACACCTGCTCTGGGCCAGATTATCAGCCTGTGAGGCGCTCGACTGGAGTAATCCAAGAGAAGCCCTTCCTCTATGATCTTCCCTGGCCATTTATGCTTGGTAATTAGCAGCGCATGGCAGGCTGAATTGCCCCACATATTTTTTTTTAGTTTTTCAAGGTGAACCATCATTCAGGAAGTGACTGCAAAACCAGCACATACCTGCTTTGCACTACTTAAAAGTCAAAGGTCCCCTGTGCAAGCACCGGGTAGGTCATTCCTGACCCATGGGGTGACGTCACATCCCGACGTTTCCAAGGCAGACTTTGTTTATGGGGTGGTTTGCCAGTGCCTTCCCCAGTCGTCTTCCCTTTACCCCCAGCAAGCTGGGTCCTCATTTGACCGACCTCGGAAGGATGGAAGGCTGAGTCAACCTTGAGCCGGCTACCTGAAACCGACTTCTGTCAGGATTGAACTCAGGTCGTGAGCAGAGCTTGGACTGCAGCTTTACCACTCTGCGCCACGGGGCTCCCCCTCGCATTACTTAATTTTTTTATTGTTTCTTTTTATACAAATTTCAAATATATATTTCTTATTCCACATACCTTGTTTGTATAACCCCCCCCCGCATTACTTGAGAGCCCCTTTAACGCGACCTTTTTTTGCGTTTGCCCCGCCCCCGCCGAGAAGAATCCCCTCAAGGAAGCATGCGAAGTCACGGCCGCGCGGTAGCTACGCAACTGGCGGTTGCTAATGGCCATGCGAACAAGGTGGGGTGGGGTGGAATTGCTTCTTTTTGCTTCGGGACCGTGAATTTTAAAGGCCGCGTTTAAAAAAAGAAGAGCTTTAAAATTGACCCTGCATAAACGGCCCCCGTGTAAATAACAGACACCTCGGCGCTCGCAGCGTCTCCTTCTCACCTCGCCTAACAGCCGCCATTGTCTACCTCTCGCCCTCAATCCCGCCTCGTCTCCCCCGCCCCCATCCCGGCATCCCTTGCGCAGCGTCACTGGGCTTTCGCGTTGCCGTTCGTTGGTCCCCGCGCGCCCGAGGGTGACGTCGCCGCTCCCTCTCCAGCTCGGAGGCGTTCGGGCGGAATCGGACAGCTCCGATCGTCTCGGATCGTCAGGGGCGGGATTCAGAAACCCTTCGTTCCCGATCGCCCCCCCCCCCGAGTTAGCTCACAATCGGAAGGACTCGGGCCTCTTCGGCTTCTTCGCAGGAGCGGCCTAGACCCGATCGGGCACCTTCGCGAGTTTCCGGACTGCCGCTCGACCTCTTCGGAAGAGGTCGGCTAAAATCGGGGGTTGTTCGTGCGGGTTCGGGGAGGCTCGGCTCGCTTCGCCCTCGGCCGCGCTCGGGAGAGGCCTCGGACAGGATCGGAGGAGGCCCTGGGCAGTTCGTTGCCTCACTCGGGATCCCGCCAAGCCGAGCTCGGGTGAGATCGGAGACTCTCGGTCCCTCGGACGCGCTTAGCGAAGTTCGTCCCTCCCCCCCCCCGCCCCCCTTCTCCATTCGGATGGAGGACTCGGACTCGGCCGCGAAGCAACTGGGCTTGGCCGAGGCGGCCGCCGTAGCTGCCGCCGCTGCAGTGGCTGCAGCGGCGGCAGCTGCCGCGGCCGCAGAAGGCTCGGAGCAGCAGCAGCACCAGCGGCATGTCGAGGCGGCCGGCTCGGAGGCGGAACCGGAAGAGGAGGTGACGGCGGTGACCGTCATGGCGGCAGACGCCGAACACCTCGAGATGGGGGCCGAGTCCCTGCCGAGCGCCGACGAGGCCGCCGCGGCCGCCTTCGCAGGTCAGCGTCCGCGCGCATGCGCAGGAATGTGACGGGCGCATGCGCAGGAACGTGATTCGCGCGCGATCCCAGTTGAGGAGGCGCGCGGGTCACGTGCGGATGGGCCGCCGACCCGTTTCAAACCGCAGCTTGGTTTCCCACGTTGCTTCAAACACGGTGCTTTCCCCCAAAGGAATCATTTCTTACGGTATCTTAGCTTCCCTTCGTGAAGCGTGCAGACGTCACCCAAACATATCACCCTCCGTGATCTATCAAACATATATGGCCATGCTGGCCATAATTAGACGAGGAATAGAGAATAAAACTGCTGATATCATACCGCCCTTGTACAGATCAGACTGTGAAGAGCTCCAGAAGGATCTCTGCATACTGGAAGAATATTTCAACCTGTTCCGTCAATGACCTGGAGTAACAGTGAAGTAGCCAAGTTTGCAGATGACACCAAATTATTTAGGGTGGTTAAAACAAAATCAGACTGTGAAGAGCTCCAGAAGGATCTCTGCATACTGGAAGGATGGGCATTAAAATGGCAAATGAGATTCAGCGTAAGTGTAAAGTGATGCATATTGGGGCAAAAAATCCCAACTTCACATATACACTGATGGGATCTGTGCTGGCAGCAACAGACCAAGAAAGGGATCTTGGGGTGGTAGTGGATAGCTCGTTGAAGATGTCAACCCAGTGTGCGGCTGCTGTAAAAAAGGCGAATTCCATGCTGGCCATAATTAGACGAGGAATAGAGAATAAAACTGCTGATATCATACTGCCCTTGTACAAATCTATGGTGAGACCACACTTGGAATACTGTGTTCAGTTCTGGTCACCACACCTCAAAAAGGATATTGCAGAGCTTGAGAAGGTGCAGAAAAGAGCAACCAAAATGATTAGGGGACTAGAGCAACTGTCCTATGGGGAGCGGTTAAGACGCTTAGGGCTGTTTAGCTTGGAAAGAAGGCGGCTGAGGGGAGACATGATAGAGGTCTATAAAATTATGCATGGTTTGGAGAGAGTGCACAGTGGGTAGCCGTGTTAGTCTGTCTGCAGTAGTAGAAAAGGGCAAGAGTCCAGTAGCACCTTAAAGGCTAACGAAAATATTTTCTGGTAGGGTATGAGCTTTCGTGAGCCACTTCTGAAGAAGTGAGCTGTGGCTCACGAAAGCTCATACCCTACCAGAAAATATTTTTGTTAGTCTTTAAGGTGCCACTGGACTCTTGGAGAGAGTGGGCAGGGAGAGGTTTTTCTCCCTCTCCCATCATACTAGAACACGGGGTTATCTGCTGAAGCTGGAGGATGAGAGATTCAAAGCTGAGAAAATGAATTATTTCTTCACACAACGCATAGTTAAATAGTGGAACTCCCTGCCCCAGGATGTGGTGATGGCTGCCAGCTTGGAGGGCTTTAAGAGGGGAGTGGACATGTTCATGGAGGAGAGGGGTGTTCGTGGCTACTAGTTAAAATGGATACTAGTCATGCTGCATACCTATTCTCTCTAGTATCAGAGGAGCATGCCTATTATTTTGGGTGCTGTGGAACACGGGCAGGATGGTGCTGCTGCAGTTGTCTTGTTTGTGGCTTCCTAGAGGCACCTGGTTGGCCATTGTGTGAACAGACTGCTGGACTTGATGGGCCTTGGTCTGATCCAGCATGGCTTTTCTTATGTGTGTGAGCCAGTCTTGAGGCTGATGAAAGGCAAGAGCTGCTGCTTTCATCCCTGTCCTGGTCCTTTTGTGTGACCCTACTTCTCCCAGGAGCTTGTATATTCTGCCCCCAACAAAGGGTTGCTTTACGTTTAACAGCTGCCCAACAATTTAAAAAACCAAGCAGTTGCAGCCCCCTGTTTCTCACCAAGGCGTTATAATCATGCCAGCGGAAATTTGCACTTTTTTAATATCTGAGTGTTGGCCAGTTGTAAAAGGAATAGGACAGGAGTGCTGTCAGAGGAGAAATTCTGGCGACTACAACACAACAACTGTTTTATAAGGTACAGGCACATCTGGTTGCCTTAGCATGCTACATCTTACATGCTTACGGCACGATATATGAAACATATAAAATATCCAAATAAAAACAGGCAGTTTGAAATGTATGCTATGCCTCATTCAGTCAAGTTTTAACCCTGAAGCTGAAGTAGAAAATTGTATGTACATTTCAAAAGTGTAGTGATCCTGTCTTCTGTTGCTTTTGACCACTTTACAAACTAATTACAAGTTTTGTACTAGTAACTAATGTATTCTGATTCCCTCTGTTCACATGGCCAGTGTTTATAAATGTTTATATTAGCATACCTCGGAGATATTGCAGGTTCAGTTCCAGACCATCACAATAAAGTGAATATTGCAAATCACACTAATATTTTTTGTTTCCCAGTGCATATAAAAGTTACATTTACACAATACTGTGGTCTATTAAGTGTGAAATAGCATTATGTCTTAAAAATGTTCTGTAATAATAATGAAAAAGTTTGAAATATTGCAAAAATTACCAAATTGTGACATAGAGACACAAAGTGAGCACATGCTGTTGGAAAAATGGTGCTGACAGGCTTGCACAATAAAACGAGGTGTGCCTGCATAAATGTTTGCTTCGTGTACTGTAATTTATAACCTCAAAAGAGAGAAACAGCACAGATGCGTTGTTTGTTTCACCAAAAGAGAAAAGTAATGGAGCAGATATGCAATTGCATGTTTTACTTCTTGGGGTTTATCAGATCCTTATTAGGATATGCCAAAGCATTCATTCTTAAATTTTTTATGGTCATATCTTACAGAAGTGACCACAGTAACGGTAGCCAACGTGGGTACCTCTGCAGACAACGTATTCACCACTTCAGTGGCAAATGCAGCATCTATTTCAGGACATGTGCTGGTAAGGGCAGGGTTGATCCAATATTCATTTTTAGATATTTAGTACTACCTTTGTTATAAGTAACACTAAATTTAAACAAATCTGTGGCTGTAACAGTTCACTGATCCAGTTGCATGCTATAGTGGCATCTTGTGTAGGGCTGGCAAAATAAATCTGTAATCCCATTACAGGCAATCTCGCCATTACACCAAAGTAAATTCAAGTTTGCTACCACGGATGCTCAACAGGAAACTGCAGCCAGTCACTTCTCCTTGACAAATATGTACCTATACATGTGCCAAGTGTCTATAACTGCTTACTTCAGTACATGTTGTGCTGATCAGCATGGTAACCATACTGCACCTTAGATTTTTTTTTTGGGGGGGGGTCCTAGGCCTGCTCCAATTATATCTCACCATGCTGTCTACATTAATGTCCAAGATACATAATTACTTTATGTATGTCAGCAACACTTCCTATTCAGTAACATGAGCGTGTCCTGGGCCAAGCCCCAGGTTGTAATTAATATGGCCTCAGCATTCCTTGAAGAGCCCCGTGGCTCAGAGTGGTAAGCTGCAGTACTGCAGTCCAAGCTCTGCTCACAACCTGAGTTCGATCCCGACAGAAGTTGGTTTCAGGTAGCTGGTTCAAGGTTGACTCAGCCTTCCATCCTCCCAAGGTCGGTAAAATGAGTACCCAGCTTGCTGGGGGTAAAGGGAAGAAGGCAGTGGCAAACCACCCTGTAAACAAGGTCTGCCTAGAAAACGTTGGGATGTGATGTCACCCCATGGGTCAGGAATGACCTGGTGCTTGCACAGGGGACCTTTACCTTTACCAGCATTCCTTGAGCCCCAAACCACCTGTTTATTTCCCAGTGCAGCAGCCCATAGGCTTGGGCAGTGTAATTTCTCGGCTGTGCAAAGGACGGAGGATATGTCTTCCCTGTGACTATAAATGCATTGCTAACTCATTGCCCGTGCGCGACTAATGTAATCCAGAAATGTGTTTATGCATTCGTCCCAGTCTGAAGGTCTTTGTGCGCAGCAGAAGACTGCGAACCGTGTACCCAACCAACAGAAAATAAGAAGTTAGAGTGCTATGGATTCCATCTCCACCCCCTGCCTCACATATACAAATCCACATTCATCTTTGAGTGATCTATGAAGAAGATGTTAAGAAACATAAAACAGAACAGGTTGTACTGTCTGAAATTCTATTTCTTCTGCAGTCTGGGAGAACAGCTCTTCAAATTGGGGACAGCCTGAACGCCGAGAAGGCCACTCTGATTGTGGTTCACACAGATGGCAGCATTGTAGAGACTGCAGGGCTCAAGGGGCCATCTGCTCCTCTCACACCAGGTACAGCATTGTTTATTGTTGTGGGTTTTTTTAAATTGTCACGACTAAATGTTCATTTAATGCATAGCCAGGAAATGGATGGTAGGTTTTTGTGTAAGGAAGTTGTATCTATTCTCTCTAATATCAGAGGAGCATGCCTATTCTATTCGGTGCTGTGGAACACAGGCAGGATGGTGCTGATGCAGTCGTCTTGTTTGGGGGCTTCCTAGAGGCACCTGGTTGGCCACTGTGTGAACAGACTGCTGGATTTGATGGGCCTTGGTCTGATCCAGCAGGGCTTTTCTTATGTTCTTAGGAGGTAAAAGGTACACATGACTAGGGACTGTTCTGTTGACATATGGCTAATGTACTTTCTAACCATCCATTTCTATATCGGTTAAATTTACTTACTTAAATGATAAATAGGTTAAATTTACTTACCTAAATGATACTACTCATTTAACCTATAGGTTTTGAATAGGCGAACAGGTTAAGAAAAATATTTGGATTTACGGCAATCAGTATCATGAGCATAATCATGTTACAAACAGAGTATAAATCAATGGGACTTCTGTGTAACATGTTAAGGATTAGGCTGTGTGTTCAACTACATGGAAACACATTGATAGATCGAAGTAAGGGTAATATGTTTTACCCAGTATTTTAGGTAGCTACTGCTCCCATAATTTATTGTCCTGTTAATTATAGGATGTTTTGGAGATTGTTAATTCATAGGTCTCCGTAAATTGGAGATGACTTGACAGCACAGAACACACCCACACAGACACACATACTTTGTCCTTTTCAGTGAAGATTTTATTCTCTGACTGTAAACTTTTGTTTAACTGCCAAACTGTGAGAGCCAGCTATGTTTCTTTACTTTTTTCTGTAGTAAAGGCAGAAATTCAGCCTTAGTTTATTATGCTTTTTTTTTCCATTAAGGGCCTCAGTCTCCTCCTACTCCTTTATCATCTGGCCAAGAAAAAGGTGGAACAAAATATAACTGGGACCCTTCAGTGTATGACAATGAACTGCCTGTACGATGTCGAAATATCAGTGGTATCTTGTACAAAAACCGGCTTGGCTCAGGTAAGATGTCTCATCTTAAGAAGAACATAAGAGCCCCGCTGGATCAGACCAGTGGTCTATCTAGTCCAGCGTACTGTTTCACACACCAGCTGACAAGTTGCCCTGGAGAGCATAGGCACCAAGGTCTTCCTCTGATATTGCCTCCCAGCACTGGTATTTGGAGGTTTGCTGCCTCTGTATATGGTGGTTTCCTTAACTCACCATGGCTAGTGACCATTGATGGAACTCTCTTCCATGAATCTGTCTAACCCCCTTTTAAAGCCATATCCACTTTTAGCCCTCACTATAGCCATCTACTTATAGCCATTACATCATGTCCACTGGCAGTGAATTCCACAATCTAATTGTTCGTTGATTAAAGAAGCATTTCCTTTTGTCTGTCCTGAATCTGTTGCCCATCAGCTTCATTGGGTGCCCCTGAGTTCTAGCATTATGGGAGAGGGAGAAAAAGCTCTCTGTCCACTTTCTGCCCACATGCATAATTTTATAAAACTCTACTATTTCCCTCCTTAGCCTCATTTTTTTATCTAAATTGAAAAGTTTAATACTTTTCAGGCTTTCCTTGTGAGAAGGGTGATCCAACACCTTAATTGTCTTGGTTATTTTTGATCTGCGAGGATCAGCATTTCTTCTTCAAGCTTTTGGGTAAAAGTGGGTCAACTCTCAGCCACGGTCAAGAGTCTTTTGTAGAACTGAATTAAATCATTCCCAAGTTCCATGACAAATTGTTGTTGTTTTTTTGCCCGCATTATGATATCATAATGACCACCGAGGATCACATACCAGTTGAGAGTCTTTCTGGGCTCCTGCCTCAACTCCAGATATTTTGTTCTGACTCAATAATGTTTGTTGGATGTGCCATCCGAAGTCAGGGCTCTTATTTTTATAGCAGACATAGCTGGCCAGACTTTGACTCATTTTGAGTCAAGGCAGTAACCAAAGGATATGGTTCCATTGATTGCAATCTCAGCATTGTTGATTGTTTATCTCAGCATCTAATGTCCAAATGTGAGGAGCACTCCTTACTTGTTCCAGGAAAAATGAATGGGGTATATACTGAAGAAGTAGGAGCATTTACATTGGCAGTAAATAGGATGTGAGGAAGGAGACTTGAGTTTCTACTCCCTGTGCTAGGGGAAATGCTAGTGTGAAAGTTCCTTCATCTTCGTGTCTTCAAGGCAGTCCCGCATGGGTCTGCGCAGGCGTAGGCCAGCCGTGGGGAAGTTTCTTACTAGTTTCTAGAAGCTTCAGCACCTCCGGAGCGCTCCCCCTCCCTTTTCCCCGCCCAGGCAGTCACATGATGGAGGTGGGGAGAGCGTTCCTCCCTCAGTTCTCGTCGCTGTGGGGAGAGGACGTGTCTGGCTCAGCATCTCGCCAGACATTTCTTCTCAGCATTTTTCTTCAAATTTGACAGAGTGTGGCCTTATTAAAAAAGTGTGCCAAATGCACATGAAAATGGCGCAAACTACGACCACTGTCAGTGCCTTTTCTGCCCGGGGGAGGGACACATGCCTGAGAGTTGCTCATCCTGTAAGTTATTTACTCCCAAAGCTAAGCATGAGCAGCACGTCTAAAAGCTGTGTTGTGGGAGAAATCGCTCAAGGTGATAGATAAGCCTCCATCTCACAGCGTGGTTGATCCAATGATTAAGAATTGGCCTGACAACTTACTGGAAGTCATGGTGGCCTCCCGGAAATTATCCACTCGCTGCTCGTATGTAGCAAAGTAAAGATGATTTACTAAGTGGGCTTCCTCATGGAACATCTGACTAGAGATATGTCTTCTCCCAGGTATCTTCACTTCACCTGGTAGAGCTCAAAGAAACTGGTCTATCCACTAACTCTGTGAAGGTACACCTAGCAGCCATCTTGGCCTTCCACTTTCTGGTCAAATCACACTTGGTCTTTTCTACACCCTATGCAGACAAATTCCTGAAGGGCCTACATAACTTGTACCCTCCAGTCAAGGCACTGGTCTCTCAACTGAGCATATCATTAGTCTTAACACAGCTCATGAGTAAACCCTTCGAGCCCCTAGGTACTTGTGGTGTGCAGTATCTATCTTATAAGATGGCCTTTTTGGTTGCGGCAATGTCAGCTAGGAGGATAGGAGAGCTAAGCGCCCTGTGTGCTGACATGCCATTTACTAAATTCCACCAAGATAAGGTGTTCTGCAACTTATATACAATTTAGGCCCAAGATAGTCTCTGCTTTACACATGTCACGGGACAATGTCCTCCCAACCTTTCCCCCCCACCCACAGTCATCTGCGGAATAAACACTCTACACGTTAGATGTTAGGAGGACATTATTGTTTTATTTAGACAGGACAAAGGGGTTTAGAAAGGACAGAAGAAATCTGTTCATTTGCTTCCAAGGACCTAAACAGGGCAAAGCAGCCTCAGCACAGATCCTTGTGAGATGGGTGCTTAAAACAATCACCTTGGCTTACGGAGAAGCAAAGAGGAAATGTCCCACTACCCGTGAGAGCACACTCCATGAGAGCACAAGGCTCCTCTGCTGCATTCCTGGTAAGGATTGACCTGAGTGATATCTGCAAAGCAGCGATGTGGGCGACCCCGTCAACGTTCATGAAGCACTATTCAATTGACGTTGATTCCGGGAGAGAGGCGGCCATTGGGAGAGCGGTGTTGCAGTTGATTTTTCGCTGACAGCCCACTCCCACCTCCACAGTGAGCTTGCTACTCTCCCATGCAGCACCATACTGAAGACACAAAGATGAAAACAAAGATGCACTTACCTGTAACTGTTGTTCATCGAGTGTCTTCTGTGCAGACACGCATCTCTCCCTCCTTCCCCACTGCTGGTCAACTGCCTTTATTCTATATTCTGCTTTGCCCCACGGCGGCAAATGGAGCGCTCTCCTTGCCTCCATCATGTGACTTTCCGGGCGGGGGAAAAGCCTGTGCTCTACTCGAGATGGAGGGGAGGGGGTGCACTCCAGAGGCGCTATAGTTTCTAGAAGCTAGTAAGAAACTTCCCCACAGCTGGCCTGTGCAGCCCCATGCGTGCCTGCACAGAAGACACTCGATGAACAACAGTTATAGGCTAAGTGCAACTTTGTTTTAGGACTCTAATGAGAATTGAATTTTCAGTGCATTGCTGGTCATTTTAAAACCCAGGCTTTCTGTTTCCACGGTCTTGTCTTCCTGAGGAAGCTGCTATCCCGGCGCATATTATTTGAACAAGGCACGTTGTGCAAAGGATCTGAGAACCTCATTGGCCTGGTCAGCATGGGATGCTAACCCATGGTCGGGCTGTTAGGATTCCAATTCTGATTTGTAGGGTAAATGTTGCCTGTATATTGACCATTCTGATGCAAGGGTCAGCGATGGTTTGCATAGACCCTATGGGCAATACGTGACTTTTGAATAGACCTGATCTGTTTTTCATGCAGCGATAAATGCTTGTTCTTTAGATTCAGCGGCATCACCAGGTTTTGGGGTGCGTTCAAGTTTATCAGCGTTGTAAGAAGCGGGGGAAATGGAAGCCTCGGTTGTGGCCATTTCTGTGCAAATCAGTTCCGGATCAGTAGCTAATCTTTCTTTTGCCCCATTTGAGGTGGCCGCGGACGTTGCATTAAGCAAGGGGAGAGCTGGTACAGCCCCACTGAGTTTGAAGCCATGGCAGGAAGAGCCAGCAGCAAGGACTGGAAAAGAAGCATTCGTTATGCAGGGAGGCCATTACAGTGCCTTATTCATGTAAGATGGAGCTTTTTCTTTTTTTCTCTGCAGAGGTTAGAAAGGTCATCATCCCATCATTTTTTTCATCACTGGGATTTAAAGAAACCGGGCAAAATGTTAATCATATTTTAGTCCACATGGATGTTACAGACTGATTCCGTGCACACAAGTTCAGCATTTCGTGGGAAGTATGCTTAGGTTAGCAGCCTAAGAGAGATTATGGAACAGAGGCATTAATTCTGCAGAGGTCCAAGAAAGGCTGTCTAGCAAATTAGCCTAAAAAGTCCTAGGCTTAGAAAAATGTTCCATTTATTTAATTCGGAAACAGCCAACTCCAGTGCTGACCTCCACAAAACAAAAATGAACATGGGAACAGGAGAAGCAGACTGAGTGTTGTACATTTTTCCAGGGTATCTTGTTCACATACCTGTTTTGATTGTATACTAGCGTTCCCCCTACCTCTGCTTTTACAGGATAAGTTCCAGTCAACATGGCTAAAGATGGTCCTTAATAAAATGGCCTGCCTGAGTCTTTCTCCATCTACCCTGTTAACCAAGCATCAGGTTTCTTGAAGCAAAGGGTGGAAGACATTGAACACCAGACAGACCTTGGAAAATCACCATTTTTCCTAGTATCTGATAAACCTAGATACTTAGTCTCACCTGCGGCTTATTTTTATCATCTTGAGTCTGTTAATTATAGGAAGGCCTTTACCCTTGCCAGATGCCAGGCCCTACCATCGGCTGTTTTAGAGGGGAAATATAAGAAGATCCCTAGATCAGAGAGGTTATGTCCATGTGGAACAGGACATGTTGAAACCATCAAACATGCACTGATATGTTGCCCATTCTACCACAAAGTTAAATCAAAGCTTATTTCCCCCCTACTTGGTAAATTCCCTGAAGAGTCAATTGAGCTTTTGGCAAAGAAGCTCCTATAAGGAGCTTGGCAGCTTACGTTCCAAACTGCCAAGTTCTGCGCCATTGCTATTAAAGTATGCAGAACTTCATTAGAAAATGATTGTTAGAATATTTTACAATTTTATCAATTTTAAGATGATAATTTTAACCAGGGGTTGCTTTAATAATAATGCCAGTGTTCCCCTCAGTGAGTTTAGGGTGGCTGTAATCTTCACGAGAACCCCGTTAAGTGAGTGCCGCTTTGAGACAGCTACTCTGGGACATTCTCTGGCCATGCAGTCCTAAGAAGAGTTACACCCTTCTAGATCCATTGAATTGGTTTAGAAGGGTGTAACTCTGCTTAGGGTTGCGCCGTAGCTGGGCTTCGCCACTGCACAGGGATCTCAGTCCAGATCACCCCCCTGTCCTTAGTCCGACACAAGTCGGACTGGCTTTGCAACAGTTGTAACAATATCTTATATCAGGCAAGCGGGGTAGAGCAGGGCAGAGCAGGACACCTGGGAACCAAGGGAAATCTTGGGTCACCAAGCCAGTTCGGTCCATTAGGAACTGCTTTCTCACAAGCTTAAAAGCGGATCGCAGAAGTTGCTGCTGCTTTTGTGCAGGGGGCTGAGCCAATTTCTGGTGCCAGCAGCTCTAAATATCGGAGCATAGGATAAAATGGGTCTCTGCATATGTATTTTCTGACAGATGTGTTTTTTCCTAATTCAGCTGTTTTCCACAATTTTCAGGATGGGATATTAAATCCTCATGCTGCCTCATGCACTTGTGCTGCTTGTTGCGACGATATGAGCTTGGTGAGTTCTCAGCTGCTGGTTCAAAATCTGTTAGGACTGTCTGATAGTGTACTTGGGCTGCCACGGGTTCTGGTTTTGAGCATCCTGAGAAAGGAAGGATCATAATTGTGGTGGCCTGGAGGGTATTTTGCTCATTGGTTGCTAGAAGAAAAAGAGGCAGAAAGGCAAGAGGATTGCAGAAGAAGAAGAATTGGTTTTTATATCCTGCTTTTCTCTACCTTTAAAAAGAGCCCCGTGGCGCAGAGTGGTAAGCTGCAGTACTGCAGTCAAAAGCTCTGCTCACGACCTGAGTTCGATCCCGATGGAAGTCGGATTCAGGCTAGCTGGCTCAAGGTTGACTCAGCCTTCCATCCTTCCAAGGTCAGTAAAATGAGTACCCAGCTTGCTGGGGGTAAAGGGAAGACGACTGGGGAAGGCACTGGCAAACCACCCCATAAACAAAGTCTGCCTAGAAAACGTTGGGATGTGACGTCACCCCATGGGTCAGGAATGACCCAGTGCTTGCACAGGGGACTACCTTTACATTTTCTCTACCTTTAAGGAGTCTCAAAGCAGCTTACAATCACCTTCCCTTCCCCTCCCCACAACAGACACCTTGTGAGGTAGGTGAGGCTGAGAGAGCTCTGAGAGAACTGTGATTAGCCCAAGGTCACCCAGCAGGCTTCATGTGTAGGAGTAGGGGAACAAACCTGGTTCACCAGATTAGAGTCCGCCACTCATGTGGAGGAGTGGGGAATCAAACCCGGTTCTCCAGATTAGAGTCTGCCACTCTTAACCACTACACCACGCTAGCAGGACCACTTCTCAGTGAAAACTATTGTTTTGACTGTGATGGATTTTGGCTGGAAGAAACATTGTTGAATATGTTAAAAGGCATGGCAATTGATTTGTTTACATAATTTTATATACATTCTAGGTGGTTTACAGCAAAACTAATCGATTCAAATTACTTTAAGAATAAGCTAAGCTACTCCAATTGTAATAAAATCATTAAAATCAAACAACATATTCAAATGCATGCTTTAATAAAAACATTGTGCAGTGTTCCTAAGGATGACTACAGATAGACCGAGGTGAATACAAGTTGGTGCCAGCAATATGGAGGCTGCAGGAGAAAAAGCCTTAGAGAGCAGTCCTAAGTCGGTCTAAATAAATACATTTATTTAATACAGTCCAAGACCAATAAAATAAAATCCATATAATAATTCAGACTTCCAGTATCAAATAACTTAAAAAACAAACATTTTAAAATTATAAATTCATAGAATAGCTAAAAAGCCTATATATGGCTTACCCAGGTTTTCCTAGTCTTATAGGCTATCCATCCAAATTTGGCGACTTTGAAAGTGATCTCTTCTTATCTACTAGCATAATTGAGAGAAGAGTCCTTCTATTTTTACCAGGAAATTATGGGGGTAATCAGAGTTTTCTTAATATAACTGTAGATCTTACAATCAAAAATGATATGCTCAAGAGACTCAATATTCCCATCTCCACATAAGCATAAACATTTTGTAGATGGTAATTGTCTACATCTACCCTCAAGAATTGCTGAGAGCAGCATATCATACCTTAATAAGATGAAAATCCTTCTATGATCAGGGTTATCTACTTGGGTCTATTCAACGGGGCTTACTCCTAGGAAAATGTTCTTAGGATTGCCTTGTTATTCTCTGGGTTCCCCAATAACCATGCCCTGTAACAACTATAAAATACCATCCTCAGGGTTCGAAGGAGTGTGCTGTGGCGGAGTAAAGCACTATCTTAAAAATACTTCAGAATTTCAGGGTTCATTAAGAATAAACATCATAGTTCCTAAGAACAAAAATTGCAGTGACTCTAGAACAGAATAGTACTGGAATAGAATCTGCCTGTTTTGTTTCGGGGTGCTAGTTCAGGTTGTTGTGCAGATTTAAAACTGCAGATTTAAGCAATAGGGAAGCTGGGAAAATTATTTGCTTCTTATTTCATATATTAAGAACTATATTGAAAATGCGTTTGATAATGTTGGTGGGGGATGTAAGGAGCATGCAGCCTGGCAGTAGTCAAGTCAAGCCAGGAGAAAAGCTGAGAAGAGATGGGGACAACCATGGTGGCATAATGTGGATCGGGGTTTGGGTGGGAGATCAGTCTAGAATCATACAATCCTAGAGCTGGAAGGGACCACCAGGGTCATCTAGTTCAACCCCTTGCACAATGCAGGAAATTCACAACTACCTCCCCCCACTGCACCCCCAGAGACCCCTACTCCATGCCCAGAAGATGGCCAAAAAACCCCCCACAGGATCCCTGGCCAGTCTGGCCTGGAGGAAAATTGCTTCCTGACCCCAAAGTGGCCATCAGCATTTCCCTGGGCATGTAAGAAAGGGCCATGAGAGCCAAACACTGACACAACCCTTCCTGCCCTCCCTCTCCTGATCTGCCTTAGTTCACGGTCTAGCACGGCAGTCCTCATCCTTTCTGGACTCAGGACTCTACCTTCACCCCCAGGTGGCAGCATGGCATTCACTGAGCTCCAAGCCCATCACGTGATATTTCATTGTAGTTAGTTTGTAAGCGTCACAAAATTAATCAGGGATACCCAGTTCCCCCCTCCCACAGCAACAACTATCTCTTTACTTCACTCTATAAAAAGAAGCACTGACAGAGGTTTTGTGTTTGTTAACAGAGTGGCCCCGTAAGACTCTTTGTGCCATATAAAAGACGGAAAAAAGAAAATGAATTGCCTGCAACTCCAACAAAGAAGGACTCTCCCAAAAATATCACCCTGCTTCCTGCAACTGCTGCTACTACCTGTAAGCCTTTTCTTGGAATTAACAGCTTTGTCAATTACATTATGCCTTTCAAAAGAAGTTTGCTTATTTAAATACTGAAGAAGGGTCATATAGGCTGCAATCCTGGGGGCGGGGAATCTCCATAGAAGCTGTTGTGGGAGAAAGTGGCAAACACACCAGCACAGGGGCAGATACGCCGGCATCTGGGAGCAACAGAGCTCTGCCGGCCACCACCGCCAGCACAGAACTAATTCCTGGAAGAGAACAGCCGCGCCGAGGCCCCCTAGGTGGCGGCAGGGCTGCGCCACCTTTTTCGGCGGCGCAGCCTCACTTTTGTCAATGGGGAATTCCCCCCCCTTTTTTCTCTCTCTTTATTTTTATTTTTTAATTCCCTCCCCATTTTTGTCTCGGCGGCAGCCAGGAAGCCTCAGAGGAGGCGGTACACCTCCGCCACTCCCAGCCGCCACGGATCTACCCCCCCTTTAGGAATGGGCTGATAGCTGATTAGGGTTGTGGGGTTTTTTGCTTTATCTTTTATTCCCTTTTTGCTTCTGTCACTTAAGGCAAGTGAAGCGTTGTTCTGTTTTTGGTGCTAGCATTCAGTATTTTGTCTTCGTGGTTCTGATGTTTGCTTTACAAAGACTAATGTATCAAGGAAATGCCAACAAAATATTTTCTACAGAAGTCTGAACTTTTGTTTTTAATTTTTGTTTTGACTTGTAAGCAAAGCCAGGATTCATTTTTAATTTTAATTTTTTTTTAGTCACCGTGACTCCCTCAGGGCAGATCACTACCTCAGGCACTTTGACCTTCGACCGTACTTCAACTGTTGAGGCCACAGCCATTATCTCAGAAAGTCCATCCCAGGGTGATGTTTTTACTGGAGCCACTGGTAAGTAAAATAAACTACATTCATACATGCACACATACATTAGAGATACCTATGGGGAGTTATGGATTCCTTACAAAATTTCTGGATGAAGAAATCAAGTTCTAGGGATGCGCATGTGGCTAAGGTGACTAAAAACAATTATTGTGGAATCATTCAAATTCATGTAAAATCCAAATGAAGAGGTTATTTTTTTCTCCAGGAGTCCTGATTCTGTTTGTTGTTGCTTTTCCCCACAGTAGTACAAGAAACAAATGTTCAGCAGCCATGCCGAGTCAGTCATCCAGAGCCTCACTACCCAAGTTATCAGGACAATTGTCAGATCTCCACTTTCCCAGAAGCAGCACTGCCAACTTCGCATCCCAAAATTGGTAAGATTCTACCAGACTCCAAAATAATTCAACGTATCTAACTTCAGGTAACTACTTCAGCTTTCTTCCATGAGAGACTGACTCAGGGAAGGAAACTGTATCTTGCTTTTATTTATTTATTTTACAGAATTTTGTCATAGGAGCTAGCGGATTATGCAGAATCTCAGGAATAAACACCAGTAGAGCCAATGCTGCATAAAACAGTGCTAGTTAATATACAGTGTTCAGATTTATAGCAATCACCAACATGAACCACATCCACTAATATCTCCCACACATAGATACAGAGAAATATACATTTATAGCTCTCCCAATCACCAGCCACCAATCAGCTAACTGCTGAGTCATTGCACCCCTTACTCCTCATTGCATCAGCTTTGGTCAGAACCTGTTCAGGCTGGTTCTTGGCTGACTTCTGTCTATCAAGCTGCTCTAGATCTAGTCCTGAACTGTCAAACCCTAATATACCAGACTTGCATTTCTTGACAAATTTATGCCCCACTTTTCTGCCCTAATCGGGGCCACCAAGGCTGCTAACAGATTAATAGCATACGGAATAAAAACACGTCTTAAAACTATTAAACAAAACACGCTATTAAGGTGATTAAAACCAAGCAAAAATACAAGAACAAAAGCATCGACCATCAGTTAAAACATAGACCAGGAAGCAGGAGTCACTGAGGTCAGTTGAAACAAAAAGTCTTAACCTGTTGGTGGAAGATGGCAACAGAAGAGGACAGGCGAGTCTCTCTTGGGAGAGAGTTCTAGAGTTTTGGTGCCACAACTGAGAAGGTCCTCTCTTGGGTTGCCACCCGCCTAATCTCAGAAGGTAGGGTCACCCAAAGCAGGGCCTTGGAAGATGACAGTAGTGGTCATATGGGACCAGAGTCTTCGCCAGATGGAACAGGATGCAGCCACTAAGTTCATATGGGAGTCAGCAGCCCTTCAGATCTGCTGGTCCCAAGCTATGCAGGGCTTTAAAGGTCAACACTAGCTACCTTGAATTCTGCCCAGAAACAAACTGGAAGCCAGTGTAGATGGGCCAAGTCTGGAGTGATATGGTCCCTACGACCCAGTCCAGTCAACGTCTTGGCTGCACTATCCTGCACCAGTTCAGGTTTCTAAACATTGCAGTAATCTAATCTGGATGTAACCAAAACATGCATCACAGTGGTCAGATCTTTTCTACCCAGGAAAGGCTGCAGCTGACTAATTAGTTGAAGCCGGTAAAAGGCTCTCATGGCCACAGCTGTCACCTGCTTATTCAGCGGAAGTCCTGGGTTCAAGATCACCCCCAAACTTTGGACCTGTTCTTTCAAGGGGAGTGCAAACCCATCCAAAATGGGTGACACCTTAAATCCCCAGTAGCACTTCTGTCTTGTTAGGATTAAACTTCAGCTTATTAGCCAGCATCCACTCCAAAATTGCCTCCAGATACCAGTCCAGGGTTTCTATGGCTTCCCTGAATCTGATGGAAGCGCAAGATAGAGCTAAGTGTTATCCACATAATGGTGACAGCCCAGCCAAAATCTCTGGACATATTTTTTGAAGGGAGGCAAAAGTACAAAATGACACCCCCATATATTATGTACATATTTTTTCTTTATATATACATATATAATCAACTTATATAATATACATATATAATCATCAACTCTTAAATGATAGAATAAATGGTGTTTACCTTTATGAATTGTTAATGAATAATTACACTTTTACATTATCTTATCAATCTATTATCTATGAATAATTATACTTTTGAGTCCGGCAGCACTACAAAGACTAACAAAATATATTCCAGCATTAGCTTTCACAAATAAGAGCTTACTTCACTAAATGCTCAGACTCACCAAAGCTTATGCTGAAATATGTTGCGTTAATCTTTAAAGTGCCACTGAACTTCTGTTGCATTTTGCTAATACTGGCTAACGTGGCTATACATCCAAAGTTAAGAGTTTCAGTGGAAGGGCCTAGAGTCTTATCCAGAAGGAACAGGATGCAACCATTTTGCTGAACTTAAGCATGTTTGGCTCTGGACAGCACCTGGCTGGGAGATCACCTGGGAACCTCTTAGATACACCACTCTGAGTTCCATGATGGAGAAAAAAGGCGGCAGAATATTAATTAAATATATATAAAAGCACCATATTGAACGAGCTACATAACAAGTACAAGAAATATATCCCCAGACATAGTCAGAAACACACCACGATTTATGTCCTCCCCTCTCTTCAAACCCCCATTTCAGTGCCTCAGCACCCCCCCCATTCCCTTCACACAGTCTCTTGCTGTCCCTCGGGTACTTTCATAGAACTAGCCCAGCTCCACCCCTTGGGTGGCAACAGGGCACTACAAGAAAGCCTCAAAAGCCCCAGATAGACAGACAGATGAGCACCCAGATTGCCTTATGGGCCACTCCTTCTCCAGGCCCTGGCCCAGTGACGCCCACCTCCCATGGCAGCCATGCTGTGGGGTGGGCGAAGGGGAGGCCAGCTCAAGCGAGGCTGTCACCAGGTGGGGTCGCCACAACTTCCTCTTTTGACCCCATCTTGTTCGGGTGTGGATCAGTCGGCTCTGTAAAGGTCACCCAACAAGCTTTGAACGGGGTCTTCCAGAACCTAACCTAACATTCTAGCCACTCCATCACATTGGCTGTTGAGCAAACAGGGAATGATAATAAGTACTGTGGCAATTTTGCTTGGGTTTTTTCCCTGACAACATCACTCAGGTTTGATCCAACATGAATGCGGCACATGGGGCAATGTGCCAAGGTATAAGAAAGGGACCGCTTGTCATACTTGCCTTGATAATTCAGCGTGTGTTTTCCTCAAGGCTTGTCAACATGTTATTTTGGGTTGCAAAAGCCCTTGCATTTTGTTTAGATCTCTGTCCTTCCCAACTTTAAAAAATTAGCCAGACAGGCTACAATAGAAGAATGGCTTGTCAAGATGTTAGAATTAGCGGAAATGACCAAACTGACTGCTTTGATCAGAGAAAATAACTTAAGTTTGTGGAAAATTGGAAACCATTTATGGACTTTTTGCGTAATACAGAAAAGAATGAATTGATGATTTGTGGGTTTGAAGAATAAGAATGTAGGTATGACAGAGAAAAGTTTGATTTTTTTTAGTTGTAAGAATAATTTTAAAAATAATTTTGTATATGTAGCTAGAGGACAGGTTGTAATTTCTTATTTAGATTTACATTCGATACCAACGAAAACAGAAGATCTTTTTGCCTGTTTTTTTTTTCATTTTTCACTTTTTCTTTATTTTGTTTATTGTAATTTTGTTAATAATAAATTTAATAAAATGATTAAAAAATGTAGCCAGGCTGAGTTGGGGCCATTGCTGAGGGAAAATCAGTGCTTTTTTGAGGGAGGGGAGGATCCCTTCACCTTTGAAAATGGTGATAATGGAACCATCTGATGACCTCAATAACCATTTTTCAGCCTTCCATTTTTGTGGAAGATATAGTGGTGGAACAATGCCAGAGGCACACAGCTAACAGACACATCCCCACTCTTTATTTCAGTAGCCTTCACACATTCCTTCTGTATTTCCCTCCCCCCTCCATTTCCCCCCCTGAAAAGGGGGATTGTGGACTCGGGTGTCCCTGAGTTCTTCATTCTGCTTTTGGGCCTCTCTGCAAAGGACAACTGCCTCCTAGAAAGAGACTGAGCAGGACCTCTGGCATAAACACACTGTCCAGGAGCAGATTGTGTATTCAAAGAGGAACCTCACTTCACTTTCTGATTATACGGTTGGGTTTCCCCTATGCCTGTATTATGGACTGCCTCATGCTATTCCAGGCTGTCCTTTCTCACATGCCTAGGAAGAGGTTGCTGCCCACTGTGGTGGCAGGAGGTGGGGGAAATGTTGCAGAATGCTCCCCTGTTCTGAGGAGCAGCATAGACGCATCTGCCACGGTAGCTTAACTTTTCAAGGCACACTTCAGCCCCTCTCGGGAATGGTCGCCCCAATCCGTGCAGGTGTGTGAGTCAGGATTGTGGTGTCCTCATGGCTATTTAATGTAAAGAACCACTAGCTTCTAATTTCTGCCCCTAGTATGGTGCTCGTGTAGCCCTCCAGAAAGCATTATCGAACACGAATACAACACCTTTATTGGCATTAGTTATACAAATGATAGCGTCTACATAAACATAAAAAGCAGTTTTGGATCACCTCCATAAAATTAACGCTAAAACAGTTTTAGGTGCAGGGGAAGTTACTCGCTTCACAGCCCTAAAATTGCTTCATGAATGACACAAGCTTTCGCGCACTTTAATTGCCATCAGTAAAAACCTTTTCACCTCATCAATTATTAGTGGAACAAAGCATTATCAAAACAGGGCTGGCTCAAGCCAGTTCGCATCCCCGAATGCCTCCTCCCATAGTGATCCTTGGTAGGCTGCAGAATTAGCGCCTTTCTCTGCAATCGGCTTTGCATGGATCTGAGGAGGCACGCACCTGCTCATGTGGGTTTTACTGCCTTGGCAGGATCCATTGGCTGCAATGGAAGGGATTCTGCAGCCCACCCAGGCAGCAGCTCTACCAGTACAGGAGGCAACAGCAGGTGTAAGACACACTTGCCAGCTCCTACCATGTTGCTGCCCCCCCCCCCCAATTTATCACCTAGCAGCTGCTTGTGTCATTTTGAGTGGTGAACCAACCAACCCTACTGGATAGACTCATTGTCTGAGGCTAATGCAGCCTGTTGTACTTCAGCTTGATCTTGGGTTGAAATCTTTAACTCCATGGGTTTGTTTTGCTGTTTAAATTTCTAGTATTGACGTCACTTCCAGCCTTGGCTGTGCCACCCAGTACCCCCACCAAAACAATATCTTCTTCCATGGTGAATGGGCTAGAAATGTCAGAGCAACGAAGCTGGGTGTACCTTGAGGAGATGGTCAATTCACTACTCAGCACAGCTCAGCAGCTGAAGAATCTCATTGAGCAAGCGAAGCAGGCCAGCTCCTCATACAGAGAAGCCGTTGTCACTCAAGCAAAAATTCAAGCAGATGTGGAGAGGAAAGAGGTAACTGTGCCACAAGAAAAACTGTTCTGGGTCAAAAATTTCGCCACAGCCAGCTGTTCAAGAAGGGACCCCCACAGCTGCTTTCTTTTATGAGCCAGTGGAGGTTTGACAATGCAGTTTAGTAACTTTAGGTGGTATTCTTCAGTTGTATTGAAGAAAATGTCCGTATTTCAGTGTTATTAATATCTGATGTTGATGAAACTGAGGGGAAGGTAGTGAATTATAGCCCTTTTTTGAATAGTTAAAAACAGAACACAGCTTTTTCATTGAGAGGTTATACACAGAGCTGAGTATACTTGCTGTGTGCCAAAGCGAATCTCAGTTTTGTCCCCCCACAGAATTCCATACTCTGTCTCAGTGTTTCTCAACCAGGGTTCCCCGTAACCCTAGGGTTCCGCGAGAAATAGTGATCATATGTAAACCATATGTAATCATATGTGGGGGTTCCCTGAGACATGAATATTATTTCAAGGTGGGTTCATCTTCAAGTACTTGAAGGGCTGTCATATAGAAGAGGGTGCTGAGTTGTTTTCTGTTGCCCCAGAAGGTCGGACCAGAACCAATGGGTTGAAATTAAATCAAAAGAGTTTCCATCTCGACATTAGGAAGAATTTTCTAACCATTAGAGCAGTTTCTCAGTGGAACAGGCTTCCTCGGGAGGTGGTGAGCGCTCCTTCTCTGGAGGTTTTTAAGAATAGGTTGGATAGCCATCTGTCAGCAATGCTGATTCTATAACCTTAAGCTGATGATGAGAGGGAGGGCATCTTGGCCATCTTCTGGACATGGAGTGGGGGTCAGTGGGGTATGGGGGGGAGGTAGTTGTGGATTTCCTGCATTGTGCAGGGGGTTGGACTAGATGACCCTGGTGGTCCCTTCCAACTCTATGATTCTAAGGGTTCCGCACAGGTAAACAGCAACTGTTGAATACTTTCTATTCCTTGG